>NW_023600993.1:83550612-85007915 GCF_014898055.3 Talpa occidentalis
TCCTCAAGTATAAAGTGAGGTGGTGAGACTAGATGGGGCCTAGCAGATAGGCTTCACATCACACAGAAACTCCTTTAGATTGGCTGCTGCCTGGCACAATGGCTGAGGAAGATTCTGAGGCCTTGCCCAGGATCCACAGAAAGAAGGCAGAAATCAACCAGTCCTGGCTTCTACAGGCAGGGGCTACCACTCAGTCCTGAATGAGTGATAAGATTTGTTCTCATTATTAACATTCTCCCATTCCCTGTCTATAAAATAAGTAATAATGATGCCTGTTCTCACTAGCTTGGGATTATAAAGTCCAGAGGAGAAAAGAAACATCTGTGAAAACTCTTTAAAAAGGTCAGCAGCAACACAGCTAGGGGCCAGGGAATAGAACATGGAGATGGAAAGAACACAGGTTCAGATACCAGTTGTGTGAACCCCTAGAAGGTATTTTGCCTTTCTGAATCTGTTTCATAGTTGTAAATGGGAATAATAATAATAAGCCCATATATGATGATATGGCAAAGATTACATAAAGTGAAAAGAAAAAGCCTACTTATAGCAGATATTTAATAAATGCTAGGCCTCTACAACCCATTACCTAACATGGTTCCAAAGAAGCTAAGCTAAGCTAAATTGATTTCTACTTTCCTATTCTTCTCAATCAGACCATTCTTGCCAAAGAGCTCTACCTGAAACCACCCAATGACACTCACAGAGACAAAAAACCTTACAAAAAATGTGCAAAGCCCCAGAGGGATGGACAACTTACCAGAGCATCGATGAGTACTTCTGCTCCCTCTTCACTCTCATGGAGGGTGTCTATATCTGTTAATTCCTGAAGCAAATCAACCACAGCGATGGACACATGTGAAAAATGTTAAGGGTACCACATACATACTCAAACTCCGCAAACATTTTATTACAAATTTTTGGTTCTTTTCCATTCCTCATCAATCACTTTGTCACCATTTATCTTTACATAATCTGGTTTTATTAACATCTCTTCAACAAGCTTCTACTCACAGTAGGTGTTGAATACAGTGTTAACTAACTCAGTCTCTTTTCTTATGCTGTCTTCCTGGCAATTTATTCACAGGCTCACTGCATTTTCATAAATTTCAAAACTTTCAACACTTAGCTTTTCTAGTGAGAAACAGGTCAACACTACTACCTCATACCATGCATGAAAATCTACTGGAAATGGATAAAAGAACTGAATATAAGGCCTGAAACCATAAAATATATAGAAGAAAATATAGGTAAAGCACTACATGACATAACATCTCACTAACATCTTTAAAGACTCATCCTCCAAAGCAAAGAAAGTGAAAGGAAAGATAAACAGCTGGGATTACATTAAACTAAAAAGCTTCTGTATAGCAAAAGAGATATTAGCCAAAACAAAGAGACATCCTACTGATTGGGAGAAAACTTTTGCGCGCCATACAACTAATAAAGGACTGATCACAAAGATCTACAAAGAATTCACACGACTCAACAAAAACAAAGTAAGCAAGTCAAAAAATGGGCAGAGAGTTAAAAAGACACATCTTCAAAGAAGAAACGCAAATGGCCACCAGGTATATGAAAAAATGTTCAACATCCCTGATAATCAGGGAAATGCAAATAAAAACCACAATGAGATACCACCTTACACCAGTGAGAATGATACATTTTAAAAAAACATATGTTGGCGAGGATGTGGAGAAAAAGGAACTCTCCTACACTGCTGGTGGGAGTGCAAACTGGTCCAACCACTATGGAAAGCTGTGTGAAGGTTCCTCAAACTGCTAAAAATGGAGCTATCACATGACCCGGCAATTCCACTCCTCGGAATCTACCCAAAGGACACAAAAACATTAATTTAAAAGGATACCTGCACCCCTATGTTTATTGCAGCACTATTTATAATAGGTAAGATATGGAAACAACCCAAATGCCCAAAAATAGATGACTGGATCAAGATGTGGTATATATACACAATGGAATACTATTCAGCAATCAAAAAAGATAAACTCATGTCATTCACAGCAACATGGATGGAGCTAGAAGGCATTATGTTCAATGAAGTAAGTCAGAAGGAAAAAGAAAAATATCAGATGGTTTCACTGATAGGAGGAATATAGGGGAAGCAAATAAGGGACCAGGGGAAAAATAATAACAATAAAAAACCCCAAAATTAATAGGCAATTATAAATCAGAGACATTCTTTATGGGAGGGGGAGGGAGAGGGATCAAAATGGGAGAGAAGAACACAAGGGACTATGGTAATCGTGCAGGGGGTGAACTGGTGGTGGGAGTTCTACGGGGACTACACCTGAGAGGAGAAAGCAAACATTGTATAAAAATGAACAATGATGTAAAATATCTATAAATAAATAAATTATATTTTTTAAAAAAGAAAGAAATAGGTCAACACCCTTAACCATATCTCATACTTTAAATTCTTAGAACTCAGTATAAACTTAACTTGGCACAGGTTCACCTTCAAAGCTAGTAATGATTTCTGAGATGAGGTGGCCAGTGTTCACCAAGACATTTGTAGAAATCAGGACATAACAAACCGAGTTTAAAATACAGAGGGAAGATTTACATTACACTGCACCTGGCCCTACCAACTTTCTTTCCCCTCAAATATCAAACTGCTTTGGACACAAAATGAAGAAAACAATGAGATAAACACTAGGTAAATATAACTTAGAAAATACAAGAGAAAGAAAACAAGGAGGGAGAAAAGTTATATTTGGAAACTAGAAGGCAAAACTAAATTAAATTTCCCTTCCCCCACCTTGAAGTCAATCTCTCTCTCTCTCTCTCTCTCTCTCTCACACACACACACACACACACACACTTGCTCTACCAACCTGCATTTACAGAAAGCCTATAATGAATTAAAGTGCTCTGATGCTGACAAATCCATTCTTCATTCTGGGTCTCAGTTTCCTCAGCTATAAAATGAGGAAGTTAGAAAATCTGAGACATTAAAAAAATTAACACTGACAGGCAATAAGCAAACAAAGAATATAGACAACAAAAACTGCAGATGTCCTGAGAAAGGAGTTATCAAATTAAACTGGAAAATCAGAATGATTTCCTAGAAGACAGGTCAGAAACAGGATCTAAAAAGATGAGGTCAGGCAAGCTAGAAAGTAGAACCACAGAAATAAAAGCCAAAAGACTGGAATGTATCAAGGCATATGAAGAAGAGAAAAGAAGGTTAAGGAAGGGAGTGGACAGGAGGTGACGACAGGGTGTGGAGGAGAGAAAATTATAACAACTATATGGAGAAAATAATATTTTGAATAACCTAACAGCTGTGTGCAGAACAGCTGTCTGAGTACTGGGCTTGGGGGGATGGCAGATAGGAGGCAGGATGAGGGGTAGTTGGGGAATGAGGGGAGGAGCCAGGTCTAATGGAGGAGGACAAAGCTACCACATACAATTGAGGTCAGAAGTGAGACAACAACGATTAGGATTGGGCAGTTTCACTACAACTGGAAGGAAAGAAAAAAGGAAAGACTCAAGACATACTAACAAGAATGACAAGACTTGGTAATTAACAACTAATGTTCCAGGTATTTTATGAACATCTTTTGCTGAAAGAAAAATTATTTGAAGTTGTGTTTTACTCATCTATAGCTGACCATACTAAGTAATTAAGCTTTCTGTGTTCTATTCTTCCACTCCTTAAAGTGATAGGGGAGTTCTATGAAGCTTGGTGTGTATCAAGAGCTTAATGGTCAGGCCTCCCCTGGTGGTGCAGGCAGTTGAGCGCAGTGCTGTGAAGCTGTCCGCAGCCTCTGCAGCGCAGGTTCAATCCCGGCCTGCGAGGGTCCCACATGGCGCAGCAGACCTCTCCTGTCTCACCCGCTGCTCCACTCAGCAGTGTATTTCGTCAGTCTACCTGTTCTGCTCCCCACTCTGTCTCTGGTGAATCCTCTCACCCTCCCGTGCATCTGGGCTGTACCCCAGTTCTTGTATAAATTTAAAAAAAGAGCTTAATGGTCTTTGAACAAAACTCTTTCATGCTTATAGTCTTTATTAACGAAGTGACCGGGAGGCTACTGACACAAAAGATCATGTATCATACTTGACATACAGTGAACCAGAATATATAAGTTGTTTGAATTAAAAAAAAAAAATAGGTTACTCCAAGAAGACTAGGGAAAAAAACCTAACCCCTAGAAGTTCTAGAACTACCCCTTGCTAGTAAGAATTAATTCTCCCTCTCCAAAGACTGCAGTAGCTACCATCATAGCAATCACTAATTTTAAGTCATCATTATGCCAAGTACTATCCAACTGAAATCCCATAACAGCACCTTAATGTAAGTGAGATTCCCATTTCACAGATAAGAAAGCTAAATAAGTACCTTAAGTAACTTATCCAAAGGTCATTGCAACAGTACGGGGAAAATGTTAGATCCATCTAAGTATTCCAAAAGCAATACTTTTACCATTACACATCATATAAATGTACAGAGGGATATATAACAGATCTAAATAAGGTTGGTATCCTATAACTTTTAGCTACTGGTCCTACTGTAATTAAAGAGAAACACATTGCCATTTATTTCCACCCTAAGTTTTTAAAAGTTCTAAGAAAAAAGAACAAAATGGACAATTTCCCCGCTCATTGTCACCTAAGAAACTCCTATGTTTATTCTCTTGAAAAGTTCTTACATGAGATGTAAAAATCTTATTATTTATTCACATGTTTATTTAGTATGTGTGACAGCATTTCAGCCATTCATCTATCATCCACCATCCATCCACCCACAGTAGTCTCCTGTCTACAGAACAAGGATGTGAATTAGGTATGCAGCGAGTACTATCTTTACATAAGTTGATAACACCACACATGAGTAAGTACTTTTTATGCAGTATGTGGCAATTATTAATTAAATAACAGCCTCATTTATGATTCTTTAATTCACCTATGAAAGAATCACCTATGAAAGAATCATAGAGCAGAGTTGAGGACAGGGGACATGTTCCCATATTCATATTTGTTTCATATCTTTAGTGAACTTAACTTTCCCCAAATTACCACTAATCATATAATCTTGCTCAAGCTCCTTTATGTCCTTCCACATCTGTAAAATGGTGTTAATGGTCTCTGCCCAATTTACCTCACTGAACAGCTGTAAGAATAATGAGGTCATGTATATCTAAGGCCATGTAAGTCAAAGTACTAAAAAAATATAAAAGCAAATATACCGATATCTATAAAACAGGCAGTCAAGTCTTCTCACAGAATGGCCAAAGCCCCTACCGCTGCCTTCATTTTCCTGAAAGCCTCCAAAATCTCAAAATATAAGCTAACAATAGCATATTCTTTTTCTGTATCGTAATGGTTTGGAAGGTCTAATTTTATATTTTAGTTATGTCACAGACAGACTGACCACATCCTTTTTCATCCTCTAAGGTCTTATGAGCCAGGTATTATATTTTTCTTTGATTAGATTAGTCTTATACCTGCTCTTAAATGTGCCACATTAAACGGAAGAACCTTTTTAAAAATGGAGGAAAAAAAAAGACAATGGTGGTGGGTAGGAACAAAAAATGTTTCACTTTTATCAAGAAGTCATTTCTTACAATGTTCCATTGAATATCTCCTTGCCTACATTCTTGCCTCAGTTGATAAGTGAAACAAAAAATAAGTTACCAACTAACAGGTCTGGTAAACATCTCATCAATCCTACCACTAACTGATTTTACATAAAATCCCAATTTTCATCAAATAGCATTTCAGCAAGGCAGTAATGAGTCCATAATTGTAATCATCAACTCCTGGGTAATACAATATGACCCAGAAGACAGAGGTCATTTGAAGACCAGAAAGAGGACTGAAACTAAAGATAGACGAACTCTCAATCTTGATGAGAAAATTCAGCATGGTCTGCCACCCACCCAGCATTTCTTCACAAGCAGATTCTGGGCATGGCTGATAGGTTTTTCCACTGTAGTTACAATTTCATTTCACAAGGTAAAAGGCTCTCCCGTCCAAGTATAATAGGAAAACAGAGAGCCTGTCTCTCTGCGAATTACTAAAACACAGTTTTTGATAGCCTATTTTGTCATGTCGAGTAGAAAGCCACCCCACCTGCTCCCTCTGTATCTGTCCACTACTGGGGCTATAAGCTAGTATAATAAGAGGTGAAGTTGAGAAGACCAACTGGATGGGAAATGATCCATAACACAATGGCTCTTGGAAAAAAAGAGGGGTTTACTTCTGTTTTTCTGGCTTTCAATATTTGTTTTTTGGCCTGATCCCAAGCAAATTCTTGGTACAGAAACTAAGTATTAATCTCATTACTCTCCAATGAGATGTGTCCATAAAGAACTAAGTTATTAAAAAGAGAGAGAGAGAGAAAGATACAGAGAAAGAGATATATTAAGTAGATGGCTTTTTTAAACAGTCATTTCAACAAGGCTTCCTTAAGAAAAAAGAACTCAGGATAGATTCAAGTATATAACTGGTTTAATGGAACAAGACTAAAAATATTTTTTCTTTTATTCCTAAACTAGGATAGTGATTAGATATAATGCAATTAATGCAGGTAAATGCCAAAACACAGACAAAATGCTCTTTTTCTCCCTTTAAAAGTTGGCACAGAGCTACCCAGATTTAAACCTAGACTCTTAATTTTATCCTAATCCTAGATCAAACTAAAATGAGGGAGAAAATGCACTCATGCAACACTTATTAAGTAGCTACTAAATGCTAGTGGGTACTATTATGCCACGGGAGAAATGTCCAACCACCTTAACCTTTCAGAGAGTTGGAATTTACCTGAAAATCATAAGATCAAAAGCTAAGTTAAGAGATCCTTTTCCTCAATTGCCATTTTTGTACTTCTTAACTAATCTGAATTTTTCTCTGAGCATATTTAAATGGCTTTTTTTTTTTAAAAAAAAAAAAGGTGGCTAACGGATTTTCAAGGAACTTAAGACTACTGATGAGAAGTCAATTCTTTTCAATGTAGTTTCATTCTGAAAATATCTACATGAGGATAGCTCCTAGAAAAACAACAGCTCAAGATACACAAGTCTTGTTAAACAGTGATTGCAGGAACTCAGTGGAGCAATAACCAACTCCTTCCCAGTCCAATTAGAAGAAAGCCCTGAGGAGACTCAAACCCTTCCCAGCCCTATTCCTGCTCATTAACACTGGGGCTCTAACACGAGGCACCCCTGACTATTGTACACACCCCCTGGGATAATATGGCATGTCACAGTCACTTTGTTCCACTTTAGCATTCTCAGACCCAACTGCTCAAGTTCAATTGATCCCTGCTGGTCTAAAAAACACTATCTCCTCCTAATTTTCTAATTCCAACAGTAATTCTTCACAAAATCCAACAGGGCAAATTTGTAAGTTCTCCTGGCTCTCTATTAATAGAAAGCTAGGCAATAATTTAGAATAATGCTAAACACCACTTCCTAAAATTAACCCAGACAAAAAGAGCTGTCCCATTAGCACCAATGATCTACTTTGTAACTAACAAAACCATTCTCTCTCTACCTGCATGTTAGTATGCAGACCATTGTACTGACACCTTAAGTCAAAATGACTATGAGACCTCACTTTTTGGAATCACATATGGGTAAAGAGGCTGCAGATTTTGAATAAATTAGGTTTAAATTACACAGTATTTTTTACTAAAGAATAAGGCACTGGGTGGGGAGGTACTGGGGCGGGAGTCGGGGGATGATAGGACATGAAGTCGTAATTTTTTTTTTTTTTCAATAAAGTCATGGATGTGATATCCTGAAGTCTGTAGTGACAACATGATAGGCCGGCAAGAGCACATTAGCTTCCAACGTGTGAGGAATGGCAATTTTCATTGCCAAGGTAGAGAGACCATGGAAATAAACTTGAAATGCACTTTAATCTCCACATCTATCAAAAGCTTACCCATCTCCAATGCCCAATTCCCTAATCAGCCTCAAGCCAAAGATAACCTAAACCTCAGAACTCCACTGGCATTTCCTGAGCATAACACTCCAAGGGCTCTTACCACATGGTAATTTGAATGATTCTGCGCTCAGCTGAAGTTATTTCTTGTTTCCCTAATATCACCCAACAGGGCTTATCCTACAAAGGAGGAACCTAGTAAATGTCATGGTCTACCACAAGGACTTCAGGAAGGTGCCCTGACTTCTCACTCAAACTGAGAACACAGCAAATGACATACGAAAACAGGATACGTATGGATTGATGCTGTGATAATATTTTGTGTTAGCAGAAGAGGTGATCAGCCACCATCTGGGGTTTTATCTTCTTGTTTTATTCCTCTTTGTTTCTTTAGGCAAACTGAGTAAATTAAGCTTAAACTGGGCCACAATATTGCTTAGTAATACCTTAAGAAACGCTCCTTAAATATAACTTTAGTTTTATTTTCCTGTAGAAACACTCCAAAGGGTTCACCAAAAAGGGCTCTAAACATGTTTAAATGATTTATTTTAAAAGAAAATTGTTTTTAAAAGCGATATTTCTAAAAGTAGCAGCTGTTGGATCCCACTTTGTGCTCCTAATGCATTCATTCAGAGTGACTCTTCAATACTGTGTGAGGGATGTACCCCTCCTTCTCCAACCCTCACCCCCAGAGGTGCTCTTCACAGATCAGAATTTCACACAGCAGCCAACTGATGGCTGGGCTCCAGGCTCTCAAGGGGGGAGCTGAGGCACAGAAGCGCTGACAAGCCCTCACCAGCAGCAGTGATGCAGAGCGCCAGAATAAACTCTGAAGCTGCTTCTCACGGTTGAAAGGACGAGGCACAAGCTGTTTTCTCACATCCTCTGCCTCTTAAGGTTACAACAAACCAGCCTCTGATCCAATTAAAATCCTTATAGTTTATGTTTTCACTAAGAAGGACAAAGCAAAGATGACCTGTGCTTGCTGGGAACATGACCAGCCACGTTTTGTCTTGGCTGATAAATGAAGAGTTAAAAAAGATTAAAAATTTAAGTCATGACTGCCATGAAATTGTTTATTCATGGTAAGGTGTTTCGGGCAGTTACAGCTGTACAACAGTAAATTGTTAACAACTATTTCCTGAAGAAAAATTTCCATTATAGATCACAGATAAGACAAGAAGCAGAGTGCAATGCTGCTGGGAGATCAACATTCTTACCGATAGAGGGTATGTTAGATGCAAGTCAAGAGGGCCTACCCTTTCCTGAAACCACTTTCAAGAAAGAATTATACTTTGAAGAGGATGACATTTAGCCTAATTGCTGCCTCTAATTAAAATTAAGTGATTAAAAAATTTCAAATGCACTTTACATTTGATGTAGGGCATAATTAAAAATCAGATTTTTAAAAATATCATTAGGGCAGTAAGGTGAAGGCTGGTATGCAAGAGGGGAAAAAAACAGTTTAGCTCTCAGAAAACAGGAGGGAAATGGCTGTGTGTCAAAGTTATTTTTAGGGGGACTTGTTTTTTTCCTTTTTAGAGACCAGAACTTAACAACTTGGAACATCTGTGCCCTTGCCTTTCCCAAGTATGCTGATGTCGAACAGCACTTCCTGTGCCAGTCTTCTCCCCAGCAGGAAACCAGGTTGGTGAATCAGCAGCATGTCAATATCTTCAGAAAGCTGCTACTATTATTTTGAGTTAGAAAAACAAACAAACAAAATGTAAGTAGTGTTTCCAGAAACAAAATAGGTGACTCCTGTGATAATATTTAGGGTAATGGGACACTATGCAACTCTGTCAAGGATATAGTAAATCCTCTAGGAAAAAGACTGGAGATATGCTAGAATGGACAATGGAATGGGAATCAGGGGTTTGCAGTGCCAGTTTCAACCTGAACAGCTAGCCATCCAACATTTGGACCTCAGATTTGTCACTAAATATATAAGATTTATTTATTTATATAAATAAATAAAGATTTATTTATTTATATAAATCTGGATTAAGTCATCTCTAAGGATTGTTTGGATTTTGAATATCTACCACTCTATAGGTTAATTAAAATGTGAACTCACAACTACAACTCTTAATAGTTCTTAGTTACTAACTCGGTTAGGACCAATTAGTACCTTGATTAGGACTAATCATATGGTAGATACCCAACATATGTTTATTGATGGGTGCTGCTTGAGTATTCAGTATAGTCTATGGTTCCTGGGGGCATAGTACAGTGCCTAGTACATAATAAGCACTCAAAGCATGTCTACTAAATCAATTTATAAGGCTCTATACCAAGCTCACCCAAAAACAAGCTAATTGACTAGGCTCTCGTACACCCAGAACCCGAACCTGGTGATCAGGGAAATGAGAAAGCAATTCTCAGTACCATCAAACATTACAGGAATACAGAAATAGCTTAAGATCACCCTTCAAGAAGCCTACATTAAAATTATTCACTGATTTATTTCTGTGCGAATTACCAGGCAGGAAAGAACATAGTCAGACATGCTCTCAGGAGAGATATTACCAAAAAGATGAAAATAAGATGAAACAGCAGCAGATTCCCCATGAATATCACTCAAGCAGACTAACTACATTTGTCTCTTACCTTTGGAAGTCTGGATTCAAACAGAACAAGTACTGGAAGAGAATTCACTTTCATGAATATAACCCTGACCACAGGCACATCAAAAAACCTTTGGTACTTAAAGCTGTTGTACATCTGATAGCAAAGACAATACCATTTGGAAGTCATGATTCAGATTCAGTTAAAACTAACATTTACTAAATGCCTACTATATATCAGAAACCACTGAGCACTTACATGAACTCCTTTAAGCTTCTCAATAACACTAATCAGCAAAGGTCATTCATTCTGCTTTTGCAGATGAAAATACTAATGGTGGGAGGAACACCAAATCATACAAGAAATGAAGGTGGGAGTCAAACCTAGAATGTCTATTCAAGTCTAATGTTCATTTAACAAATACTAAATGTTATTGTGCAACCAATCTTTTTTAAGGAATTGAGAATACAGTAGTGGACAAAAATAGTAAAATCTCTTTCTGGACATTCCAACATGGTTTCCACCACAGTTCACTGCCACCTGTAGTCTTAATTCCAATGGGCCATCTGTTTGCAGAATGGTGTTTAGATCTACAAAATCAAATCCTGTCTGGTCTTGCCTCCATAATGGGCATCCAAATCAAAATCCTGAAAAATTAATGCTACTAATGTATGAACAAATACATCACAATGAATTCTAGTGCTAATAAGAGCAAATAGGACAATTAAGAATTGCCCAACATTTATTAATAGATAAAAACCAGATTTTCAAATGAGTAGTGTGTACTTCAAGATGGGAGATAATTAGAATGGAAATAGAACACCAGACCTGACAGCAGACGGCAGACACAGACAGGAGAAGAGAGTAAACAGTATTTCCCCAGCATGCCAGCCTGCCTATCAAAGACAGAGCTGAAAGGATATCTGTATTATCATGTCCAAGCAACCCAAGAAGAGACTGTACAGCATTCAGCTCCACCAGGAGGTGGTACAGGTCTGGCATGGTGGCCACCACGTGCATCTCCTGAATGATGTCATTTAGGTCCAGTTCAGATTCCATAAACCTAGGAGTGGAAAACAAGACAGCATCATTGAAAGGAATGGGATACTATCAGGACTGAGGAGCAAATAGCAACACAATCCAGACAGAGACAATCTGTCAAAGTATCTACAACAGACCAACCAAGAAGTACACTCATCTAAACATCATACTGCCACACAATTTCCTTGGGAAATCAATTTCCTCATTACAAAAATCAATCTTGAATTTAGATCTCATTACAGGATTCTCCTTACTCTTGCAGTCACAAGTAGCCTTTTAGAGGCGCCCAAAACATTGTGCAGCATTAAATGATCTGCCCACCAGTCCTGTGGATTAGCTCCCATTCCCCCTACATGTGGCAATTCACTCATTGTCTTGAAGATATTTATTCTAGAAATCCAAAAAGGTTTTCTCTTGCCACTTCAGATCAAGGGCCAATTATTCCCCCTATCCAAAGTAAGATACTGAGATTCTGCTACCATCCCCAAACACTTGCCCCTCCTCTATACTCCCTCTTGTGAGCTGATTGAGAGTAGATCCCCAAAAAAAGCAGATCTAGCCTCTGGCTAGATCCTGTAATCACCATCCTATCTTACAAAGAATGGCACTTCCCTTACATTTCCACACTTAACTTTTTAACATAGGATGCTCAGGCACTAAAAAACAAAACTGCTTTCACTCCCTCTGCATACCCTCCCCCAGTGTCTGACATGTAAGAAATGCCCACTAGTCTTTGATGAACAAGACAGGAAAGTTTGTTTTGAGAAGAAAATGAGCTAATAATCCAAGTAAAGCAACTCAATACCTGAGTGAAAGGTACTGAGAGGACACAATGGATAAACAGACTTTAGAGTCAGACTGCCTAGGTTTGTACCTGACTTAGTCACCTACTAAGTTTCCCTATGCCTCAGTCTCTTGATCTGAAAATGGGATAATAAGGGTCACTGTAAAAAAATAAATGAATACATATAAAATATGTATTTTTAAAATTAATGTCTGGCATATAAACAGCACTGTATGTTTCCTCTCTCTCTTTTTTTTTTACTACTGTTACTGTTATTTTAATATGACTATCTTCTCTTCTCAGCTTCTTAAATATAGGAATTATATCTTTTGTCTCTGATTTCTACAGATGCCTGCTTAAGTGAATGAAGGCCACAAAGAAAAGGAACATAAGCAAGGACTCATGATATCGTGTAAGACTCATAGACTTCCAGATGCTGAGGGGCTAAGCAAATAACACCTCTCTAGAAATTTGGATTCTCTAAGGAACAAAATCTGTGCTTTGTAAAAAAATAAAGTCTATAAAAATGTAGACTTTAGACTATAAAGACTAAAAAAATTAAAGATGATAATTCTTTAAAACATGCCCATGTTTTAAATATCCCTTACTATTGTTTTCTCTATTGCCAGTTTTAATCATGACATAAATTTCTTTCTGACTATAAAACACCGCTTTTTACAGAAAACTAAGAAAAAAATAGTCCTCAAAAAGTAAACAGAAATTACCCATTGTTTACCCTATTAACTAGATAAAACTGCTGACAATACGCTGGTGTGTTTATATCTTTCTCAATTCATAGCTTTCCCTGCGTCCCCCCACTCCAAAGTAGCCTATATAGAATACGGTTCTATACTCAGTTTTTGCTGTTGTTGTTAACATAGGCTAAAGAATTTTTCCCCATCATTAAATATTCTTCCACAAGAGGAAAAGCCATTGTCTGACCCTGCTGTCAGTCCTTCTCCATCTCCCGAGGAAACTATCCTTCACTGAGCACAGCACACCCTCCCTGCTGAACTCAGACATGGCTTCAGAGTTCTTCTCAACAGTGTTCAAAGAAGACTACCGATTAATCAGGAGTACAGGAGTACAGGAGATGAAGCCTATCTGAAATTCCTGCTCTAAATAATATATTATAAAAAGCTACATGGTGTTTCCTTGTATAAATGCATCATAAATTTATCTTACCAATCCCCTTTTGTGACTCATTCAGGTGGTTTCCAGTTTTTTCCCTTATAATAAATGACACTAAGATGTATGAATTCATAATTATTGTGTTAGGACAAAATCCCAGGAAAGGAAGTGTCAAGTCAAAGAGTATGCATAACTTAATGCATTTTGATCTATCCTCCCAGAAATGTACCAACAGTGTATGAAGAGACTTTCTCCCCTTGCTTTTTTCAAAACCAGTCTTATCTGTTTAAAATCTCCTCCAGGGGCCTCCCCAGTGGTGCAGCGGTTGAGCACTGGGTTGGGAAGCTGCCCACAGCCTCTGAGCGCCGGTTCGATCCCAGGCCCCCGGGCGAGGGTTCCACATGGCGCGCAGACCTCTCCTGCCGCCTGTTGCTCCCCTCAGCAGTGTATTTCGTCAGTCTGCCTGTTCTGTTCCCTGCTCTGGTGAATTCTCTCATCCTCCCGCACTTCTGACTGTACCCAGTGCTTGTATAAATAAATAGATAAATAAATAAATAAATCTTAAAAAAAAAAAAAATCCTCCAATCTGAAATGGAAAATAAGCATTTTTGATAGTAAAATGTATATTTGGTTAATGTTTACCAGATATTTCTATTTCCTCTTTGTACATTTTTTTGAATCAGGGTGCTCATCTTATTTATTGATTGTAAGTACTCTATATAATAGGAAAATGAATTTCTGCGTTGCAAAAACATAAACCAGAAAAATAAATCTGCCTCTTAGGTTGTACATGTGCTTTTTAGCATAATAGTTTTTAGAGGTTCAAGTACTCAAATTTCTGCCTCTATGAATTCTATTTTACATGTATCCTGAGCAAAATTTTTTCTATGGTAACATCAGACATATTGATGGTATATTTTTATGTTTGTACATTTTTTAATGCCTACAAATAAACAATCTGAAATTTATTTTAGCCTACAGGGAAAAAAAAACTAATTTTATCCTCTGTAATGTTTGGCCAATTGCCCTGTACCATAATCTACCCTTTTTCCAGATTTGAAAAAAATGCCAACTCTATCATATTCTGAATTTTAATGTGTAGTCTAACCTGTTTATGGGTTTTTTCACTTCATTTTATTGATTTGTCTACAAATTCCTGAGCCAGAACCACATTTCCATATTATTACAGTATATATTGTATGCAATAATGTCCTACATTTGTATCTACAGTATACATACAGTATATATCTATTGCTGTAAAACACTCCCTGGTTTTTCTTTTTCACTGTTTCCTTATTTATACTCACCTGCTTGTTATTTCAACAAATTTTAAGATTATTTTACCAAGATCCTCCCCATCCCATCCATTTTATTAAACCCCCTTCCACTAAACTTACAACTAGGGTACCTTTTTAAATAACTTGTTCCCCATCATCTAAAGTATGGAGCCATTCAGAATCATACTGAATAGCTGGTGCAGAATCCAGATATATCAAAAGGCAGTCAATCTATATAATCTCTAAGCCGAATGGATTCAGCAAACCTGTAAGGCATATTTGCCTTACATGGGTACTTAAAAAAAAAAATCCGATTTCCGGGGAATAAATGGACAAAACAATTTTACAGTTCACATGGAAGAACTGGTAAAGGAAACTAGGCACTAAATACTAATAAACAAAATCATGTTGAATACAAGGAAAAGATTTTGGGGATAAGGTGATAATCAATGGATAAAGGTCAGACTGGAGAGAAGTTTCTGGTGGTGTCCTTCAGGGCTATGATTAGGCCTGTTTAGATCAACTATTTCATTTCATTGTTATTTTTTGATCTTTGAGCAAGCAAACATCACAAAAATACCACTGAGCCCCAGTGGTACACGAGTAATGCAATATAGTGAGAAATGTCTGGGCTCAGGAATGAAATTAACCTGTGTCATGTCCCAGTCACACTACTAACTGGCTGTGTGACCATGAGAAGTATGTCAACGAGCTTTTATTGGACATATTCTGTATGCCAGTCACTATGCTAGAGATACTGAGGACATAAAGACAAAAATTCCAGTTGCTGCCCCCATGGAGTTTCTAGTTTACCACAAATATGAACAATCTATCACATACAACTAATTGTAAGAACGCCTGATGCCACTGGAACACAGGCTCCCAACCTAGTCAAGGGAGACAGAGAATAGTTACTAACCTATCTCCAACCTCAATTTCCTTATCTCCTTAGCTAAATTAGAGTGAGGATTAAAGGGATAATAAACATAAAGCACCTAACAATAGTTGGCACATATTAGGTGCTCAACAAATCTAGGTACCCTCAAGTGTGTTATGATATAACAATTCTCTTTTTTGCTGAAAAGAACAAGCTTACTCATTTAAAGCAAGCACTACAGTATTTGCGGAGGGCTGTTCAGGGAGTAGCATACCTTCAGCAACAGACGACTCACAGCTGGGGGAAAAGATCAAGTTAGAGGTCAATGGGAAAGCAATAGAGCAACATATTAAAACAGTAACCCAGGCAGAGATGGGGTCATCGATTCCATCTGGTATGCCAGGAAATTTTGCTAGCCTGACCATGTACATTTGCTTCAAACCAGCAGGATATTCTCCTTTCACCATAAGAGTGAATATTTGCAAATGACTGGCAAAGTTCAAAAATACTGGAAAAGCAAGTGAAATTGATGATTCCTCCTGCAATTACAAAACAGCTCTAACCACACAGGAAACATCTTTCCCTTCCATCCAACTAAATAAGTAGCTCTCAAAGTGTGGCCCCTAGGGCCCCAAGTTGGGGGTAGGAGATGGTCAGAAATCCTTTCAGGGGCCCATAAACATCAAAACTATCTTCATAATAATTCTAAGGCATTATTACCTTCTTCACTCTCATTCTCTCAGGAGTACAGGGTGGAGTTTTCCAGAGGACTATGAAGAATTAAGATATGACAGTGTCCTTGTCCTCATGGCTAATGAACTGTATGCATTTGCATTCTTGTGCTTTCTAAGATAAGCACTTCTGGTACTCAATAATTAAAGAGTGCAAAGGGGTCCTGGGACTAAAAAGTTTGGGAACCACTAAACCAAAAAATTCTACCCCTGCAAAAATGAAAGAGAACTAAAAAGAATTTACTGGGGAAATAGCACACGTTACTCAGTGTGATGTTTGGAAGAAAGATCACACAGTGCAAAGTAGAAGCTGCATAAGGAGAATTGTCAATTGAATCTGAAATGCAGCCAAATGAAGAGAGGCATGTTTGGGTATGCAATCAAAATGACAATTGCATACAAGAGAAAATAAATTTGAATGTTTCTGATCTTAACCTGAAAGTTTCATTCAAACATGCTTTAGCAATTTTTATCTTAATTGCACCTTGCTGGTCTAGAGAATTATAAAGGACACTGCACCAGTAAGAATTCAAGAACTCAAGGTTAAAATACAGTGTAGTTTCCTAAACTGCTTCTGCATGGGGGGAAAAAAATGTTTGTGCATAATTTCAAAAATCAAACATTCATATTTAAAAACAAAAATGTATATAAGTTTTGTCTGAAATGGAATACTTTTGAATTTTTAAAATAACCTTTTCTTAAAGCCAGTTTATGAATTATAACACTAAATCGTCTACAATACTGAAGATGTGAATGGTAAACATAACCCACAGAAACTTACTACTCTAAATTGACAGCTGTATACACAATCAGGCAGACAAAAATGAGATTCCAAGAAGCAAACTGAACTTCTTAAATTTCCCATGTTATCAACCTTCAGTTCAGCTTCCTCATAATGTATCCTTAGGTTCTAAGCAATGGAGAGGTAACAAAAATGGTATCAACTATATAAGATCTCTCATGTTTAAGGAGCACCTACAGTATGGCAGATAGTAGAGAGACAAACAAGAAATGGTTCCACTCCTAAAAGGTACACAGAATCTAATGCAGGAAGACCACTGAATAAAGAAATAACAATGAAACAAATGGTAAAGATGTGAAAGGCTGATTCATTGCATTGTGGAGAAGAGACCTGCTGGTGGGAAAATAAAAGAATACAGTGGGGAATTTGGCTGTAGCTATAAAAGTTTAAAATGTACATAGCCTTCAATGTGGGAACTCAACATCAAGGTGTTTATCTTACAGAAATACATGTACGTGAAGACACAGTACATGGAGGTTTACTGCAGCACTGTTCATAAAAGCCAATATTTAAAATAACCAAATGTCCATCAGTAGAAAAATAATAAATAAATCACCTTATTTCCAAATAATAAAATACTAAGCACCAGTCACATAAAATAAGCTAAACATGCATGTACTAACAGGGAAAGAACTCCTATTATGTAACCAAAAAAAATCAAACTGCAGAACATGTACAGCATGATTGATGTTGCGGGGAGGGCGGGTAGGGGAGAACAAATTACATATATCTGTAAATAAGTATACAGAGAACAATCTAAAAGGACTCTCACAAAGTGTCCACAGGGGCTATCTCTCTCTAGGTAGCAGAATGGAAAGACAGTCAGTGCAGTTAAGGAGAACTTTAATTTTTTCCACCCCACTTATGCATATGTATGTAAATTATACAATACATATTCTGCACTTTGATATTCTTGGTCACATAACATCTTTTCATATTAGTACATGTACACTTTCTACAAGACAATCTATTCATGTTACTTGTGTAATCAAACCCACTCCCACAACCCCCCACCCCCGGTGGCCCCCCAACACAGTCAGCAGGACAGTATGGTGGCAGTCAACATAAAACCTGACAGGACTCTGGGGCTGGGAAGCTGAGCTCCAATCTAACTATTCCTATAGTCAAAGGGGGCTGTGGCAATAGGTTGAGCAACCAGATTTTCCTCTCTCTGCTTCCTCTTCTATAGTCCGGAGAGAACTGAATGGACCACTCTGGCCTCATCAGATTGCCACGAGGACTCTATGCACTCTGATATCTCTGTGTCTTTGTCATTCTAGTCACCTTGGTTGGCACTTCTCTCCATGTTCTTTTCTGCCTACTAAAATCAAAATAATTCTTCAAAACCCAGTTCAAATACCTCTCTGTGAAGCCCTCAGTTGTCCCCAATGTGGCACTCACTGTTTTACCTCTATGCTCCCACAATTTTCTGCTTTTATCTTTTTTCAAGTTTATTTCCTTCTTCCATGCATTTACAGTCAGATCTCCCTAGTAATCTATAAACGTGAGTGCAAAGACTATACTATTCAACTCTTAATTGCCTAGGGGCCTTGGGCATATTAAGATTCATTAAAAGTATATGTCCTGGGAGGGAGAAAGGCATGGAGGGAAAAGAGATTTAGAACATTAAAACCTGTATAAATATGAAAATCCCTTCAGTTTGGATTCAAGACTGACAGAATGGTACCAAATACCTTATTATAGCACTTCACAGTGTAATAAAGGGCTCAACTAGTAATAAATCATATTAACCAGTATTTCATAAGCACTTACTGTGAGTCAGATACTGTGCTAAACCCTTGTCATTATTTTCATTTACTCTTCACAACACCCTGTGAATGAGACGTTATTTTTTTTTTAATACAAATAGAGTGCACCTGAGATTAAAAAAGGAGAAATAACTTATTAAGGTCATGTGGGAGTCACTCCATATTTGTCAAACCCCAGAGTCTGCATTTTCTCAACAGTAGAGTTATGACTAATGACAGCCTCGGTCAGTTTTCTTTGGGCCTTGAGAAGAATAATGCAGAACAGAGTTAATATAACAGGCTGATCTTTCAAAGGGCCTAGTCTTAGGGTGGCATCTGGGAACTTGGGTTTTTGAAACGTTGTCTATATAACATGGTGGCCCACCTGGGGGACTGAACATCTATTTTCTTTCTTAGAAATCTAGAATTCTGATAGCTGTTGCTGGCAGAGAATACCTACACGGTCTGTCTCAAAAAAATACCCTATACTCAGGCTCTCAAATGGGCATCCCTAGACAGAAACACTGCACACGTGGTGATGTATTTCACTGCTGGAGAAAGGAGAATGTCTGCATGACTCTTCCACAGAAATGGGAGAAAACATAAGAAGCCTATATATATATTTCCCCAAACTCTGGCTGATGTGTCTTTTTCCCTTGCTGACCCTGTTTTGCACCCTTGAGTACCACTAACTTTGAGCAGTAGTGTCAGTACTTCCAGTGACTGCCTGAACATGTGCATCATTCTGAGACTACTGAACCAAATGAGAAAAAAATCAGACAAAACAAACAAACAAACAAAAAAACCTCCACAAAATAAATATTGCAGATAAAACAGCAGAGGAGAAAGTCTAACAGCAAAAGAGCTCCTTACTTCTCTGGATTGTCTGGAAACTTGATCCTCAATTCTTGGTTTTTGTATGATCTTTTTTCAAATGTAAGGATCATTTTTTTCACCGAGCTTTCATCCAGTGGTTCCTCCTGTACAAAGGGACAAATGCAACAATTTCAGACTAAAGGGAACTTCTTACTCACTGTGAACTAATTCTTTTCTGTAACTCTCACATGCCATTCTGCCACTCACCTTTCTGGGTTAAATGAAGAATACATACTGTATCATCCCCTAAAACACACACACACACCCACACACGCACGCACGCACGTGCCAGAATGAGGTTTAAGTGCCCATATCACTTGCTACTTTTCATCACTGAGTGTCTCACATCTAGCACAGGAAATTCAACTTAAAATGTTAAAAACTCACTCTTTCACAAATAGTTCTTGAGCATACTCTTTGGTATGGAGTAAGCAATAATGTTATTTTAATGCTTAGCTTATCCTGTCCTCCTCTGTTGTACAGGTAAAATAACACTCAGAGTTTTAAACGATCTTGTTCAAGGTCAAACCCTGGGTAAGTGACAGTGGACGTTAATCATTTCTCCATACCAGGAGTCAACAATCTACAGGTCAAATCAAACCCTACCACCTATTTTTGTATGGCCTGTGAGATAAGAGGTTGATAATTAGCAACAGTCACTGTTTTGCATTTCTTACAAAATGCAAAATGTATCTGGTCCTCACTAGCTGCTGAGAATGCAATCAGACAAGTGTACTGTAATACAACATCAGTAATTTAAAACACTCCCTCAGAGGAAGCATAAAAAACAAGTAGACCATATAGAGTTTGCTTACTTCATGCTCTGGAATAATATTTACAAAGGTAAAAAACAAGAATTTTTGAAAACTGAATCATTCCTTCTCCCCGCCCCCACCAAAAAAGAAAAATCTACACTAAAATTTGAGAAATGTTTTCTCCTGGATTTAATTTCCAGTTTAATGTGCTACAACGCTCTCTGCCTCTGTAGCACTTGCCCAACTCCTACTTCGTAGCTCTGTAGTCACTGACCATAACTCACACCTAGACGTAATAAAGAAAACACTATTAAGACAACCTGAACTAGATCCTTTTGGAAAGCACTGAACCATCTCATATTTTTTAAGTACTCAAAAATGTTAGCTATTATTTTATTAAATTTCAACTTTCATATACTGGGTTTTAAATGAGAGATATCTATAAATTCATTTGAGGCATGACATATTTCCTGGATTTTTATCAGTGATTCCTGGCCCCCGAGACACTCTGTTGAACCCCTACCTCCCTTACCAGTGTCACAGCTTAAAGTGAGGTTCCCTGACATGGTAAAACCAAAGGAAGTCAATGCCCTGGCTGAGTCACTGCAATGTTATTCTGCGGAATATAATCCTCAAATCCTCACCATGTCCAGTTGATTCCACCTCAAAAGTCTTTCCTGAATTCATCCACTTGGCAATCAGAATAAAATCCCAAAATTCATCACATCACCTATATAAAGAAGGTCTGAAAGGATATGGCCAAAATAATCTCTCCAACTCCAAACCAGGGCAAATAATCCTGTTGCTGGCCCATCTATATGTTCACCTCTGATTCTTTAGAGTCTATCAAAGTGCCTGGCACACAGCAGCATTGAGTGAAGATGTGTTGAAGGAAGGAAGGAAATCTGAGAGGGAGGGTAAAAATATTACCTGCATCTTTCAAGGTCACATAGTTGACTTAAAGAATTGATGCATATATGAAACTGTTTCATGAACTATATGACACTATGTTAATGTAAGCTGTTGCTACTATTAGCAATAGAAATGATGTTCCAAATAGACCTATGGGATTTAATTAAAAATTCCAAATTTCTAGAAAGGTCTAAATCACTTTTAACTGACCTATTTTTCTTTCTCTTTGCCATCATCCTGCCCACATTGTAGGGAAAACCCTACTTGTATTAATACTATTCCCAAAGCCTTAGCCTCTCCAGGGTTTGGCCTTACCTCCTTTAATTTCTCTCCAACCCTGGGGGGAAAACTGAATTATCAGTCTTAGTCATTGGCCACAGCAGTATCTCCAATAGCTCAATGTCAGAAACCAGAGGGAGATTTCAGAAAGATGGATGCTAGTGATGTAGCACAAAAAGGACAATAATATTTTACAGGTTCACGTGACGTTACAGGGGCAAACATCACTTGTTTTTCATCAAATGGGACTTTGGTGGCAGTGAGAAAATAACTTCTGGACTTGTAGCCTTCCATGTGTCATTTTTACAAAGCGATCTCTTTTTCCCTGTCCCTTAACAGAAGGTCTGGTCCCACATTACATTTCTGTCTCCCAGGCTAGAAACCACTTACCCATGACAGCTACTATCCTAATCCTCCAGTACCAGCCTTGCCCTACATGGGAATTATACCTGCCAATTAACTGCTGCTGCAGGGCTAACAGATTGAGCAGAAGCTAGTGAAGAGGGAGGGAAGGAGAAAGGGAGGGAGGATGTGCTACACACACTGTTTGGTTAAGCCCAACAGGGCTGCTGCCCTCAGAGAGGAAATTCAGGACTGTCTCCCGCCAAAGTGTCACCATCCTTTAGGGGCAGACCTCCAAATTAGCACAGGTATGAAACCAAACGAGGAGAGATTTATTGTCATAACATAGTAAAGACTTTTTTGGAATATGAGTCAATTTTTTTTTTTATCTCCTCAGATTCACACTCCAGCTTCATTTTTTAAATCCAAACTTAGCTTCATGTCTTTGAGGGAACCAAAAAACAGCTGGTTCTTAAGAATCTATTTCCATAATTCATACTGAACAAAATGCCAGAGTGAAATAACATACAAGTTAACACTTAAGGATTTAAAAGACACAAAGGTAAGGTCATTTTATTTTTAAACTGATGTTTTACCTCTATTCTTTTTAGCTTCATTCATTTATTCATTCAATAAATATTTATTAGGGCCTACCTTCAATAAATAGAGATAGAGCTGTGAACAAAACAGAGACAGTTCCTATTTTTGCAAAAGGTTGAAGAGAGTAACAAATGGGTAGAACAATCAAACAGGAATTCTAAATCACAATAAGGGCTTGAGGACAATATACAGAATAAAGCAGTAAGAGAACGACTTAAAGGGCTACCTCGGAAGTAGGAAAGACTTCTCTGAGGAGGAAACATTTGAACTGAGACTGAATGAGAAGAAATCAGCTATAAAGCATTGAGAAGAGCATCCCACCAGAGGGCACAACAGTAAAAAAAAGTCCAGAGGCAAGAATGAGTCCAAAGGTCCTAAGGCATCCAGAGATACAGCAAACAGAATGTCCTTAGGCATCTCCTTCCCTAACTTGCTTTTTTTTCAGTTACACCTAAATACTTAATCCCTTAGCTTGTCCTTGAACCTTTCCACCTTTGTTGTTTTCTAATGCTATTTCAACTACCTGTAAAGCTCTCCTTCCACTTATTTGATAAAATGCTACACCTCTTTCAAAGACTATATAGTACTATACAATTAGGCAGCTACAATGGTTATAGACTTGGGGTTTTTGACTTTACAATGTTGTAAAAGCAAGATGCTGCATTCAGTAGAAATCATACTTTGAATTTTGATTTTTGATGTCTTCCTGGGCTAGTAATATGCTCTCTTGTGATGCTGAGCAGCAGTATTGAGCCACAGCTCGCAAGCAGCCATGTGATCAATCACAAGGGTAAACTGTCCATACTCCACAGATTGTTCATCATCTTCAGTTCAGTATTCAATAAATTATGCAAGATACTCAACACATTATTATAGGCTCTGTGTTAGATGATTTTGTTCAACTGTAGACTAATGGAAGTGTTCTGAGCACATTTAAGGTAGAGTAGGCAAAACTATGATGTTCTGTGGGTTAGGAGTATTAAATGCATTTGGATTTACAATATTTTCAATTTATAGTGGGCTTCTCGGGACAACCCCATCATAAATCAAGAAAGACCTTATTCAAATATGTAAGTGCCTTTTCTGTCTCTTTTGTTTTTTTAACTATAAGCACCTTCTGTATGTCTCAGAATGGTCTAGGATGCCTTCCTGACTCTCCTCAGGCAAAACCCATAGGCTCCAAGGTTCAGTGCTAAGGTGTTGATTAAAACATACAATGTAGAAAAATTTAAAAATTCTTATCTATAATGTTCTTTATAATTTGTAAATGCTTCCCCAACTCTAATATCCTACTTGAACTTCATGACAACACTGTGAAATGGGTATTCTTAACCCCACTTTATAGATGAAGGTGGGAAATTCAGAGAAAATAAATATTTGGTTCAAAATGACACTCCCCCTACACTGGACCCGAGCCAGCCTCTCAACTCCCAGCCCATCTGCCACCTTACCTCTTCTTCTTCCTCCTCACCCTCTCTGTCAATGATCTGCAGCAGCCTTTTTTTGTCATCATCTGCTTCTTCTACCACATTCATTTCCTCTTCCCGATAACGGCCACGTTCTCGAGTACCAGCTTGTCTCCTACGCATTTTGAGCTCCTCCTCTTCATCATCGCGAGGACGTTTTGTGCCCCTGTTGGGCTAAGAGAACAAGCACAATTTTAGAGCTAAAAAAGATGTAGAAGAGCATAGACAGCAGATATTCAAATAGCTTTTAAGAATTCCCCAAATGAAAAGCACCAAAGCATACAATAGTTCCCACAAAATAAAGTTCTAAGTGGTTATTTTTCAGACCCTCAGTGATTCTATAAATGAATGATTAAACACCTACAAGGGCTTCTTACTTTGTACAGGATTTTATTGAATAAGCAAAGCTTTGCCACTTTATACAAGGCTGCATATACAGAAATTACAGGGAACCAAGCCACTATGAGGTGGGGACAACTGGGTTGGCTCAATTTACCAGCTAGGATATAATCCCCAATACCAACCCCTCAGCACCTGGTTTTAATTTATGTCTAAGAAAGACTACACATACATACCAGTAGTTCAGAGAATCTTACACATGTAACTTACAAGGTCCACTGCACTCCAAATTCCTTTACAGGAGAGCAGAGCGAGGCCCAGAGGTCAAGTGTTACCCAAGGTCACAGTATCACCAGCAGCACAGAAATCAGAATTGGCATTTCCTGACTCCTCAGGAGCTCTTTCCATCCTACTCTTAGGACCTCATTTTGCCTGACACTATAACCCACTGAGGCATTCTTACAGTTACTTTCTACTGAATTAGAATAGAACAGGGCACTGCAGCAGACACCAAAATGTCCAATGTCTCCATTCAGCTCAGGTTGCTAGTGGTACAACTTTAGACTTGTCTAACCGCTGAATCTTAGTTTCTTCATCTACAAATGGAGATTATAACACTTCCCTCTGTGAACTTTAAAAGACTGCTTCTGTATGTGAAGTGTTGCCAGTTTTGTTGTTGTTGTTGTTTAGTTTGATCTGACTGACATATAGCATTGTGTGAGTTTAAGATATACAACGCGACCATTTGATTCAGGTATAAATTGCAAAATGAGGGCCTCCCCTGGTGGTGCAGCGGTTGAGCGCTGGGCTGCAAAGCTGCCCGCAGCCTCTAGCTCTGGCTCTAGTGAATTCTCTCACCCTCCCACACTTCTGACTGTACCCGGTGCTTGTATGTATAAATAAATAAATAAATAAATAAATAAATAAATAAATAAATAAATAAATCTATAAAGTAAATAATAAATCTTTAAAAAATAAATTGCAAAATGAAAGCCACAATAAGATTAGTAAACACCCCCAATCACCTCATATAACTACTCTTTTTTGAGGGGGGTGAGAAGATTTAAATTCTCTTAGTAAGTATACAATCTATTCTCTTTTAAATATATAATATTGTTAACTATAGTCACCCCGCTATACATTAGATCCCCAGAACTTATTCATCTTATAACTGAAAACTTGTACCTAACGGTTGCTTTTAAAATGCAAGAACTCGGGGCCTCCCCGGTGGCGCAGCAGTTGAGCTCTGGGTTGCGAAACTGCCCGCAGCCTCTGCAGCGCCGGTTCGATCCCCGGCTGCTCCCCGGCCACCAGAGGAGGGTCCCACATGGCGCGCAGACCTCTCCTGCCGCCCGCTGCTCCCCTCAGCAGTGTACTTCGGTCCTTCTGCCTGCTCTGCTCCCCGCTCTGGCTCTGGTGAATTCTCTCACCCTCCCAAGCTTCTGACTGTACCCAGTGCTTGTATAAATAAATAAATAAATCTTTAAAAAAAAAAATAAATAAAATGCAAGAACTCTACATAGTACTAAACAAAGATAGAAAATTATCACTGTGAGATAATCCACATGATTCTGTCTTCCCCGACACAAAACATAACTGCACACACCAACAGTGTGCTAAGGAGCAATGTGATATGTTGCTACCAAACAGAAGAAAATGCCACATTAAACTGCCAGCCTGCTAACTTGTTTGGTGGTAACAGACAAATTTCTATTATGTACTTTATATATCTCACCTTGTGACATATAAACCACACTACAATTTGAACCCCACTATCCCAGCACTGGAAAGTCATTGCCCTTGTATTCACATACTCTGCTGGTTCCACATACCACGTGTTTCTGTAAATATGAGCACATGACATCGCTTAGAAAACTCATGTTAGACAATCTGGTTTGTGGGATACCACTTACTATTTTTAATCTCTTTGGAATAATTAAAATTCCATATATTCACAACCTACTGAAAAAAGGGGGTGGGGAGGAAAAGAAAGAGGAGAGAGCGGGAAGGAAGGAGGGTAGGAAGGGGGGAAGGAGGGAGAAAAGAAGAAATCAACATGTCAGTAACCACAGGCTAAGAAAAAGAGGTAGTAGTTTTCACATGAGAAGGAAAGGAAAGGTAGACCGATCCTAAATGGGGTCAGGCTTCAAAGTAGAGCTCTGTAGTCCCCAGCAGGTAAGGAACTTCAGTCCCCTCAGAGTACTAATTCTTTCAGGCTCATAAAACAAGTCATGCTGTGATTCTGATTAGCATGAGCCTGCTGCAGCAGCCAAGCCAAGGCATGAGATCTTAGTTCTCCCCAGAGAAGATTTCTGGATTGTTTATCTCTGAGGGCAGAGAAGAAAAGGCAGTGGACTACAATTAAAAGGAGAAAGCTAAATTCTGCCACAGTTAAGAAATGCAAAATAACAACCAATGACAACGTCCCTTTGAACACATCTTCTAATCTGTTTCTTCAAAACAAATTTAGAGGTTAGGGAGGAGTTTCATTTTTCTCTCTAATAATTTCCACTGAAATAGCACTTTTCTTTTTTCAGAACTTAAAAGATCCTTTTTAATCTTCACCACATGTCTGGGGAATAGAAGTAGTGAAACATTCTATTTTATAAAGAGAGACATAGGATACCTGAGATCCTTTAACAAACACTTGGCAAAGACGCCAGATGCCTTCTAAAAGTTGAACCTGATCCTGGGAAGTTTGCTAAGCCACCAAGATTCCAGGATCCTAGGTAGAACTGATATGAGGAACTTTCAGGAAAGCCACACTCCCAAGAACCTAAACCATACAAGGCTATGGCCAAGTTAAAATACTATTTGTTAAATGACTGATTCAAAAAATTGAGAATTCCAAGACTTAAATCATCACGTAATCAGCTACCCCAGGAGCAGTCCCCAAGTTTCCTGTAGGGTACAGGGATAGACAGGGTCAGTACAATTCTTGAGACAAGAGTAGCTTTATTATTATTAACCTTTATTAAGGTCTAAGGACAACATGCCTAAGAGGGCAACTTCTAGGTTCACCTGTTTCTCCAACTCTCTTTCCTTTTCAGCTTTGGCTCCTCTTGTGGAAACTCTGTGGCAGAGCACACAGAACTCATTTACGAACCTATCAGTTCCTACCTCTCCCGAACAGTGGATAAACCTTCCAAAGGTCTTGATATATTTCATTCCAACATGTTACTCTCACAAGGCAAAATTTTAAGACCATCTGCTCTTTACTTCTCAACCGTTACCTGTCCCTTCTTCACACGCTAACACTCGAAATAGAGAAGTTTCTACTCATTTCTGAAATCTGACCACTCTTAATAATAAAGCTTAGAATTTATCCCCTCAACAAATAATTATTAAGTGCCAATTATGCAAAAGGCATTGTGTTGGGAACTGGGGATGTAAATGTAAATAAGAAGATACTTTTTTGCTATCAAGGGGTTTAACAGTCTAGGACAATAGTCTGATCAAAATAAGACGCAAGACATTGATGAAATTTTAAATATTTTAGCAGCTAAATTTTAAAATAAGTAACAAATGAAATTAATTTTAACAATATATTTTATGTAACCTAACATATCCACAATATTATATTTAAATATGAAATCAATATAAAAATTACTAATGCCTATTTTACACTCTCTTTTTTTCCAAATTGTCCTCAGAATTTGGTACGTACTTTACATCTCCAGTGTATCTCAACACAGACTAGCCCTATTCCATGTGCCCAAACAACCATCTGAGGCAAGTGACAACCATATTGGACAGCATAGGTCCAGGGATTTTTGTCTGAGATTGCTCTTTCCTGATAAAGCCAAAATGAACTGTCTTTCCAGCAAAGTTGAATGAAATGTAGTCATATAAAATTAAAGTGTTGGGCCTCCCCGGTGGCGCAGTGGTTGAGCGCTGGGTTGCGAAGCTGCCCGCAGCCTCTGAAGTGCCGGTTCGATCCCCGGCTGCTCCCCGCCACCGGAGGAGGGTCCCACATGGCGCGCAGACCTCTCCTGCCGCCCGCTGTTCCCCTCAGCAGTGTACTTCCGTCCTTCTGCCTGCTCTGCTCCCCGCTCTGGCTCTGGTGAATTCTCTCACCCTCCCGCGCTTCTGACTGTACCCAGTGCTTGTCTAAATCAATAAATAAATTTAAAAAAAAAAAATTAAAATGTTGACTGTTCATGAAAGATCCTCACTAAAAATTGTGAACACCTTGACACAGAAATAAACTTCAAGGTTGTAATTACCCTCTATTCACCACTGAGAGAGTGATCAGTTATTAAAAACAAAGCAAAAATATCTAAGTAGGGAAGAAGCGGTCAAGGTGATTTCACTGTAGAGTCCAAAGGGTGGATCTAGAAAGGAAAATACCACTCACAGCCTGTCACAGGTCAACAGCTCGGGTCCTAGCGCTCCTTGATCTTACACAACCAATCCCAATAGGCTTAAGCCAGTCTTAGCAGTCACCTTTGTCAATTAATTTGTTTTGGTATCTGAAAGATGTTTGGACTCCTTCAGGATGAAGGAATAACAAAAGAAACTGTTCTTAATAAAGTAATTTCTTAACTTCTGCTGCCCACAGGACTAGAGAAAAAAAAGATTAACTCTTAACTTCTGATATACCAGAACACCAGCCTTTAAGGATTTGTACAATCTTGTACATTCCCTGCCTTACTCCCGATAGGTGTTGAGTAGTATAAATGCTCACTAAGCATTTGCCACCATCCAGCAACACAGCTGGTAGACCTTCTAGGATATAGAAAGGATTCCCACTTGCTCAAAGCTTATAGTAAGCTTCAAGATTACATATATAAGATGCCTTTATTTTCCAAAACCCTTCAAGCCTGGTATGTGCAATGTGTGAGTGTCTGTCTGTCTGTCTGTCTGTGTGTGTCTGTTTCTATGTGTGTGATGGATGAATATAAATACATATGCTCCATCCATCCCCCTGGAAATAGAAGTTCAGACATCTGCATGAGAGCTTTGAAAGAGTTAAAACATTAACTAAGCAATCTGCCTAGGATACTCCCTGCATACCCAGACAATATCCAACCTAAGCTTTAGGTTTCATTTTTCTCTCTCTCCCTCTCTCTCTCCTCTCTCTCTTTTTTTTTAATTAAAAAGCAGTGAGAAGCTGTAGCTATAATGAGGGGCTGTGGGAACATGTAGTTATATTGGGCTCAAAGTAATGTACCATAGGAAGAGGCTACATCACCAGAACGAATCCTAAATTAAAACTCCACTATGAAACCAACTCCATTTCCTCTTAGCATGCAATCTATATTATCGCATTTATGGTCTGTCTCGACCTCAATTAGACTTTGGGGTGGGGGTGGGGGGGAAAAGGGGACTTCTATAATAAGCAATAATGCTATCATTATGATAAATTATGAAAACACACAGCGTAATTATTAATGTGAAGAGTGCATTTGTACCAAGATCTAACAGTGTAGATGTGTGTATGGGGGTGGGGAGACACACATTGAATACGGCTGAACATTCCAAGTTATCTAGCTTAAAAGGGGGTAAATTTTTATAATTGGAACTTTCACATTAACGGAAGAAAATATCTGTTCAATTCTATTAAGGAAATGGAAAAAGTCAAAAGAAACCTTTTATAACCTTATAATAAATTAGGAATTCTTGACAAAGCACCAAGAAGCTCATATAAGAGCCCTCAAAATGGGGGTACAAAATGCTATTTCCTAAATATCAAACAATTAAGAGTCAGAAATTTGCTCTGAATGAAAATTAGTAGTATCCCTCTCTTTATAGAAATAGGGGAATCTGAACCCACTGTTTAAACAATTTGTGGTGGACAATAATGCAAGACCTCTACTCTCAAAACAACGCTTTTCCTTCATCACACTAACTCAAAATTGGGTGGGGGAAAAAATAAAGAGGATGTTGAAGAAATCATCAGTAAGTAAATAATACTATTAATATATAAGAACATAGAATAGCTCCTATTTTAGGCAACAGAGTTATAACTCAAGGCCATCAGAAGGAAAAGGCTTCTGATCCTAGCCCACGCAGGACTGGGCATTCCTAACATGTTTGCAATGGTGACACTGTCTAATGACTGAGTGTTGGAGTCAGATTCTCCAAAATTTAAAGGCTGGTCCCTAGCAGTGCAGGGGTACAGTGGTGAGCATGACTACATTCCATATCCTGATTCCTGCATTCAGCAGTCTCAGAAAACAACCTACCCTTTTAGAGGCTTGAATCTTCTCAATCTATAAATTAGGAAAACAATTTACTTTCACACAGACATTTATCTGTATGTATGCACATAAGTGACAATGTTTCCACAGCGCTGAGCAGAGTTTGGCCCACAGCAGATGATACATGCAACTTCCTAACTCTCTTTGACATACCTGATTTAAAATCAAAGAACCTGGGGCCTCCCTGGTGGTGCAAGGGGTTAAGACGCAACCTATGAAGCTATCTGCAGCCACTGTAGCACAAGTTCGATCCCCCGCCTGGGAGCTACCCACATGGCACAGCAGACTTCTCCTGACTCGCCCCGCTGCTCCCCACGGCAGTGTATTTCAGTCATTCTGCCTGTTCTGTTCCCCACTCTGTCTCTGGTGAATTCTCTCACCCCCCACACACCTCTGGCCTGTACCCCAGTTCTTGTATGCATAAATAAATAAATCTTTAAAAAATAAAAAAAATAAAAATCTAAGAACCTGAAGGTTCTTAAGATTTTAATAGTATTATTATAGTATTATTTACTTACTGATGATTTCTTCAACATCCTCTTTATTTTTTTCCCCCACCAATTTTGAGTTAGTGTGATGAAGGAAAAGCATTGTTTTGAAAGTAGAGGTCTTGCATTATTGCCCACCACAAACTGTTTAAACAGTGGATTCAGATTCCCCTATTTCTAAATTTAAAATGAAGACCCCTTGTTTAATGTCAAAATGTCTGACAGATCACACCCCCAGTTGTATTTTTCAATATCCTATGATAGAGCAAAGACATAATGACAACATTAACCCCTCACATTTGAGAGCTAGGGCATAAGAGAGGAAAATGCTCACATGTATCTGGATTCGCAAACTCTCACAATAAGGTATTACAGACAGACCAAATTTCAGGAACCCTTTATCTAAGTAAATCATCTATCTAAGGTTTGCACCCCCTTTAAAACTTCTCTGCTAAGTATAAGCTGGAGCTTTCCTAACACCTATGAACCATTAAATTTCACTTCATTAAATTGAAGTGAAATCTTTCAACTTATACTTTTCTTCCCTGGACCCTAATATTTGTCCTTAGAGCAATATGAAACATGTTTAGTTGTCATTCTTACATTAAAAGCAAACAAACTTGAGATTACTTCAAGACTGGACTATTTATTTCCTCTCTCATTGCCTTTCTTTTTCAGAATAAACACTTTCAAAAGTGGGGGGGGGGCGAGGGGACAGGGTAGGGTACAAACACAGGGAAGTCAAGGAGGTATACACATAATTAAATTCCTTCCTACCATTATTTTGAGATTTCATAATTTTAAAGTTTTCTGATACCTCATAACATAATTAATCATATGGAATGTCACAAACCCAAGCCTGTGGACGGATTGGTCTAGCCAATCTGAAATGCTCAGAAATCATCTGCTGTTAACCTCGCCTGATTACATTTTGTCAGAATAAAAGGGAGTTTTCAAACATTCATTTTTACCAGATGGTAGTGAGTGGCCTGACCCAGAAGTTACAGATGAGCTGCAGTAATGAGTTTTCCCTTGCCTTTGCTGGCTGCACATTCACTGGTGACATTTTACAACTAGGACTTCTGGCTCAATCAATATTTGCAGGCATGAAACCTGCCAAAGTTAACATCAGGGCTCCCTTGCAAATTTGCTTAAGGCACCAGAACTGAAAAAGCTCACAATCTCTAACGCTGCAACTACCAACAGCCAAAGTTCATAATTAGGGATTAAAATCATCAGTCAGAAATTTCTACCCATCTCAAATGGATGTGATGATTAAATGAAACACTGTACAAAGGAGCAGTTTGTAAATGGATTATCATCATCATATTTTTAAGAAATAACTGAATGAAAATTCCAAATATTCATAATTATATATTATGCCTTTTTTAAGACCTACGGTTTTTGTAAAAATCAATCAATTATGAAAATTTACTACTTTTCCAGGGGGTAAAAACAGCACTAAAAGCTCCTCAAAATCTCAAAATAACATCATTGGAAATATAAAATAGAACCCTCATTTACTAAATTTCCTATTAAAAAAAGTATAGGCACTGAGACCCGAGTAATTACTGGTAAATGTGGGACTTACAAATGTCCATAATGAGGGAGAAAGAACACCAATGTATCAAAATACAAAATCACCAACAATCTCACTTATGATTTGTAATCTGACTGGTTGACAAGATGAAAATGACTCACAATTTAAACTGCTAGTCATGAAGATTCTACTTTATCAATTTTTCCTGCCAAAAAATTCTTATTCCTTATTAAAACTTGAATATATATATTCATTTCACCTCCAAAGGGTGCATAGATTTCTTTTTTAGAAATGCAAACTACACTTTAGTAACCATGATTTACTTTGACATCTTCTCTGATTAATTCTGCAGCTGCATCAGAAAGCTGAATGTTGATTCAGTTTCTTTTTTTATCAAGGCTAACAGAGGCAGATACTTGTAAAATCATTGGAAGGTAAACTACCTCCGTTTTAGCTGACTTATAATGAATGCTTTGTCACTACACCAGAACCTTCATCTTTCATTCATTCATTCAGAAGTGTTTACTGAGCTAATAGAACTTGAATATCACTCTACTGGGTACTGAAAGGAATGTTAGACTTCAATCTAACAATAACGTCAGAATTGCACAGATCTAAGTAATACAGTACAACGCAAAGAACAACAGAACAGTAATCAGAAAACTGGGTTCTAGGATTCATTTAAATCACATGACCTTAGATAAGTCACTTGGCTTACCAGAGCTCTGCATTTATAAAAACGCTCTGCCCTTGCTTCAGTACTTCAGAGGACTGTCTTTAGTAGGATAAGGAAAGTAAGATTAGATAAAATAAATTACAGCATTTTGAAAAGAAAACATCTTCTCTTAATGATCACTAATTGCAGAGTCTTATACGTAAAACTTTTAGAAATACTTAAAATCAGGGGCCTCCCTGGTGGCGCAAGGGGTTAAGGCGCAGCACTATGAAGCTGTCTGCAGCTGCTGCAGCATGAGTTCAATCCCTGGCCAGGGAGGTGACCCACATGGCACAGCAGACCTCTCCTGTCTTGCCTGCTGCTCCCCTCAGCAGTGTATTTCAGTAGATCCGCCTGTTCTGCTCCCCACTCTGTTGCTGGTGACTCCTCTCACCCCCCCACCTCTGCCTGTACCCCAGTTCTTGTATGCATAAATAAATAAAAATAAATCTTAAAAAAAAAGAGTAAATGTAAGAATAAAAAAATACTTAAAATCAGTTTTTGGCATAAATATTCACAATTGTGATCACGAAAGAAAAAATACTGAGTATACTGTGAGTGTACAACATGGGTCCCAACCTCATTAGAAATCAGGAAAATGCACAGAAAAAATGGGAAACAACATCAGATTGGTAAAAATCTGGCAACATTAACTTTGGTGAGGATGTGGAGAAACAGGATCAAAATTTGCTGATAGGAATGTAAGTGAGTAATAGGCAATTAAGATACCTAATTACACTGAAGATGCATATATTCTATGACTATATCAGCAGTTCTACTCCTACGTGTATATATGAGAGAAATTCTCAGACATGCGTACAAAGAGATATTTTAAAGAATATTCACTGGTGCATATGTGTAATAAAAAAAGAAAACTCCAACAATCAATGGATGCATAGATATGTAGTAATAGTAAAAACCATTCATGGGGATAATAACCACCAAATTCTGAATGCCCTAAAAAGGGTAATGAAGAAACTGGATTAGTGCAGGGTTCATAATGAAAAGGGATTAGGGAAAGGTACATGGAGACTATATTTATAATATTTTAATTCTTAAAAGAAGATCTGAAGTAAATTTGGCAAAATGGTATAGTTATGTACACACAGGGAAAAGAGGGGAAGGGTCAACCACTAAAAGCAAGCAGGAATCATGCAGAACAAACCAAGCCCAGCTGGCTTGCAGAACAAACCAAGCCCAGTTCCTTAATACTGTATCTGCTCATCAGGGCTAAGGGTCCACAATAAATACAGGGTGGTCCCTTTACATCAACAAGATCTTCGCAAAGTTAGTCACATGGATAGAGGAAGAAATGTGGGGGAATGGTAGTACAGATAGGTAGATTCCACCACTGGTTGAATCAAAAGAGTACAACAAGCATGTAGAATCCTTTGTTTAAATTCAAAATGGCAAATAAATAAACTTAAAAACCATTGAGGAAAGAGCGGAGGATTTTAGTAAATCTCAAATTCAGTGTGGCAACAGGATGACCAACTTCAATTTTTAAAAAAAAATGCATATTAATAGCACACATTTAGCATAACATCCAATTCAGCTACCCTCCCATAGCACTGAGTGAGCCACCACACTTTGAAAGAGACATTACAATCTAGATGACAATTATCTAGACAATCTCATCTAATAACATGAGCGTACAGGGTCTGGAAACCTTGCTATAGGAAAAACCAATGAGGGAATCAGAAGACTGGAGAGAGACCCAGGAGTCACCTTCAGTTATTTAAATGGTACCTGTAGGGTAAGGGAAAAATATCAGGCTTTTCTGCCCTCCTGCCATTAGGCTAGATGAGGGAACCCTGCAGTCCTGAATGCATGCCTGATGGTGGGCACCTGAAGTGGGTACACCTGGGCTGAGACTGAGTTTATAAGGGCGGTGTCATGGGACACCAGCAGAAGCCAAAAACAAACAGAAGCTGAGAGAAGAAGAAAAGCAGAGAGAAAGCCAGGAAGCCCAGATAGAGTGAGGATTTGCTGGGGGCTGGGAGGACTGTCAGCCTCCCGACCCCACAGCACCCCTGCCTGCCATGTGCCTGCTAAATCTAAATAAAGACCTGCAAAAGCCACTGAGGACTCTGACTCCTCCTTGACCTGGTCTGCTGGATCAGAAAACCTGCCCTGTGTCCTTCCTGCCTCTACATTCCCCTAAAATAGGGTTGTAAGGGCAGGAAGGACACAGCGCAGGTTTTCTATGATCCACAGACCGGGTAAAGGAGGAGTCAGAATCCTCAGTGGTTTTTTGCAGGTCTTTTATTTGGGTTTATCAGGTACACAGCAGGCAGGGGTGCTGGGGGGCCGGGATGCTGGCAGGCCTCCCAGCCCCCAGCAAATCCTCACTCTATCTGGGCTCTCTGGCCTTCCCTCTGCTTCTCTGCTCTCGGCTTCTCTTTCGGCTTCTTCTGGTGTCCCCGTGACGCCGCCCTTAAAAGCCCAGTCTCAGCCCAGGTGAATCCCATCTACCTATGCCCACACCCTATTCCAGGTGCCCGCCATCAGGCATGCATTCAGGACCGCAAGGATCCATCCTCTATCCTGATGGCGGGAGGGCAGAAAAGCCTGACATTTTTCCTTACCTTACAAGGGTAAATACATATAGAGCTGCCATGAATGGTATTATCACCTTCTTTTCCCCTTTCACTCCTGCCTGATAAATCCTACTTAGCCTTAAGTGCCAGTTCAAAGGGTACCTTCTTAAAGTGTCCTTCAAATAATCCAGTAAGACCTCTGACCTTTCTCAGCAGTGTACCATACCTTTATGAGCATACAACACATTCATTAGTAAGTTTCCATCTCCTCTATTAAATCATGAGCTAGGCCCTCAATGGTAGGACTCTGTGATATAATACTTGATCCTGACATGCCAGCACTTAACAGGCTTAGTTTATACATTTAACCTATGCTGTTAAATCAATGATAGGTAAGTGGAAAGGACAACTAAACCAATGAGTCACCTAGAAATAACTATTAGTAAATATATTGTAGGGTAAGGTAGAAGGTATCAGGCTTTTCTGCCCTCCCGCCATCAGGATAGATGAGGGAACCCTGTGATCCTGAATGCATGCCTGATGGCGGGAACCTGAAGTGGTTACACCTGCGCTAAGACTGTGCTTTTTTTTTTTAAGGGCGGTGTCACGGGGACGCCAGTAGCAGCAGAAGCCGAGAGAGAAGCAGAGAAGAAGCAGAAGCAGAGAATGCCAGAGAGCCCAGATAGAGTGAGGATGTGCTGGGGGCTGGGAGGCCTGCCAGCCTCCCAGCCCCCCAGCACCCCTGCCTGCCATATGCCTGGTGAACCCCAATAAAAGACCTGCAAAAAACCCACTAAGGACTCTGACTCCTCCTTTACCCGGTCTGCTGGATCAGAAAAACCTGCTCAGTGGTCCAGTCCTGCCCCTACATATACCTAATGCATATATAGTCTCAGAAAACCTTGGGTCCTTAGGGTGACTACAGACAGCCAGAATTATCTGCTTGGCACATACATATTAAGTCACTATATGCCACCATGGGCTATATTTAATATAGCTTAGTAAATGTTCTAGTGGTGGTACCTGGTGTTACTTAGAGGGTAAACAGGGTAAAACTCAGATTCAAAGAATATCAGCACAACCTCACAACTTACAGAGGCGTAAACTACAACTTAAGTAACAAGACTTGAGCCTGCAGTCATAGAATTGGGCCTGAAATCTAGTATTTTTGCAGGAGCAGCACACACAACCTCCAGACACCTTTCCTTAGTCACAACCTCAGAAATTACTATCCCCAAGGCACATAGTTTGTACCATCTCTCCTTGCATCATCTTTCAACTAACAATTGAGATCTCTTCCACTAGTTTTCTGTCCATGACTTTAACCAGGTAAAGTTCTTTTCTGTAGTTGCTCCTTGTCTGTTTGGAATTTCACTAACCCAAAAGAACTTAGTGTCATATGTCTATATGGAGACTTCCTCTTCCATAGAACATCTCAGGAACCCACACTGAGCCCTGGAGCACCTACCAATTAACACTAATCCACTCTGAATCTTTAAATACTAACAAATTATTATAGTACTGCAAAACTATTTAAAAATATTTATAGTTTTAAACCAAGGCTCAAATACATTAAATTCACTCTATTATTTAGGTTGACACAAAGGTTAGGTACTTTCAGTGTATATCACAGGGGTTGACCAGGGGTGGAGTATGAATTCAGCGACTAGCAGATCTACACAGTGGCTTTGCAAGTTACATGGTTCACCTGCTATATGTAATTGTGTGGACAGGAAAGTCTCCAGCCAGTGGAATATTGCCTTTAGCAATGGGCAGTTTCATTAAATCTAAAGTGGGGCAAGGAAATCTTTAATTACTTTTTCTTTAAGTTGTCTCTGAGGTTATAGCTGAGACTCCAAACTGCATTCCTCTTTCAAGCAGAAGTGGTAGGGGAATGGGTATATACTAGTAGAACAGATAGGAAAAGAGAAAAATGAAGATTTCTTGGGATGGGGAGGGCAAGGAGGCAAAACAGAAAACCTAACAGGTCAAAATAGGTACCTAACAAGTAAGAACCAGATCATAAATGAGATAATTTTTCTATTCATGTATACAGCCTGAATCTTTCACAGTTGCTCCCTAATTCCTTAAAGGCTTTCACAGCAGGAGCCTGGGACACTAGTTACTACCATTATGTCTATTAAAACTTATCCACATAAGCCTGATAACACAACAGCTACAATATTTATTTCAAAGAAGACAGAACTCAAATGAAACTTTACCCTGAGTATCTTGTTAAAAAGATTGTTTTCAACCATATGGGTAATGCTTTAGAATCTGAAAATAAAGCATGATTATATAATATACTTTCCACCTCTTGAGTGTCGATTTACTGATCTCAACTTGAATGAAGTATCTATTGTATGGTCTCAACACATGCCTGTTGATGAGTCTATCAAAAACAATGAAAAGAGATGGTTTCATGTCTGCTTTAGTCTCAGATGCACTTTATTTTCCTCAACACAAAGGTTTTACTGTTTCTAGAACCACTAAAGTTAGTCAAAAACCTCCATTCCCAATAAAGACAAAGAAGGTATATGAGTTATTCTTAGAGTGAGAAAAATTTTCTTCCCTAGACAAAAAGAGAACGCTCACCACCACCTCACATGGAATATGATCAAAAGGAATTCTCTGGTAGACTGAGTAAATGAGTTTTGTCCATCTACAAATTTCCCCCATAAGCTCTATCTCTACCACAACTCTCGCTCAGGAGACTAAAATAAAATTGATTTCAAAGTGATTTTAAAAAGAATAATTTCACTTCCAGAACATTTTAGAATACTCAATTTCCTAGCAATGGCATCTAGAATACTATGTAAGGCAAAAATGCATCACACCTTTCAGGGCATGAAGAAATTCTACCAAGAATTAAGATAAATAATAAAGTCTTATATGAAAAATAAACACTATGATAATACACTTGTGTTAAACCATCTCCTCCCATCCCCCCTTCCAAAGTTTTCTTTGAAGCTTGGCAAGCTTATGGAATAAAAAAAACTGCCTACCGGGCCTCCCTGGTGGCATAAGGGGTTAAGCACCACAATATGAAGCAGTCCGCAGCCTCTGCAGTGCGAGTTCGATCCCCAGCAAGCCAGGGAGCAACCCACATGGCGCAGCAGACCTCTCCTGTCTCGCCACTGTTCCTCTCAGCAATGTATTTCGGTCAATCTGCCTGTTCTGCTCCCCACTCTCTCTGGTGAATCCTCTCACCACCGCCCCCGCCCCCCGCATCTCTGGCCTGTACCCCAGCTCTTGTATGCATAAATAAATAAATCTTTGAAGGAAAAAAAACTGCCTACCTTAAAAATAGGGATCTAAAAACTGTGCAAAGGCAACTGCGTTTTGTTTTTTGTTTTTGCATGATACACAGACATTATTATGATACGATAGCTTTACTTCCTGATGAAGCAAAGTGAATTTTCATAAGCAGGTTTTCTCTGTGGGTGAATCTCTAGTCAGTTACAAGCAACTCAGAGAGCCATCAAGGCAAACTACCCATTAGCTGTCAATTTAGAATGACTTCAGAAAGCTAGCCCCAGAGCTCCACTGATATCTTTTCAACAACCTCTTAATCTTGTTTATAACACCTGTGTTAAAGCAGGCTGACATCAATCCTACTGTCTCAGACTGAAATTACTTAGAAACTTGAGTCCTGGTAAACATACCAAAAACAGAGAGAGGTACACTGGCTGAAAAACCCTGTACACCCCAGAATTCAGTCTCTCTTTTAAACAAAGCTACATAAATAAGCCAGAATGGGCCTCAATAAGTAAAGTCGGATGTAATCTCACAAAGAGCTTCTTCGGAGCCACTGAGGTCAGAGAACTACAGGGTTTAAAGAAACCATAAAGAATTCCTCCAACAGCTTCCTCACCAAGTGATTATCCAAGTGGCAGAAGAGTTACCATCAACTGTGTGCGGATTATACACAAGGAAGTGAACATTTCATTATCTTTTTAATCCTCATACAAGCCAGCTAGGTAGCTAATGTGGTTCTCTGTTTCTACGAGAGATGAAACCAGGGCTCAGGTGGCTTTCCTAGAGAAGTGTCTAGGGTCAAAGAGCTGGAAAATAGTGGAGCTGGGATTCAAACTCTGCCAATCTAACCCTAAAGCCCTGCTCTTCACCATACCCTTCAACCCATGACTGGGAAATCATCTTGCCTTTAACTGGTGTCTAAGCTTACGACAGATTTGCTTCCTGAGGCTACCTAATCTTAAGTGAACTTTCAGCAGCTCTCTACTTTCCATTTTCGAAATGCATGTATGTCTCAGGCCTGTACAAAACATAAAAGTCTTTAGAACTGATGCTGATCTACTCCCATAATAGGGGGGCATGGAGCAGTGAAGAAAATGGACTTTAGTAGTCAGACATTTAGGTTTACTGTCACTAGTATGTCACCACTGTCTCAACCTTAGTTTTATTCTTGGATAAAGCTTCATAGTGTTGTGGGATAAGATGTGCAAAGGCCTAACTCAGAAAAAAGTACTAAAAAATGTTAAGGAAAAAAAGCAACTAGAAATGCTATATACAACCAACATGAAATAAAAACTGATCTTATTGTTAGATCTTATTTTTGTGTCTGTAAGGTACTTCCCCTAACAAGGCTAGGTGAAGAGAAAACAGCAATTACGACCCAGAGGAGATTTGCAGTAAATCTCTGGTGAATAAATGGACCAATCAATTTATACCTTTAGAGTCAGAGACAACCTGTCAACTCTCAGGTTACTACAGTAACGAAACTGGGCTTTTATAATGGTGAGCTATTGTCACTTAAGGCAAGTGTCACCCTATGACGAGGGCCATTATCATTCACAAGCATAGCTTCATCTATGCACACACACACTTCCTAGCCCCCTCATTCATCCCTCCTTCTTTGCTTTTTTCAGACAAGGAACTTTAACTTCCCATTACTACATAACAGACATTGCTCTGCTTACTGTCCTTGAGGAGCTCGCGGTCCAGTTGGGAGAAAGACATAATCAAGCAAATCCAGTAAAGAATAGCTGGGAAAGTCAGTCTCATGTATGCACAATATTTCAAACCCCACTCACTCACAGAAGACTGGTCTCAGACCTGGAATACGTCTTACCAAGAGGTAAGGAGTCCAAAGAGCCTTGGCCAGAAGTATCATCTTATGTGGGAATATCTTTCCCTATTGCAGGGTCAACTAATGTTTCTTTGTTCTGCTCAAGACTGTGCATCAAGGGCCCTTGGACATACCACTAGCTTTCAGGTCAGTGTCCTTCTGCTGCAAGAGAGTAGTGGACCAACTGCCCTGCATCAGCTCTGCAAGGAGGGCATGAGTGGGCTGGGGGAGAGTGGGTAGGCACCCTCTAGCTATAAGGAATCAGAACAGACTATTCGAGCTGAACGTGGCAGGTCTCTTCTTTACGTGAGTATTGTTTCCTCTAGTGCTTGACAGTGTTGTTTTCCTTGGCAACTCTAAGATGCAACTGGCAGAAGTGTTTGGGGTCCTCCCTGGGACTGATAACTGGTGCATGGATACAAGTACAAAGTAGGATGATGGTACCGTTCTACTCTCTCTGGGAAAATTTCTCTTTTTAAGTTACCTTCATCTACCAGAGTCTTCTACTAAGAAAAAGAGTCTACCATCTGTTTCCTGGATGTCTTTGGGCAAGTTACCAAATATCTGTGAGCTCCTTCCCTTATCAGTAAAATGGAAATAAGACCAACTTCCCAAAATGGGATGAGATGAAATAACATATATAAATCAAAGAGCTCAATGCCTGGATCTCAGTAGTCTTTAATACTTCCAAGTGGTCTTTAATACTTCCAATAGTTCCAAGCCCTTTGTTTTGTTCTTTTGGTTGGATAACATAAGGAAGAGAGAATACACTGTTTTAGTTCATCAGAAGTATGGCAATTTCTACATGCTCCTCTGCTTTTCATTCATTTCAAATCAGGGGCATACCATCCCTATAAGTGACCCCTTTCTCCCACACAGAGACAATTTGTCAATTAACGACAAATCTGCCATTAATACAGAGGAAATACTTCATGCCCAGCTGCACAGCCACCTCCCAATATTACTGTTAGGTTCAGTGCTACATTTCTGGAAAAAAAAAAAAAACTATACTTAATGCGCTCGAAAGTTCACATGTCAGAAGTGCCTCTGCCTCGCACAAGGTGAGCCATGGCTAAAAATTGCTTTTTTAATTAAAATAAGACTTTTTCGACCTCCTGCTGACAATCACATCTAGAATGTGAAGCCCAGTATCAGACAGTTAACTGGTCTCCATCTTGCACTAATAGTGGTTTTAAGCACACAGCAGAGGTAGTGGAAAAATTACTAATTTAAACAAAATGTTTAATCTTCTAATTATGGGACAGACTCCAAGAGAATGGAAAGTGATTTGCAATCTTCATTATGGAATCCCCGCGCGACCACTGGCACAAGTCATGTCAGCCAGAAGGCAGACACAGCCTCTTTTTTCCCCACTGAGCCTTCTGCGTCCTTATAAGTTCTGTGGGGATGGAAGAAGAAATCTTCAACCAAGGCAGAAAAATCAGAATTTCCATTTCCCCAAATTCATTATGCTGAGTGTGAGGTGTAAGGATCCCTACTGAGAAGCCAGGGAGATAATATTCAGTGACTTTACATTGGCAAGCTGAGCAGCCTGAGGGCCTGTGACACTCTAAAGCCTTGTAAAAACTGCCCAGCTCAGGTGGTATTTAAGCAATTCCTTTCATATGCTGAAAAGTCCTGTCATCAATGGTAAGAGATGCATCGAGAATTAGGGTGGTGCCCACCAATGGCAACACTAGTCAGAAGGAAATCTGTTCCTCTGCAGATATGCTTGTACCATTGCTAATTTGTGTTATCTCTGCCCGCTCAGATCTCTGTGTGCTAACTCAGGAGAAAAAGTCCCTGCCAACCAACTCTGACAAGTCTGGTGGCAGAACTCCCACTGGAGAATCAGCAGAGACAGCAAAGGCAGGCAATTATTCCCTTGCATTAGGAAGTCTTCTTTTTAAGTATGTTTTTTTTTTTAATTTTGAAAACAAAAAGTAGCCATTCACAACCACTGCTCACTGCAGGCACTTACACAACTGGCAGAAACTGAAACTTCCCCCTAAGCCAACTGAAAGAGATGTCCTGGAAGTAAGGAGAAATGGCTATGCCCCTTTAATTACCCACTATAATGTACAACCAGACAAGGAGAGAATGGCCACAGCAGATCTGGGCAAAACAGCAGTGATATTTAATCATCAGTCCAGACCATCTGCAACTCTTTTGCAGAAGCCCATAAAGTTTATGGATTCCAAAGCTTCCTACAAGTTACCAGGTGCTGAGGGTCAGTTGCATTGTCCTCAGGTCCACCGGGGGTTGCTTTCTTCATTCTCGCCAGGCCAGGGTGCTCAACAAAAGGCACCATGCCACATTTTCTGTGCCAAGCCTGGCACCAGGAAGAGTGCTGCTTCTTGATTAAGCCAGAGCACAGATTAAACATTTAGAACTGGGAGATTCTGAAAACAACCTAGGCGGGAAAGCAATTATCCTAGGAGAGCACAGCTTCAGCTGAGGCCCTCTGCAGCAAAGGTGAGTTCTTATACCATCCTCCCCAATAACTATCTGGTTAGATTGAGCCCCTAGAATCTTTTCTCCATTCCCCAGATACAGTAATCGTTTAAAACATAATCCAAATTGTGTTGCTCCATAGCTTAAAACCCCTAACGGCTTCCCACTGGACTGACATATAATTTTAAAATTTTAGTGTTTCCTCTCCTCTCCACAGGTCACGGGTCAGTCTTTGACCTCAACTGCCCCTCCTTACAATTCATGCTCCAGCCATACTGCCTCAAATGACAAGTTTATTCCCACTTGAGAGCTTTTGCACTGTTTTTCCCCTTAGCTTACACTGTTATTCTCACATCTGGTATGATCTTTCATCCTTCAGTGCTCAGCTCAAATGTCATCTCCCAGAACCTTCTGATGCTATCCCATCACTAACACATCAGCACATTTTCCCCCTTGGAAATTATTTCGTTTGCTTATTTAGGTGTTCTTATTTATTTGTATTTGCTTTTCTTGTTTGTTGTCTGTCTTGCCTTCCCTGCATTTAAGTTCCAAGACAGTGATAACTGTCTTGTCATCACTCTATTCCCAGTGCCTAATATACTTCTTGATTTAGTATGTATTTAATAGATATCTGTTGAATAAAGAACAAAAGGTTCATATGGATCACTGATCCAAATGAAATCTACTAACCTCAGAAAATCTGGATGACTATGAGCATGTGTCACAATGCCCTGGAAACACTGGTTGGTTCTTCACCAACCCCTAAGTAGGAAACAACAGCAAAGGGAGATAAGACCAAGATGGAAAACACACAAATGCTTAAAAGTGCAGAAATGGAAAAAATGCAAACATTCTTGGGTAGGGTCTTGCCCAAAATGTCCTTTCACAGGAGAATCAGATGAATTGGCAATGTTGAAACTCAGTAGGATGAGTTCAAAAGTTGGTCTTAAAGGTCCAGGAGAGTAGAGTCCACTATTTGAAGATTATATGAGGCAGTTTCAGTCCAGAATCCTTATGAGTGCAACAGAAGTTGGGAGCCAGAGAACAGATGCACATACTAAGTCTAAGAGAAATCATGTGTGTGCACGTGCACAAGCATGAGTGCATAAGCAATAAATGTAGGGAGATAGAAGAGATAAGAGATAAGGAGATAGAGATAGGAGAAATTAGAGATAGAGTCAAGAGCCAAGTGCATGACAGGAACTGGAGACAGGCATGTACTGGTGAAGAACAAGCACATAGGTTCTCCAGTGATTGCTACAATCTAGCTTTCATTAGCTGGTGGGTGTGTGTTTGACTATAAGACTATAGCTTAAAGATACAGATATAAGGTCAAGACAATCAGACAGGTAAATGGCTCTCCTCCAGAAAGACTCTTATCTTTAAAGAAAGAGGCAACTCACAGAAGACCAGGATAAGTTCTTATTTGTGATTACTAGTTTCTCTCAAAAGACTCATTATTGGTGGACAACAATAATTACTCAGATACAAAGAACCAACCGATGTTTCCATTAGTACTCAAGATGGTAGTGGTGAACAAAGAGATGCTAAAGGAAATGCTAGATGAAAAATGAGAAGTTATAGTAACATGATTTCTAGTACTTACAGTTTTTAGCATCTAATAGAAGAGCCCTAAAGTTTTACAGTTCATCCAATGACCAAGAATATTAATGCCTCTTCCATCCAAGCTCCCTAACTTTTCATGACACTATTAAATGAAGCCAAGAAGGGGCCTCAGGTTAGACAGAATCCCTTCAAAGAAACAGTAACACTAATGAGTGGTAGCTGACACCAACGAGAAGGGAGAAAAACTACTAAAAGTAGGCACAAGAACTGAAAATCTAATACTCCACTGTTTTAGTGCAGGACTATAAGCCTTCTACACCTCAAAAAATCATGATAGAATCTGGGCACAATTAATATGTGTTTGTAATGATCCTGAGACAAAAGTGAAACCTACTGGGAAAGGCAAGAATGTGTATGCTTTTAAAAGAACTCCATACTAAATGATAAAAATTACAAATTTTGAATATGTAAAGGAGGAGCGCGCATGATCATGGAAAAGGTGCTGCTCTGAACCCTTTCACCAAGTAGTTGGAAGTACTTTAAATAGTTTATCACCAAGAAGTTGGAATCCTGAGGCAAGTCACTTTCCTTCTGTTCTGGCTTCTCCCTTCTGTGAAGAGGAGGTTGAATAGATTATTGCTAGGTCCTTCTTGTTCTAGCATGCTGGCTCCACTTATAAGGTTAGTTAAATGGAAAATGTGCTGATGAGGAAGACCACATTTTCCAAAGACTCCAGAGAAATGAGGAGTTAGAACAATTCAATACACCCTGTTTTCACCTTTTTAAAAAAGTAACTTCATTATGGGTTTCTTTTGTCTATAACCCCCAATTCATCAACGGTAATGTCTTTTTCTTTCCTTTACTGTCGAGTTTCAGCATTCTGTTGATTCCTTGGCATCCTATGTTTCCCTGCCCAACAGTTACTCCTGGCCAGAACTCCCACTTCATACTTGAGCTTCTTTGCCAATGCTCAAATTTCCCTTATCATTAATAAGAGAAGCCATTAGCAGTTCCTATGGGAGCACTAATGTTCAAAGAGGCTGATAAATGATAACATGACATACTGTAGCTACACTTCTCTTCTTTTTAAGCTATGTTGTAAAAAATACAAATAGCATTATAACCAGATACACCACAAGAGGACTGATGTATTTAAGTCTATTAAAGATCCCAAAAATAATTTTAAACACAGTTACTCTTAATTTGGGGGAATATCAAACAAAAAAATGTAAAAATCAATCCTCGATTTTATGTATTAACAGAATGAACATATGAATTAAAAATAAGCTCTTTGATGCTCAATCATACCTGCCTTTGAAATATAGGCAGACACATGACTACTTCAAACTTGATGTCAAATCCTTCTCTTTTCAATGATTTTGAACACTGCACGGTAGTTGAAGGGATGTTGATGGAGTCAAAATAAATATTCCGCTCACAAGCAACTGATAATCTAAAATAAGTTGAGACGACAATGCACTGTGGGAGTCTCACGAGGTCTTTCACTGAACTCAGAACGAAAGTTATCCAGTTTCTATTTACCAACCCACAATGGAGCTAGGGTACGAAAGGTGCAGATCAGACACTACTAGACCTCTACAAAAAAGAAAATTGTTTTAAACTAGTCAGCTGAAATGCAGTTTTCCCATACTCCCTAAAAGTATAATATTTATATTTGGTATGATTTATTAGGTTATTTTTTGAGTCTAGGAATGCTCAAAATATGTCCATATAAATTAATGGTAATGTCATTCCCAGACCCCAAAATAATTTACCAAATCATACCAAACAGGAGTTTTCTGCTTTTGGATAGCAGGAGAAAATCTGTACTAAAGCCAAATGGCTGACCTTGAAGAAAGTAATAGTGTTGTAGAGCAGCCCCGATACAAAACGGGGTGCCTGACTGTGGGTCCTCACCCGCGCGCTTAAAAGGACTTATCAATGCTCTACTGCAGGCACACGTGAAAGGTTAATAAAAGGTTTATTTACAAGGGAAAGGGAAATGAGGAAATGTACAGCTCTGGGAGAAAAGTGGGAGACAAAGTTTTAAATGAGTCCTACCCGATCCGCCGATCAGGAATCCCAAAATGGCGCTCTGAGAGCTGGCCGCCAGCCAGGAGCGGTGAAGCCAGGAGGCGAGCGATCGCGAGCCAGAGAGAGAGCAAGGCCCACGTGTTTGGTTTTTATATCCAACCTGGCTGCCCAACTCCACCCTCAGGTCCCAGCCACCCTCCCCTTGGTGGTGATGGGATTTGTCTTTTCCAATGTCCTGATGGCTTTAGTTTGGAGTGGGGGTGGAGTCCACAAAGCCTGTATGAGATTATCTCAGGACATCCTTTTCCCCTAACAATAGCAGTGTCAAAACACTACTTCTACCTTCTCCCAATTCCAAGTTCTCGACAGTTAATCAAGAGTCAAACCAAACCAACCATTGCCTCAGGAACCTGAGGAAAAGGGGAAAAAAAAGAAAAAAGAAAGTAATTTGTAAATGACTCCTGGCACAAGCGAAGAGGAAAACTGAGATATCTTAGTAATATTAAAAAGACCTGAGGAAAAGAATTACTGTATTGATGACACAGTTCTTGATATCAATGACTGCTAACTGCAGTAAAATAGGGCTGTGCCTTAATCTATTGAGAACAGTTCTATACTCTGGCATGTGTGGGTGATAAACAGTTCTCATTTCATTTTATAACATTCTAAACCTTAATCTCCAAGCAATGACCTTGGGAACACTGAGGCAGCTTTGTAGAATTCTAGAAAAACATCTTTTTCTTTTTCTGGTGCATGTGTGTTGTTTGTAATTATATTAGTAAAATTAACAGGTAACACTCAGAGTACTTACTGTGTGTCAGACACAATACTACATAGCACTACCTACATTGCCTTATTCAATGCTGTGTTTTTTAAAAAGAAAAGTGGAGATTATTTAAAGGCCAATGGGAACTGAGATAGACACTATTACATAATCTCCATCTGAAAGGTAAAGACTTGAGGTTTAAAGAGGTTAATTAACTGACCCAAGGTCACACAGCTAGCAAAGAGCAGAAGTGGGATTCAAACACAGGCACTCTGACCCACTGTTTATGTTCACCCACTACCCCCAAAACATTAAAACATGTCTACTGGGGGCACTCAGAAAAGCACGCTCTTTATTTTCTTCATCAGTGCTGGCAAGCTATTCTGAACCATCCACATTCTCCAATGTAGTCGTTTTAACATATGAAAACTGTTCTATTGGGCTAATAAGACTTGTAAATCAATCTCCAATATAAACAATGACACTTGGTAAAAGACTGAGGAAAGGTATGGCAGTCTTCCTCAAGATGACCACCAAAATTAGGTATCTCGGTAACACCCTTCTCTGAGGGAGCTGTCTCCAAGGAAGCTGAAACAGGTAGGACTGACTCTATGACTGGAGAAGAGATGGCCTATGGAGGGAAAAAACCCACACTCACAAAGTTAGTATGAGATCCACAAAGATAAAAAGATCAACTAGAAGATTACTTATTTTGTTAGGGGGGAAAAGGATGTCCTAAAGCTAATTCCATACAGGCTTTGTGGACTCCACCCCCACCCCAGGCCAAAGCCAAAGACACTGGGAACTCCAAATCCCATCACCACCAAAGGGAAGGTGGCTGGGACCTGAGGGTGGGGTTAAGCAGCCAGGTGGATATAAAAGGCAGACACGTGGGCTTTGGGGTCCCCCATTTTGGCTCTCCGCCAGCTCGCAGCGTCAGGCCAGCTCTGAGAGTGACTTTGGGTTTTCAGGTCGGCGGATCGGGTAGGACGCATTAAAGACTTTATTTCCCTATTTTCTCCCTGAGTTGTACATTTTCCTTATTTCCTTTTCCCTTGTAAATAAACCTTTTATTAACTTTTTGTGTATGCCTGTAGTGGAGTATTAATAAGTCCCTTTTAAGCGCGCGGGTGAGGACCCACAGCCAGGCAACCCGTTCAATATCGGGGCTGCCCTATAACAATTTGACAAAGTACCAAGAGTCTAAACAAAGGTAGTGGCAGTTGAAACAGAAAGGAACGGATGCAGAGAAGACTCTTGAAGAAGCAACTCTGCAAAGCCTTCCCAACTCCCCGCTGGCAGAGCTGCCCCTGCCTCTGCACTACCACCTCTTCTCCATGGCTCTGCAGCAGCACTTGTTGTAGAGCAACCCTGATACAAAACGGGGTGCCTGACTGTGGGTCCTCACCCGCGTGCTTAAAAGGACTTATCAATGCTCTACTGCAGGCACACGCGAAAGGTTAATAAAAGGTTTATTTACAAGGGAAGGGGGAATGAGGAAATGTACAGCTCTGGGAGAAAAAGTGGGAGACAAAGTTTTAAATGAGTCCTACCCGATCCACCCATCAGGAATCCCAAAATGGCGCTCTCAGAGTTGGCCGCCAGCCAGGAGCGGTGAAGCCAGGAGGTGAGCGATTGTGAGCCAGAGAGCCCAAGGCCCACGTGTTTGGTTTTTATAACTAACCTGGCTGCCCAACTCCACCCTCAGGTCCCAGCCACCCTCCCTTGGTGGTGATGGGATTTGTCTTTCCCAATGTCTTGATGGCTTTAGTCTGGAGTGGGGGTGGGGTCCACAAAGCCTGTATGGGATTAACTCAGGACATCATTTCCCCCTAACACACTGACTCTGTAGTTGGGCCAGTTTTCAGATTTGCAGGATGCACCCATTAGACTGCAAGCTCCATGCAAGTAAGAACTGTGACTTACTCACTTTCAGATCCTAACATCCTCTTGAGGAGCTAGCCCTCTGCTCACGAGCTTATATGATCCATGAGGAAAAGAAATTTGGCTTTCATGTCTGAGCCCTTTCATCTTTGAGAAATAGCTCCAAGGCTTCTTTTAAGTCTGTTGAACAGCAACACCCCTGATTAAAATATAAAATTAGGGAACAGGGGGTAGGCACAGAGATGCAGAAAATTATGGGATACCAGGACATCTTGCCTAAACATTCAGTAGCTACATGAAACCTGAATCAGGGCTAATGAGCTAATAAGAGTTGTCTACATAAAAGTATGGAAAGATAGAAGAATGGATAAGTTCTGAAAAAATTAGGAACAGGGTTAGAGAATCAAATTCTAGTGAAGGGTCAAGAATAATGAAGCTCAAGAAAATCACTGGCGGGCCTCCCCGGTGGCGCAGTGGTTGAGCGCTGGGTTGCGAAGCTGCCCGCAGCCTCTGCGGTGCCGGTTCGATCCCCGGCTGCTCCCGGAGGAGGGTCCCACATGGCGCATCCCACATGGCGTGCAGACCTCTCCTGCCGCCTGCTGCTCCCCTCAGCAGTGTACTTTGGTCCTTCTGCCTGCTCTGCTCCCCGCTCTGGCTCTGGTGAATTCTCTCACCCTCCTGCACTTCTGACTGTACCCAGTGCTTGTATAAATAAATAAATAAACCTTTTTTTTTAAAAAAAAAAAAAAAAAAAAAAAACCACTGGCAAAAAGGGCATGGGCAACCTTTAAGAATATAGATTTTACATACTACAAAGTAACTGACCGGTAATCTTCAAAAATGTCAAGATCATAAATGATAAGGAAGCATGACAATTGGGCAGAATCCTTAAACAGAAAAAGGAGATAATGGAAAAGCTGCTGAAATCTGAATTAAGCCTGTAGTTACTGGTACATGAAAGTTAATTTCCTAGTTTTGCTCACTGTACTATATGGTTATATAAGATGTTAACTTTAGCGGATGCCAGGTGAGGAGTATACGGAAACTGTCTTTACTCTTTTGGTAAATTTTCTCTAAGTTTAAAATTGGTTCAAAATAAAAAGTTAAAATGAATATAGGGTTTGTAGCAAGAAGTGACAAAGAAAAGGAGGAACAATTCAGAAAATAAGCAACAAATTGAAATCAAACTTTCTTGAAGCCTAATGTTGAAGCAGTGATACCAGCAGACAAACAAGATATTAAAACAAAAGCTTTCCTAAAGTGGGAGCAACTAGAGCATTTTTGAAGGTACCCACTGGCTCATTCATTTAATCATTAAACTATTCATTAGGCATCAATTACGGGTAAGATGGTGCTGGTCCCTGCCTCTAAGTTCACAGGCCAATGTAAGTGGTGAGAATGAGAAGAATGCACCGGAGGAGAGACATAAGGAGGCCTCAAAGGGAATAAATTAACTTAAGAAAAAAATCACTCAGACGATTCAGAAAACACCCTGAAATGGAACTCTGTTATTTACTTTCATTTATAATCCCACTACTAACAAAAAGTAACTTCAAAAGGCACTACTCTAAACTGTCATGCAAATAGAACCCACTTCATGACACTATAAAAGCACATTATAATATGGATGTTATTCTCAGGGTTATAGGTAAAATGGGGCCACCAGAATAAAAGATATATTTGAACAAAAGTATTCAAGTTTCCAATAACACTTCTTTTTTTTTAAAAGATTTTATTTATTATTATTATTTTTTTTAAAGATTTATTTATTTATACAAGCACTGGGTACAGTCAGAAGTGCGGGAGGGTAAGAGAATTCACCAGAGCCAGAGCGGGGAGCAGAACAGGCAGAAGGACCGAAGTACACTGCTGAGGGGAGCAGCGGGCGGCAGGAGGGGTCTGCGCGCCATGTGGGACCCTCGCCCGGCGGCTGGGGATAGAACCGGCGCTGCAGAGGCTGCGGGCAGCCTCGCAACCCAGCACTCAATCGTTGCGCCACCGGGGAGGCCCTCCAATAATGCTTCTTATATACACACCAATACAATAAACAAACTACAACTACTACCTTAAGAGAAAGACATAAATGACAACAATACAAAGGACAAATACACACAATGAAAAAAATGCTTAACAAGGATACTATTAAATTATGACAGCCAGGAGCATCAAGACTGCAGTAAAACTGGAGTAGATATGCCGTTAGCAAGGTAAACTGATAAAGGAATTATTCCACGTGAGCATGACATATTGTTTAACATATCTGCACTGGAGCAACTCCATCCTCACCTGCCTTTCCCCTCCATCTCCTCAATGCTCTGAATGAACATTTCAATCCCACGCTTTTTCTCAAACTAATCCTAGTCAAGAACGGCTCTCTCAGCCTCCTTCATCACCCAGACTTAGTTGTTGAAATGTCTGCCTCCTTAAATTAATTCTTGAAGGTCCAGGGTCATGTTTTAATTTTAGTATCTGCAATACTTAGCACAGGAGATGGTATATAATAACTACTAACCACAGATGGGAAGGAAAAAATCCCACACGAATGAGCTCACTGCAATATTATCTTCAAGAACAAAAGTCCAGAAACTACCTAAATACTCAATTATAAAGAAATAATTTAGGAATAAACGGTCTATCACCTGAGCAAAAAGTAGGCAAATGTTAAAAAACAACATGAAACTATGCAGAAACAAAAAATATTTCTGGTAATACTAAATTAAAAACATAAAACAGTATCTATACAATGATTATAGTCATGCAAAATACCTACCAATCATGGGAATATGTTTATTGGACTAGGAGAGTAGTTTCCTTTTCTCAAATACTTTTTTTAAATTTTTCCTGTCAGTTTACTGTCATTAAAGCTTTTTATTTCAAAAGGTAGAAATAAGGGGAAAGGAGCAAGATTACAAATTCTTATAAGTCCCTGCAATCCAAGAATACACTATGATGTTACTGATAGGTGACAGAAGGAGTGGGTGTCTGTCATACTGCAAGCCAAGGGTCCCTGACCCCAATCTGCCTCAAAGAGAATAATTCTCATGTCACAAAGGAAGTCATTCCCTCAGAGCCAAGTTGCACTAAATGTAAATTTCTTATTGCAAAACTTCAGAGGTAAGAACTTTTTCCAGACATCTGTGGAATTAGTATTAATGAGAATGCCCTGGAGTTCATATCCGCGCCTATGCAGCAGAAACTTCTCAGCCAAGGAACTGCTGGGCACATTTTTTGATGAGATGTCTAAGCCTGGAGGCATCAAAAAAAGTACATTTCCATACTGGGAGCATAACTGGTTTCTTCTTCAAGACTTTTTCTACCACTCCTGTCCACATTGTAATTCTCCTGTCTTCTCAAATGAATAGTTAACATATGTCAAGGATTTAAGACATATATTGCAGTACTTGCTGCCTAACTTTATTACTAGAAGAAACAATCTCAGCAGAAAATTAGAGTCTTCCCATCAAGTTAGCCCAAAAGGAAATTTAGTAAGCACCCCCAAAATGTTACACTTTTAATAAATATTTCTTGACAGTACATATTTCCTTACTTTAGTTTCTGAATATTAGGAAAAAACCAGAAGTCACAGAGCCCAATTCCTTCACTTTAGAGGTGATAAAAAATTATGTACAAAGAGGGGAAGTGACTTGTCCTGAGTCACTGTCATAAGTAATGATAAAGATAGGATTAAAACTCAAATTTCCCAGATTTTCAGGCCCAATTCTTTCTACTACATCAAGCTTCTTTTATCTCTTGAAATCCCTGGAGCTCTTGGCCTAAATAATTAGTACCACAGAATTTTAAGGCTCAAAGGGCCTCAGAGAGACTTATTTAATCCCCTCATTAGGCATATGAGGAAACTGAGGCCCAGAAAGATTAAGTGATTTGCTCTCAATATCTTGGAGAGCAAGCAAAAAGCATAAGTTGAGCGGGAAAACTGCAAAGTTTGATCCCTAGACCAGCAGCTTCAGCATCACTGGGATCTTGTTAGAAATGCAAATTTCTAAGGTCCCACAGGATTACTCTGAGGATGGAAATGTTCAAAACAGACAACTTTGTTGCTGCATGTCACTAAAAAAAAAGAACTGTAGTGGTCACACTGAGTCATACTGAGTCTACTCTGTAAATGATAACCATAGTCAAAGCACTTAAGATTTATGCATTTTTCTATGTGTGGACTATACTTCAATTTTTTAAGTTTTTTAAAACTCTGAAAACAAAGCAGAAAACTAGATTTGGGTACTGACTTGTTCCATTTCTATTCTGTTCCTTACTGGGCAGATAACTGACCTCTCTTGCTTGAGTTTCCTTTTCTACAAAATATTGGTAAGTATGCCCCCCTCCTCAAAGGGCACTTTGAGAATCAAAAGAACTTATTTGAAAGTCTTAATCTCAGATAGAAAGAACTTAGCTCAGCATCTGGCACAGCAGGCAGGCAGTACAGTATAGGGGTAAAGAGTTCCAGCTATGAGGTAGGCATTTTTTATACCTCAGTTACCTCAACTGTACAACAGGGATTAAAAATAGTACCTTCCTCAGTGGGTTGTAATTAAGGATTTAGGGAGATGATACAGCTAATTAATGGATCTTTCATATATACACACATATATACACGTGTGTGTGTATGTGTGTGTACACATACACTGTTTTTGAAGAGATTTTGTCACTGTTTTTGAAGAGATTTTGCATCCATTAACTCAGGAATCTCATGACTTTCCACAAGAAGATGGGGGCATTTGATGATGAACAGGAAGAGGAGGCATAGACATTGATTTTACAGAAGTAAATGGCATGACTGGTGCCTGAGGGAATGAGTAGAACTGGAAATAAGATTAGGCTTCTGGTTTTGAGACCTTGACCAGCTGGGGAAGACTTAACAGGAGGGAAATATCAGAACATCTCTTAGCAGGAGAACAGTCTCAAAACACAGTATCAAAAGCATATTAGGATGAAAGCCCCAAATCACCAAATGAAGAAACTACTTGATCAACACAACTCCTAGATTCAAAACCTGAGTACTGTTACAAAAACCATGATGTGACTGTCACTGAAGAGCAGCCCTCCTTTGGGACCCCTCCCTTGTGGGAGCTGTTTTGCCTCTGACCTATCCTTGTATAAATCTCAGGCCTACTGGCTGCTGGCAGGAACCAACCTGTTTCTTTAATAAAATTCTTTGGCTTTGCTCACTGTGAGTGGCTCAGGGGTTCATTCTTCATTCCTCTGGCCATGGTTCCCAGTTCGTCCGTGTCAGTTTCAACCCTGCCTCTTCCTTGGCCCACAACCTCAGAGAAGTCCCTTTACCAGAATGGGGTTCACTTTTTATCTGTAAACAAATTGGCTGACTTACGTATAACATCTCTCAAAATAAAATTCAAACTCCTTATCATGGCCCAAGGGAAGGTCTACATGTCTGTCATCTGCCTACATCTCCAGCAATGATCATCTATCAAACTCCTACTTACCCACCATGTTCCCCCTACATCAGTGCTCTTTCTGATCCTCTAACAGGTGAGGGCAGATCACACCTCGTAGCCTATGTACTTGCTGTTCCCTCTACCTTGATCATTCTGTCCTTTTTACATGACTACTTCCTTCTTAACCTTCAGTGCTTTAATGTCCATTCCTTAGAAAGTCCTTCTCAGACTATATAATCTAAAATACTAAGTCCTGTCTCCCGCTCTCAGGGGTGATTGCTGTCCAATAAAAATATATTGGAAGACTCAAACAAGCCACATATATAACTTTAAATTTTCTAGAAGCCACATTTAAAAACCTTTTAACAGCTGATATTAATATATTTTCTTTAAATCAAAAATCCTGTTTATCATTTCAACATGCAATCATCATAAAATATATTTTAAATTCTTTTTTATACTAAATTTTGGAAATCCAATGTATATTTTATATAAGCAGATCTCAATTTGAACCAGTCATATTTCAAATGTTCAACAGTCAATGTGCCTAGTAGTGACCATACCAAACAGCACATATTTTATAATATAACCTGCATATCCTTCTAAGCACTTATCACAATCTGAATTTCTTGTTTACTCATTATCTTACTTTCCCACCAGACTATAAGCTCCACAAAAGCAAGAACCCTGTCTGTTTTGTTTAAAGTTGTATAGTTAGTGGATGCAGTGCACAGTAGTGTGATAAATAGTTCTTGAACAAATGAATGAAGTTCTTCCAGTATTCATAGTTTGAGTCAATGGACTAGCTATCCCACCGCTCCCAAACAAGCATGTAGACACTCATTCAACAACTCTACTTCCTTTCTTCTTTCAGATTCAAGAGAAATCTCTTGACTACATATCTCACTATTGCTTACAAGTTCTTTCCCAGAATTCTGCATGTCCAAGGTCGCTCTTTCTACATTGGCTGAAAGAGTGGCATAAATTGCTAACATTTATTGAATGTTTACACTTTGACATTGGTCTAAGCACTTCACATTTCACAACAGTAGGTACCATCACTGTCCCACTTACAGATGAGAAACTAAGGTATAGAAAAGTTAAGTAGCAGCCAGAGAGAGTAAAACAGAGATCCCAAGCAACATAGGAATCATCTCTGCCGTAGAGCTGTCCAAATATGAGGCCTGCTGTATATGTACATTAAGTGGCCACATTAAAAGGCCAGTAGCTACATTTACAAGTCAACAGAAAGAAATTTTTATTTTAAATGTCTTACCTACCCATTCCCCATAGTGATTATTTAATCAATATATAAGTAATAAACATAAAATTTTACTTTTTAAATACTTTTTAAAATCCAGTGTTATTTTTTATTGACAGTACTTCTCAATTCAGTCTAATCCCATTTCAAGTGTTCAACAGCTGTAAGAGGCTAGCGGCTACCATACTGGACAGTGCAGTTCTACAGCCTCTCACAAGGAGCCTCTTTAGAAAGTCAAAAGCAAGAGAGTAGGGGGTTAGGAGCCAGGATCAGTGACCTTTAATCTCAGCTCTTATTTGTTCACATTGGACAAGTTCTGTCTTCTGGCCACCATTTCCTCAAAGTCCCTTTGGCAAGAAATTCGGAGTGCTAAGACACATCCCATGCTAGAATTCCAAACATCTCCCAACAACTGCTGTTACTGGGAGATGTCTGGAACATGGTGCAACTTTCTACATGCGTGAAAACATGGGCATAGTTCTCAACATGTTAAAATCAGTTTTTACACCAGTTGCTCTACTCCTCAAACAACCCTACTAGGTAGGTATTACTTTCTTCATTTTACACATACAAAAACTGAGGTTCAATGGGGGAAATGATTTGTCCAAAACTGCACAGCCAGTCAGTGGAGGAGCTGGTGCTCAAATGCTAGAAGTCAGTGCTCTCCCACAGTCATAAACTCAACGAGCTCAACGAGCGGGGGAGAAGAGCGCTGAACCGGGCTGGTTGTGAAAATAGGATAGTGTGGCGCCTTCGAAGAGCAGAAAGTAGCCAAGGCCCATGGTGGGGGGAGTAAAAGGGAGCCAGGCCGCAAGGTGGAATGAAAAAGGGCCCAGGTTTCAGCTGAGCAGTGACGAGACTCAGATCTTCAGAAGGACCGAAAAGAAAGAGTACTGGAAAGCCTCGGGGGAGTGAAGCGAAGTGACAAGAGGCGCAGACCCCGTGGCAAGAGAAGGGGCCACGGCCAAAGAGGTTAAAGGAGGTGAGATGAAGGGGCTCTGGCCCCATGACTCCTGTTCGGGAGAGGGGACGGCCTCCCGGCCCTCCCCGATCTTCATACCTGGTAGCTCAGAAGTTCGCCCACGTCCATGATTGCAGGCCCAGTCAACACCGGCAACCCAGTTCCCGGCACTCACGCCCAAATCGCGGGACCTCCAGCAGTGGCTCCAGACACACTGCCGTAAAGCGTCCCGAGCGAAGCCTCAGAGCCAATGAGGTAAAAGTGCGCTCGACGCGCGAGCCAGACACACTGCGGTAAAGCGCGGCGTTACCGTAAAGCGCGCTGCTTTCGCGACAGTACCGCTTCCGCCCAGAGCCAGAAGGGGGCGGGGAAAGGGGAGGAGACTTGAGGGAGGGCGGTGCGGGGAGAAGAAAGACCCAAGATTTATAGCATGCCCCCTGGGCGGGGCGGAGTACGCAGATTCAATCGCACCATCAGATCACCTAGGCCATTTTATATACATTTTATCATGCTGTGGCTAAGGAAACTGAGGCACCATACCCATTACATGTGGTTACTGAGGGCTTGAATATAGCTAGTCCTGACTGAAATGTGCCCTACTTGTAAATCAAATAACACCGGGTTTCTAAGACTTCCCTTGATTACCCATTGCAGTGATAGTTTGAATACAAATAAAATATAAAGTTAATTTCACACATTTCTTTTTACTTTTTTTTAAAAAAGATTTATTTATTTATGCATACAAGAGCTGGGGTACAGGCCAGAGATGGGAGGGTGTGAGAGGATTCACCAGAGACAGAGTGGGGGGCAGAACAGGCAAACTGACTGAAATACACTGCTGAGGGGAGCAGCGGGGCAGGCGGGACAGAAGAGATCTGCCTCACCATGTGGGTTGCTCCCTGGCCAGCTGGGGATCAATCTGTTATAGGACAGGGAGAGGGGCAGCCCAAACCCCGCAAACCTGCCTATTCTAAATGGGTTCTGCCATCCGCCGCATCAACACAAAACATATGAGACTTTAATGGGAAGGAACTTTAATAAAACTAGGAAACAATAATACAGGAAAGGCAAAGAATCTAGTTTCTAAATGAAGCACCCAAAGTTACCCATCCCCTCGTGGGTAAAAGTCCATCCATATGGGATCGGCCCAGAACAAGGCCCCAAAGCCTGCTAAAAGTCTAAAGCATCTTCCAGTGGGGACCCACAGAAAAGGGTCACAAACAACCGGACAAGCCCGGAAGGAAAAGAGCAAAATCAACATCAAGATAAAAGCTGCCATGGTCACCTCCCCACGGGTCTCACCCACATCTGTGTCACCCAGTCCACGACCAAAAGACAAGCGCAGTTTCTTTACGTGTCTCTAGGCTCCATGAGCCTCCTCCAGGTCTCCTGGCTCCATCCTGCTTCCTTCCTCAGTCTCTTCTGCAGCTTCTCCTCTTCCTGCTCAGCTCCACCCTCCCTTGGGTGGGGCAGGGAACCTCTCCCTTTCCTGGGGACCACCCTGTTGCAGAACTCGTGCTTCTGAGGCTGCGGATTGCTTGATAGTACGGTGCTTAACCCCTTGCGCCACCAGGGAGGCCCCTCTTTTTACTCTTTTTACTTTTTTAATGCGTTTAGTAGAAAATGTTAATTGCATGTTTGTGTCTTCCATTGTTTTTCTATTGGACAGCAATGATTCAAAGAGCTTGTAGTCATAAGTCATAACAACTATTACTGAGAAACAGCTGGTGATCACATTTTCTTCTCTGGACTGCTGTTTTTCAGTCTATGCAAAGCCTAGTGGCAACGGAATGATCTTGTTTCTAATATAAAAGTATTTTCAGGGGAAAAAAAAAAAACACAAAAAAACCAACCTTGGCCATCATTGGAATAGAATAATTCAGAGTGCATCTGAGCTCCTGGGAGGTCAGTAAGGCTCCATCTTTAGAAAGGGTGTTAAGTTCCTCCAAAGCCCTCTTAACCAATAATGCTTGCCCTCCACATTCACCATACTTTAGGAACTTATAAACATCAGAAATTTATTTCTGACAGTTTTGAAGGCAGGGAAGTCCATGATTAAGTATTGAAGAGATTTGTTGTCTGATAAGGCCTGCTCTCCAGTTCATAAATGATTGTCCTCCCACTGTCCTGACTCCATGAAAGGAGAGCCCTTTTATGAAAGTACTAATTCCATTCCTGAGGACTTACCCTTAATGACCTAATCACCTCTCTCCAAGTCTTACTTCCTAATACCATCACCATTGTTAGGATCCTCATTTTACAGATTTGGAAACACAGACAAACAACTTCATCTCTATGTACCTGAAGGCCTCACCTGAAAAGTGGAGATTCAACTGAATTTGCCTCATAAGATTGTGGGGAATTTACATTAGCTGCTGCATGCGAAACAATTAGCACAGTGCCTAGCACAGAAAGGTGCTCAACCAATGTTTGGTGTTAATATCATGAGAAATTGAGTGTAATTTGTGGGGGTTTTTTTGGGGGGGGAGAGGGAAGGGAGATTGAGATCATTGCTTATACCTTTTCTTCTGCAGGCATTCAAGCTTGTCTGTATTTTAGCGACCAAGACTTAAAACATAGAATCATAAAACAAAATGTATGAAAACCAGGGAAAAAGTGCTGTGAGATAAGGGGAGGTTTCCCAGAAGTGTCATTTTGACTGGGGTTTAAAGAATGAAGAGTTGACAAGGACATGGTAAGAGAATGGTGACCCAGGCCAAGGGAACATAATGGACAAAGACATGAAAATTGGACAATTTCTTGCAGACAAGTCATAGGGTGTGTGAAGGGGGTGGTGAGAAGTAAGGCAGAAAAGCCTGGCTGGGGAAGAACTTACACAGGGCTGATAAATCCAGCAAATAAAAAATAAGGCACACAGTTAATTCTGAATTTCAGATAAAAAAATGTTCTAGGGCCTCCCAGTGGTTCAGCGGGTTGAGCGCCACGCTGTGAAGCTGTCCGCAGCCTCTGCAGCGCAGGTTCAATCCCGGCGGCCAGCGAGAATCCCACGTGGCGCAGCAGACCTCTCCTGTCGCGCCTGCTGCTCCCCTCAGCAGTGTATTTCTATCGTCTGCCTATTCTGCTCCCTGCTCTGCCTCAGGTGTATCCTCTCACCCTCCCGCACCTCAGGCCTGGGAAAACAGAAAGCTTTTTATTGTTTATCTGAACAATACAGAAAACTTTTTATTGTTTATCTGAAACTCAAATTTATCCTGTATTTTGTCTGGCAATCCTGATCATGGAGGATCTTGAAATCCATATTAAGATATTTCAATATTATCTTGATGAAAGGGTCCACTGACAATTCTTTGGGAACCTCCCTGGAGTTCAGGCTTGGGGCACTTAACCTTCAGGTCTCACGTTAATGTCCCCACATTAAAAGAGCCTTATCTGACTATGAGAACTAAGACAGTCCCTCCTCTTCACTCAGGATTCTCTGGCAGCATTCCTGACCATAGACCATTATTTTCAGAACACTTCTGATTTGTGTTTCTATATTTATTTGCCTTTTACTCCTTTGGGATCAGTTTTCCCTTCTATATTCTAAACTCCAAAAGGCTAAAGTTTGCTGTATTGTTCATCACAATTAATTCAAAACCTAACACAATCTTGAGCACTTACTTGGCACTAACTAGTTACTGATTTAAAAAATGAGCCAATCAATCTACATAATGATTGATGGATACCTTCCTGGCCATAATACTTTCAAATACCTTCAAATCCCTAATAATATGCTATTTTGATTTAAAAGATGAGGAAAAGGAAGTTCAGAAATGCTAGGTGCTAATCAACCACACCATCCAAAAAACAGTTGATGAGGATGAGGATGATGAGGATGATGATGGTGACTTTAGATCAGCATCCGTGAGGGAGATGGGAAAGGGCACCACCCAGGAGACAAAGTGCTGAACTGTAGCCTGTTTTTAAAAAATGTAACATGGAAGAATAATCCCTTTTAGAATGTTTTTAAATCTCCTTAGCCTGTCTAGGTTCCTTAAACTTCAAGCTTTAGGTGCTTCAAGATAATCAGTGTCGGGCCTCCCCAGAGGCGCAGCGGTTGAGCGCTGGGTTGCGAAGCTGCCCGCAGCCTCTGCAGTGCCGGTTCGATCCCCGGCTGCTCTGCTCTAGTGAATTCTCTCACCCTCCCGCGCTTCTGACTGTACCCAGTGCTTGCATAAATAAATAAATAAATCTTAAAAAAAAAAAAAAAAGATAATCAGTCTCTTCCTCCATCTTTCATTGTCCCAGTAAGTTCTTTATTGGAACAGCCTTTAAGGAAATATTCTCAAAAAAAAAAAAAAGAACACTCAAAAAGTATATTTATCACCAATATTGAGCTCCAACACTGCACTCTTGGACTGATTAGAAACATATGACAGTTCATAAGAACACCACGCCCCCTCCATTTAGGGATAGAATGAGTGGGAAGAATTACAGGGTGGGCAGTAGAAAAGGGGCATGTTTTCTGGGGAGCAGAATTCAATTTTGGGGGTTCAAGAGGAGTTCCTCTTCCCTCTGTGTCTCATTCTCAAAATCCAGGTCGCTGTGTCTCCATTCTGATTTTTTTTAATAGTATGAAAACTGAAATGTACAGAATAGAATTACTTGCCCATAGTCATAGTAACTGGCAATAATCCAACACAAGCCTGTCTGACTGTGCATTTCACAGTGGGGATTTGGGCTCAGTTAACCTTTCAAACAGTACTGATGCTTTTGATCCAGGCACAGGTGATTACTGAAAGCTAAAGAGTCATTATCCTTCCCAGCAGACACTGGTCTCAATTAGACACAAGGAGAATTTGTGTTCTTACATACACTGTGAGCCAATTAAGAACTCAATAGTCATGAATGTGCAATGATAAAGAATTATTTCAGATCTTTTATGTGATGATAGAAATGAAATATGCTGTTAAAAGAGTGGTAATCTAAAGATACATGCTGAAATTTATGCATGAGGTAATATGACGATGAATGTGCTTCAAAATCTGAAGTGGGGGTAGGTGCAGATGTGGGTGTAACTTCAGATGGGAGGATCATTAGTGAGTTGATAATTTGTGGAAACTCAGGGATGGAGATATTGGAGCTCCTTTTATTATCCTCCTGGCATCAGAATGGCAGCAGCAGCAGTTCCGGGCACAGCGTCCAGAAGAAGAGGGCTGGATCATCTTTTCTTGAGACTTTCTTGTGGAAGCAAAGTAGAAGGAAGGATATGGGTAGGAAGCAACGATGTCCATTGCACAGAAAGATTTTGTCTGTATGCATACTGGAGACTTAGTACGTACCACTGGAAAAGCCCTTGCTGTGGCTTGTAAGAATGTAATGAGTTTCATAAACCCCCAATTCTTTTTTTATTTAACTTTTAAAATGAAATACCATTGTCTTATATCCTTGTTAATATTTTGACAGTATAGGATCTCTTCCCTCAGGTGCAGTCACCATAGCTCTCCCATCACCAAAGCACCCATAGTCCTCCACCATAGTCCGTTTACGCTCTCCCCACCTGTAGGGTAAGGAAAAATGTCAGGCTTTTCTGCCCTCCCGCCATCAGGATAGAGGATGGATCCTTGCGGTCCTGAATGCATGCCTGATGGCGGGCACCTGGAATAGGGTGTGGGCATAGGTAGATGGGATTCACCTGGGCTAAGACTGCTTTTAAGGGCGGCATCATGGGATGCCAGGAGAAGCGGAGAAGAGCAGAAGCCGAAAGAGAAGCCAAGAACGAACGGAAGCCGAAAGAAGAAGAGAAGCAGAGAGAAGGCCAGAGAGCCCAGGTAGAGTGAAGATTTGCTGGGGGCTGGGAGGTCTGCCAGCCTCCCGGCCCCCCAGCACTCCTGCATGCCATGTACCGCTAAATCCCAATAAAAGACCTGCAAAAAACCACTGAGGACTCAGACTCCTCCTCCCGGTCTGCTGGATTAGAAAACCTGCACTGTGCCCAGTCCTGCCCTTACACCACCCTACCCCTGTTGTCACACCCACCCCCCTCCGGATGCCTGAGATCTATAGTCAGCTTTCAAGGGTGGGTTTTAATGTTTGTCTTTGTCTGACTCTTTGTTTGGTTTCTCCATATTCACATATAAATGACACCATTTGGTATTTATCTTTCTCCTCTGGCTTATTTTTCACTTAGCATAATCCCTTCCAGCACCATTCATATTGCTGAAAATGGCACAAGTCTATCTTTTTTATTGCTGAGTAGTATTCCATTGTGTATCTATACCATATCTTCTTGATCCAGTAATCTGTTTGGGGGCACTTAGGTTGTCTCCCTATCTTGGCTATTGTAAATAGTGCTGCAATAAGCACAGGAGTGCAGATTTCCTTGAGAATTAGTATTTTTGTATTCTTTGGGTAAATACCTAGGAGTGGAATTGCTGGGTCATACGGCAGATGCATTTTTATTCTTTTAAGGAAACTTCACATAACTTTCCATAGGGGCTGGACCAGTCTACATTCCCACCAAGAGTCTAAGTGGGTTCCTTTTTCTCCACACCCTCACCAGCACCTGCTGTCTCTGGTATTTTTAATATGGGCCATTCTTACTGTATAAACCCCTAATTCTGAAGGGCTCCCCTCATCAATGCCCCACACTAATGACCCTCGTGAGCCAGACCTTCCAAAGATGCTGTCATAGTAAGAGTTGGGGAGAACAATATATGCCATCGCTATTTAGGTCAGTGAAAGAGCACTGCATGGAGCAGTGAACTGAAGCAGCCCTATACTACTCAGCCTTAGCACGAAGGCTATGTATTAGTTGTCTATTGCTCTGTAACAAATTACCACAAACTTTAGGTGCTCAAAATAACAATGAACATTTATTTCTCACACAGTTCTGTGATCAGGAGTTTGGAAGCAACTTAGCAGGACAGTTCTGGATGAGGGTCCCTCTTGAGGTGACAATCAAGATGTTAGTCCCTTCCAAAATGGTTCTCTCCTGTGCACAGAAAGCTGGCTGTTGGCCAGAGACCTCCATTCTTCACCATGTGGATCTACCAGGCTTGCCCGAGTGTTTTCATAACATCTGGCTGAGTTCCCTCAGAGCAAATGATCCAAGAGAGAGCAGGTGGAAACCACCTTTGTGATCTCCTCCATCTTCTTCCTTTTACTGTTTTCCTTTTTCCTCTTCCTCCTCCTCATTCCCATCACCTGGTGGGAAAGGCATTAGTTGTTCAGATGCTAAACCCCATCAGATCTGTGGAACCCCTTGTCAGAATCTCATGTGAAGACACGAAGATTCTGCAACTGCATATTAATGGTAAAAATCTCTGAGTAGTGGGCTTGGAATGGCTTTAATTTTCTGCTTGCTGTTTCTTTTGTATTTTCTCCATTTCTATCTTGAATAAGTATTACAGAAATAAATCACTGAATAAGTATATAAAAGTAATCAAATAAAGCTAATTTGTTACCTTCATGCTATTTATTAAAGCTGCTTGTAATTCCACACCTTGGACTTTGTAAAATTACATCGATCTGTCCCCTATGGATGCACGCCGTCCCAACATACCTCTAATCATCCTGCTTCTCTCCATGACAAACAGCCACTGCTTGTATTTTAGAAATAGACCTTTTTATAGAGCTTGTTGTATTTTATATTTATATTTATGTTACATATTTTTATTTATATCACTACCTTATTCCAGAAAGGATTTAAGGTAGCTTACAAAGATACATAAAATACAGCAAGATAGCATAAATTAAAAGGTATGAGGAAAAGTAAAACATGGAGGAGAGCATAAAACAGACAGGAATGAAAGCAATATAAAAATAGGTATACAGAGTCCTACTGGCTTGCTTGGGGGAGGCCCCTTGTTGGTTTAAAGCAGCTAACTAGCAAATATGAAAACAAAAACTTTTCCATTAATTCACTGGTCCCTCCTAGACCAACCACTCATCTAGTAGTTTTCAAACCACTTTCATGAATTAGACCCAGTTGTTCTAAAATCCAGATGTGGAAACCTGGTGATTGTGGGAAGGGTTGATAGATGGAATTACCTTCATTTGTAATTATTTCCCAGTTCATCCCATTACCCCCATCCCCTGCAAACGTTGGCACCTGCTTCTGTTTTTAATGGTAGATCCACTGCAAATGGCACTGATTTCAGCATACGATTATATTTACTTATTTTTTCATTAACTTGCCATTATTTCATGGTATTCTGCAAGAAGGACAGTGATTTCAAGGTACTTCACTGTATGAAAAAGTTGGGGAATACCCAATTTGTGCTATCTGTAAGAATTCATTGGGTAGTCATGTTTGAGTGCCCACGATGTACCACACACTGTGCTAGACACTGTGAAAGATTTTTAAATGAGCTCAATAAACCATATACCTTTTTGAAACATAGTAGAATAAACCTATACATCTTAATTTTTTTGTCACTCCGATTTATTTTTGAACTACTATATCCCTATGTTAACATAAAGGCTAAGGAATGAAGACTCTCAATTGCCTTAATTCAACAAACATCTATTGAAGGCTACTAAGTGGAAAAGAGTCTCAACTGCATTTTATATGTATTCTAGAGTCAGAATCCTGGCTCTCCACATTGGGTGTGCAACCCTGAGCAGGTCACTTCACTTCTCTGAGCTTCTTTTCCATCATCCCTAAAAGGTGGCTAAAAATACTAATTAATCAAAGTAATATAACTGCTTTAATAAACAACAAAATGGATGTTTGTTTCTTGCTCACACAGTTGGGCACACAGCCTTCCACACAGTAATTCAGGCATCTAGGTTCTTGCCACTTGTGGCTTCACCATCGCTTGGGTCTCAAAGACCTTTTCTTCCAGACAGTAGGTGGGAAGCAAGAACATGGAGGGTTAGGAGTGGTGATCTTCTTGCAGCCTGTGAGTTTCATTTCTGCCCTCCTTCCACCATCCAGAAAGAAGTCACACAGACTACCCAAGTGTAAGAAAAGTTAGGACCTGCAGTCTCCCCTGAGGTGGTGAGATTCAGTGAGCTCTTCACTGACCCTGCCTCTCACACTCACCTCCAGTGTTGCCAGGATTCAGGCCACAAGAATGAGTAAGCCGGGCATAGAGTAAGTACTCTATTCATGTGGCACATGAAGCCAGCTACTATGCTTATGTAATAGCAGTATTGTTTATTAAACCTCAAATTCTATGTCAGGTGCTGTGACCCTCACAACCACCACACAAGGTCAGGAGCTCTCTCTTTTCAGATGAGAAAACAAAGACTCAGAAAGAGTAAGCGACCTGCCCAAGGACACACAGTTAAAAAGCTGAGCCAGGATTCAAACCCAAGTTAGTGACTCAAAAATCTGAGATCTTTCTACCAAGTCATGATAGCAATGGAACACAGGGAATGTGGATGTATGGACCACAGGAAGTGAGCTGCCTTGGGCCAGACTTCATGAAAGGTGGCAATCAAAAGAAACAGACACACACCAACATGTGCACACAAAATAAAACTTAAAATGTATTTGACAAAACAGCAAAGGGGAATTATTCAATAACAAGCATGAAATTTTTCCTAACAATCTTCCTCATCTCTAGTCCCGTGGTCTAGAATACACACCATCAATCCTAATCTCTCTTCTCTCATCCTTCCCTCTTAAATTTCAGCCTGTTTCTCTCTTACCTCCTCCATGCAACTTGTGTTATTTCTGTATGAGTCAATTTAGGTGTTTAGTTTCTTTTCAATTCATCTCTGTACTCAGTAACGCTATTGGCACAAGAAAGGATTCTAGAGAATCCTCATTCATCCATCCATTCAGTCAACAAAATATTTATCAAGTTCTTGCTATAAACCAGGCAGTGTCCTGGACACTGGAATTTGGAGTCTGATGGGGAAGATAAACACTTACCACATTATCACATAAGTAAAGACTTAGAAGGAATCCAGATCTTTGAGTGGAGAGCTGCCCAGAGAGCTGAAGGATGTTTAGGAATTATCCAGGTGAAGTGGAAGCTCAGGTAGCTAGATTAGCACATACAGAGGCCCTGTAGTCAGAGAAAGCACATTGGAGGAAGAGAGAGAAGACCAATGTGACTGCAAGCCAGTTAGTGACAGGGTGAGGTAAAGTGAGGCAGCAAAGATGGACAGGGGTCAATCCACAGAGACCTTTTAGACTGGAGAAAAGAACTTGGATTTTTACCCCAAAGAACAAAGGGAAGCTCATCAGAAGGCTTTCAGTCAGGAATATGTCCATATAGAAGACTACTGTCAGTTCCTCCCACCTATAAACCCTTACCCCTACTCTGGGAAGACTTCCAGGTCCAAATGCCAACACTGGTGCTGCTTTATCTGAGGACTTTCTCTGGCCACTAGAATTTGTTTTGCCTGCATGTGAGCAGGTCAGAGCTGCCAGAGGATTAACACCCCTCACTTCCACTCCCCGGAGCAGCCTTCAGTCCAATAAGACATAGTAGATAAATACCCAGCCCCCTCATTCCACTGGAGGGTAACTGGGAGCTATCAGCTTCCAGAAATCCCCAGGAGGCTCAAGTCCCAGGTGCCCACAGTGTAACCTGCTTGGTAACCCCTTAACTGGCCGCCTTTCCTCTCTTATTTTCCCACACTTACACCAATGTTTCCCGGAATCACCCCCAGACAAACTCTGTGCATATGAATCCTTATCTTAGCTCTTAAGAAATCCCAAATGAGATAGTCCTATCAGAAGAACAGAGGGTCTGAGGGCAGCAGGGGAGGACAGGGTAGACTAGTTAAGAGATGCTCAGGGCTTGGCAGAGCAGCACTGGGCATGAGGAAAAGTGGAGGTAAAATCAGCAGGACTACAAGATGCAGTGGATATGCAGGAAAAAGAAGAGGAAGATATGAAGATTGCCTCCTGGGCTTTGTCCTCCTTAGAAGGGAGGGCAAGGAGAAAGGTCGAGAATACATATGTTAATATTTTTGTGCATGTCACGGAACAGCTTGTAATCACCAGATTTTCTGGAACTCTCTGCTATCTTCTTGCCCTGCCTTGACTCATCAGACTCTAGAACAACCTACCTGCCATCGTCCGGGGAAGCCTGCATTTTCTCCTGCAGGGCAGGATCCAATAACTGTGTTCTCATCCAATAAAGGCGGCTGGCGCACAGGGACAAAATATTGAATTAAAAACAATACCAGAGTCGCTGAGCTCGCGCCACCCCTGAACTGCCTGCGCGTGCCTTTGCTCTGCAAATTGGTAACGGGAGCCCCAGGGAAATACTGTCCAGGAGAGTGAGGAGGAGGGAAGTTGGGGGATGGAGGAAGCAAAGTCAACTCTTAGCTACAGTTGGCTGAGCCAGTGCTAGGAGCAAGAAGGATTCAGCTGCTGGGAAAACAGCCCTGAGCTCTGAGCCCTGGCCTTGGTCCTGTCTCCATGAAGCTGCCTTCAGAGAGGCAGGAGAATGCAGTGTCTGCAAAGGGCTCTAACATCAGGCACCCTTGGGCTTGCAGCCAGCCTCTGACTACCTCTTTGACCTTGGGTAAGTCCTTAGATACACAAATTTTTGTTGTTGTTGTTGTTCCAAGGCTCAACACATGCCAACACTGTGATTAGCACTTATTTAATACTAATAATGTTGCTCTTCCCATCTTACAGGTGATGGAGCCAGGAGTTAAGTATCTTGCCCAGGATCACACAGAGAGGTGTAGCCAGATTTCAGATAGAGGGGCATGAACTTTTCACATGCCCTATTAACCACACATGCTGCTCTTCCCCAGATAAGAAATCCCCCGTTTTCAAAGTTGGGGGATCTCTATGCCACTGGGGAGGGGAAAGAGGATCTCTTCCCAGCCCCTCCCTTTCCTTTACATTCCTCCCAGTCTCACACCTCGCCATATTTTCTCCCCCACCTCTAGTCTTGAAAATCCAGTGGAAGGTTTCCAATTGTTTTCATTCAGCCCCACCCACGACGACTCTTGCCATGCATGTCATGACGTGCAAGCACCATGAATGGACTCCAGCACCGCTCTTCTCCCCCTCCAGATCCAGGAATGCAATTCTCAGACTTTGCAACCTACCAAATCAACCAGTGCTATGGGAACTGGATTTGGGCAAGAAGGATTCAGATGAGTAGGGGGTGAGTATAGAGACTTCCCACAGAGACCAAAAAGGGTCAATAATGATAACAGCAACAGCCACCACCACTATGATAGAGTGAGCACTTACTATGCACCATGCATGGTGCTAAGCAGCCCATTTTGAGCTACCTTATTTTGTCATCAAATCCTTATGACAATAATGTGATCCCATTCCCCAAAACTGAACCTCACAGATATTCATGACCTTCCCAAGGTCACTCACCTGGGAAGCTGCTAAGTTGGGAACTCTGTCTGGCTGCAAAGTCTGTATCTTTAACTCTCAGCTTCATCTCCACCCCAGGCCTGAGCTGTGAAAACAACCATGTGGCCAGGTGTCCTCTTTACCTCTAATTTAAGTCAGAGAGATTTAGGCTGCAATGATGAGACCACCAACTTAGATTATCAACAATAAGGAAAACATATCTACTCAAAGATTAAGTTTGAAGGTAGGATGGCTCAGCTGTCATTAATTCAGTGGCCCAGTGATGTCTCCCCATTTTCTCACTGTGTCCCATTAGGGTATTAGTTCATCCATCTTGCCACAAGATGGCTGCCACACCTCTAGGCATCATGGACAGATGTGACCATATCCAGAAAAAGAAGTGGGATTTCCTCTTTCTCAGATCAGGAAAACCTATCCCAGAAGCCCTTGAGCAAACATCTCATCTCACTGGCCAGAACTGTTGCAATTCCTGTTTCCAAACCAATCACTCACAAAGGAAATGGAACTACATGAATGACCTGATAAAGCCCATGTGAATTGGAGAAGGATAGATTACCCTCTTCCCTCAAAACAAGCTGTATAGGGCCTCCCTGGTGGCACAGCTGTTGAGCGCTGGGCTGCAAAACTGCCCGCAGCCTCTGCAGCGCCAGTTCAATCCCCGGCCACCAGCAAGGGTCCCACATGGCACATAGACCTCTCCTGCCGCACCCACTGCTCCCCTCAGCAGTGTATTTCGTCAGTCTGCCTGTTCTGTTCCCCGCTCTGGCTCTGGTGGGTTCTCTCACCCTCCCACGCTTCTGACTGTACCCAGTGCTTTTATGAATAAATAAATAAATCTTTTAAAAAACAAACAAAAAAAACCGAGCTGTATAGGAAAAGGAAAGTGGGGGTGAGTGGTTTTGGTAAACAAAAATCTATGCTCCTTTCTCTGCCAATCCTCAATACTGTTTCTCTAACAGCTAATATTTTATTCACCCTTCAAGAATCAATTCAGATACCATCTCTTCCCACTAGTCTTCCTGATTTTTCCTGTCAGATTAACTGTTCACTTCCAAACAACTAGGCACCTGCTACTTATGTGAGCTTTGTTCATTACACCATTATTGAGAGAGGTTCTGGAGGCACTGCCACCAGGTTCAAATCCAGGTCTTCCTCTTCTTTCATAGGAAACTGAGTACATTACTTCCTCTCTTCAAGCCTCAGTTTCCTCATCTATAAAGGGCACATCCTTTTTAAGATAGTTTTGAGAATTAACTCAAGTAATGCATCTGGGATTATTATCAATAATCTCCTTGGGTGGAAGGAAGGGATAAAGAAAAGCTATCTTGCTGGCCTAGGCAAAACTCAACTCAGCAAAAGAAGCAAAAATTGTTCCAAGGTGCCAACCACATGGTCCCCTTCCTCTGCAGCTCCCCTCCCCCTGGTTCTCCTAAGAAAGTCATTTTTCATCCCCAAAGTCATCTAGCTTATAGAGAAGGGGGAGCTGCAGCGGCAGGGTCTGTATTGTGCCTGCCCTGCCGCCATCCATCACCCGGCCGACAGGAGCTCACCTCCCACAAATAAAGTTATGACAAGCGTCCCCGACCCATTCTTTCAGCCATCGCCTCCCTGTTTCCATCATCTGTGACATTATAAGCCATCAGCCAAGCTGTTTGTCACGCCTCTGACAGGGCCTTGCAACCCGGGCTGAAGGGCTGTGCTGAGGTAGGACTGGACTCAAGGGCGGGTGTCCCCCTGACACTGGAGATCTTGAGCTGTTTCACATGTGCTCTCAGAAAGGGTTTCTCCCCACTGTGGACAGGGGTTCAGAGATGGAGCAGAACTGGATGGGAAATAAACAGTCGTTCATGTATTCATTTGACAAACATTAGTGAACGCCCTACTGCATGTTAGGCACTACCGCGCCACAGAGAGGAATCATGGGCAGCCGCTGCCCTTGAGCAGTGGCCAGTTCAGTGGGGGAGTAGAAAACAAGCCACATCAACATACAGTGCCAGCACAACTGTGGCAGAGACAGTCTGGAAGAGGTGGCATTTGAGCTGAAACCTGAAGGACAAAGAGGGGAAAAAACGTAAGGAGGTTTCTTGAAAGTTTCCCTTTCTTCTCTGTAGGCGTGTCTATTTATAAACCCTAAAGGGCAGAGTGGAGTAGAGGTTTAGGGAAGGGAAGAGCATCACATTCCAGGAAAATGAAATGGGATGTACAAAGTTTGCCCAAGCAGGAGTGTTGAACAGTCACATTGTTTAGAATTGTTAGCATCCGGTGATATTAAAAAGCAGATCGACTTTAGTCAGTGTTATCATATTTTTTTTTTATAGAGGCATTATTTATTTATTTGTTTGTTTGTTTGTTTGTTTTGTTTATACATGCACTGGGTACAGTCAGAAGCGCGGGAGGGTGAGAGAACTCACCAGAGCCAGAGCGGGGAGCAGAGCAGGCAGAAGGACCGAAGTACACTGCTGAGGGGAGCAGCTGGCGTGGGACCCTCCTCCAGTGGCAGGGGAGCAGCCAGGGATCGAACTGGTGCCACAGAGGCCGCGGGCAGCTTCGCAACCCAGCGCTCAACCACTGCGCCACCGGGGAGGCCCCAGTGTTATCATTTTTAAACTCTCTACAAAACATGCTCCTCCTTATTGCCTACACCTCAATCAAACCACTCCTACCCTTCTGCCCCCTGCTCCAGGTGTAGATTTCCTTCTCCATGGTTCCCTCCACCCATTGTTTCTTGGTTCTCCCAGCCCAGCCACAGCTGAATGCAACCACATGAGTGACCCCAATATTGAACAAAAGCACCCATGCTAACCTACAGAATCACGAAAGATAATAAATGATTGTTGCTTCAAGACAAAAGTTTTGGGTGGCCTGTTACACAGCAATAAATGAATAACTGAAACACACCAGCTCTACATCATTGCAGGTTCAAGTGCCACTAGAAGGAGCAAGACTTTTAAGGCAGCGCCTGAAAAAGTTCTGGAATTCACTGTGACTGGTTCCCCGTCAGCCACATGCCAGCTGTGAACCCCCTGCCCAGCCTAGGGAATATGATGCACCCAATGGGCTCAGCCTGGGTCACATATCTTGTCCGAGAGCAGGAGGTGGAAACCTCTGGGCTACAGGGACTGAGAACAGGAGCCTGGGAGTCCTAGAGGCAGGTAAGGGAAAAGAGCAGTATTCTAGAGATACTCTCTGGGGGTAAAGAGTGACCTAGGGGATCCCCATCTGGCTACCATTTATACCTACTAGAAATGGATAAAAATGGATGCCCAGAACAAAGGACCCCTGCAGAATGGAGAGGAGACCACAAAACCTTGCCATGGACAGACCTGACTTCTAGCTCTTCCTTTTTTGGAAGCTGCTTTGGGCAAGCTGCTCAACCCATGAACTCATCTATAAAACTGGTTAGTTAATTCCTGCACAGATGGGTTGTGGTGGGGGTTCAATCAGATCATGGTTATTGTGGTAGACAAGGCTGCCCAGACAGCCCAAGGCAGAGCTTGCTGCCCATGGGGAGTGTGGTTGGCAGCCAGCATTTCAGGTTTGTCTCTGCTGCAGAGAGCGCCAGGCCGGAGGTCACAGCCTCACTAGGGCAGCCTACATCTGGAGACTCGGGAGCAGCAGTTTAAAGACTTGGCCATTTCAGCCCACGCAGAACAACCCTGCCAGGCAATGCTCTCCCAAGGCTCCCTCCTGGGTTGGCTAAGGTTTTGCAGAGCCTGCTTCAGTTGACTTCTCCCCTTGTCCAATACTGCTTTTCCCCTTTTCTTTTTATAGGTGTTGATCCCTCATAAATATCTTGTACCCCAAACTCTGCTAATGGAGATTCCAACTTGTGATAGCTGTCAAGTGCTTAACCCAGCACTGGGCACTTCGTAGGCAGTTGGTAGAAGTTTGCTATCTGGAAATTAGCTCCGTGCTCAGGGGAAAGAGAAAGGGAGACAGGAGGAGCAGGGGAGGGAGGAGGCAAGTGTGGGGACTGCCAGGCCATCGGCACCTGTTGTCATGGAAAGGCCCCGCAGGCTGGCAGAGACAGTGTCCTCAGAGTGAAGAGGAAGGTCTCTCCAGGCGCAACCTGTCCAGCCCATCTTCTGTACATCTGCAGCCCCTGCTCGCCAAGCAACTTCATCAATTAGGAATGAGGACTCACATGTCTGTCGTCACAGGCCTGAAGACAGGCAAGCAGGGGCTTTCCTCCAGGCTGGTCCTGGTCCCAGCTGTCTGTGGAACTGAGGCCTGTTGGCCCCGGGGTCTGGCATAGACTCGCTCAAGTCCCGAAGCAGAAGCTCCTCCACCTTCTCCAGGATTTGTAGAATCCTGTAGTTCTAGACTCTTAGAAGGGAAGGACCAGCATTCCAGAGTCATCACCACAAAACTGCAAAAAGCCCTAGAGTCTTGGAATAGGGAACCTCTGGTCTGAAGGATCCCAATGTTTTCAGGCCTGAAGGGGCCCACAGGCTCTTCATGCTTGTGTTTCTCTCTCCTGGAACTCTGAGGGCAGATCTATTACTGCAAGGCCTGGAGGCACTGCCCTCCTTCCTCCAGACAGAGCAGGAGTGGGGAAGACCCAGGCTGCCAGGTCTGGGGCATGGAGTTAAGGACACACCAGGAAGTCAGACCCTTCAGGCAGAGGCTGCTGAGACAGGAGGGAGATGTAGGGAAGGCTGCCGTGCACTGCTGGGAAGAGCTGTGTGCAGCGGGTGGATGGGCATCAGTATTTACACAGGAGGGACAATCTTTAAGAAAATGAAGGCTTCGAGTGAAATAGCACAGGCCCTTTGCAGACACTCAAGAAAGGTAACTCTCCTTCCCTTTCTCTTCTGCTTACAATTCTCTGTTCTCTGCTTCCACATTATCCATATACACACCAAGGTTTTTGGTTTTGTTTTGTTTTGTTTTGAAAACACCTTATTATCTAGAAGAGTGGCCGTGGACTGATTCCCCCACTCAGGAAGAATTGCCCACCACAATGTATGGGGGCGGGGGAAGCAGAAGGGTGCTTTATACTAGCCAGGATGCTCTGCTGCGGGAGCAGGGGGCGGGGTGGATGGCTGATTGCAGGGAGAAGCCAGAAGGGGGAAATGTGAGGGGGCTATGGGTTTTGAGAACAGAAGAGAAGTTTACCAGGCAGAGAAGGTGGTGGTGGGCGGAATGAAATTCCATATATTTTCTGTGGCTGCTAAATGAATGGCTATGTCTCCCCTGACTTTCTAGCCCATATCTTACAGAGACAGCTACCCACTCCGACTTTACAAGTGGAAAAAAGGATAGACATGGGTGTATTCATGCAATCTTCACACTTATTTCCTGTTACCCAAATCCCCAAGTCAGGGATACAAAGAGAACAATATGTCTTAAGAGCAAATGAGACCTTGAGCTGGAGAGAAGTTTTCAAGAGTCAGGGGCCAAATAAGAAAAATAAGAGAGTTTCCGATGATCACCTTCCAAAAAAATTACTTGTATCGAAGTCCTTGTGGGGTCTGCTTTTAGAGACCCCATTTAAGATAGGTGGGGTCACTCCCTTGCATATTGCCTCTCACTCATTTTCCTCTCTGAATCCCAAGTTCCACCTGCCTCACTGTTCCAGGCAACTTCTAAAGAAATGCCCGCTCTGGAAGCTTTCTCCCCTTGTCGGGCAGACAAGCTGGCAGGTCTGGACTGTCTTCCAATCCAGCCCTAGTTCTGAGAAATTTTAACGAAGGGACTTGGCTGGGCACCTGGGGGTCCAGGCGCTTTGGAGGCAGGAAGGGAGGGAAGGGACTTCTCTAAACGAATCTGTAATGATTAAATCATCTGTTGTCCCCTGTGCTACCTCCTGCCTGTCGTTATTTGGCTGAGACATTGCCTCCAATCCATTCATTAGCTTCCCTTTCTTCTTTCAGCCTCCCCAGCTCACAGCCACCTCAGTAGGAATGCTGAGCTGGGTTGAAACAGTAGGAAAGCCTAATGTAAGTACAGAACTTTACAGTTTACAAAGAACTTTATAGGAATAGAGCTATTTATAAAGCCTTCTGCTGTTTACAAAGCACTTCTTAGTACTGATGTGGTGTTAGTACTGATGTGGTTTTAGCACAAATATTTATCAACCTCAGGGAGAAATGTTCTCCCCTGTGCTTCTTTTCTTTTGCTAAGAGTAGAACATTTTTGGAAAAGTCATGGAGTCAAAATCTTTTACTCATTCATTCATTCACCTTTCAGGAACTTCTCTGTGATACAGTATGGGCTACAATATAGCATACTTCCCACCAGGAGCTTGCAGCCTGTGGGGAAGTATATTAATCAGTGTCTAGCCTCATATATTTACAAAAAGAAAAAAAGAAGGAATTTTAATCTAGAGAAAGGAAGGTAAAAGAAGAGCTGAGAGCTGATTTGAGACAGTGAAGCAGCCCATGGGCTAGTAACAGCAGGAGGCCCTACACCTTTGGGATAGGAGGAGGAAGTTGTGTTACCAGCTGAGGAGCAGGGACACCTGGTAGAACATGGAACCACCACATATCTAAAGGAAAGCTGGAGACCTGGAGGAGACACAGTCACCACTGCAGATGCTACCCTGGGTCAAGGCTGAAAGGGAGAAAAACCCTGGCTTCTCCCTTCCTTCCACTCTTCAACCTCCCACCAGTGCCTGCCATTGGCCAAACCCAGCTGGAAGCCAGCTATCCCCCAGATGTCTGGAAAATATAACCTGTGGGGGTCAGCCCCTTGCAATACAGAGCACAGTGACTGAAGAGTAAGGACTGGAGACCAATAGATAAGCAGGAAAAGGTACATGAGAAATCTTAGGATGCAGTAGGAGCACATAAGGAAGGAGGACATAAGGAAGAAAATGGGAGGTCAATTGGATCTGGGTTTTGAGGGATGAGCAGGAGTATGCTGAACATCAAGGTAGAGACATACAGTCTAAACAAAAGTACACAGACAAAGATGCATCAGTTGAGGATGTTTTGACTACAAGTAACAGAGAGTCCCTCCCACCCCCCAGACCTTACTCTTACTGATCCCTCTGCTTAGGATGCTCCTCATCTCACTCTGGTCCAAATTCTTCTTCTTGCCCCAAATGCCACCCCTTTAGTTACATTTCCCTAACCCCCAGATTGGAAGCCATCTTTCCAATACTCCCTAATTCCCATGGCCTTGACATTTGTTGATGTGCCAAAGACTTGCACAAATGTTTCATCTTTCCTATGAGTCAGAAGCTCCTGGCTGAGGGAGCTATCAATACATTTCTTCCACCTCTGTTTCCTCTCAGAGCCTAACACTGGCTCAGGCACCTAGCAGGGACTAATGAACACATGCTGAATGCATGAATAAATAAATGAGTTAACAGATCAATATATTCAGGTCACATGCTGCTTGGACAACCATTCATTATATCTGCCATCACAACAGCTCTTTTTATTGGGTTTTCTATGCTGATTGCCTAAGAGACCTTACTGAATCCTCCCTAGCAATCCAACCAGTGATCACTATTGTTATTCCAATTTCCAGAGGAAGAAAACAAGGCTCTTGCTAAATTTAAAGACATCCAAGTGGCAAAATCAAAATTGAGATTTGACCTTTCAAGCTGTGTGAACTTGGGGAAGTCATTTCAAGTCTCTGAGCAGAGCTCCTTCCACACCCAGGCTCCCCAGAGCAGCCAGTTAGCCCTTCTCTGCTCCACCACAACCAGGAATAATAATAATAGCCTCTTGTGTTAATTGAGCATCTATCATGTGTCAGTTACTGAACTTAACACTTGGTACTCTTTACGCTGAATTCCACTGAATCTCTTTACACAGAAGTCACTGAATCCTCATAGTGTTAGGGGGAAAAGGATGTCCTAAAGCTAATCCCATACAGGCTTTGTGGATTCCACTCCCACCCCAGGCCAAAGCCAAAGACACTGGGAACTCCAAATCCCATCACCACCAAAGGGAAGGTGGCTGGGACCTGAGGGTGGGGTTAAGCAGCCAGGTTGGTATAAAGGCAGACACATGGGCTTTGGAGGGGTCCCCCATTTTGGCTCTCCACCAGCTAGCAGCGTCTGGCCAGCTCTGAGAGTGCCTTTGGGTTTCCAGGTCGGCGGATCGGGTAGGATGCATTAAAGACTTTATTTCCCTATTTTCTCCCTGAGTGGTACATTTTCCTTATTTCCTTTTCCCTTGTAAATAAACCTTTTATTAACCTTTTGTGTGTGTCTATAGTGGAGTATTAATAAGTCCCTTTTAAGCGCGCGGGTGAGGACCCACAGCCAGGAACCCCTTCAGTATCGGGGCTGCTCTATAACAATAGCAATGCTGCAAGGTTAATATTCTTATCTTTACTTGGTAGATAAGGAAACAGAGGCTTGAGAATCTGTCAGAGTCAACAAATGTTTTTTGGGCATCCCTTCCATGCTGGACATTGTTAGCTGCTGAACAGGACAGCCATGGGACTTGCCCCCCATGAATCTGGCAGTCTACCAGGAGAAATGGACCCTGGGAAACTAACAAGAACGTTGTGTGAACACTCACAGTGAGCAAGGACTTGGTCAAGTCCATGCTGGATGCAACAGGTATGAAAGATGAGAACCTAACCTCATCTACAGGCCAGGGCAGGCCACCTGGAGAGGTGACAGTTGTTGAGGGTGAGTGGTGAGCATGCATTATTTAGACCCCATGTCACAAACTCTCACAGGGCCTTAGACCAAGTGCTTGACCACAGTGTATGTCCAGGCTGGACCCACCCCCTCTGATCCCCTGCCGGCCCCACCTCTGGTTGGCTGTGCAGACACACTCTTGGCTAGGCCTGGTGATACCTCCTAGGCCACTGATGCTGAGAGATTTCTGCCAGGGCCAGAACATCTGGAATGTGTTCAACCCCAGCACATGCCAGTGCCTTCAGGACTGGCACTACCGGTACGGAAGCTTGTCCTCCAGCTCCTACTGGCTGCCTGGAGCCTTGGCAGACAGTCAGGAGGAGGTGGCTGGGAGGCAAAGACAAAGAGAATTCGATTTCCATTTTTGCTCCTGGTTCCCTGTTTTCCCGTCCAGATGCCTCCAGATCCAATTCCGAATAAATAATTGTACCGAGTAACCCGGGTCCCTTGGTGATTAAGTAAACACGCCGAGGCAGTGGAAATTGAATTAGTGCGGTGTGCTCAGCCATTATTACCCGCCCTTCTCATGAATATTAATGAGGGGTTATTAAGAAATGTAAATGCTGCCTCAGGGGGTGGGAAGATGGGGAGGGGGTCAGGGTGAGAGGACAGACCGTTCAGAAGGCAGTGCGATTGAAGGCATTTTTAAAATGATGTCAGATCTTTCTCTTCTGTGCCATGGCAATGTTTCTGGACGCTTCGTTTTTATTAAAATGAGGGTAAGGGAACAAATTTTAATTTGAGGATAAAATTAGCATTTCCCAAGCAGCCTTGGCAGCAGCAAGGACATATTTTGCCAGAAAATGGACACTCGGGGCGGGGTGTTGCTGGGTTGGGGGAGCCAGAGCTGATGGACGATTAGTTCTCACAGTTCATCTCCAGGCAAGGGAGTAAACAAATTAATCTCTGAGAGGAGCAGCCTGGAAGATGATGGAAGCCTGGAGGACCCAGCAGGGTCTTTGCTGGGAAGGCAAGCGGTATCACCCAAGGCCCAGTATCACCCTTGCTGCTGATTCGGAGAGCTCAGGCACTTGTCTGAGGTGATACAGTGAGGCAGGAGCTCCAGCAGGTTCTGTGGGCAAGGTGAAAGTTAGCAGTGGGGCTGTGTCTCCCTGTTAAGCTTTGGGGCAGAAGAGCAACTACTCCAACCCTTCTCACTTGACCCCCAGGGCCTTGGGTTGTCGCACCTGTGGCTCCAGCTCCTGCTATATCATTCCTTCCCAATCTTTGGGCAGGTACTTACTTCTCCCCCACTTTCACCACATCCTGTTTCTGCTCCACAGAACCTTCAATGGCTCACTACTGCCTTTAGGTAGAAACGCACACTGACCCCCTAACATTCAAGTCCCTCCAGGATCTGCACACAATCTATTTTTCCAAAATATGCTCCCACTGCTCCTTGCAGCTGCAGTTGGCTGCATCTAGGAAGGTGAGACGAAAAGAAGACAGGAAAGAAGGGAGGAAGAGAGAGGAAAGCAGAGGAGACTTATGTGAAGCATCAAAATATTCTAGATTTGCTAAATATTTTATATAATGATGATGATGATGACTGTAACCATATCTATCATCTCTAGAACACTTACTCTATGCTGACTTGAGACCCCTTAATCCCTGTTGTCCCTGTGAAGTATGTATTGTTATCTCCATTTAACAGAGGAGGTGGCTGATATAGATAAAATGATTTGCTCCCGGCTGCAAACACTGTAAATGACAGAACCAGCCTATCAGAGAGCAAAACCTGAATTCATAACTACTACACCTCCCTCCTCACATGGCAGTCATAGATTACACCCATTTTATAGATGAAGACAAGGAGACTCAGTGAGAATTTGTTCTACAAATTCCCAAAAGAAACCAATAGAAACAGAGGAATCAAAATTCTCCAAACCTTGTTCTGTCTTCATAAGCACCAAGCTGAGGTACAAAGCACTGACCAGCCTAGTCCCTGCTTCCTGCAGCCCATGGTACAAGCACCCCAGAAGAAACTCACTAGCCTTGCCCCCAACAATGTCCACCAGATGATGCTGCATAGTGGTCCTGCTGGTTCCCACAGGCATCCAGGGCCATGAACCCTCAGCCTAGGGCAGCCCAGATGTGGGGCTCAGAGACTCAGCCCCCTACAGCCTGGACAAGAAAGAGTGAATATGATCAAACTCATGCATTTTAACGACTTCTTCAGCACGCCTCGCTCCATGCGCTCGCAGGAATAAAGGCTGACAGGTGCAGCTGAGTTAATCAGAGTGGATAATAGAGGGAAAGACAGGAATCGCTGGCCAAATTGCAGCAGAGAAAAATGGGACAAAATCATGAGACACAAGTCAAATGTGTCCAATTAAAGTGTGCTGATGTTTAAAGGGCAAGAACCACATTCTCATCACATTGGAAATTCTAACACACTGCTTTTCATGGGGATGTGTGGACCAGTGGCACATGAGATAATTGCTGGTGGTACACAGATGAATATTTCTTTATTTGAATAGGTACATTTAATGTGCATTAGGAAAACATAGAACTAGCACATAAAATCTGTGATTTGATGCATGTTATTGCCTAGAATGAATCTAAATTTCACCCAAAGAAGCCATTAAATTGCTAGTGAATTAAAAGAAAAAATATTTTTTAAAAATGGTACAGATGGATGAAAAATGTGGCCAAAAAAATAGGAAGTCAGCGCTCACGTAACTGAAGTTTGGGAAAACAGTATTTAAATTCCTTATTACTCCAAGTGGACTCCACGGATCAATAGCATCACATTACCCAAGAGTTTAGGAGCAATGTGGAATCTCAAGACCACCCCTGGATCTACTGAAGCAGCATCTGCATTTTAACAAGATTCCCTGGTGATTCTTCTACATGTTCATATGCATATGCATATTGTTTTAAAAGCACTGATCTATCTTATTCATCACTAGGAATAACGAAGATCCTGCCAGATTTTGTCCCAGAGAAAGAGCACTGGACTAGGAGTCCATTCTAGCAACGACACTATCACTGTGAAAAGGTGATGGTCTCAGAATTACAGGAGACTGAAGACAAGAAAAGGCAAGTTTAAGATTGAAACATATGATTGTGTCAATATGGGGACCAGTCCAGGTTACTAAACATCTTGGCTGGTGCAGGAGGGAATTACACACAACACAATTGCTGACAAGAGAATAATGTGATTTTTTAAAAAATGATTGTTAAAGGTGATGGTGCATGGGTGCATTGGTGAAGGAAATTCTATGGGGACTACACCTGAGGGGTAGGGGGGAAGCAAACATTGTTTAAAAATGAACAATGATGTAAAAAATTTTTAAAAAATTTAAAAAAATGATCATTAAAGACAGCACAAGGAACAAAAACTATACTTCAATTTTTTTTTTATAATTACAGATGTAAAAAAATCCTTAACAAAGTACAAGCGAAGCATATTAAAAGAATCATCACTATGACTAAGTGGGATGTTTCCAGAAATACAAGGTTGGTTTAATACAAGTAAATCAATTCATATTGTATACACCATAAAGTAGCATAAAGGACAGTAGCATAAAGGACAAAACCTGCATGACAATCTCAATAGATGCAGGAAAAGTATTCAACAAAATTTAACATTCTTTCTTGATAAAAAACACTCAACAAACTAGGAATAGAAGGAAACCACTATCTGAGAAAAGCCATCATCAACAACAAAACACACCTACTATATCTTATATACATAATGTGACCACAATTTATTTCCCCCCTAAGGTAAAGCACAAGAATTAAAAGTAGACTAATGATTGCGTAGAATTGGGAGGAAAGATTGCTGATAGATGTTGCATTTTATTATGGACTGGTAAAAAGTTTCTAAAATTGATTGTGATGGTTTCCAACAACTCTATGAATATGCTGAAGACTACTGAGTTGTACATATTAGAAGGTATTACGGTGTTGTAGGAACAATGACGGCCCCTAAAGATATATCAGTCCAAATTCTCAGAACCTGCAAATATGTTAGGTTATGTGACAAGGAAGCATAATGAGTTAAAACTGTTTATCAGCTGACTTTAAAATCAGGAGCTTATCCTGGACTATCTAGTGGGGCCCAGGGTAACAGCAAGGGATTTTAAGATTCAGAAGAGGGAATCTTCCAAACTAGAGAGATGGCTTTGTGAGAAGGGCTTCCGACAATGTTGCTAGCTTTGAGAGGGAGGAACGGAGCCATGCACCGAGACATGCAGCTAGGTTCCAGGTACTGGAAAGGGTAAAGAAACAGATTCTCCCCTATAGCCTTCACAAAGGAACACAGTCCTACTGACGTCCAGATTTTTGCCCACTGAGATCCATGTGGACATGGATCTTCTGAACTATAAAAGTGTAAAATAACTTACATTATTTTAAATACATTATTTTAAGCTACTAAATCTGTTGCAGCAGCAGAAGCAAGCTAATACATATGGCATGCCAATTATATCTCAATAAAGCTGTTTCTAAAATGATTATTGTGTTAGGCTACATAAATGGAAGTATGATGTTTAGAAAGAGGGAGGTGATAATCTCTTTGCAGTCTAAGTGAGGCCAGCTCTATCTGGAGCTCAGCTCTACATTATAAGAGGAATGTGGCAAGACCAGGGTTGGTATAAAGAAAGTTCACCATGATGGTGAGTAGACTAGGACCAATCAGGGTACTTGGGTCTGATCAGCCTGAAGAAATGAAGGCCTGAATATCACCATCTGCCTGTTCCTGAATTGTAGGTGAGGCACTATAGATGGGACAGAGGAGTGGTTTGTGGGGCATAAGAAGGCAGATCTAGGGATAATGGAGTATTTTAGCCACAAACAGGTTTCAACTTAGAATGAGGGTGGATTTTCTTCATTTCTGTTTTTTAGAAATATTTTATTTCACCCTAAATACACATTTACTTAGAAAAATACAGATAAGCAAGAAGAAAAAAAGGACAAATAATCACTCAAACTGTTGTTGCAAGTTATTAATGCTTCCAGCTGCCCTGCCTTGGGAAAGTTAAAAACCATGTCAGTCTTCTTCTTTGTTGTATTCCCAAAGTCTGACTCAAGGTAGATGGTTGTAGAATGCTTGGTGAATGAATACATAATGCACACACACATTTTTAATTTATAAAAATGGGATCCTACTGTACATACTGTTTTATCACCTTCTTTCCTCCCATTACCAATATATTATGAGCTTCTTTCCAGTTCAATAAATATACATTTACATTAGTGTGGTAATAGACACTGCCAGGCTGCAAATAGAATTCAGGGGGTCTGTGAATTTGAACAGGAAAAAATTATATCCTTATTTTCACTAACCTCTAACTGAAATTTCTCATTTCCTTTAACTTGAATGTAGGCAACAAGCTAGAGTAGTATGAGCAGTGCTGTGACTTTGCCACCAGCAGATATTTTCATATCAAATTACCATTGTTGCACATACCTAGAAATACTACTGACACTCATCACTACTTTGAAACCACAATGGTAATTACACCTGCCTCTAGATCTTGTTAGTGAATGCATTAATAAAGAAGCACATATAAACTATGCCAGAAATTTTAAAATTTCGATAACTTTTTATATAAAATGGCCTTTTGGAAAGCTTAAACATTTTATCTTATGTGTGCAAAGCCATTATTCTGAAAAAGGATCCATGGGGATCACCCACAAGGTCCATGGCACAACAAAGGTTAAGAAACTCTGGTCTCCATTATCATCTTTTAATTTCTTTATTTTGAAATAATTGAAAATTTACCCCCAAATTGCAAAAATAGTGCATGCACTCCTCACCAAGTTTCCCTAATGTCAACATTTTACATAGGCATAGAATAATTATAAAAGGCAGGAAATTAACATTGATATAATATTATTAAGTAGTCTCCGGATCAAATTTGAATTTTGCCTGTTTTTCTACAAATGTCCTTTTTTCTGCTCCAGAATCTAATTCAGGATCCTACTCTGAATCTAATCATCATGTCTCCTTGGTCTCCTCCAATCTGTGATCCTTTCTCTTATCTTTCATTACCTTGACACTTCTAAAAAGTACTGGTCACTTAATTTGTAGACTGTCCATCAATTTGGGTTTGTCTAGTATCTTCTCACCATTAGATTGAGGATGTGCATTTTTGGTAAGAATAATACAGGAGTGATAGTGTGCTCTCAGAGCATCATGTCAGAGGTATATGATGTTGACATGTTTTAGTCCTATACCTAATGACTACAGATTATCCATTACATATTTAACTGAATGTGATATAATTTACTTAATTAGTTCCCATCCAATGCACTTTTAGTGTTTGTTGTTTTGTTGTTTTTTTTTTTTTTTAATTTAGGGCTGCTATAAATAGCACTACGCTGAAGAAAGAAGTATTGTGTGGCGATGGGCAGAATTGCCTGGAGAAGCAAGCAGCAGGCAGGAGTGGTGATGAGTGTCGTATCCCTGGGGGCATGCAATAGCTGTGTGGGATGAGAAGCCATGCCCACTCCCCTACCGCATTGTCTGATGACCCAGAACACTAATAAAATGCACAAGGGAAATGAAGGATGCTTCCCTACCCTAGGTCTCCACTCAGGCACCCCAGCTGCAAGGTAGGGGCGCAGGTGGACGGTGGAAATGATTCCCAGAATAAGCCGGGTCTGGTTAGTATTCTGAGCTCCCTGCTCTGCTGATGGCTAATTGCCCCTAAGAGCTGAGATCATTGGAGGGGAAAATGCAAGGCAGCCTAACCTTTGCTGGGCTCATCGAGCCAGCCAGCCTCCAGCAGAAAGTCTGCACAGCCACTCAGCTCAATCCCCTCTCTCTGCCATGAGTGCTAATAGAGTTGGGTCGCTCAGGGTTCCAGCATCTGACACAGGACTTATCCACTCTCAGGAAGGCTGGGGGCTACAGGGGAACAGTGCTGAACCTTCGGGCTGCTGGGTTCCTAAAATATGCAATGTGCAACCATTTTGGAAAACTTGTACAATATCTGAGAAAGTGAACCACATGTCCACTCAGTGACCCATCCATTCTGCTCTTAAGTATATATCCAACAAAAATAAGTGTTGACATCTACCAAAAGAATGTTCAGTGAAGTTTTATTCACAATCACCAAAACCTAAAAACAATTCAAATGCCCATCAACAGAATGAATAGACAAATTGTGATATATTTATACAATGGAAAACTACATGGCCTAAAAAAAGAAAATCTACAGGTAACAACATGGATGAATCTCTAGATATTGTGTTGAGTGAGAAAAGTGAGATGCAAGAGGCCACGCTGAGTGAGTCCATTTATATAAAGCTGAAAAACAGACCAACTATGATGATAGATATGAGATTAGTGGTTACCCTGAAGAAGGAGGTGGTACTATTGGGTCTATTATGAAGGGGTTTCTTGGATACTGGAAATGTTTTATATCTCAACTGGGGTGGGGACCCTAACTGCATACCTCATTTTATTGTGATGCACTTCAATGCACTGTACAGATATTGCATTTTTTACAAATTGAAGATTTGTGGTGACTCCGGTGGAGCATGTCTACCTAACAGTACATGCTCACTTCATGTCTCTGTGCCACATTTAATTAAGTTTTGTACATTGTTTTTTAAGTCATAAAGCTACTACACATTTAAAAGATTACAGTGGAGCATAAACATAACTTTTATATGCAGTAGGAAACAAAAATATTTATGTGGCTTGCTTCACTGTGATACTTGCTTTATTGTGGTGGTCTGGAGCCAAACCCACAATATATCCAAGGTGTGCCTGTATATAAGTAAAAATTCATCAAAATGTACACTTAAGATTTTATGGGACATTAAGTTATGCTTAAATTTAACAACATCAAAAAATAAGTGAGAGGGCCTCCCTGGTGGCACAAGGGGTTATGCACAGCACTATGAAGCAATCCACAGCCTCTGCAGCATGAGTTCAATCACCGGCCAGCCAGGGAGCAACCCACATGGCGCAGCAGACCTCTCCTGTCTCACCCGCTGCTCCCCTCAGCAGTGCATTTCAGTCAGTCTGCCTGTTCTGTTCCCCACTCTGTCTCTGATGAATTCTCTCACCCCCCCGCATCTCTGGCCTGTACCTAGCTCTTGCATGTATAAATAAATAAAACTTAAAAAAAAATAAGTGAGAGCAGGGACCAGACTCTGCTGGCTCAAGGAGGTGGGAAAGGGGTGCCAGGAGGTGGTGGCAGGTCCTAGCTCTGTGGGGACCTGCTATGTGACCAAGCACTTTCTCTAATTTCTTCAGCTGGAGGGGGGACTGATGACACCTGCTGCCCTTGCCGAGTTATTGTGAAGAGGATGTGAGAAGGTGTGTGAGAAACCAATTTCTTCACTGTTAACCAATCATTATGTATTGACTTAGTAACGTATGCGCCAAGCACTGTGCTGGGCCCAGGACATGCACACGGACCAGATCCATTTCCTGTCCTGGAGGGAATGCTCAGATTAAAGCACGAATAAAGACAAACAACCCCCAAATGAACAATTACAAACCACAATGGAGATTATGGAGAGGCCACAAGGCACAGAGATGGCAAATAACCAAGACATAGAAGTGGGGGATCTTTAGGATGGGGGGTTAGGAAAGGATCCCCGGGAGAGATGACTGAAAAGCAGAGAGCTGAAGGCCAGGAAAGAGCCAGGTTGCAATAGGACATTTAAGGCAGAGGACTTAGCAAGGGCCGAGACCCTGCAGCAGGAAGGAGCCCGTGTGCTCACAGAACTGCAGAAAGGCCCATGTCACTGGAGGAGCAAGTAGAGAATGGGGTTCAAGGCAGGGGCAGACCCCACAAGGCCTAGCGGGCAAAATAGGAGTTTGGGATTTGATTTGAAGCTTGTTGGGACAACACTGGTCCTCTTTTAATCAAGAAATGACACAATCTGATTTATGTTTTTAAAAGATGACTTTAGGGCCTCTCTGGTGGTACAAGGGGTTAAGGCTTAGCACTATGAAGCTATCTATAGCCACTGCAGCACAAGTTAGATCCCCGGTCAGGGAGCTACCCACATGGCACAGCAGACCTCTCCTGTCTTGCCCACTGCTCCCCTCGGCAGTATATTTCACTAGATCTGCCTGTTCTGCTCCCTTGTCTCTGGTGCATCTTCTCACCCCTCACACCTCTGGCCTATACCCCAGCTTTGGTATGCATAAATAAATAAAATAAATCTTTTTTAAAAAATGACTTCAGTATCTAGCTAGGAGCCAAATGCAAAAGATTATACACTGGATATGAGATCTAAAAATCTCCCAAAACTGACCTGTAATGATAGAAGGCAACTCTCATCTGGAGAGTTGTGGTCCTACTCTGGGAGGGATTGCACAAAATGTGAAATGGCATCCAAATATACACTGAGATTGGTACCTTGTAGTGTATACTACTGTTTGTGTGCCAGACCTCTGTAAAATAGCAAAATAAAATTTAAAAATTATCTAACATTTCATTGACTTATTTTTTAAAAGTAAGGTTTACTGAGGTATACTTTCCATATGATAAAGTCACCCTTTTAAAGTACAGTTGAATGACTTTTGATAGTATGTTCACCAGTATAACCACCACCACAGTGAAGATCTAGAACATTTCCATCACCCCAAGAAGTTGTCTTGTGCCCCTTTGAAGTTGATTCCCTTCCATAACTCCAGCCCCTGGCAACCACTGGTTTGACCTTTATGCCTGTAACTTGGCTGTTTCCAGACTGTCAATAAATGGAATCATTTAGTATTTAGCTACCTAAGTCTGATTCTTTTTCCCAGCAGAATGCTTCTGAGATTCATTCAAGTTGTTGCAAATATCAATAGTTTGTTCCTGTTTATTGATAAGTACTATTCCAGAATATAGATATACCACAGTTATTTTTTTAATTTAAATTTTATTTTTATATTCCCCATGCAATTACAACGCCCTTATTTTGACCCCAAGGCCTCCCCTCCCCGCCCCCCGCCCCCCATAGAGTGTCTCTTATTCATAGTTATTTGCTGATTTTGATATTTTCTTTCTTATAGTTATTCATTTTCCTGGTCCCTTACTTAAGTTTTCTAGATTCCTGCTATGAGTGAGACCATCCGGTATTTTTCTTTTTCTTTCTGGCTTATTTCGCTGAGCATGATCCCTTCCAGCGCCATCCACGTTGCTGCAAATTGCATGTGTTTATCTTTTTTGAATGCTGAGTAATATTCCATGGTGTATATGTACCACATCTTCTTGATCCAGTCATCTATTTTTGGGCATTTGGGTTGTTTCCAAAGCTTAGCTATTGTAAACAGTGCTGCTATAAACATAGGCGTGCAGGTGCTCTTTGGAATTGATGTTTCTGTGTCCTCTGGGTAAATACCTAGGAGTGGAATTGCTGGATCATATGGAAGCTCTATGTTTAGTAGGTCAAGAAATCTCCACACAGCTCTCCATAGTGGTTGGACCAGTTTGCACTCCCACCAGCAGTGCAGGAGAGTTCCTTTTTCTCCACACCCTCGCCAACATTTGTTGTTGCTAGTTTTTTTTAATATGTGCCATTCTCACTGGTGTAAGATATCTCATGGTAGTTTTGATTTGCATTTCCCTGATGACAAGTGATGTTGAACATTTTTTCATATGCTGTTGGCCGTTTGCATTTCCTCTTCAGAGAAGTTTCTTTTTAGCTCTTCTGCCCATTTTTTGACTGGATTATTTTCTTTGTTGTTGTTGAGTCTCATCAGCTCTTTGTAGATTTTTGTGATCAGTCCTTTATCATTAGTGTTGTGTGCAAAAATTTTCTCCCAGTCAGTACCACAGTTATTTGTCCACTCAGCAGTTGATAGAGATTTGAGTTATTTCTAATTCAAGATAATTGTGATTAGAGCTGCTATAAACATTTGCATACAGGGCTTTGGTGGACATGTTTTCATTTCTCTAGAATACATATGTTAGTAATGGGATTGCTAGGACACAGAAGTCCATGTTTAACATTATAAGAAACTGCCATAGTGTTTTCCAAAGCGATTGTCAAGTATTACATAATTGTCTCATTTGGGTGAGGAAGGTGAGGCTCAGAGAGGCTAAGCAACCCCAGTTAGTGGGTTTCAGAAATGGGAAACCAGAGCTCCCCCAAGTAATTCTTTGCTCTCAAGGTCCTGTAAACTGGTAGCCTTCATGAGCAGAACCAGGGGGTCTGCCCAGAGCCAGGCTCTGACAAGTCCCAGAATAAACTTTAGGACCAAGATAGAGGAGAGAGCAGCGGACCATCTGACCCCTTACCGAAAGAAAAAAATGGGAGGAATAACATGAAAGTGGGGAAAACTGCCAGCTACAAGCTGAGTACTAACTCATTTGAAGCCTGCCGCTTCCCTTTGTACCCAGTATCCCTGGATCCCCTGGCAAGTTTTCAAATTAAAGTGCTGAAGACCCTTTCCTCTCCCCTGAGCGCTAGGTGGTGAGAGATGGCAGGGCTGGGGACTGTGGCTGGACTATTATTTGGAGCCAAAAAACCAGAACCCCTATTTACCCCCAGTCACATACAGACCTGGACCCTGGCTTGCTGGGAGGTGACTTACCCCCAGTCCGAGAGGCCTGACCCCTAAAGGGCCACCAGGGAATGGAGGTTAATGAGATTTTGATGAACCTGCAGTTTCCATTTTGTGAGGGATAAAGCTCAGAGCCTCACTAATTAAAGGGAACTGACCTGTAAAATGAGACTGGGGATGGATGGTGGGGCAGGAAGGCCAGTGGAGGAGGAAGGAAAGAAGATGGGGCCCCAGCAGTCTTGATCAAACATTCTAATTAGATGAGGAGAGCAGGCCTAGAGACTGGAAGAGATTTGCCCAAGGACACACACAGCCAATCAGCCTAGACTTGAGTTTTGAAAGGGGTAGGCAGAATGGAGGGGGAAATCTGAGAATCACAGAGGCAGGCAAAGACAGACTACAGGAGACAAAGAGAATTCCATTGATTGTATATTCAATACTAATACCTATAGGAGAAGACAAAGGAAATATAATCCCGGACACTGACCAAAAAGGTATCTTTGGACACTCAACTCCAACGGCAAAGAAAACAAAAGCAAAATAAATAAATGGCACAACATCCAACTAAAACTTTTGTACAGCGACAGAAATCACCACAAAAATGAAAAGAAAAACTACTGAATGGGGGCCTCCCTGGTGGTGCAAGGGGTTGAGCACCGCACTATGAAGCAATCTGCACCCTCTGCAGCATGAGTTTGATCCCCAGCCAGCCAGGGACCAACCCACATGGCGCAGCAGACCTCTCCTGACTCACCCGCTGCTCCCCTCGGCAGTGTACTTTGGTCAATCTGCCTGTTCTGTGCCCCGCTCTGTTTCTGGTGAATCCTCTCATACCACACATCTCTAGCCTGTACCCCAGCTCTTGTATGCATAAATAAATCTTTAAAAAAAGAAAAGAAAAGAAAAACTACTGAATGGGTACTGAAATATACTTGCTTATCAAATATCCAACAAGGTCTTCAAATCCATAATATATAAAGAACTCCTATAACTCAAGGACAAAAACAATCCAATCAAAACTGGGCAGAGGATTTGAATACTTCTTCAAAGATGATGGCTAACTGGACATGAAAAATGTTCAACTGTGCTTATTATCAGGGAAATGCAAATCAAAACCACAAGGAGATACCACCACACACCTTTGAGAATGGCTTATGTCTAAAAGGCTGAAAACAACATGTGTTGGTGAGGGTGTGGCAAAAAAGAAACTTGTTCACTCTTGGCAGGAATGCAAATTGGTGTAGCTCCCATGGAAAATGATATGGAGAGTCTTTAAAAATTTAAAAGTGAAAATACTATGTGATATAGTCATATCTTTCCTAGGTATCTAAACACTATTTTGAAAAGATTTCTGCACCCCAATGTTCATAGCAGGCTTATTTGCAATAGCTAAGACATGGAATCAACCTAAATACCATCAACAGATGGCTGGATAAAGAAGTTGTGGTACATATACTCAATGGAAGACTACTCAGTGATTTAAAAGAATGAAATCTTGCTTTTGCAACAACATGAATAGAAGGTGAGCCAATCATGCTGAGCATAGTAAGTCAGGAAAGTGAAAGACAATTAAAGATATTTGTTCTCATATGTGGCATATAAATTACCAAAGCAAACAAAGTAACAACACAAGCAAAATAACTATTAGACTGTGGAAAAAACATAGTGGTAACCAGAGGGGTAGGACAGGGATGAGAGGGAAGAGTAAAGGGTGTTGACCTGCTAGTGGGAAGGGGGCTGGAACTTCGGGGATGGGAGAGGGGAGGCTTATACACATACAGAAGCGAAGATATACCCCCCAAATTTATGTAGTATTATAAATCAATGACAAATCAATAAAATTTTATTAAATTAAAAAAATGTAACATTCACATGAAGGTCTACTCCATGCCAGACATGGCAACCTACCATCCCATTATCTCATTTAATCATCATAGCTCTAGGAAGTAGATATTATGAATCCCCCTCAAATGTGGAAACTGAGGTTCAAAGAAGTTGAGTGACTTGTTCACAGGCATTCAGCAAGTAAGGTGTTCCTGACTCCAAGCCCTTCGTAACCTCCCCCTAAGCTTGGGTGACCCTGGGTCCCAGTTTCGACATACTGCCCTGGCTTAAGTATTAATGTCCCCTTCACTGTCTAAAGTGACTCAGTTTAGGCAAAATATTCCATGACTACCCTCCCTAGGCTGCATCTTATAAACTGCTTTGTGCAGGGCTAGTCCAGGCCAGGATCCAACACATGAGTAGGCAATCTAGACAGAGTCTATCCTGCCCTGACTCAGAAATGAAGCACCAGAGCACAGGGGTGCGGAACCTCACCTCTAGAGTAAGCCAAACCTACCGAGGCTCAAACCCAGCTGTAGTACCTTGGATTAGTCATTTGACCTCTCGAGGTTTCAGTTTGCTCATCCATAAAATGGGGATACCATGGCTATTTCCCCAGGTCCAGGGATGACATGAAGAAGCATACCTATGACTAAATGGCAGATGTAGCATTTTAACCAATACCCTTTCTGTTGCACCCTGGGGATCCCACAGTGTGTACTTGGTCTGTGTTTGCCCAGGATTAAGCTTGTTTACAGCCCATTCTCCCATGATTCACTTTGTGGTTCCCTGCTGGAGGGCCTCTTGCACGTGCTGGGCCTTTTTGTTTGCCTGTTTAGTTAAAACAGTGTGCCAGACAGCATTCTAATTATATTACATATGTGAAGCTAATTAATCCTCATAATAACCCTATGCTTACAAATGAAGAAACTTGGGCACAAGAGAGGTTAGTTGACTTGTCCAAGTTCACACAGCTGGTTAGTGGCATAGTTGGATTTGAATCCCATCAGCCTGGCTTAAGGGTCTGCCTATACAGTACTTCCCTCTGTCCTGAAGGTGCTACCTGTCTACCACCATGGGTCTGTCCTGTGCCTTTGCCTGGATAACTCCTATGCACCCTTCATGACTTTACTGAAATACAGCTTCTCCCAGGAGACCCTCCCTGACTGGCCAACCTAAATCACATTTCCCACTCCTGCCCATGGAATAATCACTCATCCCACACTTTGCATTCCTTCAGAGCTGATACAGTTTGTTATTCTCCATTTATTTGATAATTTGTCTTCTCCACTAGACAGTGCATTCCAGGAGGGCAGGGCCCACTTTTATATCCCAAGCATCTGAAACAGACATATTGTAGGGGTTCAATAAATATTTGAAGGAAGGAATAAGTGCAAGGAGGAAGGGAGTGGGGTGAACTAGAAGCCTATTAAGGACAGGAGGCGCCCTAACAGTGTTTTGTCATCACAGGAGCCTTGCCCAGGCACACAGTGGGGTTCTCAATGTTTGCTGACTGAATGCATCAGCAGCCTGGCAGACCCACCCCTTTGGGCCTTAGGAATAGTGGTGGCCAGATGGGGCAGGGCTGGGCCCCCGCAAGGGCCAGTGCCAGGCTCAAGGCAGGCAGGGACTCAGCGCTAGGCTGGCACCAGCCTTTCCTCTCTGCCTTCCCCCACCGACTGGACCCCTCCTTCTCCCTTCTTCTTTTCCTTTCTGAGATGAAGCTCTGAAATGATTTTTCTACTTGAGCAGTTTTCAATTTAGATTAAGAAAAATGTGGTCTACAGTCACTAGGCAAGAGGCCTTAGCAGCCCCATCCCTTCAGGGACTGGGGGGTTTCTCAGCTACTGATAGAGCAGTGCTAGTTCTAGGGAGCGGGTATTTGGGGGGGGGGGACTTCCCACCCCCTCTACCTCCCCACATCACCCATCTCCATCACTTGGTTGCCTCTTGCCTTCCTGAACAGAACCAGGATCTGGAATCATACAGAGATGGGTGGATTTGGGCTCTTACTCATGCAAACTGTGTGATCTTAGGCAGGCTCTATACCTCTCTGAACCTCCTTGTTTTGTCCATTAGGTGGGTCAATAATAAAACCTCTAATTTGGTCCCTGTCTTCCACCCAGATCAAAAGGTACCCTCCGCCCAGCCTTCCAGATTGTGAGAGAATAAATAGCAAGGGCAACAAGAGGACATTTAATTGGGGGCAGAGTCTCAGAAACTGAAAGGCCAAGGCTAAAACAGGAAAAAAGCCTGAGAGGGAGGGAGACTTGACCGGCAAAAGAACAGACAGATGGTTCCAAGAAGGCCCTGAGGGGCCAGGACTTCTTAGAGTCTCTAAGGTTACCTAGGGCCAAGGGCAAGGGCATCTCTGTGTGTCAGGGGCAGAGGAGGAAGGAGGTGGGACTCTGGGGCCCCTTAACTCCTTTGCAATTCTGAAATCTTTACACCAGGGATAGATTTTGTGTTGTTTATCAATATTGCCTTTCTGAATGAAACCACTTTTGTTTCTACGAGTAAATAAAGGGTATGTACTAATCGTAGTTAACAGCACCAATTCTTGCATCAGGCAGACCTGGGTCTCATTTCCCGCTCCTCTCCCCAGTAGCTGTGTGCTCTTGGGCAAGTTACTCAACTTCTCTGAAACGCCCCCCCAAAAATGCATAATTTGTACTGCTCTGTTTTTGTTTTCTTATTTGTAAATCACTTTACTGAGGTGTAACTTACAGATAATAAAATGTACCCATTTTAAGTGTATATTTCGATGAGTTTTGGAAATTTATATACCTATGGAATCCCCACTGTGATCAAGAAAATGAACATTTTTATTATCCTAAGTTCTCTTGGGCCCTTCCCAAGCCTTCTTTTCTTTTTTAAATATACAAACAAAAGGTTTTCCAGCCCCCATGACTATATGTCATGGCATCAAAGGTGCCTCCCAGGAAGGGGTACAGTGTTTACATGGCAATCTGCCCACCCTCACACACACACTGTCATGGGGACCCAGCAACACGTGTTCCTTGTTAGAGAACCCAGAACCTCAGATACAAGGTGGTGTCCCCCATGCGACTGCCCATGGTGACCCACTCGAAGGGTTCCTGACAACTCCAGCAGGCAGCAAGGCTTCTGGGCCTTCGCTGTGTGTCTTTTTGTTTTGATACCTCACGTGACTCGGCTGCAGGGAGGGCCTGGGCCAGCTGCATGTCATCCGCCCCTGTGACCTCAGTGCCTGGCAATAACAGGTGCAGGATGAATGAATGAAAGGGGGATGGTCAGCCAGAGGCCCCCCCAATGAAATGTGAGAAACGTCATACATCTTATCCAAGGGTTCCCCAACGTCTATCCTTCAAGTTCAAGTCTCACAAATGTCATAGCCAGGTACAGGTACTATTATTTAATAGCCCTTAAATAAGTTCAATTAGTTTTTATTCTTTCCACATTTGCCTCACTTTAAGCAACTATGAAATTATGGTTTTATCTGTCATATACATAAACAAAAACATAGGAAAAGAATATATATCAGGGCCTCCCCGGTGGCGCAGCAGTTGAGCGCTGGGCTGCGAAGCTGCCCGCAGTTTCTGCAGCGTCGGTTCGATCCCCGGCCACCGGCAAGGGTCCCACATGGCACGCAGACCTCTCCTACCGCCCGCTGCTCCCCTCAGCAGTGTACTTCGTCACTCTGCCTGTTCAACTCTCCGCTCTGGCTCTGGTGAATTCTTTCACCCTCCAGTGCCTCTGACTGTACCCAGTGCTTATATAAATAAATAAATAAATAAATAAATCTTAAAAAAAAAAAAAAAGAATATATATCAAATACTTTATAAATTAAAAAATAGATTCCATCAGCTCTAATCATAGTGCCATTACATATGTATGTATTTATTACATATATTTAGATATGTATATAAAGTATTTCTATTATAACTATTTTTTTTAAAGATTTATTTATTTATACAAGAACTCGGGTACAGTCAGAAGCGCAGGTGGGTGAGAGGATTCACCAGAGCCACAGCGGGGAGCAGAACAGGCAGATGGACCGAAGACACTGCTGAGGGGAGCAGCAGGCAAGGCAGGAGAGGTCTGCTGCACCATGTGGGTTTCTCCCTGGCTGGCCGGGAATCGAACCTGCACTGCAGAGACTTCAGACAACTTCACAGCACAGCGCTTAACCCGCTGCGCCACCGGGGAGGCCCTATTATAACTATATTTAAATATATATATTTTATATACTTTCCACATATATGAAACTTTTTATGTTAATATGATTTCAAACTTTTCAGAGAAGTTGCCGAGACCATCCATTGTCGTATCCAGATTACCACCTGAATACATTCTGCCTCTATCTGTGCCTGCTCCCCCTCTCCATATGTATACACATGCTCACATATGCATAGTTAATGTATTCTTAATACATCTTAAATACTGTACTAGATTATGTTACATTAAAAATGACTTATTGGTCTCCTCACCAGGGTCTTCCGTGCAAAAGATCATACCGCCAGCCTCATCTCCATCAGGTCTGGCCATGTGACTTACTTAGACTGATGTAGCACGAGCCCACCTGCTGTGAGCCATCTCTGTGTGGAAATGTTAAGAACCACTCCTTGGCTCTGCTATTGTTTTTCTTGCATGGACATGGAAGCAGCATATTTTAAGCAGGGGTTACCCATTCACCAATGATGACAGAGGGCAGAATCAGACCCATGGTTGGCATGCATTGTAACCAAAAAATAAACCCTTATTATTACTGGAAGCCAGTGAGATTTGGAGGAGGGTCATTTGTTACCACAGATGACTTTATTTAAGTGGATTAATATAAATGCATCCCTAATATCAAAATGAAAATGTGTAGGTATCACAAATATGTAAGTTTGAGAAACATGGTATTAGCAATGGTGAACCCAAAAGATAGGGTCAGATAGCCCATTTAATAGAACAGGAAACTGAGGCTCACAGTGGTAAGGAGATCTCCCAACATCGCTCACCTAGAGAAGGTGGCAGAGAGGATCCAAGGTACGGCTGTTGGCCCATGGGGCATCACTCTCAGGGAGAAGCAACGGAACTGTACTTTGGCAAAACAGCTCAGTCAGGGATGTCTCTCCTGGGGAACCTTCTCTCCTTTCAGAGGCTCTTGTTTCTCCCCCTTTCAGCCCAAAACCACCACAAGCCCCTCCTGCCCCCACTCCCAAAGGTTCTCACAGTTGACTGCAAGGTGATTCCTGGTAAGGAGTTTACTGCTAACCAAAGGTGTTAACTGCTAATGAAAGTGCCAGCACTAACTAAGGTATTAGCTAATAAGGATTAACACCTCTCAGGGTGTTGGCATATTAATAAGGGACCTCAGGAAAAACCAAAGGATTTCAAGAGCCAGAGGAACAGAACTCAAAAGGTGGCAGGATAATCTGATTTTACAATTGTTTCTGCCCTGTTGTATGCTGGGCCCTGAGCTAAGACATACAGTAATATTTTGTGTATATGTATACATAGCACTCAACAGTTTACAAAACAAGTGCTTCATCCATCATCATCTTCCTTGCTCTTCACATCAGTCCACAGAGGTAAGCTTTGCTATTCCCAATTTGCCAATGAGGGAGCTAGGGTCAGCTGGTGGGGTGGGGTGAATTACTCAAGGTAATATGCTAACAGTTGGGGGCAAGAGAGACTGACCTTGCTTCCAGGATTAACTGACTCTGAGCTCATGGATCCCAAACCCCTAAGAAAAGTGAAGAAGTAACTACTGGGCCAAAGGATATCAGTTCACATCTGCCCTCCTCCTGGCCTAAGGTTGACACTAACCACAAGGAATTGAGGTCAAGCCCAGTGGTTCTTAAAAGGATGTGCCTATGGAGGCCCCCTTTCCTGTTGACTTTTATTATTCACCTTTTTAGATTCAGCTCAGGCCTCACCTCCTTCTAAAAATCTTTCCAGATGGTCACAGGCCGTCTCTCTTTGGGTTGCCAGTATATAGGGCAGGCCTTACCTACTCACCACATCAGAATGATCTCGCTACAGGCCGGAGAAATCTCTGTGCCTCCACTACTGGACATGCAGCAGAGAATGGAAGAAACTGCCATAAATGTTTATTAAGTGAATACATTAATTAATGACTCCCACGGTTTGTAGTGAGAAATCACCAAAGTGAACTCTGTTGTTGACCCTGCTACGATTAAATTTACACAGAAAATGGTCATTTAAAAGTGAAAGAGATGAACTATTCTCATTTCCTAAAAGCCCTGTTAATATCTCATTATCCAGCAGAAGTAGTTGATATTTGTCTTTGTGTGTCTCTGTGTGTGTTCATACGGACTATATTTACTTATCTAGCATTTTTAAGGTATTGTCTATAGACCAGTGAGGGCCATATTGTGTGAGCAGGATGCTATGGGATAAAAAGGAGGGAATTCCATGGCCAAATAAGTATGGAAAATCCTGGGTTTAAGAGACGTCTACTATAGGACTTCTGAGAGACTTTAAGGGTGACATTTGTTGATGATTTACTATATGCCAGTCACTATGCTAAGTATTTCACATTAATTATCTCAGTAGTTACCATTCTAATCATTCTGTAAGCTTGGGTTCCACTAGAATATAAGCTCTGTGAAGAGAGGCATCTTGTTACCAGAGTATTCCCAGAGTTTGACATATTGTGTTTACTCAATGGATGAATTAATGAATGAATAATATATGATTCCATAAAGGTCAACTGTTACAATGCCCATTTGATAGATGAGGAATTGAGTCTGACTACAGAGCTTGCTGTATGTCTTTAATGTGGTAACTAAAGTGCCTAGTAGATTGACAGGAGAGAGTTCTTACATGCAGACTTTCCAGACTCATTTGATTCAGAGCCTTTTTACAAGAAGTATCTTGCAGGACAGTATCTTGAGAAAAATACTCTGTGAAATGATGCCCTGCAAGCTTTAAGGGCAGGTTGCATTTTCTCTGAATGGGTTCCCGAGATCATAGTACATAGAAATTGGAAAGTAGAAGACAGGGAAAAGCATGTTTTCTGCTGTCTACTTTTTTCAGTATCTCCAAGTAGCTGCATCTCCACTGTTCCTGGGCCTGCAAAGACAGATCCCTCCAGGCCACCCAAGCTCTTAGATTCTTGTGACATCACTGGCTCTCTCTGTCCCTCTGGTCTTAGGATCTTTTTTCCCATAGCATGCTGTGGCACTTACTGGTCCACCGAAGATATCTTAGAAATGCAGTATTTTCCTGCTGTTGATAATCTCTTGGTGGCCTCACTGTACCCTTTCCGTTCTTCCAAACCTCTATAACCATGTCCCGATATTTATGCTCGCTACTGAGCCACCTGATGTGGCTGCAAGGGATACACAATCTCCTAAAGTAGTAATGGCAGCCATTTATGAAACACTTTCTAAGTATTGTGAATGTATTTGCTCATTTAATTTTTGTAGCCATGCTATGAGAGTCTCTAATAACCACCCCATCCTGTGGATGAATAAAATGAGTCTCAGGGAAATGAAATAATCTGCTCCAAGTCATATGGTTAATAAATGGAAGCTGGGATTTGAAGCAGACAGGCTAAGTCCAGAGCACTACTCACAGTTAACAGTAACAGAGGAACGCTAGAAGACAGGAAGATTAAACAAAGCCTTGTGTCTGTCATCCCTGTGGATGACAACAACCGAGTCCTTGATTTCAAGGAATTTGTGAGAGAGTTAAATGATTATGCTGTGGTCATGGAAAAGGAAGAGGCAGAAGAGCTTTTCCAGAAGTTTGATAGGCTCCCGAGCAGAGTAGAGTCTCAGGTCTTCTATTGAGCTTCTTAACCCTGGAGGTATGCTAATAGGCAGCACACAAGACTTCTTGTGTGTTTGAAGGGAATCTCCTAGCACTGGCCATCTAGCTGGACTAAATGAGGTTTGAGGGCCCCCAAACTTTCCTCCCAGCATGGTAATAACTTTATCCTCCTCCCAATCTTTGGAAACATCAAGCTAACTGTGATGTCATCAAAACAGGGTCCTTTGAGATCCTGATCAAATGCTACCATCCTGGGAGGGGATGGGCCCTCCCAGATGCAGGTGGAAATGCCCACACTTTCAGTTCAAAATAACTAGTGACATCAGGACAGCATTTCAGATGGCAGGGACAGCAGGTCATGGCCAACAGATGGCAATTCAGGCCAAGAAAAAGCTTACCATGGCCACTGACCCCATCGAAAGACTCTACTGCAGTGCCTGGCCATGGGCTCCATGGGCATCAAAGGACTTGGCAGAGTATTTCTAATTATGGATGACAACAACCGAGTCCTTGATTTCAAGGAATTTGTGAAAGGGTTAAATGATTATGCTGTGGTCATGGAAAAGGAAGAGGCAGAAGAGCTTTTCCAGAGGTTTGATAGATGGAAGTAGAACCAAAGACTTCAATGAATTTCTTCTCACATTAAGATCTCCAATGTCCAGAGCCAGAAAAGAGGTAATTATGCAAGCTTGTAGAAAGTTAGATAAGACTAGAGATGGCATTATAACAATTGAAGACCTTCATGAGGTGCGTTGTAACGCAAAACACCATCCAAAGGACCAAAATGGAGAATGGTCAGAGGAACAAGTATTCAGGAAATTTCTGGATAACTCTGATTCACCCCATGACAAAGATGGACTGGTGACCCCAAAGTTTATGAGCTGCTATGCAGGGGTGAGCATGTCTAAACACCACTGACATGTATTTCATCATCATGATGAGAAGTGCCTAGAAACTCTAAATATATGACCTGGGGTTCAGGAACTTAGGTACAATCATGTGGCTCCACGTGATTAAACATCAGCTCAAAAATTAAAAAACAAAACAAAACCCACCCTCCCTATGAAGTCACCTCAGAAGGCTCAGCTGAAATGTGTGTTGGCTTTCTGTCAAATTGCATGGTTTTTCATTCCCACCTAATGTGGAGAATCTTGAGTTGGCTGGCTTGTGTTTGTATCTTATCTGGCCTGCTGGACTGAAAGATCAGAGAAGGTGGAAATTGATACCATTTCATCTATCCCTTTATAGCCCAACCTGGTGCTTTATATGTAATAGGTGACCAATAAGTGTAAGGTGAACAGGAGGGTGGGCAGGTGGGTGGGTGGATGATACAATGAGAAGAAGGGAGGGAAGAAGGGAGGAAAAGACAAGAAAAGATGAATCTATGTATGGGAGGGAGCTGGGATGGGCAAATGGGTGGATAAATGAGTGATGGGAGTGTGGATGAATGGGTGGATGAGAAGATGGATAGTAGCAGGATGGCTGGCTGGCTGGCTGGTTGACTGGCTCACTGGATGGAAGGAAAGATGGCTGGATAGATGGGTAGATGGCTGTATAAAGACTGTGCCATTTTGCTCAATAGATGTTTGAGAATACCTATGGCAGTACAAGAAACTGGTTGGAAAGGGGGATTGAGGCTATATTTTCAGAATACTGTACATAGAATTGAGAAACTATCAACTGTCCCCATGAAAGAAAAAAGGAAAAAATGATAAAAAGTATGGAGAATCAAAGTTCCCCCTCCCATCACTCCCTGAGACTCCCACTGCAGGTGTGACTGTAATAATCCAAAATAGCAAGATTCTGAAAATCCATGTCCCTGAAAAGAGTCCAAAGTTTTAAAAGTTCTGTGTTTCTAAGACTTAGAGTTTAAGGCCCCATCCATGGCTCTAAGAACTCTTTATTGTTACTGACACGGGTGATGTGCAATGTTCTAAGTACTTTACCAAGAGTAGTTCTTCCTCTAATCCTCACAAACACCCCTAGTGAAATGCTATTATCATCCTTATAATGAGGCACAGAGACGTAAGCAATTCTCCTTAGATTATACAGCTAGTAAGTGGCAAGGCTGGGATTTGAACCCAAGAAGGCTAAGCAGGGCTAGAGTCCATGCTTTTAATCACTGCATGATCCTGCCTAAAAGAACTGAGAACTCTATACATGTATGTTTTGAAAAGTCAGGACTTAAGACTTGAAGAGTCAGTAGTTCTGCAGCTCTAAGCATCTCTACACCCAAGAGGCCAGGCCATCCTCCTGGGAAAGGTTGCATGGAGCTTTCAGAGGGTGAGGGAGAAAGGGAGGGGTCTTGGTGGGCTCCTGTGAACACTAGCCCCGCTGATGTCAGGTGCCTGGCCGTCACTCTTCCTGTTAACCTTGGGGGAAAAACACATTCGTGACAGATAACAGGCATGAGGGTGTGCCGGCCCTCCGCCTGCTCCTGGGCCTGATGGATGGGCTACACGGGCTCCCCCTGACCTGTGTGTGTACTGTTATCTGCTCAGCCAAGGGAGGCTGTTCATCATGCCGACAGCTTGGCAAGGCACACCTGCTGGGCCTGCATCAGCCAGAGTCGTCAGCATCCCAGAGGGAGAGGGGGAGATTATGGAAAGGGGCAGGAGAGACACAAAGAGGACCAAGGACCCCATGACAGCAGCATCCCAGGCCCAGGTTTGGCCTAGAGGGTGGCACTGATTTCTGTGCCTGGCGTCTGTTTCTGATGATATCATGGATATGCTGTGTGACTACGGGTTGGCCTCTTAACCTCTCTGGGCTATAAAATAAGAGTAGCTTTGCCAGAAATTGAGTCACGTTTCATCTCCTTCTCATATTCCACAGTAGTTCTTTCCAGTTTGTCATGATCCTATCTGATTCTCACCATCATCTTCACTGGGATCACTCTAGCTCAAGTCACAATCATCTTTTGCCTGGGTTCCCTGCTTCCTTCACTGTCCCCTACACTCCACTCTCCACATGGCAGCCAGAGGGATCTTTGTTACAAAATCAGATCACATCACTCCCTTGCTTAAAACCCACCTGGGTCCAGCAAATTCTGGCCTCCCACTACTTGTCTCTCCTTACAATATACCTGCTTGCCCACTTGTTAACCAAGTTGTTCACACTGCCAAGCCCTTACCCCTCTCTTGGTCCTTGCATATGCTTGTTCCCTGTGACTGGAAAACTCATTTCCAAGTTCTTTGCAAAGCTAATCAATTCCTTCTCACTCACAGATATCAGCTCAATTGTCACCTCCTCAGAGACATCTTCCCAACCAGTAACAAAACCCAGCCCCTAATCTCACCCTTCCCAGTTCTTATTACAAGCCAAAGTATATTATTTATTTATTCGTGTATTTCTCCGTTGTCTGTTTTCCCCATGAGAAAGTAAGTTCCAAAAGGTCATAGATTGTTGTCTTACTACCATTGTATTCCTGAACCCTTCCTCAGGATCAAGCCAGATACTCTGCTCCAGCCTAGATCTTTGTACCAGAACCCTCTCCTCTCCTTTGTCCCCTATTTAGCCATACTCACCCATTAGGTCTACACCAGATTGTATTTCCCAAAGATGGCCACAACAATCTCTCATCCTATAGAGATACGCCTTCCCTTGGTTTGGGGCAGACCTGTGAGTTGTTTATAAGGCACAGGGTGAGGTGGAAATGACACTGGGACACTTCTGAGTTGAGGTCAGGGAAACTGACTCTTAAAACCCTGAGCCACCAAGTAAGCAGCATGACTGTACAAAGGATGCCATGCAGTGAGGAAGCCCAAGCTGCCCTCTGCAGAGAGCCCACACAGAGACAGAGGTGGCTGGCAGCTTCCAGCTGCTCCAGCTCCAGCCTCCACCTGCCTGCAACCTCTTGAGAAACCCTGAGTCAGAATGGCTCAGCAGAGCCCTTCCTGAATTCCTGATCCACAGACACCAGGGACACAGTAGTGAAAAAGACAAAAATCCATGACCTTTTGGAACTTACATTCTTGTGGGGAAGGCAGACAACAGATAAATATACAAAGAAGTAAACAACATAATATTGGGTTGTAACAAGAACAACAAAATCATTGTGTTGTTTTAGCTCTTGGGAACATGCGATCTTCAGCACCAATGTCCAAGGTAAGCCCTCAGCTCATGCATCACCTCCTCAGGGAAATCCCCCACCCCCCGACACTAGGAGCACTAGGTTAGGTCCTCTTTGTTTCACTTCATTTTTCGTCCTAAGACATATCACAGTTGGTAATGGCACAGTTATTTATGTGATAGCTGGCTTTGTTTTTCCCTCTTCTACAAAATATGAGCTCCACGATGGGGAAGGTGGGGAAAGGCCATTGTCTTATTTACCACTGTGTTCACACGATCTTGACTAGTGCCTGATTTATAATAGGGGCCCGGCAAATGCCACCGAATTAATGATTTCACTAAGACATCACACAGGTGCTGAAAAGGGGCTTTATTCTCTCCATTTTGCAGCCAAGGAAACAGACTCAGAGAGTTCACTCCTTGTCTGAGGCCACACAGCAGAGTAAGGTCTGAGCTTGATTATTTCTGACTCCAAAGCCAGAGCTCTTCTCCTGACGGGTGTAGGGGTGAGGTACCAGCCTGGGATCCCAGACGGGAGAGCTGAGAGGGACCATAAATGTCATTTTGTTTTGCACTTGGAGGAAAAGGGACCCAGAGAAGGCAAAGGGCTTTCCCAAAGTCACAGAGTTCATCAATGTTCAAGCTGGGGTGAGGCCCAGAGCCCACATTCCTGGTCTAGAACTTCTCCAGCTACACCCTCAAGCTGTCCTGAAGACCGGTTGTGCACAGAGGCCAAATGAGCTGCCAGGAGAGAAAAAGATAGAAAAATAAACGACCCCTCTGGAACGAGGAGAACCCAAATTTCTATGTACAAAGCAAAGGGGACAGAAGAGCAATTATTGGGGCCTCCCTGGTGGCGCAAGGGGTTAAGACACAGCTACTACAGCAGTCCACAGCCTCTGCAGCACAAGTTCGATCCCCAGCCAGGGAGCAACCCACATGGCACAGCAGACCTCTCCTGACTCGCCTGCTGCTCCCCCTAGCAGTGTATTTCAGTCAGTCTGCCTGTTCTGCTCCCACTCTGTCTCTGGTGAATCCTCTCACCCCCCACACCTCTGGCCTGTACCCCAGTTCTTGTATGCATGAATAAATAAATCTTTTTTTTTTTTTAAAAGGAGAGCAATTATTTTAGGAAATCTACTCAGGTATTGACACACAGATCTTTCCTCACAAATATTTCACTAAATGATGTTTCTCACAAAAACCCCATGATATTATCACCACCTTTCATCATAGGAAACAGAGGTTCAGAGAGGCCAGAGGACTTATCTAAAGTCACCAGGCTCATAAGTGGAAGGATTTGAATCCAATTCTGTCTGTCACCAGGGCTCCTTCCAGGATGCCAGGCTGTCTCACCAAGAGCTAAGGAAAACTGAGGTCACATACGAATGGGGACTTAAGGGAGGCTGTGTGGAGGGGGCAGCCCCAAGTTTGGACCCGAGAGTAGTTTTATCTCTAAAAATCTGAGCTGAGGACAGTATTCTGGGTAGAAAAGGCGCAGGGGCAAATCTGAAAGTGGGACGCACAGGCAGGTCTGTGATCCAGAGGGAGGTGTACCTGCTGAGGTTGGAGGGGAGGACTTGCTGGGCCTCAGTACACAGGCAACGCTGGACCCTGCAGCTCCTGTCCCTCATCACTTCTGCAGCCCCGTCACCTTCCCCAGCACCGAACACTCAGTCCGGGCAAGGACTGGAAAATAGATGAGTCTGTTTATGAAGCCCATAATGTTGCCAGCAAAACAAGGCACTCAGCAGAGCAGCTCAGTGCCTCTAATGGGATATTATTTATGTCATTTTCCTCGCGGCGCTAGAGCCATTACCGCCTGGGATGGCGCTCCGTCACCCTCCACTCCCCCAGTGATGTTCCAATGTCACGCTGAAGGATATGCGCTGCAATCGTCACGGCTGGACCTGGGGGCTGGTGGAGAACTGGGCGGGGAAGTAGGTCAAACCTCTGCCCCACTCCCTGTCAATCAGAGGTCACTGGGCCCCATTCCTGCCAAGGGCATCTCGCTTATCCCGGGTGGCCTTCAGTGCCAGCCATCCTGCCAGGCATTAAGAATCATTCCATGGCTCCCCATTGTCCTGCATAAAGTCTCCTAAGTCTAGTCAGTCAATGAGGTCTCTGGACTCTGGCCCCTGCCCACCTCTCCGGCCTCATCTCTGGGCTCTTGTGGTAAGTGCTGGGATCTGGTGTACCAGACTCAGTTTCTGCATCTTCTCAGACTCGCTCAGCCCCACCTGTCCCCTCTTTCTTAGTGGTAAGAAAGTGATCAGCCTTGGCCCTTGCCTGATCTTTTAACACAGGCACTTCATCTTCTCCAGGTGAGGGGCCGGCCTTCAGCATGGCCTCTACCAAGCCAAGCTACAGCAACTGATACTTGGATCCAACCCACCCTGAGGGTGGCGCTGGTCCCTTCTGTGACTTTTTCATTCAGATAAAGCACTATGCACAGGGCATGGAACATGGCTTCCTGGAGGTGCCAAGTAACAGCACCCTCTGGAGTAAATTGGGACGATTAATGGCCAGGAGAAAGGAAGGAGCCTAGTAGGCGGTTTAAAGAATGACAGCACCATGTGGCCTACAGATGTGCCACCCATGTGACCCAGCACCCTACTGCATTGGCTCAAATAAATAGCCAGCACAGAAACTTATCACCTTGTATTTGTTCTTCTTTCGTTCTAATTTTAGTATACGTGCTGCTGAAGCGAGCACAGCTCGTCTTCCTTCTCTGCTTCATTTTCCTTGCCCTTAATTCTTGCTGCCCCAGAACTGCAGCCCCATAAAGTATGCAAACTTTGTTTCAACCTTTGGATTCAACCACAACTTCATTCTTTCTTGATGAAAGATCTGGGGCAAGTTAAAGAATCTTTCTGAGTCTCAGTTCCCTCAACTGTACATGGCGATAGTAATAGCCCCTAGCCCCAGGGTCAGAAGTGTTTGGTGAACCTCAGGAAAGCTTGCTCTTCTCCCACCACAGCACCCCTTCTTCTGCATCAAGGACTGGCATGATCTGTTTTCATCGCCAGGAATGCTCTTCCAAAACTCCATTCATCCTTCATGTTTACTTACACATCATCCCCTGGGAGAACACTTTCTGCTCCCCTGAGGTGGGTCAGCACCTTGATTCCTCCCTGATCTCATTAACCATTGTACTGCCTCTCACTAGACTGAAAACTCCCTGAGGGGAGGGCTGTGTGCTTTGCTCACCTGAACCCCCTAGTACTCAGCACAGGGCCGGGAACACAGTGTGTGCTGTGCATAGTGAGAGCAGGTCATCATTCTGGAGTGGATGACTGGAGGATCTTATTTCATTCTTTTTTAAAGATTTATTTATTTATGCATACAAGAGCGGGGGTATAGACCAGAGGTGCCAGGGGTGAGAGGATTCACCAGAGACAGAGCGGGGAGCAGAACAGGCAGATCTAGTGAAATACACTGCTGAGGGGAGCAGTGGGCGAGGCAGGAGGTCTGCTGCACCATGTGGGTTGCTCCCTGGCTGGGGATCAAACTGGTGCTTCAGTGGCTGCGGACAGCTTCATAGGCTGCGTCGTAACCCCTTGCATCACCAGGGAGGCCCCTCTTATTTCATTCTTGCCACAACTCTGCAACAGAAGGGTTAGCTGGGTCTCCATCTCATTTTCCATTGCATTGATTCCATTCCATTTCCATGTATGATACATGCATTTCTGGTTTTTTTTTTTAATTCCTCCCTTCCATTTTCTTTGGATTTACTTTGTTATATTTCTAGTATCTTGAATTGAAATTTCAATTAATCTGTTTTCCAAATTGCCTTCTAATAAACACATTAAAAGCTAAAAACTCCTTTCTGAGTATTACCTTGACACCAGTTGGGATATGACGCTCTCATTGTCTTTCAGTTCCCAATGGCGGTATTTTATCTCCATTTTACAAATAAGGAAACTGGAGTCAAAGGGATGGAGTCAAAGTCACAAAGTGAGAAAGGGACAAAGGGCAGAGCTGGGATTTGAACTCAGGTCTCTAGAACCCATAATACTCCCCACACTGCTGGGTGAACTCTACAGTCCTGTCCAGATGATAGGGCCGTCATTGGGCAGATATTCCAGAGCAAATATTTGAAAACAGCAAGTTTCCTTAAAACGTTAGAGGAAGGAAAGAAGGCAGAAAGGATGCTGACTGAGTCCCTGCTATGTACCAGGCACCTTCTGGAGACTTCATAATGAACTCTCAGAACTACCCAGGAGAGAAGGCATTTTCCCTCTGTGAGTGGCGAGGCCTGATTCAGAGTGGAACCTCATGGGCTAGGCTCTTCTCAAGCTCCCCCCATTTCTTGTATAAAGAAGGATACCCCAGAAGGGTACCCCAGAAGGGTAAAGTGTGGGCCTCCCCGGTGGTGCAGCAGGTTGAAAGCAGCACTGTGAGCTGTCCGCAGCCTCTGCAGCACGGGTTGGATTCGTGGCCGGCCAGAGAGATGCCCACATGGAGCAGCAGACCTCTCCTGTCGCGCCCGCTGCTCCCCTCAGCAGGGTTTTCAGTCCATCCGCCTGCTCTGCTCCCCGCTCTGTCACTGGTGAATTCTCATCCTCCCGCGCCTCTGACCTGTATCCCAGTTCTTGTATAAATAAAATAAATCTAAAAAAAAAAAAAAAGGTGGGGGGCCTCCCTGGTGGCACAAGGGGTTAAGACGCAACCTATGAAGCTGTCTGCAGCCTCTGCAGCATGAGTTCGATCCCTGGGCAGGGAGCTACCCACATTGGCGCGGCAGACCTCTCCTGACTCGCCCCCCGCTCCCCTCAGCAGTGTATTTCGTCAGTCTGCCTGTTCTGTTCCCAGCTCTATCTCTGGTGAATCCTCTCACCCCCCGCACATCTGGCCTGTACCCCAGCTATTGTATAAATAAAAAAAAATAAATCTTTAAAAAAAAAAAAACCACCTCAGTCTTCAGGGTGTTGTGAGGAGGGAAATCTGCAGGGGAGAAACAGGTAAATAAAACAGTAAATAAAAGCTCAAGCACATCAGATGAGGAAAAGAGGTATGGCAAGAACAAAGGAGAGGGGACGACAGCATGACATGTGCGTGTTCATAGTAGAGAACAAGGCCCTGCTTCTGGGGTCTTCTAGGGTCCACCGGGAGAAAGTGATCCAGGGGGACCCATCTCCATTCACAGGATGAAGGACAGAATGGAGGCTGGGGAGGAAGCAGCTGGTCAGAAATGGGTAGGGCTGGGTGAGGTCCTGCTTCCTCCTTCCCCCTCAACCTCTTCACGGCCCTGCCTGGCATCTAACAGACTCAAAATAAAAAACAACATCCCACTGGAGGAGCCTTCCAACCTCTCCCTGCAGACTCGGCTGTGACAGTGGTGACACTAAAAGTAGCAGCGTGACGGGAAATGGTCGGTCAAATTACCGCCTCCTCATCGGCCTTATTTATGGCCCTTGCTATCGTCCCTCTTGCCTTCCAGACCATGGCTAAAGGGAGGGGAAAGGGGCTGTTCTTTGCCTGCTTGGCACAGGATGACCTTGGGGACAGTGTCCTCAAGGGTCCCCAGAGGAGGGATAGGTTTGGAAACCTGGGTCATGCTCGTCATCTGGCAGCACCAGTAATAAGGTCACTTTCTCTACGAAGTCTCAGACAGCTTAGGTTTATTCAAGGGAAAGAGGAGATGGAATTTTCCTTTCTTGAGAGCTCCATGCTGGGCATTTCATGCACAAAATTTCCTTCAACCCTCACATTCATCCTATTGCTCCATTTTAGAAGGGAGGAAACTGAGGCCCAGAGAAGTTAATTAATGGGCTAAAGGTCACAGAGTGAATGAAAGGCAGATCAGGATTTGAACTTAAGTTGGTATGAATCAACCTAAATTGAACTCCAAGGTTGCTTTTTTATCTCTCTTAGAGCTCTTAGCAAAACCCAGTGCAAATCACAGTGGGCTGCAGATGGTACAGCAGGGTCTCTGAGCAGCTTGGGTTTAGAGACCAGACAAGTCGTAAATTCTAGTCCTGAGTGCACCACATCAACATTCTGACATGTAGGGCAAGTCCCTTTCCCTCTCTGGCCCCAGTTTCCCCATCTGGAAAGTAAACATAGTATCTTTTGTTAAGGGTGAGATGCCAGACATGAAAGTCTGGAGAAGGTGCTGTTTGAAGACAGTGCAGTCATGGCACAATCGAAATCCAGGAAAGGGTTAAGGAGAAAGGAGCTTTTATTGTTGCAGCAGCAGCAGCAGCATCTTTGCAGCAAACTTCACCTGTTTACAGTCCATTAGAAGCCATTATTGCTGTGTCTGGGGCAGATGCACACCCCTGACCTTGATGCGTGTCTGACAGCCGCAGGCAGCAATCTGGGGAGCAGAAGTTATTTTGGCAGCATTTAAAGGGCCACAAGAGGCTGAAGGCCTCTTCCAGTGCCCTTCTCCTTTCCAATTCCCTGATCACAACCTCTGTCAGCAGTGGGCTGAGGAAGAAGCCCAGCCTTCCAGGTGCTTAGGCTTCCTTCAGCCCTCTTGAGAGCACTATCTTGAGTTTGCAACCTTAAAGCAATAGTGAGTGAGGAAGAAATAAATAGACAGCTAGGACTGCAGGGACCTTGGCAGTCCAATCCCCTCCCTGTGTCCAAGAAAGGAAGGGATATGCCCAAGGTCAGATGAAGAGAGCCAAAATGGGAACAGAGCTCCTGGGATTCCCATCCAGGCTTTGAGTTGCTAATAGTGGGAATTTCAGGCAGTGGCCAATGGCATGTTGGTAATAGGAACAGGGAGAGAGCAGGAATTTATATCTTGTTACACAGGTGGCTGCCACCTTTGGTTTCAAAAAAGCCAAATCCTGGATATGGGGGGCCCCAGCCAAGCTTCTTCCTACAAGTTTCAAGGCCTGTGAGAAAAAGAGTGAGGGGGGTCTCCACAAGATTCAAAGTCACAAGTTTGTCTCAAAACTTTTGTTTTCCTTTTCTTCCTAATTCTTTTCTGCTTTTTACCAACATTTTCCAAAATATTCAGTTCTCTGATACTTTCTCTTCATTTCCCTTCAGCAAAATCTTTTTTTCAGAAAAGAATTAAAATCGCATTCATACTCAAGTGCAAATGACTATCAGCAGCTCTAAGGTACTTCCTCACATTTTAAGGAAGACTTAGGAAGAAAGACACACATATCGGGCCTTCCCGGTGGCGCAGAGGTTGAGCGCTGGGTTGCGAAGCTGCCTGCAGCCTCCGCAGCACCGGTTCGATTCCCGGCTGCTCCCCGGCCACCAGAGGAGGGTCCCACATGGCGCGCAGACCTCTCCTACCGCCTGCTGCTCCCCTCAGCAGTGTACTTCGGTCCTTCTGCCTGCTCTGCTCCCCGCCCTGGCTCTGGTGAATTCTCTCACCCTCCCGCGCTTCTGACTGTACCCAGTGCTTGTATTAAAATAAATAAATAAAATAAATAAATAAATAAATAAATAAATAAAATCACTTTAAAAAAAAAAAAAGAAAGACACACATATCCCCTTTCCCCACCTAATTACAACTCCACCTTTTACTGGCAAACTCTTATCCTGTAGACCTACCCTCAAAGTCTTTCCTCTAGGAAGCCCTCCTTAACACCAGGCTGATCTGAGTTCCTCTATAATATGCCCTCTCTTCAGAGGCCTTGTATTTTGGTATGATTATTTGATGAATACCTGTCAACCTCTTAAACTATGAGGTCCTTAAGGGATCTTTTTTTCACTCTCTCCAGTGTATCTCTAGGGCTTAGTAAAGTCCCTAGAACATAGAAGATGCTCAATAAATATCCTTTTAATGAATATATGAATTATTGAGTGACTAAACCATGAAGCAAACATAAAGTCTAAACTCTGCCTTCGTTCCATGAAGAACAGCTCCCTGAAATCCATGACACTGTGGTGGGTCCGGACCTCCTTCTCCAGGCTCATGCACGCATCTCTTGTTGCTATAGGGCTGACTGCCCCTCAACAGCTTTCTTCTTCTCTGCAAAGTTTACCAAGGGCACCTCTTCTGGGAGGTTATACTTTCCCCCCACACCTAATCTGGGGTAGCTCACAGTCAGTAGTGGCTGACAGTAGTGGGTACAAAAGGCTGACCCCTTTGTCTCAAGTCAGGGACAGTCCTGAGATGCAATTTATGCTCCAGAGACTCCAAGAGAACAGGCAGAGTTTACCTGAAAGAGCATCCATGCTGTCCTCTCTTTCCCCTCCTGCTTTTCTCCCACCTTTACTGGTTTTTCTTAAGACCACTTCCTTAATAAATCTTGTGCACTGAATCTTCCTCAGGTTCTGCTTCTAGGACCCTGACCTGAGACAAGCACTACCCAAATCTTTCATGGGCTCTAGGTTAGTGATCTTTCCCTGATGGGGAATTATCATTTAATAAGCACCTACTGTCTACCAGAGTCCATGCCGGATGCTTTACATTTATCGTTTAATCCTTATAACCAGTCACTATTAATATTATGTGGCCAAGGGCTTCTTTTCTTTCAAGAAGTTATTGTATGACTTGCTTGTGGTTATACAGTTGATACATAGTGGAACAGGGATGTGAACCCCGTTCTAGCAAGTGAGGTGATGATGAACACCTCTAAATGTTATACAGGGTGACTTAGGTTGCAAAATCACAGAAAAATAGAGAAATAGACATTGTCAGGAGTTGGGGAGGACAGTAAAGGGAACTTAGCAAAGGAGGAAACATTTGAGTCCAAAGAATGAATGGGAGGAGCCTTTCAGGTAGATGAAGGGGGTGGACAGCATACAAGATAGAAGGAGTAGCATGTGCAAAGGCAGGAAACAGAAATAAGCATGCATTTCATGTGTTTCCAGCAAAGAGTGAGGTATATGCTCAGGGATATGCTGTAGATGTCGGTTTTGGTGCTAAGATAAGGAAACTGAACTTTGTCCTTTAAGAAGTTGGATGCCACTGTTGGATTTTAAGCAGAGGAGTAACATGGTATATTTCTGTTGAGGAAAATTATTCATGTCCAAGATGAAAGATAAATTGGAATCATTAACTGAAACCCAGGAGGTGATTTAGGGGAGACAGGGTGAGGCTGTTTAAAGCTATGGGGGTAGGGCCTCCCCGGTGGCGCAGCGGTTGAGCGCTGGGTTGCGAGGCTGCCCGCGGCCTCTGCGGCGCCGGTTCGATCCCCGGCTGCTCCCCGGCCACCGGAGGAGGGTCCCACATGGCGCGCAGACCTCTCCTGCCGCCCGCTGCTCCCCTCAGCAGTGTACTTCGGTCCTTCTGCCTGCTCTGCTCCCCGCTCTGGCTCTGGTGAATTCTCTCACCCTCCCGCACTTCTGACTGTACCCAGTGCATGTATAAACAAAACAAACAAACAAACAAACAAATAAATAAATAAATAAAACATGCCTCTATAAAAAAAAAAAGCTATGGGGGTAAAGAAAAGTACGTAAATTCAAGAGAGTGATCTGGGAGATAAACATAACAGATGGGTGGTAGACATGGGAGACAAGGAAGTAGGAGGAGCCTGGGGTAATGTCCAGCAGTTTGTCTTGGGTACTGTCACTTGCCAAAGTAAGAAAAAATGGTCAGGTTTGGAAAGGTGAATAATGAGCTCAATTTAGGACATGCCAGACAGTGCCCTCTAGGGGGCACTGTTCGAGGTAATAGATAGATAGCCCATATCTCCTTAGCTCAGGCAAGGGTGGGAGTTGAAATTCTGTATCAAAAACTCTGATTGGCTCTTTGTGACATCATAGAAATGGGGGGGGGGCATTAGTAAAAAAAGACCATGACCACATAATATTAAGAGTAACTAGTCAAACCCAGTCTTTCAAGAACTTACTGTCCTGGTTGAACTTGCTAGACTTCTTTCAAACTAATCTTTTTGGACTTTTTCAAATTCTTTTGGCTCATGAGTTTCCTTCTACCAGGCACAACCCATCCCAGTGCTTTATCACCCCTCCCCCATGTCATCTTTCCAGAAAAAAGAAAGAAAACAACAACAACAAAAAAAAAAAAAAGTGGAATGGATGATTTGGGAGCTGAAAACCTCCAAATGGGGAGGTTATATCCTCAAGACAGCAGCATCAATCACCACATTTTCATTATTAAGTAACATCGCGGTATGCTGGGCTGATTCTGCACCTTATCTGAACCTAGCAGCTGTGCCCTAAATTCCAGCCGTGGTGCCTGTCTGCAGGAATTCAGTTGCCTGTGTTTAAAATGAGTGTTAGCATCTATCATTTCCCCACACCAAATGGTTTTGTGTCGGTAGTTGGCAGTGCTAATCTGTCACCGGGATACTCCACTGGCCGGCTCAATACCCTCTTCGTCACTAGTGGAGGGGAGAAGTACGGGAGGCCCCCAGGAAGGGGGAATGTCACTGTGAGGACAATTGCAACATTTGGGATCCTTTCGCCAAAAAGGGGGGAGGGAAGGAAAGCCATCTGTGTCCATTAAAGGCTAGGACTTCCTATCCCAGTGGTTCTGGGCAGTTAGGGATTTTCCATCACTCATTCTTTGGGTCAATGTAAAAGTTGGTGGAACTTTCCAGGGGAAGACAGCCGGTCATGGCTCTATCCATGGTGCTGAATGGCGTTGGTGCTGTCTGTGGTCTTCAGCTCTCACAGATGCAGAATCTCAGCTTGAGTGTGCTTGAAGAGGGCTATGCACCATTTGGTCTGATGGGTCTCAACTGCTTTTGGAAGTCAAAAAATCATTTAAGACCCTCTATCCAGAAAAATATACAAACCCAAAATTTTGTTCACAATATCAAAATTAGCCTATTATTTCATGGGGTTTGTGGGAGTCCTGGTTAAGAATCTCAGACACAGTTTAACTTCCTCGTTTTCAGTTTAACCTCTTCATTTTACAGATGGAGAGGTATTCACAGTCCCTTAGGACTTCAGTTTAACCTCTTCATTTTACAGATGCTGAGCCTCAAGGAGAGGGGGTAATTTGTCAAAGTCTTCAGAATGAATAGGTGGAATTTCGGGTGGGATGAATGAATCAAAAGAGTGAAGAATAGTTGAAAAAGGAATGGCTTAAGAGACAAAAAGACCTGGGTTGAATCAACTAGTGGTCATTAGCTGTGTGGCTTGGGGGAGGTTGATACACTCTCCAAAATCATTTTTCTCATCTATGAAACTGGATAATAATATCTAGTTTGTAGGACTGTGATAAGGATTAGTGTTAATGGAGGTAGCATGTTGTGATGCTGCAGTGCGCACCCAGATCACCCTTTAGAACCGAAGGATTTGTTCCAGTAAGCTGGGTTCCACTGGCAGAAAACCACCATTTGTCAGTCCCCTATAACCTCCGCTGAAGATGACTACTTCACTCAAGGTAACACCTCTTCCTGAGGTTGCCTGCAGCCATTAACTTTTCAATGTGCAGTACAGATGCTCACCCCAACTCTCAACAACTCTGAAATATCACCCCATTTTCATAACCATTCACAGGACTTGCTAAGTTCTCTGCCAGGGCTGTGTCATAGCTCTACTTTCTTTCCCTCCATCCAATCTCACCTCTTTGCTCCTCATCCATAGGTGTTGACCCTAAGAGCATTCTGTAATAAATACCCTGCAAATTGACCTCCATCTCCAAGTCTACTTCCCAATATATCCAATCTGTGATACATGCATGACGAGAGCAGCTCCTGTTGGTTAGAAGGCTCTTGTTGCTTTTAAATTTATAAACTAGGACTCCAGACTCCAAACCAATTAATTTGCTGCACTTAAAAATTATTACTTCCAATCTTCCATTGTCCAGGTCTTTTCACAGTCCACCAGTTTAGTGCCTCTTGGAAGAAGATGATACATGGACTGATGTAATTCTTTCAGTCCAACCCTCTGCCTCCAAGAATCAGAATGCCTCAAACCGACCAGGCATAGATACCAGAGCTACTTGACAAAGAATTATTCAGGTGTCCAGCTTTCTGCTCCATCCTGGAAATTCCCTCTTTCCCCTCCCATATCCACTTGGTCCACAAGCGCTGCCTGGGCAGAAGCAGCAATATCTACAGCAGAAAATTCACATATTCAACATTCAGTCAATGGTGATGAACATATCCCCTGGGGAAAATGGTGTCTAGTCTTATCTTAGAGGATTTCCAGAATAGATACACTCATTCATGAAGTCAGTTTTTCAGTCAATATTTATGGAGCCAAGCCTTCTGTGGTGCCCTCGGGAGATAGTGGTGAATAAGAAAGATGAGATTCTCTGCCCTAAAAGGATCACAAACTAGCACCTCCCACTCCAATAGGGTTTTCGCAGGGCTTTGCTCCCCCTTAGTTGTCAAGGAACTTTTCCTTCTGCTAATCACAGTCCCTTAGGACTTCAATTTAAACCTGTCATGTGGTTGTTTTTCCATTCAGTATGTTTATTATTGCACTTTTGGAAAAACAAGCCTTTAGCCTCTAACCCCCCAGGTGTTAAGTATCTTTTAATTTCTCCTGTTTTTCTTTTTTTTAACCAGAATCATCTTCTTAGGATAAACCTAGGCTGAATCAGGCTGACAGTAAAGAAGCCAAGGTCAGAAGACCATTTGGTGTGTTGGTTCATTGGCATTACTTGGGGACCAGATGGCGCCTAGTTAGTCCTAATTTTTGCCCAACCTCCAGGCCTGAACCCAGAGGGTGAGTAAAAGTGCCCATCCTGGTTGGAAGCATCATTTTCCCTTGTGAAGGACTATCTTGCTATGCTTAGTGTCCTTGGCAAGGAGTGATTATACTTCTTATTATGAAGACTAGAAAACTAAAGTGCAAAGCTAAGAAATGACTTGACCAAGACTCTCCTGAGGCTAAAATTCTGCCACTGTACTAAAAGAGAGAGTGGCACATGCAAACACAGACACAGAAAAAAAAAAGAAGTAACAGATAAGAAGAGAGATGAAGATGGGGGTAGAGAAAAATGTAGATGGGGGCAGAATGAGAGAGGCAGAGGAAATGAGAGAGAGAAATTCACTCCAAAAGATGACTTCTTTGCTTTCCAGAGGCATTTATCTTTCATTTGACCTTATAAGAGTCTATTTGTGTGGAGATTTTAAATTGAGAATTTTTCTTTTTAAGAAACATCCCTGTGCAGTTAGCACGGTTCTATATTAATTTCTATTCATGCCAGTGGCTTCGGTATTTATTCTCCTCCAAAATCACTGAGTTGGAAGGGACAGAGTGAAAGTCATTTGGCTTTGTGTTTGTTTGGATTCAGAGCCTAAGCCCCAAGGGATGGTGATGAAGTGGGGTGGGGGTTGGGGTCAGTGCACTGGGCTGAAAAATGGGGGGAGGTGACTGATAGTGTTGCCATGTACCTGATTTCTGTCCAAAGCATACTGCATCCTGGATTGTCAGCACTGAAGCTTCTGGGTGAGGGGCCTGGTGGACCGGCCAGAGCCATGAATTCCCTAGGATTCGGCTGCTCAGCATCTTGGAGGCAGTGTCTAAACTGGATCTTGAACTTATGACAAACTTAGAGTCAGTGTGGCCAAGAGGTCAAATTTGGCCAAGAGGTCAAAGACTCTGTCTGGGTGTGTGTCTCAATCTCTCTACTTACCGACTGCATAATGTTCACTTCTATGAGTCTAGGTTGCCCTCACCGGGAAAATGGGAGAGTAAGAACAATAGGCTCCATGACTTAGCATGAAGAGCTTGGCACAGTGCCAAGCAGGTATTCAATAAATGCTTGCGGGTTGAATGACAATAGTTCATGTACTTGCAGGGGTGCTTTTTAAAAAAATTTTATATATTTTTTACATAATTTTTCATTTTTGCACAATATATGCATTTTTATCTTGGTTATAGTCCCCATACAATTCCCACTCCCCCTTGTTTTGATCCTACTCCCTCCATTCCCCTCCCCCCACCCCCCCCAAGTGTGTCTCTGGTTTATAGTTGCTTGTTGCTTTTTACTTTATTATAATTAGTCTAGAAGATGTGGTACATATACACAATGGAATATTACTGCAGAGGTGCTTTTTACAGCTCTCTGTGGCTCAAAGTCCCTTTTCTACCCTTAAACATCCATTTATCACCCCAACCACAGCCCCAAGAAGCAATGGGTTTTACTATGCACACATCCTCCCCAGCCTCTCCACCATGACACCTCTGCTGCTCCCTAGCTACCCTGCCTTGCCAACATGCCAAGTGCTCTCTCTATGTGCTTTCCCATCTCAGGAACTTTGGCTCCACTGTTCCCTTTGCCAGACATATTTCCCTCTGTTCCCTCCCCTTCCAAGGCATCTTAGATTTCTTCCCTGCCCAGTCTAAGTCTCCAGTTATTCTCAATCATTGAAGCATGTTTATTTTCTTCATAGCTCTCAGCATTGTACACAACTCTGTATTAATTTATTGGTTTGACTCATGTCTGTCTCTCTCAAGACTGTAAGCTCCACAAGGAACCTTATCTCTGGTACCTTCTACAAGATTTTCCACACAGCAGATACTCAGTAAATATCTATTGAAAGGAAGGAAGCAGGAGCAAGAGGGAGGGAGGGAGGAGGGAGAAAGGGGAAGAGGGAGGAAAGGAGGGGAAGAAGGCTAGAAAAGAGAGAAGGAGAGAGGGAGAAAGGGAGAGAGATAGGGAGCGAGGGAAGATGGGAAGGAGGAAAGAGTCCATAAGACCTCTTCATGCCATTTTACAGATCTAAAGAGGCTTAACTAAGTGAAATCCTTTGTTCAAATACTGACAGCCACACCCCTAGGAATCTGTGATATAAACCCGGACCTAACAGACCCAAGACTGCTCTTGCATCTAGATTACCAATGGTGAAAAATGACACTGACGATATAAAATATTATCAGCTGGGTAGCAAATGCCCATGCGCCCAGCCTATAGATTTTTTTTTAAAAGATTTATTTATTTATTTATACAAGCACTGGGGACAGTCAGAAGCGCGGGAGGGTGAAAGAATTCACTAGAGTCAGAGTGGGGAGCAGAACAGGCAGACTGATGAAATACACTGCTGAGGGGAACAGCGGGTACGGCAGGAGAGGTCTGTCGCGCCATGTGGGACCCTTTCCGGAGGCCAGGGATTGAACCGGCACTGCAGAGGCTGCAGGCAGCTTTGCAGCCCAGCACTCAACCGCTGCGCCACCAGGGGAGGCCCCAGTCTATAGCTTAAATGACAGAACATTATGGAGACCTTTAACATCCCCTGAATTTTCCAACTGGATCCCATCCCTCTTCCCCTACCTCCCAGCAGTAATCACTATTCCAATTTGGTTATTTAGCATTTTCATGTATGTGTTAATACTTCTCACTCTAGTGTGTATGCTCAAACAGCACTGTTTCACATGTTTTTAGACTTTATATAAACAGCATCATCCTCTGTGTATCTTTCTGCAACCTACCTCTTGTTCACTCACTGTTTTATTGAGATTTTATCCCAGCAGCTCTATTTCATTCATTTTCACTGCTGTATATTCGTCCTCAGTATGAATAATCCATGATTTATTTATTCATTCTCCGTTCCAGTGGATATTAAGGTTGTTCCTGTTTTATGTAACTTGTAAACCTTCCTTCAAAAAAAAATTCAGGGAGTTCAACATAAAAATCAGACAAAAGTAGAAATTCTTTGTTTGAGCTAAGGTCAGGTCTGCCCCAAAGGCCTACAATGGGGTTCTGCTGCCAGGAGGGCTACAAATATTCCTGGGGCCTACCTTCCCCTTGGTGGTGGGCAACATGCAGGAGAGGGGACAGGAGCAGGTAGGACAGAGGAAAAGAGGCTCACATCACCTCAGATTTGAGTCTGTGGATTCAGAAGAGGGCCAGACATTCTTTGTTGAGTCTTTTCTGGCTAGGTTCAACCCTAGCTACACACACACACACACACACACACACACACACACTCCCCTTCTCCTAGAAACCTTTCCTGGCTGCCCCAGCCTGAGGGTATCTCTCTTCCACAGCTCATCTCCATCTGGAACTCAGGGAAGTAAAAGAGGAGACTTATTTGAATGTTTTTTGCTGGTAAGTTGAGGCAGATGTCACTGCCTTGGCCTGAGTTCTCACCGAGCAGCTTACTACACTGCTCCAGGTCCAAACCAAACACCCCTTCACTGCCCCAAACCCACTGCTCTTCCCTATCCTCTGAGAGGCCAGGATTGGCCCCGCTCCGTATCCCATCCCCAGCACTACTCCATGCCCCATGACCAAGGTGCCAGCATGTCCTGGCATCTTTGTTTTTAACCACTCTCGTCCACCACATTAGTCCAATCACCATCCTTTTTCTCATAGATGACCATAAAGATCTCCTTTTTGGTCTCCCTTCTTCCATTCACGCACTCTGATAATCCATTTTCCAAACATCAAAGACCTCTTTGAAGAAACAAAACAGATGGTCTTGCTGCTCTGCTAAACCCTCAGAATAACTCCCTCTTATGAGACCAAAGCATCTTGTGGCCTGAGGTCCTGTGTGCTTTGGGCTCTGCTCATCATGGTTGTAATTTAACGTTTCTTTGCATGATTCTCGGATTACTCTCTGTCTTCCCTTCTAGAATGTGAGCTCCATGAGGGCAGAGGCTCTGCCTTGTTCTCTGTTTTCTCCTCAGCGTTCAGTTCAGCATTGGGCTCAAAAATACTTTACTGGATAAAGGAGTGGCTAGGGTTACAGTAACTATTGGCAGAGGCTCACCCCTGGGAGCTCACAGAGACTGGGGAGAGAGAACCACCATGTTAGGGTATTGATAGGATGGGAGGAAGGAGGGGAGAGGCATCAGAGGGAGGCACTGGCACGAGCTATGACATGATGGAAAACCTTAGGCTTTCAGTAGAAATAAAGTTTGAATCCCAACTGAGTGATCCTAGAAAAAGTAACTTCATTTTTCTGAACTATAAAATTAAGACTCTCAGAGTTGTCTGTTCCAGTGCTTCCCAAACTATCTGTGGTGAAAAATCGGATTTTCTTTTTCCAATCTGTTGTGGACTTTTTGTGGTCTGTACCTTGACCATACACTTGGATATTGCAGCAATATCAAATGGACATAAAACTTTCTAAGGTCCTCCCTGGTGGCGCAGCGGTTGAGCGCTGGGTTGCGAAGCTGCCCGCGGCCTCTGCAGCGCCGGTTTGATCCCCAGCTGCTCCCCGGCCACCGGAGGAGGGTCCCACATGGCGCGCAGACCTCTCCTGCCGCCTGCCGCTCCCCTCAGCAGTGTACTTCGGTCCTTCTGCCTGCTCTGCTCCCCGCTCTGGCTCTGGTGAATTCTCTCACCATCCCGTGCTTCTGACTGTACCCAGTGCTTGTATAAATAATAAATAAATAAATAAATAAATCTTTAAAAAAAAAAAACTTTCTAAACACCTACTCTCACTATCTACGTGCTTACTTACATCACAGTAGGAACAAATGTTTGTAGGTGAACACTGACCTACAATATGAGCAGCACTGTGTAGTCTGTACTTGTTGCCTCCAGTTCCTCTCCTCCCAGCTCTTTCTTCTTAAAATAATTTATTCAGAAATTATTTCAAACTTGCCTGAATCATACAAAGTAATGCACATCCCCTTAACCAAAATCCCCCAATTGTTAATAATACACCATATTGCTGCATTTCTATGTACACAATACTCTTTTTCAGAATTATCTGAGATTCAAATAATATGTGTGTGTTACTTGCTAGTTGGTGTTATTGCCAGGTCCTCTCAACAGACAGAACTAGGAAATATGTATGCAGTGTATGTATGTACAGATTTATGTACACAGACCACCTACCTACCTATAGCTATGTACACAACTATCTCTATAACCACCAGTTCATATCAATACCTCCAATTCTAATCTAACACCTCAAGTTTCTTCCTAAATTGACATACCTGACTCCCATCATCCCCAATATATTTGCTTGTCTGTGCAATCCCCCTATATGTAAACAATGTCCCAGTCACGCTGACCCTGCAGGTGACACTGCTGCCTTCTTCGCCTCCGGCAATGTTATTGCCTCCATGAGAAAGGAAGGAAAGATAAGGGAGAAAAGGGGAAGGAGGGAAAGAGGAAAGAATAGGAAGAGGAAAAAGAAGAGGAAGAACCATCCATTCTCTTGAGTTTGCTCTAATCAAGCTCAATCCCCTACCATTCCTCCAAAGTGGAATTGGTCAAAGTCACCAATAACTTCAAGCTGCAAATCCAATGGTTAATTCTCAGTTTGTATCTTATTTGCCCTAATAGCAGTAATCGATCAGTTGATTATGCTCTTCTGGAAACACTGCCTAAATTTGGCTTTACCTGGTTTTCCTTCCACCTCATTGGCTGCTGTTTCTCTATGCCTTTTGCTGGACCCTCCTCAAGTCCCAACTTATACAGTTTGGGGGACCCCGAGCTTAATCCTTGATCCCCTTCTCTTCTTCATCTACTTTCACTGACTTGGTGATCTCAACCAATTTCATGACTTCAGTATTAGCTATGCCCTGATGTCTCGCAAGTGATGCCTCCACCAAGATCTCCAGATCTCTGTATTTATTTCCTGGGGCAAAAAACAGAGAGATTGAATATAAGTATTTAGATATAAAGATGATGGAAGGGTTAAAAATTAAAAGGACAGTCCAAGAGGTAGCCTAGAAACTGGTAACTGTAGAAAGCAATTCTCAACCTGCTGGTGGGAGGAAAACGACTGTATACACAGAGCCTAGGACAGTGCCTGACCCATAGGGGGAACTCAATAAATATTTGAATGAAAGGTTTTCAGTTTTTTCATCTGTAAAATTGAAACACCTCCCTAATATAATGAGGATCTCATGAGTTAACAAAGGGAAAGGGTGCTTAATAAATGTCTCCTCCCAATGTAGGTTTGCTGCCAACTCAAAGATTCTTTTTCTATAAAGAGTTAAGTCTACTGTGAGCTAGGTACCCTTGGAGTTGCTACTGTCCTTCTAGTGGTAAATTCTGGAATTACAGGCATAGTGCCCTAGAGGTAGGAACCTGTTGCTAGGGACCAAGCCTAGTAAATACCTTCTAAAGCTAGCAAGCATAGCCCCAGAACTCCTGAGCAAGGCTCCCATAAACAGAGCACCACCAAGTGTCTCAGAGACCTCTCTAACATCCCCAGACCCACATTTACCTGCTACAGGTTCCCACTATCCCTAGGAGTGGTGTCTGTTCATTCCTGGGTCTGGTGTTTAATTCGTCTCACTGCCTGCCTTTGCCTTCATTATCCTCTCCCTGCTATGGAGGGGCTAGTTAAAGTGTCGGGAGCAATGTCATTTACAGCCTCTTGTTGCTAAGCAACGGACCCAGGTGAGCCCTTGAACTTCTTTCTTAGCAGCTGAAATGTATCTGGTGGAGTGATGGGGGCCCCGTTTGAACTATTTCATCACCTGGGACAAGCTGCCAGCCTGGCAGCCCTGTCCCTCTTGTGACCTGGAGAGGACTGACCCAGGCCTCTGGGCCCTCTTGTTCTCGGTCTTTCCTAATTAACCAGGGCTGCTCAGGGCCTCCTGGGTGTCCGGCCCCAAAGTATACAATCCCTGCAGAAATGAATCAGACCTGTCCTGCCTTGAGGGCCTTCTTGTCTCAGTGCAGAGAGAATGTGAGAGAGAGGAGGAGAGAGAGAAACTCCCAAATAGGTCACTACAATCTGAAGTGGGGCCTCACATGAGGGAGCCAGATTCATTCTCTCTGCCAAGGATGCTCTGGAGATGGTAACTCTGTACTGATTCTTGAGGTTAACGAGGGCTGGCCTGGGACAGAGGAAGGCAGAGGGCTTCCCAGCGGAGGACACAGGCTATGCAAATACCTAGAAGTAGGAAAAGCCCTGGCTTCTTTGGGAGGAACAGTGGGTGGGTCTGGAGTTTGGATTCCAGCACTAGCTCTGTGGCTGACTATTTCATGTGGTCTTTGGTCCTCTTCAGGCCTCAGTTTACAATGGGATGGAGAGGGCAGGGACTGGATGGAATCAGAGTTTAACAAAATAGTACACATGTGTGACTGCGTATGCATTAAATTTGGGGGTATTTTAGAATGAAATCTTTTTATTTGGATAGTTTCAAATTTACATTAAAGAGTGTTAGAAAACTAAACAACCAGTACATCAAGCAAGTGATGTGACATATTCCTTTAAAATGCTTTTAAGTTTTTACAAGCAAGTTATTTTCATGAAAAATAAACTAATAGTGCAGGAGGTATCTAAAGGGTGATCCGGGAATGCCCAAGATTTCAGATACACTAAAGCAGTCTTTAAAAGCTAGTTCTGCTCTGTTAGCCACAAGGACTAATGTTGCCCAGTGCTCTCTATCACTTTTAAGTCACAAACCCCTCTGGCTCCTAGGTGAGATTATCATCTTTGCTTCACAGATGGGTCACAGAGGCTGGGTGTGAGGTGGGGGTAGTTACTCAGCAAGTTTGTGGAGTGAGTTGCTGGGCTTGGGGTGGTGCTCTCCCCGCTGCCACACTGATAGCACTCATGGTCTCCCCAGAGATGACCTCAGCCTAGTGTAAACTCAATTTTCACTTTAAGCGTCCAGGAACACATCAGCAAAGTCAGCCAGATGGAGACAGCCTGCCACAGATGTCCACTGGTGGTGGACATCTCTCTGGACCTTAGTTTTGCTATGAGTACAAATGGAGAGTGCCCTTGAGATTGGGTGAGGGTCAGGATGTTTTCCAGCTACATGTCCTTGGAGCTGGAGTTTCTAAGAGCCCCCAGATGTCCTGGAAACTAGGAGAAGAAAAGGAGGAGGCAGTTGCAACCTCTCAGGCCTCACTGCTGTGCAAATTGTTCTGAACTGCAAGGTGCCCAGAGTCCCAAAAAAGATGCTTCCCAGCATTGCCTTAGCCAAGATCCCTCCATATTTCTGAAGGATCTGGCTTGTTTGGGCCTGATCTATGGGGTCTTCTGAGGACACCCTGTCCTCCCTGCTGCCAGATAATAGGGGCCTGCCTGATAGGGAAGCCAACCATCCAGTTTGACTGGACTGAGGTACTCCTGGGTCATGAGATTTTAAGTTTTAAGTGAGGGTGGCCCCAGGCAAACTGGGATGCTGCTGCTTCCTATGGGGCCTTATTTTCATCTCTTCTTGGAGTACTCACAACAACCAGAAGTGCGGGCTCACTGTGATTATTACTGTCCCAATTTCCAGATGAAAAGAGCAGAGGCTCAGGTGGGAGCCTCTGACAGAGCCATGGCTGCTAGTGGTGGAACTGACCTTCAAATCCAGGTCTGCAGATGTCAAACCTCTTGGTGATTTAAGAGTTTCAGCAGTGAACATACTTGGGTGAGCAGAGAGAGGAGGCAGATTACTTGGAGTCACTAACAAGGCTCTCTGGGGTTTTCAGTGTCCAAAATATCATTGCCATCTTTTCCAGGAAGGTCAGAGACCTGAGCTATGGAGCCAACCCCATCCCTAACCTGCTGGGTAACCTTGAACTAACCACTTGCCTTTCAATTTTTACTAACCAGTAAAAACAGAAATTACCTTAAGTCCCCTGTAAGACTATAAAACTGAAAAAGAGGATGTGAGGCTATTAGGTTGAATTATGTTGCCATTTTACAGATGAGGGAAACTGAGGCCACAGAAAAATGTGACTAAGTCTAGTAATTGCACTTGTACTTGTCTGTGGTAATGAAAATGTGGTCAAAACTCAAAAAGCAGTAGAGTCAACTTAAAGAGAGAGACATAGAGATAGCTAGTTGATGGATGGATAAAGAGAAAGAGAAAGAGAGGGAAGGGGGGGAATGTGCACACAAGAGTTAGCAACTGACCTTATTTGGTTTCTGGATCCAGTTAATCCTGAAGTCCACCTGGCCTTCTTAGTGATTAAGTCAATAAATTCCTTTCTTAAGTCAATTTGAGATGTGTTTTTCTCACAGTCCAAAGAATCCTAAGTAATTTGCACCAGTTCTTGTATCCTTCCATTTAGGGATCTGGGAGTATGTGTATTGGGTAATTAATTCATTCATCCATTCAACATTTATTAGCACCCACTATGTAAGCAGGTACTGTGTAAGGGGCGACACAGTATTAAGTAAAATACACTGGGGAGTAGGGTGCTCAAAAGACTCACAATACAGTTGGGGTGGCAGATCCAAAAGTAAATTAGTGCACTGACATGTGATGGAAGTCTGCAGAGAAAGACCTGTGCCAAAGAGGCAGAGGGTGAGGTGCATCCGGGTGGCCCCAAACATGTAGGCAAAGAGAGGGATACAATTGTCTGTCCCTTGGGATGATGGGGAAGTGTTAAGGCCTGGAAGAGGGTGAGAGAGGCAGCAGGAAGAGGAAGCATCTGTGTGTGGTGCTGCAGTCAATTTATATATGGATTACTGCCTGCTCGGATACTTAGCTCTTGGTAGGACCTGGGGGTTTTCAAGATGAGTAAGACGTGATCCCTCCCAGGCTGCTAGGGGAGCCAGAAACCACAAATAAGGGCACTGGGATATTTTAGAGGCTAGAGAAAAGTCCGTGAGATACTGAGGGGGCTAACAGAGGGACGGATGTCAGACAAAAGTTCTTATAAAAATCTATCTACGGGGCCTCCCCGGTGGCGCAGCAGTTGAGCACTGGGTTGCAAAGCTGCCCACAGACTCTGCAGAGCCGGTTCGATTGCCAGCCGCAGGGCGAGGGTCCCACATGGCTCACACACCTCTCCTACCGCACACCTCCTGCCGCACAGCTCTCCTGCCACACACCTCTCCTGCTGCCCGCTGCTCCCCTCAGCAGTGTACTTCAGTCCTTCTGCCTGTTCTGTTCTCCACTCTGGCTCTGGTGAATTCTCTCACCCCTCCCGCACTTCTGACTGTACCCAGTGCTTGTATTAATAAATAAATTAATCTTTAAAAAAATCTATCTAAGCTGGGTCTTTTAAATAAAGATGGGGTGAGCAGGGATGGGAGGTGTATTTAGGGGTGGGGGTGACACAGGCAAAAAGCTGTGAAACACCAGTCACATTTGGGCATGAGTAACCACAGGCTGACAGGCTGTGTGCAAATCACACCCTACTGCAGCTGCATGTGGGTCTCCTCAAAGCAGATCCTGAGACAAGGATTTGGGTGTAAGTCATATCTCTGGGAGGTGATCCTAGCACAGTGGGGGAATGGAATGTGAGACAGGGAAGGGGAGGAATCCAACACAGGTCATGTTTGTGAGCAGGAAAGTGCTCTAGGAACCAGAGCTAAATCCTGCTGGGGACCTTCTCCACAGTGTGCAGAACAGGGGTCATAACTGTTCCCTGAGGAGCGAGGGGGCTAGCACACTCCCCTCCTTGACCCTGAGGTTTTAACATCCTGCCTGCCCCTGCTGTCTCAGGAAGCTCCAGCAGGCCCAAGGATGCCCTGGGGTGAGACATGTCCAGGGTATGTCTATAGGTGACCCCTGGAGCAGATTAAATATGGGGCAGGCCATCAAGAGCACCTGTCTCTACCTCTCTCCATGTGTGTACTTAGTCTCTCTGTGCCTTGGCTTTCTGGCCTGTAAAATGGGACTGATTAGGGTATCTCCTGCATAGGAATCATAAGATATGAAATGCTTAGCACAGGGTCTTGGAAATGGCTCCAAACTGGAGCCAGGCACTCCTTGTAGATATTGTGGGTTTGCTTCTTAATCACTGAAAATCACCCGTTTTTCTGTTTCCCAGTGCATGTAAAAGTTACATTTAGCAGACCATAGTCTACCAAGCACTGAATATCATTATATCTAAAAACAATGTACATACCTTAACATGACACAGACAGAGGTGAACACATGCTGTTGGGAAAATGGTACCCACACACTGGCTCCACACTGGGCTGCCACAAACATACAATTTGTAAAAAATGCACTATTTGAGAGGTGCAATAAAACAAGCCAGGCCTGTATAATTTTTAGGGAACTATGAATAATGGCATGGCTGGGATGGAGGGTGGGAGCACCAGGGGCTACAAGAAATGCATAACGATGAGTAGGGAAGCAGAGAAGAGACAGAAGGGTCTTAACTGTCAGGCAGGTGACAAAATCTGAAGCAGAACTAAAGAGGGGACTGAGCAGACTTGGGGGCAGATGAGAGGAGGGATTTTGGGATAGCCTCTTGAATGCACCTGGGCCAAGCTTCATTCTCCAAGAAGGTCTCCATGATCTCTCTGTAACAAGCACTCTCCTGGGAGTTAGTTACTGACCCTGAAAAGAGCCCTTGGTACAGTCAGGGAGATAATATTTGCGCAAAAATAATGACAAGTTGGGTAAATGGCATCAGAACAGTCATCAGAAAGAGACACGGGGAGCCATGTCTTGGGGGAAGGCAGTTTGGGGAAGGGCAGCATCACTTCTGGGGAGGAGTGGTTGAGATGCTTCCTGGATGACAGAGGGTGAGATATTTAGAATCTGGGCCTTACAAGAAGGAGAGAGATATGGACAGGTGAAGTGAGGGAAGGTCCAGCCTAATTAAGGGTAGAGAGGTGAGAATTTACAGGGAGCGCTGAAGGAGAGGCAAGTGGGCAAGTGTGACTGAAGCTCTGAAATGCGGGACCTTACTGTGTCACCCTCTTTGAAACAGAGTATCTTGGCATGTCCGATTCAAGGCTATATTTGAGTTAAAAATCTGATAGCACGGGCCTCTCTGGTGGCACAAGGGGTTAAGATGCAACCTATGAAGCAACGCACAGCCACTGCAGCAAGAGTTCGATCCCCAGCCAGGGAGCCACCCACATGGCACAGCAGACCTCTCCTGACTCGCCCACTGCTCCCCTCAGCACTGTACTTCGGTCAAGCTGCCTGTTCTGTTCCCCACTCTGTCTCTGGTGAATCCTCTCCCCCACACACACACCGCTGGCCTGTACCCCAGTTCTTCTATGCATAAATAAATAAATCTTTTAAAAAATCTGATAGCACATGGCTTTGGTGAGGCGGTGGAGAATCAGGCCCTCATCCCTCCAAATGTCAGCAGTATGTACTGGGAAAAGCCTTAAGAGGGGGTTCCCCAGAAATAGACGGATTCCCAGGCACATGATTTATTAAGGAAGTACTGCCCAGGAAGGCTGGGAAAGGGCTGGGGGAAACACGACACAGGGGTGGGGAAGCCAAGCAAGAAATGCATATTGGTCACTTGATGCTAAAACACATTTCCCCAAACTTAGACTCTGAAGCCATTAGCACTATCTCAAGGTTTCTGTGGGTCAGGAATCCAAGTGTGGCTTAGCTGAGTGGTCTGACTCAGGGTCTCTAAAGAGGATACAGTCAAGGTGTTGGCCAGTTGCAGTCATATCAAGACTCAGCAGAGGGAGTGTCCACTGCTAACATCTTGTGTTGACTGATTAAGGCCTCACTGGCTGCTGCCCAGTCATCAGCTCCCTGCCACATGGACCACTCTACAGGGCTACTTATGACATGGCAGCTTGCATCCCCGAGGGTGAGAGATCTGAGAGAGAGAGTACTTGGAAGTGATGTGACATCACAACCCACACACAAGGGTATGAATACCAGGAGGTGAGCACCTTGGGACCATCCTCGAGGCTGTTAACCATAGCAAGATTTCAGGCAGAGTTCCAGTCGCAGCCTGGCCCCACGGGGCACACTGGAGTATAAACCACACATCACAGTTTATCCAGGCTCAAGTTAAGGGAACTGGGCTTTCAACCCCCTAGACCAATTGACCAGTCCCATATGGGACTTAGCAGCCAGGCATTTCACTTGTTGTATGGGCAAGGAAGCTCTAGTGGCCTAAGGACAGGCCTCTGAAGGTGGCCGCAGATGTGATCTATTAGAAAAAGAGCATATAGAAATTGGGAAACACACACCAAACCAGACATCGAAGAACAAGGCAGAGACCCAATAGTGTCTCCCACAAATATAAAGAATGTCTATTTCCGGTAGCTATCGATGTCACTTCTAGGGATTTCTCCTATACAAACACTGAAAAAAAACCTACACATTCATTAATGTAGGGCCTGATTAAGTAAATTATGGTCCATCTACACATTGGATTATTACACAGCTGTGAAAGAACTAATGGAAAAGATTTCCCAGATTCATCGTTAAGTGAAAAACATCAGAGTATAAATGCTGACTGTGTTGGAGAAAAAGGAGTTATCTGTATGTATTTCTACTCATACTCACCAAGGGATGGAAGTTTTCAGGTATGACAATAAATTTTTTTCTATTTTTCAAATTTTTTTTTAAATTAAGGAAACATTGGTTTACAATACTGTATATGATTTAGGGAAACAGGTTCATACCTCCTCAGAGGTACGTCATTATACTATACCCGCCACCAAGGCACCCATAGTCCTTTACCCTAGACAAATGGCTCCCCTCCTGTCTTTGTTCCCTTCTCTTATCTCCTCCTCTAGTAGCCTCAATTCTGCAGTCCTATTTCTAGGGTTTGTTTTTGTCTACTTTTGTCAGCTCGTTTGTTTTGTTTTCCCTATATTCCACATAAGAGTGACATTCTCCATTTCCATCCATGTTGTCACAAATGGCAAGAGTTAACCTTTTTTATAACTGAGTAGTATTCCATTATATATACACACCACATATTCTTAATCCACTCCTCTGTTGTTTCCATAACTTGGCTATTACATTTGTTAATAATTATTTAACTGTGTGTATATATTACTTTTGCAATAATTTTAAAACTAGTTTCAAAAAAAGAAACTGAACCTGGATGTGCAAGTTCCTGAAGCTACATGCATCTTTCTGATTCAGTTACTTCGTCCTGATACTCTGAGGACCCAGCAGAAAGTTTCTCACCCAGCTGGGTTGTCACTAGAAATATTTTGGGTTTTTTTCAGTGAGATTGTACTGTCTGTCCAATTTGTTTCTGCCTTGTGTTTTATAATTTACTCTGAAGATGAGATTGTATTTCACATTTCACTCTAAAATTTTTATAATCACCTTTAGCCAAAAGCATTAAAAATCTTATTTTGACAGTTGTGTAAGTTACCAGTCTGTTTTTGTCTTGCCCCATCCTCCCCACAGCTACTTTCAGAGCTCTAAGGAGCAAATCCAATCCCAGAAAGTGACCATTGAGGAAACAGGTGCTATCATTCAGATAAGAAAAGATGACTTAGAATCTCACCTTCTAACCAGTTACCATGCTGTCCATCTGCCTACTTAAGTTTGGTGAAAACTACAGACCCTCGTCCATCTCGGTTCCATCCTCCAGTTTGACTCTAACAAGCACAAAGGATATCTAGATATAAGCCCCCCACCCCTAAATCCAGGCTCTATCCTCCTAATAAAGCAACCAAATATGCATTCATGTCCAGGTGAGCATGATGGTTTTTCATGCCTTCCTAATTAGCTGAGGTTTATAGGTATATCAGTCATAGTCCAGTCACAGAAACAGAAACTATTCTAGATATTTCAATCAGAGAGGAAATGAATGTATGAAATTTATAACAAAGGTGCTAGGGTAGGAGAGCAGAGCAACAAAATAGGGAAGGGGGAGATGCTCAGGTATACAGAGGCTGTTACCACTCTGAGCTGAGCCCAGAGGCTTAAAGCTGAGTAGCTACAGTTGCTGCCACTGCCACTGGGCAGGAGCCATCCCTGTGGTCACTACTGGAACCACCAACAGAGCTGGAATTCATATTTAACTAAAGTATCTATTGCTGTACTACTATGTTTAATATTCTACCAAGGCCTCCCATTGGCAGAACCCACTGGCCCCAGCTGAAAAGTGCATCTGGAAAATGTAGTTTGTAGGCTTCTAGCCTCACTTAAGAGAACAGATAAGGGTGAGGAGGGGAGCTGCCAGCAAATAAACAGCCCACAAGGCCTCCTCTGTCATCAAAGCAAATAACAGAACATCCCCTTTGACAATATCAAACAGATGTGAATGAATTTGTGTTAGTTATAGCACCCAGGTAGGAACCAGACAAATCTTTGGGATGGACAAGCCCTTAAGATCAGAGTTTTCTGAAACTTAAGAAGCAATAAACTCTTTCCATAGATATGACTGCTGCCCATGTCCCAGAGAGCAGTTCTAGTTTGGCCTAGAGCAGTTCTAGGCCAAAGAGGAAACCAGTAACACACACATCCAGGCCCCTTTCTGTAACTGGCCATTCTTCCACACAGCTCTCTTGACAGCCACTAAAGGGGCTTCATACAGCCATCTGATTCTTAATTCACAAGAGTCTTAATTTATAAAGGTCTTAATTTATAGAGGTGACTGAGCAATGACACGGGGAGGCTAACGCTATTGAAAGAAGTACATATTACTTACAGTTCTTGAGAGAAGGCTGCATGCCGCACCACAGCAAAAAGGGCCACATGAGGAAGCAGCAGGTTTGGTCAGGAGGCAAGAGGAAGAACTAGAAAAAGATGACAGCCTTTATTGGGGTTACCACAGGAAAGGAAAAGCAGGGCAGAATAGGGCTGGTAGGTTGGATTAATTCCAGTGTGCTTTGGGGCAAAAGGGGCTCTTTCTAGGTGTCTGGTATTCAACCCTGGGTTCATTCAGCACATGGGAAATATTGCCTTGCTGTGTGAGAGTCAGATAAAGGTGATGCAGAGTATGGACTCCTGACAGCAGGGGAGATATAAACAATTTTGGCTGTTCAGTTTGGTCCTGTGGCTGATGGATGCCCAATGGACAGAGAATCTAAGAAAAAAGTTAGAATAACCCAATAGAAAATCAGTGATCTTGTCTTGTTCTCACGTATTCACCCAGTTTACAGATGGCAGAGGAGAAAAGAGCTCTCCGCAGCATTACACTGTGTTTGAATTGAAATGAGGGATTGGATCACCTCTTTTCTCTCAGCTCAAGCCTCTTCCCCTGATTCCTTCAGGCTGGTTAAGTATTGGGAAGTATCTACAAGGTTCCATGTATCTTTCCCGCGTGTTTTTTGTCCTGTGCTCTCCAGTCAGCACCAAAACTCCCTCCCTGTCACCTTTCTTGCCCCCACCCAAACTAGCCAAGCCCCACAGGGCAGCAGATGAGGAAATCAACTCTCCAGGAGGGGGTTCAGTATCAGCAGGGCCCCATCTCAGGAACATGAGACCAAACACACAGACAAACTGCCCAGTCCCAGTGTGTTCTCACCCAGCAGGCCTCAGCTCTGATGACCCTTCCTTAGAGAGGCTGTCCTCCACCACTTCATAGGAGTCACTTCCCTGCAGACAGTGTCCCTCCTAGCACCTCGGTTTGTAACAGTATATACTGGATGGTTTGTTTATCTCCCCCACTTGGCTGTTAGCCTCCTGAAAATAGGGCCATGTTTGTCTGATTTCAACTTCAGAAAAGGGACTCAATAAATGAATGTTGAATGAATGAATGAATGAATGAATGAATGAGTTAATAAACGTGAACGAGGCTCAAGGAGGAGAAATTACTTGCCGAGGGTCCCTGCTGCCTAAGGGGCAAAGATAGATTCTGGGCTATTGCTCCAGCCCCTCTCTCAGCAGGAGTTCAGGCACCACTGAGGGGATTCAACCTGGGTTGTGGGGTGAGGGAGGGCTTCTTTCCACACAACCACACTCCCTCACCGCTGACTGGTGTCTCCCACCTCTATAAAATGGGAAGGCCAGGAGTGCTCCCCACCACAAGGGTTCCCTGGAGAGCGTCCTCCCCAGCCCCGCCCCTCCCCGCAGCAGGCCCGGGAGGGAGAGCCCGCGCCCACCGCCTCCGCGAGGCCTCTGCAATCTGCAGCCCGACCTCAATTAGCCCGGTGCCTACGCGCGCCAATTACCGCGTCAATCACGGCGCTGGCGGCAGCGTTGGAGAGAAAGGGAGGGGAGAAAGCCTGGCTGGAGCAGCCCCGCATACCGTGCACCGGCTAAAACCGGTCCAGGCTCCTGGGGGAGAAATTTGTGAGACCCCATCCCTTCCTCACCCACTTCAGAGCTCTGGCGACTGGACTCAGCCCTGATGAAGAATCGCAGGACCTCCTCCTCCTCCCAACTGTCTCCCACCTCCCCAGGCCCCACGCTAAGCTCAACCTCAGTTTCCCCATCCTGTAGACCGCAAGCTCCTGAAACAGAGCCGGAGTCTTGCCTGTCTCGCACACCCAAAACACTCAATAGTGAATACATGGTGACATAAATAAAAGCAAATATGTTATCTGGGAGTCAAAATAATACCACAGGAGACAGTTGTGAGGATAAAGCAAGATGTCTGGAGAAGCACGGAGAATTGGCACAACGCAAGTACTGGAGGATGCTGTTATGGGCTCTATCTATTTATTCAGACATCTGATAACACCATTTCAGTGCCAGGTTCTGGGCAGGATGCTTATGCACAGGAGCTCACAATCTGCTAGTTTTGACTAGATTGTTCAAGTTTGTTTTCTTCACATGATGCCTCATTTTCCAAGCCCCAAAGCTTTTTTGACCTTGAAAAATATGAGGTGTGGAGGCACAAGTGGGACAGAAGGATGAGGCAGTTGGGCAAAAGGGCACACAGAAGATAAGCTGTCTCCCAGTCCTATCCTTCAAGAATTTCCTACTCCACAAAGCAGAGATGACTGCAGGGCATAAGTAGTCCCCCTTTTTTGGTCTCCCCAGCACAATTCTCAGCTTTCCTTCTGGTGCCTTTGGAGAACCATTTCCCTCCCCAACTCTGCTTGTGGAGGAGTTGAAGTGACCTTACTGGTCCAGCCATGCATGACTCAAACTGGTCACCATAGTCCCCTATTGGCCTAGACAACAGGCAATAAGGGTATAAGGTCTGGGCCCCAACAAAGCCAACCAAAGACTGCTGCAGAGACCCAGAGAGAGAGACGTCGTCAGCTAGGGTTGCTGAAAGGGGGACTTGAGTCTGGGGATGCTAGCGGCCATTTTATCAGCTATAGAGAGACCTTCTTGCATAAAGGAGTCCATGCCTTTATAGGGAGAAAAACAGACATTGTTTGAGCCCCTGATTCTAAGGGTTACATGAGCCAACAACCTGAAGTCAGGTTGGGTTACAGGTACACACTGCCCAGATGCAACCAATGATCTTTGTTTTGCCACAATTTTTGCAATGGGAATGTCTATTAAAATGACCAAATATGGAGCGATGCTTTTAAAAGTACACAGGTACAAAGGTGATGTCCATTGACTTGTCTTCTGTTCGTGGGCCTTAGATCATTTCTACAAGGATACATGTTGCTTTTGTGATATGAAAAAAACCCCAGCAACTATTATAAAAACAGATAATTTACCTTTGATATTGGAACATAATAATGAGTGAAAGAAGCCAGACCCAGGCATTCATATTGTGTGATTCCATTCATATAAAGCTCAAGAACAGGTAAACTGTGTCTATGGTAATAGAGGTCAGAAGACCTAGGGAGGATGTGGCCTGGGAGGATCATGAAGGAGACTACCAGAATCATGGACACATTCTCTCTTTTCATCTGGGTAGTAGTTACACAGGTGTATACATATGCAAAAAGTTACTGAGCTATATGCTTAAAGATTTATTTTACTGTGCATGTATTTTATATATATACGAATGTACATTATATCTCAATAAAAATTATTAAATAGAAAAATCACATGTATCCATATCTATAGGCACCTTCTGGCTCTGTAAATCCCTTCACTTATTCTACAATCTGACTCTCATTTCATAGGGAAAGTAAAATCTTTTCTTCATTTGGATTCTGAAATACAAGAACTTTATGGAACAAATAAAAGACTAAAATATTAGAGACAATATTGTGGAAGGCACCAACTCTTTCCTATCACCACCTCTGGAAAGCCATTCTCCCCGACTGAGCCCTCCAAATATTCTCATGGCCCCCAACGTTCTATCTCACAGTAGATGTGAATCAGAGTCTGGTAGATTCAACAGAACTGCATCCTCTTAGAACAAAGAACAGTCTGGCATTTGGAACAGAAAAGCCTTGCTTTCCCAGCAACTTTGCAAAAGTGATTTCTACTATTAATGGGTGGAACCTTCTCCTGGATTGATCCCCCTTTTCACAGGACTAATTATAGATTTATTAATATTTATAGGCCTCTCGTCACAGCCCATAGCTCTTGTTTGAGGACATTAAGCCTTATCTCACTACCTCCAGGAAGGGGCATTTGAAGCCAGCTCTAATTGGGTGACCCGCAATCAAGATAGAAGGGAAAAAATGACAATAGCTCGCCTGTTGCCATATATTCAAACACGGTCCGCCCAGCTTAATGATTATCTTTAGAATTAATAATCTTGCTAGCCTACGTTTGAGCCCTAATAGTGGGAAATTGTATTAAATACTTTGCTAAGAGCAATCAGCTTTTTGATAAGGCTAATGGACCTGCCCCTAGCTGTTTCTCATCTCTGTGCTCTGTTTCCCTTCCCCAGCAGAAGGCCACTTTGTCCATATTACTTGTCATCTAAAATCAGCATCACCTGGTGCTGTTTCCTGATGGGGCTCCCCCTGCCTCTCTCACCCCATCCAATCCATCTTAGGAGCTTCGGTGAGATTTATCTTTGGAAGATGAAGCTCTAGCTCTGACACAGCCCTACTCTACAGGGGCTACAGTGTGAGTGGTATAAGGGAACATCCAGTCCTCCATGACCCAGCCCCATCTGCTTCATACTTTGTTCTCTTCAAGAACCCAAATCCCTAGCTACATTGAACAATGACTTCTCTGATGCCAGGACACACCCCTGATGTTAGAAAACTACATAGGTTTGGGATTTGGACACTCTAGAGTTAGAGCCGAATGCTATCACTCTCTAGTGTTTGATTTTGTCCAAAATGCTCAGCTGCTTTGAGTCTCAGTGTCTCACCTGCGACAGAGATTGAGCTTACTGGGGGCACAGGATGTAGGGGCCTGTGATTCAGATGTGCAGGAACTGGGGTACCTCTTCCATGTAGAAGGGTCGAGTAGTGTGGCAAAGAGCACCAGAACCCCAAGAATAGTTGCCCCACGTCACCAGGACAGAAATTAGGTGCTGCCGACAGGCACCAGGCAGGCTGCTGCTATCACCAGCGAGCCCCCTGACAGCTGCTCCAGCTGTCTCCTGTCAGAGAGAACACACATCTGAGACCAGACTGATGAGCTCGTCTCCAGACAGGCAACTGCGGAGGGAAAGGGAGGAGGGAGGTGGGGGGGCTAGTCCAGTGCACATTCTGCCCATCTCACCCATGCCACCCAACAAGAAGCTCTTAATCACCAGAAAGCCCAGGAGGGACTTTCTCGGGCTTCTCTGACCTTGTCAGTACATGCACAAATATGCCCTTAAACAGGTTTGAGAGTCCAGCTAAGCATCATATAATAAATCCGTACATGTGCACGGACATCAACATGCACAGTCGTGCCAATGCATCTGCATTGGCATATAAGTATTGTGCAAGCTTATATGCACACATATAAGTATGTGCCCATGCACATACACATTCACACCCATTCTCAAACAGAAAAGCTTCTCTCAGTGCACAAAGATACTCATTCGTGTTTTGATTGCTATACTTCATGAACATGAACGTGTGTGTCCATGTTCACACATGTACACATGGGGTCTAAATCTGGATTCTTTTAAAAGCAGACTCTCAGACAGCAATTTAGGTGTCAGTGTTGACTTAGATTGCAAGAAGTACAATGAGGAAGACAGGAAACAGGAAGGTGTCTTCATGAGTGTGACCTATTCTTGGGGCCCAATCCTACTAAACATTTTCTGAGAGACTATGAGGAACACACTTTGTGCCAAGAAAGAATAAGGACACTGTGCGGGAGGTGTCTCAAAACTCTATAAAGTCATCGGATGAGAACTACCCTGGGTATAACTCTCGTGCACTTTCAGGCTGGGCACACTCAGGAAATTCTCTTAAAGGGAGACACAGTTCCCCATAATCATATGTGGTAAGTGTCCACAGGGGACCTCAAAGTAGACCAGGAATATGAGTGGGACATTGAAAGTATCTACTGCACAGAGGCCATACTTCCCATTACTTGTGCCCTCAAAAACATGTAAAAGGGTGGGTAAAAAATATGTAAAATACTATATACGTTGATTCTAAGAGGCACATTTTAAACATGGTAACATACCTGAAATTGGCATATGCCTTACAATTGAAATAAGCAGTGACTTATTTCTTTATTTTTAGTTTTTAGTATATAAAATGATGGTACATGTTGTCATTGATAGTGTCTTGGGCTTATATATGATATCCAGTAAGTCCTCACTTCTATAACAACATCAATAGATCCCTGGAAACTGCAACTTTAAGGGAAAAGAGGTATATAGATCCTCAGTCTTCAAATAATGTCATTTTATTCATCTTCAGCTGTAATAAATTTCCTTACTCCTCAATGTCATAATGAAACAAAGTTGAACAAAACTGCATCTATGTGCTGCCATGGACCTAGACTGTCTCTTTAAATATACTCAAGAAACTGGGGACAGCATGGGAGGGACAGTAACTTTTATCATAGCTTTATTAACATATAATTTACTTGCCATAAAAATTCACCTTTCAATAGTATGCAGTCAGAGTTTTTAGTATATTACAAAGTTGTATGACCATCACTACTATCTAATTCCGGACTATTTTCTAATTTTGAAATAGCCACTCCAGCTCTTTTGATTCCTGTTTGCAAGTTATATTATTTTCATATTTTTACCAGCAGAGTACAATTATGCTTGCCATTGTTTCGGTCTGTATGTCTTCTGTCTTTTTGCCCCTCTATCCCTCCAATATTGTCTTCACTTGTGTAAAATAGATAATTTCTAGTATGCCATTTTGATTCTCTTGTTGCATCTTTTATTGTATATTTTTTGGTTATCTTTTAGTTGTTTCCCTGATGATTACAATTAACATCTTAAAATAATCTAGTTTGGATCAATACCAACTTAATTTCCACAATATACAAAAATGTTACTCCAATATAGCTCCATTTCCTACTTCCCTATTTGTACTATCACTGTCCTAGAAATTACATCTTTCTACATTATAAGCCCATCAACACAGTTTTATAATTATTGCTTTAATAAGTAGTCTTTTAAATCAGATAGGAAAAGAAAAATATTACAAACAAAATTACATTTGTGTCATATATTTACCTATATACTTAAAGAATATTTGCTCTTTATTTTTATACTTTCTTTATACAGATGCAGTTCCTATCTCATGCCTTTTCATTTCAGCCTAAAAAGACTCCCATTATATTTTTTGTGAAGCATGTCTACTAGTGACAAATTCTCTAATTAAAAAATAAATCTCGGAATATCTTAATTTCTCTTCCATTTTTTTGGAGGATAGCTTTGCTGCATAAAAAACTTTGGAAATCAGTTCCCCCCCTCCATGGTTTGTTGTTTTTGCTGTTGTTTGTTTACTTAGTGACTTTGCTGGATTAATTCTATGAAGTCTATATTCTTTGTCATATGCGGTCCTTGAAGTCTCAGCTCCATTAGTTTGGCAGTCAGCTAAAGTTAAAGATTTTCTTAAATGTCCTGAACTGACAAATCTCACAGCCATTACCAAGGGAATTTAGTGGAATTTAAAACACAGCCTTAGCCTTTGCTTCCTGCTTACACAGAGCCCTAGGTTAGCCAGAGGTGAAAGATTATGACCTTCTCATGATTTTCCTAAACATGCACATGCATGTGGCCATCTAAAAACAAAAGTACATGAAAACACACATATATCTGTGACACACATGTTCATGCTTGCAGGGAACGACAATCAACTCTGTTCAGAAAGCGCTCCCCAGCTCTAGTTGCAATGTGGAATCCAGAGCAGAGATGGGAAGTAGAGAAACGAGGCTGGGCATCATCCAGCAATAGTGATGGTGTGGCCTGGACTAGGTCCAGGGGAAGCTACACATGTTCACAGCCAATTACCCCTGTGAACCCCATGTGTATACAGGCCCAGGCACATGCACATGTAGATACATGATCCACTTTTCTGATATGCACGCGTCTGACTCAGAGGAGCTGGGGGACTGGTTGTGAGCCATAGGGAACTTTGTGAAAAGGACAAGATTCTGGAGGGGTGGCTATGAGGGAAGTGTGGTTTTCTGGGCCTGATACCCCAAAAGTCCACCAGCCTCCACTCTTTCAGACTGGATCTACAACCCACATTCTACCCAGGGCAAAGCAAATCCTATCCTGGTCCTCCTCCCTGGCCTCCCAGTTGTGGCCAGGCCTACAGCTTTAACAACTGCCAAGGCCCTTGTTGGTCCTCCTGGTTTGTTATCAGATCTGCCTGTGTCACCCTAGGTCACTTCCCTTCCCTTAAACAATTTCTACAGAAGAGAGTTATGTTTTCTTTCTTGATTCATTCCACCCTGAGTTCATCTCATCTTCAGCTCTAGACCACTCCAGTGAGGGAATACATGGACAGACCCAGTTACAGACAGACTAGATCATCTTGAGCCCCTCAAATCCCAATTCCAAAGATCACAGCTATCCTAAATCCAAGGTACCACAGCTCTAGATTTTTTAAAAATACAATTTCTTTTTCTTATGAATTATTTTAAAGATCTAAAGAATACTATCATGAAGATCAATATACTCACTCCCCAATTTTAACTGACATCAAAATTATGCCTGACTTGCTTCAATTCTTACCTTTTATTTATTTTTTATTTATTTATTCAGTGAATGAATGTATTCATCCACTCAGAGGTTGATGAGCCTTTAGGTTGTTTGTAGATTTTTGCTATTGTGGGCAGAACAGTTATGAGCATTCTTGTCATGTCTTCTGCTATGTATGTGCAAGGGTTTCTCTTGGGATAAATACCTAGGAGTGGAATTGCTGAATATTCAGCTTCCTGAGATACTGCCAAACTGTTTTCCCAAGTAGTTGTATCAATTTGCACTCTACCAGCAGTGTCTGAGAGGTCTTGGAGATCTGCATCCTCTGCTATCCTCACATAATGGAATGCTTTCCAGAACTCAAAATGAATGAACAGTAGCAAAAGGCAACAATAAGGGTGACTCTTCGCAACACAATAGTAAGTGAAAGGATACGTAAAGCATGTCACTCTTTTTAAAACTCTATATAAACAAGTTACACATACAAATAAGTATATATACACACATTAGTAGCTATTACCTTTAAAAAAAATGTTACAATCTAAGACCCTGGTACACAGGACTCCCTAACTCCTTTCTCTCTCTCTCTGCAGCCCAAGGGAAATGTTCTCAGGCAAGCAATAGAGTATGTAGCCTTCGCACTGGAGTTTTTTTTATTTTAAATGTTTATGAATGAATCAACACTGGTGGTGAGTTTTTTACATTTTCATAAATGGTATGAAATATACATAGCCTTCTGCAATTTGCTTTTTTCCCCCACTCCTCATTATAGCTTTGAGGTTTTTCCATGTGGTTAATTAACATTAGCATGTGGTTAATGTTCATTACCTTTATTTTTTATTTAATTTTAGGGTTACATTTTTGCTCTTCCATATGTGTACATGTTCCACTTACCCTCCACTAAATCACCCATACCAATACTCCCTTATGCCTTTCTCCTTCATCTTCTCCAGTCTGCCCCGGTTCCCTCTGGTAACCATTAAATTCTTTTACTGATCCTCAACCTACTAAAGATAGAGCTTCCATATGATCCAGCAATTCCACTCCTAGGTATTTACCCAAAGGACACAGAAACATTAATTCCAAAGAGCACCTGCACCCCTGTGTTTATAGCAGCACAATTTACAATAGTTAGGCTTTGGAAACAACCCAAATGCCCAAAAATAGATGACTGGATCAAGAAGATGTGGTACATATACACCATGGAATATTACTCAGCATTCAAAAAAGATAAACACATGCAATTTGCAGCACCATGGATGGAGCTGGAAGGCATCATGCTCAGCGAAATAAGCCAGAAAGAAAAAGGAAAATACCGGATGGTCTCACTCATAACAGGAATCTAGAAAACCTAAATAAGGGACCAGGAAAAAGAATAACTATAAGAAAGAAAAAAATCAAAATCAACAAACAACTATGAACCAGAAACACACTTTGGGGGGGGTGTGGAGGGGAAGGGAGGGATAGGGGTCAAAATCAGGGGGTTGCAATTGTATGGGGAATATAAAAATAATAAAAAAAATTTTTCAAAAAAAATTCTTTTACTGAGCCCAATATTTATTTCTGCTGTATTCTGCCTGTGTGTAATTTTTGGTTATTCATTATCCAAAAATGAGTGAGGCCATTCAATATCTTTCATTTTCTGACTATTTCATTTAACATAATCATCTCAAAGTCCATTCGTTTTGTACTATTTCATCCTTTTTTGTGGCTGTATAGTATTCTGTTGAGTATATAGTCCACAATTCCTTTATACATTCATCTGTAGAAAGGCAGTTAGGTTGATAATTAACTTAACTTGGTAATTATGGACAGTGCGGCTATTGAAGTTCATCACTTTTTAACTTGTATGTTCAATATACTAATTTGTCCCACTATATCCATCCTCCTATAGAGGGGATTAATTCAGAATTTTGAAATTTTTTTTTTTTTAAGATTTATTTTTTATTTATTTATACAAGCATTGGGTACAGTCAGAAGCGCGGGAGGGTGAGAGAATTCACCAGACTCAGAGCGGGGAGCAGAGCAGGCAGAAGGACCGAGGTACACAGCTGAGGGGAGCAGCGGGTGGCAGGAGAGGTCTGCACGCCATGTGGGACCCTCCTCCGGTGGTCGGGGAGCAGCCAGGGATCGAACAGGTGCTGCTGAGGCTGCGGGCAGCTTCGCAACCCAGCGCTCAACCGCTGCGCCACCAGGGAGGCCCCAGAATTTTGAAATTCTTTTTGAATTAATTTGTAATTTTGAGATTCCAAGATGCTGAAATTGCATCATGCCAATATTTCAACATAGTTAATATACTTTTAAAATATAAACCTAATTTTTTTAAATATTTATTTATTTATACAAGCACTGGGTACAGTCAGAAGTGCGGGAGGGTGAGAGGATTCACCAGAGCCAGAGTGGGGAACAGAACAGGCAGAGTGATGAAATACACTGCTGAGGGGAGCAGCGGGCACGGCAGGAGAGGTCTGCACGCCATGTGGGACCCTTGCTGGAGGCTGGGGATTGAACCGGTGCTGCAGAGGCTGAGGCTGCAGGCAGCTTTGCAGCCCAGCGCTCAACTGCTGCACCACCAGGGAGGCCCATAAACCTAATTTCTTAATGATTCCACTCTCATTGTCTAGATAGTGTCCTCCTGCTCTTGAGTTTGCAAAGTCACAGCTCTGAGGGAGAGAGGAAGGACTTGGGGCACAGACAACAGAAGTGGGAGAGAGGTCAGCTAGGCTTCAGGAAGAGGAGTCAGAAGGAACCAAGAGCCTTTAAAGTGGCAACTCTGAGAAAGGGGCGGAGGGCGGTGACAGAAGCCACATCTGGATAAGATGACCCGAGAGCAGCAGGGAACCAGGTCCCCTTCTAGGCTAAGACTCAGAAGAAAATTCTGGGTCCACAAGCCTGAAATAGTCTCACACAGGCCCCATGAAGGCTGGGGCAGTGCAGGAGCTTCAGGGAGACTCATTAGACCCAGACAGCAGCATACCATGGTTTCCAGCAATAGAAGGGCAGTATGTCTTGATAAGTAGACAGCTGAGGGTCAACTGTCCTTTCCCATGACTTATATGGAATGTCCCCAGAATGTCACCTAACCCCATGAAAGAGGGGAGCCAAATCCACCTAGCTTTCTCTTGCCCTGACAGAACAGGGCATCCAAATGGGCACTGCATATAGAAAAGCAAAGAACACTCTACGGCTTATATATCTGGGTGTGGGTGGGTGTTCCTGCACTAACCGTTGAGGAACATGGGTTTCTAGGATTTAAGCCTTTCAGGTTCTAAGATTCAAGCTCCCCAAACCTCCAGATTCAAGGGAAATTTAGAAGGAAGGAAAGTTTACCAGGTAGTGTTCATTTTCCTGACTCTCCCAGACACCTCTGGGACAACTGAAGAATAAAAACACTTTGGAAAGACTCCTTGTACCCAGAATCTTTGAGATCTACAAGGTAGCAGCCCAGTGAGTCAAAACTGTAGCACCAGCCCTTGCAGAGTCCCTAGTCCACTGTAACAGAGGGAAACAGGTTTAGAAAGGGCTTGATTTGCCCTGATCACACAGCACCACAGAATTCACACACATCTTGCTCCTTACTGACTGCCTTCTTTCCACCTTCTGTCTGTGCAGTTCAGGACTATAGCCTAGGGTGGGCCTGGAATGGGATCCCCAGTGCCTGTGCCATGATAGCCAGCTCCCCCAGCCCCAGGCCTTTCACTGCTGAAGGTTGCCATCCATTTTTCACACAGCTCATTTGTCTGCAAACCATGAAGAAAGATCATTCCTGTCTCTCTGCCTCAGCTGCCACCCTGATATATAGCCTTCATCACAGCCCCCTTCCCCAAAGAGCACCTCCCTTCTCCCCCAATCCCCCAACACTGGGGGGTAGTGGTAGGGGTTGGAGTGATATTGAGCCAGCTACTTTGTGGGTGCACTTTCAGAGACTGTTGCAATGATATCCCTGCCTTGTCTTTGTGGAGGAAAAGCAGTGTAGACATTACTGATCATTGCTGTGTGGCCTCGGGCAATTCATGTCACCTCTCTGTATAACTCCCCCCACCTCACCTCCAGAAGCCACACTAGGTCTGTTTTAAAGCTCTTACTTCACCTGATCTTTCCAGCATCTCGTCAGGAATTTTCATGAGAATAATCCTAATTTCTATTCACTCTTTGTGTCAAGTCCCATGCTGCATAGGCATCAACAGTCACTGTCCTTAACAAGCCTCAGCATCTCATGACAGAGCTAAATATCCAAAAAATAAAAGCACCACCCCAGCATAGAGATGCAATAATCAAAAATATCCTGGATACCCTCAGGAAAGGAAGTGATCCTCCTCCTGGGAATGGAGGGAGAAGGATGAAGAGTAGAAGGTGTGTGTGTAATTAAGGAGGAGTTCTGAGGGTGGGTTATGTGGGTTATGAGGCTCTGAGGTTAGCAGTATAGACTCTGGAGTTAAGACTGCACTGGCATCCTGATGTGCTGTGTGATTTTGAGGAACTTGCTTGTCTTCTTTGAAATTCCACTGACTTTTAGAGAGCCGTTAATAGGACTTCCACTTGGAGAGCTGTGTCAAGTGACTAAGGCATGCAAAGTGCTTGATACATAAGGTTAGCTGATGGGAAGAGTGCTAAGTGTTTGCCTAGAAGACAAGGTGGGAGCAAATGGTCCGGGCAGTGGTATCCACACCTATCCATGGGGTGAGCTTTAGGAAATAGGAACCACTGCGAGACACTGGATCTTAGTGTGCATGGCAGGAGGTGCTGAGAGAAGAGGCTCTGAAAAGGTATGGAAGGCCAGGAACTTGTACCCAAGCCTGAGAGCAATGGGGAGCCATGGAAGGGCCTTGAGCAGGAGTGGCAAGGTCAGATTTAGTGTGAGAAAGACTCCACTGATAGTGACTGGGAACAAAATCAAAATGCTGAGGTTGGAAGGTTCAAGCTGGAATCCAAACCCTGGTCTCCCAGCTTAAAAGCCCCTGCACATTTTCAGCAGGATTTCAAAACCTTTGTGAAATCCAAAGTCCAATTTTCCTGAAGAGCCCAGGTACTGTAGGGTTGCTGTCTCAACTCTGGGGAGCAGAGGCATCCAACTTCGGGCTGAGAGCAGAAGGTGTGTGTAATTAAGGGGGAGTTTCGAGGTGGGTGATGGGATGCTTTCATGAGTGAGAGTCTGGCTAGGGGGAAGGGCAGGGCAGCTCACAGGGGCCCTTCCAGTTGGTCAAGCATTCCTCCCTCCAAGGAGCCATGGCTGTCAGGCGTGTACGAATTGTGCTCCTGGCTGCCTCAACTCACATCCCTCAGGTAGCGCAGACGCCGTGAAGAGACTGGAAATTGAATGCAAAATCAAAATACAGCAAACAAATGGATGCAAGTCACTTGGGGCCAATAATAACCACCTCTGGCCTCTGAAGCCAGGGAAGTTCCAAGAAGTTGAGCTGGCCTAACCAAGAAGGAATGCTAGACTGGACACCCCTGCCCCAACCCTCTATGGGCCCCAGGTCTCCTCCCAGTAACCTACCTTACTGGAGGATCCCCTAGATCACCTAGTTGAGCCCCTCAGGGTACAGTCAGAGGAAACTGAGCCTTGGAAAGAAAAGACAGGTGAAGCCTAAGGACACAGAAAACTGGAGCCCTAGTGCCAGGCAGATCAGGATTTTGATCTGGCTCCTCCACTTTCTAGCACACATTACCTCAGCAGGTAGTCAGAACCCCAGTTTCTTCATCAGACAAATGGGGAGGAGAAGGCCCTTCTCACAATTTGGGTGGGCATATCACAGGTAGTACTGAGTGTGGAAGGTGAGCTAGGCAAACAAAGACACAGAACTTGCATTGTTGTGGGGAGACAGACATTGAATAATCACTCTGATTTGTGATCATTCATTACAAACAGAGGGCTCTGAAGGGAAGGAACATGGCTCTAGGAGTGTGTAACACAGGGACATAAATGCTGGACCTAGGTGGTCAGGGAGGACTTCCTGGAGGAGGTGGTGCTTGGACTGAGATCTGGAGGGAGGAAGGAAGAGAGACACAGAGACAAAAGCAGGGGGAGAGGTGGAGGTACAGAACCAGAGCATGGGAAAGGCAGAGTCAAAGGAAGAGAGTGAGAAAAGATAAGCAAAGAGAAAAAAGCAAAAATGAAAAAGCAAGGTAGAGAGAAGCAGTCAGGCTCAGCCAGCTGGACAGACTAATGGAGAAGGGAGAGGTGACTGGGAAAGTAGGAGCTGAGAGACACAGAGCTAAAGAACAAGGGAGGGTGAGAGGGAAGAGAGAGACCACAAATGACTCCAAACTCCCCACCCACTGCTGCCTGGACTTTCATCTCTGACACAAGAACTTGAACTCCCCTGGAGGGAAGCGCAGGGCGTTTAGGCTGGAGCTGAATAATGCATTTCACGTGCTAGGGCTATTTCATCTTTGCCTTTGTAAACTGAGATTCCGGAGCAGTGGGTGGCTACAGCCTGCAGGTTGTAGGATGGGCAGGGAGAGCTGAGAAGGGCTGCTGTTGCAGAGAGGTAAGGCTAGGACTGGCAAGCCAGGCCTCCAGGACAGAAAAAGGGCTGAGTTTCCTCCTCCCACCACACCCCCAGGGAGTACCTGGTCGGGATTTTCAGCTGGTAATGAGTTCCTGCCAAAGAGTCAGCAGTCAACTAAGGTGCTGATGGTTAGGCAGAGTGTTAACTGTTAATGAAGGTGTTGATTGCTAACTAGGATGTGTTCATTGTCAACTGAGGTGTGTGTCAAATAGCGTATTTGCAGTTTACTAGGGTATTAATTGTTAATAAAGATGGTTGCTATTCACTAATAAAGAGTATTCACTATTAATTAGTGTTCAACAAATCAGGTTTTTGTCAAATAGAATGTTTGCCCTTAACTGTGTTAACAGTTAATGAAGGTTTTGACTATTAACGAGGTTGTTCTGCATCAGCTATTTGTGAATAGGGTGTTTGCTCTGGCACCAGTTTTGGTGCCTCAGTTTACATATCCCTCCTCCTCCTCACCACCTCATGTCTCCTCCCCTCAGGCTTGGGTTCCTAGGTAGCCACAACACCCCCTGACCCATCCAGAATTGGCCCCACAGACAGTTCCACCCAACAACCTGGTCCTGATCTTACTGGAACGCCAAGGTAGAAAATAGAACACTTCCTGCAGCGGCCTACATTTTGGAGGGGATCATTTGAAATGCAGGCATATGCTACATAACACTCGGAGAACTCAGGAACTTGCTGGACAATATTTGTCAAGTCATTCCCTCTCTGGTCTTCGAGTGTAAAGTGGGGTTTGGACCAGCACTACTGGAGGGTCTGGCCAGCTTCAGTTTTTAGGGCTAATGTTCAAGGCCCATTTCACAGATACAGTAACAAAAGGCCAGGGAGGTGACTCTGTCCTGTGTTCTCCAGCCCTTCACCATTCATGTTTCCTCCAACCAGGTACCCCCAGACCCAGAGAGCCTCTCCCAGCCCCAGGGTGACAGTGGTGAAAGGCTAGACTCAGCAGTTGCCAGCTCTCCTCACTGGTCAGAGAACCATCTATTGTGAGTGGAGGATGCTAGGTTTGGGCAGACACGTCTTTGCCTGCATTTGCAAATACACTCAAATATACGCACTTCTACAACACACCCCACAACTTCACACCCACGTACACATGCACCATACACAGCACACAGATGGTCTTGCAGACACTCACAAACACTCCAGGACACCCTGCACCCACACATGCCCTGTTCCTGGCACATTGCACACCCTACTCTGTAGCCATGACATGCCCCTGCTGAAATAAGTTGATGGTTCCCCAGGGCTCTAGGGACAAAGACCAAACCCAGAAAAGCCCTGCCCCCTGCCTACTCCAACTCCCTCTACCCCACACTCCTCTCACACACATCAGCCTCACAGTCTCTTGAGGCCACCCAGGCCTTGAGACATGCTGCCCCCTTCTTGAATACAAGGCCCTCTCCACTGCTACTCTGCTCAAAGGCCTCTTCTCTGGGAAGCCCCTGTCCAACTCAGGTCTCCCTGGAATCGCCAAGTAGAACCATAATGACTAGTTACATGTGTGATATTTTCCTCTTGTCTCTATTAAGCCGGCAGCTCCCTGAGGCGATGCCAGTCTGGCTCCTTCATATCACCAGTGCCTGACCCAGCAAAGACGAGGGGAGAGGTAGAGGTGGCTTGGAGGGGGCACTTGAAACGGCACATGCATTTATGCCATGAATGATGTGTGAGCGGATAAAGGGATGAATGGAGGGTGGCCAAGTGCTCATATTACAAAGCCAGGGAAAGAGGAACATGCACACACACAGCATTTGCTGGAATCAAATCCCTTATTCCTCTGATTAGGTGACCCAGAGAAGTGATGTGACCACTCTGAGCCTCAGTTTCCCCATTTGTAATATTGGGATATATAAATAAGCCTAGAAATAAGTAGGGAATGGCAGTGTCCCCAGACTTGGTCCTGACCCAGGAGGCTGCCCATTCCATTTCATAAACTCAGCCTGAGCACTGCCTCTCCTCAGCTAGAGGCAGAGCTCACATCTGGCACCTCAGCTGGTGCCTCCTGGCCAGGCAGAGAGAACAGCTGTGGTAGTCAGCGCTCACAGTGGGCCACCTTGGACCAAATGCTTGATGGGCACTTTCTTATTTATTTCTCTCAACAGCACCATGAGGTAACATGTGTCATATTCATCCCCATTTTACAGAGAAAAAGATTGAGGCTCAGAACCTGCCTAGGATGTTTGGGGGAAGGGACAGAGGACCCTGTGTGAACCCCTCTCTGCAACCCTACTTGTACTGTATTTCTTTCTCTCCTTCTCTCTCCCTTTCTCTCTCAATTACCTTTCTCTTCATCCCAGTAGATAAATCTCTCAAAGCCTTCTTTCTCTCACCTCCCAACAGCTGCACCCCTGCTGCTCAGATTTCTCCCACTTCTGGCTACCCTTCCTGCCCCCACCAGCTGCCAACTTCCCTTCCTCCCACTAGAGAAAAAAGGGAGTGGTTCAGGCCTCCCTGTGGCCTGGACTCCCTGACTCTGCCATTCCTTGACTGTGTGACGCAGGCACATTGAGCTTCCTGTTCCCATCTGCAGAGCTGGGGCGACAATGAAATGACCTGGGGTTGCAGGTAAGAGTAAACGAGCAGGGCCTCCCCGGTGGCGCAGCGGTTGAGCTCTGGGTTGCGAAGCTGCCCGCAGCCTCTGCAGTGCCTGTTCGTTTGTTCCCTGGCTGCTGGCAAGGGTCCCACAAAAAAAAAAAAAAAAAAAAGTAAACCAGCAAACACAAGTAGGGTGGGCACTGTTGGTGCCCACTTGGACCCCTTTAACTTGTGATGTGTATCTAAACATCAGCTCCCTTCGGGTTTGTTGCTAATAAGCAAATCTTATTCAGAGGCCTGACCTCGGACTACAGTGCACCTGAAATGTCAGAGGGGATGTGGGGGTGCCCCTGGAGTGGCTCCCAGCCAATAACTGACAGCTGCAGGGGGTTAAACCCAGCTCTTCTGTTTGCAAGTGGGATGAACTCTGAGTCACTTTACATGCCAGAGCTGCCCAGGAGATCAGGCTGCTGCCTCCCAGTCCCCTTACCTGGGCACACCTTTATAACCAATATCCTGCACGGGAATCTTTATCTCCTGGTCTGATTCTGGGGTCCCCAACTTCAGCAACAGTGTGCACCTGACTCAGAGTACAGACTCAATCCATTTTAGCTCCTATTATCTTACTTCTTGACAGCCAGAAACAAACATCTTTGTCTCTCTAGGTCCTGATTTCCTCATCTGTAAAATGGGCACAATGTCACCTGTGTTCATAAATCTTCATTGAATAACTGAGTGAAGAAACAGACATATGTCCCACTTTAACTGAGGTGTGGTCCCAGCTGGAAGGGCAGTTTCTCCCCACTGGGTCACCCCCACCTCCCAACTGCCCTCCAGTCCCAGAAACTAGGAATTCCCACCTCTGCCCCTCCACGCTTTCCTGGCCCAGAGGAGGAAAAACAGCCCTCTGTGTCCCTCCCCTATAAGCAGGAAAGCTTCCCATCACACTCTAGACATTAAGTTGAGGTCAGCACAGCCCTTTTCCTACTTAACAACTGCCCTTTTTCTACTTAACAACAAGGGCCAATTTCAGAGGCCTGGGCCACCATTCCCCCTCAGGAGGTGCCGGATTTTGTCAGATTAGAAGAATCCACTGTTACATTTTTCAGGAATCTTGAGAACTGGTTGTTAAACTGTCAGTGACTTGAATGCCAAGATGGGAATATTTATACCATGGAAATTGACAAATGCTACAAATCCTAGATTCTTAGAGTCCTGGATATTAGATTTGGAGAATCTCAGCTAGTGAGATCACATATCATTCTGTTGTTGAATTTCCAAGGTTCCACCACTTGCCACTCAATATGCCAAAAGAATTGAGAGACAAAAGTTGGTGGGAGGAGAAAGGTTTACCCTGTGACTAGTAACCTGAGATGATGGAATAATGTAACAAAGACCACCTCATCTCACTAAGGGCTTGGGGCTGATTATAAAGGGTCATGGGCCAGAGAAGGAGGGTTGAGGCCAGAAGCAAAAATGATTTGCTAATCTCTTCCAAGTGGTCCATGTTCTCTGGGGCATGCTCCTTTCTTGTAAAGATGAGCTGATGAGTCTTTGCGGTCAGCTGCTCTACTTTGAAACTGCTGCTTGAGAAGCAATGATAATCATGAAGGTAGTGGTTGGCTAGCAAAATGTTTCTTTGCTCCCACTTTCAACTCAGGAATTTGATTCTAGAGTTAGCAGGTGAGCAAATATTCCAACCTGGTATCATCAAAATTCCTCTCCTAAATCTTTGGGGGTGGGGGAAAGACCCCATGTTGGGGGCCCAGCCATGCTCTATAAGCCCAGGGGTGAAACACATCTCTGCCTTTTCAGGGGAACAGATGAAGCACTTGGTGTGAGTTTAGGGCTGTGTATAGTAAAACATGCATCTTTAAAGGTGCCATTTCACTTAAGTTGGGGTAAGATGCTCAGACTCACCATGAGAGATATCTAGAAGGCAAAGCCACGTATTTTTCATTTCATGATACATATAGAAACCCCAAACTACTCTTTCTCTCCCTCTTTCTCCTTCTTCTTTTTCTCTTTCCCTCCTCTCCCTGGTTTACTCTCCTCCACCCACACCAGTCATAGTTAAAGTTCTATATCCCCTTCACATAGGAAGTAAAAATCATAGAAATTTGGACCTCACAGCCAGGTTCTGTTACATGCTGAGATCTCCCTTGCAGCAACTGCATGCCTCCCCACTGCCCCCCGCCAAAAAAAAAAAAAAATAGTAAACTTGACCTCTGCGTTCCTTCAGGCAGTGAGTTCACCATCATGCAAGACAGTCAAGTCACTTCTGATCACCTTTGATTTTATTGTTAGACCAAAATGGACCTTCCCACATTTCTGATTATTGACAAACGTCACAAAGTTCTTCCCCCACAGGAGCTGGTACACAGAGGAACTGGCCAGGGGGCCCAAAGGTACCCTGTGAGGATAGAAATAAGGCTCGGGCACTCTGAGGAGGACTAGTATTCTAGGGAGCCTGACTACACCCTTGACCCCAACATTGCATCAAATTTTTGAGTATTCATGGACCCCTAAAGTTCTATGACCCACTTCAACAGATGAGAAATTTGCAGCCCAGAGACAGGAGGGACTTCCTATGGTCAAGGTCACACAGCACCTCAGACTCCAAGTCAAGAAGTAAATTCACATCTTACGCCTCTAACCCTGTGGACTCCCCCGTTTCAGACCTCCGTTCCCAGCCAAACGGAGACAAGCCTAGAGCAGAGATCTGAAGCAGACGCCCCACCCCCCCATCCCCGGGGTTGGGGTTGGGAGGCGGGTTACGTCTGCATGGCAACCCCGACCAGCCAGAGCCATGGGAGACCTTGGTGAGTCCCCAGGCCACTGAAGGGGGCGGACAGCTGGGCCCGGTGATGGGTGGTTTTAATATTTAAACACAGTTTGCCGCTGCACAGCCAAAGGCAATAGCAGCTGCCTCCTTTTTCTTCTCCTTCCTCTCCTTCCTTTCTTCCCTTTTTTTTAAATCTTTAATGTCTCCCGCCAGCAGCCAGTGGGGGAGGCGTTGTTCAAGACTCATATTTCAAAGGGTTGCCACAGCTGGAGGGATTTTCAGAGCATTTCGAGCCAATCCATTGTGTATAAATATATAGATATATATATATAGGTTTCATTATCCCCTTCAGGGCTGCCAGAGAATATATTCTTTTAATATGTATAATATATTTGAGCTGCTACATGACTCGTGGTGGGGGGGCCTGGGGGGAGGGTGGCCCATAACTGACATTTCAGAGGCATTTCCAGGGACTGAGAAGAGCTGACTTTGGGTAAGGGGAGGGGTTCGTTCAGCAGAGACTGGCCTTTGGAGTCCAGTCGCCAGGAGGGTAAGGGGGCTGAAGCACAACCCCTACCTTGGGCCTGGATCCAGCACTGATATTTAGTCCTTTGAGATGGTTCTTCTGATCCTTTTGGGTATCCATAGCTTTCCATTGTTAAGTGGTATTCAGCTATAACAAAGGACTTAGGGGCACCATTTCCTGGATCTGCTGCAGCCAAGGAAGTTTGAAGCCACATACCAGGCCAATTGACCTTGGACAAGCAGCATAAACTCTCTGAACCTTAATACCTTCATCTGTAAAAGGAGATCTCCAGCCTACTTTGCAGGGTGAAAGCAGAGAGTGCCAAGGAGCGCTCACAACTGGGGATGTGAGCCAGTTATGGGGTTTGGGGTAAGAGGGTGAAGGAGGCTTCCTTGGAGAAGTAACACTGTGTTGACCCCAGAGAAAGGTCAGGGAAGGAAAATGGTCCAAGTACCTTCCAAGTGATACCGGAATTGTCAGGCCTAGTCTCTCAGCCAGTCCTGCACTGTCCCTGAAACTGCCTAATAACCCTAGCTTGCCCTGTGTCTCACAAGCATGCCAAAGCAAGGGGCATCATGGGCATGTGAGACCCACTAGAGGACCAGGTACAAAAGGAGCTGGGCTACACTCAGGGAGCAGTCTTAGCTTGGAGGGAGCCCTGGGCCCAAGTGGCCCACAGGGGCTCAAGCCTTCCCTCCTTTTCCTTCAGCAAGTGGCCAGTGCCAATACTGCAGCCTCTGTGTGCTGTTTTGCTTGCTTGGTGCTCTGGGTGCATCTCCTAGCCACTTCCCACAAAGCAAAATAATGTCTTCCCTGGCGGGGAAGAAATGAGGTCAAAATAAAAAAGGTGACTTGTTTTTCTTGGCATCTGACTCTCCAGCAGCCTCTGCTCATTTGTCTCTCTCAGGGTTCTCTTTGACTCCCCTTCCGTCACCTCGGTCTGGTCACCTAGAAGAGGAGGGCAAAGAGGTCCCCAGTATTCTGGTGGGAATAGAAACTGAGGTCTGGGACAAGGGCTCCCACATAGGGGTTCAGACCAGCTGACTCAGCACCACCTGAGAGCTTCTGAGTCAATGGATTTCAGCACCAGGAGTCACATTTCCCAATGGTTCGGGGTGATATTGAAGCCAGGCAACTTTGGGGGCCTTAATTCTTGAGTTTAGAGTTTAGAAACACAACCCGGCCCCAAAGGCAGGAGGATACAGAGGATTGGGATCCCTATATTTCTACCAGCAGTTAAATCCTGTGACCCTTGTAACTTGCTTTTCTCATGCTCTTCTCCATCACTGTAAAGGACACTTCCAACCACCTAATTTTTAAAGACAGCATCCTGGATTCGTCCCATCCCTACCTCTCACCTAAAAGCAAGATCCGTCAACCCTCCTTTTAAATATATCCAGAATCCACCACCTTCATGCCTACCAGTCAGCTCTGAGCCATCAGGGTCTCTCCCCTGAGTTATTACAACAGCTTCCTTTCTGGTCTTCAGGCTTCTGCTCGTGCCCTGCCCCAGCCCTTCTCCACCCAGCGGCCAAAGGATCTTCTAAAACTATGAATCTGATCATTTTCCTTGCCCTAATTCACCCTTTTCTCTTGCCTTGCCTTTGCATGGCTGGTTCTATCTCATCTTTCAGCTCCTAGTTTAAAGGCTGCCTCATTAGAGGGCCCTCCCTGACAGTTCCCAGAGTAGCCTCCCCCTCCTCAGTTATCTTCATCTCTGCCCTTTCTTGGTTTCCTTCACAGCATTTATCACAATTTGTAATTATTTGTTTGTTGCTTACTAGTTTGACAGTTTGCCTCCAAGCTCTAGACAGCAAGATCCCTGGACTCAGAGCCTCATTTTTCTGCTTACTGTTCTATCCCCACGACCAACACAATGCCTGGCACACAGGAGGTGCTCAATATAAATTTCTGGAGGAACAGAGGGGTGATATCTGATTAACCCAACCCAACATTTTAAATCAGGCTGCTTAGGTCATGAAAATGCACTCTCTTGGGTCAGATGACATCCCATTAGCCGAGTAAGCACTGTCCTGGGATGAACAGGGTGGTTTCTTCCCAAAGGGGAACTGTCTGGGCAGGTTAAGGATAGAGTCCCCAGGACCCCGTCCCAGATGCCTCTTAGGCCTCCAACCTGCCTAGGATGGAGCAGAAAGAACTGGAGAGAACTGGAGGTTCCACTTGCCTCCATTCCAGTTTGACAGACGAGTAAACAGGCCTTCAGCTTCTCCCTCATATTAGGGACAAGTCCCCCAACCTTATTCTGCAGACCTCACCCGTGGGCCCACAGACTTCCCAGCAGCTAAGAAAGATCGCTAAGGAGACTGAACAGACACTAAGTGCAACTCCCTGCCTGGAAGTAAGTCTGAGCAGTCCAACTAGAGATTAGTGCTCCTATCCTATTTCCTGCAGAACTTCTCCCCTCCCACGAAGTCTGGAGAGAGTTGTGGTGTCCTGGGATTTGGGACTAGAGTTTAGGAAATCTGAGTAGCTTCTGCCCCCCTTTTTGGGCCTCAGTTTCCCCTTCTGAGCAAGGGGGGGGGCGTTGAGATGAAGGTAGTCTCCTGAGCCTTTGAGTGTGATCTCTGGTGGGGGTCTCCCATCTACCTGAAGCCGCCCACTGCGGATGCCACGACGCTTCTCCGCGGAGCGCTGGCGCCCCCTGCTGGAGTGAGGTAGGGGGCGGCGCAGCTCGGAGTCCAGAGATCTGCAGAACCAAGGGCCAGGAACCAGAGATGGGGAGAGATTCAGACAAATAGAGTCACAAATACTCGCCAGCCTGACATTATAGATCCATCCTAAAACACGGACACAATACCACCCAGACTTCTCCCATAGTCCCAGGAGTCCAGGAGGGCAAGGAACAGCTGGTGGTGAAGGTGTGGACACAGCTTGGACACTTGGAGTATCCAAAGCATGTGTGTCCTGCAGGCCCATCACAGTGTGTGTATGGGGAGAGGAGGAGAGGCTGCATAAAGACCCCTTGAAGAAATGACACCCAGTCACCCAGTGGCAGGAAAGTGCCAGATAGATACAAGAGGCAGACTCCGTGGAGGAGAAGCCAAGACTCCACTGCCACTCTCCGGTAACCCTAGGGAAAATCCAGCTGTAGGTTTGGAGACCCGACAATCCCTCACTCTGTGTGTGTTGTTACTCTGCAGGCTCAGAGAGTGTGCAGGTCCTCCAAGGGCCACAGCAGGAACCTGCTGCTGGGAAGATCCAGAAGCCTGCAGAGCCCTAGCTTAAAGCTTTTCTGCTGGAAATCAGCTTTCTGCCTTTTCATATTTCAGTGTGGACTGCTGAGCACTGGACAATTACAAGTGCTTGCCCAGCACGGTGCATATCCAATGGTGAACGAAGTCCCTGCCCTCATGAAGCTTAGTGGGCTTGATGGACCATAAAAAAATAAAGCAAGCAAGAGATATCATGCCAGTTGATAATCCAGCAATTCTACTGCTAGGTATACCCAGGAGAAATGGAAACATATGTCCATACAGCCCTGCACAGACTCACACATAACTGTTCTTGGTAGCTTTAGTCCTGATAGCTGAAAACTAGACACAGCTCATCTCGACAGGCATCTCAAAAAACATGCTGAGCAAAAGAAATGCAACACAAAGGTGTACATGCTGAATTACTCCATGTGTGAGAAATTCTAGAAACAGAAAAGCTAAGCTATGTCACAGAAAACAGATCAGTAAGCACCTGGGGCAGGGAAGGAGCCCCAGTGATGGAATCTTAGAATGACAGAAATGTTAATTCAGGGGTGGTTACTGAGCTACAGGTATTTGTCAAAACTCATCAAACTGTATACTTTAAATGAGTGCATTGTATAGGGTGTAAATTATACCTCTACTATGTTGTTTTAAAAAAGTTATAACTTAATCCCTTAAGAGGCCCTGGCGGCACAAGGGATTAAGATGCAACCTATGAAGCTGGCCGCAGACTCTGCAGCACAAGTTCGATCCCCAGCCAGGGAGCAACCCACATGGAACAGCAGACCTCTCCTGACTTGCCCGCTGCTCCCCTCAGTAGTGTATTTCAGTGGATCTGCCTGTTCTGTTCCCCACTCTGTCTCTGGTGAGTCCTCTCACCCCCCATAATTCTGGCCTGTACCCCAGATCTTGTATGTATAAATACATACATCTTTAAAAAAATTAAAAAAATAAAAAGGAAACTTCACAAAATACTTTTGTGAAATCTCAAGTTTGAGGTCCCACGTCAAATTATCCAGGCAGCCTCTCAGCCCTCCCAGTAGCACTGCGGCCACACTAAGGTTTGGAATCAACCCACTCTCCTTAGATTGGAAATTTCATCATAAAAACCTCTTTCATATAGAACTCCACTTGCAACTCCAGACTAGTATCCATCCAACACACACACACACACACACACACACACACACACACACAGAGAGAGAGAGAGAGAGAGAGAGAGAGAGAGAGAGAGAGAGAAGAGAGAGAGAGAGCCAGAGGAGCACTTATCTGCTTCCAAACTTTTAGCTTTGCTGTTCTTTCTGCCTGACATTTTCCCCACATCTTTATGTCTGTGGTGCTCTCCTACTCATCCTTCAAAGCCCAACTCAAGTGGCACTTGCTCTCTAGTTGTATTCCCACTCTGGGCTCCCAGAAGAATTAATTTCTCCCTTATCTGGCTTCCCACACCCTTCTCCTTACCTATCTGTCAGAGTATGAAGCATCTTCTGCCATAGATGCCACCCTCTGTATCTGGCTGAGTGCTTATTTTGAAAAGCAAGGCCTAGGATGTCTTATTCATAAAGTATCTGACAAAAATTTAAGGAGTACCTGCTATATGCCAAGCACAGTAAAAAGTATGTTAGATACAGCCATGGGCAAGACAGACCCAATGTCTGTCTCCTGAATTTCACAGCCTGCAGGGCAAGACTGACCCTACATATGTAGACAAACAAGTATATAATTTCCAAATTGTGTTTAAGTGCTATTAAGAAAGCACCCTGGATGTTCTGAGAAAGAATAATGGGGAATCATTTTGGAAGAACAGGAATAGAAGACCTCTATGAGAAAGTGACACTTGAGCTGAGTCCCGAGGCATGGGAAGGAGCCAGCAAGATGAAAGGCTGGGGACAGCATTGCAGGCAGAAAGAAGTCTGTGCAATGTCTGATGTGGAAAAGCAGCTTTTTTCAAAGAAAACAGAAACTAGAGTAGTTGTGGCAGCGCAGTCAGGAGAGCAGGTAGGTGAGTTTTCAGTAATGGCAATGGCCTGATGACACAGGGTGTAGCAGACACTAAAAGGGTCTTAGCCATCAGCACCCCCACACCCTGATGGCTTCCTGTGTCTCTGTGTGAGGAATCATCTGCCCACAGTGCTGAGCTTGGCTGAATGCAGAGAACAAGCCAGAAGCACTAATCCCAAGGGGTGAGCCTTTGTCAGTGAGGATCAGAATTTAGAGGATAAATTCCCCCTCTTTGGCGGGGACCAGGATGAGGTGAAGAAGGAAGACACTGGGGCATGAGATTGGAAGCACTCATTCTCAGGGTTGTGCCAGTGTAATCAGCAGGGAGTAGCAAGGGGACATAGCTGAAATGACCAGAAAAGGGTGTTCCTCCTTCTTGGAAGCCTCTTGGGATCTAAAATGTCCCAGAAAGGGCCTCCCCGGTGGCGCAGTGGTTGAGTGCTGGGTTGTGAAGCTGCCCGCGGCCTTTGCAGCACCGGTTCGATCCCTGGCTGCTCCCCGGCCACCAGAGGAGGGTCCCACATGGCGCGCAGACCTCTCCTGCCGCCCGCTGCTCCCCTCAGCAGTGTACTTCGGTCCTTCTGCCTGCTCTGCTCCCCGCTCTGGCTCTGGTGAATTCTCTCACCCTCCCGTGCTTCTGACTGTACCCAGTGCATGTATAAACAAAAACAAACAAACAAATAAATAAGTAAAACATGCCTCTATTTAAATAAATAAATAAATAAACGAATGAATAAATAAATAAATAAATAAATAAATAAAATGTCCCAGAAAGACCTTAAACAATTAAAAACGAGGCTGGGCAGGTGAAGGGGATTCAGATGCCAACTAAAAAACATGGATTTAATTTCCGGTAATTTAGAGCAGGGGAGGATTAGGTCAAGGTAAGGTGAGGTAGAAAGGGTAGAGAGGAGGTGCGGGGCTTGGGGTCTAAGTGTGAAGTGAGCTGAGAGAGGGAGAAGGGCCCATTTGGGGATAGGTTGGAGGGTAATTGGGGTTGGTCATACAGGAATTACTCTGAGTTGGCTTCTCTAGGATGTCAAACTTCTAGACTACTGAGATTTTTTTTTTCGTATATCATGTACTATTTATCATTCTAATTTATTGAATACCCTTTGTTATTCAAATTAATGACTACTACATACCTACCAGAATGGTTAAAATATAAAATGGACAATTTGTAAATGTTAGAAAAGACAGGGAATAATGGGGGCTCTCCCATGTAGCAGGTGGGAATGTCAAATGGTTCAACCCTTGACCCAATTTCGGTGCAAACGTTTCAACAGTCTCTAACAAAATCAAACATGCACTTACCACATGCTCTGCCCATTTCAAGCCCATTTCTTATCTCCAGGAGAAATGAAAACAAATGTCCAAATTGGAAAGAACCCAAATGCTCACCAACAGAAGACTACATAGACAAATTGTGGTATATCCATAAAATAAAATACTTCTTAGCAATAAAAAGGAATGAATTGTTGCCACATTCAGTAACATAGATGAATCTCAAAAACATTATTGCAATGAAAAATGTCAGACACAAAAGATTACATGTGATACTATTCCAGCCATTAAAATTCTAAAACAGGTAAAACTAATCTATGTTGATACAAATCAGAATACAGTGGTTAGCTCCTTGAGAGAGTAGGTAGAATGAGAAGGGATATAGGAAAGATTTCTGTGATGCTGAGAAGTTTTCATATCCTGATTTGACTGGTGACTATTCAAATGTGTATAATTAAAAAGTTGCTGGGCCTCTCTGGTGGCGCAGCGGTTGAGCGCTGGGTTGCGAAGCTACCTGCAGCCTCTGCAGCGCTTGAGCGCTGGGTTGTGAAGCTACCTGCAGCCTCTGCAGCGCCGGTTCGATCCCCAGTCGCCGGGCGAGGGTCCCACATGGCGCGCAGACCTCTCCTGCAGCCCGCTGCTCCCCTCAGCAGTGTACTTCGTCGGTCTGCTTGTTCTGTTCCCCACTCTGACTCTGGTGAATTCTCTCACCCTCCTGTGCTTCTGACTGTACCCAGTGCTTGTATGTATAAATAAATAAATAAATAAATAAATCTTTAAAAAAAAAAAAAAACCCTATTCTCATATCCCCATACCGTCCCCAACGCCCGACCCATCCATAACTCCCAGGATCCCCCGATCTGTTCTCAATGTCTATAATTTCATCATTTCACAAATTTTATTTACAAAATCATGTAGTATGTCACCTTTGGGGGTTGTTTCTTTTTTTCACTCAGCATAATTCTCTGGGATTCACCCAAGTTGCTGCATACATCCATAGTTAGTTGCTTTTCATTGCTGAGTAGTATTCCATGACATGTATGTACCACAGTTTATTTAATATTAACCTATTGAAGGACATCCAGATTGTTTCTAGTTTGGGGCTGTTACTAATAAAGCTGTTATGCATAAGTTTTTGTGTGAACATATGTAAGGGCAGGACCGGACACGGTGCAGGTTTTCTGATCCCATGCAGACTGGGTAAAGGAGTCAGAGTCCTCAGTGGTTTTGCAGGCTTTTATTGGGTTCAGCGGGTATATGGCAGGCAGGGGTGCTGGCTGGGGGGCTGGGAGGCTGGCAGGCCTCCCAGCCCCCAGCAAGTCTTCACTCTATCTGGGCTCTCTGGTGATCTCGGCTTCTGCTTCGGCTTCTGCTTCGGCTTCTACTGCTGCTACTGGTGCTGCTGGCGTCCCCCCGTGACGCCGCCCCTAAAAGCACAGTCTTAACTCAGCTGAATCCCATCTACCTATGCCCACACCCTATTCCAGGTGCCCGCATCAGGCATGCATTCAGGACAAGGATCCATCATCTATCCTAATGGTGGAGGGCAGAAAAGCCTGACATTTTCTTTACCCTACAACATACATTTCCATTTCTCTAAGATAAATGCCCATGAGCGCAATTGTTAGTTCATATGGTAATGACAAGTTTAATGTTTATTTTCTTAATACTAAACATGTTTACCAGAGTGGCTATATCATTTTCTATTCCCACTTGCAGTGTATGAGTGATCAAGTCTCTCTACTATTCTTTATTTTAAACACTTGGATAGGTGCATAGTGTTATCTCATTGTGATTTTAATTTGCATTTCCCTAGTGGTTAATGATGTTGAACATCGTCCCATGTGCGTATTTGCCATCTGTGTATCCTCAGTGAAATGTCTGCTAATGTCTTTGTCCATTTTTTGATTGAATTGTTTTTTGTTTTTTTTTTTTTACTTTTGAGTTTTGAGAGAGTTCTTTTTTTAATGAGGTATAATTGACATATAACGCTACATTACTCTCAGGTGTACAACATAATGATTTGATATTTGTATACATTGCAAAATGATCAGCACAACAAGTTTAGTTAACATCTGTCACCGCATGTAACTACAAAAAATGTTTTCCTTGTGTTGAGAACTTTTAAGATCTATTCTCTTAGCAACTTTCAAATATTCAATAGTTTTATTAACTATCGTTACCATGCTCTAACATTTTATTTTATAACAGGAAGTTTACCCTTTTCACATATTTTTCCCACCACCTACTGGCAACCACTGGTCTGTTCTCAGTATGTATGAGCTTACTTTAATTGGTTGTACAAACTTCTATTTCTACCAACAGTGCATGAGGGCTCCCTTTTCTCTACATCCTTGCCAATACCTGTTAGTATTGCTTGTCTTTTTGGTAAAAACATGAATAAACAATATCAGAAATGAAACAGGAGAACTTACCACAAATGGCACAGAACTAGAAAAGATCAAAAGAGATTATTATGAACAACTATATGCCAATACATTCAATGATCCTGAAGAAAAGGACAAATTTCTAGAACAATATAATCTACCAACACTAAATCAGAAAGAAAGAGTTGAATAAACTAGTCACAATTGTGGAAACTGAAACAGTAAAATCAAGTCTCCCTAAAAACAAAACCCCAGGTCTAGCTGACTTTACAAGCAAATTCTAACAAACCTGTAAAGAACAACTTAAACCTAAACCCAACTTGCTCAAATTATTTCTAAAAATCCCACTGTGGTCAAGTGGGAATACCTCAGGGATACAAGGATGGTTTAATATATGTAAATCACTCATGTGATACATTATATCAACAAAAATAAAGATCAAAATCATACCAAATCGATGCAGAGAAAGCATTCAATAAGGTCAGCAACCATTTATGATTAAAAACTCTGAACAAGATAGGAAGGAACCTGCCTCAATAAAGCCATATATACAACCAATATAATACATAATACTTAATAGTAAAAAACTTAACACCTTCCCTTTAAGACTAGGAACAAGAAGAGGGGGCCTACTGTCAGTCTATTTAATTTAGAATTAGGGGTTCTGGGTGGAGCAATCAGACAGCAAGAAATAAAGGAAACCAAGCTGGAAAAGAAGTGAAACTATCATTATTTGCAGAGAATATGATACTATATATAGAAAATCCTAAAGAGTCCACCAAAAAGCTTTTGGAAACAATAAATAATACAGCAAAGTGGGGCCTCCCCAGTGGCGCAGCGGTTGAGCGCTGGGTTGCAAAGCTGCCCGCAGCCTCTGCGGCGCCGGTTCGATCCCTGGCTGCTCCACGGCCATCGGAGGAGGGTCCCGCATGGCGCGCAGACCTCTCCTGCCGCCCGCTGCTCCCCTCAGCAGTGTACCTCAGTCCTTCTGCCTGCTCTGCTCCCCACCCTGGCTCTGGTGAATTCTCTCACCCTCCCGCGCTTCTGACTGTACCCAGTGCTTGTATAAATAAATAAATAATCTTTAAAAAAAAAATTTAAAAAAAAAAATACAGCAAAGTGATAGGTTACAAAATCAACATACAAAAACCTGATGCATCTTTATATAAAATGACCAAGAAGACTAAGAAATTAAGAAAATAATTTCATAACTACACAGACAATTCACTAAAGAGGATATCCAGAAGGTCAAGAGGTACATGGAAAGATGTTCATCATTGTTTTTCATAAGGTACCCCTGAGAATGGTACCTTTTAAATGACCCCCAACTACAAGCTGGAGAGGATGTAGAGAAAGAGGACCCCGATCACACTGCGGGTGGGAATGTAAGCAGGTGCATCTGTTTGGGAAAGCCATCTGAATTTACCTTAAAACACTAAAAATGCAAACTATGGTGCAGCAATTTCACTCTAGGGCATCTATGCAAAGAAACCACCAACTAAAAAAATTATATGTGCCACAATACTTATTGCAGCATTATTTAAAATAACTGGGACATGGAAACAATCTAAATGCTCACTGAAGTGGTATAGGGCATCCCTGGTGATCTAAAGTCTCAGGGAGCTCACCACTACCGCCTGTCATATGGAGCAGCAGACCTCTCCTCTCCTGCTGCTCCCCTCAGCAGTGTATTTCAGTAAATCTGACTGTTCTGCTCCCCACTCTGTCTCTCGTAAATTTGTCTCACCCCCTGCATCTCTGGCCTACACCCCAGTTCTTCTACACACAAAAAATTAAAAATTAGGGGCCTCCCCGGTGGCGCAGCGGTTGAGCGCTGGGTTGCGAAGCTGCCCGCGGCCTCTGCGGCGCCGGTTCCATCCCCGGCTGCTCCCCGGCCACCAGAGGAGGGTCCCACATGGCGAGCAGACCTCTCCTGCCGCCCGCTGCTCCCCTCAGCAGTGTACCTCGGTCCTTCTGCCTGTTCTGCTCCCCGCTCTGGCTCTGGTGAATTCTCTCACCCTCCCGTGCTTCTGACTGTACCCAGTGCATGTATAAACAAAAACAAACAAACAAACAAACAAATAAAAAACATGCCTCTATAAAAAAAATAAATAAATAAAAAGCAGAGTGACATAAATTAGCAGATACTTTAAAAAAAATTAAAAATTAAAAAAAAAAAGATGTGTTATTGCTTCACAATGGAATACTATTCAGCCATCCAGTTAGATGGCTGTAAATGCTGACATTTACAGCAAAATGGAAGGTGTTTGAGGAAATTATAGGAGGCAAAACAAGTCAAAATGACAAAGACAAATATTGAACACTTATATGGTAGATGATATGACAAAGCAAAATACTACAAAAAATAGCAGACACTAATAAAAATAAATTTTCTGAGGCTAAGAAGTGGGGGCGGCAGGGGGAGAAGAAAAGGTCAAGGGGTATAAGAGTCGGTGGTGGAAAAAAAAAAAAGTTTTAGGTCCTGTAATAGAGGGCTGTTAGCTTTTGGCCTGTGGGAATGAAATCAGCCTAACATGTCTTTATCTAACGCTGATAAAGAAGGTAAACTGAACCAAAAAAAGAAGTAAAAGGTTGCGAAAATTTAAAGAGGCCAACAACTAAAATATTCTGCAAAATAGTCATGTATTTTTTCAGCACCTCAAAATACATAGTTCTATTAATGGATATTACTGAATAAAATTGCAATCTGTAGATTTAATCAGGTGGGGCACTACTATGCATATCTTGAGAAAAAGCCTTTTCTAATACTTGAGACTTTAAGAGAAGTCTTAGAGATATAAAGCCCATTAAAATTGGTATTGTTTATATCTTTGTCAAGTGTTATGTTGAGAATCACCTATTTCTAGAGTTAAAATTTAAAGGCAAGGAAAGTATGGTCATTTATTTCTCATTAGACTAAACTATAAAATGAGAAAAACTGATGAGGTCAATTTCTCCTTTTATGGATAATGCTTTTGCTATCAAGCCTAAGAACTCTGCCTAGCTCTAGAGTGTGAAGATTTTCTCCTTTGCTTTCTTTTTGCTAAAAGTTTTATAGTTTTATATTTTATAGTCAAATCTGTGGCCCATTTTGAGTTATCTTTCATATATATGAGATTTAGGTTGATTTTTTTTTAACACATGGAAGTCCAATGGTTCCCACACACTGTGTTGAAAAAACTATCTTTCCTCCCTTAAATTGCTTTTGCATCTTTGTAAAAAATAAGCTGGACATGTTTGTGTAGGTCTACTTTTGGGTTCTGTAGTTTTTTCCATTGATCTATGTATCTACCTTCTGCCAGTACCACACAGCCTACATTTCTATAGCTATGTATTAAGCCTTAATATTAGGTAAAGTAATTCTTTCCACTTTATCCTTCTGATTTATGATTGTCTTACTCTTCCAGGGTTTGTACCTTCTATATAAAATTTAGAATAAGCTTAGTTGTGTCTACAAAAAAAAAAGTCTTTAAAGGATTTTGACAGGAATTGCACTAAACTAATAGATTTGAGACCTGACAACTTCACTATGTTGAGTCTTTCAACCCATCAACACAGTATCCATTTATTTAAGTGTTCTTTGATTTCCCTCATCAATATTTTGTAATTTCTAGCATACAGATACCATACATACTGTACTGTTTGTACCCTTTGTAGTTCAATGTTGCTGGAGAAACTGCAGATGGTATTATTTTTATTTTTGGTTTCCACATTTTGTACATGGTTTACAGAAACAAAAAAATTACTTGATCTTAAATTTTTTTAATGTTGGATTTCATTTCTAATTAAGATATAGAAAGCTACATGAGACTATTGCTCTCATCCTATCAATGAGAAAAAGACAACTTATATATAAAAGCAAAACTTTTCTTGAGCCCATTGGAGAACTAAGGTCACAAGGCAACCAAGTGAATTGAATTCTAAAGGGTAACAAGCCCCATAGGGAAGAGACAGAACCTGTTAGGGGGAAAAGGATGTCCTAAAGCTAATCCCATACAGGCTTTGTGGACTCCACCCCCACCCCAGGCCAAAGCCAAAGACACTGGGAACTCCAAATCCCATCACCACCAAAGGGAAGGTGGCTGGGACCTGAGGGTGGGGTTAAGCAGCCAGGTTGATATAAGGCAGACACGTGGGCTTTGGAGGGGTCCCCCATTTTGGCTCTCCACCAGCTAGCAGCGTCTAGCCAGCTCTGAGAGTGCCTTTGGGTTTCCAGGTCGGCGGATCAGGTAGGAAGCATTAAAGACTTTATTTCCCTATTTTCTCCCTGAGTTGTACATTTTCCTTATTTCCTTTCCCCTTGTAAATAAACCTTTTATTAACCTTTTGTGTATGCCTGTAGTGGAGTATTAATAAGTCCTTTTTAAGCGCGCGGATGAGGACCCACAGCCAGGCAACCCGCTCAATATCGGGGCTGCCCTATAACAAACCCACAGATGGCAGAACCCAGGAAAAGGAGGTAATGATACCGGAATTGTCAGGCCTAGTCTCCCAGCCAGGAACGGATTCCAGGCTGCAGGGCAGCGCTGAGCCCCAGCCACTAGACCCCCACGGGTTGGTGTCTCACGAAGCCGCAGCAGGAACTTCGCAGACGCTCAGGCAAGCAAGCGAGAAGAGGCAGTTTGTTTAGAGAAAGAAAAAGTTTATTGAGGAGAAAAAGAACAGAAATAAAGGCCAGGGAACCAGGCCTGGGAGGGGCAAGGAAGCCAAAGTAGAGTCGTGTCTTAGGGAATATATACCTTTTTTCCCTCATTATTCTAAAGCTGCCCCAGTCTTTTTGTGATTGGTCAGTTCTCGGCTGTCTCACTCAATTTGCTACTGAGTGGGGATCTTCACATTCCTTATCTAACAGGTTTCTTTTTCCCCATTTGTTGCATCTTTAAATTTATGGCCCAGTCTTCTGGATGGGCATCCCTGCATTGAAGTTAAACAGCTGCCCTTTTAATGTGACCATAAATTAAATCACTCTCCATTTCTCCAATCTCCGCCTCCCTTTATCACCTGAAGGAAACCAGGACCAGCATTAACAATGTTGTCCTTGGTCCTGGCATGTTTGTTTTTCCTAATGGAATTGGTTATATTTCTTTGGTTGTCCTTATCTCTGAAGCCTCCCTAAATTCTTCAGAGGTCCCCTCCTGCACTGTCCCTAAAACTGCCTAATAACCCTAACTTGCCCTGTCTCAGTACCATCATAAATGCAAGTAAAAAGAAAAACAGCTAAGATTTTCATTCTTAAAGGCTGAGTGTAGGCTCTTGTGACATTTAAAATTCTAGGAACCTCCAGACACAAGAGGAGTTTACACTCTCCTTGCAAATTCTTTTCTACAGGCCTCCATTAGATAGAAAACTGAGAGTAGGATAGAAGACCCTATAGGGCCTTTGTCGCTGGTACTGGAGCACCAAACTCCACTCATTTGGACAAGTGAAAACAGTAAGCTGCTGGAGGACGAGCAGGAAACACTCCCTGGCCTTGGGCTCAGGCAAAGTTCCATAGCTTCTGGCAAAGGGGTTGAAGCCAAGGTCATTTGCCCCTAGGGGAGGGGTGACCAAACTGCCACTGAGGAAGAGGTATTTACTCCACTCCCTATTCTCAACAAACTTTTATTATTTATATCTTTTTTACATAATGAAGAAACACTTCAAGAAATATCTGGCACCATGAGGAAAGATGATGGTCCTTAACACAGTTTTTGTGCTAAATGAAAAGCAACAGCAGGGGGACAGGAAAACCTGCTCAAGTCCAGGATTCTGCACTGATATAAAACAGAGATCACCAGCCACTGCCCAATATTCCACCCACGTGTGACAGAGTTGGGCTGCTATGAGGGAAGAGACAGGAAGGCCAGGGAAGTCTACTTCAAGGTCCAGCCACACATTACACCCCTACAACTTAGACCTGGCCAGGAGCAAGCAGCCTGTATCGAAGCCTCACACTGAGTAGCCGACATAGCAGACTACTTCTAGGGGAGGATTAAGCACTGGCAAGAGATCCTCTTCATGGCACAAGTGTGCGGGGTCTGCTGAAAGGTGAGCGTGGAAGAGGGACAGAAAAATTCTCTGGCAGTCCAGCCTCACACTAAGCACAAGGAAGTAACAAGCACAACTGGAGGAAATTAAAGTCTGTGGAATGTTGAGGGTAACTATAGCAACAACAAAACCTAACCCTGCCCAACCACCTACTAGATTGACTCAACACACATACCAGTAGAAGTGTTCCTATTTCCAAACATAAATACCATTTGCTTGAGTTTCTCCTTTTACCATAATATATAGAATTTAATTAAATATTATGAGACACACAAAAAGAAGAAAAAAACAATGTAATCCCTTTCAGAAGGTAAAAAAAGACAGTGTTATACCAGCTGAAATGGAAAAGACTAGGGGTAGGGCAGATTTGGGGTGGCGGAAGGATCAGGATTTCTGTTTTGGACAAACTGAATTGGAGATGCCAATGAGACACGTAGGTGAAGATGTCCTGGAGGCAGGTAAACATGTAAGTCTATAGTTCCGAAGAGTGATATTATACTCTTATATGATACTAAGAATTAATTCCTTATTAAAATGATGCTATGACTTGTATACAACAAACTTCTGTTTCTAGAAACCATCAGAGGTAACCTTCAGAATCTGTCCTTCCATTGAAGGTCTCAAGTTATTTGTCAATGTCTGCAAAGTGATGGGAGAAGTGTTCTTATCCACTTATAGCTACTTTCCAGCCTGGGAAAATACTCATGATGATCTTTTAATTCAATTTTTAAGTGTCTCTTCATCTTGTGCAAAATACTTTCAGTGAGTTCTTCAGCCAAGTTTATAGCCAGATCATTGAGACCACAAAAACATTTTTGGCGTTTGTCTTATGGTTTACAGTCTGTGTGGGAATGGCAATTTCCCTCTAAGGGCATAAAGGGATCCCAGAGGTTATAAGGGCAGTTACTGCTTTCTGAGTGTGTACTGTTCCAAGTGCTGTGTCAGTTGTTACATCTGCATGCAAACATGAAGTATCATCGCTATCCAGGAGGTAAGTACTATATATACCCAGATCACAGGGAACCTGAAGTTCTAAGAGTTATTAGCATGTTATTTTTTAAAGATTTGTTTATTTATGCATACAAGAACTGGGGTACAGGCCAGAGGTGTGGGGGGTGAGAGGATTCACCAGAGACAGAGTGGGGAACAGAACAGGCAGACTGACTGAAATACACTGCTGAGGGGAGCAGTGGGCGAGTCAGGAGAGGTCTGCTGCGCCATGTGGGTGGCTTCCTGGCTGGCCGGGGATTGAACTCGTGCTGCAGTGGTTGCTGAGAGCTTCATAGGTTGCGTCTGAATCCCTTGCGCCACCAGGGAGGCCCCAGAGTTAGCATGATTTGCCCAAGTTCACATAGCACATGAGAGAGGCGGACTGGAATGCTCTGAGAGACCTAGAGATGTCAGTGAAGCTGGTGGTCCCTGCTGAGTCAATGCAGTAAAGGCTGAATGGGAGTCTAAGGGTGTGGAGGTGCCAGTTTCCCACTCTGAGCCTTGTTTGAGGGATGGGTCACCCAGCACTGAAGGAATGGAGCCACTCTGGCCTCAGCCCTTGCTAGTCTCTAGTCCCCATGGAGGGGCCAGTGGGCACAAGGTGGTGTCTGATGTGTAGGTGTGTGCGGGAGGACACTAAAGATCAAAAAAAGGAGACCATCAAAGCTCTGCCCTCATTTCCCCTCATTTCCAGACTCCCTTCCTTGTACCACCTAGAATACAAGGAAACCCACCTGAGATGCATGAAATTTAGTAAAAGTAGTTTGAGAACAGTGTTGGTGTGTGTGGACCATATTCTTGCCCGAAAAATCATTTTCTCCCTGATAACCCTTGAGATCCCCACCATTTTCTTTCCACTCCCTCCAGCCTCATTAATAGGAGACGGACAGACAGGGGAGGAGGAGGCCAGGGTCATCATGGAATTAGAGTGGGGCCAGGAGAAGATGGAAGAGGTGGCGTTCTGATAAGGCCCTTTCTGTCCGGTGTGAGGTGCCCCTGAGAAATACAGGGCCATTTACTTATTTGTGCTTGGGAAAGGAGATTTGTTTCTGGGATTCTAATGAAGCTGAGGTTTGTATATGGCACTCAACCAAGAAGGAAATCCAGCCCTTGTTTCCCTCACTGCGCTGTAGCCACCAGAGGAAGAGGTAACTTTCTGATTCACACTAAGATGTTCAGTGAGTTGGAAATTGGTCTGTTAATTAAAAAAAAAAAGTCTTATATGTTACCTACAAAGTTTAAGTGTTTTATTTGAACCTAAAACATAAATACATATTTACTCTCTATTGTTTTGATATAGGGTCAAGCCCTTTTCTCTGAGGAATACGCTGATTGGAATTCCAATTTAGTGGAATTAAAAATTAAGGTCAATTCCAAAGACCTTAATTTCCAATTTTAGTGCATTGAAAATAAATGGAAACTTAAAACTTGTGAAGTGGATGCAGGCAGAATTTTTCTTGAAGATTTCAGTTCATATCTAATTAGAGAACAGTATTTTAATTACTTATTATTACTGGTCTTCCTAAAAAATTCAACTTAGTTTTCATAAAAACAACTATGCTTCTTTGTTCAACATTTTTAATTAAAAAAATTTCAAACATATGGAGAAGCTTAACTAATTTTACAGTTAATATCCATATATATCCCCAAGAATATTCTCTATGTAATATTTTGCCATATTTTACCTTACTGAATCTCTCTGTCCATCCATTCATCTGCCTTGTTTTGATGCAGTTCGAAGTAAGTTAGACAGCTGTATACCTTCCCATAAACACTTCAACATGTAAATCATTGACTAGATAGAGCTTGATATTTGTGTAAAATTTAACATGTTGTGAAATGTGCACATCTTAAGTGTTATCATTCCATGGGGTTCAGTAAATGCACATATTTGTGTAACTCAAATCTCTATCAATGTATAGAACATGATTTTGTTTGATTTTTGCTTGTGGATACCTGTTTTCCTAACACCATTTATTGACGAGTCTATCCTTTCCCTATTATATATTCTTAGCTCCCTTGCCAAAAACTAGTTAGATGAATGTGCATGGGTTTATTTCTGGATTTTTCTATTCTGTTCCATTTGAGACTGCTATGTGTGTGCATATTCACTTAATGGTATCCCATAAGTCCTATATGCTTTCTTTACTCTTTCATTCTTTTTGTTTCTGTTCCTCTAACTGGCTAATTTCAAAAGATTTGTCTTTGGGTTCATTGGCTCTTTCTTCCACATGGCCAAGTCTGTTGTTGAAGGTTTCTATTGATTTTTATCAGTTGTGTCATTGAATTCTTCAGCTCCAGGATTTCAGTATAGTTCCTTTTAAATAGCTTCTATTTCTTTATTAAATTTCTCATTTTATGCACCCACAATTTTCCTGATTTTGTTTAGCTGTCACTCTGTGTTTAAGATGATTATTCTTCTCTAAGATAATTCATCATCTTCTTTAAGACGATCATTTTCAATTCTTTGTCAGGTAATTCATAGACCTTCAATTCATTGACGGGTACTGAAGCATTATGAAATTTGTTTTAAATAAATTTTAAATAAAACCACTAAAGTTTTCTTTAGTGGTGGAATATTTGCCTGATTCTGCATGATCCATGCAGTCTCCCATTGGTGTCTGTGCATTTGAAGGAACTAATATCTGTTCTTCATAGACTGGTTTCAGCAGGTAAGACCTTCTCCTGGCAGATCCCTAGGCTAATGGCATGATCTCCTGGATGGCGCCTGAGTAGAGTTGAAGGCCGGTATGGATCCTGCTGCTGGATATGCAGTAGGATGTATGACTTGTGAGCACTTTTATCAGGGGCTCACATGGCTTGGATTGTCTGATCCCCGGATAAAAGGGCCTCCATGACATTGACCAGTAGGGTTGGTGTTAAGACAAGACTCTGCTTCAGGTTCCACAAATGGTCTGTTACTAGATGCACAGATGGGTGTGCAGGTTCCTGGGAAGGTTCCTGATTGGTCACTGGGTGGGTCCCTGGATGGGAAGGATTGGGTCCAGACGGAGGCTGAAGACGGCTGGAAGAGAGTCAGAGGGCTGCTTCAGAGTGCCCAGGCAGGATTTAAATTTTCAGGCTTGTCTTAAGGAACACAGATGCTTATGCCTCCTACAAGGTTCCTGTGTGGATTGGACAGCAGTTGTGAGGGATTGGAACTGGGTTACAGGGCTATTTAAAGATCTGCAGTTGTCTGAGGTCTGCAGGTTTATATCAAAACTTGGACAGGTGTGGCTCCCAGCAGATCCTTCGGCAGGCAGAACTGCTCATGGACCATGGTTGGAAGGGCCTGGAACCTCCAAGGCTGTGCCCCTGAAGACAAGTCTGCAGATTTTAATCATGGCTGTGGACCCTGAAGTAGCCCTCTGATTCTGTTCCAGCCCTCTCAGCCTTGGTCTAGGCCCAACCTTGCCAAGTGAGATTATAGAGTTTCTTTAAGATCCATAGTTGTTGACCCAAAGTGATCAGGCCTACCTCAAGAACTCAGATGATATGTCATCTGGCAGGTCCCTGGGTGGGCAGGAGTGTTTCCAGCCCACAGTTGAGAGGGGCTGGTGCTAAGTTACTGGGCAGTGTCAAGACCTGCAGTTAGACTGTGATCAGAAGGCCTGCTCTGGGTAGAAAGACCACAGAAGTGATGTCCTCCTTGGTACATCCTGAGAGGCACACATGCCAGTTTGTCCTGTCACTGTAACGTTAACGTGGACCACTGGGTTAAGGTGGGGTCTGCAGGTTTCTTCACAACAGTCATCATTTTCCCTTTGTAATCAGTAAGCAACTTGACAGGAGGTAATTTGAGACTATAAATATTCTGTTCCTTATCCAACTTTTACCCAGTAATTTTAGCATCCATTAATGAGTCATATTCATGTATCATTCACATATATTGTTATTAGGGTTGCAAAATAGTGATTTGCTAAGTCCATCATCCTGTTTATATTAGTTGGCATTCTGTTGTAAGTAATAGCTCTCCCTTCTCTCCCATTTATTTCTTTATTAACAGTACAAACTCATGGATTTTTGTTTTCTTCAGTGGGAAATAATATACCACTATCATTATTTATGCTGATGTTTTATTGTCATAGAGCCAGTATTTGAATTCAAGTCTTTCTTATTTTAAAGTCTATGTTCTTAACCACTTTTCTATGCTCCATGCTACTTATTAGCTGTGTTACCTTGAGAAAGTTGCTTAATCTCTTTAAAACTTGGCTTTAATATAGGGAGGCTATAAGAGGCATGTGTGACAAAGATCCTAAAGGGAAAGTTTGTGACTTTCCCACTCAGCTGAGTCTTAGGACTAACCTCTGCTCCCTGCCAGGACCACATTACAATTCCATTCAATCAATTTCAAGCTACACTGACCTTCAGTCTAGTCCTGATCTAGGGGCTTGGCACACACAGGTAAGTCACAACCAGCTCCTGTCAGATCAAAGCTGCTCCCTCAGTTGGGTCCCAGAGTGAAACAATATAAAGTAGAAGCACAAGTAGTCATGATGAACATGTAGCATGAGCAAGAAATAAACATTTCTGGTTATCAGCCACTGAGCATAACCTTGTCTGCTACTCCCTGTCCTAGACTCTGAATTACAATGGGGACCAAGTCAGACTCAGTCACTGCCCTCATGGAGCAGAGTGTCTACAGGGAAAACAGGCACTAACCAAATAAATAGGTATTTAGTGACAATATGTGAAGGGTTATAAAGGAAGAGTACTTGTTACTGGGAGAGCATCTATCAACCTCATTTGGAAAACCAGAGTGTTTCTAAGGAAGCAACAGTAAAGCTTGGACCTTAAGCATGAGCTTGTCAGCAAGGTGAAGAGGGGCAGCAAACAGCATGTGTAAAGGCCCTGAGACAGGAGGAGACCCTTCTAGGTTCATGTGCTTTCTTTTTTTTTTTTTTTAATAGAGGCATGTTTTTATTTATTTATTTGTTTGTTTGTTTGTTTATACATGCACTGGGTACAGTCAGAAGCACGGGATGGCGAGAGAATTCACCAGAGCCAGAGTGGGGAGCAGAGCAGGCAGAAGGACCGAAGGACACTGCTGAAGGGAGCAGCGGGCGGCAGGAGAGGTCTGCGCGCCATGTGGGACCCTCCTCCGGTGGCCGGGGAGCAGCCGGGGATCGAACCGGCACCGCAGAGGCCGTGGACAGCTTTGCAACCCAGCGCTCAACCGCTGCGCCACCGGGGAGGCCCCCTCATGTGCTTTCAATTGTGTATCTTTAATTGCCTCTCACTTCTGTGAGCCCCAAGAACCTTTAGGTAAAAAGACTTCCTTTTTACTTAAAACTACCTGAAATTCTACTGCTTTCCACCGAAGGAATATAAACTGTATTTTAGGCAAAAACTTTTGGTCAGTCTCTGCACCCCTTTCTTACTGTCATATCAACAAGCTACGTCTCTCAAATTCTCACCTCAGTGGATTCATTGGCCAGAAAGTTCCATGCTAATGGATATGCAGGCCCATCTGGCTTCTCCACGGAAAAGTCAAGTGGATTCTTTTGCATGACTAATTATTAAAAAGCAATCTGACTTCCTTTTTCCTTCTGTTGATTCTTCAGGAAGCATCATGGGCACAAAAACACACTGGACAAGGCAGTGTCTCTCAAAGCATTCATTACCTCCTCCATCCCTGTGTCAGGGGAAATAACCAGAATAATCTGAGTCCCAGAACAAAAACAGATATTCTGCCTTCTGGGGTAGATCTGAATTCAAGAAAATCTCCCCAAGTCTGCTCTTTCCGCAGCCTTACCTAATCCAGTAAATCCATTTTTCAAGGCAAAATCCCAGGAATCATCTTCAATTCCTTCTCTTATCCCCTCACTTTTAAGCCAGCAGCAGGTACCAACAGTCTGGCCTTGAAAATGTGTCACAAATTAGCTCACCTTTCTCAATCACCATTGCCTTCACCCTTGACCAAATGCGCCCAGACACTTGCCTTGGCCTCCCCGCTTCCTCTCCTGCTTCTTCCATTTACACCAGTTAGAGTGAGCTTTTAAAAATCCAAATCTCCTACTTAAAGTCTTCCCTGGTTCTCCATTATTTTAGAATAAAACCCAAACTCATACCCTTGACTTATAAGACCCTTTATGATACATGATACGACCACAACCAAGGTCACTGCCCCCCATTCTGTGACACAGCCACACTGACTTGCTTGTGCTCTTTGAAACAGTCTCCATCTCTCACCTCTAGACTGTCTCAAATTCTATTCTCTTTGCCTGTAATGATATCACCCATATTCATGACCCAGAAACAACTTCTTCACCCTCAGGTGGGCTAAATATTACCACCTCCAGGAAGCCTTCCTTGGCGACCCGCAGACTAACTTAGGTCCCCCTATTATTATTCTTCTCCATCATACAGTGACATGCTTATAATTTCAAGTTCCAGGTCCAGTTTCTCTGCCTTTGGACTATGAGCTCAGTGAAGTAAAGGACTCTTTTTCAGCTCATGCTATATCCTTAGAGCCTTGCATGGTGCCCTGCTTATACTGGATATTCAATAAATGTTTGCTATCAGGATGAATGATTGACAGATGGGATTTTGGAAGCTTCATAGCTAGTTCTTAGTAGGATCTCATAATCTTCTAGGATAGACTTGGCCCCTTGGAAAGAAAAAGCTGCCTAGGTCATAAATTCTCCAAGGGATTCTGGTGAGACATTTTACAGCTTAGCTAAACATGGGGATCTAAGCCTCATCTATCCTCCCTAAAACAGGTATAGATTATATTCATATTCAGTATGAGACAGGAATATGATTTTTTATGTTTCCCCAGGATTCACTTAGAGGCTTGACATAGTGGGGCTTTAGTTCCATGTGGCCTGGATTCAAAGTTAGCCCTATCACTGATAGTTGTGTAGCCTTAGGCAACTTTATCTTCCTGAACCTTCCTTTCCACTTCTGAAAAACAGTAACTCTACATCTTACAGAATACCAAAATTAACTAAGACAGTTCATGTTACACTGTATCTGGCACATAATAAGAGCTTAATATATCCTTATTGTTTGAATCATTAATAAGTTGATAGCTTATTAAGAACATTAGGGATTTCCCCATATTATCACTAGGTGTCGCCACAGACTTGACTAAAATAGCAGCACTTGTTTCCCAAGTGAAGAGAGCCTTAGCAGTTTGGAACCAATGGGTCTTCGAGAAAAACTGAGGCCACAGTAGGCAGGAACTCGCCAAGGTCATGAAAGCAGATGGGGATTTGAACCCACTTGTCCTGCCTTACTAAGGGCCATCGTTGGCAGGGGACCTCCCCACCATGGCTCCCACAGCTCACTCAGCCCTGGAATAGACTGTTTTATCCATTTGTAATAATAAACACCCACTGCATTCCCAGAAACAACCACATGCTGGAGATTCTAGTGCTTCTCTCACTTTATAGATGGGGAAAGTGAGGCACAGAGAGGTGATTTGCTCAAGGACACACAACTAGTAAATACAGAGTAAGATTAAAACCCTGGCATTCTCACTGCAGTGTGTGCTGTTCCAGAGCTTACGTCATTCTTTGGTCATCTTGTTAATAATGTTTCTTATTACTTTTTAAAACATTTGATAGCGCATAGCTTCTTTGGTGACTTAAATAACTATTATTCCATTACAGGTTAAATTTCCTGAATCTAAGTCTAGGTAAGAAAGTGCTTATTTTTGAAAAAAATCAAGTATCAAATTGAGTGCTGGTATGGAAAAGCAGACGTGACTTCACAAAACTTTTTCCTTACTCTTTATCATTTAGCCCCAAGTTTGCTATGTAGTTGTAACTAAATTCCATGAATCTAAATTGGAGGCTTGGAGGGCAAACATAAAAGGAAGGACTATGGTTTACCCTTCCCTTCCCTCTTTCCCTCCCCGCCTTCCTCTCACTCATTCATTCAATAGTTACAGCCTCCTTCTTCCTGCCAGGTCCCATAATGGGTTCTGAGGTCAAGAAATAACCCCAAAATGAGCCCTGCCTTCAAGTACCTCACAGTCTGGTTGGAGTTAACAGACACAGGATGTGTGCACCGGATGGCATTGCTTAACTGCTCATCTCCCCAAACTGTGGATGTCATTTGTCTTATTCACTCTCAATCCTCCATGCCTACCAATGCCTAGGATATTTTAGGTGCTCAATGTTTGTGGAATGAATACAAATGCTTCATGGAGGAGGTAGCATTTTGTCTGCAACTAATTAGAGAGGCTCTTGACAGGTGAAAACAAACTAGGTGAAGACAAAGCTCAAAAGAAAGAGTAACATTTCAGAAAAATCATCCTGGCTGCTATGTGGAGGACATTGGCTCTGGGTGAGACTGGAGATAGTGAAACCAGTGTCCAGGGGAGAGGATGGTGGCCTGGACCAAGGCTTTAGCAGTGAGGACAGAAAAGACCTGAAGAAGGATTCAAGAGGGATGAACAAGACTTGGAAAGTGAAAAGTCAGAGAGTAGGAGTCAGGGGTAAGCTCAGTTGTCTGTGGATGGGGACAAGCTGCAACAGCCTTAGCGGAAGCTGAGGGCTCTTGAGCAAAATTTGAAAGACAGAAAGACCTTCCAGATCTCTCAGAGGCCAACTTTGGTGTCATTTCTACCACCTGGAACTGTGCTTGGAGTGTAGGAAAGACTTGTGGGTATAGAGGGAGGGAACCAGCTGGGCAAGAATCAGGCCCATGTGAATGAGAGGCCCTGCCTCATTTTCTCCAGTTTTCTTCAATGGGCAAATGGTTGTCAATGCCCAGATATGGCAGGAAGGTTACTGGAAGGCAAAGTCCCTTCAAAAGAGAACTTCTGATTCTTACTCAGCAGCATATGTCACTTGCCACAGATTGGCAGGACGCCTTCCTCTTTTACTATATTTTCTTTTTCTAGAGGGACAACACACATAAAGTACATGAAGTTCCCTAATCTCAAGGTACAGTTTGATGATTTTTGCCCATGTAATCAATTACAATCAGATTAAGATGTACCTTTCCAGCACTCCAGAAAAGTCTGTCTTGTTCCTTTCTCACCACTACTCATCCATCCTCTGACTCAGAAAACTACCAGTCTGATTTCTGTCACCACAGATTAGTTTTGTCCACCCTTGAACTTGATATGAATGGAATCAAGTAATATGTACTATTTTTGTATATGGAGTCTTTTAATCTATATACTGTATATAAGATTAATTCATGGTATTAAATATGACAGTATTTTGGCTTTTGTATGTAAAACATGGTATCCCATTGGATGAACATGTCATAATTTGTTTATTGATTTTCCTATTAATTAGATAGCTTCCATTTTGAGTTTTGAATGAATTTCCTATGCACACTCCTACCTGGGTCTTTTTGTAGACACAGGCATTTACTTCCCTTGTAATGAATACCTACAAGTAGAAATTCTAGGTCATAGCATAGTGGGGTAGGAGTATGTTTAGATTTAGTAGAGAGAATGGTTTTAACAAGTTCCTCTTTCACCAGTAGTATGCAAAAATTTCAGTTGCTTCATATCCTTGCCAACACCTAGTCCCTGCTTCTTTTATAAGCAAGAATTTCCACTATAAGACTCTTCTTTTCCTCCAATTTTGGATATTGGGTATGTCAGTAGAGATGCATTAATCACTTAGCCCATAAACAGCAAGATGGAGAAAGGCACATCCAGTGTTTGAGTCTCAGTGAAGGAGTAGACATCTCCTGGATGCATATGTGACTCCAGGAACTGGGCTGTCCATTTATTACCATAAACATACAACCAACAAGTGGTCAACAGAGCAAAGATGAAATGACCTTAAGAGATGCAATGTCCTTGATGAAATTGCCAAGTCACTCACCCTGCCATTGAGTAGAAGTCAACTTATTTTTTAAGCCAATTAACCTACAGTTCTTTTGAAACTTGTAACATTAAAGGGTAGTCCACTAACTCTCCCTGTAACCAAACACATTGGTGCCATTTTTGTCTTCTACACTCACTGAGTGTTCACACCTTGAAACCTCCTCCCTGTGATCCTACGTCTACCTGGTCCTCCTATTCCCCCAGTCATGGCCTCCTCTCTTGACTCTGATCCCTAAGCATGCTTTTTTATCTACCTCCCCTCCTTGGAATCCTATCCAGTGCCATTGTGTATTGCCTGTGTGTTGACATTATCTAAATATGTACCCCTAGGACCATTCTCATATAAAACTGCCTACTTACCCTCTCCACTAAGATGTTGCCCAGGCATTTCAAACTTACCTTCTCAAAGCCAAATTCTTGATCTTCCCCCTCAATCTGATTCTTCTTCCGGCTTTACCACCTTAGTCAAGGGCTCTTTCACTCCTTCATAGTCAAGGTAAAAATCTAAGTGTTACTGCTGATGCCGGAGCACTGATCCACATTCACTATTAAATCCTCTACTTCCCCTCTTCCCCAAGCCATCACCCTGTATGAGTCACCATTATTTTGCACCTAGAAAGCTGCAACAGTTGCCTTCCAACTGGTCTGCCCACATTGAAGTGACTTCCAGGCCATACAGCCAGGGTGGCTTTCAGAAACCCAAATTCAGTATCATTCCCTTCATGAAAATGGCTTATTTACTGCTCTTAAAGGAAAATCCAAATTCACTACCAGCACTATTTTCGCTCACCTCTCCCCCTCAGTGTGCTCCTTCCAACCTCCACTTCTGGACTAAGATATTCTTTCAATAGAAAATTTCTCTCTCACTCTTGCCCCGCACAACTACTAACTGCTCTTGGTTTCTTAGGAGAACTGCCAGATTCCCAAAAAAGGTCCACCATCGCCCATCACCCTACAATATATCTCCATTGTATTTCCCTAACATTCTTTAATCTCCAGTTCTTCCCGCGCGATGCTTAAATTCGACTAAAGTTATTAACATATGGTAATTATTTGATGACTGTCTTCCCCTCTACCATATCCCCACACTCTCCCCCACCAGACTGGCCTTGTCTTGAGGTTAGAACAGTGTCTGTGTCACCCTCCACTGTACCCTCTTGCCTTTGGCACACTTTCACATAGTAAGCGCTCAAGGCATGGGCTTAACTAGCTAATAAATGAGTACACTGAGTCAATCCCCACAACAACCTTGTGAGGCATTTCATCAGACTCGGGGAGCTGAGAGTCGGGGGTGGGCGAGAGGCTAGCCCCGAGGTCCAGGTCAAGGCGGATTCAGGCCCTGACCCTAGTCAGGTCCTCACCCAAGTCAGGTCCTAAATCTCAGACCGCATTTTTCTGTTCCTGAACTTTGGCCCCTTGGTGAAAGGGCCAGGGAGTGGGTGGACTTTGAGCCAGCAGGTTTTCCGGGCCGCACACGGGTCATCCACACCGGCCTCGGGCACAGCAGCTCACCCACGGAGACTACGGTACGCCCCCTCTGCTCTCACGAGCAAGATCACAATCTGCTGCATATGCATGAAGGTACCAAGCCCGAGATTCGGGACTGTCCAATTTGCGCCTGACTAAAAAGTCTTCGAACTTGAAGAGTTTAGGGCCCCCAGAGTTCCTCACAAACCCTTAGAAAGTCTCCAATGTTATCTTATGCCTATCCTGAGAGACTCTCTGGCAAAGGTGACCGCCCTTAGGGTCGCGGGATCAGGCATCTGTGATAGATAGCCCGATCCTGGAAGGGGTCCTTGGCCGGCACGACTTGAAGACGAAGGGGGCGTCTCCCCGGCTTCCTGCGGCGTTGGTGTTGAGCTGAGGTGGAGACGGGCTGCGGCAGCAACGGCGACAGTGGCGGCGGCGCCATGGCAGGGCTCGCAGGTACTGTGGCGTCGGCCTCTCGGGGGCGGGATAAGAGGCCCTTCATGCGGCCGCGCCGCCATGTTGTCCCTCCGGGGTCACCTTAGGAGTCTCTCCGGCCCTCACTGGGGCTTTTCTTCCGCACATTCTGGGGCCACCCCTGCCTGGAGTCACGTGATTGTCCTGCTTAGCCCCGGCCTAGGCCCAGTTCGGGGAGGGACCCTTCCCGGCTTGGGGGTGGGTCGCTGGACTCCTGGGTTCTCTCTCTGGCCTCCAAGGTCAGTGCTCGCCCGTCGACCCCCGGGGTAGGGCGGGCAGAGCCGGGAGCGCGGGGGCTGAGGCGCGACCACCCGCTCTTGGGTCCCAGGGCTCATGGCAGCGGGCCCAGCTTCTGAGAGGCATGCCACTTTGGCCCTGCCACTTCAGTAGCTTTTTTTTTTTTTCCTTTCCCCAATCAGAAGGGACTTGGGGGAGAGGGGAGGGAGGGATCTCCAGCTGCGGGCCCTCGCTTTGGTGTCTGGGGCGACAGGTTGACGCTCGGCTTTGAATCGCGAATGCTTCTTACTCTCCCTCAACTTTACACGAAGGCTAGACACCCGTTCCCTTTCTTGTAATATATATATGGGGAGTGGCCCTCAAGGGCAGCTGAAGGAACGGAATGCCTGGCACACTAATGACCTGGAAAGAAGAATGGGTGCTGAAAGACAATTGCTTTTTCTTTCCCCCCTCCAAACCTTTAATTTCCTTTCAGGCCTACGTGTCTATTTTCAACGTTAAATGTTGGGACAGGCTGGGGTCTGCCCGAGGAAAGAAATGGTCTTTCTATTTATAGGTTCGGATCGTGTTTTATTCCTTTCAGGGAACTGGTGTGTTGGGGACAGCTTCTGTCTGCCCTGCCTGACATGGCCCAACCATCCCCTCAGCCTTCTGGAGGGCAACGTCAAAGCCAGGACCAAAAAAAAAAAAAAAAAAAAAAGTTCCAGTCTAAATGCTACTACCAAGTGTTAGATTTTGTGTGTTTTAAATCAAAGACTAATTAATGTGAAACAAACCTGTTAAAATATTTCAAAGTCTGGTCAGTTTCCAGTGACCAAACCAAATCCATATCTGAAATTGGTATGTTAGAATTACTGCCAAAACCAGTTTAACCTTTTGTCTGTAATGTTGTTTCAAAGAGGAATCTGAAAGTCTGGATTTGGCTGTCTTTTGTTGTTGTTGTTGTTGTTGTTCTCCTCTTATCTTTGAAACATATGCATTCCATTTCAAGCCTGTCACTGTGTGATATACCAAGGACCATGTGTTGCCTGCCTCTCTGACTTCCTGTTCTGGGAATGCTCAGGAATCTGCATCCTGCTGGGGTATGAGCTCTGTGGGAGGGTAGGGATGGGAAGGTGAAGAGGATCATTCCCAGAGACTATGGTGACATGTCTCTGGGGTATATAGAGGAAGTCAGAGTTCACCAGGGGTAAAAAAAGACTGTTGTTAGACTAATGTTTTGTGTATGTGTGTGCGCTTGTGCACGTTTAAATGTCATGGGGAAGAACTAACTATAAATTCAGAATCTCACTTTATGGTGCAGTTTGAAAATAGCTATCTAGCAAGTGGCTCACAGCAAACCTGCTCTCTCATCTACCCACGTGTAATAAACTATTGTCCTGCAGCTAAAGCTCATGAAACTTGTCTCCCCAAACATACCCTCTTCTTCAGTCACAATCCAAATGCTCCAACAGTAGATCTAGCAGTATTACCTTGCATCCCAGACCTCTGAAAGTCATGGTTTCTAAACCCTCCTGGGGTTTAACTTCAACTAGTTAGCCTAAGAAACTAACACCTTTCTTGGGGCATCAGTCCCAAGAGGCTCACCTATTACTAGAGTCCCACAGTTGGAGTCCCATTCCAATCCCCTCACAATTCATCTGTATCCTTGACCTTGTTGGTGGTGGGGGAGGTTCCTTGAGGGGGTGGTAGCGGTGGTTTAAGGGAAAGGGACATTTACCCAATGGACTAAAAGATTTATAATAAAATCTAGTCATTTCAGCTCATCCCACTGCTGTCAGAATAAAACATTTTAATGGTAGCACTTCTGGAAAATTTTTTATAAACAAGATGTGTTTGGGCCAGATTTCTAGGCTTCACACAGGAATAGAGTGAATGAGTTCCTTTTGCATTTTCTGGTAGGTAGTGTTTACTGTCAGAACATGAGGATTTGGGGATGGGAGATAAAAGGGGGGAATAGACATTCTATACTCAAGCCCATCCATATGTGTATAGGCCCCCAGGATAGCCCTTGCCTGGAAGTCTGCCATCCCCTCATGCCACATTTAGAGACCTGCTGGTAGATGGAAGAAGTCCCACAATTGGGCTTTGCTAAAATCATCTGGAAGACTTTGGGGCTGCCAATAGTCTCCTGCCTTTAAAATGGCACAGGAGGCTAAGGGGGTGCTGCTGCATACAGAGCAGCCCCACCCTTTTTGGTGCTGCAGCCTCTCTCCCTGAACTCAGCTACCTTATAACTAGACTAACATTAGTGGGGCTATGGGCACACCCCTCATAGGCTCTGAGGCGAGGGGCAGCCTTCATTGAGAACACATGTTGAAATATGTTCATGGTTCTGTGAGTTTGTTGTAGAATACCAGAAACTCCTGGTCATGTGGCCTGCCAAGATATTGACTTCAGAAGGGAGGAGGTGTGGACATTGCCTGCTGATGAGTCACCCAGGCAAGCGGAGGCCTGCCTCACCTTCAGGCTATGGTAGAAGCTGTAGCCACCCAGCCTAAGGGAGTTGGGAGTCTCAGACTGCATGTTCCCACCCCAGTCCTGATTGAGCTCTGATTGCCAATTTGATGACAATATTTCTAGTATGTTGGGCTTATTGGAATCTTACTGAAGGTGAGGGGAAAGAGATAACTAGGTTCCCTGAGTCAATTGATGACAAACCTAATACCAAAAGCAAGGTCTCCCTCTCCAGCTCTGTAATTCCCTAATGCTGAAGTTAGAGATGTCTCTAGAAGGGCTGTTGGTTGGGTTGCATTAGGGGAGGGGAACATGATCAGGCTCAAGGGGCCAGGTGCTTTGTGCTCCAGAAGTGTTTGTGACAGCTGTGACTAAGGGATTTGAGGAAGTGACAGATTCATGGCCCAACTCCCTTCCTTGGTATTGACCCAAGAACAGGTGTGTAATAACAAGGACATGTAGAGTCAGAGACATGGCTAAACAGGCGGCAGGGCCATTTGTTGAAGTAGTCAGCTGATCCCATGTAAAAAGGAGCTCTAAGGAATGAGAAGGGAGAGAAGTCGGAGTGGAGCAGCCAACCCACCCTGATGGCAGGGGAGAGCACAGGGACCTGGTAAGCACCCCTAATAGGAGGCTACTGTTGGGAGAAGCAAGGAACCCAGTAGTGGGGATACTGATCTGGGAAGAGGTTCCTGGTAGTGGAGGTGGGGAGACCCAGGAGAGTAGCAAGGCCGAGGTCATGGGGCATGGAAGGACAAGGATGGGAGAGGCAGCACAGCACACCTCTTACCCCATACTCATTTTCTAAACCAGTGCCCTCTCTCCTCAGGGCTCATTTGGGGGGAAGGGTCTTAGATTGAAACCTGGAGTAATAAGGCTTTGTCCTCTTTTAAGTCCTGTTCACCCCCTTATATATCAAAGCCCCTGATTCTAGGATAAGTGAAGGCACCCACCATGGTGGGGGGGAGGTAGTGGTCTGTTATTCCAAGATTACCTTTCTTTTTGGGTGAGGGAAAGTCGTCCTTTATCTCAGAACAGTGTTAATTTGAACTATAAATAGAACTGGTTGTGTGAGAGTCCCGGTGGTTTATTCCCACTTTGTTGCCTCCCCTGCTTTCCCTCCTCCCAAGCCACGTACCCACTCCACAGTGGGCAAATCAGTCTAGTCTTACATGTGAAGTTGAGAAATAAGTCACAAGAGACAACTTTTTGGTGCGCCTCCTCCACCCCGCAGGGTCCTGGGACACTGTGAGATGGGGAGGTACTGATTTTTATTTTTTGTAGAGGTGGTCCCTGTCCTCCAGGAGCTTACAGTCTAGCTGGGGAGACACAACTAATGCACACTTATACAGTTAGTACAGTTAGCAATTACCACAATATTGACCACAACTGCGTGAGACCAGGGAAAAGCAAGATCAGTGAGGGTCTGGGGGCTCAGAGAAGGTGTTTTAGTAAAGGTGGGGTTAGTTTACTGGTTAAATAGTTCCAAATCAAGTGACATTTCTTTAGGGTGGGGTGAGCTGGGGAGGCAGTGATGGGGGGAAGAGGACTCGGGGGAAAGGGGAATAGAGGAAGCAAAGGCAGCAAGGCTGGAATGAATGTGCCGCAGGCAAGGGTCAATAAGAGGGCCCCAGTATTTCTTAACCCTCCTCCTCCCTCACCGGAGCCCTCCAGTCCCGCCACACAGGCACGCAGTTGGTGCCTTTTCTGCTGCATCGAGATTCAGGGCTTCAGCTGGTGATGTTGGAATGTCCATTCTGCTGGCTGGTGTGGTTGTCTGGATCTCCGTGGTGGGGGCCTGTTGGCATGGCCGACGCTTCGGGGCTGGGATGTTGCTGTCCCGACTTGGTCCAGATCAGAACGTGATGCCTGTGCCCAGATCTCGAGGTCTGCTCCCCCTATACCCCCTCCTCCCTCAATCCCAACCCGCAGTGGGACCGGTGCAAAGGGGTAAGGGCTCTTATATTGTCGTCATTATCGGTGCTGCTTCTCCGGGCGCTTACTGGCCCCTCACTGACCTTGCCAAGTGCTCCTCTGTCGAGAGAGCACAGGGGACCCCCCATTCCTGCGCGGCACTGGCTCCCATGCTGGTCGAGATGCACAGGAGCACCTGGTGACATGGCCGCCCAGGGCTGGGGGCTGGGGCCTCAGTTGGGGGCTCGCTGCCGGCGCTCTCCCAACACCTGCCGCCCGGTCCTCGACACCGTGTACGCCAGCTTCTGCAGGGAGTACCTGAACACCTGCAGTGAGAGACCCAGGACCTGCCTTAAAGGGGTGCACAGCACCTAACGTTTCTGCAGTCGCCATGCCCGCCCCCTGCCCCACCCCCTTGCCCTACCCGCCTGTCGGACTAGGCAGAGAGGCGGGCCGGGCGCAGCTTGTCCACGAGTCAGGGCAGCTGGAGCTTTTCCAGCTGTGCTGAGGGCTGCATGGCGGCAAGCTGATTGGACCCATAACTTAGGTTATACCTCACTTCTCGCAATGTGCTGTGTCCCTCGAGTATTTCGAAAAGCGAATCCTACCCAGTAAATGCAGCATTCCAGGAACACCTTAAAGGAAATAGGCGATTTCTTTGGCAAAGGGAAATCTTTAGCAGAGAGTTCTTCCCACAAAGGGTGGTTTTAGGGTAAATGATTTTATGGGCAAAGCGCTTTCTTCTGATTTACTTCTTTTTATGCGGCGCACTTGGCCTTTTTTTTTTTTTTTTTAAATAGAGAATTGTCCTTTTTTGGAAGCGCTTTTTTCTTACCATTTTCCTGCAAAGAACCCTTTCCTCTAATTGTTTTCTTCAAAGCGCTTTTGTCCGATTCATTTTTGTTAGCTCCTTTGTCTAATTTTTTTCTGCAATGCGCTTTGTAGCTGGTGCATTTTTTTCTGCCAAGTGCTTTTGTCCGACTTATTTTTCCTGCAATGCGCATTTTCTTTATTTTTCCTAACGAATTACTTTTTTCCCCCTAATTCTCGATGTGGGTTGTTTTTTTGTGTTTTATTGTTGTTGGTTTTTTTTTTTTTTTTTTTTGGTTTTGTTTTGTTTTTGCGAAGTGCTCCCCCCCCAATCTACCTTTTTCTAACTTATTTTTGCCCCATCCCTGCAAGCGCTATGTATTTTTAAAGAACATTTCCCCGCAATGCGCACTTTATGGTGGAAAATTTTCGCTAAGTGTGCTGTAATGGCTTTTTCGTAAATCAGAGTGCCCCGCCTCCCTCCTGAGGCCGAATCTGGGTATATTGGTTTTTCTTACCACGTTGTTCGCTAAGAGCCTCGGTGATCGTCCGCGGCTGGCGCCCGCCGCACCCCAACTCTTTGTTCCCAGTCGGGCGCGAGCGCACTGAAAGGGTCTGCGCGAGCAGGGGGGCGCAGGGAACAGGCGGGGGCGCACGGTGCCGGCCGCGGCACTCGGGCAGGCAGGGATCGCGGCAGGCAGAACGGGACGGGTACGGAAGGCGGCAAATGCGACGCGGACTTGCCGGTTTCGGGTGCGCATCGGAACCCTCTGCCTCCCAGAACCCCTCTGCCTCCCGGAACCCAGGCACACTTACCTGCAGCAGCACGCGGAAGATGTACCAGCCGATAATGAGCAGTTCAGCCGAGGCTGCCGCCACTGCCGCCATGGTTCCGAGTGCGAGGTCGGTGCTGGAGCGCGAGGCCGCGGGTTCGCCGAGGGCCGCTGGTCCCAGAGTCCGCTGTAGGGCGCACTGCTGCAGCCGCCGCGGCCGCGCCTTAAGTAGTCGGCGGCTGCCGGACTGCGCCTGCGCGCTCGGAGAGGGGGGTTCGCGGGGAGGGGTGGTTCGCGGGGAGGGGTGGTTGGGGGCGCTCCTCATTCGCCAGGAGAGGGAAAAATAATCCTCCTGCTCTTTCCACACCGACCCCCGCCTCTTGAGTTCCATTTTAGCCCCTTTCGAGAAGATTCCGCCGTGCCCGCTTTTGAATTTTTGTGTGACATCCAGGGAACTGAAACCGAGTAGCGTATGGGGTAAGCGGGTGCACGCCTCTGGTGCCGAACCCCCTCATCTCCGTGCCCTAGACTGCAAGTCTTAGTCGTGTCAGGTGCCGGCACCAGAACCCACCTTGAGCATTAATGGGAAATCTAATTTAAAAAGGAATAATCTGCCCCACAGAGCAAAAGAAAGGTGCCCCTTCCAAGAGCTCGCCTTGCCTCGCACAGTTTTTCCAATATCTGATGTATTGTCAGTCCTGTGCGTTGCTTCACGAGAATCTCTGAGCGTGTAACCTATCCCTGACGAGTTGCATCCTGCTTCTTGCCGTTACTAGATCTGGATCTACGTGGTGGTGACTAGGGAACCGAGCCAGGTCATTGAGCTCTAGGTGCAGAAGGGTTATTTACGGAGTGCCTACACTGTAGGAGGGATTTTGGAGGGATTGGCGCTTTTGTATGGGAAGACGACGGGCTTGAGCTCTCCCGAAAAGTGGTCAGAATGCACTTGGGATAGTTTTCTATTCGACAGCTCATATCAGCCTGTCTTCTCCCTTCCCCGCAGGCGCTGGTAGGTATTCAGCAGTCTGCAAGGTTCTTTGTACGTGTTGCGCTAGGAGGCTGGAGCACTGAACCAGGCTTCTTTCTGCTCCCGCCGCCAGAGGGTTGTGGCTCCCTTTCCAAGCAAGGCGGGAAGAACGGAACACGGACTACAAGAGCGGCCCCAGTGCACCGGTGGCCCGCCGCTGGGGAGCACCTCTCTCCAGCAAGCTGCGTGGCACAGGGGCCAACTGGCGTTTGCCCCTATAGAAAATTAATTTTGATTAAAAGCTCGTAGAGGTCAGATTCTATACAGCGCCAGCCGCAGATGGAGAGTATAAATGATCCAAGAGAGGTGGCTTGGACGAAGTAGCATGGTGATTTTTTTGTGTTGACTTTTGAATAAATTAGCCAGTTTTGGCGAAATGATATCCCAGGATATTTGAAAAAGAAACGCTCAGCCTAGGCTGCCATCTTAAAACAAAATGTTTGGTGGTGGTGCTACTGTGACTTCCTGGAGTTTGGGAGGCCCCATTGCCTGTGACCTCCTGCTAGCAGTGTGCTGTTAACTGCTTTAAATCTCCATTGAGCACCTGCTAAGAAAGATACTATAGAATCCTGTCTTTGCTTTTGGGGGGCACAGCAGGAGGCCATCAGGTAGTAACCACAGGGCGGTATTGTGAGGTCTGGGCCCCTTGAGGACGGGCCGCAGCCCCAGGAGGCGATACATGATCTCTGCTGGGCAGGGCCCAGGCTAAGCCAGTCCACTGTGCCGGACCTGCGGAAGAGCCCTCTCCTGGAGCTCCCTGGAAAGCCCAGGGGAGACACCCCAGGAGGCTCCCTAAATGGGTGACTTGGAGAGGAGTCGACTTCCATGGGTGGGCAGGGAGGAATGGGCATTCACATTTGCTGTTGTTAACCATGATCCATTTTCCCAAATAAGTATACATTCTGTTCCTGTTTTTTTTTTTTTTTTTTTTTGTCTGTCTGTCTGTCTGTTTTTTGTCTGTTTGTCTATTGTGTTGACTTTTCTCTTCAGGATCCCTGCTGCCTTGGTGATCCCGGGCTGACAGCCAGAGAGCACAGCGGCTCAGCTCCTGGAGAGTGAGGGTTGAAGAAAGCGGAGGGCAGCCGCCCGCGTCCGCTGGCTCCCGTTAGGTCGGTTCCTGCAGCGGTGCCCGGCGGCCTTGGCGAAGGCCCTGCCCAGCAGAGATCATGTATTGCCTCCAGTGGCTGCTGCCCGTCCTCCTCATCCCCAAGCCCCTCAACCCCGCCCTGTGGTTCAGCCACTCCATGTTCATGGGCTTCTACCTGCTGAGCTTCCTCCTGGAGCGGAAGCCTTGCACAATTTGTGCCTTGGTTTTCCTGGCAGCCCTGTTCCTCATCTGCTATAGCTGCTGGGGAAACTGTTTCCTGTACCATTGCTCTGATTCCCCGCTTCCGGAATCGGCGCATGACCCTGGTGTTGTGGGCACCTAACAGCCCAGCTAACTTTCCAAGGAAGCAGAAGACGGGAGGGGAGGCATTGACATAGGTCATAAAGCATTGGAGTTTCAAATCCCGCAGCCCTGCGGGTGCCACATTCCTGACGGCGCCTTTTTGGCCTGTAATGTTTTATCCTTATAATGTGAATAATGGCACTGACCGGTGCTTTTATTGTAGAGTCCTATAGTCGTGGGTGGTCTTGTGGTTATGTGTGTTCTGTCCCCATCTTGGGTCCTAGCTGGCAGGATGGCCAAATCCTCGCCTCACCCTGCGAGGACTCTGCGCCCATCCTGGTCAACCACCCTGGCATGACCTGGACAGATAAAATGCCAGTCTCGTGTCACCTCTGTGACCCCTCCTTGTCAGGGTCTCCTCCCCTCCCAGAGTGTTACTGACTCCTTTGCCCCTTTCCTGGTTTCCCTTTAGTTCTCTTCTACCCTTTCCTTTTTGGGGGAGCACCTGTCCAAGACAGGGCTCATTTTTGCACTTATCTCGAATTTAAAGAGATTGCTGACGCCCGAGAGCCTCGCTTTTTCATCCTCCTTTCCCTGTTCAGCAGGCTAGACGAAACATGTCTTGACTGTTTGTTGTCCATAAATCTCCAGTATTTTCTCCACTTCATTTTAAAGAAAGAAGTGACAGATACATGTTGCTCTTTCACCTGAGTGTCTGGGCTCATGCTTACAACCCAGCCTCACTTCCTTTGCCCTTCCTCCTGCCTTTCTCAGCTGTCTCCAGGAGGGGGGTGGGGGGGCTCATTGTGTCTCCCGTGCATGCTCTGCAGGATTGAGGTGTGGTGTGTTCATGTAGACCTAGCAGTCCCCAGCTGAGTGAATGGAAGAGTGCATGTGTGTTTCATAACAACCATGATCACTTTGATAGGTGTTTGGATATAACCTGGTGTGTGTGTGTGTGTGTGTGCACGCGCGGGTGTGCATGTGGTGTGTGGGTGTGTGTACACAAATACAAGTGTATGTACCTTTTAAAGAAGCTTTATCAAATGTGTTCTGATTTTGAGGTTTAGCAATAGCTATAGTAGGTGCCGCTACAGTTTTTATTTAGCATGGGGATTACAGAGTGACCAGCACACTGGACTCCGAGGTGGTTCAGACAAGACAGAGGGGAACAGTGGCCGTCATCCTCGTGCCAGGAGATTCTTCAGTCCTGCATAAACAGACTATATGTTTTGAAGAATACACAGGAAGACTTTGTGACTGTCACTTGCTATTTTTTTTTCCTGCGCTTCAGTAACAAGTGTTGGCAAATGAGACTCTCCTGGCCCGTGCCCTCTGGGGATCAGCATGATTGTCCTTCCAGTCTCAACTCTCCATCTTTCTCTGGCCTGACCTGGGGAGGGAGATAGGCCAGTCAGAGGACAGAACTGGAGGCAGTCCATGTAGGGAATGGGACCTTGAGGCCACACTTGTGGAACATTTGGACTGCTATTCTGGAGCTTTTATTTCTGGTGTATTCGTTGCACAGCTGTTTGAAATGTTTAATAAAGCTTTATAAACTTTACTTTGTGATTTTATGTGGCTGCAGCCCATTTGTGTTGTGGTATTGGATTTCTAAGTTGGTGGGGGGCAAGGGGTAGCATGGATGGACTGAGTCCTTGGCGCCAGGGTACCTTAGCCCGAAAATTTGATCTGCTCTCTGGAGAGCAGATGGTGGGGTTGGAGGAGGGGGAGAGCAGGGGGCAGGCCAGGCAGTGAGCGGGAGGGAGTCTGAAAGTTTTCAGAGATGAGACATTTGCTTTTCTCAGCTCCCATGGCTTCTCGCCTGAAACTTCCCTCCATAGGAGATTTGAGTAACTGATCCCTTGACAAACAACTTAAGACAGCTGGAGCTCTAATCATCAAGGATTTTTATGGTGCTGCTTTTGAAGTAAAAATAAAGTGAAACCCCTTATGGTATTTCAAGTGGAAAAATAAATAAGGCTAGCCCTCCAATCAGGGGGCTTACTGTGATGGCTAGACGTGCCAGAGCTGTGCAGTTCCGGGTCGTCGATGCACACGTGCTCCTATGGCTGTGACCTCTGAGACAAAGGGGGGGTATCTTGTCAGGGCCTGTGCTGGTGTCCACCTTGAACTCTTAAAAAGATAATAGCACTGCCTATCCAAGGCACAGGGCTGTGATGAAGGTCTACTGAGATACCAGTTGTGAGAGGGCTTTGGTAATTTCACAGGTCACCTGTTTTACTTAAAATTTTAATTTATGGTTGTAAAGGGTTATTTTGTTTTCTTTAGCCCCTTTAAATCTCCCTATCATCAGTTGGTCCCCCTTTTCATACCTAGTGTGGCTTATCATTGCTTTGTCCTTAATCAAAATTTGCCAAAGATTTATCCATTTTAAAGGTATTTTCAAAGAGTCAATTACATCTGCTGAGTATTTTTCCGGATTCTGTCGTGTTTTTATATCTCAATTCTTTTCTGGGTTTTCTGGATCTATTTCGTGGTTCAGCAAAGCTTTGATAAGCTGAGGAGTTGTACACATGGAAAGGAGGGTTTGTTTAGCAAACTCTGAGCCCCTGCCCTAGGCTTGCTGGGGATTTCAGGGGCAAGACCCAGGCCTGACTCCAGGAGCGCATGATTCTGGCCTAGTGGGAAGACTTAAGAAAATAGACCATTGCAAATTCCAAAAGCAAAACAAACAAACAGAAAAGGCTTTCGAGGCCCCTCTCTCCCGTGGAGGCACCTGGATGATAGATGAAGCCAAGATGATTGCTTATTTTGCTCTCCTCAGAAAGCAACTTTTTGTCTTAGGTCAAGCCCACTTGAGAGTCATAAACAGGCCTCCCTCTGAAAGATGTGTGGCCCTTTCCAGCAGAGAGCCTGCAGCCCACCGCCTCCCGAGGTGACTGCCAAGTCAGCATTCTGTCTGCCCAACAGGGCTTCCCACCTTGCCAAGGCAGCATTGGCATAACCTGCCCCTCATCCCTGAAACGCTTTACAGGAAAATGAAAAGGAGATACCTCTCTGAAAAAAGTAGGGGCACCAAGCCTTAGAAAAATCACGCCTGGCTGGTGGCTGTGACTCCTAGTGTGAAATGGATGCTAACAAAGTATGTGTCGTACCTGTAACCACAAGACCACTGAGGCCCAGGCTTTAGGAGTTGATCTGTGCCCTGCTCCAGGCCTCAGTTTCCTTACGGTAAAATGTGGTCTTTGGAGCAAAGACAGTCTTCCTAGCCCTGATACACTGGGAATGAAGAAGGGATCTGATGTAGTCTGGGAGGATTGATGCTCAAGCTGAGATCTGAGGACAAGTGTAAATATTTGAACAGGAAGTAATAGATGAGATGGTATATCTTATCATCTCATAAGCATCTCCATGTTTACAGATAAAGAGACTAGGCTAAAAGTAAAATGAAGAATCACCAGTATCTGGCTGCCCTAGAGTCAGAACCCAATAAGGGTTTTGGGGATAAAGAGGTCAGGCTGTTTACACAGCTAGAAGACTGTGTTGGGAGATAGAGGGGGGTCTAAGGCTAGGTCCCAATTTTGGTCCTGAGAACTCTTCAGTTTCCAGCTGACTGCAGCCATCACAGATGAGTTTCTGCTGAGAACAGGGGTGACCCAATCAATACCATTTAAGGTGGAGTTCAGTAGAAACAGGTTAGCATTTGAGTAGTGAAAGCAGCAAGGCTGTATAGGTAATTGGGAACAGGAAGAAATAGACCTAAGGAGTGATGGTGGGCGAAGAGGGGAAGGCAGGAGAAAGAGAAAACTAGGGAGAGAAGAGGACAGAAAGATGATAGAAGGGAGCTGACTCCCACTGAGTAGCTGCAGGCAAGGCCAGAGAAGGGCTGTCATCCGTCCAGTCGGCTGACAGAGCCAGAACCCAGTTTCCAAGCATCTACTCAAAAGTTTATCCCCAAATGGATGAAAGGGTCACTGCTTGGAAAAGAGGAAAGAAGTGTTCACAGCAAATGATAGAAGATGACCCTAAGAGCAACTTGTCCAGCTGCTGCCTAGCACCCTCCCTCCACAGTGTCTTCCTGAAAGCCTAAAATGGGGCAGAGTCTGGGGGAAAATTCCATATCTTAAGAGAAAACTGATTACAGAGAAGACTCAAGGTGAAGGGGAGAAGCTGACTATGCAGCAGCTGAAGGCTTCAGACAGAAGCCCTTAGTCTTCCTCCAGGATTTTGGGGAAGGAGTTCAAAAGGTGGGTGGAGGTAGAGAGTCAAGGTTTCGGGGAACCTATGCCCCTGCCTTTGTCACTGCACCTCTCTGAGCCTCAATTTCCTCACCTGTAAATGAGACAATATCCACCATAACCTGTCCCAAGGCGAAGTCTTCCCAAATATTATTTCCTCTCTCCTGTCAATCCCCTCACCTGATGCTGATGATTTTTAGAGATGCAATCTGATCGTCCAACTCTCCCACTTTGATTCGCATACAGAACATTTACTAGGCTCTGCGTCAAGCTCAGAACCTGATAAGACATGCCCTCCTTGGGGAGCTCAGATTAATGTCAGGGCTGTGGTGGAGTTAGGAGGCCATGTATCAGCCCCTCTGCTTGAATTTCCTTAGTATTTTTTACAAACCCTGAAATGACAATATCTTTAAATGGATATTATCCCTTACTCAAAATCCTGACTTTGACTCCCTGTTTGACCACCACCTCGCCAAGACCCTTCCCTGGATTTTTCTCTCTATTCAAGAGAAATCCCTGCCTGTCTGACCGCCTCCCTATGAGCAACCAGTGTTGGGGATATGTTTGAGAATGCTTTTCAGATGTGGGTTCAACATGACCCTTAAAAGAAATTCCCTGAATTGCTCTGGCCTCTCACCTCTTTTCCTGGGCACCTCGTGCGGTCTGTACTTGGATGGCTCACCATTTCTCTCAAACTTCATGCTCTGCAATTCCCTGCCCCACGCTGAGAGTGGCAGCTCTCCAAACCAGGCAGTGGGGACAGGGGGCTGAGGTCCCAGGCCAGGTCACCACTCATATCACCACTCATTTCCCATCTGACTTTGTTACCCTCTGCTCACTCTCTCCCAGGTCTCCCCATGGGGACTAGACCAGCTAGTCAAGAATGTTTGCAAAGCCATCTTCAGTGACACTTCAGTGAACTTAAACCTCGTTAACTTAGTCTTAGAGACACTAGTTTAAAGAAAGTGTGTTAAAACAAGCAAGATTTTTTGCATTCATGAATACATTTTAAATCTCTTGTTGGTATTTGTCCCTTGATCAGACCTGGCATAGGAATTGTTGGTTGGCTGGCCAGATGGGTGAATGGATAGGTGGCTCAATCAGTCAATCTCTTGACTCCCTAAGGACTTAGATGGCCCAGTCTTTCCTAGAAGGAAGAGAATTCAGTTTGTTTCTCAACTCCCTTCTTGGAACTCTGAAGTGAAAATATTTTCCAGCCTCCAGATTAAAAATTTGAACAAAGGTATGTGAGAAGAAACTTGTGAAAGACTCCACATCTTGGATCTTTCCCATCACAACAGGCCACATGTGGTTTGTGAGTGACCCAGCCAGGTGGTAGATGCCCCATAAGACCTGCATGTAGGTGGGTCCCTGAGTAACTTACAGACTGAGCGGGTTCCTACTCCCCTTCCTCACTATCTGCCCCACATCCCAACTCCTAGACTTTTCCATTTCTGTAAGAGCCTCCTTTCCCTGGCAAGCAAGTGAACCATCAGAACATGTCCTGCTGCCCCATGTCACTAAGAACTAGCTGAAACTATACTGAGAGCTCCTCTGACTTGCTCAAGGGTCCAGAGCTAGACCAGGCTGGCCCTTGCTTACTGAACTCTGACAGCAAACTTAGCTGGTCCTCTGCATTGCTCATCTTCCCTCCTCAGAGATCCTGAGCTTTCTCTTTGGGGTGATGATCTCAGAACTTCCTACTTACAACCGCACTCCGCTGTAACACTCACACATGCATATCACTGAGATTTAATCCTTCCTCTGGCCCCATTCCCTCAGATCACTTTGAGTAAAGACGCGGGCTCAGTTCAGCCCCTAGACTCTCAGCTACAGTACTATGGGAGTTTGGCTAGTACTTACAGACAGACTGGTTTGTTTAGGGACCTGCTTTATGGTGGTTGGCTTTTAGTTCTTTTTATTTTTAGCTTCCGGCTCCAATATGACCCCATTTTTATTGCCACACTTAGAGCACATATTGTTCCATTTTGAACTCTAAGGAACTGGGGACCACAGGCACACAGCACACACTGTAGCGACAGTGACCAACTGTCCTCACACCGTGCCTTCCAAATAGTCTGGCTGTGTAGTATGAGTGATAGTACTGGATTGGGCCATACCTCTATACATGTGTATAAACAACTACTTATACAGCCCCTTAATCTCTCCCATGTCTGTCTCCTTTTCATTTGGAGCCACATCTCTTGATGAATAGTTGTACCAGATGTCTCTCTGCTTCCAGTCCTGTCCCGTTCAGCCCGTCACCCACAGGATCATCGGTCTAATCAGCTAACGTAGATCATGCTCCTCAGCTCTTGGCTTAGTGTTCGTCCTTCCCCGTAACCCAGGGAATGGAGTTGTCTGTGTTCATAGAGCATCAGTATTTCACAACCTGGCTCCCACCGACCCCTGAACTTTTCATGATGCTCATCTAGATGAGCCCACCTATCATCCCTGAAGACATGAGAGTACTTTTTCATGAAAGTCTAGGCGATTCCCTAAGGAGAGGGAGGAATTTTGAGAAAGATTGGAGTCTCCAGTTGCAACCACCACTAGCAAGACACCCAAGCAGGGGTCGTTGTGTATGTCAGTTAGGAGATCTTGTCTGTAAGAGGGCCAGCATGGTAGTAGAAGCAGATAGCATCATGGGAAGAGGAGAAAATGAGAGGAAGAAGTGGAAAGCGGGGAAGTGAAAGGACAGATTGCACATTGCAACTATGAAAGGAAAGAGAGATGGGGAAGTGATCCCTTGGACTCTTTATTTAGCTAATATTTGGCAAGTGTTTTTCTGGATCAGGCACTAATAAGCATTTTACCAGCACTACCTCCCTGAAATCTTAGAGAATTTCCTAAGGTTGACATAGTTCTTCCCACTACATAGCAGGGGTTCCAAAGATGAAACTGCTTCCAGCCAGTAACTGGGATTTGCACCCCGTTTCATTGCCCTCCAGAGCCTCATTTACCACTATCCTTGCCTACCCTATAGCAGTGCAGGGAGGCAGAAGAACTGAAGAGTGGAGGTAAAATGGAGGTTATTGGGGGTCAGGTAGGATTTGGGAGTTGAACACATCACTTTTCAGATGGAAGGGTCCACACAGAAGAGGAACCATTTTTAAAGTCAAACAAGAGATCTGAGCCCATTAAAAACAAGAGGGGGAAGGAATTGAATATTTTAAAGTATCCAAAGATAAACCTTCTACCTACAGTGAAATGGCATCAATAAAGCAAAGACCAAGAAGAACAGGGGCAGATGATGGCCTAGATCCCAAATCGCTTGGCGAGGAATGGCATGGATGGGTAGATGATGACTTGACCTGGACGGGCAGTGTGCAGCGACCTGCCCACCAAGCCTGAGAGGCTTAGCACTCAGTGCGTGACCTTATCCATCCCCAAGCCATCTCTAGGAAGTGCTGAATAAATAGTTGTTGATGTGAAAGAAACGACTGAATTGGGAAATCAAACCAAAGAAGAAAAATACCACTGTTAAGCTAAGGATGATGAAGGGAGCTGGGTATCCTATCCTTTCGCTAATTAAGGAGGAGTTTGTCGGGGATATTCAAAGTTGATATCTACATAGTGGTCAGGACTGTGATCTGTGGGTCCAGTTCTGCACCGTTTCCAAGGGTTTTCGGGGGAGGGCCTCAAGGTCCTGATACTCCCCATTCAGGACCTTGAAGTTTGAGAGCCCATTTATAGATTTACCACCAATCTAGAGAGTGAATTTAAGCCCCATGACTCACACTGAGACCTGGCCCATGCCCTTCTGACTCCATTGTCTCTTTTATATACCATGTCACATCCCTGAACAATCACCACATAATTCTTTTAGAACCCAGGTTCCTAGATATTTTTATGATCAGGATTAGATGGGCAAAGTCCCTGATGAATCCTCCCAGCAGTGATGCTTTCCACTCACTTGCTAGGTGGCCATGATCCACATCTCCTCACTTGACCTGTTTCCTCACTAAAAATAAGATGATTGGACTAGACAATCCTTGCGCTCCTTTCCAGTACTACCATCATCCTCAGATGCCTTGGTACCAAGAGTGGTATCTGGAGAGAGAGCGTGGTGAGTCCAGGATCTGGGTAAAGTCCACATCTTGGAGCATGGAAGAATCCTAACAATGGCTGAAGGTGACCTTGGCAGGAGCTGGCTGAAATGGTTTTCCTGCTGATGCTGAAGTGTCCTGGCAGGTTCTGTGCAGGTAGGTTGCTGCACATGAGGATGGGGTTGGGCTCTCTGTGATGTTTCTTTGCAGGATTGGACATCTCCAGGTAGCATGTTCCTTAAGAAGGTGACTCTGCTCCCATAATCAACCAGGAATAGCTTCACTTAGAGTCAGACCCAAAAAGGAATGGCTTGACCAAAACCAAGGGGCTGGTTTTTAAAAAATAAAATAAAATCCATTTCCAAACTCACCCTAGAGCACACATGCAAATTCAATAGCTAGTTTTAAAAACTCAAAAGGAAATATGTGAACTCACTAAAAACCAGGGAGAAAAAGAATTGGATGTGGGAGCCCTACATAAAAAGCAATAAAATAACATCGAGAAGGCAAAAACCTACCAATTTGACACATCAAAACTACATGTTTTCAAAATTAAATAATATCACAAACAGAACCAAAAAGCACACCCATAATGTGTAAAAGGGCACACACAAAACCGTAGCAATAAAAATGCAACAGATAAGTGAGTAATTCACCTATGCAGTTTACCAAAGAGAAAATAGAATTGACTAAACATTTTTTAAAAAGTATTCAATTTCACTAACAATCAAAGTCAACATTTGAAAAAAAGGAAATATAAGTTTTCACTAACAAATTAAGGGGAAGAAATGATTAAGAATACCCAGTTCTGATGAGGATACAGTGGAACAGGCAGTGCTAAGGGGAGTGAATTGGTGTAAACTTTTTGGAATATAATATGGCAGTTGTAGAGAAGAGAGATGAACATTTCAAGAAAAGGCAAATGGCCTATATACACAACATTTATTTGGTTAGGCATGGTGCAGGTGTTAAAACATCAAGATAAATAAGATATGATGCCTGCTCTTGGGAATGCAAAGAGGTAAGGCAGACGCATAAACAGACACTGAAATGATATGCAGTAAGAAGGCAGCCAGAAATATGCTTGGGACATTCATCCAAACATGGATCTTGTGGGGCGGGTGATACAATCATGCAGCTTTATGGGTGTATCTAGGGAGGTTCTAGAAAAGCTACCAGGAAGAGTAGGAGTTAATTCAGGTAGCGTTGCAGAGACAAAACTTGTGCAATTGGGGGTTCCAGAAAGTGAAATAAGAGGCAGGGTGGAGAAGCCCAAGACCAGATCACACAGCCCACATCTATCTAATTGAGGAGTTTGGTCTTTTCCCTCCTGAACAAGGAGCCACTGAAGCATTTTGAGCAGGCAGGTGCCTTGGTAGGATGTCTGTTTTATATGATTACTCTAGTTGCTTGGAGACATTTGGAGGTGCGAAGGCCAATGAGGAGATGATTACCTAGGTCGAGGTAGAGAGGGCAAGGCCTGAACTAGGGCAGGGACCAAGAGGACAGAGAAAAGTGGTCAGATCCAGGAGGTAAAATTAGGGGAACCCACTGAAGTCAGATTGCTGGGATTAAAGAAAGGTCAGGATGCCATATCCTGTTTCTTGGGTGACTGGATGGGAAAACAACCAAGAGAAAGAATAGGCTTATGGAACCAGAGAATTGTTGAGCTCAGTTGTGAAGTTGGGTGAAAGATGGGCATCCAGTTGGAGGCAGCCTACGAGGAAGAAGGTTGAGTTTAAATCCCAGCAGGAGATTTGAAAAAGAGATTTGGGTTGTGATTGATGTGATCATTGCCATGGACTTTGTCACCAAAGTCACCTAGGGGATGTTGGTACTGAGAAAAGAAAGGAGGTCCAGAACAGAAACTTCTTCCTCATTTAAGGCCAGTGAGCTAGATAGCAAGAAAGACACAAAGGTCACCAAGGCAAAAAAGTAATCAGAGATGGGAAAATCTGCAGCCTGTGTGGGCATGGAGAGAATAATCGTAGATAAAAGAGAAAGGAATGAAAGCCCACTGGATGGAGCAGTTCAGGGCCCCTGGGTCCTCAGTAGGAACAGTGTTCTGGGAGAGATGGGGTAGGAACCCCCATAAGGTGGGCAGAGGAAAATGCAAGGAGAAGGGAAGCAGGCGGCATGGCCACCTGTCCTGGGGAGTTGGGAGTCCTGGAGAGAACTTGCTGAAGCAACAATTCATGTCAGGAAAAATTTCTGGGCTGGATTGAGAAGAAATGAGGATAGACATGTTAGAAAACAGGTTGAAAAAGCTGTCACCTAAAATCCTGTCTAAATCAGAGGCAAGATCAGAGGACAGGGATGGTAAGGAGGTAAAATATCCATCGATGACCTTGGTTTAGGTCTGTTATGAAGTAGGAAAGTATATGTGCCAGTACAGAGCTCTCAGAGGCAGCATGGGCATCTCCCAGTGGAGATAGACGGAGAATTAGAAATTGACCTAAAGAAGAAGGTACACCTTCAGGAGCAGGGCCAGACTGAGCAGTGACTGGCCTTTTAGAGATAGGTGGAAGAAGAGGATTCGGCTAGGGAGACTAAGGAGGCAGCACTAGAGGGGAAAAACCAACCAAGGGTGGGCATCCTAGAAACCCAGAGAAGAAAGAGTTTTCAGAGGTCAGGGTGGCCCTGATGGGCCAGATGCACAGTGGTTGGGAGAGGATGGGGGGTGAAGGTGTCCCCAGAACCTGGTCTTTGGCCATCCTGACCACAGCAACTTTGGGGGAGGGAGCAGAAGCCCAGCTGGGTGGGGGTGATGTGGACTCTGACTGAGAAAACAGGAGAGGGGAGGAGTTGGGGGAGCAGGTGTTCCTGGAAGGTGCTAATTCTCAAAGGCTGACTTTTGACAGGAGGAGGGCTGTGCCAGCCCAAGTCCCAGCAGCAGGGACAGGGGGCGGGCGGGCCCCTGTCAAGGTGGGATTAGGAGTACAGGTGAAGGGATTAGTTGTGCTGGTGGAAGGTACAACTTAGATCATGTATGTTTTACCAGGTAACCTGATCTCCATGTTCTTCTGGAGGCTTTTTCTCTGCCCTTTGGGTACCAGCTACAGCTCTAATTAGCACTGGTTTCATCCTGCCTCGTGTCTGGGGCCATGTTTTACTCATTTTTTTTGGTACCTTTTGCCACCTAGCAACAGGCAGTTAGCTAGTAAGAGCAGAATAATTATTTTCTGCTTGAAATCAAATGTTTGAAATGGAAGTTCAGGATTCTTTTTTTTAACCATAAAGATTCTGTGACAATTCTCAAGGAATCAGTGAACATGGACATAAAAGTCAGTGCTGCGGTGGCTGGGACGTGAGGTTGTCGGGATCTAAGGAAACACACTCTACATTCCAGTGTGGGCACAGCGCTTTATAGTTTACATGGTAGGTTTAGGATTGTCCTATCTGGCCATTGCCTCCTCCTCTCCCTGTCCACCCCCTGGTAGACAGCACCACTAGCCCCATTTATCAGAGCTAGAGGGAGGGAATGATGGGAAGTGGAGTGGGTGGGGACTAGGGCAGAGTTTTGAATGCGGTGTTCAGGGTCTTCATTACCTGGTGATGTTTCCCAGACATTGAATACATATTAACTATTTCCTCCATATTTGGCAGAAGTCAAAGTCAAGAGAGCCTTGGCCTAAATCACAGAATTTGGGCCTTATGCCACCCCTAGACCAGACCTGGGTGTTAAGAGGAGAAGCTTCTGTGTGAGACAACATCCCAGGCTCCCATCGTAATCACGACGAATAGGGAACAGGAATTTTTCCTACAGTAATAAGGAACATGAGGGAGGAATAAGGGACGCTAGAAAACCCACACTCCCAGACATCCATTATAAGATGTATCAGGCCCTGAGGCAGGGAGGCCAGTTAGAAGCCCATGGTCCAGATAAGAGAGGAAGAGGCCTGAAGTAGACCAGCAGAGATGGCGAGAAATAGATCAGAAACCTTGGAGTAGATGAAAAACAGAAATCATTTGTGACTAATGATCAAGGTGAGAGAGAGGACGAGCCAAGAGTGACTCCCATGTGTCGTGGGTAGAACCCTGGGTGGATGGTGGGCAGCCTCTGGGATGGGATACCACATGGAGAGCCAGCTTGAGGGGCTGGGCAGTGCACTCAGATACAGCTAAGGCATCAGGAATGCAGCCAGGTGGAGCCTAGCAAGCACTTGGATCTGGGGTCCGAGCCTCAGGACGAGATTTGACTAGAAATACTAAACCAGATACATCATCACACAGAAAAATGGAGACCCCTAAGAATGAGTGAGGTCACCAGAGAGAATAGAGGGGGCCCAGCAGAGCAGAATCATGAGTTATTGTGACATTTGAAGAGCCTATCAAGGTGTAGGCAGGCAACAAAGGAGAGAGCGAAGGAAGGACCTGAAAGATGCAACAAACAGCTAGCAGAGTGGGTTTCCATGACAACCAAGGTAGTGAAGAGTTTCAAGGAGAAAGTAATCAATGCTGTCAAATGCAGCAGAGAATTCCAATAAGATAAAGACGGAATTTTTTTTCTTCGGATTTGGTGATTAGTAAGCTTTTGGTGACCTTATTAAGAGCATTTGGGGGGAGTTACGGGGGGCATAAACCTGGAATAATGTCAAGATGAAACAGGGAGGTGAATCTGTTACAAATTGTCCCGTGAGGAGTCTGGAAGGAAGGCTTCAAGACATGAAGGATGGGAATGGGGATGCTGAGTAAAGACATGAGTCACTCCCAAGCACAACATGCATTGCTTAGTGACAAAAGTTTACTCCATCTACATATTCTAATTTAGCACACTGGGAGTGCGCCTAGCACTGTGGATACTTTGGTGAATTAATTAAGAAGAGACAGAATCCCTGTTATCATAGAATTGGTGTGGTAGTAAAGAAAGATGTTACTCAAATTATCACACACATTCCAACATTGTAACACTCTGAAGGAATGAGACTAGGTGCTGGCAATATACAAGGGGGCCTGCCATAGGCTAACTCCTGAGGCTTCACTGAGGAGATGACTCTTGAACAAAGCTGTAAAAGGGGAAGTAGTTAACTGGACAGAGCAAATAGGGGAGAACATTCTGGTGAGAGAGAACAGCTTCTGCACAGGAAAGAAGTGAGATCAGAGAGGCAGGCAGTGCTGGCTGTGCAGAGCTGTGGAGGCCAGGACTGATCTGCATAATCCTAGGAACAGTGGAAGCAGGGCTGGGAGCTGCCCTTGGGTATTTCTATAATCTGAGACTGTCCTATAGAGAAATCACTAGAGGAAACATGGGGTAGACTCAGGAAGACAGAAGTTTTGGTTGTCATGGCGGTCATGATTTAGACCCAATCACCAGTCTAGCTAGAATTGGTGCTGGACCACAGAAGGAGGGGCAGGAGGGGTAGGAGGGGAGAAAGTATTCAGAATGACCCCTGAGTTTTGGGTGAGATGACAGTGCCCCTTCTCAGAACCAGGAAGCCCTAGAAAGGGACTGGTGAGTGAGGCAGACCCCAAGTCTGAGACATCCTAATGGAAATGGGGAGGGAGGACTGAATGCATAGATTGGTGTACAGAGTGAGAAATCACAGCAACTGCTTGGATTCTGAGTGCAAATATTAATTAAAGTGGTTTCAGGTTTCTGGATCATTTTGAGATTACAAGGTTGGCTGAGGAAACCCGGGAAACACCAACATTTGGGAACTAGAAAAGGAAAGAGAATTCTTCAGGGTACTGAAAAGAAATAGCCAGAGAGGTCCCTCAGCAGAAGGATGGAGTGGTCGACAGTGGGATGTGTGGAGAGGCCCCTCCAATATGCAATTCAAAATCCCCATGGCATGCCCCGCAGTTGAGCAGCAACTGATTCACACAGCCCCAGGGCTCATGGGAGACCTCTGGGGAACTTTACTAGAGGCAGCTTGGGTGGGAGTAGTGTAGACTAAGGAAAGAAAGGAGGGAATAAAGTCTAATCCTTTAAGATTTTGGTATTAAAGGAAAGAGCACTGCCGGCATACGAATATTCTGAAGAAAGCAGCCTTAGTGATGAACCGATTAAGATTGGAGACAATTAGTGAAATGAGCTCCCAAAGGGGCTGGGATCAAGTTTGGAGGTAGATAAATTAGTTTGGGGCAATAATGTGTATTTGTCTGAATGGGACAAAATTAAATTATTTACCTTTTAGAGAGAAACTTGAGCTCCATGATCTTCTGGGAGCTTCTATTTGACCTCCGTGCTGACTCCAGCTCTAATTAGCACCAGCTTTATCCTGTCTCGTGCCTGGGATCGTGTCTTATTTTTTATGTTTCTCAGAACCTAGCAACACGCAGTAAATTCTTTGGATGCCAGATCAGTATTTTCTGCCTCAGAATCAAATATCTAAAATCAACATTCAAACTTTGACCAAAAATAATCTAGACAATTCTCCAGCACTTACAGCACAGGAAAAGAATTGGGGCGTTAAGTCTCGGATGGCAGAGTTTTTGGTGGGTGGATTGAGAAAAAGTGGAAGAGCCTGCTGCCCTCATCCTTGTAAGCTCTGTGCCGGTCTGCATGCTCAAACTCATCATCACATATGAACTTCACATCCCCCATGAGAGACAGAACATCGCCCCATTTCACAGATGGGGGGAGAAAGGAGAAGGAAATCTCTTACTGACACAGAGCTTACATGGCTGCAGCTGGGTTCAGACCACGATCTATCCAATACTACAGCCTTCCTGGGACCAGAAAGAGTTGGGGAGGAAGAGGACGAGGGGGGCTCTGTGAAGTCCGGGTGGAGGTGCTCTGCAGGCACTCAGCAGAGGCTGCAGGTGGGATCCCACTGAAGACCCACCAGGTATCTCCACCTCACTTCCAGTGTTTTGAGGAATTGGCAGTACCTGCAGTAGCACAGGCAGCTTCCCTGCCACACTGATGGATGCAACTGTATTTGCATCTAAAATTTCTATATTTTAAAAAAAATGCTAACGGTTTTAACCCTTCTGAAATGTATTTTCATGTATGTTCTCACACGGAGATCTGGTTGTTTTTTTTTTTTAATATTTATTTATTTATTTATACAAGCACTGGGTACAGTCAGAAGCGCGGGAGGGTGAGGGAATTCACCAGAGCCAGAGCGGGGAGCAGAGCAGGCAGAAGGACCGAAGTACACTGCTGAGGAGAGCAGGGGTGGCAGGAGAGGTCTGCGCGCCATGTAGGACCCTCACCCAGTGGCCGGGGATTGAACTGCGCTGCAGAGGCTGCGGGCAGCTTCCCAACCCAGTGCTCAACTGCTGCGCCACCGGGGGAGGCTGACTCGGTGATCTGATCTTTTTCCAAATTGATAACCAGCTTGCTAACACCATTTATGGCCTAAAAACATCTTTTCTCCCTTTCCCTATGTGGAGACTATACAGTTCTATTGATCGATTTGCCTACTTCGGGTGCAATACCATATTTTAGTGAGCAAAGCTTTATCTTACTACCTAGCAAGGTAATACCCCTCCCTTCCTGACCCTTTATTCTTTTTAAAAAATTATCGTGATCATATTGCACACTTCCTTTTTCACATACATTTTAGAATTAATTTGTCAAAGTTTCATGAAAAAAATCTTATTGGAACTATGAGGGGATTACGTTGGAGGAAGAAATAACATCTTTACGCTCAGTTCTTCCCATTTGTGAACAGGATCGAGCTGGCGCTGTAGAAGCTGCTGGCAGCCTCGCAACCCAGCGCTCAACCGCTGCGCCACCAGGGGAGGCCCTGTTTGGTTAGTTTTTTAATGCCTTCTAAAAAAGGTTGGTCATTTTTGCCATTACGGTGTTTTACCTTTTTTTGTAGGTTTATTCCTCACTACCTTATCAGTTTTGTTGCTTTTGTGAGTGGGAAAAGTTTTCCTTTTCTTTCCAAATTTTAATCAATTTACTAATCATGATGTTTCATTCACAGACACACTCAGTAAATGTGCTTTCCCCCTGGGCACACAAATGAGAACACAGCACACATGTAAAGCAGAGTTAATTGGCTGGAAATGAATTAGAATTTTTGAATTAAATTTTAATTATACAAGTAATACATGAATACATTTGCCTTTACATAAAATTAGAGCACTACAGATAAAGAAGTCTCTAGTGACCACAGCCACCGGGTCTCCACTGCAGGTCCCTCCCACCCTTCAGAGGTAGCTGCTCTTAGGCTTTGCTCTTTACCTGAAATGTTTCCCTGTACCTATTGAAAAGGCCCTCTGTTCTCTTTGTGTATGTGTTTTTGCACAGACCTGGTGTGTGCACTCTGGAAGTGTCACTCTTAGCCGCTGCACCCTACAGGACTCCTGTAGCCTGCCATGGCCCGCAGCAGTGCTCCTTGCTTCCTGACTGGCCACCATGACTGATAACTCACATTTGATTTAGTGGTTTCCTATTGATTGGGTATCACAGTGTTATTCCATTAGACAAACCTACAGCACATCCTTGTACACTGCCCATTTTGCACATGTACCAGCGTGTCACCTGGACAGATACTTAGAAATGGAATTGATGGGTCATAGGCATATATACATCTTCAATCCTAGTAGAAACAGCTGAAGTATTCTCCAAAGTGCCTTCCTATTGTAATTTCCTTCAGCAGAGCATAAGAGCTTCCCTTTCCCTGGACCATCTCCAACTTTTACATTTTTAACCAGTCTGATGAGTGAAAAATAGTATCTTGCTTTAGTTTGTATTTTTCTGAATTACCTGCAAGATTGAAGTCTTCGTGTGTTGACTATCCATTTATACTTACTCCTCTTATTTGCTTGTCCATATTCTTTGTCCTTTTCCCATTGATCTTAAGTTCTTTATGTATTTTGAATACTAATACTCTGCTATATATATTGAAAATATTATCTACATTGTGATTCTTGTCATTTAATTGTATGGTGTATTTTGTCCTAGAGAAATTTCAAGTGTAGCTATAATCAAATTTATCAGTCTTATTTATATGCCATTTTTACATTTTATTTTCTTGGTGTCAAGACTCAGATTCAATACATTCTTATTTAAGAAAGTCTTTTTGATAATCAAGATCCTATATTCTTGCTCTAAAATTTATAGTCTATTTACACATATTTAAGCCTTTATGCTATATATAAAAATATAAATCCCATATGCATGGTTATTAGGCTGCATGAATCTAACATTAACTCCTCCTTCCCCCAAATGGATAGGTAATTGTCTAAACACTAGATGGGATAATGTATCATTTTCCCACTGATTTAAAATTGCTGCCTTTGTCTGATATCAAATTCTAATGCAGGTCTATGTCCGGACCCTTTCTGGTCCACTGATCTATTTGTCTACCCCTGAGCTTGATAATATGCTTTGCTAACTGGCAGGACAAATCTCACCCTCTTCTGTTGTTTCTGCAAAATTGCCTTGATCATCCTTGCATGTTTGTCCCACTACAAGAATTTTAAAATCAGCCTGTAAAATAAAATATCAGAAATTTTTCTGCTAGGATTTTAATTTGGGATTACACTGAGGTCCTGGATAAGTCTGAAGAAAACTGACATCTTTTTCAGGCTGAGTCTTCCTGCCAATGTGGGTTGCTGTATCTCTCAGTTGTGGTGATCCTTCATGTCTTCCAGGGAAGCTTTATGATTTTCTCTAGTTACATGTCTTGATAAATTTATTCCTAGGTTTATTACAGGCTTTGCTGTTAACTGGGAGTAGGGTGCCTTTCCCCTTATTTGTGTGGCCCTTGTTTTTTGATATTCCCTTTCAACCTGTTTACTAATCACTGTGCCTGATTTGTAGACACACACACAAAGTAAATGTTCTTCCTCCCCAGCACGAACGTGTGAGCACGGCCAAACACACAGGCCTGGCATAATTGACTGAAAACAAATTAGAATTTTTTCAAATTATACCTTAATTAAACAAGTAAGGCATGCATACATTCTCTCTTTTAAAAGTAGAGCAATATGAATATAGTTAAATTTCCTTTGACCACCTGAGATCGTGGTCCCTTCCCCATCCACAGAGGTGGCCAACGTTCAGTTTGATATATTGCCTTCTGTAGTAAATACACATTATTGATGGAAGCATTTGGAATAAATTCTTCCATATCATAGACATTTGTACTATGTCCTATATTTCTCGCTCAATCTTACCTTTTTGAGATCTACCCGTATTGTTAATATAGCAGCTCATTTACACCTTTGAACAGCTGTCTAGAGCTCTTTCACAGGCATGCATCCTGTTTCCTGAATCCATAGACCTGGAGGAAATACTCCCCCTCACCCCCCTACCGCACCCCCAACATTATGAAGGAGGTTACTGGGATCATGTTGGTACCTGCATATTCAATGTTTCAAGAGGCCTGTGTGGTTTTCTGGCTTCCATAATGTCCTTTGCTTTGGTTTTTAATAGACATGGTCCACTTGGCTTCTGAGGTGACTGCTAGTTTAAACCCCTTCCGCAAATGTAAATGCTCATTTTTCCAGAGCATTGCCAGCCTTTTAAAGTATATGATTCTGATGGACTCAAAACTGGTTTCTTCTTTAATTTATGGGGTCATCTGTGCATATCCTTTGTCCATCTTTCTTCTGGATTGTCATTTACTTTTTTTTTTTTTAAAGGTTTATTTATTTATTTATACAAGCACTGGGTACAGTCAGAAGTTGGGAGGGTGAGAGAATTCACCAGAGCCAGAGGGGAGAGCAGAGCAGGCAGACTGATGAAGTACACTGCTGAGGGGATCAGCGGGCGGCAGGAGAGGTCTGTGCACCATGTGGGACCCTCGTCCGGCAACCCAGGATCGAACTGGTGCTGCAGAGGCTATGGGCAGCTTCGCAACCCAGAGCTCAACCACTGTGCCACCGGGGAGGCCCTGGGTTGTCATTTTCTTATTGATTTGTAGAAATTCTTCATATATCTTGATATTCTCTGTCTACTGTATGCATTGCAGATAATTGTCTTCTATGATTTACATCCTTTATTCTAAACAATGTGTTTAACTGTTGTATCTTTATTACAGACCTTCCTATTTGTATGTCAGATTTAAAATCGTATCTTGCCTGAAGAATCCCCTACATTAGGATCACAACCATTTTTCCTCAGGTTTTTGATTGTTTTCTTTCCTGCATTTATATTGTACTTTTTATAACACTCCCATTTAAGTCTTTACTGCATATGAAGCTTACTTCTAGTGCAAATTGTTGTTTAATTTTAATAAATTTCAAATTTGATAACCAATTTTTTCCATTACCATTTATTGGATTATAGGATACTTCTCCACTGATTTAAAATTGCTGCCTTTGTCTGATATCAAATTCTAATGCAGGTCTATGTCCGGACCCTTTCTGGTCCACTGATCTATTTGTCTACCCCTGAGCTTGATAATATGCTTTGCTAACTGGCAGGACAAATCTCACCCTCTTCTGTTGTTTCTGCAAAATTGCCTTGATCATCCTTGCATGTTTGTCCCACTACAAGAATTTTAAAATCAGCCTGTAAAATAAAATATCAGAAATTTTTCTGCTAGGATTTTAATTTGGGATTACACTGAGGTCCTGGATAAGTCTGAAGAAAACTGACATCTTTTTCAGGCTGAGTCTTCCTGCCAATGTGGGTTGCTGTATCTCTCAGTTGTGGTGATCCTTCATGTCTTCCAGGGAAGCTTTATGATTTTCTCTAGTTACATGTCTTGATAAATTTATTCCTAGGTTTATTACAGGCTTTGCTGTTAACTGGGAGTAGGGTGCCTTTCCCCTTATTTGTGTGGCCCTTGTTTTTTGATATTCCCTTTCAACCTGTTTACTAATCACTGTGCCTGATTTGTAGACACACACACAAAGTAAATGTTCTTCCTCCCCAGCACGAACGTGTGAGCACGGCCAAACACACAGGCCTGGCATAATTGACTGAAAACAAATTAGAATTTTTTCAAATTATACCTTAATTAAACAAGTAAGGCATGCATACATTCTCTCTTTTAAAAGTAGAGAGGTATGAATATGGATACAGTCCTCTTTGGCTATCCTCTGAAGTCTAACACCCACCCCCCTACAGTTTTATGTGTCTCTTTCCACAGAAATATATAGTACTGATGTAGGTATTTTGAATGAATCATTCTACTTCCTAGGGATTTTACTGCAAACTGTTTATATTTCTAAGATAAATTCATACTGATACCCACAACCCAGCTCTTTCCTTTAAAGAACTATATTGTATTTATTTCCACAAATGTACCATATTTTCTCCTCCCTAAAATTCATAGACATTTAGTTGGCTCCTTTTCTTCCCTCCATTGTCTGCATTGCAGCAAGCAGCCTTGTATATGCCTCCACTGTAATCTTTCTCTAGGGTGTGATTGAGAAGTAGATTTGGGGTCTCAAGATTTCTACATATTTATTTTTAATAGCTATTACCAAGTATTCTCCATAATTTCTGCACCATTTAAACCATTTAAGCCAGAGGATATGAGAAGACTCCAGTCTGTATGCTCTAAGCAATTGATTTAAATATTTGCCAATCTGATGAGTGAAAATTTGAATCATTTTTAAATTTATATAGACCTGTTTGCTAGTGAGATTTTCATATGTGTATTGGACATTTTGTATTTTCTCTTTTCTGAAGTATCTGTTTATTCTGGCTCATTTAAAAAATTAAATTGCCTGTGTTATTGATTTGTGGAATTCCCTATATAATCTAGATATTAGTCTTTTGTATATATGTGGCAAATATTTTCCTCCAACTTATCTGCTCTTTAACTCTGTGGGATCTTTGTTAGAAGTTACACTTTTTACATAATCAAATTTATCTGTCTTTTCCTTTATTTATATACTGTGCTGACATCTTCCTTACTCCTAAGGTTTAAATATACTCTGTGTTGTTTCCTTTTTTTTTTTTCTTAATTCCCCTGGCTATTTTTTTTTAATTAATTTATTTATTTATACAAGCACTGGCTACAGTCAGAAGCACGGGAGGGTGAGAGAATTCACCAGAGCCAGAGCGGGGAGCAGAGCAGGCAGAAGGACCGAAGTACACTGCTGAGGGGAGCAGCGGGCGGCAGGAGAGGTCTGCGCGCCATGTGGGACCCTCCTCCGGTGGCTGGGGAGCAGCCAGGGATCGAACTGGCACTGCAGAGGCTGCGGGCAGCTTTGCAACCCAGCGCTCAACCGCTGCGCCACCAGGGAGGCCCTGTGTTGTTTCCTAATATTTGTTTTTATTTGGGTCTTTAATGCATCTAGTATATATTTTTATGATTAAATTGAGCTATGATCTAACCTTTCTCCAAACATACAGCTGATTATTGCAACTCGATGGATGACTAGTTCTTCCTTTGTCCACTGATCTGAAATGAAACTCCTTCACAGCATCTGGGTAGGTCAAGGCCTGTGGTCTGTTTCACCAACCTGTGTATTCCTGTCTGCTCTAGACAATTTTGTCTACTATAGCTTTTTACCACCTTTTGCTATCTGTTAAGCAAAATGCCACCATTGACAATCACTGCGCATTAACTCCTCCACATGAATTTTAAATTCTGCTTGTCAATTTGGGGGAAATTGACATCAATACAATACTGAGCCTTTCAGTGCGTGAATATAGTTGAGCCCTGCTCTTATCCTGATCCTCCTCTATGTCCTTTAGTCACTTAGTCTAGTTTTCTGCATAAAGAACTTAACCCATTTCCTAACAGGTCTCTGCCTATAGTTTTTACTGTTGTTGTGAATGGCTTCTCTCTGCACCCACTTTTATGTTTTGCTTTTGCTTGCTACACTTTTTTAATCTGCTTACTAATCACTGTACTTCATTCATAGACACACACAAAGTAAACGTTCTTCCTCCCCGGGCACAAACATTCGAGCCCTGCCAAACACACAGAGCTGGCATAATTGGCTGAAAATGAATGGGAATTTTTTCAAATTAAGGTTTAATGACACAAGCGAAACATGAATACACTCTCCTTTTTAAAAAGCAGAACATTGCAGATGAAGCTAACGTCCTTTTTGACCACCCACTGCCATCCTACTTCCTCCCTCCTCCCCAGAGGTAGCCACTGTAATGGGCTCAGTGTGTACTTTTCTAGACTTTCTAAAAACCTGTAAATACATAGTTAGGTACCCAAAGGAAATATATGGTATAGTTGTCTCAAATAATGAGAATTTTATCTTTGCCTTCCCAGTTTTCATTGATATTCAACCTCTGTGTTGACCTGGATTTTATTATGGTTACAGAAGAGAATGTCAATATTATCATTCATTGCACTCGAAGGTAAAGAGACAGAAGTTGGGAGACAGCAGTGACGGGAAGAGCACAGGAGAGGTGATGGGGTGATAGCGGGGAAGCAGGAGATTCTGTGGACACATATGGAACAAGAAGTGAAGGGGCAAGGAGATTTCTTAAAATTGAAAAGATAACTGGGCCTCCCCGGTGGCACAGCGGTTGAGCGCTGGGTTGCGAAGCTGCCCGCAGCCTCTGCGGCGCCGGTTCGATCCCCGGCTGCTCCCCGGCCACCGGAGGAGGGTCCCGCATGGCGCGCAGACCTCTCCTGCCGCCCGCTGCTCCCCTCAGCAGTGTACTTCGGCCCTTCTGCCTGCTCTGCTCCCCGCTCTGGCTCTGGTGAATTCTCTCACCCTCCCGCGCTTCTGACTGTACCCAGTGCTTGTATAAACAAAACAAACAAACAAATAAATAAATAAAACATGCCTCTATTAAAAAAAAAATGAAAAGATAACTGATAGGAGGTACTTTAACGCAGTGTCGGGAGAAGGGGGGGTGGAGAGGAGCAGTCTCCAAGTAACCCAAAGCCTCAACTGCCTCGGGAAACATCGGTGCACACTACGAACTAGAAACAGTGGGTAGCAGATGCTGTGCAGGGATCTCCCCTGACCCTGTTTTGATGAGGATCTTGTAAGAGGACATTGTCAGGCAGCTTCAAGGAAGCCCTTTCTGCCCTGGTTAAAGACATGCACCAGGCTCGCTTGCTTGCCCTGCCCCTTCCTCCCTCCCTAGGTGCTGCTGTGTGAAAAAGCAATGCTTGGAGCTCTGACGGGCAGCTTGTGGCCAGGAGAAGAAGGCTAGGATGCCCACAGCTCCCTGCTGACTCAGCCTGGACACCTAGAATCACTACTTCTGGACTTTTTATTATTGGAGAGAAATAAACGTTCCTATTAAGCCACTCCTAGGCGTTCTGGCAGGTACTGATGAACACATCTTTCCTAATACATGGAATCTAAGAGCTTCTTAGAACTGGGGTGGTCACCTCAAGGAGCCCATTATGTACTCTGGGGTGAGAGTTTGGGGGGGGAAAGAGTGCCAATATTCTTGATCACAGCCCTGCTATCCTCTTAGACATAGATATAGATATTTTAATTATCTGTATACATGACATAGGAAAGGGAAATTGTATTTTATAAACAATTCTGATAAGAAATTATGTTAAGATGTTAGCAGTGTTGGTCCCTGGGTACTTAATTTTCTAAGATGTCCACAAATTACTTTGTAATTAAAAAAAGAAGTCAAAGAGCCATATCATTAAGAGATGACACACGAGAGAGTTACATTTTGATGCAATAAAAGAGACCGCCTGGGGAAATTCTAGATAAAGACTTGGATTCAAAGGACTTTTGTGCAGGGGATTGTGAAGGGGAAGAAACAAGAGGGTAGGCAGCGGCCATGAATCCAGCAGGGGTCAGCATTAAGTTCACCATGTGTGGAGCACACAGGGTTGGGGCCCGGTGCAGGGGGCAGTGGTCAGGCAGGCAGGCCAGCGTATGTGTGTGAGATGCCAAGGACTTGAGCTTTGTACTCAAAGGTAATGAGAAATAAATATGCTTAAGCAGGGAGACAGGTATAATTACAGTTTCAGTTCAAGTTTCTCTCCTTGGTCAGTAAAAGCAGTTCAACTCAAACCAGCTCAGGCAGAAAGACAACTTGATGGCATCTGGGACCAACTACAGGTGAGGCCAGTTGGGCCTCCAGGTTCCTGGAACCAGGGAATTGGCCATCTGACCCTCTCACCCTCACCTCCATGCTCACATCTCTTTGCATGCCAGCCTCAACCTTTCAGGCCTGTTTCTTCCACACAGAGGAAACTACCAGTATTCTAGGGGCTACCAATGTTCCGTCCCTTAGCTATGTGATCAGAAAGACCACAAGGTGAGAGTGAAGGATTTTGGTTAAGAGACCATAGTCAAGTCAGTGTTACTTGCTGCTCAGTGTTTTGCCTACTTTGTCATTGATGTCATCCCCTGTGAAACGGGGATAAGAATAATTCCAGCTGTGGGGTGCTCTGAGGGTCAAAGGGAATGGTGCCTGCAAAATGCTGAGCACAAGGAGTGCTCCCTAAATGTTAGTCATGAACTCTCTCCTCCCCAAGTTAAAAAATCTGGGGAAGGGCTCTGATTGGCTCAGCCCTGGCCTATCAGGTGGGTTAGGTAAGAAGATAGTTTCCATTCCAAATAGATAGGTTGGAATGGTAAGTGATTCCAGAAAAGTTAGCACTGGCCTAAGAAAATGATGTATGTGTGTCCCGTCCTTCCTCTGGCTGCCTGCAGGTAGGAATTTGATGAGGACACTCGGCATTGGCCACCACACTTGTCCAGGTGAGTAGTGATACAGGGCTAAGCACACAACAGTGACGATGGAGAGGATGTGGACTCCAGGAAAGGTTCAGAGGTAGAAACAGGGAACATGTACCAGTCAAGCACAAGAGATGAGAGAGAATGAGAAATTGAAGATGGTCCCAGTTTGCTGGCCCAGAAATTTCCATAAACAGAGCCTTGCCAAAATGCAGCTTCTTTATTTCTCAGTGGCTCAAGTTCACTCTTACCCCACTCCCCACCCCTTTCTGTTCAGTAACACAGATATAATGTTAAAGATAAGTGCAGTCACATCTGGACTTTTTCTCTTAAGTAGTTTCTTGGTCCACTTCCAGCTTTGCTGCTTCCTATTTCTCCTTCCTTTCTCCCTGAGGGTAAGCTGTGTTCTGGGATCTCCTATTTTGACCTGATACCAAGGTGTGCATCTGATCCTGGGTGACCAAGATCTACCCACTGCCATCCTCTGAGCCAAGACTGAATCCTTGTCCTGACCACAGAGAACTTCCAAGTCTACTAGCTACACTCGCCCACTTGCGACACCCTCTCCATCAGCACAGTGACACACACCCATTCTGCCACACACCTTTCCTCATCAGGCTCTCACCCTCTCTACCCCAAGCTGGAGGGGTTTGTTCTCCAAACAACGCCATGAGAAGACAGGCAACAGCCCCTTCTACCCCTGGCCCCAAATTTCTTTTTGAAGTCTAGCATCTTTTATTTGCTGCATCTCTGTTTCATTCCCCTCCTCCCACTAGCTGGTGAAACTTTGATTATTTTTCCTCCCAGACAGCAAGACAACTTCTTCTTTCTTCCCTATTTGCTGTTCATGCATCAATTTCAAGTTCTGAGACCCTGTGTTTCTTTCATTTTACAAATGGCCAGCAATCACGACCAAGTGTCCTATAGGTTTCAGGAGGCTATTTGAAACCATTGGTTGTCCTTCCTAGTACATTTATATTGCAGCAACCCAAATCTTCCCCCAAAGCTCTGATTAAATCAAGAGAGAGTGACTATAGCAGCCAGAGACTGCCACTATCAACTCCTGCCCTTCACATACACATATCAGTGTGGCACATCAATAGGTGGCATTCACCTTCCCCTCTCCATGGTTAGAGTGACTTTCTTGGCCAATAGAATGCAGCAGAAGGGACATCCTGGGACTTGTGAAACGAGGCCACGGAAGCCATGAAGCTTCTGCACAGGCTTCTTGAAACACTTGATCTTGGAACATTCACTCTTGCCATCCAGCTGTCATGCTGGGAGAAGTCCAGCTCATGTAAGAACTTGGGTTCAACATCCTCAGTTGAGCTCCCAGATGACTGTCATGTGATGAGACTTCTTGGCTAGTAAGCCCAGTTGAGCCCTTGATGACTCCAGCCCCGGTTACTATCTGACTGCAACTGAATGAAAGACTTTTAAGCAAAAAATCACCCAGCTGAGCCCTGTCAACCCCCAGAATTATGAGAAATAATAAACTGTGTTTTTAAGTCACCGAAGTTTGAGGTCATTTGTTATACACAAAAACAACGATGGGCAAGGATGTGTGGCAGGGAAAATACATTGAATAATGTGTAAAGTAGTAACCCACTACACAGTATGTAAGTGGATAGTTAAAATACACTGATAAGTGCACTAATGGAACATAGATGTGCTCAGAGCATTCCAGAGGTGGTAACCACTGGTCTGACTTCTTAAAGACAAGTAGGAATAAACAAGGTAGACAGGACTGGAACAGCATTCCAAGTAAAGGAAACAGCACACACCAAGTGCTAGAAGTAGGAAGAAACAAGAATGAGCTTGAGGCCACTTAGTGTTCCTAGAATATGAGAGAGGATAGACATGGGAAGAGTGAGAGAGAAGACCCCAGGCTCTGCAGGCCTTGGACACTATCCACAAGACACCATCCTGTAGCTGATGGACACTTCTGAAAGGTTTCATACCAGTGACATGTTCAGATTTGTGATTTGGGAAAATCATAGTGGTAGCTAGTACGCAGACAAAATGTAGAAGGTGACCGTCACTAAGTAGGGAGACCAGTTAGGAGATGATGGTCAGGGACCAGGGATGATAGGATGATGTCTGACCTGGACAATGGCAGGGGAATGGAGAGAACCCAGTAATCTTTTAAAGGTTCTTAAACTAAAGTAAGAAATGCATGATGATTGTTGGATGTTAGGGTAAGAGCATGGGCGAGTCCCATGTGTCTTGAGTAGAGCCCTCAGTGGATGGTTGGGAGGCCCTCAGGAGGGGAACACAGCATGATGGTTAGTTTGGGGGCAGGGGATAAGCAACAATGAGTTCAGTCTCAGAAAAGTGGGGCCAAATATCTGGGAGATAAGCAAGATGGGGCCCGACAGCAGATTTCACAGCAGCAGACTTTGGAGAAGATCTAATGGGAGGGACCAACCCAGGGACAGAGGGTAATGGCAACTCCAAGAATGAATTAGGTTGCCAGGGAAAGACTGGGAGAGGGCACAGGGCAGAATCATGAGTGTGACAGTGACATGAGGGGCCAACTAAGGTGTGGGTGGGCAACAAAGGAGAGAGAGCAGGAAGGATGTAGAGATGAGACAGCTAGGAGAGGGGGGTTGCTGTGGCAACCAAAGTAGTGAAGAGTTTTAAGGAGAAAGTACTCAACACTGTTGTATGACCCAAATCTCAGAAAATAAGAAGTGAAGTCCTTTGAATTTAGCCATGGGGGGTGGGAGGGCTATTGTGAACCTTGATAGGAACTGTTTGGGTGGGTGAGGGGATGAAAGTTTACAGGGAGTAAGTGGCTAGTGGAGATGCAGGCCACTCTAGAGAAGATTGAATGACTAGAGCAAGACTTGGGAGGCAGCAAGAAAAATGTGGGCGATAGAGGATTTTTGAAAATGGGAGACATTAGAATTTTCTTGAGGAACAATTTGTGAGCTGGAATTCATCTTCTGAGCTCAGCTGAAAGTGGGGATGATTAGTGATGTCCCAAGGGAGGAAGGTGAGACATGGACAAGCAGTAATGCCCTTTCCAGTTCAAAAACTTGGAAGTATGTTGTCTCCACCAAGGAACTCTTCAGCATGGCTAAGACTCCTAGCAAAGAGGAAAGGTGCATTGAATTGAGCCTTTAGCAGGTCACTCGGTGACTGCTCTGCACTGTCTTCACTAGCGGCTCCAGAGCATCCTGGTACACGTCCTGGATGGCCAACTTTCACACCAGCCAGCTCCTGGCCTCTGGCTTCTAGCCGAATTTGACTAGAGTTGGAACCAGAAGAGAGTGGAGGGAGAGAGGAACCTGGAACATCTTGGCGATGATAGTGTTCCTTTATTTATGGCCATGGGCAGGTCCCTTTCTAAAGGCCTTGGTTTTCTACCCAGGATCCAAAAGCCCACACCCTCTGCTCATTTCTTCACTCCTAAAAGTGGTGATGGCTTCTAATTGTTTCTCATCTCTCCTTTGTCATCTTAGCCCTACCACACTCTGTGAACAGTCTTTTCATCGCATTGGTTGTAATTAAATCCTTTGGAGTGTTCCAGTCCCTTCCCTACTAAGTCCTGATGGATGTGTTGGTGGATGTTTGACCATCAGGGTCTGGGCTGGAAGAAAAGCACTGGACTTTGAGTGGGAGCAAGGCCATTAGAGAGAAGACAATGATGTTGACTCAAAGGAGACTTGGACTGGGCTAGCAGCTTGGGGAATAGCGCCCAGGAGGGAGGCAAAGCTCCAGAGGAAAGGTGCACAGTGAGAGAGGCCAGAGACAGAGCCCTGACCAACACTGACATTGAGGGGGCGGCGCTGGACATGGGAACGGGAGTGTGAGAAAAAGCTACAAGGGAAAAGGGCATCTGAGAAGCCCATGGAGCATCCTCAGAGGTCAGAGTGGCCCCTGATGGGCCAGATGCACAGTGGTTGGGAGAGGATGGGGGGTGAAGGTGTCCCCAGAACCTGGTCTTTGGCCATCCTGACCACAGCAACTTTGGGGGAGGGAGCAGAAGCCCAGCTGGGTGGGGGTGATGTGGACTCTGACTGAGAAAACAGGAGAGGGGAGGAGTTGGGGGAGCAGGTGTTCCTGGAAGGTGCTAATTCTCAAAGGCTGACTTTTGACAGGAGGAGGGCTGTGCCAGCCCAAGTCCCAGCAGCAGGGACAGGGGGCGGGCGGGCCCCTGTCAAGGTGGGATTAGGAGTACAGGTGAAGGGATTAGTTGTGCTGGTGGAAGGTACAACTTAGATCATGTATGTTTTACCAGGTAACCTGATCTCCATGTTCTTCTGGAGGCTTTTTCTCTGCCCTTTGGGTACCAGCTACAGCTCTAATTAGCACTGGTTTCATCCTGCCTCGTGTCTGGGGCCATGTCTTACTTGTTTTTTTGTACCTTTTGCCACCTAGCAACAGGCAGTTAGCTAGTAAGAGCAGAATAATTATTTTCTGCTTGAAATTAAATGTTTGAAAATGGAAGGTCAGAAAATGTTCTTTTTACCAAAAAGACACTGGGGAAACACTGAAGGAGTGAGAGTATAGGCCAAAGAAGATGGTAGGGTAGGTGGAGATGGGAGGGTTGGAGAGTTGGAAGGGCCACCATGTTACCAAAGGTGAGTTCCAGGGCTGGGTGCCAGTGGCTGTGTCAGGAGGAAGGGCTAGAACACGTCAGCCCAGTGCGGGCCCATCTCCTCACCGGGAAAACCCTGCCTTTTGGCCTGCTGTCATCACACCTGCTCACAGTCGTCATTCTTTCCAACCACACCCATTTCTCAATCCAGAAGACACTTTTCTAACCTTAAACTCACTCAGCCTCCTGGCAGCATCTGACGCAGCTGACCACTCCCTCCTAGAAGCACCTCTCCATAATACAAGATGCCACCTGACCCCATATTCTCCCAGTTACCCTCACTGGCTACTCCTCAGCCTCCTCCACCCACCATCTAAATGCTGGGTCCCCTCAAGACTCATGTCTGGCCCCTTCCTATCCACCTCTACGTTCTCATGTGTCACTAATGATTTCGAATGTCCATGTCCAGCTCTACCTTCTCAAGACTAGCATGCCCAAATGCCCAATGGGCACAGTCAATCAGGATGCTAACATCTCCCCAAAACTTTTTTCTTCCCTGCCTTTTCCTTCTCTGCAAAATACCCAAATTTCCACCTGGTTTCCGAAACCCAGCCCTGGAGAGTCTTCCTTAATTCTTCCATGCCTTCACCCCCTCCGCCCAAACCTGGCAGTTCTGGCTCCAGAATTATCCCCAGACACTTCCCAGTCTGGCCCTCCCCTCACCCTCTGCTGCCACCTCCCATCCCCCACATCCTTACCAAAACGACTTCACAGCCCTCTTCCTTCACCAGCCTTCAGTGACTTCTCATTGCCCATAGAACAAAATCCAGGCTCTTTCTCAAGGGTCCAGAGCTCACTGGATCTGCTGTCCATCTCTTCAATCTCCTACCGTGCTCACTGTCCTCCAACCAAAGGCAAATTCTCTCAGTTCCTCAAGTACACCACGCTGTCCCTCTTAGAGCTCTTGCTGGGATTATTCCTCATTCAAGAAAGATGTCTTTTGGGCTCTGCTCAAATGTCCCTTTAGAGAGGTCCTGCTCAGCCTTCTCTCTGGACCAGCACCCCTGCCCGACTCCTTCCTCAGCATCCTGTTTATTCCCCCATGGCTCTTGGTGTCACTTCTCCAGACTTGCCTTTTTTCTCTACTTTGAAGGGCTCTCCCCCTCCCGAAGGCCTTACTCTCACTCTCCTGTAGCTCCTGCAGAGACCACTTTACCCCTGTCCATGTGGGTAGTCCTGGCCCTCACACACACGTATTGAGTACAGAACCAAGTGGTGTTGACATTCACTACTTCATCTGGTTATCACACCCCATTTTACAGAAAAGGAAACAGAGGTGTCCGGAGACTTGGTGCTTGGCTGATGAGGCCATGCTCAAAGCCACTTCTCCCAAGCCTGCTTCCAGATGTCAGGCCTGTGTCCACCTGCCCCTGCCCATGAAGAAGAAATAGATAGGGAGAGAGAGAGAGAGAGAGAGAGAGAGAGAGAGAGAGAGAGTACAGTGGTGCTATGAGAAACCCAAGGTGAGATACCCAAGAGGAAGCTGGATGTAGGAGTTAGACACTCAGGCAGCTGATCTGATAGGAGAGTTTTGACCCCGACAGAGATTGCACTGTAACATCAAACATTTGTTTGTTTTTTTTTTTTTTTTGCAAATAGAGACATCTCAGTAGAGTAGAGTAGAAAGCCGAGATGCAGATCCCCAGAGTAACTCCCACTGTGACTGAAGAGAGAAGCATCACAAACTAATGTGGAGTGGAAGGGTATGTCCTTAAGTAGAACTGGAAAAGGATTTCTATCTATTTGGGATACAAAAAGCAATTTTTATCTCCCTTTATACGAACCAATTCAGTGCTAGGTGATTTAAAGAGTTAAGAGGGAAAGAAAAAAAAAAAGGCATACTACTAACTAGGAAAAAAAATGGAAATGATTTAGTATCCAAACTGTGTTTGAGGGAGGCCATTGTAATCTTCACAGCAATAGAGAGAATTATAATGGAAAATACAAATATAATTGACTACAGGAAATGTAAAGCTTCTCTACATTGAAAATTCTCATGAATAAAACTTTCACAGCGGCAGTCAGAATTTTTATAATGAAATGTTGGGGTAATAAAAGGCAGTTCAGAGTCCATTTATGAAAAATGAAGTTCAAAAGGCAAATTCAGCTGAAAATGTTGCACTTAGTCAAAATAAATGTGAATTAGAGCAGAGAGATCCCACTTTGGGCCCATCGAAGAAAGGCTACAAAACAAGAGCCCGCGGTGCTGGCTCAGCCCTGGTGGCACGGGACCCCTCGCATACAGCTGGCAGGACTGTCAAGTGGCAAAACCTTTCTAGAAGGCAATTTGCTTAAGAGGTGTGAAGAGCCTCATAAAGGCTCCTACTGTTTAACTCGGGAATTGCATCTTCAGGAAGCTCATCCCGAGAAAATGATGGAATATGGTGCTGAGAGATGTGCTCTGACTTTACATGAGGGCCATAAAGGAGAAAAGGGGGCCGCGAAACCCCAGGGGGGTGGGTAACCAAACTATGTTTCACTCATTAAATGCATTATTAGGCAGCCATTGAACATAATAATTACAAAGAATGTTGACCAACACGGGGAAATGCTCAGTCTATAATCAGTGTTAAAAGATGGTGCAAAATTATATATAATAAAAGTTTTTATGTAAACAGATGCAGAAAAAAAGACTAAGGAGAGCTGTGCTTTTTGGATGCATTTTCACAGAACACAACATGGGTGGGCCTCCCCTGGTGGCGCAGTGGTTGAGCGCTGGGCTGCGAAGCTGCCCGCAGCCTCTGCAGTGCCGCGCCGGTTCGATCCCCAGTCGCCGGCGAGGGTCCCACATGGCGCGACAGACCTCTCCTGCTGCGCCCACTGCTCCCCTCAGCAGTGTATTTCATCATCTGCCTGTTCTGCTCCCCGCTCTGGCTCTGGTGAATTCTCTCACCCTCCCGCACTTCTGACTGTGCCCAGTGCTTGTATAAATAAATAAATAAAATCTTTAAAAAAAAAAAAAAAAGAACACAACATGGGCATTGAGGGTCTTGTCAAGCTTTTTCTGCTCTTCTTCATGCTTTAGTTCCTCTATAAATTCTCTGCAATGTTCAGGTATAGCTGTTCTTACAAAAATATGCTTCAAGAGTACAGATGAGAGCAAGAATAGTATAATGAACACAATCTATAATATACTCACCATCTAAGAACAGGCATTCTTTTTATATTAGGAAAATTAAGATAAAGAAAAAGAAGAAGAAGAAAACAAGACTCCAGTCTCAAGGGAATAGTACTTGCATCTGGCAAGTTTTGAAGGAGGGGTGGATGGGAAGAAAAGAGTCCAGCATGAGGGGAGCCAGATGGGTGAGCTCCTTTCAAAGAACATCAAAGAACTTCATGCTCTTGGTGACCCGTGCCATCCTTGAAATGCCTGTTCTAGAATATGGCACGTTCCCTCCAGCCATGTCTGTGATCCTGATGTCTTCGGTTCTATAGGTCAGTGTGTCTGAACCTGGCCTGCTGTGTAGTCACTGCTGCTCTAATCACATGCCACCCAGCAGGGCCAACCTAGTTCTTTTCCAACCACTTGCTTTCCTCTCTCCAGATTGTCTTGGCTATTGCTCCCCAACTTCTCTTTCATCTGACCTTTAGAATCAACTTATTAAATTCCATTTAAAAGTCCTAGTGGGATTTTGATGAGGAAGGCATTGAATTTGTACATTAATTTGGAGAGAATTGACATCTTCACAATATCGAGTCTTCAAGACCCCAACATTTCAAGGGTAGTTGAGTCAGAGGCTCTGATTAATGAGACTGGGAAGGAAAAGTCGTCATAGAGACAGGTTAAAAACAAGGAGAGGGTGTTGTCATGGAAACCAAGAGAACTGAGCGTTTCAAGAAGGCGAGAGTGATCAACAATATCAAACCCTGCAGAGAATTCCAATAAGACAGGGATGGAAAAACACCCAGTGAAGTTGGTAATGAGGAGGTTATCGGAGCCCTCAGCACAAGCAGTTTCAGGGGTGAGATGGAGCAGAACCCCGACTACAAGGCCTGAGGATGATAGTGAGCGAAGACACCCCTTTTACAGAAGTTTACATAATTATGTTTAGATAATTAGGAAAGTTTCAAGAGGATTGTCTGGAAGGTAGAGTGAAGTGTGGAGTCAAGAGAAAGTTTTCAACTCAACTCAACAAATCTTTTTGAGCACAAATCTTTGTGTGCTGGCTGGCCGAGGGGGATGGTGTGAATGAGCCAGACACTTCCTCCCACACACTGCCTCGAGCGGAAATGGGGAAACTCGTGAGTCAAATCATGGAGAGGTGTGTGGGGTGGAAGTATCCAGGAGGCCAGGAGCCAGGGAGGAAGGAGACGGCTAACTTTTTCCACAGGAGATCTGAAAGACAGGCCGGTACCTCTGGTGAAGGACCAGGCTAAGAGGAACTGGATAGAGCATCCTGGCTGAGGGGACAATGTTGGCAAAGCCCTGCCATGGGAGGCAGAAGGGAAAAGCCAATGAGGTCGCAGCAGCCGGTGGGTAGGGAGGAAAGGGCTGAGAAATCAGTGAGGGAATTCAGCAAGTTCAGAAGGTTTGGGGCTTATTTCCAACAATGAAGGGGAGGGAAGACGACTTTGGAGAAGTTTAAAAATAGCCACTATCTGCTCTCCTTTGAATGTTGAAAGTGTGACTTTCGACAGGATTGCAGGGTACAGGAGACCTGAGAGAGGGGCAGCTTCGCATCCATCATCCAACCAGGCTGGTGGGGGGGTGGACTAGAGTCAGAGGTGGTCGAGCTGAAGAGAACCAGGGGGTTCAGGACCCCCTGGGTAGTCCAGTCTCTGTAGCTTGAGGCTGGACTGTGGCTGGAGGAAGGGTGGGGTGAGTGCAAGCGAGATGAGGAGGAAGGTCCAACGTGTCATAGGCAGCTTCCCGTCTGCTGTCCAGTCCTGGCCTGTGGTGTCTTCCCATGAGCCCTGGGACTCTGGTGAAGGACCGGATTTTGGACAAGAAGAGTTGTTTGTTGAGTGTGTTGAGCATGAGGTGCCTTTGGACGTCTGGGTTCTGGAACCAGAGGGAGCTGGAGAAGCTTCAGGCAACAACAGGTGCAGGGGGGCCTGAAACATCTTGGGGGGTGGGTGCTATTTAGGAAGACCGTAGAGAATGAATGAGCAGAGGACAGAGCCTGAGCCCAGGTGAGCACCAGCATTTAGGGGGCTGGGAGGGGAAAGCAGGGCAAGGGAGTCACCAGGAATTTAGGGAGGAGAGTTTCCAAAAAGACAAAGTAGCCACTGGTGGGCCATGGGGGTAGGGGCAGGGGAAGTGAAGGCTAATGGACAACACTGGACTTGATCTTTGGGGTCCTTTGACAGCTTTATTTGGGGGGACAGATCAGAAATGAGGGTAATATAGGCAGGGGAGAAGATAAAGGGTACAAAATATTCATTTGGTTTTGGTTTTAATAAAAGAGCAATATTTGCATATTAATTTTCCCAGAGGAAGGTTCCTGTGGGAGCTGAGCCTTTGCAGAACAAGGGTGATGAGGTAAATGAGGCCTCCAAGGAAATGAGGCCATGCGGGAGAGGGGCCAGCAGGGGCAATGACATGCTTCTGGCCTCCCAGGAGAGAATCCAATACTGGCCTTTTACTGAGTAACTTGAGTCCCACTTTCTCTCAGGGAATTTGTACGTGACCTTTGTGATTTAACCGAGTCTCACTTTAGCAGGAATTTCATCCTGCCCAAGACTGGAACGCTGTCATTCATTTTGAAATCATCCCCAGTCTGGAAGAGCCAACTTGGGGTTGCTGCCTAAAATATTTTCTGTTTTGAAATCAAATATCTGAAATAGAAGGTCAAAATCTGTAGTCAAAATGATTGTGCCATCAATGGAACTACCAGACAAACAGTGTGTGTGTGTGTGTGTGTGTGTGTGTGTATCTGTGTCTGTATGTTTGCGTGTATTCAAACCCCTAAATTTTGCATGGAAACCCAATGAGGGGTGAGAATTTGGGGGGTGGCTCAGGTGCAGCACCCCACAGAGCCGATGGGATCTGGGGTAAGGCGACCTGCTCCAGAGACAGAACCGGTCTTTACACTTTGCCTGGTAAGAGACATGAGCCATTGTGTCGTGTGGTCATCACAAACCCCGGGAGGCAGCAAGGACAGGCAGTCCTTTTACAGACAAGGAGAGAGGGAGCTGAGCCCAGCATGGGGACATTGGCTGCGCAAGACCTGGCGTGTGTCTGTGGCCTGCTTTCTGCTCCCGGTACCCCAGGCCCTCTGTATCCCAGGATGAACTCTGACAGCAGTTTCTGGCCATCAGGTAACTGCTAGGAGAAATCAAGTCCAAGATCAGCAGCAAAATTTATGAAAGTTGATAGCAGAGTTTGTGGGTCACCAAGAAAAGATGTTCATCAGAAGGTGTCCTGAGCTCCAGGATTAACCAAATCTTCTAAGCATCAAAATGTAACTCAGAGTTGCTTCATGTGGCCAAGTGTGGGTCCAGGTCCTGAGACTTATAAGATCCGGTGGACACAGGCAGTGTGAACAGAACACTCAGCTAGCCCCGGCTCTGTGCTAACAGCCTCAGTCACTGCCTCCAAGAGTCTGCATCCTCCTCAGTTTCCCCTACTTCCCCTATACCCTCCAGCTCACTCAGTGGGGGCAGGGGGCTGGACCCATGGGGGCGCCCTAGACGCTCTGGAATATTTCCTAACCCTCACAAGGTTGTTCCAGGGCACACTGCCTGTGCTCTTCAATGTCAGCACCTAGCGGGACTTAAGACTTCTGCCTTGGGGTTCCCCAAGATTGTCTTAGACCCCATTATATAATGGGGTCCTCCTTGATGCTCAGCTTAGGGACTGAAGCATGAGCTTCTTGGAAACCCAGGCAGTGCCCAAAGTGTAGTCAGTCCCCCTTGGAGTCTCACCTTCCACCCACAAGTTGAACTCTTAGCCCCTTCATGGGATCCAAGTTGAGACATCATTGTAATTTTCTTTTCCATCTGTTATCATGAAGAAACTCTGCTGGTTGCCTTAGCTTGAAATTCCCCAAGCTCTGTGGAATGCAAAGTCTTTACTTTCTCAAGCCCCAGCTCTTGCCCTGAAAGCTGTTTCTTGTTCTGTAGGCTACAGTATAGAATAAGGTCAGCGCAGCTGTTGCCTGTTCTGCAGACCTACCAAGTCCCAAAGAGGCGCTCCAAAGCCAAGCCAGGGCTGTGTAATGTCTGGATAATGTCAGTACCCCAAGAGCAATGCACCCGGGAAGTTCAGACAGTAGGGCCAGGAGGAAGGTAGAGGGAATTACACCCACACACACAGCACAAGAGAAAAATATTCCCGTGCCCCACACAGTTAAAAGGGGCACCCTGAAGCAGTGAGGAAAGAAGGGATTAGTCAATAAAAATGAATGATCGCTAAGCTGTTTGGCAAAGCAAATCCACTTCATTCTTCACTTCATGTCATACATCAACATCAAATTCACATGGATTAAAGATTTAAATTAAAAATCACACTTGAATAAAGTAGAAGTGAATATTTATCCAAAACTCTGGATAGAGTGTTACCTTCTAAGCTTAAAAGCAAGGGAAGCATTCACAAAGAAAGGAAAGAGAAAACAGGTTTTAAATTTTAAACTTAACGATATGAAAATTGAAATTCTCTTTGAGGAAGTCACACAGAGGGTTAATATCCTTGGTGTTTAAGAATCCATACAAATTGAGTTTTAAAAATTCAAATCACTGCTGGATAAATGTGAAGGGATAGGAACACTCAATTAACAGAAGATTAATTTTTTATGGCTCATAGGTTGAACCTATTTTCCAATATCTAATTATTTTTTAAAAAGTAAATTAAACAACAGTGAGATAACACTTTTTGCCAATCACAGAGTGAAGAAAAAAATTTTAATGAGAATACCCCATGCTGGCTAGGGTGTGATGAAACAGACAATACTGCTGATGGGAATGTAAATGACTACCGCCTTTGACCCAGTAATTACACTTGTGGCACTCAATCAGAGGGAAATAATCTCAAATTGACAAAGATTTATGTACAAAGAGATGTAGTATGGCCTTGTTTATAACCAAAAAAAGAGAAAAAAGAAACAACTAAAATAGCCAACTATTGGGACAATGTTAAACAAATTATTCTGTATATACTTAAGTGGACAATTATTCACCAACTAATCATCATTTCTAAAAAAAAAAAAATGGAAAATTCTTATGACATAAAAGTGGAACAGCAAGAAAGAAAATGGGCTATAAATTGTATGCAGATATTAGCTATGTTTGTAACAGTTTGTAACAAAGCAAACTTTTTTTAGTTTTCTAGTTTTTTCTTCCCTGTAATATATCTTTTTATTAGGGGAACACTGGTTTATAGCACTGCATGATTTAGGGGAGTAGGTTCATACCCCTTCAGATGTATGTGACCCTAGCACAAGGCACCCACAGTCCTCCACCACAGAGCACACCAACATTTTTAAAAGATTTTGCTGGCAACATGAACCTGAGAGCAAAGGACTCTGGGATAAATGAGCTTTGGTAGAGGACAGAGAAATAAATGGTTCCACCCTGGAAGATGGTCAAGTGGGGTCCTGGTCGTTGATACAAACTCAAAGAACTTGCATCTAGAGGAGAGGGGCAGTGGAATCTTGTTTTAGCCTCATTATCTGGTTCTATTTGCCCCAAAGCTCAAAGGAAGGAATGACAAGGGTATGAAGCTCAAGGAAAGGCCATTTGCTCAAGTACATCCAAACAAAGAATGGGGAAAGAGAGTGGGATATCAGGCCACGCAGCTCCTGCAGGCCCTTTGAGCCACTTTAGGGAGTTTAGGATTTTATCCCAAGGGCAGAGGAGCCATTGAAGGGTGTTGCCTTTTAAAGAGATCACAGTATTAGCAAGGACTCTTCTCTGCAGATCAAAAGCCAACTCAAACTAACTCACCTACTTAAAACTAACTTAAAAATAAAACAGGTATAATCTAAAACTTCTAGAACAAAGCACATAGGAAAACCATTGTGACCTTGAGTTGGGTAAAGATTTCTTAGAACTGACACCAAATGAAGCATGGATCATAAAAAAGTTAATTGATAAATTGGACTTATCAAAATTAAAAACTTGTGTTGTTTGAAAGACAATGATGAGAGAAAGGAAAGACCAACAACATTTGGGAAAAAATATTTGCAAGTCTTATGTCTGACAAAGAACTTGTATCTGTAATGTATATAAAAGTTTCAAAACTCAATAGCAAAAGAGAAAACAACCCACTAAAAATTGAGGAAAATATAAGTACAGATACTTCACCAAAGACACAGAAATAGCAAATAAACATATTCAGAGATGCTCACCATCATTAGTTATTAGGAAAAGGCAAATCAAAATTACAATGCAGGGAGGCCTCCCTGGTGGCACAGGGGTTAAAGTCTCAACACTATCAAGCTATCGCCAGCCACTGCAGCATGAGTTCCATACCAGGCCAGGGAGCTACCCATATGGCACAGCAGACCTCTCCTGTCTCACCCACTGCTCCCCTCAGCAATGTATTTTAGTACATCCACCTGTTCTGCTCCCCACTCTTGTCTTTGGTAAATCCTCTCACCCCCCGCACGTCTGCCCTACACTCCAGTTCTTGTATGCATAAATAAAATCTTAAAAAAAAAACAAAACTGTGATGCAGTACTGCCACATACCTATCAGAATGTCTAAAATTAAAGAGACTATTTCAAGTGTTGGTGAGGATGAGAAGCAACTAAAAACTCTTATACATCATTAATGGGAATGTAAAATAATAAACACACTTTGGAAAAGAGCTTAGCAGTTTCTTAAAAAGTTAAACATACAGGGCCTCCCTGGTGGCACAAGGGTTAAGACACAACCTATGAAGCTATCCGCGGCCACTGCAGCACGAGTTCGATTCCTGGCCAGCCAACCCACATGGCGCAGCAGACCTCTCCTGACTCGCCCGCTGCTCCCCTCAGCAGTGTACTTTGGTCAAGCTGCCTGTTCTGTTCCCCACTCTGTCTCTGGTGAATCCTCTCACCCTCCACGCCTCTGGCCTATACCCCAGCTCTTGTGTGCATAAATAAATAAATCTCAAAAAAAAAGTTAAACATACAGCTATTACATGAGCCAACCAATGTTCTCCTAAAGATTTACCTAGGAGAAGTTAGGCATGTGTCTATATAAAGGTTGATATATGAATAGTCATAGCAGTTTTATTCCCAAACTGGGAGCCACCTGACTATCCATTAATAGGTGAAGGGTAAACAGAATGTTGTACAACCATGTGATGGCTTGCTACTCAGCATTCAAAAGAAATAAACTGATTTATCAATACACAACAACATGAGTGAATTTCAAAGTAAGTATGCTGAAAGAATGGGCACAAGAGTTATACTATATGGTTCCATTTGTACAAAATTCTAGGAATTGCAAATTAATGTCTATTGATAGAAAGCAGATCATTGGTTGCCTGCAGGGTAGAGGGAGGAGGGTAAGTGGGAAGGGAGAGGAACAAGTGATCACAAAAGAACACAAGAAATCTTTTGGAATAATGTTGTGTTCATGATCTTGACTGGCCTCCCAGGTACATACATATATTAAAACTTTGAATCAAACTGTACACTTTAAATAGGCACAGTTTGTGTGCATGCCAATTATGCCTCAAGAATCTATTAAGCAAGTAAATGTGAAAATAATAATACCATCAAAGTTGTATGAGTGCAACTAGGTATCCAGGACTTTCCTCCTATCATGTCTACATTTACTTTCCCAGGAACCCAGATGAATACCTGTCCTTCCTCAGTCCATGAATTCCCCTTTTGCCTAAACTTTCAAACATGGTTTCTGTTGCTTGCAACCAAACATATTCTGCCTGGCATGGAGATAATGCCTAGAGTATTCTGAGAACACTGGAAGATTATAATCTCATCTTGGGGTTCCAGAATTGGAGGGGTCCAGGCATCAGAGAAAAAAAGACATCTGGAGAAGGTAACAACTCATCTGATTTCTCAAGAAGTCAGGAGTATGGTAGAAAAGACTGCAAAGATTCTCAGGCAGTCTCTTTGAACAAAGACACAGAGGGTTGGAACCCTGTGGTGCGTGCTTGGAGGCAGCTGGGTGTTCCTGGAGTTTGGGATGAGATAGGGACTGGCGGGAAAAGAGGCTGGAGAAACCAACATGAGCTTGAACTTAATTTGGGAGCAATGCAGAGCCACAGAAGAGTTCTTAAAAGGCAAGTGCCTTGGACCTGATTCTGTTTTATGGAGCTCTCACTGGGGTTTGGAAGTGCAGGTGGACTAGGGAGGGTCAAGTCCACAGTCCATAGCTGCATGCAGACACCTGGGGGAGATGACCAACAGGATTTCAGGGCTAGAAGTTTCGTTCTCCCGAGGACATCTCACCTGAAGACAGTTTCAGGGTGGTCTCGTGCCAGTGGCCGTGACTGAGGTAGAGAGAGCTCTGGCAGAGTCTAAGAACCTCCATCAGCCATTTCAGGGGCTGGCGGAGCCCGGGGCACCTACAAAAGCAGCAGAGAGAAGGAAATGTCAGCGCCACGTGGCCATGTGAGCAGAGCTGAGAGCAAGTTGTCATGGAAACTGAGCTAGTGAAGCATTTCTGGGAGAGAGGGAATCAGCAGGACCAAATGTAGCAGAAAATTCTAAACTGATGAAAGCTGAAAATTTTCTTTTGATTTGGTGATTAGTAGAACATCGATGATCTTAAGAAGAGCAATTTCAGGGGGTTGTGGGCCAGTGAGGGGGTAGAGACAGGTTATGAGGCTAAATGGATCAGAGTTGTTGGTGGGATGTATTTTGGTGGAGAAAAAAGAGGAGTGGAGGATGTCAATGTCAAGCAAGAACCAACCCCCCCCCCCCAAGTTCTGGGTGTTCAGAAGGGACTGGATGGCAGCAGGCAATGCTGCAAGAGGGCTGAGTTTGCAAGAGGAAGATCGGGAGTTCCATTTGGGACATTTCTATCTAACACAGTTTTGTTTTGACAAGGTGCCTGACACTTGTGAGATTTTTATTTAGATTAATTCACTTATAATTAAACTACCCTATAAGTAGATACTACCTCTTTTATCTTCATTTATATATGAAGAAACAGACACAAATTGGTTGAGAGATTTGTCCACAAATGCAAGGAGTAGCAGAGAACAGATTTTAAGCCAGGCAAACTGGACCCGATGGAATGAGGACCCCAAGTGGAGTTAGGTCCTGGGGTTTTTGGGGGTGGTGTGGATGCCACACAGGGAAGGACCCTGACTTTCCTCAAGGGGTGGGGTGTACTCGGGTAACTGGCCTGAAACAGGGCTATAGCCCTCCAAGAACAGTGCCAATACAGGACAAGTCATTAGGGGTTTTCACCCATACACACAATTGCAAGACCACTCAGGCTCATGGAACAATAATGGGATTTACTTAACAAACAGGAGAAAGGAGTTTCTAAGGCCACAGGGAACTGGCTGCCTCCTGGACACAGGTCACCCACCAATAGTGCTGGGCAGCACTAGCTAGAAGTGCTGGTGACCACCGGTCACTAGGGGGTGGTGTCAAACACCAGTGTTAACAGCACTTTGTGAGTTGTTGGCCTGCACCAACAGGGGCACCAAAACCCTGGGGCCTGGTGTCTCTTTGAGGCAGTGGCAGAGGACCAGAGGCAAGTGCAGCTGCCCAGTTGCTGCAAAGCTCTTTGACTTCTCTCTTCAGAGGTTGGGTGCTGGACACAGGAACAGAGTGGGAGACGTCTGGGAGTCCTACCATCCCAAGCTGGCTCCTGCCCTGACTTATAACCTCTCTCAGGGTCCCCCACCCTAGTTGACACCTGCCTGATTGAACCATTTTCAATTCTGAGTGACCATTTTAGGACCAATCAGTCCACCTGGCACTGAATAATTAACTAGTGAGCTGATGAACACGATTGGTTCATTTAGCTCACACCTCATTGTTCCATTCTACAATCTAAGTGCCAAATATAAAAAGGCCAGTGCTGGGCTGTAGGGTCAGGAATGACACAGGTTTTCTGATCCAGCAGACCAGGTAAAGGAGGAATCAAAGTCCTCAGTGGTTTTGCAGGTTTTTATTGGGATTACCAGGTACAGGCAGGCAGGGGTGCTGGGGGGCCGGGAGGCTGGCAGGCCTCCCAGCCCCCAGCAAATCCTCACTCTATCTGGGCTCTCTGGCCTTCTCTCGGCTTCTGCTGGCTTCCCTGTGACACCGCCCTTAAAAGCCCAGTCTCAGCCCAGGTGAATCCCATCTACCTATGCCCACACCCTACTCCAGGTGCCCCCCATCAGGCATGCATTCTGGACTGCAGGGTTCCGTCATCCATCCTGATGGCGGGAGGGCAGAAAAGCCTGACATTTTTTCCTTACCCTACATGGGCCCACCATTAAGCCCCACCAGCACCAGACCTCCTGGTAGCCATCCTGGAGGCTGCAGGATGGCCTGGGGCTGGGGTTCCATGCTCACACCCAGCTGGCGCCTGAGGAAGGGGCTGCCCACAGGCAGCAACTTATGGCATGGGAGGGGCAAACCACCATGTTTTTCCAACAGCCCTCGCTGCTTATACAGCAGGGAAAATGCCCCACAGTCCACACTGTGGACCCAGGTTTCAGTTCCAGGAAAAGGTCAGAGCTTTAGGGATGGGCAATTCTATAGGAAAGGCCTGGACGATGCCAGCCTTTAGAGGAGCCCACAAGGAAAGTAGAAAACACCAGGTCAGAGGGCTGCAGGGAGGAAAGTCACTCCAGTACTTGCAATGGCCAACAGTGGGCAATGCCCAGAGAGGTCAGGGGAGGTAACTGGCTTCGGGAAGGCCTTGGGGACTTTGCCAAGGCAGCCTCAGGGGAAGGTATAGGCCCTGGCTATGAAAGAAGGCAGGATGAGGGGATCCAGGAAAAAGAGGGGGGGGTGGTCCAGCAAGGTATTATTTTTAAATGGAAACTATTTCTTTAATTAAAAAATATAATTAGAAAAAACATTCACATGTTGCAAAATTCAAAACCTACTAAAGAATATGGAGGTGAAAGGCCTCCTCCTCTCCTTCTCCCCTGCCCCAGAGTCCCCCCCCCTTTGTAAAGGCAAACAACATATTTTTCCAGAAACAGAAAATAGAATGCACAACGCGGCATTCTGTAATTCTGTAAATGCACAGAAAATAAATTTCAGAATGTTGAAGCTCTTCGGGGAAGGATGTCTTGCAGAGTGAGTGATGGAACAGAGGCACACGGGAGCTGGGGGGGCAGGGGTCCCATGTGGCGGTGGGAAATTAGTTTTGGACGAGAACACGTGTTTCCCTGAATGGAACAAAATTAAATCTTTCTCCTGCTGCCAAGAGCGGTGAGCGTGGTGTTCTTCTGGACCCGCCCGCCCGTCGGGGCCCCGTGTCAGCGCGAGTTCTCAGGGATTTTGTCCTGCCCACAGCTGGAGTCACCGGACAGGCCTTTGAATCACCTTCCGCACCTGGCGACCCGCATTAATCCCGGTGGCTGCAGAAGAAACTTTTCTGACAAGAAATGAAATGTCGGAAACGCAGCTCAACCTTTTTACTTTCAATTATCAAAACCAATTGGAGTGTCAAAGGAGATGTGAATGGACTCTGGGGGGAGGCTGGGGGCAGGGCTGAGACAAGGCTGTTAACCCAGAAGGCTCCTGAATCCCCAGCGGCCTCTGGTCTCACAAAGTGAAGCTGCAGCTTTTCCAAGATGACTGTGTGTCCCCCTCACAGTTGGTAAGGTTGCCCCCCTTGCCTCAGCAGCCCCCCTTCCTGTACGGTCAGGAACTGGACTGAGGTGAAGTTGAAGGGGTCGTGGGACTGGCTCGGGGTCACAGTATCCCCCAGTGCCTTTCCCCTGACTCCCAGAAGATGCCTCTTCTCCCCCACTCTGGGTCTATATTCCTCTGGCTGTAGAAATGATTGGTGGGGGTCAGGGAGCTCCTGCACAGGGCGACCTCTCCCAGCTCCCACCATGTTGGGCCCCTACACAGTGGACTTTCAGAAACCTTCCTAACTGTAGGGATGCCCCCGTGGCCACCCAGGCCCAGCTTGACACCCTCAGGGACTTGAACGGACTCCATTGTCTAGCACTCACCGGTATCGTGGAGCCAGAGCTAGGGGGCTCAGCCGACACCCAGGGAAGACGAGCTTCTTGGTAGATTGAAAGGGGTGGAGCCTGGAGCTCACCTGAGCGTTGGGTGGTGCCAGGTGGAACTCATCACCTCACCTGCTACCAAGTAGGTCTTACAACTTCAGTGTGAGGTGGGCACTCCGGCTAGGGCGCCCCCTTCCTGCTGCTCTGGAAAGTAACCTTCAGGAGACCTCTTAACTACTGTGACCCCTGAGAAGGGGAATTTGGAACCTGCTCTCAGTTACTATACTCCTTAAATGCACTGCAATATTTTAAATTAAAAATCAATTCATCTTAACATCAATTCCAAAGAACACCTGCACCCCTATGTTTATAGCAGCACTGTTTACAATAGCTAAGCTTTGGAAACAGCCCAAATGCCCAAACATAGATGACTGGATCAAGAAGATGTGGTACATATATACCATGGAATATTACTCAGCATTCAAAAAAGATAAGCACATGCAATTTGCAGCAACATGGATGGCGCTGGAAGGGATCATGCTCAGCGAAATAAGCCAGAAAGAAAAAGAAAAATACCGGATGGTCTCACTCATAGCAGGAATCTAGAAAACTTAAATAAGGGACCAGAAAAATGAATAACCATAAGAAAGCGAAAATCAAAATCAACAAAAAACTATGAACCAGAGACACTTTTTGGGGGGTGAGGGGCGGGAGGGGAGGGATTGGGGTCAGAATGGGGGGGTTGCAATTGTATGGGGAATATAAAAATAAAATTTATTATTTTAAAAAAAAAAGGAAAAAAAAATCAATTCATCTTGGGGTGAGTGGCCCAGCCTGTTTCCCCAGCAGCCACCCCTGTCACCTGGCTGATATGAATCCTTGAGGGGCTGTTAGGATGAAGGAGGGGACTGGGGGTAGACAGAATGAGCTGACCCACCAGATGTGGGGCTGCAGGAGGAGAGCTCTAAGGGTGTGTATGCCCAGGAGACCTGCCGGGGTTGCGGTGTTCCTTATGGGGTAAATCTGTAAAGGGCAGTTCTCAGCGGAAGATGACAGGTTCTGTTTAGGGATCTGGAGCTGCAGGGGGCCTGTGGGACATGAGTGCTGGATAGAGGAGGTCACAGAAGACTGGCACTGTCTCCCCTGGTACAAATGGGCCTTCATCCTTCCCAGTCTCTCAAAGCTTCCTTTCCACATTCCCAGCAACAATTCCATACATTCCCCACATTCCACAAAACATGGCTTCCCTCCCCACAGATGGTCCTGCCCTGCTCCAGTTGGGGACAGCCTCCCCACTAACCCCCACCCCCAGCAGGAGGGAATTGCCACTCCACCCAATCTCAGCAGGCCTATCCCTTCCTGGGGCTCCCGGTAACACCCCACATGAACGTTCCCAAGCTCATCCCTGCCCTGGATCCCAACTCGTCCACATCTGCTTGAGTCAATGCTCCTCGGATACCAGAGCCCTCCAACTCCTGCCTCTCTGAAAACCGTGGCAAATCTCCATTTGCTCCCACACTGCAAGCCAGGTCCACTCCCACTGAAACCCAAGACTGTGCTTGCCCAGGCCCCAGCAAATCCAGCAGCCAACTCTCAGTCCTGCCTTCCCTTGGATCCTCTGTGCCTGTTGTACCGCCCACCACTGCCCTTTTGACAGCCTTGTCTCAGGCTCTGATGCCACCTTGTCCTTGTTCTGCCCTCGCCTTCAGCTGCTCCCTCTATATCCCTTACCAGGATTTCTCCTCCACTCTGCCCTCAAGTGTGGAAGTCCACCAATGTGCCCGGAGCCCTTCCCTTACCACTCAACACCCTCTCCACCCCGTCACTGTGAGTACCATCCACACGCACGCTGCCAGCTCCCAAATGTCTATCCCCAGGGCGAGGTCCATGCCCACAGGCCCACACTGACCACATCTGTACTTGCTCATGCTAAAATATGGAGGCCATCCTTGACCCACTCTCCTCACACCTCCCCCCCAAATCAGTCTTGCTAATATTTCTTAGATGCACCTCCTCATTTCCATCCCCTGACTCCCTGGCCCAGGTTCTACTTGCACTCTACCCATGACTGGAATAACCCTCAACTTCTCCTGCCCACGTTAGTGGAGATTCATGAGAATTGGGGGAGGCGGGAGGCACAAACACTGATTAAAAGGAATCTGAAAGGATCCTTTTAATGACAGCATCCTCATCATCCACTACAAATGTTGCATCCCAGCACCCAGACTACTGTGGGCACCTAGTACATGCTCAATGAGTTCTTATTGGCGGAATGAGATGGGACTCTTGAGAAGAACTGCTAGTTAGGAGGGAAAATAGAGTTTGGTTTGGGGCCGGTGCTTATGAGGTCATGATGGATGATGTGCCGTGTTCACGGAGGGTCTGGCACTGGGGAGACTGGGAGTGGGACTGGAGCAAGGACAGAGGAGGTGGACTGAGGTAGCCTTAGAGGTAAAGAGTGCAGGGAAGAGAAGCTAAAGAGGGTGAGAAGTGACCAGAGATGAGGGAGGAAAGCAGGAGAGTTTATGGCACTAGAGAAACCCAGGAGTGACGTATTCGAGAAAGAGAAGGTGTTTAGTCATTCCTGCCCACCAAGAGGGGATCAGATTGCAGGTGCTGCCAAAGTAAAGCCACAGGCCATGCCACCATGGGCCATCCTAATGACACTGGCCAGGGATGATTCAATTGACCAGAGGGGCAGCCAGAGCTAGGCCCTCAAAGGAGGGGGACTGTGGGCAGAAGCAGGCAGAGGAGAAAGGGAGGGTGTGTTAGGAAGGAAGAAACAGACTGGGGGGCCTCACGTTGACAGGATCCAGCCTGGGTGAAAGGATTAGATTGAAACAATACCTCAGTGTTGGCCGAGCAGCCTGAGGTGAATTAATTAAGCCCCCAGCGGGTAACCTTATCCCCGTGTCAGGGGTGAGCCTCATGGAGTCCGAGGATTCCCAGGGAAGGCGGGTGGCATCCTGCCTGGGGTCCCTTAGCAGTTGTTTCACATTAACTGTGGCCCATGTTGAACACCCCCAAGAGAGCAAGGGGTAGGCAAGCCCCTGAGAGCCCTTGGGAAGACCAGCTTGGTGGGCAAGTGGGAGTGGGGGCGAGGCTGTAGAAGGGAGGCAGGAATGGAGATAGTTTGATGGAGAAGCTTGCCCAGGAAGGAGAGGAGAAGGTTCTGGCAGAGACAGAGGAGGAGGGATGGGAGCAACTGAGAATTTTGTGGTGGAGAGCAAGGAGCAGGCAGAGAGGGAGAAGTTGGAGGAAGGGGAAGAAAGGGGGTGTGAGGCCAGAAGGAGATGGGCAGGGACAGCTGCCCTTAGACTGAGAAGGTGCTGGCAGACCGCTCTGGAGCTGTGAGGGAGGGGAGTGAGGGAGCTGGTGCCCCCACAAAGGCCTCTATTTTCTCCATTGAGTGGGAGCCCAGGTGTCTGCTGGGCTCAGGGGAATAGGGGGTGCAGGGGGCTCAGGCTGAGCAGCTGCTGCAGGAATGGAAAGGGCAGGGTTTGGGGACCACTTGAGGGGTTGCTGAGCTGCACGGAAGACCAAGCTGAGGTTGGAGAAAATTAATCTGTGTTGGCGCCAATCAGCATGGTGATGTGATTTTCACCTTCCACACTTGGCAGCCCGGAGGCGAATGGAGAAAACAGATGGTTTTCCCAGCTTCTGCTCATCCACATTCTCGTTTAATCTGCCCAGAAACACTGGCTACCTCTGATTTGCAGATGAGGAAACTGAGGCCCAGGGAGAGATCACATGTCCAGTGTAAAGTGTGGCAAGATCTGACTCCAGGACCTGGACCCCGCTTGGCACAACCCTCCTGGCCCCACAATCTTTTGCTGATGTGGACTGAGAAGAGTATTGTGGCAGCCTCCTGTCCCCCAACGCAAATGCTCACTGAGTCCTCTCCCAAGTGGGTCCAAAACTTCTCACCTCAGCTTGGCCTGCTCTCTAAAACTTCTCCACGAGGGGCCTCCCTGGCGGTGCAAGGGGTTAAGACATAACCTATGAAGCTATTTGAGCCACCGCAGCCCAAGTTCAATCCCCAGCCAGAGAGATACACACATGGTGCAGCAGACCTCTCCCGACTCTCCCGCTGCTCCCCCCAGCAGTGTGTTTCAGTCAGTCTGCCTGTTCTGCTCCCCAATCTGTCTCTGGTTAATCCTCTCACCACCCCCCACACACTTCTGGCCTGTACCCCAGCTCTTGTATACATAAATAAATAAATCTTTATTTTAAAAAAACGTCTCCAGAAGACCAGGAGGAAATGGAGGCTTAGAGATGGCACATGATTGGTCCAGGGTCACACAGAATGTGAATCAGCATTAAAAAGATGTCAATTCTCCCCAAATTGACGTATAATATTCAACACAATTGTAATACAAATCCTAGCAAGCTTTTTGTAAAAATTGAGAAACTGATTCTAAAATGGATACAAAAATGTAAAAGTCCTACAGTATCCAAAATAATCTCAGAATTGAAGAACAAAGGAGAACTTGTATTATCCAATTGCAAGACTTACGACAAACTGCTGAAATCAGTACAATGTGCTATATTGGCTTATGGCTACATGGAACATAATAAAATTCAGAAATACAACTACACATTTATAGTTGATTGATTTTTGACAAGGATGTCAAGGCAATTCAATAGGGAAGGATGATTTTCCTCAAAGGGTGCTAGAAAAATTGGAAACCCATAAGGAAAAAAGTAAACCTTAATTCTTTTCTCATGCCATAGCCAGAATATATAAAGAACTTTTACAATAATAATAAGATATTCAAACTGATTTATTTAATTGGCAAATGTGTGAACACATACTTTACCAAAGAAGATATAGGAATGGTAGAAGCACCTGAAAAGTTACTCAATATCATCTGTTATTTAGAAAATGCAAATGAAAACTATAATGAGATTGTATGCTCACCCACTATAATGATTAAAATGTGAAAAATTGACAATACTAAATGTTGGCAAGAATGTAAAGCGTCTGGAACTCTCATACATTGGTAACAGGAATGTGTATAGTGGTATGGCCACTTAGGATAAGATTTGGGTAGTTTCTTACAAAGTTAAATCCAGCAACTCTACTATATATTTACACAAGAGAATGAAGACATATATCCACATAAAGACCACCTTCAAACATAACAGCTTTATTCCTAATTGTCTAAAACCAGGGGAGAAATAACCAGCCCTCATCAACATACAAAAGGGTAAATACATTTTTACATGTAGTTGTGTGTTACGTAACAATGTTCTGTCATCATTGAACCCATAGACAGCAGTGGTCCCTACAAGCTATACCACATAGCTTAGGTGTGCAGAGGCTGTATCATTTAGGCTTGTGCAATTGCCTAACACTTCTCAGAACACAAACCTGTCATTAAGTGATGCATTTCACGATGTGTAAATACTATATTCATACAATGGAATATACACAATAGAAAGCAGATTCTTTGCCCTTCATAAGCTAATGGAGGACAAAGAGGAGGGGTGAGAGGAGGCTGAAGGGCCACAGAGGAGACCTCTTCAGTGTTCCAGACATAGATGGGGAGGCCTGGCCAGAGGAATTGGGACCAGAGGCTCTCAGAGCAGCCCTAGGAAGGAGATTCGGCAGAGAGTGGGGACAGATGGCCATGGGTGATAGGAGCAGGAGTAGTCAGAGATGACTTGGGCTCCTGGCTGCAACCCCAGCGCTAAGCAGCGATGCTCAGTGCTTGTGAGACTAGCAAGAGACACACATTTCAGGGTGTGATGATGACACAGTGTGTTTGAGCAACTGTGGAGGTATCCAGCCAACACTGGCTCAAAGTTCAGGGGGCTCTTGACTGCAGGAGTACTTGAGGGATGTCTGCAGAGGGCAGGAGTGAGCTCATCCAGGGTGTGTGTAGAAAGTGGGAGCAGGGGAAGGAAGGAAGAGAGACAGGACAGACCACAGACAGAGTTAGTTCTGGCCAGAACTAACTGAGCATGCTGTGGATGGATGGATGGATGGATGGATGGATGGATGGATGGATGGATGGATGGACGGATGGACAGATGAAGAGGTCTTCACAGTAACAGGGTAGGACCCCGACCCTGACCATGCCTCTGAGACATGACGCACACGTATACATACAGAGACACAGACACAATGAGTCAAGTCAGGAGATAGCAAAAGTCCACAAGCCCCAGGAAGAGGTGTTAGGATGGTGACACAGCCCATGTGTGTATGGATGCGCTTGCACACATGTGCACAGAGAGGGAATGATGCACAAGGAGCAAATGCAATAAGGTTCTGCTGGAGAGCAGGAGAGGTTGCAGCTAAAATGAAGATGGCATAGCAAGGCGGGTGGAAAAGGAGGCTCAGACAGACACACAGACAGGTGAATCCGCTGGAGGCACACACACAGACTCATGTGAGCCACCCCAGGACCCAACACCTGAGACATGTGGGTGGATGAATGGATGGAGGGGGAGTGGGTGCATAGAGGTGTGAAGTCACCCAGCAAAAGCAAAGTTGAAAAAGGAAAAAAAAAAGATGAAGAGGAACACACAGATGTGGCCAGTGCTGAGCTGAGACACGCACACAGAGACACGATTCTAACATGGCACAGGGATCAAATTAAGAGGGAAAATGGAGCACTAGAGAGGCTTGGGAGAGGACGGAGAAGATCCAGAGGCAGAGATCCAGAGAGGCTCTGGATCTGCACACCCTGAGTACAGGCACCACGCCAGACACAGCACTGGGGGCCCTGCACAGGTACCCTTTTGTCTGTACCTGCAACAGAGCAGGCACAGCTCATTCTTTCATCGGCAGCACAGAGGACAGTGTGCATCGGTGACTAGATTGCTTCCACCGAGCACTTACATTGTCCCGACATACTCCTCCTGTTTCCCTTCCCTCCGCCCTCCCCCTCTCCCTGCTTTTCTTCCTTCCTTTGTTCTTCCTTTCCTCTTCCGAGCTGTCTGCCTGTCTCTCTGTATGTCTGTTTCTCTACCTGCCAGAGTAAATTCACACTAACCTAACAAAATAGATCCCCATGAAAAAATAAGTTAGAAACCAGGATTTGGGGTGAGGAGACTTTGAAAAGAGACATTAGTCTTTCCAGTAATATTTTAGTTGTTTTTTTTTTCCAGTTGGCTGTGTTCATGCTGGACCTTGGATAATTAGAGACCAATTTTTCAAAGGAGGAGAATGAAAAGAAGCAGAAAAAAGGGATAAGAGGCTGAGGAGAAAGTGAAGTTTGGAAGATGTGCCCCCGTCTGTCCATCTGTCCTCCCTGCAGCTACTATCTTGCCTCAGCACCTCCTCTCTGGGGAGACCCACAGAGCCGTGCAGGTCCTGGAGCAGTTGTTCATGGTCGATGGGAAACAACCCCCCAAACACACCCACGTGCCTGGTGTTCCTGGAGGCAGCTCCCGAGCCACCACAGGCTCTCCCTGGAGAGGCCACTGGGCTTCCTCAGGAAGAACGAGGCGTCTGAGCCAGGAGCAGTTCTGTGTCCAGGTAGACGGGTGAAAGGGCATTCCTGCCATGGGGCGGTTCGAGCAAAGGTGGGAGGAGGCAAACAGCTGGGCAGAAGAAGTCCCCAAGAGTAAGCGTTTGGTCTGAGCCAGAAATGTCTTGAAGGGGAACCAACTAACTTGAACTTCACCAGGTGAGTAGTGGAGTGCCAGGTGAGCCTGGATAGGCTGGTACAGGGTGAGCTGCCAGGCAGGAGGTTGAAAGGTGGCTCTGAGTAGCTCAAGTGGGGATGGGAGGCCATGAGATTGGAGACGGGCATCATCCAGTTAAGCTGATGTTGGCTTGCTGGAGGCAGAGGCGGGTCCCCAGTTTGGTTGTTATGGAGGGGAGCTGATAGTCCCTCAGGGGAGCTAGGGGTGACAGGCTGTGTCCATTTACACTGAGGGTGGGAGCTGTGCCAGTGAGGAGGCAGATCCCACCCCAGTTCCATGCCCCCAAGGACAGTGATGGCAACAGATGTGTTGAAGGGAGTTGCCTGGAGGGGCAGGCAGAGTGAGGAGCAACAGCACTGGGAGGAAGGGTGGAGCAGGAGGCTACAGTGGAGGATTGGCCAAGGGGATGGTACAAAAGCCAGGTGCACCTAGTGTCCCTAGGGAGCAGCATTAGGAAGCATGGATGGGCACCACAGAGCCACCCCCCAATGGGCCAGAGGAAGCAAGGAGGCTAAAAGGCCGTGATGTCTGGCAAGCAGGAGGTCGATAGAAGGCCACTTGAGAATTGCAGTGAACTCAGAGATTGTGGTCATGTGCAAAGGATGGGGTGGGGTAGCTTGGGAGCAGGAGCGTGAGCTCTTCCAGCTCAGGCCTCCTTTCCCAGCTCTTCTGTGGATGAATAGAAAGAGAGGATGGAGCAATAGAAAGAGAGGTCGCAACAGAACATCCCTCCTCATGTTGGAGGAAAGTGGACCATGGAGGAAGGGAAAAGATGGCTGTTGCCAAGGCAACTGTACTGGCCCCGGGAACAACCAGAGGTCTTGGATGAAGGAGCAGCACAAACTTGAAGGGTAGAGGCAGGGGAAGCAAGATGCCTGGGTTCCTGTCCCTGGAGAGGGAGGACAGAGAGCAGCAATGAGGAGTAGAGCGGCTACGGGCTGGTTTCCGTGAGTCTGCAGTGCTGGTGGGACTGACTTAGACCGAGCAGGTGACCATGGACACACGAGTGTGGGCCTTGAATTAAGTGGGGAGTTGGGGAAAGAGCACATAAATGAGGGGCATTTGTGTAGAGGGAGTCCCTGTAGCCCTGGTGTGGCCAGGGATGTATATGGAGGGAGAGGTACACAGGGATGAGAACACAACCCTGAGGAGCACTCATCAAGATCAGGAGGAGAGAAAAGGGTCTGAAGAGATGGCCAAGACAGACTGCACAGGGCCTCCCCAGTGGTGCAGCGATTGAGCGCTGGCTGCGAAGCTGCCCGCAGCCTCTGCAGCACCCGCTGCTCCCTCAGCAGTGTATTTCATCAGTCTGCCTGTTCTGTTCCCCGCTCTGGCTCTGGTGAATTCTCTCACCCTCCTGCACTTCTGACTGTACCGCAGTGCTTGTATAAATAAATAAATAAATCTTTTTAAAAATTCTTAAAAAAAAGGCAGACTGCACATACACGTGCACACACACACACATTCGTGCACACACACGTGCACTTAGAGACTTTGGAGGTCCCCACCGCCCATCTCCTCAAGGCTGATAGCTGGTCCTTCTTCCCCTAGAAGAACTCACAACTCAGCCTGCGGCTTTGGGGTCCTCGGCACAGCGATGGGCAGATGGATGGTGCAGTCTCCACTCGTCCACCCACGGGCTGCCGCAGCAGGGGCTGAGGGCTCGCCATCCCCTCGGAGGGAGAGGTGGCAGGGAGAGGGAATAGATGGGCAGGGGGCTGGTTAAACAGAAACAGAGCAACTCAGGGCCCCGGGCTGCAGGATCACACCAGAGTGGCAGTGACATTCTGCGTTCATAAGAATAGGGGAAAGGCTGGTTGGGGGTCCTGAGACCAGAGGAGTTTGAGGCGCCTGTGGAGGGGCCAGTCAACCTTGACGCTAATCTGTGCTGGCTCTGGGAGGCTCTGGGTGCAGGAGGAGGTTGGCGTGTCCTCACGGAGGGCGGGAGGTAGGTTTGTGCAGGGAGCAGTTGCAGCATGAGAAGGGGGACCGCAGGGAGGGAGGGGAGGGGAGTCAGGACAGACAGACAACCCTAGGCCAGGGCCCAGCAGGCCTTCTGCAGACCAATGCGAGGATGAAGCCACGGAAGTAGAGTCCATGAGGGTACGGAGAGGGCGAGAATCGGTGCTGACCGTGAGAGACGTGACTCCCACACATGCGCTCGCGCATCCACGAGAAGAAAAGCAAACTCCACAAGCCCCAGAGAGAGGGAGCTGGAGGGGAGAGCGGCGGGCGCACGCACACACCTAGTGGAATGACGCACAAACCCAAAGCAAAATTCAATAAGCCTCCTCCAGAGAGCCGAGCGAGCGCAGCAGAGCGAGATGAAGAGAGGCGGAGGGGGTTTGGAGGGGTACATCAATAATAAAGTTAAAAAATAAAATGAAGAGGGGGCGGTGGGACCCTCAGGGAGATGGAGAGGCAGGCAGATGCAGAGACACAAGCGTGTGCACGTGAGCGCGCACACACACACACACAGAGCAGATGAGCTAGGGAGGGAGGGACGCGCGAAGACAAAACCCGATAAAGAGTGTCCAGAGGAAGGGGCACAGCTGTGGCCCACACAGCCTCGCACAATCAGCTCTGGCTGTGGCCCTCCAGGCAGAGGCTGAACCTGGAGAAGACATGAGGGAAAAGGTGAGGCAGAGGGAAGGAGGGAAGGAGGCAGGCAAAGATGCGCAGAGCTTTGGAGAAGCAGCCACATGAATGCTCAGACAGACAGACAGAACAGAGGCCGCATGCCACGGGACAAATAACGGCAGGGAGGCCTGAGCACAGACTTGTGCAGTAAATTTTCTGCCATCGTGAAAAAGAGGAAACAGCCTACGTGTCCCTCCAGGAGGGGAACTAATCCAACACAAGCAAATGGATTCTGGAATAGATGCTGGACCGAGCTTTTAAAATAAGGTGCATGCCCGGGTGTGCGGCAAACTGGCCGTCTTGTGGGGGGAGTTGGGGGGGCCCAGATCTGTAGCTTGAGTGGATTTCTGGGACATAAACACATTGGCCACCATGGCTGGTCAGAGTTGGAGGAGACTCAGGCCACTGGGCTGTCACGGCTGAGGCGACCCCGGCACACCCATGGCCCCGTGTTGACGTGTTCATGGAAAGACGTCTAACATTTATTGGGGGGGGGGGAAGCCCATTGAGGAAAGCTGCACATGGCGCAGAGCATTTATATTTCAAAACGCCCCGCACCCCAGCAGCACTAATTTGTCTAGATGAGAAGACATGTGGACGAGTTCGTGGGGATAGGGATAGGGGTAGGGTAAGGGCAAAAGAAGCGTCAGTCTTTTCGGCCCTGCTTTAAGTTTTTGCAAAGACAATGTCTTCATGTATCACACGAATAATTAACTAATTTTTAAATCAGGAAAAAAGAGATCGTTGGAGGGAATAAGGAGAGAATGAGGCCGAGGAGGACTTCAGAGCTTTGGTCTCCCCGCCAGCTATAAACAATCCCCAACGCCCTCCTCTGCTGAGACACAACCCCCAGATGCAGACCGGGCCTTCTCAGAGCTCTCAGTGCGGAGACTCGGGGAGATGTCAACATACACCTACTCCTGGGTGCCCTGGAGGCGAGGGATTCTCACCCCACCGAGTGGGGAATCTGGGGGGAACGTGGCCAAAGATTTCTTTGAGGAGGACATGGGCTTCCTAGGGAGCACCCACGGCCCTGCTTGGCAGAGTCCCAGTGGGGAGAGGGCGGAGGTGCTGGGGAGCCCTGAAGGAGGACTGCGAGGGGAGCAGACAGAGTGAGAAAATGGAGGCTGTAGGGAGTACGGGAAATACAGGAGGAAGCAAGACTGGGGTGCAAGGGAGCCAGAGCTGTACTCAAGTATCGGCTTGTTGGTCTGGACAGGGGCAGAGCCCAGCAGAAGTGGGAGAGCTTGGAGCTCCTCAGGAGGCAGAGGGGCCAGGCTGCGTGGGATGGCGTGAGGGGAGGGGCCCTGGAGTCCTTAGCCCAGCGATGGGGCAGTGGGGAGCACAAATAATGCCAGTCCTGCCCCGGTCTGAGCTGCCGGGGCTCAGGAAGGACTATGGATTTGTGGGCGTGGGGTAGACACAGAAATGAGGCCGCCATCGACACGAGGGGGTCACCGAAGCCCTGATTCTAGATGACATGGTCCTAGAAGAAGAAAGGGAAGAGGACACAAACCGGGGAGCATCATCAGTGCATGTGGAGGATCAGGAGGGTCCTAGAGATGGGACCAAGACAGGCAGTTACCCCATCTCAATATTTCTTTCTCTTTTTCTCTCCCCCTTTCCACCATATACACACACGTAAACACACACACATAAACACACACGTAAACACACACATGTAAACACACATGATCTTCAGGATGAGGAAATCTTCGTCTTCTCAGGTGGGCCGGCTTCCCTGTCTCTGTTCTGGACTCTGAGTTTCTGTGGGACCCACCTGGGTCTAAGTCTGGGTCCTCAGCAAAGAGCCCAAATGATCCCCAGTTAGGTGAAAGGGTGGAGTGGTGGGTGCGTGGAGGATGGCGGATGGATGAATGGATGGGCTGATGGGCAGAGGGTAGATATATGGGTGGACAGACAGATGGATAGGTGTGGTCCGAGCATGGGAGTCTCATATCTAAACTGAAGCAAGTGCTCATGGGATGGAGAGGCAGTCTACCTGTGCTTTGGAGGGAGACTTGGTGGCTGTGGAGGCAGGAACGAGGATAGTCAGAGGTGACTTGGGGCCCCTGGCTGAGGCGCCCTGAGTGGAGTGATGTCCGACATTAATGAGAATGGAGCCAGAAAGGCAGTGAGTACAGTGCAGCGGGACTGAGCAGCCGCGTCAGGGCTTCCCCAAGCTCAAGTCTGTGAGCTCGAGGGAAAGAGAAGGGGGCCTGGGCAGCTGGAGCTACTACCCTTGTGGGAAGGTCTCCACAAGGGTAGTAACTAAGCACACTCACAAAATGTGTGTGGCAAGTGTGGAGAACCCAGGCCAGGGCCTTAGGGGCACTGGGGGTGATAACAGAAGAGAGCTGAGGAAGGAGAGACAGTCAGGACAATCAGACAAACACTGGATGATCAAGCAGTTCACGGACATCTTGAAGAGAACGCCAATCGGTGAGGAGAGCGGCAGAGAGAGTGGGACAGAGTCACGTCTCCCTCACACGTGTTCACACGTGATGAGATGAAGCACAGAAAGGCTGCGGGTCCTGGAAGCTAAAGGCTGCTGTGGGGCCTCCCCGGTGGCGCAGTGGTTGAGTGCTGGGTTGCGAAGCTGCCCGCGGCCTCGGAGGCGCCGGTTCGATCCCCAGCTGCTCCCCGGCCACCGGAGGAGGGTCCCACATGGCGCGCAGACCTCTCCTGCCGCCCGCTGCTCCCCTCAGCAGTGTACTTCGGTCCTTCTGCCTGCTCTGCTCCCGGCTCTGGCTCTGGTGAATTCTCTCACCCTCCCGCACTTCTGACTGTACCCAGTGCTTGTATAAACAAAAAAAAAAAACAAACAAACAAATAAATAAATAAAACATGCCTCTATTTAAAAAAATAAAAAATAAAAAAAAATAAAGGCTGCTGTGGATTTGTGGGTGAAGGGTAGATGGATGGAAAGATAGCATCATTTAGGGAATAAGAATACAATTAGATGGGCCTCTCCTGGTGGCGCAGGCGGTTGAGTGCAGCGCTATGAAGCTGTCCGCAGCCTCTGCAGCGCCAGTTCGATCCCAGCCGGGCGGCGAGGGGCCCACATGGCGCAGCAGACCTCTCCTGTCTCCCCCGCCTCTCCCCTCAGCAGTGTATTTCATGGGTCTGCCTGTTCTGTTCCCTGCTCTGTCTCGGGTGAATCCTCTCAACCTGCTGCGCATCTGGCCTGTACCGTGGTTCTTGCATGTGTGAATAAATAAATCTTAAAAAAAAAAGAATACAATTAGATAACAGACCCAACAAGAGACTCCTGTGTGACCACTTTGCCAGTAACCCCCCCAATATATGAAATTTCCTTCAGGGAAAGAGTGGAGCCAGGATCAGGGGAATCAAAGAGAATTTCAGGGCTTTAGAACAAAACTCCACAAGCTCCCAGAGAAGAGAGCTGCGGGGGAAGGGCAGCCAGCCCAAGCGCACGCACACACAGCCTGTACACACACACACACTCCACACATACACACTGCAGGAATGACGCACAGCCTCAGAGCAAAATTCAATAATTCTCCTCTGGAGAGAGGGAAAGAGCAGGGAGGAGCCAGGCAAAGAGAAGGAGGGTGTACATCAGTAAGAAAGTTGGAAAGAAGCAGGGGCAGCAAGACATGGAGGAGGACAGATGAGGGAGGCAGAGACCTGTGCGGGCTCATGTGTGAGCACACCCCCCTCGAAGGTCCCCGCCACTCACAGGCACCTGGGAAATGCTCCGTGCACATTTGCTGGCAGGAAGGAAGGAAGGAAGGATGGATGGATGGATGGAAGGATGGATGGGTGGATGGATGGATGGATGGGTGGATGGATGGATGGATGGATGGATGGACGGATGGACGGATGGACGGATGGACGGATGGAAGGATGGGATGGATGGATGGATGGATGGATGGATGGATGGATGGATGGATGGAAGGATGGAAGGATGGATGGATGGATGGAAGGATGGATGGATGGATGGAAGGATGGATGGATGGATGGATGGATGGATGGATGGATGGAAGGATGGAAGGATGGAAGGATGGATGGATGGATGGATGGATGGATGGATGGATGGATGGATGGGAGGGAGGGAGGGAGGGAGGGAGGCTAAAGTAACCAGAGACTGGAAACAAAACCTGACAAAGAGCCCAGACAGCGAAAGTCCCAGATGTCTTCTGTTTGCTCCTCTGGCTCCCCCTCTACCCTTCTCCTCTGCTGCAAGAGGCTCACTGAACTGACTGCCATCAGTGAGCTCCCTTCACTCTGATCTCTGCTTGGGTCTGGCTGGTGGGATGCCCCGGCAGGAGACAGATGGAGGTGGAGAGTGAGTCCCCTGGGTCACCTCGAGCTGGGTGGTAGTCACAGATGCTCTCACGGAAGCCCCTGCTGTGACTCTTTGCCCCAGAGATTCTGGTCATTCCTTCCATCCTTCATTCCCCCAAGTGGTGAAGGCGGTCACGGCCTCGTCACTACTAGCCCCAGGTTTCTGCATCACCCCTCAGGGTTTTTCTACTCCCACACCTTGCAGTACAGTGCCTCTGTAAATAAAATCACCCCAAATATTGCTAAATTTGCAAGTTCCGTCTCTGTCCTGCTGTGACCCTGACTAACACAAACTCACACTGCACACTTGTGTGTGCACACATTAGCACAGATATGCACACACACACGCTATGATGCTTAGAGTGACACAAAGTCATGGGATGAATGGACGGATGGATGGACGGACGGCTGAATGGATGGATGGACGGATGGATGAATTGTTGGTCCATGCATGAGAAATCTGGTGCTGAGCCTTGGCAGGGGCTGAAGGGATACGATAAGAGGAGACTGCAGCAGCCCCATGGAGGGAGACTTGACAGAAAAATGGGCAGAGGAAGGGTGCTTGCGGGGGTGAGTGGCATCATCATGGACTTGGGTTCCCCTAGGAAGCCCTGTGGTGGCGGTGCTGCTCTCTAATGAGAGCTGGGAGGGAAATGGCTTTGGAGGCTGGGGAGACAACGTGTTGAGTTGAAGTGTAGGGGTCCAGAGTCAGTGGCAGGAGGGAGGAAGAATGTCAAGGGCGTGGGGCGTGGGAGGACGCTGGGATATCCGCACAAAGGACTCGATGAGGTCAGCCAGGGAGCAGGTGAAAGACTGAAGAGGGGAAAATGAAGGACAGGGACCGAGGGGCCCAGGATGTGAAGACGTGTGCGGCAGAGGAGTTGGGCAAGAGAGTTAGGACAGACTGACAGAGCCCAGTCAGACTCAACAAATGTGCTGTACCAGAGGGCCAGGTTGGTGGAGAAAGAGTCCCTGGAATAACAGGGAGGGGACAACCCAATTGCATCCCTGCTTCAGAGAGGGAAGCGTTGCCCAAACCTGTGTACGCACATGAAGACAATAAACAAAGCTCACAAGCTTCAGAAAAGGAGAGACGGAGCTGAGGGCGGGCTGGGGATGCGCGCACGCCCGGGCACACACACGCACACACAAAGTGACGATGAACTCAGCAAAACTGAATAACACCTTGCAGGAGAGTGAGAAAGAGCCCAGCTGAGCAAGGGAAAGCAAGACGGAAGCAAGATGATGTGTAAATTAAAAAGTTAGAAAATAAAAAAGAGGAAGGTGGGGCCTTCGGGGACACCGACAGACAGGCAACGCGGGGACACACACCCAGCCTGAGCGCTGCTCCTGGAACAGGCTCAGTGTGACTCTGTGAGGGCGTGCAAAGTGGTTGGAAGGGTGGTGAATGGATGAGGACATGGGGTAGCCCTGAAGGCAAGAACAAAAGCCAGGAAGGTCCCAGGGAGAGGAAAGCTCCAATTATCCTGATTTGGTTATATCAACAATTTCCTAGAGAGCATTTACTGACAGAGTGGGGAACCACATACACACACACACACACACACACACACACACACACACACACACGGGCGGGTTAGGACCAAGTCCAAACAGACCCAGGAAAAAAGGGAGAAACTGAGAGAAAGAGACAAGGAAGGGGAAGACAGAGTACGTGGAGGCCCAAAGAGACAAAGGAGGTCTGCAGTGCCCCCCTAGGATCCAGAAAAGAGGAGAGAGAAAGAGACAGACAAACGTTGAGCACGTTCTTATCTGTAATGGTGAGAAAATAGCAACAACCAAATGTCCAAAGGACGAAATCAGCTCCAGCCCCTCTCTGGAATCCCGTACAGCAGAGGAAAAGAACCGACCTCAGCTCTATGTCCTAACAGGGAAAAGGAGGCCCTCAGAGCTGCGTGGAGAAGCCCACTGGAGAGTAACACACGGTATGAGATGATTTCTTTTAAAAAGAACAGTGGCCGTGCTAAATAGAAGACTACCAAACCATGTTCTTCATTTTCTAGAGGAATATACAATGGGCTGCCATTTCCAATTGTTTGTTGTTGTTGTTTTTTTAAGATTTATTTATTTATGCATACAAGAACCTGGGTACAGGCCAGAGACAGAGTGGGGAGCAGAACAGGCAGACTGACTGAAATACACTGCTGAGGGGAGCAGCGGGCGAGACAGGAGAGGCCTGCTGCGCCATGTGGGTCACTCCCTGGCCAGCTGAGGACCGAACTCCTGCTGCAGTGGCTGGGGATTTCTTCATAGTGCGGTGCTTAAACCCTTGCGCCACCAGGGAGGCAATGTTTGTTGTTTTTTATATATAGACTTTGTAGGTCATGACCTTGCTAAGCTCACCTGATAGTTCTAGGACCTTTTTTGTAGATTCTTTAGAAGTTTCTATTTAGACAATAATGTCATCTGCTAACAGAGACAGTTTTATTTCTTCTTTTCCAGTCTATCTATATATTCTTTTACTTCTTTTTCTTGCCTTATTGCACTTGCCTTATTGCACTTCCAATATGATGTTGAGTAGGAGTGATGAAAGTGGGTGTCCTTACCTGTTCCCAGTCTTAGAAAGAAAATATTCTTTCACCATTAGGTATGATTTTAGTGGCTCTGTAGTCAGGATGTGTGTGTGTGTGTGTGTGTTGTGTATGTGTGTGAGATAAATTTCCCCCATTAATCTGATAACTCTAGCTTCCTTTTGATAAAAGTACTGGGGACCAGGATATAGGGTGAGGGAGACAGTGAAAGATGATCGTTTCATATGTAACATTTTAATCTTTTTAAGACAATGTATTTGGATAACACTGGTGAGATGCAAAAGTATTTTTTATTTTAAAAAAATAGAAAGGTGGCAGAAAGGGAATGGGGCTGATAAAGAATAAGGAAGAAAAGGAAACCCATAGACAGTCATACCTTCCATCTGTCTGTCCATCCCTCCTCCCCACTCCCGTCCCAAACACTGAATCCATTGTGTTCAGTGCACGTTTGTTAGATGGATGAATGGATCGATGGATGGACAGACAGATGGATGATGGATGGACACATGGTATAGCTTCCAATTTTATAGACCAGGGCTCAGACAGGGGCTAATAAAATAATGGCAGCTTTTGGAGGAAGAATGTACTGGAAGAAGAATGTAGGCAGCAGGAGAGTGAGGACTCAGAGATGACTCAGGGTCCTGGCCATGGACCGAGCAGGGCAGGGGATGACACTCGGCACTAAGCAGAACAGGGAGAAAACCCACTAGGTATGGGGGACAGTGCACCAGGGGCGTGGCGATGAAGTGCCGAGCTTGTCGTGTGCTGGGTTTGCGGTATCAACGCTAGCTAGGGGTTGCCTCTGAGTTTTCCGTGTGTGAGCAGAAAGGGAGCCTGGGCTGCAGGGCTGGCAGGACCAAGGGCCGGAGGAACACATGCAGGGAAAGGGGATGGGGCCCAGCTCACATGCTGTGGGGCGCCAAGGGGCGAAGGCAGGTGGAGGGAAAGAGACCGCGGACAGAGCGCCATGCGCTCACGCAGCACACGTCTACACCAGTCCAGGTCCTGGCTGGCACAGGTGTTTAATAAACCTCTTGTGCATGAACCAACAACAAGATGGACACGGCATGAATGACAGTGACCCAGGGACTGGGAACCACCTCAGCCCAAGTCCCAAAGGGAAAGACGTGAAAGATCGACAGATGCTGAGTGAGAGACAGAGACTATCCAAAGGCTGAGCCATGGGCGCACCAACATTTCATCTGCACTTGTGAGAGGTTGTCCAGCTTTTCTCTAGCCGTGGAAGGACAGAGAAGGATGGAGATGAGCACAGTGAAAGCCTATGGGGCTGAAAGCTGCTGAGGAGTCAAATAAAACAGAATGCAAATGCCCATCAAATCTGGCAGTTTGGAGGCCACGCTGATGACCCTGATGTGAGGACAGAGGGAAGAGGAAATGGACTAGTAGGCTGGGGGAGAGGGGACAGCTCTGTCCCCAAAGTTTTTCTAAGAAGGGAAGAGAGAGGTGGAGTTATAGTTGGGGGAGAACTGGGGTGGGGTAGGGGTCCTTTTCCTCGGTTGAGAGGCGTTGCACACTGGCTGGAGAGATCCAAAGGAAGTTCAAAGCACAGTCACCTTGCTCAGAAGGTTTACAAAATACAGCTTTAGAGACAAGGAGGTGGGAGGGGGCAGGGGATAAACAGGAGGACCCACTGGCTCATTCACTCATTCATTCATTCACTCAGAAAAGCTTTAATAACAGCTGCCCATTTAATCTTTAATACAGCCACGGAGCACGAGCCTGGCCCTGCCGGAGCAGCTTTTCAAAATTCATCTAATCCTCGCGACACCCCATGAGGAACGTGCTGTCAGTGGCTTCGTTTACAGATGAGGAGACTTGGAAAGGTGACAGGTGTTTGAGCACGAAGTGCAGGGGTGAGTGAAGAGGTGGGGGGCAGGGGGATGTGCCACAGGAGGGCCTGAAGCAGAGCTGCCAAGGGGTCCCCCGGAGAGAGTCCGTAGGGGATGGGGACGGAAGGCCGTGGGTGGCAGGGGCGAGAGTCAGAGAGGACGAGGTTCCTGGCTGCAGCCCGGGTGGGCACTAATGAGAACAGGAGAAAAACGTGTTTGAGGATTGAGGAAACAAGGTGGGAGATTTGAGGCATCTGTGAAGAGCCCCAGCCGGTGCTGGCATCGTGTCTTCATCCTTGTGGACCGCTGGGAGGGGCTTAGGGGCCTCAGCAGAGGGGACAGGGAGACGGTGCAGAGTGAGGTGATGAGGGGCTCAAGATGGACAGGGCATGCAGAAAAGATCAAGACTCCAGGGCCCTTACACCTTGAGGGAAACACGCTTAGAACACCTCACCTTATAGCACTTGGAGGGTGACTTTGGAGCCAGACAGCGTAGTTCAAATCCCACCTCCACTGTTTACTTGCTGTGTGACCTGTGCCAAGTTATTTAACCTCTCTGAGCTTTGGTTTTATCCCTATCTATAAAATAGGCATAATACCAGCATTTATAATCATATTGTAAGGATTAAATGAAAAACACGCTTAAGCTACTTAGGATGGCTTTTGGATGCAGCGAGCGCTACCTAAGAATTAAATGTTGTTGTCATTATATTTCCTCTCGCTCTGCCCTTGAGCATTGCAGCCTTCGGGAAAGCGGGCACACAAACAGAGCACAGTGATGTGACCCTGAGATTTGTGTTTCAAGTCACATTTATGAGAGAGCCCAGGGAGGGAGACACTTAACAGGAAAGTCTTTATTGAGGGAGGGTCACTTGAACTGGGCCCTGGCAGAGGCATACAAGTTTACCAGGCAGAGAAGGTTCTTCATTCTTCTAGTCACTCCAGCAGCCCTGAGTGCTGCTCCCCATCCAGGACAGGAGGTGGGCGTGGAAGACACAGGTCACTATGGAGACACGGCAACAGCTGTGACAAGGAAGTGCCCAGAGAGTCCTGGGAGCCTCAAAGCAGGATGTCCCGTGGGGGTGACAGGAAGGGCACCCACCACGAGGGAGCAGATGAAGGGGATGGTGAGGGAAGGAAGATTGGAACCCTGGGCCAGGGAACAGCCAAAATCAAAGCTTTCCATATGTGTGCCCCGTGTTGCTGAGGGTCCCTGTGCCCCCAGTTTTCTATCCCCCATCACTACCACCCACGGGCCTCCATGATTTCCTCACTCCATCAGGGCCTGAGTATCTATTGGGCATCACAGAAGAACCATAGCTGGAGAGATCTACCGCCTTCCTGCCTCCCTGTTGCCCCAGCTCCTCACGCCTGTCCCGTCACCTGCTGCAGAGGGTGTGTCACTAAACCCCCCACTACGACAGGGCCATTCCCTCATGCCTTCCCTGCAGCCTTCACTAGCTCCCCGAGCACACCAGGTGAAGCCCAGAATTTTCTCCTGCTGCCCAAGTCTCTGGGACCAGGGCAGCTTGGACCTATGTCTGAATCTCTGTTCTTCCCACAAGATAAGCCACAGCTCACATTTGACTGACTGCAGGACCTTCCATTTTGGGGTCTGGTGAAGTTCTGACTCCCCCTTTCCGCCCCCCACACTGGTCCCCCCTTTGCACACACACATACTCTGTTTTCTCTCTCCTCACCCCCATCTCCCCATCTCCCTCCGTCACCCATTGTCACCCACACCATTGTCCCTGAGTCTGTCTCCCTCCCTCTCTGTCTCTGCTTCCCTCTGACTCTGCCTCTGTCCTGGCGAGTCTCTCGGTTCCCTTTCGCTCATGCTCCACAGCTAGTTGGCTCATCACACAGACCCCAGCGGCCCCTGCAGGACAGGCTCGGTGCCAGGTCCCACTAGGGCGGCAAGCACAGGGTCTCTCTCCCATCCAGCACCCCATGTTTGTCTCCTCTGTCTCTCGGCCTGTCTCTGCAGCTGAATTCAATGACCCTCTGGGCCATGGTTCCATCCTGCCGTGTGTCTGGCGTGGGCAGATGACTTGTGCCTTCACACATCTGTCGGTCTGTCCATCTGTCCGCCTGCTTGGTCAGGTCAGCTCTCCACATCACTCTGAGTAAGCATTCAGGTGACAGCCAGGGAGCACCTACTCGTGCCAGGAGAGGGACTGGGGGCCCGAGGGGTCCAGGCGACAGGCACTGAAGTCCAGAGGCTGATCTACAGTCTATCGGTGGAAGGCAGGGGCAAATGGAAAGGACAGCCCCAAGCGGGGCAGAGTGCCCAAAAGCAGACCTGGGGAGCTCGGAGGGAGACAGCTGAGCTCTCTGAGGGGAGGAAAGGCAGCAGGAGCGTCCAGACTGCTCCACTCCCGCTTCCCATGAACCATGTCCACTTCCCAGCCCCCAGGCCCTCCAAGGGTGAGCCGAGAGAGAGGTCCCTCCACGGCCCCAGCATCTCCCCGGCTGTATAAGCAAACCTTCCAGAAACACTGTCCACTTTCTGCTTCCACTCACTGCCCACCTGCACCCCCTCCTCCAGCCCCAGCTCTTCTGCAGTCCTAAGGAATCTGAGGACCAAGGGACAGAGTCAGAAAAAGGGCCACAGGCCTGCACCCAGGACAGTGGGTGTCTTGAGTCCCTGTGTCTTGAGGGAGTGACAGAGGAGAGAGGAAGAGAGTGGAGGGGGTGTGGTGTCTTTGCGCCTTTCTCCCAATGTTTGCTTCTCTTTGCCTCCATACTCTCTCTCTCTCACACACACACACACACACACACACACACGCACGCACGCACACACGCACACACACACACATGCACACACACACCCCTGATAAAAACCCAGAGAGGAGGGAGGAAGGGAGACAAACCTTCCCAGACAAAGACATTCGAACATTCAGTGGGGCTGACGAAGACCCACAGGGGCTCCCCAAGTGGAGACCCCCCAAATGCTTTTGAAGGAATGAGTTAAGTGAGAATAGAGTGAAACTGAATCTGCAGGAAAAGACACACAGGCAGAGAGAAAGGGCTCGCAGAGAGAAAGTGTCTGTGAGAAGACCCCTAAAATGTTAAATGTCGTTTCTTTCTCTCTACGAGGTGGGATTACTGGGGAATTTTATTTTGTATTCTTCTGAGTTCTTCTTCTTTTTTTTTTTTTTTTGTATTTCCCACCTTTTCTGCAGTGAGCACGTATTATATCTGAAACCAAAGAAAAGCAATAAATGTCATTTCTAGAAGAAAGAAGCCATCCACGCGGGGTAACAAAGGCTGCAACAGCTGCAGAGAAGCAGGGGGGCAGGGAAGGTGAGTGGCATGTGTGCATGCTCGCCACACGCTCACACAACTACACACCTACACGTGAGCATACACACAAAATCTTTATCCAGGGTAAGATTCCAGAAATCTCCAAGGAGAGAAAAGGATAGTGAAGAAAAGTGCCAGCCGGGGAAGATGGGGAATGGATGGACAGACAGACACACTCAAAGCAACCTGCACAGACCACGACGTGGCGTGGTGCTAGCAGTGCCTGCGAGCCAGCCTCCCGGTGCTGGTGCTGGTCGTGGCTATAACTTGCATGGGTTTTTCTTATTACAAAGGTAATAATGCAATTTGTGTTCCTGGCAGACAGTTGGGAGGTGGGGGGTGTGGAATGATGATCATTTTTGAATGAGTAAAAGAACTCATGAATCAGAGTGACCCAAGGAGACAGAGGGGGGGCAAGCTGTGAGGAAACCACAGAGAGGAAGCAAGGAGAGAGCAGGATGACAGGACACACACACTCACCGCGCGTGCACACGACACACACACACACACACAAACGATGAGGCGAAGAACAAGATGACGATCAAAAAACCTGCAGCGAGAAGGAGGTGGCGAGCAGACAGACAGACAGATGGGTGTCCAGGGAGCCAGACACAGGGACACACACCCCAATGCCCACCCCAGGGGTGACGGGAGGGGCACGCCCTCCCACAAATGCACACTCTGCTTTCCGGTCTTCTTCAGAATGGGGTTTTGTGAAAGTGCAAGGGAACCCCGAGGGTAGGAGCAGAACCCAGAACCGACGCAGACAGACAGGTTCCCAGAGACAGACGGGCAGGCTGAGAGAGTGGCGGAGACAGAGGCCGAGGGTGGCAAGGTGAGGCCGAGAGGAGGGCGGTGCAGAGTGTGTGATGCACACGCACCTGCGCGTGTCCCAGGAGCCGCCCAGGATACTGTCCCACTTAAGGACCCCTCCCAGCATGTGCCCTGGACCCCTCCTCCTGGGAAATGAGGCCTGAGATGGGGACCTGCGTTGTTTTCGCCATATTTTCTGAGCATTCTGTGATGACGATGGACGCATTCCTTTCACCGTCGGAGAAAAACGTGTGCTTGGAAAGCAAAAGAAAGAAAAATGGTCCTGAGGTTGAAGAGAGATGAAGTTACAAGGAACAATCAAGAGGAGGTGCTCAGACATGTGTGTACACACACTCACACTCGTGTGCAGGCGCAGGCACACACGCACACAGCCTGGGCCTGGGGGGCCTGGGGGAGGGGAGCAGAGAGGCAGGGGGCGGAGGCTGACTGAAGCACCAGCCCCAGCCTCCTCCTGACGCACCCACATTCACACAGGGAGGACAAACCCCCGGAGGAGCTGGGGTGCCTTTGTCGATCCTCTACTATATGGAGGACCCTCAGGTTAGGTTGGGGCTCCCTGGTCCCCCCCAACCTGAGGCTACTGCAATCTCAGGTGACACGTTGACCAAGAAGCCCAGGAGGGGGAGGAGTCCCCCAGAGGAGGGTCCCAGGGCCCAGTAGTCAAAGCAGGGCCCTGGGGAGGAAGAAGAGTTTGCAGAACAGGGAGGGAGGAGGCCTGAGGCCTGGGGCTACGGGCAGGCTCACCAGCCCGAGGGCAAAGCCTGAGCTGAGCACAGAGGGAGACAGCCAGGAAGTCACCAGAGGACGCCAGAGACTGGAACAGAGACAGAGACAGACCGAGAAAGGAGCGGAGGAGCCCGCAGGAACAGGCAGGGCTGGAGGAGAAGGACCTGGAAGACCTAAGAACCTGGTTTTGTTCTTTGCACAACGGGAAGTTGATGGATTTAAGTTTTGGGGTTGGTGGTTATCTGGCCTCTGATGGAAGCAGAAGCAAGGAGACCTCAGAGGAAGCCAGCGGAGTCTTCTAGATCACAGAGGAAGACCCAGATGTGGAGACGCATACATGGGATCCTCACAAGGAGACGGACACGCAGGCAGCCCCGAGGAAGGGGGGACGGCAGGGCCCGAGAGGGAGGAGGGCGGGAAGGGGGGAAATACGTGGCAGGAGACGGTCAGACACAGGCACATCTGGAAAAATCAAGGAGGAAAGAGAAGGGAGGCCAAGAGGAGGAAGCGGGAGCGTGGCGTGGCGGAGCAGACCGAGCAGCAATCCAGAGGGAGGAGGCTAAGGAGTGCATGTGGGGAGAGAGGAGAGCCCCGAAGAGGCCAGGAAAGCGCTGAGAGTCACGAGTGGCCGGAGGCTAAGGGCTGGGAGACACGGAGAGCAGGAGGCAGGCGCCAGTGGGGAGCCGCGCCCCGCCCCACCCCACCCCTCCTTCCCCCGCAGAGCCCCCGCAGATCTCAGTCATGCCTTAGAGCAGAGAGAGGGGCCGCGGGAGGAAGGAGAGACACAGCCCAGCACAGGAGAGACTCAGGGTGCCGGCTGAGTGGAGGCAAGAATGCCCAGGACAAAAGCGAGAGCCCTGCAGAGGGGCCAGGAAGGGGTTCACGAGATGCCTCTCTCGGTGCCCATTCTTGTGTGTGTGTGAGTGTGCATATGTGTGTGTCACACACTCAAGGAATGACAACAAACCCAGGGCCAGAACAGAGAGAAAGCAAGGAGCTCAGCGTGGTAGGACAGTCGTATGGACAGACAGACAAACCAAGAGAGAAAGGACAGTGTGTGTGTGTGTGTGTGTGTCTTTCACACACACACAGAGAACAAAGAATTTGATGCTCAGAAAGGAATGCAAAGTCACTAATGCTCCAGAGAGAAGGGGTGACAGACAACCAGATGGACAAAAGCCCCCCAACACAGGGTGAGAGAACCCTGGGGCAGGAGGCTCCGGGAGGAATTGGGGAGGGCAAGGGGCTGCCATCAGCATCAGCACACCATGGGGCAGCTGCTGTTCTGGATGCCCCCTCCTTCCAGAAGCCATAGTGGGGGAGACTACGCCTCTGCTCGGGGTGGGAGAGACGGGGAAGTCAGGGAAGGTGACATGCTGGTCAGGAGGGGCACTTCAGGCAGCAAAACCAGCGATGCCAACACCCAGAGGGGTGACAACACTAAGAGAGGGGACCCCACAGCTGGAGAGGGCTGGCAGAAGAGGAAGGGGCTTAAGAGGCCTGGACCTCAGGGATGAGGGGAGGAAAGGTGAAGGCAATGTCCAAGCCGCGGTGGGAGCTGGCGAGGTGTGAGCAGCAGGGATGGAGGAATGGCCCAGCACTCAGGGTGTGCGATTTGGGGGCCAGTTAACCACAAGGCTGCGGGCAGAAGGGGAGGGTGAGGAGGGGACAAGGGGCTGCTTCTCAGGGAACTGGGTGGGCAAGAAGAGGCCCTTTCCTGATTTCTGGCCAAGCAGGCCTGAGAAATTCAGCTATTCGTTCAGCGGACGTGTGGAACACGTACTGAGAACCACTGTGAGAACCACAGGGCAGCTCCCGGCCCTCCCAGGGCCTACAGAGCAGTGGTGGAGAGGGTGATGTGAGAGAATGAAAGTCAACACAGTACATCAGCATCTAAGATGACAGCTGTGAGTGACAAATCCTCTGAAGACAAACACAGCAGGGAGGAGTAGAGAGCAGTAGAGCATGCTGTTTTACACTAAGTGGTCAGGGAAGGCCTCTTGGAAGAGGGCACTTGGGGACAGAGGCCTGAAGGGGTGAGCAAGCCCACAGGTCTCTGGGGAAAGAGTGCTGTAGGCAGAGGCAACGGCAAGTGCAAAGGTCCTGAGATGGGGGCAGCATGTCACCTTCCAGGGAAGACCAGGGCAAAGTAGTTAGAGCAGAGGGAGTGGCTGAGGGGGCTGGAGGTGAGTGACTTGGTTCTGCAGTGGGAAGCCCCTGGAGGGGGTCCTAGTGAGGACAGGAGGACAGAAGGAAAAGAGGAGCTGTGTCAGGTCCAGGCCTAGCCTGCTCAGCCCTGTCCAGCCGTGCCCCACAGCAGGGTTTGTTGAGGAAAAGTTCTCCCAACAAACTCATTAAGCAGCAGAAAGGCATGAGGCGGGGTGAGAGTGAGGAGCTCCACAGACACACAGATGCAGGCCTGATGCACAAAGGAAGAAGGGAGCTCAGGAAGGCTCAGAGGGAGATGCGGAGCAGCCAGGCGAGACCCCCACTCCACCAGGGGCTCTGGGATGACGCACACACTTGGTCCCATGCGGGGACAGTGGGCCCAGCCTGGGCTGCTGCTCGCGGTGTGACCTGCTGCCTGCTAGTGGACTCACCAGGCCGCGGGCAAGGCGGGTGACATGTGGGCCCTGACACAGCCCCCAGAGAGGGATGTAGTGAAGGGAGAGGAGAGGGAGGGAGACGAGTGAGCTGCATTTCCAGGCAAAAGGAAACTCTGCCTCACAGATGGGGCCTTTGACACCTCCAGGGTCTCCAGAGAGGGAAGGACACATGGGTAACCCCTACCCCATCACAGACAGATCCTACACCCTGGGAGTCACAGCCAGACAGACCAGCCCTCACAACCCATGGACACCCAACCAGGAGGGACCTGCACACAGCGGACACCCCCCCCACACACACACACATACACACTCCCTCATCTCTGTACGTGGCGAGGGCCAGGACACAGGGAGACAGGGAGAGCTGTGACCCAGGTGGTCCCTGCAAACAGAGGAGAGGCCAGAGTGGGTGAGGCCACAGTTTTGCTGGGAAGGAAGAAGAGGGAAAGAGTGGGGGGAGACACCTAGGTGAGGGGGTGCTCCTAGTGTCTGCAGGAAGGTGGGAGAGGCTATGCCCAGGGGCATTCTGGGGAGTCAGGAATTGGTAACAAAATGTAGCCGGACAGGAGTGAGAAGGAGATGCAGACAGCCCTGGGGTGAGGAGAGGAGAGGCAAGGGCCTGGAGGAAGCATGGTTCTTGCAAGGCAGAGATGGGCCTTGGTGGGGGGAGGGGTGTGGAAGGCAGCTGGGGGGGCGGGGCTGGGGGGTGCTGGGTAGAGCTGCAGGCTGCCTGTGAGGCAAAGGGGCTGGGCGGTGTGAGGGGCAGAAGGAGGGGTTGGAGTGAAGTGGACAAGAGGCATACACACCTTCAGCCAGGTGTACCCCCACCCCTCAAGGAGAGGGAAAGAAAGGAGAGCCAAAGAAAAAGGGAGAAGCAGAGCCAGGCTCACTTGGAAACATCTCAATGGAGCCCCCAGGAGCGAGAGAGAAAGAGAAGCAGAGGTGAGGGAAGCAAGGGGGGAGCGGTGGGTGAGCGGGACACACACACACACACACACACACACACACACACACTCCTGCAGAGACACACAGAATGGAGCAGAATTCAATAAAAACTCGGAGCCAGAGTGGAGTCCAGGGAGCAGGAGCGGGGGGCAGGGGAGCGGGTGAGAGCGCACACAGCTCTGCCTTAGGAGGATTCAATAATCGTTGATTGAATGAGGGAACAAAGACGAGGAGCTCCCGGGAGAGAAGCGAAGACTGAGAAAGTTCCAAGACAGACAGACACAAGGTCACGCATGTACACTGTGAGAAAACCCCGACGGGGTTTAGGATTTAAAACAATGAGAGCAGGGCCTCCCTGGTGGCATAAGGGGTTAAGACGCAGCCTATGAAGCTGTCTGCAGCCAATGCAGCATGAGTTCGAGCCCTGGCCAGGGAGAAACCCAGATGGCATGGCAGACCTCTCCTGACTCGCCCGCTGCTCCCCACAGCAGTGTATTTTAGTCAGTCTGCCTGTTGTGTTCCCCGCTCTGTTTCTGGTGAATCCTCTCACGCCCCGCACTTCTGTACCTGATCTCTTGCATGCATAAATAAATAAATCTTTAAAAGAAAAAAATGAAACAATGAGAGCGAACAGTAAAGTGCCGGAGAGCAGTCCCTGGGGCTGGGATGGCCATGAGCATGAGGGGTGCTGCTGGGGGCTGGGGCCGGCTGTTTTTTGCTCCAGGAAAGGGAGCCTCAAGTGTAGACGCATGTAAAATTCATCCAGGTTTTTCCACTTAAGATTTGTGCTTATTGTGGTGTGTATGGTGGATAGCTTGATTTTTAATATGAGAGAAAGAAGGTAAGAGGAGTAAGACAGGGAGACAGAACACACACACACACACACGCAATGTCCAGGTGGAAACAAACTTTGACAAAGTGAGGAATAAGAAAATGAAAGGTAATGGAACAGTGAGGAGAGAGAGAGATGTTGGGACACTGGCATGGAAAGGGAGAGAGACCTGGGGACGCCCGAGTTGTGAGAAGGGACCTGTAGGGTAAGGTAAAAAGTATCAGGCTTTTCTGCCCTTCCGCCGTTAGGATAGATGACGGAACCCTGCGGTCCTGAGTGCATGCCTGATGGCGGGCACCTGGAGTAGGGTGTGGGCATAGGTAGATGGGATTCGACTGGGCTAAGACTAGACTTATAAGGGTGGTGTCACGGGGACGCCAGCAGAACCACGAGAGCAGAGAGCAGAGAAGCAGGAGAACCAGAGAAGGCCGGAGAGCCCAGAAAGCGTGAAGACTTGCTGGGGGCTGGGAGGCCTGCCAGCCCCCCAGCACCCCTTGCCAGCCGTGTACCTGGTAAATCCCAATAGAAGCCTGCAAAAGCCGACGAGGGCTCCAGGACTTCTGCTTTACTCCATCTGCTCGGGTCATGGAGATCCTGCTCCGTGTCCTCCTGCCCTTACAGGCCCAAAGGGCAGGAAGGACGTCACCTGAAGTCACCAACATTTGCCCCTCATGGAGCACTGAGAGGGGCTCCTGGAGCAGGCGTTCCCGGCCCTGGAAAGGCCTGGCCAGGGCCCAATGGGCAGGCATGCGGCAGAGGGAAAGGAAAGGTGTTGGTCTGGAAAGGGCCTTGAGGGCCCTGCCACACACCACACGCTCACACACAGAATTAAGCTAAAACTGAGCGCAGAGATGAAGAGAGACCCAGAGACCCAGAGAGAAAGGGAGACAGAAAGAGACCCAGTGACAGAGAAAGAGCCCTGGGTGAGGACCCAGGAGGCAGCTGGGGTCAGGCCTGGAGCTCATGAGGAGGGGCCCGGGAGATGGAGACGGGGCGGGGGTGCCACCATGGCCCACAGGGAGGACAACAGTGGCCTCGGGAAGGAGGGGTAGCAGCAGAACCCACAAATAACTCTCCAGCAGATGGGTGGATAGAATGGTGGACGGACAGACAGATTGCCATACGCTCATCCACAGAGCAAAAGCCAACACCCAAGAGAGCCCCCAGAGGTGGGTGTGGAGGGAGAAAATGAAAGACTTCGGAGAAAGCGGGGAGACAGACGCCAGCATCAAGATGGAGCGGGAGAGAGGGGGGCGGAGAGCCGGGGAGTGAGGGTCTGGCGCACGCATCGCGCTCGCGGGAGCTGATCCATGTGTGCTGACCCGAGAGCAAACACAAAGGAAATTACCCCCAGATTGGGAGCAGGGATTAGGCAGGATGGCGGAGACGACACACTGACAGGCAGCTCGTCATACACCAACTGTCACACACACACACACCTGTGAGTGCCACCCGCGGGCAGCCAGAGTAGATTCCAGAATCGCCTTAGAGACAGGGTGGCAACTGCGGAAGGAGGGAGAGTCTCTCTCTCTCTCTTACACACACACACACACATTCACACACACATTCACACTCACACACACACTCAAACCCAGCACACAAGTGAGAGTCCAGGGACAGATGCAAGGGACTCAGAAAGAATACAAAAGCCGAGAACCCTGCAGAGGAGCCATCGGGGAGCTGCTCTATCCCTGTTTGCCTCTCTGAGACACACACACACACACACACACTCTCTCTCTCTCTGCTGAGCAGGAGCTGCTGCTTCATGGCAAGTGTTCTAGGAAGAGCCAAGGGAGTAAAAGGAAATAAAACGCCTGTCGATAGCAGTGACCCCCAAAACAAGAGTAAGGGAGGCAGCAGCTGCCGACACTGGAAATGCAAAAGGCTTGGGAAGGGAGAAGGGACAGAAAAAGGGCCACAGACACCTGTACACCTTAGAGGCCCTGCACAAGGGGGTGGGGGTGAGTAAACAAATGGGGGAGAATGTTGTAGGAGACACACACACACACAGAGGCACACTTGACTGTACAGTCATGTCTTAATGGAAAAACTATGCCAATGCCTGAGCAGATCACACACAGAATTCAGCTGAAGCTGAGAGGCAGAGACCAAGAAAGATGAAGAGGGACACGGAGACACACCCAGAGACACAGCGAGAAAGACAAAGAAAGAACAAAGCAAAAAGAAAGACAGAGAAACAAAGAGCGGCAGGAAAACAGAGACAAGGGAGACAAGGGAAGCGGGTGTGAAGAGGTGACAACAGGACAAATGCAAAAGGAGCCAGAAGTCCAAAGCCTGCCAGGGGAGCGCCCGGGAGAGGGGTTTGGGAGCCCGAACTAAGAAGGGAGGAAGCGAAATACACGCACGGGTCACCCCGGGCTGCCACTCAAGACGTGCAAGTGAGCGAATGAAAGAGCTGCTGGCGGATGGGAGGGGCCCTCAGCCAGCCCAGCCTAGGTCCTGGCAACCGGGGGGGCGTCAGCAAGGACCTGTGCCACACACTACACACCCTTCACACACACACCACACACCTGCCATACAATGCCACATGCCACTCACACATCACGTGCACCACACACCAGACATGCCACACACATAACGTAATATCAGCATGACATATATGGCACATGCCCCCGCACCACACACCCATCATGCTACATGTACCCCACACGCCACATACTGCGTGCGCCACACACGCTGTACTAGACGCATGCCACACCAGTGCCACACGTACCCCCATTACACTGCAAGTGCCACATATCCACCGTTCGCACACATCACACACACCTTTGCATACATAAACAAGTGCAGGAGCCCAGAGAAAAGACAAAATTTAGATAAAGTCCCAAGAGGAAAGGAGATGGGAGATAAACACAGGCAATAAAGGCGCTTTCTGTGCGCGACTCTTGCTCTCTCCCAGTGTCTCTCTCTCTCTCTCTCTCTCTCACACACACACACACACACACACACACACACACACACACACACACCCAGAAAGGAATAGAAGGGGGCAGAGGAAGAGACCAGGCTGGCTGGCACCTATAATCTGGCTCCACCCACTCCCATCTCCAGGCCTGTGCCCAGCTGTGTCCTTCCTGGCCCTGCTCACCCACGACCCTGCTCACCCTCAGGCCTATCTCAGCTTCCCCTCCTGAGCCGCCCTCCCGGCCTTCCTGCATGCTCAGGTCCCTTTCCCCTCTCGGCCCGCTGGCCCCCGCTGTCCTGAGACAGCAAGTGCCTTCCCCAGGGCTGGTCCCCGGCACATTTCCTCACCACTGAACCCTGGTCCCCAACCAGGGCAGACCTGGGGGTGCTCGATGGGAAAGCGTTAAAGGAATGAAGGAATGACCAGGGAGCAGACGAGTGCCTACATGCATGCAGAATGTGAGCAAAAACATCTGAAAGGAGGGAATGCAGGGATCACAAAGTCTCCACTTCCCTGAAGTGGGCTGGAAACTGGACAGGACTGTGGAGGGGGAGCAGGTGGAAGGGCAGGAGGCGATCCCCGGAGTGGACAGCTCTGCCTCTCTGTCTCTCCTGCGCAGAGAGGAGCAGAAGCAAACTGAACAGAGGCCCAGAGTAAGGAAGCCAAAGCCTGAGGAGTCAGACGGGAGCGAGAGACAGAGCAAGCTTTCTGACTTCCCTGCCCTGACCCGACATCACCAGGCCGGCCAGACCAGGACACACCCCCAAGAACCTCATTCCTCACTCAAGCTCTTGTTCTAGTGGGCAAGCTTCACCAACCTCCAGGACCACAGAAAAGTAGCGAATAGAAAGAAACAGAAAAAAAATGTAACACCAGAGCCTGCCAATGACCAGAGGGAGTTGGAGAGGCACAGACAGAAAAGCACAGGTGGATAAAGGCAGACATACAGAGAGAAATGGAGAGGCAGAAGGGTGGAGCACAGGTGGGGGTGCTCTGAGCCTCAGGGTGCATTGCAGGGCTGGGGTGTGTCCTCGGCCTTCTTGCACATAGCCCAATGCCTCTGGGCACAGGAGGGCCCTGCAGCCCAGGAGTGGCTGGTGCGCACATGGAATCCACACAATATGGGTCCACTTGGACACACACTCCGCCCCATGCAAGCCCACAGGAACCCAGTTACACACATCAGTGTCAAGGAGTCGGTGGGATTCACATATAACCACTCGAATTTTTGTGCAGGCAAAACACACAAGCCCATGCACACTCAGCCAGAGAGCACAGGCCACACACCTCATACATACCCCTTTAATATCCAGGAACACATGTTGGTGCACACACGCTCCAAGCACCTAGGCGCTTACACACCACCTGATCTGTGTGATGGGTGCGAGTATATACACACGCAGTCACGGGCAGACTCCACATCTCCCACTCACACCACATGTCCATACACCAACACAGACACCCAGCAAGAGACAGGCCTCCACCCACATGAACACAAAGTCACATACTCGTGAGCAAACAGAAGACGCATGCCGCAAACACGTCCACGCTCCCAGCCACAGGAGCCCCAAGGAGTCTGCGGGTGCCCATACCGCCCTGGTCAATAAAGTATTTGGCTTGTGAAAATAATGTTTAGCACAGGAATGACCCAGTTTTGAATTTGTTTTTACAACCAGCAGTGACTCTCAGAAACGGTGATCAGACACAATTTTTCTCATGTTGCAGATGAAACTTTCCAGGCCGTATCCTCTGGAGGTAGGAGAGGAAGGAGAAAAGGTGGCATCTTTGGACCTTTCTCTAGGGTGCCCTGGACTTTCCAGTCCAGGCCTGGAAAGAAATGTACCCCACCAGCCACCCTACACAGGCCTGACCGTCAAGGACTGAACCCCAGGGTGCTGATCCCACTAACCACCACAAGCATCTGAGTCCTGAACTGTTCACACCTGGGAGTCCTAGGTTTCCCTTGGTGCATTTCAGACACAGGAAAGCCTTCTACCAAATGTGCTCACTCCCCAAACACAAGTGCAGAGGTGCACACACAGCTGCATTCCAAGTGGTGGCCAGATGGGATCTGGCTGGAGGCCTCCAGGCCATGCTTTCCAGACAAAGGTCTTTCTGACCAGTGTCTGTCCTCACATCCCACCCCTTCACGCTCCCACAATAAGCCACTGACCAAATTCTGAGGTCTGTTTGTGTTTAATCAGACAATATGCAAAGTATGTACAACCAATTCTGGATTCCCCCCACCCCCCTAAGCCTGGGCCATGGAATGCAGGACCACTAGGTCCTGCCCAGAGCCGGGGTTCCCCTAGGCCTCTGCATAGTCATCTGAAATCTACAAAACACAGTTTATTAAAAAAAAAAAGGGGGGGGACAGTATTAGGACACCTTATACAAAGGGCCTTGGGCAAGTGGAGGGGGATTTGGGAGTACAGTGGGGTAAGCAAGCCCAGACTTGACTGGGACAGACAGACTTGGGTAATAAACATGTGTAAAAGGAAAAGTTGAAATTTCATAGGCAGGCACCACTTGGCCTCCCTCCCTGCTGGCAGGGCCTGGCTCTAGAACCCCTGGCAGCAGGAATGTTATTGCTATGATAGGGGGCTGTGGGTGAAATGTACAACGTGTCTGGGAGGCAGAGTAGGGGGCATTTTTACATGTTAAATATGGACACACATGGAGACACAATCTCACACACATACACACACACACACAAACACAAAGGGGCCCTCGGCAAGATGCTCAGAAACTGTCAGTCTCCCCTTTACGATGGGCACACTGAGGCCCAGGGAGAAGCCACCACACACCCCAAAGTTGAACAGCAGAGCTAGGGTCAAAACAGCCTCCTGATGCCCCAAGCTGGGCTCACCAGGCGAAGCCAGGCCACAGGGTCGGCCCCAGGGAAGAGCAGCTGTGGAGACCATGGCCTCACTTGCAGCCAGACCAAGGGAGGCAGGGCCATGCGGTCAAACAGCGCCCTGGCACGCGTGTCCATGGCAGTGGACATCCTCGTCCTTTCTCCTCCCAACCTAGGCGCCCCTTTTCCTACTCTGGAGTTCAAGGGGTGCCCACTTGGGGAGGAGAACATTGAAATGGAACAGGACAAACTGCGGGAGGAAGACCTGGGGTTCCTTCCAGCTGCCAGGGTCAGGGCCCCCTAAAGACCTGGATCTTCTACTTCTGCTTGATTGCCTCCAGAGCCAAGGCGCTCACTCCTGTTCACGGATGACAATCTCCAAAGGTTGAAAACCACCCACATTCTGAATGAAGCCTGTCTCCGTACACCTGCACCCTTGCCCCTCATTCCTAGCCCAGCCCCACATCACCTTCCACTCTCTCCTGCCACAACAGCCCGGCCAAGTAGGCAGTGGCAATAGGACTCTGTCAGCTATCTCTAACCCGCCCTCAGGCCCCTTGTCTCTGGGCTGCCCAGTCCGTCCATGATGCCTCTGAAGGCAATCTTGTTGGTTCCTGAGGAAGACAGAGGGAGCACCGAGTTCCAATCCCACCTCAACCCTGAACTGTTCTGTGGCCTTGGGCAAGTCACATTCCCTCTCTGGGCTCGTTTCCCCATGACTAATATGGGAACAATAAATTGATGTCTAAAGGTCCCTCAAGTCTAAGAAGGGCAGTACTTGAGGGGGGTATCCACCCCAACCACCATCATCAACTTAGGCTAGGGCTCAGGCTGCCCAGCCTGGGAGCCGCAACAGAGGGGTCTGGACCCCGTGGCCTCCACCAACAGGTGTCTCAGAAATGGATGGCCAGGGGCAGAGTGGCAGGCAGGCCAAGAGCCAGAGGCCCAGCACTCCTCTTTGGAAAGGCTCTCTGGCCAGCTCTGCAGACAGACCTGGGGCAACGTGGAGTGGGAAGGAGCTGACGCGTGGAGTAGGCTGAGGCTGGGGAAGGTGCCCTCAGCTCCTGCCGTTCTTCCCAGTTCCTCCTGCCGGGAAGCACAAGCTCCAGGAGGGAATGCAGGGAGGAGGCTTGTGGCTGGAGCAGGAGCCGGGACGCAGTCACTGTGCTTGCCTTGGACCCCACCCTCATGGGCTGCCCCAGGCCCCAAGCCCTTCCATTGCCACAAAAGAGGGAGGGGCCTCGTCCCCCAGAGAGGATCAACGAGGGCAGGCAGAGAGAGGCAAGACCCCTATCGGGGGTCACCCAGCCCCAAATCCAAGCCAAGAAGCCAGTCTGGCCCCATCGCCTGCTCCCTATAGGTTCTCTCCGGGCTGGTACTGGGGTTCGGTAGACGTGAAGTAGTCCTCCAGGAAGGCCTGCAGGTACTCAAAGGTGGGCCTCTCCTCAGGCTCCTTCCGCCAGCACTGGCACATGAGGTCGTGCAAGGACTCGGGACACTCCGGCGGGCAGGGCATCCGGTAGCCCCGCTCCACCTGGTCCAGCACCTCACGATTCACCATCCCTGTGAGCGGAAGGAGGGGTGAGGAGATTAGCTCCAGGGAGGAAAGTGTGGTGGGGGAAGTTGATGGGGACAACACAGAGGGCATCCCGCCGAGGACATGGCGGGTGTGCCTGCAGATGAGCTCCCTCCCCCAGGCTGGGAGCCCTAACCAGAGCAGACTCTAAGGAGAGATGTTCAACCCCCTTGTTGTACAGATGGGGATACTGAGGCCTGGGAAGGGGTATGTCTTGCCCAAAGTCACCAAGACAGTGGGGTACAGGGATAAAAGATGGACTATAGGGAGCCCTCTTACCAGGGTAGGGCACCCGTCCCTTTGTGGTGAGCTCCGTCAGCAGGATCCCAAAGGACCACACGTCTGACTTGATGGTGAACCGGCCGTAGAGGGCAGCTTCTGGAGCTGTCCACTTGATGGGGAATTTGGCACCTACAGGAAAGAAAAGCGAAGGGATGCTCAGCAGAATGTCAGGGCCGCCAGGCGCCATTCTCAGGTCTAAGAAGGGCAGTACTTGAGGGGGGTACCCACCCCAACCACCATCATCAACTTATGCTTATAATACGTGTGACTCAGAAAAGAGGCCACACGGCACCCGCCGGCCCCTGCCCACCTTGCCGGGCTGTGTACTCGTTGTCTTCGATGAGCCGGGCCAGCCCAAAGTCAGCCACTTTGCACACCAGGTTCTCTCCAACCAGGATGTTGGCTGCACGGAGGTCCCGGTGCACGTAGTTCATTCGCTCCACATATGCCATGCCCGAGGCGATCTGTAGGCAGAGCCCAGACACCTGGCTCAAAGGCCACCCCACTTTCTCCCCAGGCCACTGGGCATGAGCCTAGGCATGTGTTTGTCCCCAGAGTGGAGAGCCAACCTAATACCCTGCGCTCCCCATTTCTTCAGGCAAGTGAAGTCAGCTTACAGTACGTACTGTTGGCACAGAAAGTAGGCTGAGCTGGAGGAGGGAGCAAGGGGCAAGGGAGAGGTACAAGGCCAAATACAGCCAGGGAAGTGGGGTAGCCCCCCAAAAAAGAGGCTCCAGATGGCCCATAGATACAGGTTAGTGTAAGGTCCTGCTGCTGCCCAAATCCCAAGTCTCAGTTTTCTCATCCATCAAATGGAATAACAGTCATTCCAGTCTCTTGCTTGTGATAAGAATTAAATTAAAAAATGGTTGTTGAGCACTGCCTACAGCAAGTAAGCACCAATGTGTGTTTGTTGAGTGACTGAATGACCTTTATAGAAAAGAAAACTGAGGCCTAAAGTCCCACAGCAAGTCAGTTACTTAAGTAAAGACTCTTTTCTCTGCCAAAACTACCACTTACAGTGCTTATAAAAGGTCCCAATAATACATATGTCAAAATCAGTGACTGTGGGGGCAATCAAGGCAGGCTTCCTGGAGGGGGCACTCAAAAGAGTCCAGAACTGGATGAGCCAAGTAGATCCTAGTGCTTGAGGGCCAAGGGTAAGGGAGGTGGGAGGGGCGACTCACCTGAGCAGCCATGTCCACCAGCTGAGGCAGCCGCAAGTACTTGCCCGTCTCCCCCTTGAGAAAATCCAGCAAACTCCCTGGGCAGAAAGAAAGCAGGTCTAACCTCAACCCTGTCTTCCTTGAGCCAGGGAACAGTGATGCCCAGTAGTTTGTGTCCACCTGGGCCAGCTGGCTTTGCTTTAACCAGCAGCACAGATTTTATGTAAACCCATCTCTGAATAAAGTCTCACTCAGCACTTTGCCACTCAAAAGGCAAGCAGAAAGACCTAATGTCCACCTCTGGGAGAATAAACCATGGTACACCCTTATAACGGGTTATCACTCAGTAATGAAAAGGAAAAATTAAAAAAAACAAGCTACTGACATATGCGATAAAGAAAAACCTCAGACAGCAAAGATTACATACATAAAGTTCTAGAATAAACAAAGCCATGATGACAGAAACACATCGGTGGTCACCTAAGTTTGGGGCTAGAGAATACTGTCTACTAAAGGAGCTTTCTGGAGTAATGGGGATATTTATAATTTGATTGTGGTAATGGAGTCACAGAGTAGCCATTTGTTAAACTCACTGAACTGGATATTTAAAAATGCATGTATTTTTTCATAGGTAATTTATACCTCCAAAATGTGGAATTTTAGAAATTAATTTAAAAACTAAGTAAGGTGGGGCCTCCCTGGTGGTGCAGCGGTTGAGCGCTGGGCTGCAAAGCTGCGCGAAGCCTCAGCAGCGCCAGTTCGATCCCCGGTTGCCCCCCGGCCACCGGAGGAGGGTCCCACATGGCGCGCAGACCTCTCCTGCCGCCCGCTGCTCCCCTGAGCGGTGTACTTTGGTCCTTCTGCCTGCTCTGCTCCCCACTCTGGCTCTGGTGGGTTCTCTCACCCTCCCGCGCTTCTGACTGTACCCAGTGCATGTATAAACAAAACAAACAAATAAATAAATCATAAATAAATAAAAAATACATGCCTCTTTAAAAAAAAAAAAAAAAAAAAACACTAAGTAAGGTCAAACCAGAAACTTGGCCCAGATATGGCTCAGCCTGGAGGGTTTGGGGGACTCTCTTTTAGCCCCAGAATAGTAACTAACTTTAGAAAACCAGCAAACTGGGGGAGATAAAATACACTGTGAGAAATCATTAAAATGAAACAAGACCCAGCTATTCCCTCCCTGGGTGTCTAGCCAAAGAATACAAAAACACTAATTTGAAGAAACAGATTCACCCCTAATTTAATAACGTAGCATTATTCCCAATAACTAACTATTCCCAATAACCCGTGCACTTAATGCCCGTGCACGGGTGAGTGGATAAAGAGGATAAAGATACGGTGTATGTAACACAATGGAATGCTATTCAGCCATTGGCAAAATATGGGTGGACTTGGAGGATACACTATACCAAGTGATATAAGTCAGGTGGAGAAAGACAAACACTCGTTTTATGTAGACGATGAATGAATGAACGAAACACAAAAACAAATTCTTAAACTATAAGAATAAAATAGTGGTTCGCAGAAGGAGGGGGTTAGAGCATTGGGTAACGGGTCAACTGTATGATGACAGATGGAAACTAGACTTTTGGTGGCAAGCATGGCATTGTATATAGAGATGCTGACATACGTCTGTAAACTTGAAACCTTCAAATGTTATAAACCAAGGTCACTTCAATGAAAAAGAATTTTTTTTTTAAAGGTAACCTTTGGCTAACTTTCCACTGACATGAGAAATTGATTCTAGTTCATTTCACCGTTAGAGATGAACATTCTAGTTCTGGGGCAAGAGAGGCATGTTCCACCTGCCGTGTGAGTACCCCTGATTTGCAGAGAGCCCATGGAGGGGCTCCACATCTCTGTGCTGCTCACTCAGGCCTCACCCTTGCTCATGTACTCCGTGACGATGTAGATGGGTTCCTCAGACACCACCGCATACAGCTGCACCAGCTTCTCGTGCCTCAGTTTCTTCATGACCTGGGCCTCCTGCAGGAAGGCCTCTGGAGACATCGTGCCTGGCTTCAGGGTTTTGATGGCCACCCTGGTGGTGCCGTTCCAGGTGCCTGTGTAGGGAGAAGGGACACAGGCTGCCTCAGTGGAGTCTCCCTTCCCACAGGGACCTAGATCTGCCCGGCTGGATACCAATTTCAGCTTTGGCCTTCCTGCCATGTGACAAGCCTGGTCTAGGTCCAGGACCATTCTGAACCTCAGCGTCCCCATCTATAAAACTGGCACAAAGATAGGATGCTCCTTATGGGGCTGTTACAGGGATTAAAGTACATGTTGAAGAAACTGTAGCTGTCGTTAGAACTTATTAGGAATATCCCCCAAGGCAGGGTGAGGTGGAACTGACCTCAGAACAAGTCCACCAGAATAAGAGGCTGTCAAGAGTCACACTCGTCAAAACTGAGGTGTCAAACTAAGTACGAAGGCATGGAGGACAGACTAGCCGCACTTGGATGCTCACCGCTGCCTCCTGCCAGTGAGACATGAGCGAGTCAGCTGCCTTTAAGAGTCTGGGTTTCCTCGTCTGGAAAATGGGGGTACTATAGCGTCTGCATGTGGGGCTGTCTGAGGACGAAGAGATTTCAGCCTCTGGGCCCTACCTGCTATACGGGCTCAGTAAACAACAGCTACAGCTGTCATTTAACCATGATCTGTTTTTTAAGTGGTCAGGCCTTGGAGAAAGCTGTGTTCTAGATCAGCGTATGTAATCTGAGTTCTTATATGTAATCTTGAGCTATGGGGCCCATTCCTTCCAGTCTCTGAGCTTCCATCTGAGTGCTGGGCCTGAGCCCCACCTCTCAGCCCCTGACATTCCAGGGATCCCTACCTGGCACTTCATGAGTCCCCCTGGGCCAACAGGCCCAGGGAGGAAGAGAGCCCTCTCCCAGGGACATGACTGCACACCCAGCCAGGAATGAATTTCGCAGCCACCAAAACAGCATTTCCCCAAGTGTTGCGCATTTTGTGCCTGTGCCTGGCAGCTGGGTCCTCGCTCCTTTCCCTAGCTCAGAGCCAACACCACCCCTCTCCTGACCTGGCCTGACCTCCAGCCTCCAGGCCTTTGTCCCTGAGTGCCTTCCACCCAGGAGCCCTCTCTGTTCTCCCCCATCATCTCTTCCTCTGAAGGGAGGAGAGTGAGGGCAGTGAATGCTGTGGTTCAGACAATCTTGACAACACAGTGACCCCCTGCTGAAGCCACAGACCCTGCGCCAGCCCAGCCCACCCAACCTCCAGGACGCTGCAGGTCAGCAGAGCTAGTTAGCAGATGGGCCTGGCTTTCATCGGGGCTGCATGGGGCTTGTGGTCAAGGGAAGCGTTGCCATTCCCCTAGTTAGACAGATCATTAACAGGCCCAGGACATGCCAGACCCTGCCCTTCCCAGAACCCCCTCCTGAAGCTGGAGCTTCTCTCAAATCCCATAGTCGATCCTATCACCTTCAGCCCCATTTGGGGACTTTCCCAGTTGGGAAGATGGTGCCTCATTGTGAAGCCACTTGGCCCAGATCACACACACAGGTCGTTGGGGAGTTGCATGCCCAGCCCGACAGCTCTTTGCAGAAAGGTGCCATGGTCTGGGAGAAGGGGAGATCCCAACTCAGTGCCATTGACCACTGAGGGGGCTCCGTATCTAAAACACAGCCCAGTGTCCAGGGAAAGCAAATGAGGCTCATGGAGGTGAAGGGAAGGGGCGCTGGGGGCCCTAAGTTGCCTCACAAGATGGCCATCTGCCTGGTTTGCGGGTGGGACACCAAAGTTCCCCTGACGGGCTCGTGGTCAATCTGAGGGGGCAGGGGCAAAGTCTTACCCATCCACACCTCTCCAAAGCAGCCCTGGCCCAGCTTGACCTCCAGCCGCAGCGACTCCCGGGGGATCTCCCAGGCATCCTTGGCCAGGCCCTGAGTCTGTGGCTTGGACGTGGGGCACACAGTGGTGAGGCGGTGGCACAGGCCGTCGGCATGCTCTGAAGAGACAGGGGTTGGAGTTTAGTCTGGACGTCCAGTCCCAGAGAGTGTAGACCCACATGGTTTACACACAGGATTTGGGGGACATGGGACCACCAGGCCAGGTATCTACACTCTCCCCCCACCCAGGCCCACACTGCCTCATGCCTCTATCCACTGAGGCATTCATTCATTCTTCCGACTGTAAGGTGGGTAAGGAGGGATCCAGGCAGGTGCCAGGCACCCAGCAGGGGACAAATCCAGTGGAACCCAACCTCAGGAAGCTTACAGTACAAAAGGGACCCCAACTCCCCTCACCATCTCCCAGGATCACACGAGTGACGGAAGAGAGCTATGTGCATAGCAGGTGAGCTGGACAGGAGGCTTCGCTGAGCAAGTACCTGGGCGTGGGTCTGCAGGAGGCAGCATAGCTCACTAGGGGACAGTGCTCCAGGCAGAGGGCATAGCCTGGACAAGCATCCTGAGAGAGGAACGAGCTACTGGGCTGGAGAAGCCGAAAGGAGGCTGGGGGTGGGGGGTGCTGGAAAGGGAGTGGGGGGGAGGAGGCCAGCAGAGTTTAGACCACCCAGATCAAGGACACCGCATGAGGGTCTTTATCCCGAGACTGCCAAGTAACCCCTGGAGGGTTTTGATCTGGGGAAACAGGGTTCAAAATGAACCCCTCAGTGATGGCCACAGGGATCGAGCACGGTGGCCGAGGACTGAGAAGGGGCGAGATCCTAGAGAAAGGCCCAGTGGACAGAGGAGGCGGCGTGGGATGGGGCGCTGGCGTTCAGGACAGGCCACACCTGCACACAGAGGCCACAGCCATCCGGGCCACGCAGGCATCACAGAGACCAGACAGGCAGGTGTGCATGACGGCCCAGCCACACTCCCCAGCCCCTCACCCTCGCCCCTCCCGCGCCCTCCTCCCTCTGCTGAGGCAGATGCAGCTGCCCCCTCCTCCTCTCCCAGTAGCCGGTTCAGACCAGTCCTAGGGCTGCAGAGATAAATGGCACCAGCCTAAGCCCCTCTCCTCCCCTCAAGCCTCCTGGCAGCCCCCTCCTCACCAGCCAGCTCACAGGAGAAAGGAAGGTAAACAGGGAGAGAGAGGGAGGGAAGCAGGGGGGAAAAGGCACTGGAGAAAAGAGGAGGAGGAGAGGAGGGGAGAGGGAAGTGGGAGAAAGGGGAAGGGAAGAGGGAAGGAAGCAGCAGAGTCTCCTCAGGACACCCGGGGCCCCTGCCCGCAGCAGCCTGCTCTCCGCTGGCCCCTGGCCGGGGCCGGGGCGCGCGCCAGGACTCACTGGAGTAGTAGGCCACCAGCTGCTGCAGACTGCTGAACTGGGTGCGGGAGGTGATGTAGAAGCCCCCGCTGTCGAGCTTGCGGATCTTGTAGTGCTTCACATTGAGACCCTTGGCGTTGTCGAAGTCGGACACTGAGAGGCAGTAGGCACCTACGGGCCAAGCCAGAGAGATGCTGCCGTCACTGTGCCGCACCACGCGCTGAGGGCCCTTCTCAGGGCCTCCCAACTCAGGAGGGAAGAAAGGACAGGGCTGCTGCCCCTGGTCCAAAGCAGAGCCAGGTCTGGTCCACTCTGTCTCTGGACCCTGCGCCAAGGCAGGGCTGGCAGCAGAAAAGCATCTGACCTTCTGCCCTGGCCAGACTTGCAAGGTCCAGGTGTACATCCCAACTGAGTGATCTGGAAAGTCGCTTGACCCCTCTGGGTCTCAGTTTCCTGCCTTGTATATGGAGAAACTCTCAGGGCTGCTGGGAAGATTCAGTGAGACCACAAATAAGAAGGCCTGTCACATAGTAGGTGCTCAGTAAATGTTTGCTGGGAGCCTGTGAATGGCCGAACTGCTGCCCCTCTCGAGGTCTGCCCAGCGGTAAACTGTCGATGCTCTGCCCTTTGGAAGACCACCAGGTATAGGATGTCCGGGGCTGCGACCACAGACTTGGGCAGGAGCCCACATGCTGGGTGTGGCCTGGAGGCTGCCAAGCCTAAAGTGGGCCCGCCGTTGCGGCCCCCTCCCTGCTTCCCTTGAGCCTAGAAAAACCTTGGCTAGAAGTTTCTTCCTGCCCAGGAGACCTGGCTAGGAGCCTCTGTGAACCCAAGAGATGCCTGGGATGGCATCAGGGAACAGGCTGAGTGCCAGAGGTAGGGGCAGAGGCCCCAGGGGCCTGAGAACATTCTCCACCTCCTTGTGGGGCAATTCCTTGTGGGGCACAGGCAGCATGCTAGAAGCCCATCCCTCCCTGGGCTGGTAAAGGTCTCCAGTGTAGTGAAGAGGACCTGAGGCCCAGAGAGGAGACCAGCTAGCCTGGCATCACCTAGCAGGTCAAGCACACAGCTTGGCCTGCCATTGTGGCCCCCTCCCTACTTCCCTTGAGCCTAGAAAAACTTTTTGTCCTGGCTAGGAGCTTCTGTGAGCCCAAGAGATGCCTGGGATGGCATCAGGACCAGGCAGACTCCAATCCATGCTGGATCTCTAAAGCCTGCACTGGGTCACCGTGACTGGCTACAGGTGGCCCAGGCCATGTGTCAGCAGAACCACGGGTCTGAGCCTGAAGCTAGACCCTAACCACTCATGCACACACACAGGCATGCCTGTGTCCCACAGGCACACGCTCACACAGGTACACATTCCCCAGGCCCCTGGGGAATGAAGACAAACCCACAATTCTCTCCCATGAAGTAACGCAGACAATCCCACCCACTCCCCCACCACAGGCACACACATGCCTGGACCCACACATGGTGTGCACACGCTGTGTATAAATGCACACATCTGACATAGATGCTCTGCTTTCCCATCTCCTGCTGAGCCCCAGGCCCACAGGAAGTGGCCCAGCTCCGTTGCCATGGTGATGGGGCCTGCAACCACTTTCAGAGGGCTGGAGAGAAGCAGTGGGGGAAGGGACAGCAGAGTAAGGGGCCAGAACTGATGGGAGAAGGGCAAAGCCAGGTCCCAGCACCCAGCCCATACTTGGAGGCCCCTGGAGAAGGGAAAGGAGAGGGTCCCACCGTTAAGCACCTGCCTGGGGAACAAACCCAACCCTCAGATTGCCTAGCAACCTGTGCCCACTCCCCATCTGAGGAAACTGAGGCCAGAGAGGTTATTTGTCATCTTTGGCTGCACCTCTAGCCACCCCAAATCATTCAGTATTCTGAACTGTACATTGATCCGACCATTTAATCTACCTGGCAAGCTCCTCCCACCTCACCCCATAAACCAAACACCTATTCGTCCTGCAACACCCAGCTCAAGCAACCCACAAAGTGCAGTTGCCACTGGCCAGCAGGAGCGCTTGTACCTTTCGTGGTCTCGCTTTCTCGAACTAGGAAGGTCCCTCTTGGATTCTCCGCATTGAGCAGTAACCGCTCTGACTCCCGTCTGGTAATCTTGCCAAAGTACCACCTGGGACAGGAGGGAAAAGGGAGTGTTGGGAGGCTCCACCTACCCATAGCCCCTCTCCCTGGGATGTGGTAGGCGCCCCTGGCAGCCAGCCCTCCCACTTCAACCCAGGAGATCAGAAGGAAACTGGAGTTGATACTCACTCCTCAGCCTGGATGGAGTCTGAAGGTGCCACATAGTTGCTGGGGATGTAACCCGTCTGTCCTGTGCTGAGCGAGTGGGCCAGCCACCAGTCTCCCTCTCTGAGCAGGGGGAGAGGGAGGGAGCAAAGGAGAAGGCAGCTATCAGTGCGGGGCACCCGGTGCCTGCTGTCTTCATAGGTGCTATGCTGCCCCCCCACCCCCAGGCCAAGGGAGTGCAGGGAGCAGGGACACCAGCTTGGGCTCTTGCAGCCTGCTAGGCCCAGCTGGCCCGAAACCATTCCTCTCCCTAGCCCAGACGCCTCTTAGCTAAAGCTTATTCAGACAGGTTTTGTCCAGGACTGTGGCAGGGCCCCAATTCACAGGGGCTCTGTGATGGGACATGGTCCGCTTCCTTCGGATGGACTAAGTCACCTCAAGATGCAGACAGTTGCCTTGGGAGGGAGCTTGTGTCTCTGGGGAGCAAGCAAGTTGTAGCAGGAGAGAAGATCCCTGCCTGAGATGAATGGCAAATCCACACCTTCAAAGCCTCCCCAAGCCCTGAGATTCGGAAGCGCAAACCTAGAAGCTGGTAAGAAGACCTATGTGGTGGAGGCGGGGTGGGGGGTGGGGGGGCTTGATGACAATCCAGACACCAACCCTGCAAACTAGAATGAGGCTTGCATTTGTCACAAATCACAGGTCACACCTAGAGGGCCCTCAGCTGAAAAATGCAGGTCTCCTGCGGCTCACCCATCTAGAGGGGAAACTGAGGCCAGAGGGGGCTGCGACTTGCCCAAAGTCACACAGTGAGTCATGTCAAAGGGGTCTGAGGTGAAGAGCCCCAATGCCCAGGGTACTTCTACACTAAGTGCCCCCTGAGGAGGAGGAGGAGGAGAGGGTCAGGGAGGAGGCGTCCCCCGCATGGTTTGGTCAGGTCCCCTGGGCCAGCGGGAGTGGGGAAGGGGTGGAAGTACCTTTGCAGCCATCTGAATGTGAACCAGGTCTGGCTGGAGCGGGGGTCCAGAGACACAGAGGAGGGAGGAGAAAGCGAGAGCCCAACAGGAAAGAAGAGGCAGAGATGGGGGTGGTGAGAGAGTGTGGCAGAAAGAGTGAGGGAGTGAACAGGAGAGCCAGGCGGTGCTGGGGACAGTGCTGGGGGATGGGGGACAAGGCGGGGCAGCCACAGAGCAACCAAAGGGGGCAGGGGGAGGGTCCGTGGGGGGTGAAGGGAGGCCAGTGTGAAGGGCTGCCTGGGAAATAGGGCCCAGTTCCCTCCCCTTCCCACTATGCAGATGGGAAGACTTAGGCCAGAGAAGCAAAGGCCTCTGCTCAAGGTCACACACCCAGGCTCCTGCCCCCAGATAAGAAGGAACCCTCCGGGCCTCCCTGGTAGCACAGCGGGTTGAGCGCAGTGCTGTGAAGCTGTCCGCAGCCTCTGCAGTGTGAGTTCAATTCCTGGCTGGCCAGGGAGATACCCACATGGCACGGCAGACCTCTCCTGTCTTGCCTGCTGCTCCCCTCAGCAGTGTATTTCAGTCAGTCTGCCTGTTCTGCTCCCCACTCTGTCTCTGGTAAATCCTCTCACCCTCCAGTGCCTCTGCCCTGTACCCCAGCTCTTGCATAAAAAAAAAAAATAAATCTTAAAAAAAAAAGAAGGAACCCCCCCCCCCCGCCCTACTACGTGCAGGTGTGCTAGCTTGCTGAGCTGCTTGATTCCAGGCTGCCTTTGGGCCTCACTGCAACCCCAAGAAGATGCACAGTGGGCAGGATGTGCCCCTCCCCATCTCCAGGACCCAGAGAGAGAAAGGCCCTTGCTCACAGTCACACAGCCTGGACTTGAACCTGAATCCCTGGCTCCCAGTCTCCTGAGCTGCCCCTGACCCATATTCTAGAAGGAGAAGTTGAGGCTGGAAGCAGGCAGGGCTGGGGTTGCTCTCTGAGGACCTGTTAGAATTCAGGCAAACATCCGAACTGGGGACTTAGCTGCTGGGCCAAGCTGGAGTGAAACAAAGGGGCTACATGGGCTGACTTGGCTGTCTGAGGCTACAAGCACACTTGAGCAGGGCACAAGCACACATGGGGGTTTCTGCGGGACAGGGAGGGCACAGAGTAGGACCCCGCTGGGTGCAACCCTGCTCAGTGCTCTAAGAGGAAAGAGGCTTGGATGCCCAGGACCTCTATCTACCTCCCAGGGGAGACTATATTGTCTGTCCCCTGTGGCCCTCAAGGTCACCCTGTAAGGAAGGCAGGCAGGCCTCAGCTCCAGAGATGTTGAGGGACTAGCCCAAGGACACACAGCTCTCAGGCTAGAAGAGCCCAGCACTTTCTTTGTAGAGTTGGAGAAACTGAGGAATAGAGCAGGGCAGGGACTTGCTCAAAGCTATAAATCAAGGAGTCAAGTCACAGGGAACAACTGACATTATTCAGTCCAAAGCCTTCATTTCATCAATGGGGAAAAGATTGCACAGAGAGGGGCAGTGATTCACCCAAGTCACACAGCAAGTCAATGCAGAGCGAGGGCCTGCACCCAGACACAGCAGGCTCTCCTAGGCCCATGCAGTCTCTCCAGGCAGCTTAGAGACTCAGAGACCCTTGAGGAATCTAGGTAGGATAAGAAACAGGAGGCAGCAGGGCTGGGGACAGGAGACTGGCCTTACCCGAACTGGGCAGAGTTCTGGGGCAGAGGCCACAAAACGAGACAGATTGACAAAGACAGTCTGCAAGCAGGGTGGCCTCTGGGGAGCACCCACCCACCCAAAGAGGGAGGCCAGAGAGAAGCATGTGCCCAGAGGCCAGCCAAGCAGGGCCCCAGCAACAAGGGTGGTTAACTCTGCTGACCTTACCCAGATTTGCCACAGCGTCCAGCTTCCAGCTTTAGCCCATATGTGAGTTTGGGAATTTCAGATTTCAGGGTCCAGTTTGGGGGTTTTATTTCACAAGGGCAGGGATGGAGGTACACCGCAATCTTAATAAAGGATACAAAGTCCCACTTCACCTGGCGGCCAGCCTGAGAGGCGCTTGGGTGCCAGGTGGACCCCACCGAGCACCACCCTGCTCACCACTCAGCCTGTGTGACCTTGGCCCTGCATGTCTCCTCATCTGCGGGATGGGGATGTTCATCCCTCCAAGGATGTAAAATACCAGCACAGGGTCTGGCACAAAGTAGGGGCTCACAATGCTGCTATTATCTTGGCTTGGCTAAAAAATTAAATTAAATTAAAATCTGTTCCTCTGCATGCCCCTTCCCACTCCAGGATGTTTTTGAAAACCAAAACAGCCCAGTCGCAGTCTCCTCTAAGGACGTGCTGTGTGACCCTGGGCAAGCACCCTGTTCTCTCCAGGCCTTTGTTTCCTCATATGCACAAAGGAGATGTATTCACAGAATCTTCTTTGTAGGTAGTGTGTGAATCAGGCAGCATCCAGCCAGCTTTCAGGTAAGAGAATTACTGTGATTATCACTTGGGTTGCTGAGACTGGCCAGGGAAGCACTTTGGGGTTGCAGGCAAATGGGGCAAATGGGCACAGCTCAGACAGACAGGTTTACAAGCCCTAAGGCCTGGACACATGGTCAGTGCAGAGAGAGTCGGCACAATGAGGCCGGGGCAGGTTGTGTGAGGAAGACAGGAAGGTGTCCTGTGTCCTGTGGTGGGAGTAGAACTGGAGAGCCCAGAGCAAGGGGTGCAGAAATGCTCTTGCTTGGCAGTGCCTGCTGGAGAGCTCCCCACAAAGCTGCTGGAATCTGGATGGGAGGAAGCAGCAGCTCAGGGAGCAACCCTCAAGCAGACGCAGAGGAGTCCCGACTCAGCCACCAAGATGGGGGGCTCAGGGAACCAGACCTCAGACCCCAATGGACTTCCTCAGACCGCGGGCCACATAACATCCAGGACCAGAGGACCTGTGCCCTGAGGCATGATTGGGGGAGCAAGGTGTCAGGCCTGCAATTGGGAAGACCCCAACCCAGCCCACCCTGGCCAAATCCCTACACATGGCCTCCTCCTTAAGTTCTCCACCTCCCCTGACACCCAGTTAGCCACAGGGTAGGCCCCAAGTCACACAGGGTAGGGGGCCATGGCGGGGATGGAGGACAGAACAATAATGAACCATAAGACAGTAACAGTAGAAGGACATGCAGATTACTCCCTGGGGAAATTTGTGACCTGAGCATCTCAAATTTGGTTGACTCATTTTCTACTAAGCTCCCTAGTTCCCACTACCCCTCCTCTTCCTCTAATCCCCCCCCCCCCCACAATTCTCCCACCCCACCCCCGACCTCAGGCAGCAACCTCAGGCGACAGGGCAGCATTGTGAAGTCAGGAAGGGCTCCAACCCACCCCCACCCTCCAATCAGAGAGCCTCACTGTCACCCTCCAGCTTCCCCTAGCCCAGCCTCCATCTCTTCCAGCCCTCCTGGCAGCCCCAGGCCTGGCCAAACAGGCCCCAGTTCATCCTGGAAGGCAGGAGGAAGGAAGGGAAGAGATTGGACAAAAGGAAGAAGTGAGGCTCCAGTTTTCAGAGCCTTTCCTACCACCACACCTTTGCTCAGGCTGTGACTCCAACCTTTCCCCATCATTGCTGTTGAGATTCCCCCAACCAAAGCTCAAAGCCACCAACCTGCCGCACCCTCCCCTGCATGGGCTGCTCCCTCCTCCTGGCTCCTCTGCACCTCCACGGAGCCCCTCCTACAGGGCCCTGAGTCCCAGAGGGCCTGCCTACCTCTCCCAGGTCTGCTACCACTAACTGTGTGACCTTGAGCAAATTATTTCACTCCTCTCAGCCTTGGTTTCCTCATTTGTAAAATGGAGCAAGGAAGAATTTCCAGTTCCCAGGACTGTGGTGAAACATAAATTAAACAGTACAATTTAAAGTGCTCACTCAGCACAAGGGCGCCCAACCCATACAGTGCACAATAAATGTGGCTATTCCATTCCCGTTCCTTCCTCTTGTTCCTCCACACCAGCAGGGGACTCACTAGGGTGTTCAGCAACAGGTGATATGGGGACCTGGGAACGTGGCCTATCTGAGAGCAGCCCTCAAGGAGCTCCCTGTTTGGGGGAGGCAGACACAAACAGCTGGAACCACAGAGAACTTTGGGAGCACTAGGATTCAGACATGTCAGATGCAGCTGGCTGAAAGCTGGGGAGGCCTCCTCCCAGAGGGAGAGCAGCCAGAGGAAGGGAGAGAGCGGCTGTCCAAGTTCCCATCCTGGCTTTGCTGTTTGGTGGCTGTGTGACCTCGGGCAAGGGCCTTCACATCTCTGAGCCTCAGTTTCCTCATTTTCAGAATGGAGACAGCCCTTCCCCTATCACTATAGCCCTGGAAGGTCTGCCTCCAGGAGCAAAGACAAGGACACTGGCACAGCACTTAGGACCTCTTTTCTCTTTGGTCTCATAGAGAAGGCTGTCCTGAGCTGGATCTTGAGGGATGAATAGGAGTTTGCCAGGCACAGACGGGAGACAGGGGACTTCAGGCAGAGGGAGCAGCATGCTCAGGAGCGGGGACACATGAACATGCTCAGAGAGGGTGGAAATGTCCAACCTCCTTAGCCAGGCCTTTGAGGAAGCTCAGGGATCAATTCCACCCTACGTTCTAGAACCCTTTCCAGAGCCCTGAAGACATCCAGCCCCCTCCTAACCATACCCTCCCTCAAACTGCCCCTCTACAAAGGGTTGCCTTCCACCACGTCCACTTGTTGACTTCACTGTTCTTCCTTCAAGGACCTGCTTGAACTTCCCTGTCCCTGCAGTCACCACCAGAGGGGGCCACACAGCCAAATGGCAGAGCTGGCCCTGACCCCAACCTCTTGCCAGCCTGTTGGCCTGAGCTAGGCCTGGCTCCCAGCCACACGCTGGCTCCCAGAGGACATGGACGAGGACTCTACCAGGCCTCATGGGGCCCAGCAACAGACCGGCATGCAGCTGGCACTCAGTGTGGGCCGATGGGTCAGTAGGGAAGGGGGGAATTCACAGAAAGGTGGATGAGGACGACGTGTGATGGGGGGTGACGGGTGATGGGAAGACCCTCCCAGTCTCAGTCTGGGGTCACAGTCAAACTGTTTGGGAGTGGGAGGACATAAGCCGGGGAAGCTGGTGGGGCTGCAGCCAAGGGAGCCAGAGACCACAGGCAGGGACACAGCTGGAAGCACATGCAGCCCACAGCCCAGACCCACCCACCCAGCACACCCACCCAGCCCAGCGCCCATAAAGTGTGTACACACCTGACATCCACCTTCCTCCTAATGGCCAGCGAGAGAAGCAGAGAGAGGAAGAAGCTGAGAGAGAGCTAAAGGGAGCAAGCATGGGCCAGGGAGAGGGAGAAGGGTCCCCACAGTTGGGGGGGAGGGTTGGGGAGGGGAGCACACTGCCAAGGTCAGGAATCCAGCAGGCTGTGCCCTGCCCTCTGTGGGGCAGGAATGAGGGCCACCCACTTTCACTGGGAAGCCTCCCACAGCCCCCACCTACCTCCGGGTGTATAGCCCCAAACCTGTACCCCCAGCCACAATAGACATAGCACCAGTGCAATCTTGGCAGGGAAAGGAGTAGAGAAGAAAGCAGAGGAGGGGAAGGACCCCTACCCCATGGCTAGAGCCCCACCCACCCCTCACTGGCTCATTCCCTCCAGTTCCCTTCCCTCCCATAGGTTAGCTTGGCTCACCCCAACACCGTGTATATAAATGTCCTCCACACCAAGTCCCCAAGATGGCTCCCCCAACACTCAATGTGGAGTCTGCCCCTACACTTGGAGCTCTGCCCTAACCAGCTGCCCCAGGCCCTCCAGCCAAGGTCACTAATGAGGGCACCTCTGTGGGTACAATCTCTGGCTCCAGGCTCTGCTTTTTTGCCTGGGCCCAGTCCTGCCCTGACCATATGCTCCTTGTGGGATCTGGGGTATGGTGCTCTGTTGACCAGTTACTGAACCCTAACCCCTGTCACAGGAGCCCTTCCGGAGTCCAGACACCACTCCCAGACCGCATCACTCCCATGAGCCCAGGCCAGTTCCCTGCCCTCAGTCTGCCGGACACTCAGCTTAGCCTGCTGCCCATCTCTGGTTGGGAGGCTCAGAAGTGGCTCTGACCCAAGCCCAGGCTCAGGGGCCAAGGTGCCAAGGGACAATGGGGAGGAGGTGCGGGGGCACTCACGTGTTGTTGACAATCTGGAGCCGCTCCCCTTTCTTGAAGGACAGGTCAGTCTCTGTCCTCGACTCATAGTCATAGAGGGCCACAAAGGTGGTCACTCCACCTGCAGAGAGAGATGGGGCCATCAGAACAGCAGGAGCCAGGGCAGTCAGGGAGAGGGTTACCAGGCCGTCCCTGCCCCAAGAGCAGCTCACAAACTCCCGGTTTCACTTGGGTGTCTATGTCTGAGGTGTCCGCGAGTGTCCCTGTGCCCGTGTGTCCTCACTGCCTGCCCATCATCCATCATTTGAGAGCCCGTGTGTATTGGGTGATAGTGTTTCTAGCCGCGCATGTGTCCGTGTCCTGTATTGTTTTTGCAGGGTTCTGGCTGCATGTGTGTGGCTTCATCTGGGAGCATGAGTTGTCTGTGTACATCGGCACTGGGGGCATGCCTGTGCCTTGGGAGTGCACGTCCATGTGTCCCGGGGGTGGAGTATGTCTCTTAGTGTGTGGTGTGTGTGTGTCTGTGACAGCATCTCCAGTCCAGCATGTGTATGTGTCTTAGGTGGGCGAATCTGAGTTGCTGACTGCGTGTATGACTCTGTAGGAATGTGCCTGCCTGCTGTCTTATCTCAGTCTCCAGGACCAAATCTGCAGCTCTCGAAGCATTCCATGCCCGTGGGTGCCATGCCCCTAAAGTGCCAGCAGAGGGCGCAGGGGCACATCTCCTCATGGGCCTGGCTCTGAAGATCGCTCCCTTCTCCCTCCTAATCAGCCTCCTACCACCGGCCAGCAGCCACCTGTCCTGACCCATTTCTAAGCTGACCAGAGCAAAGAACAAAACCTGCACCATGAGGCATGAGTTTCAGACCTGATCTGAGACCCTCAGACCCTGACTTAAAGGTCCCCTCTCTCTCGGCCTCATTTCCACATATCTCTAGACCCTTTTATACACTGTGTCTGATTAGGCCCAAAAGGCAATGGAGTCTGACCCACGATTCCAGTTTATAACCTTCCCCACCCACAGCCTCCAGGAAATCCTCAATAAGTAACCCAGAGAATTCTTCCCCTTTAGCGAAAGAAACAGCAACCCAGAGAGGGGGCATCTCTGTCCCAGAGTGCACAGCCTGGCAGAGCAGCCTGTGTCTGGCCAGAAGGGCAATAGTGTCCCACACCCACATTCCCAGGCCCACTGACCAGCCAGAGGTCCTGTCCTCTGTGGGGAGGTGACTGTGTCCGAGGAGTTGAAGCCTCCGAAGAGCTTGGGCTCAGCAGCCGCAGGGGAGAAGGCTGTGCTGGGGCCGCGGTGGCCATCGGCAGAGGCCGGCTTGCTGGGGGTCTGTGAGGTGGGAAAGGCACCCCCGCCACCTCCATGGGCATTCTCGGCAGGCTCCAGGCTGCGGCGCCGCTGGCTGGCATCCTTGGGCTTGCTCTTGTTGCTGCCCATGGTCCTGCTGGAGATGAGAGAGGATCCAGGATGAAGACTCGTGTCAGGAAGGCCTGCCCGGGTCCCTTAAGCAGCTGCCCCCACCCACCCATTCCACAGATGGGGAAACAGAACCAAAGAAGGGTACTAGTCTCCTTGGGTGAGTTAGCCTCTTGAAGCCTCAGTGAGGCTTCAGTGAGGCTTCATGTGTGAAATGGGAGTAATGATGGCACCGATAAAGGGTTTCCTTGGTACAAGACCAACCACAGAAGAAACACCTCATAATCAGAAGCCCTCATTTCTCCCCCTGAGTCACTGTTTCTGACCCTGGTCAAAAACAGTATGTGAGTCATGGCCCTGGCATGTGGCACATAGGAGAGGGCTTATGGAAGGTTTGTTGAGTGAATAATACAAGACTGAATGAAATTATGTAACACCAGGAAATGACTAAAAGTTACAACAGAGGTGGCTTAAAAAGGGAGACGGCTGGGAGTTCATGCCAGCAATAGCCTTTGCACATGCTGTTCCCTGTATCTGGAAGGTTCTGCCCTGATCACTTCACCAGGGTAACCCACACAACCTTCAGTTCTCAGTTCAAAAGCCACCTCCTCCAGGAGCATTCCAAATCCTCTCTCACTGGTTTAAGTTCCCCTGATTTTTGTGCCTCTCCTTAATAATAGGTTTTGATTGTCCTTAATCCAGTTTTGATTTTTTTAATTTCATGAGATCATATGATTGTCATCAGTCTTTGTCTTGTTCACTGCTCTCCTCCCACAGTCTAGCACAGGTCATGGTGCACAGTAGCTGCTCAATTAACAGCTGAATGAATGAGTGAATGTGTGACTCTTCAAGAGTCAAGAGACTTCTAAGCCAGAATGTGGGAGGTGTAGAAAGTGGGAAACACAGAGAAGACCAAGTCGAAACTCTCTAATGAGGCTTTGCCCCTCTTTTGACATCCTTTTCCCCATCCTCGGGTCCTGGCTGGCCCCAGCTCCACCAACTCTGTCCAGGGTCTCCCCAGCCATCATGGCCACCCCTCATGTGTCAGCATCTCACCTGATGGAAGGCAGGTGCTGTCCCAGAGCACCTGGGAAGCAGCCTGGAGTCTCAGCACAAACACCAGTGCAGTCAGGGGGTTTGGACTAGAGGCCCTGCTCCACCTCACCCCTCTGTGTGACGCCAGGCAAGTCACTTCCTCTCTCTGGGCCTCAGCATCTTCATCTGCAAAGCAGGGATAAAGCAGACTTCTCAGGCTGTTGTGAAAACATGATTAAAGAGAGAACCCACAACAGCTCAGCCTCTTGCTCTGGCTCCGGCAGGCCAAATGCTAAGATCTTCCCAGACCTGAACTATCCTTCAGCCCTCCCAAAGTCCAAGTGAGGCCAGCTAAGGGTGGGCTCTGAAATCAGACTCCCCAAATTCAGATCCTGGTTTGGCTCCCCAATCAACTCTGTGACCTCAGGCAGGTGACTTCTCTGCATTTTCTTTGGGATAATGGAATGCGACTGGGAGCAGCAGGTTACTCTGTCACGTCAGCTGTCAGCTATCGCTGATTCTGTGTGATGCGGTACAAACCGGTAAGGCTAGTTCCAGTTACTCTCCAGGAGATGCTGAGGCCCTCGAATCAATCCAGAATTTCCTATGGAACCTGAGGATGGGGGAAAATCCCCTTGACTGCTTGGGACCTAGGGTAAGACTGCCTGCCCTGAGCATGAAGTCTACTCTGCAACTCCCCTCCCTGTGTGAACCTCAGCCAGTACCTGCACCCTCTGGGCCTCAGGATGCCCAGCTGCAAATACAGGGATGGCCTGTGTGCTCTTGGACCTTCCAGCTCAGAGAATGTGGGATTGTGAGGCCCTGGGGAGATCTGCTCAATGGCCAAGGGATCGCCAGGGCCTCCTGCGGGAGAGGGCAACAGACCTAGGGACAGAAATGCCAATTTCTATGGCAACCGATCCACTGAGGTCACAGTGCCATCTCCACTCATATAGTGGGTGTCCCAACAGACCTGCTGACCTGCTTCCCCACAGCCCCAAGCTTGATGGTAGCTTAGGCCCAGCCACTGCACCCCACAACTCCCCCTTGATCCCTGATACTGCATCACAGCACTGATTGTGCAGCAGGCACTCGCTAGTCGTTTCATGGGGACACAGACATGAACTGGCCAGGTGCCGCCTCAGAGGGGGCGTGCTCTAGCAGGGCACTTATTTGAACTTTGAGAGGAAATAAAAAATTATAAAAATATATTTACATTTTTAAATGAACAACTTTCTAAAAATGAACTAAATGTTGACGAGTGAGACCCCAATCACTAGAGGTAATCAAGAACAGAAGAAAAGGTACTTGGCTAATGTGCCATGAAGGACCTTGAAGGTCCTTCCAGCACCAAGAAGATGCACATGGCCTCTTGGGAGGGAGGAAGCAAACATAGGTCCTGAGCCTAAGCTCTTGCATTAACCAAGAAAAAGCATAAAAGAGCTTCAGGATTAACATGGCATGGGCTTCCAAGTGTTGGCTTGGGAGGGACTTTTTTTCTGTTTTAGTTTGTTTTGGTCTCTATGGTTGATTCTGATTAAACAAGTAACACGTGTTTGTAGAGAGGCGGGCGAGTCAAGGTAAACAGCCAGAGTGCAGAAGCAGACAACCTGAGTTTGAATTCTAGCCCTACCATCATGGCGGGGGACCCTGGGCTTCAGTTTCCTTCTCTGTCACTTGAGGGTAACTACAGCACCCACATCATAGGGCTGCTGGGAAAACCAGTGGGGAGTGCAGGAAACATGCTTAGGATGGTGGGCATCGTGGTGCATTTCCTCCCAGCATGCTTTGGACATGGGACTATAAACTGGGGCCTACCTAGCTCCCCTGCCTGTAGCTCCCTGAAGGCAAGACTGGGTCACAGCCCTCTCCACATCTCCCGTGATCAGACAGGCCGGGCCCACACTAGCTCTTCTGGAAATATTTCAGATGAGCACAAGCGTGACCAGCTCCCAGTTCTGTTCCTGCAACACCACATGGAAGAGACCAAGTGTCATTCTGCAACAGTCAATGCCTCCTGGAGCCTGGACCATGTACTGGATTCTTCTCAAAGCTCTGCAAATATTGACTCATCTAGTCCTCCTGATAATCTTGAAGATAAACCCTAACAGTGTCCCTGTTTTACCCATGAGGAGACTGAGGCACCGAGAACAGGCTTAGGTCACGTAGCAAGCGTGAGAATGAAAAGAAGAGGTGACAGTGAGTCACACCTGGCAGGAAGGAATCAGGGGGTGCTCACGGCGTCCAGTGAGAGAATGCATGGGCCCCACCTCCTACTCTTGGGCTCACTCTCTGATATGGAAAGCCAGATGCTCAGGCCAGATGGGGTGTGAGAGGAGAAGGCAGCCCAGTCTCGCTCCTAGAGAAAGCCAAGGTTTTGGGCTTCGACAAAGCAGAGGGCTCTTGAGGAAGGATGGTTACATTCAGGGTGGGGTCTTGTTCCTGTGGGGTTGCTTAAGGCTATGTGAATGCTGGAGAGACTGTCCAGCCTCCATCTCCTTCCTGGAGATAGGGCCCTGGCTCAGCCTCCGGGATCTGGGGCCCAAACCTCCAGTCACCATGAGCTGTCCATTTGAGAAGGGCCAAGACCCACATCTCTTCCGCCACTCGCACACTCCGAGGTAGAAATAGATCCTTGGGGTCAAAGAGGAAGTGGTGGGGGCTCCATACTGGGGGTGCCTGAGGTTCCCAGAGGCAGCTGGCCCCTTTGCTCTGGGAAGCTGCTCCCAACCACAGGCTCCCAGAGGCCCTGTGCCACCACTACTGTTACTGCTTGAGAATGCCTAAGGGGGCCCTGCAGCACGTGCCCCTTAGCACCACCCATACATCATGCTCAAAAGGCCCCAAACTGACTTAGTGTCTCACCAAGTCTGACTCCCCACACCCTACCCAAGTGGCTGTCTCAAGGCCAGTTCACCCACTCCCAAATGTTTCTCAAATGCACTGCCCCCTGGGCCTCCCTGGTGGCACTAAAGGGGTTAAACACCGCACTATGAACCTGCAGCCTCTGCAGCATGAGTTCAATCCCTGCCAGCCAGGGAGCAAGCCACATGGCGCAGCAGACCTCTCCTGTCTCACCCGCTGCTCCCCTCAGCAGCGTATTTCAGTCAATCTGCCTGTTCTGTTCCCCACTCTGTCTCTGGTGAATCCTCTCACCCCCCACATCTCTGGCCTGTGCCCCGCTCTTGTATGCATAAATCAATAAATCTTTTAAAAAAATGCACTGTCCCCCACTTTCAGACCCAGCCCATCCTCTGGGCCAGCCATGCAACCTCCTCCAGCAGCCAGAGGCATCACTGTGAACCACACAGACAACTGTGTCTCCCTGCTCAACACTCTCCATGAAAACCAGAAACAACCAAAGTGTCCATCAGAGGGGACTGGACAGCTGAGGAAGACCCGTGCGGCAAGCAGGCAGCTGTGCAGCTGCTTAATGGAATGAGAGTCCAGTGGGGGCCACAAAGATGCTCACAAGCCACAGTTAAGTGGAAAGAAAAAGGCGGCCGTGTAGAATGTCCTCTGGGCCTCTGGGGGTCTCTGGAAATGGAGGTAATGACGTACCCCATGTCGGGGTGGGTGGGAGAGTAAATGAGACCAAGCAGCCACTGGCTCAGTGTGCTGCCTGGCACAGGGTGCTGGCGAACGGCGACTCCTGTGGAGGTGATCACACTAGCCACGGGCATGCGTGCATGTGAGTGTGTGTGTCTATGTGTGCATAGACATGTGCCCTAGTGAGCTGTACTGGTTTAAAGCTCTGGCAGAATTCCAATTCTTCAGCATGTTTCACCCAAAAAGGAAAATCCATTCTCTATACACTGTATCATTTCACATGAAATTACTTTGTCATGATTTTTTTTTTAAAAGATTTATTTATTTATACAAGAACTGGGATACAGGTCAGAGTTGCAGAAGGGTGAGAGAATTGACCAGAGAGAGTAGGGAGCAGAACAGGCAGATGGACCGAAGACAATGCTGAGGGGAGCAGCGGGCAACGCAAGAGAGGTCTGCCACGCCATGTGGGTTTCTCCCTGGCTGCAGAACCCGTGCTGCAGAAGCTGCGGACAGCATCACAGCTCAGCGCTCAACCTGCTGCGCCACCAGGGAGGCCCTCATGATTTTCTTTTTAAAGACACTTTAAAATAAGCATTCAAAAGCCTCCCAATATCCCCCTCTGGATGGGTCCACCTGGCTCTGCAGAGTGGGTGCTGACACCCTCACTCTTGACCACACTAGCGGAAGACACCACACCCTCTCTCATCTCCTGGCCTTGGCATAGGCTGTGCCCCAGTGCAGAAATGCTCACGACATCCAGAAGAGACTAGAATGGACTGCCATCCCATCTGACACACCTGCTCCCTCTTTCCTGACTCTGAAGAACATCACCTGTACCTCTTCGCATGGTGAAGGGAAGGGCTGGCTCTTAGGAGTTGAGAGTGAGGGCCACAGTCAAGCCTGGGTTCAAATTCAGGCTCCACTACCTACTGGCTAATTCTTCTTAGGCAAGTCATTTCACTTCAGTTTCTTTGTCTTTAAAATGGGTATAATAATAACCCTAACATTTGAGAGTTAAGTGAGAGAGTCCACGTGCCTGACACAGAGTAAGTGCACTATAAACCACACAACGTATTTGCTGCTGCTATTATCACTGCAAGGGGTAAGAGGAGCTATGCAAGGGGTGGCTGCAGTGAGGCGGCAGGGCCTTGAATGCTGAGCACAGAGTTGAGCACTTTACATGCAGCTGATAATCAACTGTTCTGACAGCACAGTGAAATCGGAACTATAACTGCACCCATTTTGCAGGAGGGACCAAGGTTCAGAGAAGCCAGAACCTTGCCTGGAGCCACACAGCTAGTGAATGCAGCAGAGCTGGGATGTTGGTAGTTCAAGAGAGTAGCATCAGCCGATGCCCCATCCACTGTGCTGAGGGCCCCACTGCCCTACCAGTCTTCCACCTCCCTGACACAGAAGGAATGCAGGGGTCACAGGTCAACCTCTGACATCACCATCCCTATCTCTAGAAACCACCAGAGAGGCAGATGCATCACAGAGGAGTCTAAAATACAGGTCCAGAGGGGCCTCCCTGGTGGCGCAAGGGGTTAAGATGCCGCAATATGAAGCTATCCACAGCCACTGCAGCAAGAATTCGATCCTCAGCCAGGGAGAGACCCACATGGCACAGCAGACCTCTCCTATCTCACCCACTGCTCCCCTCAGCAGTGTATTTCAGTCAGTCTGCCTGTTCTGTTCCCCACACTGTCTCTGGTGAATCCTCTCAACCCCCATACCTCTGGCCTGTACCCCAGTTCTTGTATGCATAAATAAATAAATCTTTAAAAATAAATAAATAAACATCATAAATAAGTTCAAAAAACAAATTATAAAAAAAAAATTGGTAAATCATATGATAGCATATTTTCTCTTAACATAGAATAAGCTTCCACATAACAGGGAAAATGTCCACAGATAGTTTATAGCAAGTCAAAAGGCTGTTAAATATATGATGCTCAACTTCACTTGTAAGATTAAAGCAATAAAATTACCCAGGTTATTCAACAATAGCAGATTATATGTTCTTTTCAAATATACAGAAAGCATTTTCCAGAACAGACCATATTCTAACCCTATAAAAAGCCTCAATAAATTTAAAAAGAGGGAAATCATACAGTGTATGTCTCCAACTACAACAGAATTAAGAAATCAATAACAAAAAGAAATCAAATGTGAAAATTAATACACTCCTTATAACCAAAAAAAGTAGAAAATGCTTTGAAATGAAAAGGAAGGCACAACATGTCAAAAAGAATAGAAAGCATGCAGTAAAGGAAAATTTGAAGGAAAATTTAGAGCTAAAATGTCTACATTAAAAAATCAGAAATATCCCTAGTCAATAATTTAATCTTCTACCTTAAAGACACTGGCAAAGAAGACCAAATTAAATTTAAAGCAAGTAAAAGGAAAATATAATCAAGATTGAAGCAGAAACTAATGAAACAATTTTTTTAAATAGAGAAAATCAATAAAACCACAAGTTGGCCCTTTGAAAGATCAACAAAACTGAAAATTCTTTAGCTAGCCTCAATAAGAAAAGAAGAAAGAAGACTCAAATTACTAAAATCAGGAATGAGAGGACATTACCAGCAACCTTACCAAAATAAGATGGTAAGATAATGCTATGCCAACACATCAGATAACTTAGATGAAACAAATTCCTAAAAAACACAAACTACCAAACTAAGAAGATATAGAAAATCTGAATAAAACTTAAACAAGTAAAAATTGAATTCTGAATTTTAAAATCTCTCACAAAGAAAAACCCAGGTCCAGATGGCTTCACTGGTGAATTCTACCAAACATTATAAGAAGTAATACCAATTCTTCACTAGGGAACATTTTCCAACTAATTCTATAAAGGCAGTATTACCTTAATACCACAAGAAAGACATCATAAGAAAAGAAAACTAGACTGATGATGTCTTATGACTATAAGATGTAAATATTTTCAACAAAATAACCAGCAAACTGGTTCCAGCAATTTATAAATAGAATTATACATCATGGCCAAGTGAGATTTAAAGGAAGAATGTAAGATTGGTTAAGCTTCTGAAAAATCAAGAAATGTAAAACACGCCACTCAGAGAATAAAGGACAAAAACAACGATCTCAATAGATGCAGAAAAAGAGATTTGACAAAACCCAATATATCCTCATGATAAAAACCCTTAACTAGGAATAGAAAGGAATTTCCTCAATCTGACAAAGGTCATTCACAAAAAACTTACATCTAACATCACATTTAATGATGAAATTCTCTATGCTTTCCCCCCTAAGATCAGGTACAAAGCAAAGATATTCACTCTTAGGACTTTTATCAACATTATACTAGAGGTTCCAGACAAGAAAATAAAGGAAGAAGATGAAATAAAAGATATCCAAATAGGAAAGAGGTGAAACTATCTCTATTTGCAGATGACATGCTCTTGTATATAGAAAATCCTAAGGGTTCCATTAAAAAATTATTAAAACTAATAAATTAATTCAGCAAGGCATAAGATCAACATATAAAAATAAATTCTGTTTCTATACAACAGCAATAAACAACCCAAAAATAAAATTAAGAAGACAATTTACAACAGCATCAAGAAAATATTTAGGAATAAGATTAAAAAGTACAAAACTTAGACTCTGAAAACTATAAAAACTGTTGAAAGAAACGAAAGATTTAAATAAATGGGAAGACAGCCTATGTTCATAGATTGGAAGACTAAACATTTTTAAGTTACTAAAACTCCCCCCCCCCAAACTCATCAACAGATTCAACACAATCCCTATCAAAATCAAAATTTTATAAAAATTGACCAAACGATCCTAATATGCATATGGGAAGTCAAAGTACTCAGAATAACCAAAGCAATCTTGAAAAAGAAAAACAAAATTTGAGGGCTCACAGTAATTAATTTTGAAACTTACCCATAATCAAGAAAGTGTGGTACAGATGAGGGCAGACTTATAAATCAATGGACAGAAATGAGAGTCCAAAACTGAACCCACACGTTTATGATCAATTCATTTTGACAAGGGCATCAAGAGCATTCAATGGAGAAAGAATCATCTTTTCAAGAAATAGAGCAAGAACAACTGAATATTCACATGCAAAAGAGGAAAGCTGAACATTTTCCTCATACCCTACACACACAAAAAATTAACTCCAATGGATCACAAACCCATACATAAATGGTTGTAACTAAAAAAAATTCTAAGAAAATAGAGGCATACATTTTGAGACGTTGGACCACAATGATTTCCTAGATATGACACTTAGAGCACAACTGACAAAAAAATAAATAATCTGGACTTCACTAAAATTAAAAACTTTCATGTTCCAGAAGATACTATCAAGAAAGTTAAAAAAAAAAAAAAGGGTAGTCTGCAGAATGGGAGAAAATATTTGAAAACATTTATCTGATAAGGGACTTGTATAAATATATAAAGAACTCTCACAACTCAACAACAGAGACAAATGACCCAATTTAAAAAAAGTGAGCAAATGATCTGAACAGACATTTCTCCAAAGCAGATATACAAATGGCCAATAACCACATGAAAACATACTCAACAGCATTTGTCATTAGGGAAATAAAATCAAAACCACAATGAGCTACCACTTCACACCCACTAGGATGGCTATAATTAAAAAGACAGATAATAACAAGCTGTTGGCAAGGATGTAGAAAAATTGGAAACTTCATACATTGCTGGTAGGAACATAAAATGGTTCCGCTGCTTTGGAACACAGACTGGCATGTTCTCCAAAGGTTCCACAGTTACTACATGACCCAGAAGTTCCATTCCTATGCATGCATCCAAGAGAAAAGTAAACATGTATCTACACATGTACGTGAATGTTCACAGCAGCATTATCCACAATAGCCCACAATGGGAACGACTGTATGTCCAGTCATTGATAGGTGGCTAATTAAAGCATGGTATATCCATATAGTAGAATCCTATTTGGCAAAAAAAAAAAAAGGAATGAAGTACTGGCTACAACATGAATGAATGCTGAAAACATTATGCTAAGTGAAAGAAGCCAGACAGAAAATCCACAGTTTATAGAGTCCATTGACAGGAAAGTAATCAGACAAGAAAGTAAATCAGTTGTTCCCTGGGGTTGGGAGGAAGCTTTGAAGGGCAAGCCGAGAGTGACTAATGGGTGCACAGTTCCTTTATGGGGTGATGATAATGTCCTGAAATTGATTGTAGTGATGGTTACACAATCCACTACAGTGCATGCTTAAGGCTGAAGTGGAAGGTATGTGAATTATATCTCAGTAAAGCTGTGATGTTAACAGGCAAACAAACAAACAAACAAAAAAAGATCTCCCTTCATCTATTAGTTTGGCAAAGATCCCAACATTCTATAGCAACCTGTGTTGGTGAAAATACAGGGAACCACAAGGTGAGGTGGGAGGGTCTGGCAAGACAATCTGGAAAAGCCGATCAACATTACAATTGTACACACCCTCTGCTCCAACAATTTGGGGTTAATCTTAGAGAAATCTTCATGCACAAATTCTGAGCATATAACTGAGGATATTCATTGAGAATTGTCTATAATTAGCAAAAGACTGAAACAACTGAAGTGTTCACTAATTAAAAAGTGGTCACTACTCACACAATAGACACTACACAACCATGAAAAAAGAAAGTGGCACAATGACTTAGGAGGTACACTGTCAAGAGAAAACAGGTGTAGACACACATTTGTACATGCCTAGATCTCCCTGGAAGGGCACACCTGGAACTCCTCCCTCGGGTGCCTCTAGCAACGAGACCTGGAAGAAGAGAGACTTAACTTCCCCCGTCTTCTTTTACACTGTGTGAATTACTTGTTTATATTGTATGTGTTGATGCTTTTTCTTTCCTTTTTAAGAAAAAACATAAGCTAGGGCCTCCCTGGTGACGCAAGGGGTTGAGACATGACCTATGAAGCTATCTGCAGCCTCTGCAGCACGAGTTCAATCCCCGGCCGGCCAGGGAGCAACCCACATGGCACAGCAGACCTCTCCTGGCTCGCCCGCTGCTCCCCTCATCAGTGTTCTCGGTCGTTCTGCCTGTTCTGCTCCCTACTCTGTCTCTGGTGAATCCTCTCACCTCCCACACACACCTCTGGCCTGTACCCCAGCTCTTGCATGCATAAATAAATCTTAAAAAAAAAAATTGGAAAAAACATAAACTTACCTGGTTTCAAATCTTTGCTTTCTCTCTCATAGCTGGACAAGTCACTTCACTTTTCTTAAATGTTCTGTAAAGTAAGGGATAATATTAATATACCTTGCAAGCTTGTTGGAGCATTAGATAAGACAACGCAAGCACAGATCCAGCACAGAGCTCCCCACTGCATCTGGCTCCTAAACCACAAGGCCCTTGGTTACTAACGTGTTACTATGTACACAAAGGTGGGTTGTAACAGGTGCCACCAGAGAGCCTCAGACAAGTGGTCAGTGCTCCAGCAATCCCCTCCCACTGGGAGAAACTGGGAAGACTTCCTGGGAGAGGCAGCACGTGAGTAGAGTCCAAGGACAAGAAGGCGTTCCATACATAGAGATGACTGGGGACAGTGTTCCAAGCAAAAGCCCAGAGGTAGGAAAGCCCCGGTATTCACTAGGTCATTGTGCATTCATTGGCTCCTTCAACAAAGCCTAACAGAATACCTACTATGCACTGTAGTGCATAGTAAAAACAGACTAAAATCAAGTGGCTACCCCAGCCAAGGAATTACAGAAAGCACAATAAAGGGCTGGGACACAGTCTTACCCACATCCAGGTGCTGAGAAGGCAGACCAGCAAAAGGAGGCTCAGAGAGGGAGAGGGACTGCCTAAGGTCACACAGCAGGTACTCAACTTATGAAGCTAGCCTCCCTCAGTTCCACCCTCTCCTCACCCCACAGTTCCCGCAAAGAGAAAGTCCACACGGTGATGACAAGCACTCATCAGAAGATGGACACAGATGTGGTCCATACTGGGACCCCACAAAGAGGAGGGACAATTGGTTCTGAGATGATAGCAATCGCTAACTGATGGGCAGAGACACTGTGTGCCAGGCACCAGGCTAAGCAGACACTATACGCTTGAGCCCAGATGAGCCTGTGGCAGTTCTTACCCCACTCAGGTCGCAGATGAGGAAATTGAGGCTCGGAGACATCAAGCTGCTTGCCTGAGGCCACACAGCTCATAAGAGACAGCATCAGCAGATAGACCCAGATGGTCTGGGCGCTGCAGCCTCATGTCCTAAGGCCCATCCCCCAAGAGATATATGACAGGGTCTATCTCAGCAACACACCTCCTCTCCAAAGAGCCCAAGGTGGGAACCATTCTCAGCTGGCTCAGGAATGTCTCCAGATAAGAGTGGCCCAACCAGCAGCAGGGCAGGTAGTGGAGGTTGTGTCAGGAATGTGGGGAGATGGCAGGAGGAGGGTGGAGGCCATCCACCCTGCCTCTAGAGAGAGGGGAACAAACAGCAAGGCCCCATCAGGCACCTGCCTGAGCCAGGTTGGCTGCAGCATCTGCTTAAGGGGTTCCCTGCTGTGGCCCACAGGAGGACTCCAGACAAGTCGACAGGAGCCCTTGCAGCACCAGGGACACGCCCATAGTTAGTGCAAAGGCAGAGGAGATAACCGTGCAAAACCCTGAGTACGCAGGCCATGCCTGAGAACCGCGGCCCTGACCAGGCTGCTGACATTTCTACTGCACTGTTCTCCTCGGGACCCTGCTACACAGGGACAATCGGCCACTTCTCTCAGAGCAGGGACAGAGAGAAGCTCAGCTCAGGCCAGCTCAGGCCAGTGGGGCCACCATCAGTCCTCTCCAAGGTCCCAGGGGAGCTCACCAGGGAGTCCTCACCCTCAGATTAAGTCAGTATATTTGTCACTATGGGGGATGGAGCCCCAGGCCAGGAGAGTGGCTGGTCCGAGGCCACACAGCCTGGAAAGGACTGCTTATGGAGTAAGTACATGACCCCTCTGAGCCTCCAAGCCTGGGGCCCCAAATGACGCCCTCTCCCTCCTCACAGCAGCCCTGTGGGGCAGGCACTGCCAGCTCTGGCCTGTCCACAGAGCAGGAAGCAGATGCTCAGAGAGGCACTGGCCCAATACACCCACTTCACAGAGGGCCGCTGTGTCCCTTTCCTGCCCCCTCTTTGGCCTCCTACACTAGATTGGAAGCTCCCCACAGGGAGGGAGCTTCAGCTGACTCCTGCTTTCACTTTCAGAAAGGAATTATCTATTCAACCCAACAGTAATTCTTCAATTTTTCTACAAGTGGCTTCGGAATATAGAAACCAGGAATCCGGCTTCTGGGTGGGGGGAATACGAGCAATAACAATAATATGACTCGTGGCAGTAGTAATCCCTCTTCTCTACTTAGCACCTACACTTACTACCCCATTTACAGAGGAGGTGATTGAAACAGACAGGCGATGGGTCTAAAATGCCACCTCTTAGCAGCTGAGTGACAAGTCCCTCCCTCTTGAGCTTCCCTTTTGGGGACCCACTCAGGACTCCTGAGACAGATACAAAGAAGTAGCCTGAGGCTGGGTTCTTCTTGGCAGGGTCCAGGGCTAACTCAGACTCCTCCCCAAAAACCCAGCACAATTGTCTGCTCCAGTGCAGGGTGGTGGGGTGGAATGGGGTATGCTGATAAGGGCTCACACGCCTTCCCACCTGGGTTCATGCTACCCCTTCACTGCCCTGAAGCAATCCGTAGCCACACTCACTTTACACATGTGGACAAGCAGGCTGCAGAAAGTTGCCCCCGCAAGGAAGTGGACAGTGGGGATGCCAACCCAGATTGGAGTGACACCAAAGCCCACCCTCTCATCACTACGCCTGTAAGGAAGCATGGGAAGGACAGTCCAGGAGGTGGACACAGCATGTGCAAGGGTCCTGAGACAGGAAAGCCAGATGGACAGGGACTATCAAGGCGGAGGTCTGAACTCAGTGGGTCCCAGCTTAACTGAGTCATTCTGGCCCCTTGACCCAGGCATGAGGAGGTCCAAGGAAGGCCCCAAGAGGAAGCTGCCCAGCAATTTAGGTCAAAAAGGCCTAAAAAAACTAGAGGAGCCATGAAAGTTTTCTCATAGCCCTGAGCCTTCATCCCACATTGATCCTGTCACAGCACAGTTATCTCCAGCTCTGAAGGACCAGAGGGGTGAGCAAGGGATGGGGACAGCTTAGCCGAGGTCTCGAGGCTGGGCAGTTTGTGAAAAGAGGGAGGGGACATGTGACTCAGGCAGAAAGGACCGCTTGGGCAAAGGCCGTTTGGAGAAAGGCACAGAAGGCAGGTCAGCTTACACCACACAGCCTCAGTTTCCCCAGGGTAAAGACAGGCACACGGTGGTGGCTCCACTTCCCTCCATCTCTCCCTCTTTCGAGGCCCACGCCCACGAGGGAGGCACTGGGATGGAGGCTTCTGCATCCACCTGCCCTTGCGAGTGTCCTGAGGCTGGTGGGTCAATGGGACTGGGAGGTTTCACTGACCTCCCCCCACTGCACCCCAGCTTCTATCCCCCAGTCCAGGCTAGGAAGCCCAGCACATGAATGGGCAGGGGGCCAGGAGGTCACCCAAAAGACCACAGTGAGATATCCCCCTTCAGAGGCGAGGTTGAGCGCGCCCAGCTTGAGGCCACACAGCATGGTGGAAGCGGCCCTGAATGAGTGTGTGGGCACTGGACCCAAGATAAAACTCTCAGGACACCCGGACCAAGAGCTCTGGGCTGAGCGGGAGCTAGCAAGAGGACGAGCAAGCCCCAAATGACCCACAGGCCAGACAGGCCTCAGGGACCCAGAAAGGTGCCAGTTGACAGGGCCTGATAAACCTCCATCAGAATCACTGTGTGCCCTTGAGCAAATCACGTCCCTTTCAGACCTCAGCATCTGCTCCAGGACAGAGGCCATGGCAAGGCTTCCTCAGCAGACACATACTCGCCCCACCCCCAATATCAGGGGATCATCAAAGGGAGCACCGAGGTGACAAGTTCCAAAGTGACAAGTTTTGCTCTCTTCCAGCCTCTGCAAGGTTATCTCTCCCTGGGCGCCCAGCTGCCCCACTCCTGATGGCTGATGGGCACAGGGTATGACTGCCAGCCGGCCCCTGCCCACGGCGCCGCTATTTCCTGCCAGCAGCTCTGGGAACATACAGTGTCCCCTCCTCCCTGCCCACGTCTGTGCAGTAACTCCCTCCAGGGACACTGGTGGGCAGGAGCACCTGGTCACCAGGCCCCTCCACAGTCAGCCCTGAGCTCCAACCCTCTCCTCACCGCTCTAGGTCTGCAGGTAGCCTACCCTGGAGGTGTGACCTCAGGAAGACCCAGCCGTCCCTTTGCTCATCCATGAAATGGGTCCTCGGCAGACCTCTGAGGGAGAAGGCATGGAGCCTGAGGTGGGGGACAGTGTGCAGCAAGATGGCCAAAACCCTTGACACTCCTGCCGGCGGCTCACTCGATCAAGGCCAAGGCTGGATGTGCCCTCTGCAGCAGGCTCCTTCTCCCCACCCTGGGTCTTCCCTTGGACTCTCTCCAGACCCTTTCACAAGCTGTTTCTCCACTGAAGGTTTAGCACCTAGCGCCCCCAACCTATGAACTCCAGTGCACCCATTGGGCCTGATCAGAGGCAATTTCTGACTTCACCTGCCCCCCCATGCTTTTCTGGGCTCACACAGTCTCCATCCCATGTGGATTAAGAATTGGAGGTCTGGTCCCTCCTAGCTGAGTGACCTTGGGAAAGTTACTCCTCTCAGCACCTAGTTCCTCACCTATAAAATAGGAATAAATATAATAACCCACCTCCAAAGATTGTTGTGAGAATTAAATAAATTCATATTTATAATGTGCTGAGAACAGGGCCCAGACCCTAGCAAATGAGGTATAAGTTTGCCATCATTCAATAATAATAGCAGCTGATACTTATTGTTGAGTACCTACTGTGTGCCAGGCCCTGTGCTCAGCCTCCTACCTGGATTATCTCACTACGGCCTGGGACAAGCGGCCACTATGAACCGCTTTACAGCACAGAGAGGAAGGGTGAAGGGAGGTTTTACTGATATAAAGGCTATTGTTCATTTCTTTTAAAAAGATTACAGTTTTGTGGCTACTTTTTTTTTAACCAGAGTCCTTCTCTTTTAGGCAGGAAAGATGACACAGGATGGGGGAGGGGGCAAAAGAGCTGCAGAAAGAGCTGTCACTGGTGGGCGGTCCTTGCGGTTCAGTGATGAGTTCCTGGGAGTTCATTACACCCCACCTTGGGCAAACTATTACTACCCCATCTCCCCCCCCCCCCCCCCCCCGCCTCCTGCACTAATGCAAAATAGCTGCTCCACTGGTCCCCCTGCCTCAACCCTCACCCCCGCAGTCTGTCCACACACAGCCAGATGGCTCAGAACTCTCCTGTGATCCCCTTCACACGCCAAGTTAAAAGCCAATGATCTGGGGGCCCTCCCTGACCTGCACCTGGATATTTCTGCCCTCACCTCTCTCCATTCTCCCCCTTGCTCACTCTGTTTGCCTGGTCTCCTTGCAGTTCCGACAGAGTTCCAGCCTCGGCACGCCTCTACCTCAGGGACTTTGCATGGTCTGTTTCCTCTACCTGGATTCCCTTCCCCCAGGGAGGGACCAGACTCCTCCTGCCCCTCCCTGGATGTGAGTTTCTGGGAGAACTGGTCCCTGGTCACCCAATCGAACTGCACCAGCTTCTCCACACCCAGTCACACTTTCACTCCCTTCCCTGCTTTATGTTTACTCCACGGCACTTACCACTGCCTTACAGGCCCTGTGTATATTTTCCTTATTTGTTGTGTTTTTCTGTCTCCACTAAAATGTAAGCTCTGCAAGAGCAGGGATTTTAGTCTTGTGCATTCTTTGCTGTCTCTCCAGCCACTAGGACACTGTCTAGCACATAGCAGTGCTCAATAAATATTTGGTGGAGGGCAGGAGGATTAAATGAATAGGTGGATGGCAGGAGGAAGGGATAGATGAGGGGTGAAGAGAAGAAAGGGCAGTGCCCCATAAGATGAGGAGGTACAGGGTTTGGCCCTGGGTCTGTCCAGCCCCACAGCCTCTGCCCTGGCCACTGTGCTCTCCTGACACTGCCTGGCACATCTCTGTGGCAGAGCTTCGACCACCCTGACTGACACAGGGCAGTGTGCAAGTCTGAGACCGCTTCCTGCCTCCAGCCACGCCTGGCAGGGGCCCAGCCACAGAACGTCTACCAGGGGAAGTTCGCTGAGCAAGCGATAGGCCATCCACAGGCCAAGCAGCGGAACATGTCTAGTCCTGCGTCCACAGTGCAGACCTGCCAGGGGCTGACAGGCCTCAAACCGGCTCTGCCAGTGTGGCAAGGGTGGGGCGGGGCGCTGCAGGCTGATGTCAGCATGGACAGAGAGACTGGGGGGTGCTGCTGGGGACAGGACCCAGGCCCTGGCAGGGCAAAGGTTAAGTAGGGCACTGTGGAGCTCCCACCAAGTCCCTGCCCCACAGAGACGGAACTCTTCTAGCCCCCAAGGACTTTGGATTTCTTCCCCTTCCACACTACAGGCCCTGACCTAGATTGTAGAGGGCAGAATCCCTTCCTGCTAGGACACATACAAAGCCTGGGAGCCTTGGGAAGGGCAAGGCCCAGAAGTGGGTGGGACCATAGCTAAGCAAGACCCAGGGACCTGGTATAAAACCCTACTCTGTCCCAAGTTGCTGTGTAGCCGTGAGCCAATCCTGCGTGCTTCTGGACTCAGTTTCCCCATGGGCATAGATTCCGGGGACCTCTTCTAGGCAATTTGGCACCTCTGGACCTGCTCCAAAGCCCAGCTCTAGGGGCAGACACCGCCAGAGCCCGGGCTCAAGCACATGTCTTTACTACAGAAGCAATAAGACAATTACTGATTATTGAGCACTCACTGAATGCATGGCATCAGGCGGGCACTTTACACCAGGTACTTTGTCCACCTGGTATGCTTGTCTTTGGGTAGGGGCGGTTCTGTTCTGTTTCCCAGCAGAGGAAACTGAGGCCCAAGTCACATAGTAAGTTGGAGCTCAGGGCCCCTGACCCCACCTCCAAGGTCACACTGAACTGCATCTATCTCATTCAGATGGTTCAGGGCAGGGTTCCCCCAGCCCCAAACCTGCCCCACTGTGTAACCCAGGTCGTAGGGTACCCATTAAGTTTTCTACAACTGTCAGAAGGTAGGCGCCTGCCTGTTTCACCCAAGGTATACCCCTGTTTAAAGCTGCAGGAATTGGAAGATTTGTCCCCACACTCAGGGAAGGTGGAGCGGCTGGGCCTATTTGCCTCCAGATGGACTCAGGGGTTGATGGGAAGCAAACAGGAACCCGAAACCCAAAGCCCACTGAGAGTCTGTGGGCTGGGTAGGGGGTGTACTTAGCCCCTCATTAGCAGTAGCTGAGAGGAAGGATGATCCCTCCTGTGCTCCTGTCCCCCATGTAGCCCAGTTCTAAACCCTATCAGTCCCACCTCCACCTCCAAGGAACCCCCTTCCTTCCCTCCTACCAAGTCCACCCCCTCTTCCAGGCCCAGCCTCCTCCTCCAGGCTGGCCAATGGGGGCAGGGGGTCCTTCTGAAATGCCACACTGAACCAGTTATCCTAGTTTGACATCCCCCATAGCCCTTACACAGTAAGACAAAGGACAAAGTCCTCCCAGGGGCCACCAAGGCCCTACAAAGCACTTCCAGCCCCACCCCTATCATTCATTCAATTCTTCCCCTTTCCCACAGAACCCAATATGCACCTGCCTCAGGGCCTTTGCACTTGTCCCCTCCACCCAGAGCATCATTCCTCTGGACACAGTTACACACCTCACTCCCTTACTTCTCCAAATGTTTTACTCAAATATCACCTGCTCAGAGAGACCTTTCCTGACCACCTGTTTAAATAGCAGCATATCCAGGCATCTCTGCTCTGGGTAGCTCATTTCAAAAGCTACCTCCTTACAGAAGGCTTCTCTGACCTCCCAGCCCAAGTGAAGACCTTCAACTTCTTTCTAACATGGGTCACAGCCCTGATGATGTAACTCGCTGAGTGAATACATGTCTGATGAGGACAGGGGCCACTCTGTCTTACTCACATCTGAATACTCTACAGCACGAATAATATTCAAAATCATGAACAGCTGGGATTATTAGACAACATCTGGTCAGAATGGAGAGTGACTAAAAGCACAGGGTCTAATATGGAGGGGGTACTTGGAAATTACTGAATGAATGATGAATGAACAGACGGATGGGTGGACAGATGGATGGGTGGATGGGTAGATGGATGTATAAATGACACACAGAGGGTCTGGGCCTTGCCAGGGATGCCTGGGGTCCTGAGAAGGTGGCACAGAGAAGGAAAGGGTTCATCCAAGCTCACCAATCAAGCTCAGGCCTCCCAGCTGCAGCTGCCCTGCCTCTCCTCCTGACTTATTTCCCATTCTCTCAATCTAAGAACTCCTTCCCCAAGGGAACTGGGTGAGGAGGAGGGGCACACAGCCCTTCAGTCCCCAAAGGAAAGGGGGGGAGTTCCCAGGCTCCATCTGTCCCACCACAAAGAGGCTTTGTCCTCAGTGCTGAGAGCCTGGGGCAGACCGGAAGCCGCCCCTCAGACGCCCCTGCACCCCCAGTCAGCTAGGCCAACAGCTCCAAAACCACATCCTAGTGTTGGCTACAGTCCTCTCAAATCTTATTAATCCTCCCTAGGAGTCGCAGGATGGAGGCTCCAGGGTGACCCTCATTTTTGTAGCTGGGGAAACTGAGGCTCAGACAGTGAAGTCACTTGGCCAAGGTCTCCCTATTAGCAAATAATGATGCTGGGAATCAAATCCAGACCCATCTGTCCCCAGAGTCTTCATTCATGGCTCTCAAATCACCCTGACTGAGTTAAAAAGGGTCATGGGGCCCATCTGGAGGTAGGCTTAGATAACCATGCCTGGTCCTTCACCTGAGCAGGGACCATCCTGGGATGGTGTACCCAACAGGGAAGAAGGACTTGAACCCAGAGCCCTTGCCCCACACCTAGTCCAGGCCCCAGGCACCTTCGGAATCTGCCAGCCAGGTCCTAGCATGTCTCCACCACTTCCTGCCAAGCAGGTGTTTACATGGAAAGGACAGAGAGCAAGCAAACCAGGGGTCAGAGGTACCCCCATGCTTCACCTGATGTTCCCCTGTCAAGTCCAGACCTGCTGTAAGCCTGGTCAGCACCCACTTTCTCTCTAGGTCCATCTGCTTTCAGTGCAGCCACCAGCACCACCTCACCAACCACACTGCCAGGAGGGACTGACTGGCACAGACCCTGAGCAGGGTACTCCCCCTCAGAGCCTGATAAATCAGTACGGCCCAGCAGTCTCTCCTCACGACCTGAGGCCAGCATGCAGACCCGCGGGCAGACATGCAAGGACCTCGACACATGGGTACTGGTAACCTCCCTGGTGACTACTTTACCGCTCCACCAAGCTCCACCAAGAGGGGCTGCTCATGCCACACCTTCAGACCCCTCCCAACCATCCTATCCTTCAAAGTAGGTCATAAGCAATGCTTCCTCCAGGAAGTTTTCCCTGACCTACTCCCTCCAAGGCCCCAGGGCAGGGTTCTTGATCCCCATCTCTGTGGGCAACCTTCACTTGGCAACAGTAATTGAGGACTGAACCACCTCTGATCCTTCTCTTTCTTTGTTCTCCCATCAGACTTTCAGCAGGAGACCTGCCCTGTGCCCAGCAACCACAGGACAAAGTCTGGTGAGGATGTGAGGCCTCAGTAGCTTATCAACCTATCACCCAGCTACCCAGCACAGGACCTGCCACTCACCCCTCCCAGGGCTATGACTACACACCAGCCTACTTTCCACCTCCAGATCTGTGCTCACCCCGTCCCTTCTTCCCCGAAGCTCCCACCCTTTTTTTTTTTACCTCCTGAGTTCCTGCCCACCCTTCAAGCCTCAGGCCAGGTATCAGCTCCTCTGGGCACCGTTCTGGCATTGTAATGGGCCGCCATAGGTTATATGGCACTGACGGCATGTAGAGCAATGCTCAGGATCTGCGTCCGTTCCTCCAAGGTGCCAGCTGCCCCCAGACTGCACCTTTGGGGTTTCAGCACCTAGCACAAGACCCCGACATTACCAGCAGATGATTTTAAAATCCAGCCATCAATTCCCTGCCCGGAGAAACAGGGGACAGAGGCTGGGAGTAACTCCCACAGGCAGTACTGAGTCCTATTTTGCCCACACTGCCCACAGATCTAAGGTATGGGCGAGGTGGAGGGGGGAGGCTTTCTGCAAATGGCTAGCTGGTAACCAAACCCACGTCGTTTCTAAAACTAGGGCACAGGAGAGAAATGGGAACAGCAGAATTGTCCCCAAATAGAACTGTGGCTCATCTGGTTCCAGGGCCTTCGGGAACACCTGGCAGGGATGGGGGTGGGGAGGGCAGGTGGCCGCTCTCAGGGCTTCAAAAGGAAATCTACAGTGTGGCAGGGAGGGAGGTCATCGTCATGGCCCTCGGCACTGACACCCTGCCTACGTCCTTCTGGGTCACTGCAGACCCTGGAAGGTGGCAGGTCCTCCACTTGCCCTCACCTAGCAGCTCCCTGCACTTCCCACCTCTAAGTCTTTGCTTATGTGGATCCTCTGCCTGTAATGCTGACCCCCTTCCTGCCAATCAGAATCCCTGCCAGCCCACCCTCTGAGCATGACCAGTGACAGCACTCTGCCTGTAAGCCTGGCATGGTGGCCTTTAGGGGGAATGAGCTTATCCAGTCTTCCTGGCCACCCGACCAGGAAAGACTCCTGCCCCATCTCAGAGATGAGGAATCCAAGGCTCAAAAAGAGCCGCCATTTGCCTGGGGCGCCCAGCAGAAAAGGCAGATGGGCCAGGAGATGTGGTACCTGATTCAGCCTGACATCAGTCAGGGGCAAAGTGCACAGGACACGTGACAGGAGCCCCTAACCGCCCCTCTTCCCCAGGGGCTGTACAGGTACTTTGGGACACAACTGTCTCTCCCACTGCACAGATGAGAAGCCTGAGTCCTAGTAGGAGACAGTTTCCCCCCTGGCAAGCGAGACACATACCCAGGATCCTTCTGACCATGACATCCTCCTGCAGCCTGGTGGTGCTATGTCCTTCCTCTCGGCCCCAGTTTTCCCATCTGGTGAATGGGGTTGTCCTTCCCCTCCTTTCCAGACTGATCCAAATTATAATAACAGCAAACATTTATTGTATTTGTGCTGGTATTGCTGAGAGCATCATGGTTGAAACCTCACTGGATCTTCAAAACAAGCCCATGATAGGGGTGCCACCATTGGGCTCATTTTCCAAAGGGGGAAACTGAGGTACAACATGGTGAACTGACTCACCATGGGTTGGGGTCAGGGTGGATGCCCTGAAAAGGATGGTGGGGAAGGGCTGGAAGAGGGTCAAGGATCAGATGGAAGGTTAAAAAGGGCTCAGCCAGGATGTGGCTGGGCAAACCTATAGTGTTCAGGAGGCCCTGGTCCAAATCCATGTGCTATGGGTGAACTTGGGCAAGTTCCTTTGCTTCTTTTTTTTTTTTTTAATGCATACAAGAGCTGAGGTCTAGGCCAGAGGTGCGGGGGTAGGGAGGCAGTGAGAGGATCCACCAGAGACAGAATGGGAAACAGAACAGGCAGATCTACTGAAATACACTGCTGAGGGGAGCAGCAGGCAAGACAGAAGAGGTCTTCTGCGCCATGGCAGGGATCAAACTCATGCTGCAATGGCTGGTAATAGCTTGATAGCACTGAGACTTAAGCCCTTGTGCCACCAGGGGGGCCCAAGTTCCTCTGCTTCTCTGAGCCTCAGTTTCCCTTGGTGAGATATGAACAGAAGTGCAGCTTCACAGGGATGCCATGAGGGTCAGACCCCAGCATGCATTCCCTGAGCAAGGGCTCCATCCCCTGCTAAAGGTACTAGATGACTGCTGGAGGGTCTCCAGGGCTGGTCTACTGGGGCTCATGATTCTTTCAGATCCTGGTTTGATCTGAGTCTCCACTCAGAAGACGTAGGAGAGTGGGCACAATCCTCATTTTCCCTAACTCCTAGAAAGAACCCTTCTGGTTCAGCTAGCCTTCCTGGCTGTGTGACCTCAAGCAAGTCACTTCACCTCTCTGAACCTCTTATTCCTCCTTTTGAAAATACATCAAGGCTTTCTTGGGGCTCTAAGAGAAGGGTTCTTGCCTGAGAACACCAGGGGTTCTTAAAGGGAAAAGGTTCATTTCTACCTTTTCAAACAGACACAGCACCTGGCATGACCCAGAGGTCTCAGTTTTCCCATCTGCCAAGATTATAATGGTCTGTCTCGCTCCCAGCCCTGCTGGGGATGCTCAAAGGAAAGTGCTTAGTAAACTGTAAACCTTGGCATCCTTGGGAGTGATGTTTATCACCGCACACCCCTGGAGGCAAAAAGAATCCTATGACTTGCCACGTAAGGTAGAATACATCAGGGCCATGAGGGAAGATGAAGAAGGAACGAGGGATAGGGAGGAGGGAAGGATGGACTCAGGTGGGGTGATCAGGAGCTTTCTGGAGGCAGAGGCATTTCAGCCACTAGAAGGGTATTGAAGGGAAGATACACCAGGCAGCAGGACCGCAGAGACAAAGACATGGAGGCTGAGGACCCAGGGCAAGCAGGAAGTCAGCCAGCTAATGGTACAGAAAGGCAGGTGGGTCCCCTAAGTGAAAAAGAAATGTGGGAGGAAAGCGCGTGGCCCAGACGAAAGCGCCTCCAGTAATCTTACTTTGGGTTCATCCCCTCCTCTCTGAGACACTCTGAGTCTCTGCTGCCTTTCCCAAAGCACCAGGGAAGTAGCAGTTCCCACCTCTCAGACCAAGCTGGCAAAGCCACAAAGTACCCAATGCCCAAATGGCAGCTACCTTTGGAGAGATGAACCCATTCAGTGAGGGGGCCTTGAATGTCAGGGTTAGAGCACTGAGCAGCCTCGACAAGTCACAGGAGGGCAAGGGCTGAGGCAGGCATGGATGGAGCTGGCCCCAGACTGGTGTGCCTCCAGTTAATCTTCCCCCAGCCTGGCCCACTGACAGGCCCAGCACACACTGATATCCAGTCTCAGTCCCAGAGATGGCCAGATCGATGGGCTGCAGAGCCCAGAATTCCTACTTCGTCAGGGAATTATCTACCTAATCCCAGGCACTTGGAAATACTGAGAGCAAGCAAACATTAGATCCCCACAACTCTTCATCAAAGCTGGTCCTGGCGCTATCATCTCCATTTCACAGATGGGGAAACTGAGGCTCGGATCAATCATCTTCCCATGATCACGGACGGCAAACAAGTGGTGGAACCAGGATTTGAAACCAGAACCAACAGACTCCAAAGCCTTGCAACTTCCACTCCTTTTATGCGATGACCATCCACTAAGCACCCTCAATGTGCCAATCCTGGGGTTCCCCACAAGACCCCAGTACTCCAGCTCTGAGTGGAGATGCATTGGCCAGAGCTGGAGGCCCAGAAAGTCAGGATCACCTACCCCAGCAACACGCCCAAGATCCATCTGGGGCTGCCCATTTGGGAAATCAGACAAGACAAATCACCTGAAACTCTGAGCTCACATCTTACTCAGAGGGGGACCATGGCCTTCTGGAGCCTCAGTTTCCTCTTCTGTGTAATATGAACAAAAATTCTGCCAGGCAGCACAATGCGCAAGAGACAGAATGGGTCACCTTTCCGTGACCTGGCTCGGGGGAGGGGGTCTCACAACATGAGGACATCGACCTCACACAGAATGAAAGTCAAGGGGGCAAATCTGAGCCAAGCAGCTGGAAGTATATAATCAGACCTTGCAGGGGAGGCCGAGCTTCCCAACACCAGTCCAACCGTGCCTCCCATCCCAGTGCCAGTGCTGGGAGTCGCCCCTCACAGCCCACCCCATGGTCCCTCACCAGCTCCTTAGCCACTTGGGCAGCCCCCGCCCCACACAAAGAGAACTCAACTCGGGCTGCCCCTGGAGAGCTCCCTGGCCAGGATCCCCAGCACAGAGCCTCAGTGAAGGAAGACCCCACACCTTATAGGTGAGGAAACTGAGGACTGGAGCAGGAAGGGACTTGGTTATGATCATCTGGTTCTTTTCATCTCTGACTTCTCATTTTATTCTGGAGCTTCTCTGCATAATTCTGGGGAGACAAAGAGGGTGCCCAGGTTGGGGGAAGTCACTTGTTCAAGGCCCCACAGCAAGAAGTAAGGAAATGGAGTTCTGGCTCCAGCTCCATGGTGCTCCCCAATCATCTTGCCCCAACAGAGACCCACTGGGGTTGTGCTATGGGAAGGGGCAGTCTGGTGGGTGCGGAGAGCCCTGGGTCAAACCAGAGAAGTACATTCTTCTCCCAGCCTGGATAATATGTCCTAGGTCTTTCTGGCTTCTATCCCTCCATCTGTGAAAAGAGGTCAGCACACATAAGAAATGACAAACTGATGTCACACACACAATGGTCTCTAATCCTCTGTCCATGGCAGACACGACTAATTGATCACAGCACTCTTTCCCAGGAAGCCACGATGGGCCTCAGGATGCTTCTCAAGAGAGCAATCTTGGCCTCTTGGTTCAGGTCCAGGATTACCCCCAAACTGGATAATACCTGAGCCCCCACAAGGGAGTGGAAGGGAGAAGGACATTTATTAAACACCCAGTACATTCAAGTCACTGGAAGATGTTAACGGATTTAATCTTCACAAGTGAAGTCTTCAGAGACTTATCAGAGAGGCTAAGTGACTTGCCTTTGGACATACAGCTTGGAACAGGCCCTCGAACACAAGGGATGCATCGTCGGGTCACCGTCCCCAGGAACAGTGGTGCAGAGCTGGCCACCATGGGAGGTCCTAAGGTACAGCCCCATCCCATTCTCCTCTTGGTCCTACTAGGTGCAAGCTCCATGCCTATTTTACAGCTTCAGAAACTGAGTCACAGGAAAGATGTGTCAGCCGCCAAAGGAACAGTCTGCCATCTGTGTCTGGCTCTCTCCCACCCCTACTTGTCAAGCTCATATGTGCTAAGTGCTTTAGCTCAGTCCCCTTATGACATCCTGGGAGCAGTGACTCATATTATCCCACCTCACAATGAGGAAACTGAGGCAGCCAGAGGAATTTCCCCTCCAGGGGGTCAAATGGAAACCAAAAGAGTTTACCATGAAGATAAGGGGGTAGGAGCAGTGGAGGGAAAGCAAAGGGCTGTGGGAATCTAAGGGGAGATAGGAGTGCAAGGCAGGAAATGAAATTGGTAGAAATGCCCAGAGCAGGGGTTGGAGGCCCTATGAAGCAACTATAAGAGGCGCCGAGACATGGCGGAACCCTGGCAGTGCCAAGCCCTGGACTAGGAGTCCAGCACCTACCATCTTGGTTCAGCCCCGGCACTTGGCACCTGGGAGACCTAGGTCAGTGGACCCTCTACTCTGGGCCTCAGTACCTCTGGGCTTTGCTTCATGGCACTTGCCACTCTGCATTTTTTAATAGGACCTCCCCACCAGCAAAAACATTAGGACTCCCTGAAGGCTCTGGGAGTGGTTAGCACTTCTTGTCATAAAAAAAATTAAGATCTTTTAAATTAAGATCTGTAAATTGACTTTTAAAGGTAATGCTACTGCACAGTTAACAGACTACAGTATAGTGTACACACATAACTTTTACATGTACAGGGAAACACAAAAAAAATATGACTCACTTTACTGTGCTGTTTGCTTTATTGCAAAGATCTACAATCGAACCTGCAAAATCCCCAAGGTGTGCCTCTATTTACTTCTGAAAAATGGCGCCAATCTCACTAAGGCGAGCTTTCAAGAAGCTGGACTGACCTATACCAGTACTTTCCCCAATTTGGCCTCTTTGCACAGAGAGGGCAGGGGAGGGCCCAAGGCACCCAGCACATGGGTAGGTCTTGACTGCCAACATCTTTTTCTATGTCAGTCCCCTCCACTCCCCCCTCACCACCAGTGAGATCATCCACTCAAAGTCCTCACGACATGGCTGGTGGGGCCTGACTCACTGGGCCAACCAAACTGCCCAAAGCAACAACACCCAGGCAATGCCATCATCTGAGTACCTACTATGAGCCATGGGCATGCAGCCCTTCCTTTACTCCTTAGGGAGATTTTTATTGTCCCCATTTCAAGACAAGGAAACTAAGTTTCAGAAAGATACAGCGACTGACCTAAAGACACACAGTTAGTAGGGATGGTCAGCACTTGAACCAGGCCTGTCTGATGCCTGTACCCTTACCTTTGATCTCCAGCTAACTCCTCCCTGCTCCCACCTCACTCCCAGTCTCCAGCACTCTGTATTATACATCCCTAACTCCTGGGTCTTTCCCTCTCCTGCCTTCACCCTCTGAACTACTTCACTTCCAAAGCCCAGCCTCAAATGCCTCTTCCTCTCATCACCAGATCTAGGCCCCCGCAGGATACATGGAGCCCAGCCCACAGATCTATTTGCACCAGGTCCTTTGGCCAGCTCTGAATCCCTGGCCTCCAGCATGTTCCTGCAGAGGACACCAATCAGTGAAGATAAAGTCACAACTCCTCCCTAAGGCCCACAAGGCTCCACATGGTCCAGCCCTGCTGATAACACCCTATCGTTTCACCTCTCACCTACTCCCCCTAACTCTCTGTGCTTCAGAGCCACAGGTTTTCAATTATTTCTCCAGAACAGCACATACTCCCCCACCTCGGGGCCTATGTACATGCAGTTTTCTCTGCCTAGCAAGCCCATCCCCTAGATCCAGGCCTGGCCAACTCCTACAAGCTTCCTTTAAGATTCCTCTGCACCTGGAACCCTTATCACACCTATAACTCTATGTTAATTTATTCAGTAACCTGTTTGTTACTCCACTCACTCTCTAGAATCAAATTTCTGGAAGGCCAGAAGCCTGTTCACAAATCCCCCAGCAAGGACCCACCCAGGCTGACCACTACCACACCCCAGTGATCCAGGGGAGGGTCTGCACACTCTCTTCCCTTCTTTGTTGAGCAAACTGCTACGCCCCCACAGCGGAAGTCCAGATGCCTCCTACGGCTCCACTGCTAACTCAAAGCTCCTGGTACACAGAAGGTGCTCAACACAGGGTCATGGATGCTTGTATCTAAGCAGGTTTGGGGAAATGCAGTCAATTGAGGATCAGTGAAATGAGAGTGGGGACTATCAGTGGGTCACTAAGCCACCTCCTCCCTGGCTGTCAGGAGCCAGACATCCCTCACCTCCCAGCTCACACACAAGAAGAAGCAAAAGCAGAAACTAGGCTATAAGCTGTGGATAATTTATACTGCAAGAAGAGGTTGGGGAGAAGAAAAGAGAGCTAGAGGGCCTTCCTGGAAGAGGTGGTCTTAGGCTAAGTCTTAAAGAGCAAGAGTAGATAAGGGAAGTGCTCCTGGCAGAAACACCTTCAGAAACAAAGGCGCAGGAGCCACATAGGAGGACCTAGGCAGTCAGCTGAGTGAGGTGACACATCATAAATCATTTCCCCGGCTGGAAAGACCAAATCACCAAAGCAAACCACTTCACCCAAAGGGCCTTGTGGCTTCCATACAATCACTCACCAGTATAGTCTTTTCCTGCACTGTCGTGGGCAGTCACCCCAATAATGGAGGGGTGGAAGGGCAGCCAGACCCCTCTGATATATAGATTCCAATCCCAGCTTCCAACTATGTGACTTTGGTCAAGCCACTTCCCCGCTCTGAACTTCATTTTCTCCATCAGCAAAATGAGCATAAACATCCTCCATCAGCAAGATGAGAATAAAGAGTTCCCAATCTCACAGGAGGTGTTCAGCAGATATTATCAGCTATCATTATCATTCGCCCATTTTATACTCCACAAAACTGAGGCCAGAGGGAGCAATTAGTTGCCTAAGGCCACACAGCAGCTGGGTGGCAGGTCTGTGCTGGAATGGCTTCTTTCTCAAGGAGTTATCAGACAGCATTTCCAGCACTCTTTTGGACATTTCCAACCTCTTCTGGACATGAGCCCCACTAGGAGGCTAGGAGGGCCAGCAACTTTGTCTCCCACCCATTTTCACAACACATCCCCCGAAGCACTCATTTGTGGAGCACCTACTGCATGCCCAGTAAACGGAAATGTGCAGATTCTTCCCCCAAAGATTCCTCTTCCACATATGGGGATTCAAAGAGGCAGTCCTTAGCCCAGGTCACCCACTGAGATGAGAAACCCAAGTCTCTTATCTCTGCAGCCAGGAGGCTAAGAAAAGGGTCAACAACAGCACCACTGGCCCAATCTTGAAACCAAGTCTGATCTCAGACACACGGTGGCTGGGCTTGGTCTCACCCTAAGTAATCCAGGGGCCACTGCCCCAGTTGTACAATGCCTGACTGAGCTCAGTGCCCTGCATGGTCAACTCTCAAGTCTGCCCGGAAGTCCCAGAGGCTGAACGGATACCCCACAGGTTCTGTCTTAACTTCACCCCCATCCTTCCACTCAGACCCACCTGCCACCCATGAGGACCCCCCAAATCAGAGAGGGCAAACAATTGTCAGAGGACACACAGCAGAGCAAGTGGTGGCGCCTGCTGGGACTCAAACCCACCACCACCCCCAGCCCAAGCAGGCGGATGGACCCAGCCTGGTGGCGAAAACCCAAAACTTTTGCCAACTTCTGAGCAGGCAGGCGGCTAGGCCTGCCGAGGGGCGAGGCTGGGGGCTGTGGGCAGCAAGGACCAATTACAGTCTGGTCTAGTCCCTTCTAGGGCCTACCAGAAACCCCACGAGAATCCTGGGGAGGTCCTGGTGCCCGGCCCGGCTGCCCCCGGCCCGGCGTCCCCTGGCCCACCGAGCCTTACGACCCCTTCTTCTCTCCCCCCATCGCGGGGCGGGGGGCGCCAGGCCCCGCAGCCGCGGTCAGAGGCGGCTCCGCCTGACTCAGATTTCAGATTTGGCCTAGACCTGGCCGGGGGGCTCGGGCCTGGCTCCCAGATTCTCAGGGGGCTCGTAATCAGCGGGGGAGCCAGAGGGGGTCCCGGCACTGACAGGCCCCCTACGCCCCCAGCCCCCCACCAGCGCCCTTCCCTCCGCATCACAACAAAAGGCCGCGCGGGGCAAACCCCGTGAGCCCGCCCGGCGCTGGGGATCACGGCCCGGCCCGGGGGTGCGGGGTGGAGGCGCGGGCAGCAGCCCCGCGGCCCGGCGAGCCCACGCCAGGGTGGTCCCCGGGCGGGGCGGCTCCTCCCGGCCGGGACGGGGGCCCGCGGCGGGGCGCGGGGCGGGGGGCGGGGGCGCTCACCTGGGCGGGCGCGCCGGCGGGGGACAGCGCGCGGCCGGGGGTCGGGCAGACGGCGGCCGGGCCGCTCCGGCTCCCAGGCCGGAATGGATTCCGGGCGGGAGAGACAGACCGAGAGAGAAAGGAGGGAGGACGTGGAGGCGCGGCCTGGGTTGGGGAGGAGGAGGGAGGCGGAGAGGGAGGGAGCGCGGGAGCGGGAGGAGGGGCGCGCGGCCGCGGGAGGGGGAGAAGGAGGAAGCGCGCGGGCCGGAGCCGGGCGCCGGGCGCCGACCCCGGGGGGACCCGAGCGCCCGCCCTCGCGGAGCCGGGGTCCGAGCCCGCGGGAGGGAGCGCGCCGCGGGGGCTGTGGGCTTGGAGCCCCGCCCCCTCCCCCGCCCCGGGAGGGTGCCCCACCCTGAGGACCCCCGGGCCTGTCCAAGCCGAAACGCCCCCCTAAGTCTCCGCAACCCACCCACTCAGTTTCCCCCACAGCCACCGCCCCTGCGCTTATCAGTACCTCAGAGAACGACATCCACAGAACAGAAGGTCACTCCTCGCCAGGTACCATGGTGAGCAACTCGGGGTGATTTAGCGTCTTTTTTTTTTTTTTTTAGATTTTGATTCATTTTATTGAAATATTCTAGTCATTCACAAAAATTGATTTGAGACGCTGTAGTTTGAAAGGCATGATACTCCATATTCACCTTTTGTTAGAGGTCTGTTGAGCCAAGTATCTGTCAATTTTTAATTCCCACATATGGGTAGTTAACTCTGAGGCAACAGGAGAGCTTACTCTGCGTATGTGAAGACGCCTCTGTTTACTCTCAGCATTTCATGAGCCCTCACTCCCATTTGCTCTTTTGACCTGGCTATTGGTTCCTTTTGAAAGGCAACGAGGAGTTAGAGGAGAAGCTTTTAGATCTTCAGGGTATGATGGTAGCGGTGGGTCTGTCATATATGACCATATGCTCCTCCCATAGCCATTTTATTGTTTCTGTCATAACTGCATCTTGAGACTTGTCTAATGCTTCTAGCACCTATTGAAATGACCAAATTTCTGTTATATTGTTAATGTGGTATACAAAATTGATTGGAATGAAGACCACGCACTCATTCCTGGGATAAATCTCACTTAAATCATAGTGTTAGAGTCTATTCTTAACAACCACATGGACTGGACAAGTGATGATTACCCCCATTTTACAGAAGAAGAACCTGAGGGGTAAGAAGAGAATGGGATCATCTAACAAGAACTAGGACACAGACTCTGGCCTTGACCTAAGTTCCCTAAGTGGAGGCTGGAACAGGATAGTGTGGGGAGGAACAACACTTGTTTAAATAGATGTGTGTTCATTAGAAATGGATATTTTAAAAGGTAATTAAAGCAACCCATCAGCAGTCAGGATAGTATGGATAGCCTTGCTTAGGACAAGGTTGAAGCAGGTACTTCCTGGCAGTCACCCTTCCAACTAAATCAAGAAGCAAAGGGCTTCTAATACAGAGGACAGGAAGCATAGCAGATGAAGGAGACATTGAGGAAATGCTGCTTTAGGTCACAAAGCCTCTCCCCACCACTGTCTGACACCCCACCACCACCACCACCACTTCTGGCCCAGACTCTAGCGCTACCCTATTGAGGGTAAATACTCTACCCTTGGCACATCACCTGTCTACCTGGAATCATGGCACAGGGGCGATGGACATGAATTCAGCTTAAAATACCAGCCCTGCCTCTATTTCCCTTCTCTGAAATTTCTCCCATTTCACACCTGGGAAACTAAGATCCAGGCAAGTCAAATGACCCAGGCCTCGGCTTCTCCTGAGAGGAGCTGGGAAGGGAAATCTATAAGGGACGCAAAGGACTCAGTATACAATACAGCATCCAGGAGAAAAAGAATGAGCAAGGCCTTGAGATAGACTGACCTAGGTTCAAAGTCAGGCTAGTTGTCCACCTGCTGCACCTGTACAAGTCTAAGCTTCTCCAGTCCAGCCCCCTTGCCTGCGAAACAAGGGTGAACCTTGTTTCGGACTTTGGGATGGTTAGAACTGACAAGTGCGAAGGTGGCCAGGATGGTGTTTAATGAATGGTAGCTCTTAGGTGTTGGTAAACTGAGGCCAGAGGGGAAAGGAGTTGCTTAAAGTCCACAAAAAGTCAGCAGCATTACCAGCACAGGACCAGCCTAACCTAGAGAAATAGCTACACTTGTTTGCAAGGTTGGCTTAAAGATTAACTGCAGCTTCCCAGGAGTCTGGACAGGCCCCAGGCTGGAGGAGCAGGTTCCTCAGCCCTCGAGACTTGTCTGAAGGCCTTTATTGGCCACTCTGGTGAGGAGTGGGATTTCCATCCTCTGGTCCACTAGAACTGGCTCTTTTCATTTGCAAGAACTAATTATGTTCATCTCTTCCCAACTCCAAGTTCAATGATGTCACACTAGTAGCTTCATATCAGTTATGGAAATCAAATCAGAAAATGCTATGAATCGAGGCATTTTTTCCTTCCAAAGAGCTTATTAAATATTTACCACACATCACTACACTCATCTCCAGGAGTTCAATGGCAACTTCTGGTTTCCACTGGCACAGAGATAACAAAGGGCTTTAAAGAGCACAGACTTTATACACACAGATCAGGGAACAAGTCCCAACTGTGTCGCTTCTTGGATAAGTGACCTTGAGCATTCTATTTCTCTGAGTCTCAGCATGCCAACCTGCAAAATGGGCTAAAGGTAGTGCTCCCACAGAAGGCCCACTTGAGGTCATGTATGTGGGAGCCCTTGTATTATTCATATCCCTATACACTTTTTTGGAGGAGCAGGAGTGTCTTAGACAAGTCTTGGCTCTGCAAGCACAGATGCATTCTTCCAAGCTGGAGCTCCCACTGGCTTTGCCCTCAATCCAGTGGCTGAGGTTCTCAGGAGGCACTTCAGAAGGATGCGGCCAGGATAATGGTTTCCGTATTGAATGTTGGATATGTGCGCTTTATTCAACCACCCCTCTGGTCCTTTGCTCAGACTGTAAACCCTCCCCAGGAATGTTTGCCCCATATCTCTAGCTCCCCCTCCCCTCCATTCATCAAAGTCCTGAATAAATGTAACCTCCTTCAGGACAAACCCCCCTGAGGGAGGCACAGCCCAACTCCACCCAGAGTGTCTCCCTACCCTGAGAGCAGGAACTATGGCCCTGACTTGTGCTATGGATAGAGCAGACACTACCCAGTTGACTGGGGAGAACACACTGACTTGGGATCCCCACACAACAGTTTATGTTCCAGCTCTCCAACCTGTCCTCTCAGGGCTTCAATTTACTCACTGATAAAGTAGGGCAACGACCCCACCAACTTCCAGGATTCTGCACATGGGAGAGCTGCTGGCCTGGCCTGGTGGATAGCTAAGTGAAGCATTGTGCATTATCTTTGCTTTAAACATTGTTAGTATACAGCAAGTCATTGCTTCATAACTGCACATCATTCTTCAATCTTAATGGACAGCAAACATTTATTGACCATCAATAGTATGCACAGCCCTGAGCCAGGCCTTGAACCCCAGAGGGACAATTTTCTAACCCAAAAAACCCCACAGTTGACAGATGTCATTAATGTCAATGTTGAGATTGAATGCCGACTGTACACAGTCCTGTCTTCCTGGTCAAAGCCCCAACTGGGAGCAGCATGGAGAGTGTGGGGTGGCCCCACTAGACTGGCAGCAGACCCACAGGTATGGAATCAAGGGCACTGCCTGTACCTCACCCAGCCCTGTGGCTCCAGAAGGATGGTGGCCTATTTGCCACACCTACCCCAAGCCTAGCTCAGCTTTCAAGCCATGACTGGGAAGCTGACCCATCACAAGCACTCAGCAGGAAAGTCCAGATCAGACCTCTCTTTCCCAGGTGATTTGCTGCAAATTGTCTATTCAAAGCCACTGGTCTCAGGGCTATAGGAGGTAGAAGAGTGGGCAGTCTCTAGTTTGAGGCTATGGAATGAGCTTGGCGTCTTCCATGGTACTACACTTTACAGTTAATGCAGAGATGTCTGGTTCAACAGTGCATCAGCCTGATCTGGCCCTTGCCAGCCACTCAGGCCTCCCTTGCAGGCCCTGCTCCTCTTGGGCCCTCTGTCAAGCCTGCCCCCTTGCTCTCCTCTACTACAGCAGTTCATTCCTGCCCTGAGGCCTCCACACTCACTGAGCCAGGAATGTTCTCCATCTTCTAGTCCCTGGCTAAGCCTTATTCTTCCTTCTAGTCAGTATTTACTGAACATCATTATGTGCTAGCTATGGTCTGTGCTAGGGACACAGTGGTGAACAAACCAGGTCTGGTCTCTGCCTTAGAGCTCCTCAGAACCTGGAGCTGCAGGAAAGTGTTATCAGTGCTCATGGCACAGTGACTGGGCAAGCACCAGAGACTGGCGGAGCCCAGAGGGTGGGTGGAGGGCACTAATCCAACATTTGCTTTGGAGTGGAGTAGATGCTGTAAAAGAAGGAGGTCACCTGTGGAGAATGCAGAAGCCTAAGGCGATGGCTGCAAGCGAAAATGGGACAGAGATATTCCAGGCAGAGGGAACAGCATGAGCAAAGACACTGAGGCTGAAAACATCACTGTGTTTGAAACTATGACCAGGCCAATGCTAACGGAGCATGACATGATGGGTGGGCTAGAGTGGGGGACAGGAGGTGAGATGGGTGGCTGGGGTGAGCCCTCGAGATCTTGACTTCTGTCTTAGAGGCAGCATGGAGTGGTGGACGGTTGTGGGCAGAAAGGGTCATGGGGAGATATACTGTCACCGAATTGGAAACAGTGAGTCCGGGGTCAGGGAGGACAAGTCCAGAGGCCTCTGTGCCAATGGCAGCCAGAGATGCGAACTAGTGGAGGCAGAGCCCTGACTTACTTGGTGTGCGCCTGGGCACCTACCTGTGTTCCAGGGAGTGAGGCCAAAGTGGCCCAAGGGCTAAAATACAGTGCACTAGAGACCCCTGTGAGCCCCGTGGGAATCCAAAGCAAGTTCTCCCTCAGAGGTGGACCGCCAGCAGCTTCTTACAGCATCCACTGTCCTGGGAAGGGATTGACAGTGTGCACCTGAGCAGGTAGAGCCAAAATGATGACAGGCAAATAACCACAGAGTGCAGCCCCACACATCCAAAATCCTCACAGCCTCACTTTCTGGGATTATTGGGCCAATTCACCAATCGGAAGCCTGAGGTTCAAGAGCTTCTCCACGGTCCAGTGTCCACAAATTCAGCCATTCATCAGCTCGCTCCCCTCAGGCCACAATAGAAGCCCAGAGAGGGACAGACTCTCTCCTAAGATCACACAGAGAGTCACTGGCAGACAGAGCCAGCCCCCTCCTGCCCAGGCCTTCTTCCACCATCTCAGAATGTTTGTGAAAAAAGATAAAAGGAATCAGGGCCCTTGATCTGCTGGGCTGGCAGGAGGGCAAAGGGCAGGGCGGAAATCTGCAGCCAGAGCTATGACCCCACAGATCAGAGGGGGTTGGAATCCTGCTGAGCAGAGAGGAGACAGCCTACAGCCGGAGGGCTTCAAAGAATCATTGTAAAAATAATCATAGCAACAGCCCACGGCCACTGTGTGCGGAACTGCCTGAGCGGTGTCCTGTTCTGCAGGCTCTGGGTGTAGCACCTCATTTATTCTGCACAACACTGCACAGAAGGAGCTACTGGTAGCCCCACTGGACACATGAAGAAATGGAAGGCAGTGAGGACCTTGAGTGCAAACCCAGGCAGAACCCAGGCTTCCGGAGTCTGGAATCAGCACCGCTGCTTTGTCCTGCCCACACCCTCTGTGAGCAGGGGCCTGCAGGTACTTCACATGGAAAAGGCAGAGGGGAGACTACAAAGCGCCACCCAACCACCGATCCCCCCACCCTGCTTGGAATGTCTATCTCCCACATTTCCCAGGGATGTGGGGAAGATGGAATGTAGCAACACTTTGTGGGAGTACTTTGAAAAGTAGATACTAAAGAAGAAAAAATGCTAATACCACACTCCTCCCTCAAGGAGGGGAAGCATAACTCCCCTCCTAAGTGTGGGCTGCTCAGGGTGACTTCTTTCCCTCCAAAGAGGACAAAGTGGCAAGGAGGTGAGGTGTGAGAAGCTACCTCTACAGTAGAGAAACCTGACAGCAGGTGTTGGCCAGGTGATCAAGGTCAACACCAACCCAGGTCCATCAGGGTGCTAAGATGAATGAACCCCTGTAGGATGTGATGAGAACAGCCCCTTACCTCTGTGCTTCCCCAGCACCCATAATCCCAGTGTGACCGAGAGAAAAACCTCAGATAGCTTCCAGTAGAAAAACGCTCTACAGAATAACTGGCCAGCTCTCAAAACCATCAAGGTCATTAGAAACAAGGAAAGTCTGAGAAATTGAATCCAAAAGGAGCCTAAGGAGACATGAAGAAAGCATGTCACGTGGCATCCTGGAATAAAAAAAGAACACCACAGAATAAAGTTTAGATGTTAGTTAACAATAATATATCAGTACTGGTTCATTAGTTGAAATGGATGTACCATATAATTGTGGGGTACTTACCACGTTGTGTTCTAGAGCAAAGGACAGAATTTCAGGACAGGGAGGAAGCTAAAAACTGTCTCTAAACATCTCCTTCCGGAGGGCCTCCCTGGTGGCGCAAGGGGTTAAGACACAGCACTACGAAGCTATCCGCAGCCACTGCAGCATGAGTTCAATCTCCAGCCAGGGAGGTGACCCACATGGTACAGCAGACCTCTCCTGCCTTGCCCACTGCTGCCTTCAGCAGTGTATTTCAGTAGCTCTGCCTGTTCTGCTCCCCACTCTGTCTCTGGTGAATCCTCTCACCCCCTCCACACCCCCCCCCCCGCACATCTGGCCTACACCACAGCTCTTACACGCATATAAATAAATTAAAAAAATAAAAACACGTTTCCCTCCATATTTCCTTCCAGAAACTGAGGACCAGAAGTGACTTGTCCAGGGTCATACTGCTAGTTTAGGACAGCCTGCATTAGGATCCAGGTTTCTCAATGTCACAAGAATTTATTGAGTGCTTACTATATACAAGACACCAGCTGACATCCTCATCACAGCGAAGGCAGATCGATGGAGTCAAACGTTTGTCCAAGAGTCAGCACCTCTTCTGGGGCAGTTGTCCAGAGACACACACTCAGCCTACTGGGGATTCTCAAACCGGAAGGGGAAACAGATGCTGAAACACTCCAAGCAGGACAGCCAGGGAGCCATAAGCTTCCTTGTCCAGAAGACTCAGTGCCAGCATCTGCGGCCCATGAGCCTTGCTAAGCAAGCCCCTGTGCCGCCAGGTGAAACGGAGCTGATAATGGTGCAGTGCTCAGTGACTGGGGGATCTGTCCATCTGTGGAGGCCAAGCGGCATCTTGCACAGTGTCTGGCGCAGTCAGTATTCAATAAGCAGTGATTTTTTTTTCATTTATTTTTAAGTGTGGTCTGAGAGTTTCTAACCACTTGCCTTGGTGGAGGATTTTCGGGGAGTTTCTCAGACCAGGGACATTTAGGTTGGGTCTTGAAGGATAGGAAGGTATTTGCCAGGCGGGGAGGATGTGAGAGCTGCAGTCCTCACCGGCAGAGTTCAAGGTCTAGCCTGGAGAGGAGATACATACACAGAGCCTCTCCCCCAGGGCGTCCCCATGAGACAGGATTTCCCAGCTTTCTGGCCTTGATGCCTCCTTCCTGGACTCCCTGGGTTTGGGGTTCACCACCGCTTGAGCCAAGGGCAGAAGCAGCAGGGGACAGGCAAGGGTGGGGGTGGGTGCCAGAGCCGAACAACTCCAGGACTTGTCTGGAAATGAAACTAAACCCTGCCTCCCACTCACCGGCTGAGCGGCACTTATACAACTTCCTCCTTCTGTTCTTGTTCAAGAATTACCCGGCTGGGTTCTGTGTGACTGGGGAACTGCCCCAAAGGCTGGACCTGGAGGATCCTTTGCTCAAAGACTCAGACCCCTTGGTCCCGTCTTCTTACCATCTCATTCCCGCCTCACCAAACACCCTTGCTCCCTCCCGCCTCCGCCGCTAGGCCCCTACAGCTTCCTTTCAGCTTGTCCAAAGCCTGCTTGCCATCCTTGGCCCATCCCGGACCCTTGTTGGCCTGTTTATCCTCTTTATGCATTCATACCTCTGCATGGCAGGCCCTGTGCCAGGGTTGGGGACAGACGCAGCAGTGACCAAGACAGGTACCATGCCCGGTCTTTGGAGCATGGGCCTCTAACTCCTATGTCATGTGCACCTCATCTGCTTCACTCACGCCCTGGGTGGGGCATTAGAAGCCAGGTCCCCGATCCTGTGCAGCCTTGGGTAGCCTCTTTCTCTCTCTGGCCAGCATTATTTCTATAACTTCTCAGGGATGAGACAAGTCCAGGGAGCCTTAAGGGGATGGGCAGGAAGAGTGATGCGTTGCCCACGCCACCCTGCCAACCCATAGAAAGCTTCCCTACATACAAGTAGAACTGGTAAATTGCATACATGGGTTCAAGTTCATAAGAATTTCTGGGCAGAAACAAATATTAGGGGGCCCACCAGGTAGCCAAACATTCTGCTTAAGAGCCACTGTGGAGACCTGCTTTTGAACCCTGCCTCCATAGCTGTGTGACCTTAGCCAAGTCATCCGTCCCCTCTGCACCATTTTCCTCTCGTTTACAAATTTGAGGTAACTATACATACCTCCTATGGCTGTTGGTGATGAGCATGACACACACGCTGGATGTTCAGTAAATGGATATTGTTGTTGTTATCGTTCCTGGTAACCTAAGATTCTATTAGTAGAGTTTGCAACTGTGATAGGCTTAGAAGCTAGTGGTACAGATCTACATATTCTGCCATGGAAAAAGTTCATGTTATATTACTAAATTAAAATATATTATTAATAATAGAATCCCATTCTGTGTTTAAAAAAGCAGCCACAGGGGCCTCCCCGGTGGCGCAGCGGTTGAGCGCTGGGTTGCGAAGCTGCACGCGGCCTCTGTGGCGCCAGTTCGATCCCCGGCTGCTCCCCGGCCACCAGAGGAGGGTCCCACATGGCGCGCAGACCTCTCCTGCCGCCCGCTGCTCCCCTCAGCAGTGTACTTCGGTCCTTCTGCCTGCTCTGCTCCCTGCTCTGGCTCTGGTGAATTCTCTCACCCTCCCGTGCCTCTGACTGTACCCAGTGCATGTATAAACAAACAAACAAACAAATAAATAAAACATGCCTCTATTAAAAAAAAAAAAAAGCAGCCACAGGAAAAACAAATGAGGTGAGCATGCAAGTTTGTAGCAATTGTCTCAGGGATCACAGATGGACTTCAACCATTTTTTCTTTGTGCTTATCTCTTTTTTAAGTTTTCTCCAGTGAGTTCATGTTACTGGGGTGACAGGGAGTACTACAGATTATTTCTGACTGATACAGTGTGTCTTTGCCCCACAAGTGGTCTGGACCCCCAGTGCACCTGATGACAGAGTTCCACAGCCCAGGCTCCTGGAGGCCAGACTCCTCAAGGTTGGGGTGATCTTGCCCTTGACCTCTCCCCACCTGCTCTGAGCTGCTCCCTCCAGGTGCAACTGTTCATGTTGCTCCTGCCCCATCTGACGAAGAGAAAGATTCCCAAGGAAAGTACCCAGTTCTCTCCCAGGACATTCTGGAACCCTGCTCTTTCCCTTTTTCTCAAACTTAACTTACGGTAGTTATATCCACGAACCCTCCCAGGGTGGGGCAGAAGCAGGAAACCAGGGGTAGGGGGCTACCAAATTAGGCGTTGGGCTTTAGTTTAGGTCCAAGGACACAGCTAGTGTCAACCTAGGGGAAGCCCACTGATCAGTGGCCTAGTGACTAGACCATCTCTTAGTTCTCCAGAAACAGAGTCTGAGACAAGTACCCATTGGGAAGTTGACCTGAAGCTGAGGTGAGGGAGCAGGAAGAGATAGGAAACAAAGGAAGCCAGTATGAGGAGAGTCATCTGGGTCACAGCTGTGGGCAACAGGAGCACCATTCCTCGGAGGCCTCAAAAACCTTCCAGCATGCCTCCCCAAAATGTCCATCTTCTTAAGAAGGAGGCTGGAATCTCCGTCTCCTAGTCTTGTCCCCCCTTGGTTGCAGGATGCTCCCAGAACCATTAACTCCCCATACTTCCTAACCAAACCTGCCCCATGCCTACTCCACTCCAGCGAGCCAGAGAAGGGACCCCACCCCCCTCCATAGCCTGGTCTTCCCAGAGTTAGGCCCACGTATCCATCATCCACATCCAGATCCTTCCCTAGGACATCCCTGCCTCAGCACCCCCCCCCCCAGTATCCCAGATATTACACTATCCCAAGCAGGACACACCCTGCTCCCTTAAACTGCCCCCCCTTTCCTAGTATGAGGAGTGTCATCCAGGTCATAGCTGTCCTATCAGGTGCTTCAGGAAGAAGCCCAGCACTCCCAGCACCCCCAACCCAACTGGCCCCTCTTGCTGTGCCCTCCCCCATGCTCAGAGAGGGACCCGGCTCACCCAGACACCTTCCTGGTCCCCTTATGATCTCCTGGACTCTGGTCTCTCCCTCCCTGATTCATCTGTAACAGCCCTCATCTTCCTCATCCCAAAACACAATTCTGACATTTCAGGGGCTCACCTATGGCCTCAGGACAAAGACCATACTTAGGAGGTCACACAGGGCCCTGCCAGCTTCTCCAGGCCATCTGTAGCTTCCCCAGGGCTGAACTGCTGGCCACTCCCCCAGATATGCGGCTGTCTCACCTCCCTTGGGATAGGCTGCTCCCTGCCTTTGCTCCCTGGTTCACCTTATTCATTCTCCGCTGGCACCCCAGTCTGGATCAAAGCTTCATGGACCCCAGCTGTTCTACTCACAAAGAAGATTCAAGATTCAATTGAACCCATCTCGACCCCCTAGCAGACTGAGCACTCTAGGGGTAGCGGTTGGGCCTCAGTCATTCTCATGCCCCAGCACTGCCCAGACCAGAACTTGATACTGAACAGGCCCCATGCTTGTTGGGACAGGAATCTCAAGCCTAAATTCCCTGGTCTGCTGGCACAGCTCCAGGCTTGTCCCCAGCTCTGCCTGAGGCTAGCATATTAGTTCAGGCTTTGGGGAACTAAGCCAGCCACCCTGCCCCAGGTCACACCCTTAGTTTGGCCTCACCTTCTCCCCATCTCCCTGCCAGCTCAGGAAGGGGGCGCAGGAATGGGGGGGGGTACCAGGAGGAGCCAGGAAGGAACACAGACCCTGTGTTGCCCCAGGCCTCAGCCTTGGGGGTTACAGTCCCTGACTGAGAACTCACCCAGCCAAATTATTGGACCTGGGAGATGCCCAGCTCTGGCAGAGTCTCCTCCTCATACCCATAGTCCAAATTTGAACCACGTAGTCTGTGCAACTTCCCACCACAGCGGCCTCCCAATAATCCAACAAATTTAACTGAATAGTTAAATTAGCTCCCTGGCCTTCTTATTGAGCTAGCTCCTCCATGGCCTTCTTATTCCTGGAGGTGCTGGCATCTGTTTCCAGGGCCTGGGAATAGGGCTGTGTTTTCGTTGTTGTTGTTGTTTTAAAGATTTATTTATTTATGCATACAAGAGTGAGGGTACAGGCCAGAGATGCGGGGGCGGGGGGGGCGGTGAGAGGATTCACCAGAGATGGAGTGGGGAACAGAACAGGTGGATTGACCGAAGTACACTGTTGAGGGGAGCAGCAGGAGAGTCTGCTGAGCCATGTGGGTTGCTCCCTGGCCAGCTGGGGATCGAACTCATGCTGCAGAGTTGCGGATTGCTTCATAGTGCTGTGCTTAACCCCTTGCACCAACAGGGAGACCCCGTGATAGGGCTGTTTGACTCAATTCAACTCAACAAACATTTACAAGTGCTCTGTGTCAACAAGTAGAAACAGGCCCGAGAACTGCACAGCAGGTCAAGGGCCAACCTGGATAGCCTCCCCTCCCCTTTGCACCCAGGGCAGGGCAAGAGGGAGTTGATCTTACCTGCCAGGCATGGAAACTCATGGCCCAGAGATGGGGAGGAACTTCCCTGAGGTCACAGAGCCCTGTACTGGAGAGCTGGGTTAAGGCCTTGGGAGTTGACAAAACATTTACTGTCTGGTAGATACACACTGGTGGATAAAATACACACGGCTCCTGTCCCAGGGTGGTGTGAGGAGAGGACAACCTACTGATGCAGAAATTCAATTGTGCTACAAGGTGGGGGGTTCAGTGGGGGAGAAGCTGGGAAGAAGGTGGAGGGTGTTGAGGATAGGAGGTCTGGGAGGGTTTCTCAGTGGAGATGAATTTTAACTGAAACCTAAAGAAAGAAAAGGGAAGTGATACAAAGACTTGGGGGAAGAGTAACAAGCAAAGCCCATAAGGTGAAAACCAGTTTGAATCCATCTGGGGGAGCCGTGGGTAGGAGGAGGAGTGGGTAGTGGGAGATGACCTGCAGCCTCCTGGGCTGTGGTGAGGCTAGAGCTTTATGTAAATGTGCTATGAGACCTCTGTGGGTGTTGAGCCAGAAGGGGGTGACATGATCTGATGCATGTTTTTGAAAAATCCTGCTGGCAGCTGCAGGGAGGAGTACAAGGGGGAGGAGGTAGAAGCAGGGAGGCCAGTGAGGAGGCTGGGAAGTCCTCCAGGAGGGGGTGAAAGCGGCTCAGCCCTGGCAGGGAAGGTGGCGAGAAAGTGCATGATTTGAGCGTGTGTGGAGGACGCACCCACGGCCCCTGCTTGGATCAGGAGCGTGGGTGTGCAGAGGGTGGAATCGAGACTGATTCCCAGGCTTTCGCTTTGAGTAGATGGAGTTGCCATTTATTGAGATGGGGAAGCCTGGGCAGGAGTCCACTGAGGGGAAAAAGTCAAGAGTTCAATCTTGACCAAATTATGTTAGAGAAACCTATTAGGTATCCATGGAAATGTTAAAAAAAAAAAACAACCAGTAATATTTCAGCCAACATATTCTGGATCAGGCACTAAGTGCCTCGTGTGTATTAACTCATCTAATCCCTTCATCAACATCTTGAAAAGGTACCATTGTTATGTCCGTGCCACTGATGAGACTGGCTCGCAGTAGGATAGGATGAGAAGAAAGTCAGGCTGGGCCCAATGAGACCTGCAGAAAGATGCTTCCAAAGGGGTTCAAGGCTCCCTGAAGAGAGGATTGAGCCACAGAGCAGTTACAGCTGACCTCAGGCAGAGAGAAAGGGGTACAGGGGAGTGGGGTGGGAGCTGGTCACAGACAGTCCTGAAGCAAATGAAGGAAAGGAGGTGGTGATAGCAGTTGGGCCTCCACTTTCCAGGAGCTGAGCCTGGCTGGTGAGGGCAGGAGAGACAGGAGCAGTTACCAAGGACTGGGATCCCAGGACACCAACCCACCCATCTGGGATCAGGAACTTCAGCGATTTGCCAGGGAGACAGACGCTTCAGAATAACAATCCCTTTTTTGATGTCATCCAGACAACTGTCTGCCTGTAAGTCCTTTGTTAGTGTTGAGAGCTCTTTCTTGCCTGCTGCAATTCTCCAGTGGACTGAGGACAGAGCACGGGGTCAGGGAGAGAAGGGTGACTCACTCTCACCTCTCTTAGCTCAGGGTATTCCCACACCAACTGGGACTTGGTCAGGGCAGAGAGGGCGGTAGGGCCCCTGGTATCTCCTGAGGACTGTGGGGCCAAGGCCTCAAATGCCAGAACAAGGACAGTATTTCCTGATACTGGACCAGAGACTTAGGCCAGAGTGGGCTAGGGGCTTGCCCCACTCCACTCCCATTTGGTCATCCCCTCCTTTAATTGGTGCCACTCCCCCCAGACGTCTTCCCTGACTCTGCTACAGGCTGGATCAGGGCCCTCTCTTGCATTCCCAAAGAGCTGCCTGGGCCTAATATCATCAGGCTCGCCATAGTCTATCATAATTATGTGTCCACCTGGCCCCGCCAATGAAAAGCAGGAGCCACATATGATCCACCGTAGTATCCCCAGTGACCAGCGGGGACTGATGAGGGCGGGTCTTGGGTGTGTGGCTGTTGAACCAACATCAACTGAACTGAATCTCTTGGGGCCTGGTCAAGAGCCCCAGGCCCTGTTCCGTCTCTGGCTTGGCGTAGAGTACCATATCTCAGACTCAGACCCTATAAATGCAAAGGCTCAGGGTTCCTGAATGATCAGAAACCTAAGGGGACATGAGACGTCTAACACTTATTTAACAGAGGAGGAATTTAGAGCTTAGCGTGATGGAGGCATAATTTATAGGCCTAAGATGAGTGGAGGTGAATGAATCATGCTCAGATGGCCTTGGCTCTGCTCCAAACCTCCCCTTCTGTAAATGGTTAAGCTTCGGTTTCCTCATCTGGAGAACTGGATTGGAGCCAGCCCTCTCCGAAAGCTCATCTGCGGTCCAGTTCTGTGAACTCATGGGCCGCAGGCTTTGCATTTCACCAGAGAGAGGTCATTCAAGAGACTGTTTATCATCCTGGTGTGCCCCCCTTGAGCTCCTGGAGCAAAATATTCCCAAGCAGGGTGATTCATTCACAGCACCATTTGTCAGTTCCAGAGAAAAGGCAGACCTTGAAATACATTCTGCGACTTTGAAAAGAAGAGAAAGAAATTTCAAGATGTACTTTTTCCTTAAAGGACAGAGACCAAGGGAACTGGGATATGTATATTTTTCCTCCCAGAGTCCAGATTTTTTTGAGTAAACTATCATGGTTTGAGTCAAATTGTCCCCAAACACAAGATGGCAGCCTCTAAGAACTCTAAGGATAGCATTGCTTTTTAAACAACCGGGTGGACTGACCCTGACAACAACTGCCAAATGTTGATGGGTTAGGCATGGATTAAAACCAAAACAGATGGGGTGTTTTTGTTCTTGATGCTTTTCTGCATGAGAACTCTGACTGTCAAGGGGAGTACAAAAAACTTATGTTCACTCCTCGACAGGGAAGTTTGCCAAGTGTGTTGGAGAGTCTGGACATCTTGCAAAGACACAGTTAGGTAACAGGTTAAGTCTTGGGGGTGGGGGGTGGCAGGTCTGGGGTTAGCATGGTTTACTGCAGGAAGAGTGAATAGTGAAATTCCATGACTCTCAGAAAACCAACGTGGAACTATATGAGCAGAATAAAGACAAATGTCGGCTAAGTCTCTCATTCTGAAGTTACAGGACATCTATGCCCCAAGTTTGGGCCTCCTGTAAGAGGAATGTTATGCTCAATTCCTTAAAAACTGTACCCTTAGGTCCCAACCTCTACCTGGGCCAAGTAAGAATGAGTTTAACTCAGGTGAGGATATGTGTTATAGTCAGAATGCTCCGAAGTTTGATTCTGATTCCAAAGAACTAAGTGGCTTTGAGCTTTTTTCTAGTCTGTTCTGGGACTCAGTTTCCCCCATCTGTAAAAACTTAGGGAAGAGAATGGGTTGGGGAAAAAGAGAGGACCCTTGCAGTTTGGGCTTTGGAGATCTATTGCCTGAATCTGATCTCATTTTTCTAGCTGTGTGTCCGGAGACAAGTTGTTTCTGAGCCTCAATGTTCTCATCTGTAAAGCAAAAACAGAAATATCTACCTCATGAGATTTACTGACAAGTTAAATGACATAATGTGTATAAATCATGTAGCTCAGCCCTAGGAAATGTTTTTTTTTTTTTTTAAAGATTTGTTTATTTATTTCTTTATACAAGCACTGGGTACAGTCAGAAGCGCGGGTGGGTGAGAGAATTCACCAGAGCCAGAGTGGGGAACAGAACAGGCAGACTAATGAAACACACTGCTGAGGGGAGCAGCGGGCGCGGCAGAAGAGGTCTGTTGCACCATGTGGGACCCTCGCCCGGTGGCCGGGGATTGAACTGGCGCCCCAGAGGTTTCAGGCAGCTTCACAGCCCAGCGCTCAACCGCTGCGCCACCAGTGGAGCCTCAAGGAAATATTTATTAAGATATAATTTACACATAGTGAAATGCTCAGATCTTAAGCATTCAAATGTGAGGAGGCCACTGCATATCAAGATATAGAACATTTCAGTTTTCTCATGCCTCTTCTTAGTCAATCCTTTATATTATTGTATGTATCAGTAAGTCATGGTGTGTATATTTTACTGTATAAATACACTACATTTTATCCATTCTACTTTTGATGAACATCTGGACTATGACCAGTTTTACCTACTATGAATAAACTGCTATGAACATTCCAGCTAGAATTTAGTAGAAAACTTTCATGGCCAAGTATTTTCATTTCTTTAGGGTAAATACCTAGGAGTGGAATTCTGGGTCATAGGGTAGATGTATGTTGAACATTTTTTAAGAAACTCTCAGTCTTCTAAAGTGGTTGTACCAGTTACACTTCATCAGCAATAGGATAGTTCCAGTCACTCCACCTGCTTCCCAACACTTGGTGTAGTCAGTCTTTCCAATTTCATTTATTCTGGTGGAAGCATAATGGTCTCGTTGTGCTTTTAACTTGCATTTCCCTGATGACTAATGAGCTTCTTCATGTGCTTATTTAGAATTTTGAAAGACAGTTCCTTCACTGCTTCACTGCTATCCAGTTTTCAACTGCCATGATTTGAAGGACTGTTGAATAAATGAGGAAGGGAAAAAAAAAAAAAAAACCTAATGGCAAAATTCACTAGGAATATAGAGTTCTGCAAATCAAAAGCAAGCATATGCTCAGTCTCATGACCCCTCTGTTAACTTTGGTTCCCCAAAACTAGGGAGTTAAGGACATGCTCACCCTCCAAGGATTATGGTTGACTTGAGGTTGTAACAGGGAACCTCCCCCTTTCCTGGGGACCACCCTGTTACAAGGTCAGAATATTTTAATGTTAAATTTGTCTCTGGTTGAATAATTGTTTCCTCTACTACCATTTATAAGCTACTTCCTTTGGTCCAAGCACCGTCTATACTCACAGGTCTAATTTTTACAATAGCCCAACAATAGGTTGTTGTATGATCTCCATCTGTTATGATCTCTGTCTGGTGATGAAGAAAATCAGAGACATGAATTCCCTTGCCTAACACCACACATGCTTATCCCTTAAGGCCCAGCTACATCTCCATGGGATCCAGATTCAAAATGCTGCTAACTCCAAAATCTCATTTACCAAGTTGACTTCTCCAAAAACTTCATAGAAGAAAACCATAAAAAGGGGGCCTCCCTGGTGGCGCAAGGGGTTAAGTCACAGCACTATGACGCTATCACCAGCCACTGCAGCACAGCATGAGTTTGATCCCCGGCAGGCCAGGGAGCTAACCCACATGGCACAGCAGACCTCTCCTGTCTCGCCTGCTGCTCCCCTCAGCAGTGTATTTTAGTCAATCCGCCTGTTCTGTTCCTGGCTGTCTCTGATGAATCCTCTCACCCCCTGCCCCTCTGGCCTGTACCCCAGCTCTTATATGCATAAATAAATAAATATTTTATAAAAAGACAACAATAAAAAGAAAACAATAGAAGAAAAAGTAAAGTTAAAACAAAGGAAAATTAAAGGACAAAAATTTAAAACTATATATTACATATAGTTGTACTATATTATATACAAATTATATTATACACAGCCATAAAAAGGGATGAAATGCTGGTATATGATAAAATAGATGAACCTTGGAGATGCTAAATGAAAGAAACCAGATATGAAAAGTCACATATTATGTGATTTCATTTATAGGCAATATCCAGAATGGGTTAATCTATACCTACAGATAGCAGATTAGTGTTTAGCAGGGGCTGGGAGGAGAAGGGGAACAGGGAAAAACTGCTTAATGGATAGGAGGTTTCCTTTGGGGGTGACAAAAATGGCTGGAACTAGATAGAGGTGATGGCTGCACAACAGTGTACTAAGCATTACTGAACTGTATACTTTAAAATAATTGTTATGTAAATATTAATGAAAATGATAAACTTCACTCCTCACCATCTTCATTGCTGAGCATACCTCTGGCACTCAGATATGATCTTCCCCCCACCCCCCTGAGACCTCCCTCAAGAATTCCAGGGCTGGGCCTCCCCGGTGGCGCAGCGGTTGAGCGCTGGGTTGCGAAGCTGCCCGCAGCCTCTGCAGTGCCAGTTCGATCCCCGGCTGCTCCCCGGCCACCCAAGGAAGGTCCCACATGGCGCGCAGACCTCTCCTGCCGCCCGCTGCTCCCCTCAGCAGTGTACTTCAGTCCTTCTGCCTGCTCTGCTCCCCACTCTGGCTCTGGTGAATTCTCTCACCCTTCCGCACCTCTGACTGTACCCAGTGCTTGTATAAATAAATAAATAAATCTTTAAAAAAATAAAAAAAGAAGAATTCAGGGCAGAAAGAGGGGAAACAGCAGCATGACTCGAAGAGGGCACTGGAGTCAGGCTGCAGTTCAATTCCGAGCACTGTGTTCTCTGTATAATGGGGATGATAACGTCACCAACCTCATAGGGTTGCTGTGGGGAGGGAACGAAATCACGTAAGTTAGGTGTCTTGAGCACAGGTAATGTTTATTCACTGAGCTTATGGTTCAGACAGGCTGCCTTCTCCTACCAGCACCCATGGCACAAATACTCACTGAGCACCTACTATGTGCCAGGCATTCTTCCAGGCCCTGAGGATCCATCTTCAAGCAATAACAACAGTTCCTTTCTTCTCGGAGCTCACATTTTAACTGGGGTACAATAGAAGAGACAAAAGAAATAAAGTATAAAGTCTGTTAGACGGTATATGTGCAAAGGAGAAAAGAAAGGGGGGCAGGGTGAGGGTTAGGAAGCTCAGGGGAAAGGTGTCACGATTTTAAATTGGGTGGCCAGTGATGAGTTCCCGAGTGATGACCTAAGGGAAGTGTTTGCTTGTGTTGGTCTAACAAGTTACCACAAACTTCAAGGCTCACAATAACACAAATGTAATATTTTACAGTTTTTCAGATCAAGTAAAAAATGGGTCTCACTGTACTAAAATCAAATCGTTGGCAAAGCTGTGTTCTTTCCAGAGGCTCTAGGGGATAATCCATTTCCTTGCCTTTCCAGCTTCTAGTGGCTGCCTGCATTCCTTGGCTCACGGCCCCACATAACTCCAACTTTCGCTTCCATGATCACATTTCCTCTTATTTTCCTGCCTCCATCTTTTCTTTACAAAAACCCTTGTGATTAAATTAGACCCCCATGGATAATCCACAATAATGTCCTCCTTTAATTTAATCACAACCCTGTAGTCAGAGGTCTTGGGAATCAGGACATGGACATCTTGGGGGTGGGGCATTATTCTGTCTACCACATGTGGCATAGTATCTAAAGGAAGTGGAAATGGCAAGTTCCTGAGACAGGGTCTATCTGGCATGTTTGAGGAAGATGGAGGACAGTAAGGACACAGTAGATTGGGCAAAGGGGGAAGTGGTCTCTCACAAGGTCAGAGAGGTGGAGGTGTAGATCTTTGAGGGTCCTAGGGAGGACCTTGGCCTTTACCTGAGTGAGATGGGAATGAGATGATCTTCCAGGTTTTAGCAGAATTCCACTGGCTGCTCTGTCCAGAATGGACTGTGAGGAGGATGCGGCCATACCCAGGGGTATGGCTATACCCTCTGGCTAGACCAGAGAGGGTGAGAAATAAGGAATTTGCTTTGAGATGTCTGTTTGGTATCCCAATGGAGACATTGAGTAGAAAGCCAGATATATGAGTCTGGAGCTTGGGAGAAGGGTCTGGAGGGATTCCTTTGGGAGACATCAGCATACAGCTGGTATTTAAAGCCATGAGCCTGGATGGGATCTCTGAGAGAATATATGTAGAGATAAGAGGACCAAGGACTGAGATCCCCTTGATGAGGAGGAACGAGTAATGCAGGAGGAAAATCAGGTGTGTGTGTGGGGTGGGAGGGCAGAGGGTGGTTCTAGAAGCCAAGATAGTTAAATGTTACAAACTGTCCTTAATAGCTGTGCAGTGAGGGGTCAGTGGATTGGAGAACACCCACCTTTCTTTCCTAGAGCTGTTCTCCAGCAAACAGTCTGTATGGAAAACAATTTAAGAGAGTAAGACCTACTGAGGCAGCCCCACTCCTGAGTCAGAAGCTGTTTCCCCTCCAGGAAGCTGGAACAGGTACGTTCTAAAGGTCTGACCCTTACTCATCCAGCAGTTTCCCTCTGTCTCAATGCCAGCTGGGTCTTCCATACTCCCTTGGTCATTTCCTTTCTGCCCAGTGGCAGTGCTGACTCCCCATGAGTTGGGTGAGTCCTCTGCCCAGCTCCCACAGCTCCCCCTGCTCTCCCACTGGAGAACTCACCACACAAAGCTTATTTACATTGAGTCTCCAACAAGGTTAGTTACTTTGGGTTTTTTTTAAAAATCCTCATTTCTCAGTCTATGTGAACCGAAATACTCAGCAGAAGCCCCTTCTCATGCTAGTATCTGGCCAAGCCTGGCCATCTGTTATGCAGAAACTACAGGTCCTATTACCTCTGAAACCTAGGGTATTGGAAGCCCTTTGCCCTCCACAGCATGGTAGAACCCTCAGAGCCCCAGGTCTGTGTTCACTTGGTAGTTGTTAAACACCAAGGAAAGGGCTCTGGACTTGAGCCTAGTCTAACTTCCAGCACTCACTAATTTGTACTTCAGCCTCCCCACCTTTAAAATGGAGCTGGGTTCCTCCATGGTGGCACAAGGGGTTAAGCCTCAGCACTATGAAGCTATCATCAGCCACTTTAGCATAAGTTCGATTCCCAGCCAGGGAGCTAACCCACATGGCACAACAGACCTCTCCTGTCTCGCACGCTGCTCCCCTCAGCAGTGTAATTCAGTAGATCTGCCTGTTCTGCTCCCCACTCTGTCTCTGGTGAATCCTTTCACCACCCCCGTACCTCTGGCCTATACCCTAGTTCTTATATGCATAAATAAATAAATAAATAAATCGTTAAAAAAAAAATAAATGGAGCTGGTACATGCTCATTCCTTAAGTCCCTCTCAGCAGTTGTGACATTTGGGAAAGTGTTTGGCAAATTGAAAATAAGCCGTGCAAATCCGAGTTACTACAGAGAGGAGGTTTTTCCCTGGCAGCTGATTCATGTGACTAGATGTATGTGGCCCCAAGCCATGTGAGGCCTCTTTGGTTTTTCTCAAGCTACTCTTGAGATCAAGCAGGGTCTTCCTCAGGCAACAGGAACCTGGGAATGAGTGGGGCCTGGCCCCAGTGGAAACTCTAACATAGGCATCAGCTTTAACAAGTGTTTCCAGTGACTAAGAGCCACATAAGTAGTTGTCCGAACCCATCCTGAAAACTTGTCCCAGAGTTACTTCCCCACCCACCCCACTCTGGCCCATCCTACTTCTTTGGGCCCAAAGGGCAGAGTTCCTCATCATCACACAGGAGACAACATTGGAGTTACAACATATGGGCCATTTATTTACATTTACTTCCCCAAATAACTTTTCCTCAGGTCAGAGGACGAAAGAATTGCAGGGGGAGGGTAACATATGAAAGCCGAAGGCACACCTTGACTGTGCTATAATAGGTGGGGAAGAGGTTGGTTTGAGATGGCAAACTCCCCATTTCGGATGCTTGGGAAGTTTGGACCCAAGGAACATGCACTCATTCAGCCAAATCCCTTCCATCAGTTGGAAGAGAAGTAAGCATTGCCCTGGCCCTGGCCCAGGCCTTCCACTGGCTCACACCAGGCCCCTGCCAGACCTGGCTGTGGCATTAGTGGGATCACTAACATAGCATTGGCCATGATATCTTGACCTAAACAAACAGGTGAGGCCTGGCCTGGTTCCATCTGCACAAGCAGAGACAATGGTGACTATTTAGGAGGAGACGAGTTGTACACAAAGAAGGGGAGAGGGCGGTGCCTGGCAATCTTAGATAATGACTCTAAAATGTAGTGTAAACCCACCGGGCGGGTGGAGGGGGTGACTGAGGCTGGATATGATGATTAAGTAAAAAAATGTAACTCTGTGAGCTGACTTGACATCTGCACCTATTAAGTTAGTCTCTGCTTAAATGGCATTTCAGTCTCCTTGGCTCTAAACTGCCATGGAAGCAGAAGGAAGAGGAAGTGGTAGCCTGCCCGGCTGGGGCCTACGCACTGTCGTGACTGTCCACATCTCTGTGGTCAGAGGGCGTTCCAGCCACTCAGACCCTGAGCCTGGGACAGATCGAGGGAGAGAACGCTGAGTCCCAAGAGGGCTGTCCCAAGGCCCTTGCTCGCCTGCCGGGCTCTGCAGGCTCCTCTTCTACCGCTTCTTCTTGGTCTCCTTCTTGGGCCTCTTATTCGCTGAAGGAGCAGTAGCCTTGGGCTTTCTTGTCACCTCAGCACTTCTGGGCTCAGATGGTTCTGCCTCCTGCATGGTGATAAAAAGGAGTCCTGCTTAGATGAGTCAAGCCTGACACCATAAAATGTGCTCACGTCTGAAAGGACTTTGCAAATTGAAGTGTGCCACAGAAACATGGGGATAGAAACCATCACTAGGGGACCCAGAATCCACATAGACACAGGACTGCGTCCAGGGTGGGGCAATTCTCAGTGAAGATAACAGAGGCCCCAAGTGGAGGAGACAGCCTGAAGAGTCTCACAGGCCTGTGTGGAATCTGAAACCTTCCTCCACATTCTAGCCAAGTGACCCTGTAGGCAACTCACTTCCCCTTCCTGTGTCTTGGTGTACACACCTGTGAAATGAGAATGCCCTTGCAAGCTTCATGTGAGGAGGTAAAAATGCATGGAAAGCACCCGGTAAGCGTGGTGATGCCCAATGGCTAGCCGGCCACTGTGTATTGGGGACTGGGCAGAATTCGGGTAGGAGCTGGCTGTGCGGCAGCCCTACTGCGGCTTGCTTTCCTTCTGGCCCTGCCGTTTTCCTCCTCCCATGCAACCCACAGAATGCCAGGGCTGGGAGGGGTGAGTGTGCACACAGCAGGTGTGAAGCTTGGCAGAGGTGCCCTGTGGGAGAGGGGAGAGGGCAGCCTCAGGGCAGAACTGCAGCCTCTCCCTACAGCTGGGGCAGCTCCGGTTTTTGTCAGTTGTGTACATTGTGATTTGCTACCCAAAAAATTTGGTTTAATACTGATAAAGAGGTGGACACTAGGGAAGTGTCTTGGTCTGCCCCGCCACTCAGAACCTAGAGAGGACTCCACCCTGTGTAGTGACCCCTCCTCCCTGGATGATAAATCACAATGTGTCATGGCCAGACAGCGAGGCCCAGCGGCCCAGAGAACATCAACCAAAGATCCAGGCAGACTTCACTTGGCCTGCAGTGTTTATTTTTAAGAATTTGCAGCAATGGGAGATTTCTCACTCAGTCAGAATTCTGTGCTTTTCCTGAAAACCTTAAATATCTGGTGACACTGGTCCCACATCCCTCTGTGGAAGAAACAGGCTGACAGTGGCTATCCCCAAGACAGGTAGGGAAATGTTTCTCTTATTTAAAATAGGAAAACAAGTACATTAAGGCTTCTGAGAAGAAGCATACTTTTCCTAGAAGAGAAAAATACCTCCCCATGTTTAAACGGCCAACTCCCAGTTTTCAGCTCACATTACTTTCTATCCTTCCCTATTTGCCCCTGACAGAAGAGGCGGGACCATGGCTGGGGAAGGGCAGATGGACAGAAGGCCCAGTCCAGAAGCCCGTCAGCGTCCTCTTATCATCATCTCCTCTCTGCCCTGCTGCCTCCCAGTTGAGACACCAGATGTAAAGGCCAGGCAGCCACGGCTGATCGCCCCAAGATATGGCTGGGCCAGCTCCTCTGCTGGCCAGGCCTCTAATTGTAGCCCTGACTCTGCCCCTCCCCCCACCGTTGGCTGATACTGTTTGTGTAACTTGGCAAAAGAAAAGTCAGCCCATTAGAAAAACAAACAAACAAAACAATACCTCAGAGGAGCCAGTGTGTTAAGTGCACACACGCTGAGTCTGCAGAGCCCAGTGCAAAGGCTACTGTTTAAGGCAAACCTCACAGGCACAATACCTTTGGTGACCTGGGGGCAAAAATGTCCCCAGTGGAGTCCCTGTGAGGCCAGAAGGAATCAAAAGGTCCCTGAGTGCCTGTGGCAAAAAAGCATTAATTACAGAAATAGATTTTTGATAGGGAACTTGCCCAGGCCCAGACTGTCAGGACCTCCAGCGAAGCCCCTCTGAGTTCAAAGCAGGGTGCCTCCCCCCATTTCAGTCACAGAGCCCCAGTTGCCATCCCTGTGCATTTCTCACGCCATATATGGATCCTCTTAATGCATCTCATCATTTCTGGCACCTCCCGGACCTCTCTGGCCGGGAGACAATTAGGACTCATGCCAAGGGTCCCTGAACAAGCTGTGCACCTCTCCACCTCTGGGCCGAGCACAGTCCCGGAGACCTCCCCTTCTCACCCTCCAACGGTCACCAGGTCTTGTTCATTCAACCTCCTCAAACTCGAGTCTGCCACTCTCTAGCATCAAAATTCCTACTTCAGTTTCCCCAATGCTAAGGAAGCCCCGCTCTCTCCATGCCATTCCTCAAGCACATGTCAGAGGAATTTTCCTATGTGCAGATCTGACCTCTGCACCTCCCACCTTAGGCCCAGCCATGGTTTTCCATCACTCACAGTCTCGTGTGCCACACCTGGGCTCTCATCTAAGGAGGCTACGTCTCCAGTCTCATCTGGGCCCTTCTCCACCCACTACACTGGGTCAGGCCCCAGGGCTTCTGCTGGTTCCCTCTATGAAGGACCAACCTTCTTTCCTTGGTCAGCAGCAAACCTCTCCCCAATATTTGATCCAGCGTTAGAACACAGTGTAGTCTTCCTCTCTGCCCCTCTACCTTCAGCCCTATCTGCCCAAGAATCTTGTGATGTCATTATTATTTTACTATGGAGTTACATGTTTTCAGGCTGTTTTCTCCTACTAATCATGAGCTCTTTGGGACAGCTTCCATTGTTGTTGAATGAAGAATGAATGAATGAATGAATGAATGAATGAATGAATGAATGAAAATGTACTAACAGGCAAAATCTACCGCAACAGTGGGAACTTCATTCTTATCACCACAAAAATGTAGCAGTTACTAAGACAAGGTTTCACTTTTTTCCATGGGCACAGAGGTCACAAGAAGATTTTAAATCCAGTAAACATACCCTGGAGCACAGCTAGACAAAGCAACTGCCACCAGTAACAACCACCACCACCAGGGCTGCTGATCTTTGTTATTTACAATAAGCCAGGCTCTGTGTTAAATGGTCTGAATAGATTTTAGCTCCACAAAATAAGATAAGGAGCCCTATTTTATGGCTAAAAGGAGAGACATTCAGAAAGGTTTGTGACTTGCATAAAGTCTCAGCGAGTGGCAGAGCCAGGACCTGAACCTTCGCTCTTGCTGGTCGTGTGCTATCGACCTCCCCAAACTCCCGAGGAACCTGGGGCTGCTGGAGCCCAACAGTCTAAGTTACTCTCCTCTCTCCATTTAGCAGCCCTGGAACCACTATGGTTTGTCTAGATTTTATCTGCCGGTAGGTCATTCAGAACCTTATTTGTGATTAAAGTTCCTAAGAGAGTCAGGAAAGTGGGTTCGTGCTCGAGTCATGCTTTGTTTTTTACAGTTGAAAGCAGCTCTCTGTGGGCGTGTACACATTACAGTCATCGAGTCATCTGAATGTATTGTCTCCTCCTCACCCCAGACCTCCTCCTCTCTTCCCCATCTCAGTTTTTGGCATTGTCACCCACCCAGTTACCCAAGCTAGAAACTTGCGAGTCATTTCTGAGTTCTTACCATCCCCCCAGCCCCCAAATCCAATCTGTCCCCAGGTTTTGTCCATTCTACTCCCAAAGGAGCTCCAGACTCTGCCTGGGTCCTCTGGACACACACCGCTGCACCTGTCCAGACCATACGGTCTCCTCCTGCCCCCTCATCTATTGGCCTCCCACAGGTTCTCCTTACTACCTGCCACATTGCATTCAGAGCTTATTCTCCTGAAGCCCTGACCCTGTCCGTTTTCTCCTTTAAAAGTACAGCTGGCTTCCTCTTTATGTAAGACCAAGTTCCTAGAGCTGCAGCATGGCCTCCACTTCGGCCTTTGCCCTGTCCCTCAGCAGGCAATTCTCTGTCTGTCATTCTGGGTGACTGGCCAGCATCTCTTCCCTTTCAAGCTCTGCCCAGGTGCTCAGCCCTCATCACCTCTCTGCACCCAGTGTGCGCAGGTTCTGTGCTGGGCACCATGGGGTAATGAAGAAGAAAACCACCTGCGGGGACATGCACCATGGGGTACATCACAACATCAGTTCACTGAGTCTCTGATCACCCCGATGAGCCAGCCACTCACTGTGAGCCCCATCTGAAGGTGAGGAAACTGAGGTTCAATGAGACTTGGTGACTGGCCCATGGGGCACAGCCACCTTCCCAAGCTGCAGGGAAGAGTGACAGACGGCTGTTATGTGTGTGATCTGGAGACTGGGGTCCTAGTCACACAGCACTGGAATTCCAAATTCCTGGCAAGAATGACTGAATGAATGGCTGACATTTCATTTCTCCTCAAATGCACACTGCCAATATGTCAGGCAGACAACAGAACTCCAAACTCTACATCTTTAAACTTGGGGACACCTTGCCTCCTCTGAAGCCAGTTTCAAGTTTCCTCAGCACAACTCACTGTTGGAATAAAAGAAAACCTCCCCCACCAGGTGGTTCCTGGGTTTGTGGAGGCGTCCTCTGTGGACACAGACCTCATCAATAATGAAGCAGTTCCACCGCCGCTTACGGGCCAGAAAATTGCTGCTATTCATCAGACTCAAATAATCGAATCTGTGCCACAATGCATCAACTCCTTCCAGCAGGGAAAGCACGAAGAATTCTGTGATTTCCACTACACATTTCAGTGTGGATTTAGTCCAATAAATCAGGACCAAATATCATTCTGCACAGACTTTCCTCTAAATATGGTCCAGGCAAAGCAAGTCACTCTGTACTCCAGCTGTCTCACACACATTTTCTCACTTGATCCTTGAAGAACTCTGGTCTGGGCATGAAAGCCCATGGCCCTGGGCTTGGGGAGACAGGGTAGACCAGCACTTGGGCCAGGTATGCTGATGCTCTTGTTCGTCCAGCTATACACTCCTGCCCAAGAACCTGGGCAGAGTGTGGGCAGAGACCTTGTGGAGGTGGAACTAGCATTGGCCTTGAGAGGATAGGACTAGCTGGAACCAGGAGCGGGGGAGGCTGTCCATGTGGGCTCAACAGGCGAATGGAGACACAGAGTCCAGGACGGGCTTGGCAGGCGAGAACTGTGATTAGTGAGAACAGCCTTGGGGACTCATTCCAGATACAATTCAGCCTGACGGAAGGCCCTTCCCCCTGGCTCCCCCTTCTGTGGCTCCTCATGTGTCCAGCCATCTCACCCACGAGCCAGTACACATCTCAAGACCATGTTTATACCTTCACCCTGCCCAACACACAGCAATCTCTCAGGAACAGCTCATTAAATAAAAAAACATCCTGCTGACCAATTCGACTGCAAATTCCTCCCAAGCTTAAAAACAAAACAAAACAAAACAAAAAAAAGCGCAGAATTACAAAGGTTCTGCAAGTCCGTCTCTTAAGGTGTTGAGAATGGGTATACACTTGCCCAAGTTAATTACTTTTCAGGGGTCAAGTTTAAAATTAAGACTCTCTTGCAAAATTTTCTAAAAGGGTCCTGAACTTCTACGTTACTACCCCACTGCCCCAGTAAGGCTCCTTGTCAGGGCTCCAAACACTGCACAACTTTCTGGCGACAGTGAAGTCTACGTGGGCATCACACTGAAAGCCCCACTCTTGCCATCCATTATGGTGAATTCTCCATTAGATCATAATGCTGGGCAATAATTAGCTGCCTTTGCCCAGCATCCCTTTTCCATCAGGGCCCTGTTCTTTGCCTAAAGTGGTTCTGGGAGGATGCTCAGTTATGGTGATCACAGTAATGACCAGTTAAATGTGGCCTGGCCTGAAAGGGTACCCACTGTCCTTCCCATTAGGACAAGGTGTGAGTATGTAGCACAATAGGCTAAGCAGATGCCTTCCATGAGATTTAGGAAAAGAAATGGCTTCTCTTGCTAGTAAATCATGAGTGAGAAGGATGTAGGCCAGGTCTGCTGCAGCCATTTTCCAGAATGAAGTTGCAGGAAAGTCTCGAGTCGAAAAGACAGAGCCCTGAATACCTTTACAGCCTCCAAATTCAGCTGAATCTTGAAATTCCTAGTTCTAAAAGCCACTACTATTTCTTTCTAGAGATATTGTAGAGGCTGGATTTCTGACCTTTCAATGGGAAGACTCCCCATTAATACAATCCACAGCCAGCAGAGTGGAAGGTCCCTGCACAGTAAAGGTCCCTGCTCAGGGCTGCCTGGGGAAGATGTGAAATAAACATATGAAGAGACTGGAAAGTCAGCATTTAAACTACTAGGAGACTTGATGGTTAATTGCCAGATTAACTATTACTATCTGCTACATGAGTCACTCAACTAAAAGTCAACACCCACTTGCTTAGGGGTGACTGGATCAACATGCTGTGTAGAAACTGATCCAAAACAGGCTTAGGAGTAAGCTCAGGCAGGCTTTCAGGAAGAGAGGGGAGAAGGGTTCCCTACCTTTATTTCCGCATCACCCACTCCTTAACGCCTACGACTTTGCTCCCACCTCATTAAATTACTGCACTCCACTTTTAGAAAAGCTATATACTATCATTCCAGAAAATATGCCAGAACATAAACCATCACATTTTTGTACACAACTTCAGGGCATTCACAGACTTCTGAAGCCTAACAAGGGGTCCCCAAGGATCTCAGGAACTCCCTATTAAGAGTTCTGTCCTATTGAAACCAAACTGAAGGAGAGCAGCCTGTACACAGAGTGGTGATGAAACTAAGCAGCCCTTACTCAACCATTCTCACTGCCCAATCTCTGGGGGACTAGGTTTTGCATGTGCGCTCAGTGGTTAGGTGATTTTCAAGTAGGCTGCAGTCTCCAGCCCTCTGCCCACTGCTCGACCCTGTCTCCTGAGAGAGCGAAAGAAATGGAGACCCCAGTTTTGTCTGAACAGCACTCCTGATCCTTTGGGAACCACCCTCCCTGACCCTCAGTGATCATTCTATAGGACCCTCCCTTCCCAACACTGGTCACAGCTGTTCCAAGCTGGGCCGCCACGGTTCCTTCCCTGGGAATTTTGGAACTGGGACTCAGCCAGAAGGCAGCCTCCCTTTGGGATGCTGCAGCTGAAAGACATAAACACAGAGCTGTCAGTGGCCATGTTTCATCTTACCACAGGACAGCAGGCAGAGGAAGCAGGGTCTTGGCAGGAGAAGTGAAAGGCAGGAGACTAACAGGGAAGGGAGACAGAGGGGATACAGATGGTAACGGATGGGGGTCCTGCAGCCCCAGACCTCTGGAGAACCATCTGCTGCCCTACTTTGAGAGAGCACCTGCATTTTTTCAGTGTGCCTACAGTGCACAGAAGCTACTTCAAGCACAGACTAGGCATGCCTCATGTTAAGGCCTTCCTGAATCTTAATTTCCCTTGAAAACTCAGCAACTCATTCTTGGGTTTCAAGTAATAATGCTATGTTGATAAAATAATTCCCAGGTCCCCAACTTCTGGCTAGCTCATCCTTTCCCACTTGGATGTCGTGCTATTATTTCAAACTTAACATGTGTAGAACTGAATACCTCCTGTCCTCCCAAAATTGGTTTTGTGCTTCAGGGAAATGGTCTAAGAACTAGAACAGTGGCTGCATAATGGAATCGCCTCAACACTCTAAGAAAATACTGATCTGAGGCTTCAGAGAACTGGAATCTCTATGGGTGCAGCACAAAGCCTTTGAAAATTCCCCATGTGGGTGCAGCCAGATGGAGAATCATGGAGCAGCCTAAAGCAAGCAATTTGAACTACTACTCCCAAGCCCTCTGCTCATGGTAGATACCACTAATCAATTTCTTTACTCTGGAGGCTAGAAGCAGTCCCAGTATCCTTTCACCACGTCCACCATAAAATCAATCAGACCTGGCTTGAGAGAGGAAACATATCTGCCATCTTGGATTAGTAGGAAACAGCATAAGGATCTAGTATCTTATACTTTAGAATCCAGCCTACAAGAAAATGATTAGACTAAATGTGACCCAAGCCTCAATAAGGCTCAAATAAATGTTTGTTTTCTCGAGTCTTGGTTTAATGAGGTATCAAGGAGAAAAATGTTCTCATTTGGCTTAGGTTCTCGGGACTTTGGTTTTCATTTTGCAAACCAGTTCTTGCTCCTAAAATGAAAAGGAAGGGGGTGGGGTGGGAAGCATTTTCATGTGTTCCTTTTTTTTTTCCCTGATTACCCCCAAAAGAGCTTTCAAATGATCTGCTAAGTATTAAAGTACTAAAGTCATAAACTAATTGCAAAAAATCGGCTTACTAGAATGACAGGAAAGACATTCCTTTGCCTTTCAAAGGCTTTCCCATCATTGGGAGCCAAAAATATTATCTTGTGACCTAAAAAGTCACTATAAACCTTGTTTCTGTAGGCTGAACAAGAGGGATGATTTTTGCCCTAAGGAAACCAGCAAAGAGAACAAACTTGTTCTTTCCACTCTCACTTCTGCCCTCTTTTTTTTTTTTTTTTTTTTTGTGGGACCTTCGCTGGTGGCCGGGTATTGAACCGGCGCTGCAGAGGCTGCGGGCAGCCTCGCCACCCAGCGCTCAACCTCTGCGCCACCAGCGGAGGCCCTTACTTCTGCCCTTTTCTACCTCTGCCACCCTCCACTTCCATGCACTTCCCTCCTCCCTTAGGGTGGCCTAAAATGCCCAGAATTGTCCCCATAGGCTTCCTTATCCCAAGAAAAATTCTCTTCTTTTCCCACTCCCCATCCAAATTCCAAATCCCAACTAGCTGCTAGACACAACCTCTAAGCAGTCTCAACATACACTGGCTCTCTGCAGATTGTTTATGTACAGAGGACTGTTTCCTTTCCACTTATTTAGGAGTCCAGGGAGTGAGAAAAGGCTGCCCAATGGGGGCACAAAAAGGAAAGCTGGCAGTAAAATCTCTGCATAACTAGGGTATTTGCTGGACTGATGCACCAATAAAAAGTCAAATTAACAGCACTGTATTTTTTTGCTACTGATTCACTGAAAAGCTAAAAAACAAACAAAAAAGCTAAAATGGTAAGCTTCAGTTATGAAGATAATTCATAACAGATAATTCATAATTATCCACTAAACTGCAAGATAAATTTAAATGAGCTATTATATACTATATTTACATTTTAAAAGATGAGGCTTTTTGTCCCACATTAACCTCTAAATAGCAGACTGGTGGTGGAGGAGGTATATTATTAAGCCCTTTGTCAAGTCCCTGCCTCAAAAGACTTTAACACTCTGTGTCACCAAAAACCTCAAAGAGATCAATAAAGGACACGCATTCTTCTTAAAGTGTGATATAGTGAACCAGGCCTCTGTAGCCATCCTAAGGTTAAGAACAAAATAGGAGGTAAACGGAGGAGCTCACTACAAGGCCACACACCTCTGACTACATCTCTGCCTACAAAAACAAGAACATTCATCAACTCCCTCCCTTGGGACTCAGGAGGCTTCATCAGTAATCAATGATAGTAAAAATGTTTGTTATTTATAAGGTCCAATAACATACTGTGTCAGTGTGGACAGAGCTCAAGTGCACAGGGATTATATTTTTAGAGTGTGATACAACTTTGGGTAGAAAAACTTCAATCATGGTCTCTTTCTCAAAACACCATAAGATATGGAGATGGACAGCACAATCCAGAGGCCACAAGCCTGTCCATGTTCACCAAGGTTTCCTCTACTCTCACTGGCTGTTCCTCCCCTGCCTGTTCCCTAAATGTTAGAGCTCCTCAAGGCTTCCGTCTATACCTTCTTCTCATTATTTTTCCTCTTCTCGTTTTACTCCATAATATCTTCTTAGAAGACTTCACCTCCCACTACTTCAGTTAACTCCCAAATACTGACCAACACTCAGTCTATACGCTCCTCCTGCTATAGACTGAAATACCCTACCGCTCATTTGATAGAACTACCTGGGTATTTTAAAGCCACCTATTTAAAAGTGAATTCAGCATGTTCCTTCTCCATCTCCAGCCAAAGACTTCTCCTTTATTAGGGTTTCCCACTGGGTTAGTAAATCCCTAGCAACCTCCCAGCTACATAAGTTGGCAAAGGATCTATGGGACATAGTCATGTCCAAGATATATGGATCTCCAGAAGACAGTGTATACTGTTTAGTGAAGAGAGAAGTGAGTATAACCATGTTTAATAGCATGCTATGTTTTGTGTATCGCAGGGTGACTAGGAATACATATGTACATGCACACCACACCCACATATGCATTTTCTAATGTCTTATAAAGAAACAAAAAAAGGATAAATCAAAGTAATAAAAATGATTACCTATGCGGGGGAGGGCAGAGGGAATAAGAGAGAATACTGAGATTAAAGGCAACTTCTGTGGCTATCTTATTACATACTTTTGACTTTGGGACATGTACTTAAATGCTTTACATAAATTTCAAGTTAAATCCAAAAGGAAAAAAAATCTCTAAAAATTAAAAACAAACTGAAGCAATTAACTATTTGTCAAGAACGAGTACGCCTATATGAAGAAAAGAATTACTAAATGAATGCGAGGCTGCCCGCAGCCTCTGCAGTGCCGGTTTATTCCCCGGCCACTGGCAAGGGTCCCACAAAAAAAAAAAAAAAAAAAAAAAGAATTACTAAATGCAGCACTTTGATCAAACATTCCCACTGGGACATATGCTAACAAATGAAACCTACATTTTATTCTAAGTTGTTAGTAGTAAAGATCAATATAACTATTTATAAATTATAATAAGTCTATTGTAGGTGCACAGGGTAGAATTTTCTAAGACATTCTTAGAAAAGTCCTGCTTACAAGGTTGGCCCTGGGCCAGCATCTGGGAAATTGGATTTTGGGTGGTTCCCACAATTCCCAGACTTGATAAAAATGTATTACTGTGCCTAAACTGTTTGTGCAAACAATATGATTAATGCTGAATACCTGCTTTCCTTCCGGAAGCCTGGGATTCTGGTCTGAGCTAGGTAGATGTTACATAAATGTCCCCAATAAAAAACCCTAGACAGTGAGTCTCTAACGAGCTTCCCTAGCAGACAAACTCTCACACAACTTGGTGCAGCTACAATTGAGATCATTTGAACATTAGGAAAAAAACTAAAATTAATATCAAGTATAAAAAATACATATTAAAAATGCTATGAAAATCAAAGTTTTGTTGATCCCTGTTGGAGTTTGTTGGAGTCCAAACTCCTTACACTAAAAATTGATCAACAAGGGGAAAGAACCAAACATTTATCCTGCCTTTTAGTATGAACAGCATTTCAGAGTAACCATACAGACGAGAGGAAAGTCTTCACTGGATAATTCCAGTTAATAAATGCAGAAGAAAATAATGGATCTAATAATGATAAATGCTAAAACCATGTAGGTAAAATGTTAATGGGATTTTATAATGGAGGAAGCACTTAATACCACTTCAGTCCACTAACCAATCCTAGAATCTCTAAATGTGTGATAACCAGACACCATGCGCATGTTGAGGAGATACAACAGAAAGTATATAGCACCAGCTACAAGTTCTCACCAAATAACCAGATCTGAATTGAATCTAGCTCCTAGATCAAATCTCCTGTTGGTAGAAAATATGGGGAAGAGAGAAACATGTTAAATGACACCACGAAAAGTAATCAGCCAAATCCTGGATGACCTGCTTTCTCTAACAAATCAATGTCATGAGAAAGGGAGGGTAGTGGAAGGGGAATAAAGAGACCCATAGAAATCAAGAGTAAACAATAGCCAAAAAAAAAAAAAAACCCCACAAAACATCTGATCACTCTCACATAAAGCCCACTCTTCTGCCTGCATTTCGCATGTCCCCTCATGGCCACAGTTACCTTCATTCAGTTCCTGGAATTATCCTTTCCTTTAGTCTTCCCTCAGTCCCTTGCATGTGCAGATCCATTTCCCTGGGGGAGGGAGAACAGCCCAGGCTCTACCCCAGGGTAAGATCTTACCATACCCTGTACTTTTCAAAGAAACATTTTTCTCATACCTGGCCTTCATCAAAGTCCTAGAAGCTATTTGAGGACAGATACCATATCTTTTGGCTGCACAGACATGCAGTAGGCACTAAATAAAAAATGGCATAACACACACATTAACAAAGTATTAGCCATGTGTTTCAATGCCACCAAGTAGGAATATGGGGCACGCTAAATCATTAAAGCCCAGTTGAGTCCCTGCTAATCTTCATTGCTATGCTATTTATTTTTATTACCTAGTACCCAGCCAGGAAGTCAGAGGAGCTGAGGTTCACAGGGATGGACTCACCGCCTCATGGGACTTGGGAAGGGGGACAATGATGGCCAGTACACAGATGAGCTGGAAGATGGCCCCCAGGAAGAGTCCATACCGTAGTAGGTTCTCCAGGAAAGTGGGTTCAGGCACCTCAGGAGGTGAGAAGTCTAGGTCGGAGGCCATGGTCCCAGGTGCCTGTTGCCTGAGGTTGCCTCTGGTTTACCACTCTCCAGAGCAAATTCTACCTACAAAGGGTAAGGTAAGTGTTATATTTATATAATTGAATTTTTAATGGCTCTACTTGCACAAACATACACATACATGCAAGAATATATAAAGAGATTGTAGTGAAATGTTAACAATTCTTGACTCTAAGTGAAAGATATATAGATCGCCACTGGACCATTCTTCAACACTTTGGTATGTTGGGAAATTTTCCAAATACAAAGTTAGGGAAAATAAATAAGTAAATGCAAACATTTCAACAAGAATCTCAAATCAACATACATTTACTGAAGGTCTCGGGTTTTGCTTCTCATCCATTCCCTCAACAAATACTTATCAAATACCAAGCACTGAACAGAGTGAGCAAAACAGACAAATCCCTGCTCTCCTGACATACACCTCAGGACAGAGACAGGCAATGCACACATCCAGATATGATTTGCTAGGTAGTGACAATTGTTTTGGAAAAAAAACTTAGGGGTGTCATTAATTTTGTATAGGGTGATAGGAAGGGCCTCATTGAAGTGACAGTGATATGAAGTGTGAGTGAGCCATTTGAACATCTGAGGGAAGCATATTTCAGCAGAGAGAAAAGCAAGTATAGCCCCAGGGCAGGAAATGACACCAAAAATTGCGAGAGAGAGTACTTGGAAGGGACAGATGAAGGAAGTGAGTTCAGAGTGGAGTAGGGGTACACTTTGTAGGACCCTGACAATTCCCCTTTGAGTAAAACATGAAGCATTGGAAGGTCCTGAGAAGTGATATGATCTGTTGTACATTATAAATGGGGGAAGGGGAGCCACCAGAGTGGACACAGCCAGAACAATCGAGGGACTACAGTTAGTAACCCAAATAAGAGAAGCAGAGACATGGACAACAGAGGCATAGTGACCAATGGTGGCATTGGACCTCAGTCCACTTCTCTAGCCTCTCCTTCTACTAGGCCCCCTGCCCCTCACACACTGGTCCAACAGAAAGAACTGCCTATAGTTCTCTAGAGCACTGGGATTTTTAAAAATTCTGGGCTTCTACACAAGTTGCACACTGTCAAGAATGTCATTGCCCACTTTTGACTTCTTGGTGAAGCCCTAACTCTAGCTCCAAGGCTGAGCTCAAGGGTCACCTCCCCAACATACCTTCTTTATTGCTCTCCTACCCTGGTATGATTGAACTGCTTGTCCTCTAACACAGCACCCACAAGTGGCTTTCTTCTGCCAGCCCTAATAAGAACGGGACTAACTTACCTAAGAACCAGACCCATATGATTATAAATCCTTTGTGTTTTCAGAGATCTGTGCCACAATGTAATTTTTGCTAAACCTGAGCTGTGTGATATGGTAGCTATGAGCCACATGTGGCTATTCAGAGTTGAAATACAGCTAGTACAAACTAAGATGGCTGTTAAGTTAAATACACACTCAATTTAGAACATAGTATGAAAATAAGAATGTTAAATGTCTCCCTATTGTTTCATATTGATTACATGTTGAAATGATACACTGGATAAATAGGTTGTGTTGGGGCCTCCGTGGTGGTACAAGCGGTTAAGTCTCAGTCAGTGCTATGAAGCTATTGGCAGTCACTGCAGCATGAGTTCAATGCCCGGCCAGGGAGCTAACCCACATGGTGCAGCAGACCTCTCTTGTCTCACCCACTACTCCCCTCAGTAGTGTATGTCACTCAATCCAGCTGTTCTGCTCCCCATTCTGTCTCTGGTGAATCCTCACATACACACACACCCCTCCACACCTCTGGCCTACACCCCAGCTCTTGTATATATAAATAAAATAAATCTTTAAAAAAATAAGTTATGTTATTAATTTCACCTGGCCTTGAAAAAGAACAAGGTTGAAGGTTCATTTTCTAATTTCAAAACTTACTACAAAGCTATAATAATCAAAACAGTATGGAATGCTTAAGGATCTAGGCCAATGGACAAGAACAGAGTCCAGAAATAAATTCTCAGATAGATAGATAGATAGATAGAGTCAATTGGTTTCTTTTTTTTTTTTTTTTTTAAGATTTATTTATTTATTTATACAAGCACTGGGTACAGTCAGAAGTGCAGAAGGGTGAGAGGATTCACCAGAGCCAGAGCGGGGAGCAGAGCAGGCAGAAGGACCCAAGTACACTGCTGAGGGGAGCAGCGGGCGGCAGGAGAGGTCTGCGCGCCATGTGGGACCCTCCTCCAGTGGCCGGGGAGCAGCCGGGGATTGAACCAGCGCTGCAGAGGCTGCAGGCAGCTTCGCAACCCAGTGATCAACCGCTGCGCCACCTGGGAGGCCCAGATAGAGTCAATTGGTTTCTGAACAAGGATGCCAGGGCCATTCAACAGAGGAAGACAGTCTTTTCAATAAATAATATTAGGAAAACTGAATATCTACATGTGGAAGAACAAAGATTGATCCTTACCTTATACCACTAAACTTAAGAGCTAAAACTGAGATAGGTGGGTGAGACAGACAGTTCTTGGTTGACAGTTGAGTGCACAAGAATGTCTGTGCAACACACTGGATCTGGCCTGCAGCCCACCCCAAACCAGTTTGAGCTGGTTGGAAACAGGAGCGCACTTAATCTGACCTAAAAAAATGACATTATAATACTAAATGACATACTTTCAGGCAGCCATGACAGGAAAGCCCAGATCATATAAAGGGGGGGAAAGGTGGCACCCCAATTCCAGGAAAAGTCCCTATTCTCCCCCCAAAAACAACTGAATATCCTGCCCCTACAATACAATCCCCCATAAATGTACCCAACACTGTGAACAAGGGGGCTGCCCTGCTTATGGGGTAGCCTGCTTCCTGTCTGTTTGGCTTAATAAACAGCTTTGTTTTTCTCTGAGACTCGTCTGATTTCTATCTTCATAAAGTTCAAGAACCCTCACTCCTGATAAGGAGGTCCTGGGCTCTCAGTGTCAACATTTAAAACTCATCAGAAGAAAACATAAGGGGAAATCTTTATGACATCAAACTTGGCATGATTTCTTGGATATGACACCCAAAGCACAGGTAACAAAAGGCAAACTAAATTGCGTTTCAGTAGAACTTGGAACTTTTGTGCATCAAAGGACACTATCAATAAGTGGAAAGACAAACTGGAAAGCAGTTTGGCAGTTTCTCAAAAAATTAAACATAGAATTACCATATGATCCAGCAATTCCACTCCCAGGTATACACTAAAAGAATTGAAAACAGGGACTCAAAAGAGACACTTGTACACCAGTGTTTACAGAAGTATTATTTTCAATAGCTAAAAGATGGAAATGTGATATACAGTCACATATTGCTTAATGACCAGGAGAGTTCTGAAAAATGAGTTAGGAAATTTCAGCAATGTTTGAACATCACAGAGTATTAATTACACAAACCTAGATGGTACAGCCTACTATACACCTACGCACTATGGTTTAGCCTACTGCAGTCACCATCACATGCAGTCCATCACTGATCAAAAGGTCCTTAAACTATACATGAGTGTACACATATAAAGGAGTATTATCCAGCTGTTAAAATGAATGAAATGCAGACACAGGCTACAACAAGGATGAATGCTGAAAACATTATGCTAAGGGAAATATGTCAGACACAAAAGGACAAATATTTTATGATCCCACTTATATGAAGTACCTAGAATAGGCAAATTCATAGAAATAGAAACTAGACTAGGTTACCAGGGAGAGGAAGAATGCGAAGTTACTGTTTCAGCTTGGGGTGATGAAAAAATTCTACAAATAGAAAGTGGCGATGATTATATAACACTGTGAATGCCACAGGTCCTCAAAATCTTTCCAACACCTTTCCTTTTGTTTCATTACAATGAAATGTTAGCGGGGAGGACCAGGTTTCATTATATATTGTTTCACTTAAAGTTGCAGTTTCCAGGAACTTATCAAGAATGTCAAGTGAGGAATTACTGTGCATATTTACAGTTGGTTATAATGGCAATATTTGTGTATATTTATTTTACTACAATGAAAAGAAATTTATCCTTTTCTTTTTACTTTTTTAATGTGGCAACTAGAAAAATTTAAATTTTACCCATGGCCTGCATCAGATTCCTCTGGCACAGCCCTAGCTAAACAAGCTGTCCTAAAGATCTTCCTCCAAACTGGCTCTGTGGCTTCAGAGCTTTGTACCATTTTTCCATAATGGAAGAATGACTACGTACAGGACCACAAAAATGACCTTCTACATAAACAGAGAAGGACTTACACAAATGCATATGTACCTTATACAAATGCATGTCTCCCTTTCAACCTAGTTTTGGAGGAAGGTATGTGCCTGTGCCTAGAGGGCGGCTACTTTTAGCACCACTTCTGTCTTCTTCAGGAGTGGACTTCAAAGTCTGCAGTCTTTTTTTTATTTTTTCAAAATCCTCAGAGCGGCAGTTATTCATCCTCTCAGGAAGGATTTGACTTCTGGAAAGGATCCAATCTAATTGGATCCAAGTGTGGTGAATCAGGTGGGGCCTGAAGCTCAGGAATACCATTTTTGGTCAAATACAAGGTATAATGCTCTGACACCAGGCAGATTGTTCGGGTGGCTCATAAACTGGCCCCAAATTGAATTCCTCAGGGATTGTGTGAATAACTTCACTTGAGAAAACATACATTCCCCAACCCCGACAGGGCACCACCAGATAAATCCCAAAGTTCTCTCATTTCTTCAGTTGCACTTCATAAATACACTTTTTTTTTAAGGCCTTTGGCCCCAAACTTTATGCTTCAGGTTGTAACAAGCCTACGGGGCTTGTCAATACTTAGATTTACTAATGTTACTAAGAGTAACATAGTTAGGAGTATTTGCAATACAATATAAATATGGGGCCAGGAGTCAGGAATGGGGGATGAGGTGGGAAGGGCTACAACTCTGAATCTATCAACAATTAGCTACACTTTGGTTCTCTTGACCTCTTAGAGACCATGTTCTCATGAGTCAAACAACAACAATAACCTGCAAAAAGCTATCGCTTTCAGGCTTTTTTTAAAAGGGCAATTAAGCAGAATGTAACAACAGCCATAAAAGTGATTATATCCTTTAATTGAATAATTCACTTCCTAGAATTTACAGTAAGGAAATAATTCAAAAGAAGAAAAAGGTTTCAGGTACAAAAAAGTTCATAGCTGTGCTATTCACAATATTGAAAAACAGGAAGAAACTAATGTGTCCAACAATGAAGCAATTTAATTTAAGCCAATTAAAGTATATCATGGCACATATCCCCTTCACTAAAATGGCAAATAGAAACATGTATCAGGTCAGCAGCAAGTCTTTACAAAATGACATTAATTGAAAAAAGAAAACAATTATATGCACATTGATTGCAGCACAGCAGACCTCTGCTGTCTTGCCTACTGCTTCTCTTAGTAGTATATTTCAATAAATCTGCCTTTTCTGTTCTCCACTCTTGCCGCTGGTGAATTCTTTCACCCCTGCGCCTCTGGCCCACACCCCCTTCTTCCCTGCAACAAGGATGTTACAGAATCATGCATGGGTAAAAGATCCATACAAAGTACAAGATAAAAATTTAAAAATAAACAAACACTGTGATTGCAGCCATGTATAAACTGATTTCACTGGCTAAAGAAGAAGAAGAGGCCATAAGAAAATGAACAGGCTTTTTGTTCGGGGGAGGGAGGCAGGGAGGTACTAAACAAGGAATATAATTTAAAAGAAAAATCCATGTGCCATCTACTTCCTTCATAAGCCGTTTGTTATGATCTAATGAAACACTGTCCAACAAAACTTTCTGCAATAACAGGAATGTTCTATATTTGTGTTCTCTATGGTAGCCGGCAGCCACATGGAGCTACTAAGGGAATGAAATTTTATTTAATTTTAATTAACTACAATAATGTGTGCCTAAAGGAATCCCATATTGGACAAAACAGGTATAAGGGAAAGGTGGTGGTAAAAATATTCTAGAAAACATCAAATGCTCTGTACATATTATGTGTGCTTTAGGATTCCTGTCCAGTTTTCACTGTACCCTGTGTTTTACTTCCCAGTCTGCCTGCCAGAAATTCTTGGTTTTCCTTTCCTGATTACAGAAATCACACGAATCCTACTCATCCTGCAACAACCTGTGACAGGCTTTATCCCCCGGTCACAGAGTAGCAGTGAATCATTTGCAAACTGTGAAGAGGACTTCACAATCACTGTGGGAAGCAGGGCTTACTAATGAGGATGAATAAACTGAGGTTTGGAGAAGTTACATGGCCTACCCCAGAGTAACTTGGCTGACAAGTGGCCAAGTCAGGATTCAAACTGACTGACTCCTGCAGAGCCCAAGTCGCTTCTTACTCACTAAATCAATGGTTTTCAGACTTCTGGTTCTGACTCATTAGTGAGACATGAAAACCGTACGGAAAGCTACAACTAACACTTTTTTACTTTATTAATCATAACTTTAATAAATACAACAGAAAACATCACATTGGTAAAGGTCAGTATTGTGTCCCAAAGTTTTTTCTTTCTTTCTTTTTTTTTTTTCTTAAATATTTATTTATTTATGCATACAAGAACTAGGGAACAGGCCAGAGGTGTTGGGGGGAGTGAGAGGATTCACCAGAGACAGAGTGGGGAGCAGAACAGGTAGAATGACTGAAATACACTGCTGAGGGGAGCAGCAGGCGAGTCAGGAGAGGTCTGCTGCGGCAGGTGGGTAGCTCCCTGGCCGGGGATCGAAATCGTGCTTCAGTAGCCGCGGACAGCTTCATAGGTTGCGTGTTAACCTCTTGCACCACCAGGGATGCCCTCTCTCTTTTTTTTTTTGTTCAGTTACATCATCTACATATGTTGGGAGTTAAATTTCAAAATGTATTCCTTATTGAGAAATACTACATTTGGGGTCCTAAGTTTTTTTTTTTTTTTTTTAATTTTTATTTAAGTATACAAGAATTGGGGTGTAGGCCAGAGGTGCCGGGGGTGAGAGGATTCACCAGGGACAGAGTGAGCAGCAGAACAGGGAGATTTACTGAAAAACACTGCTGAGGGGAACAGCAGGCAAGACAGGAGAGGTCTGCTGGGCCATGTGGGTCACCTCTCTGGAGGGGGATTGAACTCATGCTGCAGTGGCTGGCAATAAATAGCTTGCTAGTGTTGAGAGTTTAACCCCTGCGTTACCAGGAAGGCCCCTTGGTTTTGTTTGTTTGTTTGAACTAGTTCCACTGTAAGTCCTTGGACAGCACAGGTCCTGAGTTTGTTCCAGGGTCCAATTCAAATACTTGGTAAATGATGAAGCCTATACCTCTGTTTCTCACCTTTAAAGCAAGGGCAGAAGGCCTCCCTGGTGGCGCAGCAGGTAGAGCGCAGAGCGCTGTTTAGCTGTCTGCCATCTCTGCAGCACGGGATCAATTCCCGGCCGGCCAGGGAGAAACCAACTTGGCGTGGCAGACCTATCTCTCCTGTCTCGCCCGCTGCTCCCCTCAGCAGTATATTTCGGTCAATCTGCCTGTTCTGCTCCCCGATCTGCCTCTGGTGAATCCTCTCATCCTCCCCTGCCTCTGGCCTGTGCCCCCAGTTCTTGCATAAGTAAAAATAAATCTCAAAAAAAAAAAAAAAAAAGCATGGGCATATATCTCAACCATCTCATTTACCAATGAGAAGGGACATGGGGATGGCTTAGGCTCTGCCAATGAGTCTGGGCAGAGCTGACTGCTCTGCAATGTCTCTAGTCCTCTGTGTTAGTCCAGACCAGCTTAAGAGCAGACATTTTTATACACCAGGGAAATCCTATACGCCTACCAGATTTTAATTAAAAGTGCATACATATTTATTACCAAACATGATAATCATTTCTTAAGGTTACTAGACCCCCTGAGGTGCATTCTTGAATACCAGACACTAGTGGTCTTAGATATTCATTCTTCGGGCACAGATTTATTGACAGATTTATTGAGTATCTCCCATGTGTAGGGTATTATTCTAGTTCCTACCATGGAGTTTCCACCCAATTGGAGGCACTCAACCACACACATACACATAAGATAAAATGTCAGGGGTAAGTATTATGAGAAAAAAGGGAGAGAGGAAAGCAGTGCTATTTTACATGAGGTAGTCAGGGTAGGGGAAGATGCTTGCAGCAAAGGCAAGAAGAAAGTAAGGAACAAGGCATGAATATTCACTAGAATCTCCGAGGATGAAGGAACTGTAAAGAATAAGGACCCAAGGCAGGAATGTGCTTTATGACCAAGGAAAACAAGGACAGTGAACAAGACATAAGGATTTTGGCTTTTCCTTTGAAAAGAACTGACATGATGTAACTCATTTTAAAATGGTTTCCTGGCTGCTGTGTTGAGAACAGAATTAGGTGCACAAAACTGGAAATAGGAGACTAGTTAGGAGGTTATTTATAATAATAACATTTTTTTTAAAACCATGCTTGCAGTGACCAGGGTAGTGGCTGTAGAGATGGTAAAGTCAGGTTACAGACATATTTTGAAGAGAGAGTCAACAGAATTGTTGAGGCGAAATCTGAAAAAAGAATTTTCAAATTATCTTTGAAGGAGAGGAAACTATTCTGTATAATACTGTAATGGTGACCAAACACATCCAGCATTTGTCAAAATCCACAGAACTTTATAGGGCAAAGAGGAAACTTTATGTCCCCAAAAAATCATTTAGGAGGTCAGAATATGCCAGGATGGAATGCAGAATTGTGACATTCTGAATCTAGATATATTACAAATGTATTAAACCACTTCACTGAAGGGGTGGGGGACATCGGGTACTGACCTTAGAAACTCTGTAAATGAGTGGAGGCAATGAAACTGAAGGCAAAAGAACTGGACATGTGCACTGTACTCTAGTTGATATGGTTGTTAATTCTGACACCACTATACACTATACACTATACTGGAACTCAACAACTAAGTAATTGGATGTTAGATGGTGTGAACTAGGCTTGGTACAGTTGGGATGGGAGGCTATATAAGATAAGCCAGAAAAGGAGGCTAGAATAATGCGTGTGGAATGGATGAGAGGTGTAGACATCAGTATAAGCTCATGTTTAGCTTACTATACATACAGATGGCTATATACAGAAATATTTACAGATATGTATCTATACACAGGTTAGAATACACACATATATCTTTTGCTCTGTCCTCTGAGAGGGCCTAGAAACAAGGGCATCCTAGTGGCACCCAGATCTTGTTCCCAATACTATTCTCCAGTAAAAGGAACCAGAGCTCCTTGGAAAAATGATTAATTCTAGGACTGAGGGAGGATATATACAAGATGAGCCTACAGCAGGAAGTAAAAGTGTTCAAAAAACCCAAAACGAAACAACATATTTACTGGGGTATGTCAAAGGGACATAGGAGTCAACTAGAAGATCTCCTAATGGCCAAAGTTGTAACAAATTGAGCAGCAAAATAAAATAGTACTGGCTTTGAACCCAAAGTAGGAACATAAATATCCATGAGGTAACACTAACATAAATAAATGACTGAGTAAATAAATGGGAGGTGGGTGGATGAGGGTAACAAATTCCCCATAGAAAAGAATTCCAAATAATTTATGTAAATAATCTGCCTGTGTGAGGCATAACTCCACACTCCTCATAATAGCCCATACTCTTCCAAGAGAACAATATGGAAAAGGGAGGGGAGAGGAGTAACTTTACAGTAGAAAAACTTGACTACTTCAAGTCAGTCACTGGATTAGCATCAAGAGTAATAACACACTGCTAGCGAGCATCACTGATGTAATGTGATGAGACTAGCACTTTACCTCTGCGGTCTTTCCCCGAGAAACCATAACCTCAGTGTAACCATAAGAAAAACATCAGACAAAGCCCAACTGAGGGTCATTTTACAAAATATCTGACCAGTACGACTCAAAATTGTAAAGTTTATCTAAAATAAGTGTGAGAAACTATCACAGCCAAGAGGAACCTAAGGAGACATTGTTATAGGACAGGGAGAGGGACCACCCTGTTACAACATGACTACTAAATGTAATGTGATATCCTGTAACAAAAAGGACATTAGGGAAAAACTGAGCTAATGTGATTTATCAACACTGGTTCATCAACTGTGATAAATGTAACCATAGTAATGTAAAGTATTAAAAATAGGGGAAACTGGGTATGGGTTATATGAGAAGTCATTGTAGCAGTTTTGTAATAATTTTGTAAATCTAAAATAAAGTTTATTACATCAATTCCAAAGAGCACCTGCACCCCTATGTTTATAGCAGCACTATTTACAATAGCTAAGCTTTGGAAACAACCTAAATGCCCAAACATAGATGACTGGATCAAGAAGATGTGGTACATATATACCATGGAATATTACTCAGCATTTAAAAAAGATAAACACATGCAATTTGCAGCAACATGGATGGCGCTGGAAGGGATCATGCTCAGCGAAATAAGCCAGAAAGAAAAAGAAAAAGAAAAATACCGGATGGTCTCACTCATAGCAGGAATCTAGAAAACTTAAATAAGGGACCAGGAAAATGAATAACTGTAAGAAAGTGAAAATCAAAATCAACAAAAAACTATGAACCAGAGACACTTTTTGGGGGGTGGGGGGCAGGAGGGGAGGGACGGGGGTCAGAATGGGGGGGGTTGAAATTGTATGGGGAATATAAAAATAAAATTTATTATTAATTAAAAAATAAATAAACATATGAAAACTGAAAAAAAAATAAATAAAATAAAGTTTATTAAAAATTCAGCATTTCGAAGTAAGCCCTGAAACATGCATAGCTCTTCTCCAAACTTATCAAATAGTAACTAAATCTCCTTCAAGGCTGGAAAACGAAGTATTTGGTAGTGGATTCTTGGCTTCTAAGGCAGTGATTTAAAAATCCTGTTCTAAGAATTCAACTGAAACAGGCACCGGAACAAAAAATCAGTGTCGGGGGCCTCCCTGGTGGCACAAAGGGTTAAAGTACTGCACTATGAAGCAATCCACAGCCTCGACAGCATGAGTTCAATCCCAGGCCGGCCAGGGAGAAACCCACATGGTGAGGCAGACCTCTCCTGTCTCTCCCCTTGCTCCTCTCAGCAGTGTATTTCAGTCAGTCTGCCTGTTCTGTTCCCCACTCTGTCTCTGGTGGATCCTCTCACCACCACCACCCCCCCACCGCCCCGACCCCGCATCTCTGGCCTGTACCCCTGCTCTTGTATGCATAAATAAATCTTAAAAAAAAAAAAAATCAGTGTCAGGAGCTACTGTCTTAGTGCATTGGTCTGCATATACCCAAACCCGTCCCATTACAACAAATTCCTGAGAACAGCTCAAAACTGGATTTGAATATTGTCCTGGAAAGCGAAAGCATCTCCTAAAGCACAGTTCCAAGTGGCAGCCAGTGGGCTAAAACACACGTACAGATGTACTGCAAAATACAATTATTAATAATCTGAATTTGTTACCGCCACTATTAAAAGTTCGGGGCTTTACCTATTCATGTCCCAATTCTTAAAAAGAATGAATCCGTCCAGCAAATACGCACGGGCCACATACTGTTTCTGCATGCACCATCTCATTTAATCCCCAAGTCAAGCCCATCTGCCCACTGCACAGAGGAGGAAACCGAGAACTGCAGGCAAGCAGACAGCGCCCCGTTACGGGGCCACACAGGGTTCAAACCCCGGGCAGAACTGTTACAGGGCAGCCCCGGCCTTTCCCCCTACAGAGCGACTCTGGGTCCTCCCGGGCGCCCCGCGCGGGGAGCGGCAGGCGAGGGCCCGAGGCGCGCAGGCCCCGGCCCGGCTCTCAGCGGAAGCGCAGGGCGGCGCGGCTGGGCCCTCGCTTCCCGGCGGCCCGCGTCGCCTCCTCAAGTAACTGCCTACAGAGCCCGGGAAGCCACCCCGCCGCCTCGCGCCCAGCGCCGCCCGGGCAGGCGGGGACAGCCGGGCCGCGGCGCCCGAGCCCACACTCCTCTCCGTTCCCGCCGCCTCCGCGACTCCGCCCCGCGCCGCGGCCCCGGCCCGGCCGCCGGCGCCGCCGCACTCACCTCCCGCGCCGCTGCGCCGCGCCGCGCCGCGCCCCCGGAAGTGCTTCCCGCGGACCTGGATCCCGGAAGTGACGCTTCTGAGCCGCCAGCCCGCTCAGCTCCGCCCGCGTGGCTGGGGCTTGGTGGTGTGGTCGCTGGGCTTTTTCGGAACTTTCTCCTCTCTTTGTGGGTTTAAGCGGAGGGACAGCGCTGGGGATGAGACAGCTAGAACCCCTCGATTCTCTAGGCCCCTGTATGAAGGACCTAGAGCTTAAAATCCAGGGGGTGGCAAGCACGTTCTTATTTTTTTTTTTAAATAATAAATTTTATTTTTATATTCCCCATACAATTGCAGCCCCCCCATTCTGACCCCAATCCCTCCCCTCCCGCCCCCGCCCCTTATTGAAAGGGAACTGCTAAGAAAAGGAAATCTTTCCCTGTTTAAGAGTCATAGACCTGGAAATGTAAAGTAAATAACAAGTTTGCTTCCTTAATAAGCGTATCTAAACAAGGTCTGGCAGCCTGCTAGGCTGATTGATCTCCCAGGCCATCCTCAAAGATCTGTATCTTTCCCCTTTTCCTGTGTCAAGAATTTGTATGCTAACTAATCAATGTTATCAATGTAAGATGGTTGTGCATAAAAGAGAGCCTTTGTCCCCAGACTAGTGCTCAGACCTTATGGGACTATCCAGGTGTGAGACCTCATGCATGAAGATTCTCCTGACCTCACCATTCCCGAAGTACCGCTTGTTCTTCCCCTGCCTGGGTAAAAGACTAGAATTTATTTCTGCAACATTATTGTTCACAGAAGCAAATTATTAGGATGAGTTCAGAGCCTTCGCTTAGCAGCTGTTCTATGCCGTGAGCTAGTTCGTGGAGCTACAGTGCTGAAATCAGGCAGAAGTAGTGTCTGCCCTCCTGGTGGTTACAGTCTGGAAGAGGGAACTGCCAGAATTCCTGACTCCTGGTATCCGTGCTCTTGGTTAGCCCTTCTCACAATGGATGGGAGGTATCCGCATTCCTGCCCCCCATTTGGGCTTCCTGGTTGGCTCCTGCATTCAGGCCTCCTGCATGGACCTTTCAATTAGTTCCAAAAATAAGAGGTAACATTACTCCTTTTCTTTGCTCTGTGTGATTAATGAAGGTGTCAGACATTAGCTCTTAGTCTGTAAGCACACACAGGGTAGGGACAACTCACTCGTCATTGTCTTTCTGGTCTCATGATCCAGAGTAGAAACTCCATAAATATTTGTTGAATAAATGATACATCTTCAAATCCTCTGTACTACCTCACATAGTATGGAATTAGTGGCTATTGAGTAAATTATAATTATTTCTGTCTGTATTCTCCCAAGAGTGAGTTCCATGCAGGTAAGATTAGGTCTCATTCCTTTTTCAATCTCCAACACCCACCTCCTCCTTGATCTCCTATGTATTCATTATCTGTGCTGCCTAACAATTTACCCTGAAATTTATGAGCTTAAACCAATAACACCTATTATTTCACAATTTCTGTGGGTCAAGAATTCAAGAATGACTTTGCTGAGTGTTTTGGTTCATGGTCTCATAAGATCATAGTCAAGATTTTGGCGGGAGAGCTGCACTCATGTAAAGGCTTGACGGGTTGGAGGTGAAAGGTCCATGCAGCAGGCCTGAATGCAGGAGCCAACCAGGAAGCCCACCTGGGGGGCAGGAATGCGGATACCTGCCTGGAGGACTCAGACAATGAGCCTTCCCCCTCCCCCTACAAGTCTCGTCTCAGACAAAGAACCTATACCTGCCCTACAAACTTTTCCGGCCATACGAGCCCAACTACCCACCTGACCTCTCCTCGCCCTATAAAACCCTGCTTCCCCCTAACAACGTGCGCGACTCCACTGACCCCCGCCTTGGGTCTGTGAGGTCCGCCCGGGGCGCAATAAACTTTCCCTCCCTTTGAGAAATGTATCCTGGCTCTCCTTGTCTTTACCGCGCCTAACCTTTCAGGAGGATCTTCTCTCAAGATGGCTCACACAAGGCTGGCAGCAAGTTGTTGGTTTTGTGCGAGGCTTTAGTTACTATCCATGAAAACCTCTTTCTGGGGGTGCCTGAGTGTCCTCAAAACATGAATTCCCCATTAATGATCAGGAAAGAGCAAAGAGATCAGAGTAATGTTTCTACAAGTCAGGGAATACCAAAGATAGCCTGCAAACCACCAGAAAAAAGGAGAGACCCATGGAATAGATTCTGTCTTACAGTCCTCAGAATGTACTGACAGACTCCTAGTCTCCAGAATGGTGAGAAAATAAATATCTTTGTTTTCTATACATTTGTTCTAAAATAAATATCTTTGGGGGCCTCCCTGGTGGCGCAAGGGGTTAAGATACAGCACTGTGAAGCTATCCGCAGCCACTGCAACAGGGAGGTGACCCACATGGCACAGCAGACCTCTCCTGTCTCGCCTGCTGCTCAGCAGTGTATTTCAGTGGATCTGCCTGTTCTGCTCCCCACTCTGTCTCTGGTGAATCCTCGCATCCCCCCCCAGTCTCTGGCCAGTACCCCAGCTCTTGTATGCATAAATAATCTTAAAAGAAATAAAGCAAATATATTTGTTTCTTGTTTAAATCACCTAGTTTGTGGTACTATGTTAGGGAAGCCCTAGAAAACTAGTAGAGATGTGCAGGTGCTTTGAAATCTGTTATTCTCTGAATCCATATATACAAGAACCCTAGTGTAACTGCTGCAGGCATAGTTACTTTCTCATTCTCTGGAAATTTCTGGAGAGCTCCAACTAAGTCTTGCTCATCTCTGTGCCCCATATAGCTCCACTGGCACCATGGCATGGTGGGGAGCACTGTGGCATTCTTGTTTCTTGTCATAATATCTATGTGAGGCCCATTGCTCGCACTGTGAAAGAGAAAAGTTGAAAAAGCAAGGTCTGTGCTCTGAAAAATAATTCTACAATAGATGAACATGGACACAGTGAACTGGTTTGTAATCATTACATAAAGCTGCCACTTATTGAGTGTTCACTAGGCGCTAAGCACTTTACATATATCCATATTCTCCCAGCAACCCTATCAGTAGGTATTATTCCTATTTCCAAATGAAAAAAAAACCAGGACTGGAGAAGTTAAACAACTTCCCCAAGGTGTCACAGACTGCGTGCAGGACCACTGCACTACTTAACCAACCTGTGCACGCCAGACGAGCACCCAGCCTTGAATGCCCTAGAAAAAGAAGAATCAGCCGGGCCTCCCCAGTGGCACAACGGTTGAGCGTTGGGCTGCGAAACTACCCACAGTCTCTGCAGCGCCGGTTCGGTCCCCAGCCGCCAGGCGCCAGTTCGGTCCCCACATGGCGCACAGACTTCTCCTGCCTTGCCCACTGCTTCCCTCAGCAGTGTACTTCGTCAGTCTGCCTGTTCCTGCTCCCCAGTCTGCCTGTTCTGCTCCCCAGTCTGCCTGTTCTGCTCCCCGCTCTGGCTCTGGTGAATTCTCTCACCCTCCCTGAATTCTCTCACTGTACCCAGTGCTTGTATAAATAAATAAATCTTAAAAAAAAAAAAAGAGAGAGAGAGAGAGAGAGAGAAGAATCAGTCTAGACTGAGGTATCCCAGAAGGCTTTGTGATGGAGGCAGGTAGATGTGGCTCCTGGATGGTGGACTGTATTTGTATATGGGAAAAGGAAGTTAGAGGTGCAAAAATTACTTTCTACTTCTGAGCCTTTGCCTTTTTTGGTCTCTTGCCTGGAATGCTCACTTCTCCTGGCTCTCCAAAAGATAGATTTGTTCTTACTACCCTTTCGGAAAGAGTTACTTTGCTTATCCTTTCTAGCTGGTTGTGATTTTCTAATGACAGCTCTGATAATATTGTTCATCCCATATGCTCTTTGACCAATAGCTTACTGTGAAGAGATGCCCTGTCAGTTTCAGGCATGACACCTGTTTTGCAACCATCCCAGGCTGGGTAGGTTCACCATCGGTTCAGGCAGCTTAAAAGAGAACCTTGGAGCCATTGGCATCATCCCCACAGGTTTTTTTAATAGTACACAGAGGAAACAAGCCAGCAGGGAGAGAGCTACTTGGACCCTCTGTGAATTTCTATACACTCTTTCCTCTGGGCTTTCTCATGGTCTCTTCCTCTCACAACCGTCACTGTTTTTCTTGTAGCCATTCCACCTTAGCTGTCCTCTATCTTTGAGTGACACCACCCTTATAGCCTCAACCTCCAGGCCCAGGTGTGCCCACTTACACATGCTCGCACCGTACTCCAGGTGTCTACAATCAGGCATGCATGCCCCACGCCCACCCTCCCAAGCACCTTCTGCACTCAAGGCTACTGGTGAAAGGCTAATGGTGTAAAAGTCTGGCCAATTCACTTACCCTATAGCACCTAACTGGCCTGGAAGTCAGCCACCATGTAAGAAAAGCAACTAGCCTGGGACCAGCAAGCTGTGAGAAGCCCAAGCCACATGGGGAAGGAGAAAATCCAAGGAGCATATCAGACATCAAAACCAAGAGTGAAGAAGCCATCTTGGGTAGGTGGAAAGATGATGATAAAGCGAAGAGAGTAGAATTTTAAGTGTAGACTCTAGGTGCTACATATGTTATTTACTACATAATTCTTTTGACTTTTTTGTATATTTGAAAAGTTTCACTACAAAATTTTGAGTAAAAAAGAAACTATCTTCAAAGTGGTTTCTCCAGCCCCAGACACATCAGCTAATACCACATGAAGTAGACATGGATCTCCCAGCCCAGTCTTAGCCAAATTCCTGAGCTGCAAAATCATAAGGTAAAAATGAGTATTTTAAGCCACTAAGTTTTGGGTTATAGTTAACAGAAACACTCTAAATAGAACTCCCTTACTTCCCATCACAGCTTTCTACCTGAGTTCTTCTATAGCAATGCCACAATTTGTGATATCTTGTTTGCTTACTTATTTTCAATCTCTCCCCCACTAGACTATAATCTCCATTTCCTTTGTTCACTCCTATCACCCCTACCTGGCATCATGCTCGGTATGTGTAGATTCAAATAAGTGCTTGTTTAGTGGCTGGGACAAAGAGATGGGGTCCTCTTCAAAGAGTAACAGAATATAGAGCTTATAAAGTGGGGGGAGAGGAGAAGCTGGTGTTCATCACTTGAGGCACCCATTTGTGGGACTCCCAAGATGCAGGAAGAGGCAGCCACCTCTCCATTATGGCAGGTGGATGGTGGATGGGGTGGATACACCCTCTCCCCAGTCCACGCTGGAGTAAGGATGCTTGATCTAACCAAGACCAGTCAGAGTCCCCTCCCCAGATTCTGACTCTGGAGGCAGAAATGCCAGCCACACAGGTCAGTCAGATACTGTGGTAAGTTGAATCTGGGGCCTTGTTCAGAGCGAGCTTGTTCAGAGCAGGATCTTGACCACCTGGTTTTGGGAGGCTACCAGCTGAGCCCAGCTCTGCAGTATTCCATCAACTCCTTCTCTGCCTTAGGTTCAGTCCCAATGAGACACCAAGAATGCTGAGCATGACAGAGACTGATAAATCCAGAATGCAGAACCAAAGCAAGAGACTACTTCCTTCAGGTAGCAGGGGCATCTTCTGTGTGCTAGAAAGGCCAGGGACACCTTTGTCTCCGAGTCAGCAGAGCCCAAGCATCAGTAGACATAGCACATTCTGAACTATTTCTCTGGGCTTCTAGGAGTCTCACCACAGATAACCAACTTTGATTTTTCAAGGTCTGTTCTTTTCTTGCTTTCTGCAAAGTATGGACGCAGGGCTGAACTTCATACTCAGCTGTCTCTGAACACATAGTGCCAGGTCTTCATCCTGTGCTCAAGGACCTTCCAGAAGGTCTGCTACAAAAGAGGGGCCCACATGCCAATGCTGGGCTCATCAGAGAGGTCATCAAACAGAATTTCCATCCGAAGATGGATTACATGTCAACACCACAAAGAGTCTACGCCTCCCAGGAAAATCCAAATTCCTTAACTTCTTCTTGAAACCCAGGATCACCCACAGTTCTGAAACTTGAAATGTTTTATTCAGCTGACATTCATTGAGTGTCAACTACATGTCAGATAATACTGGGTTCAAGATCTTGGACTCTAGCGGGCAGATGGACATAGAAACAAACTAATACAATTGGGTATTTTGAGTTTTACAAAAGAAGATGTGGAGAGTGACAGAAGAACTGGGGATGAGAAGCAGACCTCTCCTGTCTTGCCTGCTGCTTCTCTTAGCCTTGCATTTCAGTAAATCTGCCTGCACTGTTCTCCAAAAAAAAAAAAAAAAGAACTCAGGAGAAGCATCAGACTCTCCCTTTGGCAGAGCAGGTGACATTCGATCTCCAGGAGGAGATTACAGAGGAAGCAGAGGCCCAGGCCAGGGCTTGCACTTCCAGCTCCCCCCAGGAGAGAGTCCAGAACTTCATCTCTCTGATGGAAGCAGCACAAACTTCACACACATCCAGCATCTGAATGATACTAATTACCTCTATGTTTATTAAGTGCCCCATTAAATTTGACTCTAACCGACAGCACAGTTGGCTCCCTGGGTTAAATCCACACTAACTATTCAATTACACACAGCACAGGCAGAGTCATACTTGGCGGGGATTACTTCACTTGTCCTATGAAGGCACTTTTCCAGCTGAATGATAATGGTGCCTCTTAATTGTGTGATATTTTCCTCTTGAGGGACTTTAAGCCAGACCATCTCCCCAGAGAGAGATAGTAACTGGGTGTCGTCATCTCCATTTTGTAGTTGTAATTGAGTGAACTCTGTGAAGAGATCTGTCCCTAGCACATAAGCTGGAATCTTACTCCTCCTTCAGGACCCAGATCAAATTACCTTCTCTTTGAAGATTTTTCAGTTCCCCCATCAGAATTTCCCATGACAATTTCCCTGAAAGAAGCTAGGAAAAATGACTGAGCCCTCTCTGTGCACAGGACCCTGTGATAGGTACTGATCTGCAAACACTCACATGATCCTCCCAGTATTTCCATTCACCGCTGAGGAAACTGAGGCATAGGGAAGTTGAGTGAGAAGTTTTGCACTACACAGCTCATAAGTCTTAGAGTCAGGATTCAAACCCGAGCCCTTTGTCTTAACCACTGTAAAGGCTGGACTGGCCACAGTGCAGGTTCTCTGATCCCATGCAGACCGGGTAAAGGAGGAGTCAGAGTCCTCAGTAGTTTTGCAGGTTTTTTTTTTTTTTTTTTTTTTTTTTTTTTTATAGAGGCATGCTTTATTTATTTGTTTGCTGGTTTCTTTTGTTTTTTTTTTGTTTTGTTTATACATGCACTGGGTACAGTCAGAAGCGCGGGAGGGCGAGAGAATTCGCCAGAGCCAGAGCGGGGAGCAGAGCAGGCAGAAGGACCGAAGTACACTGCTGAGGGGAGCAGCGGGCGGCAGGAGAGGTCTGCGCGCCATGTGGGACCCTCCTCCGGTGGCCGGGGAGCAGCCGGGGATCGAACCGGCGCCGCAGAGGCCGCGCGCAGCTTCGCAACCCAGCGCTCAACCGCTGCGCCACCGGGGAGGCCCGTTTTGCAGGTTTTTTATTTGGGGTTCACCAGGCATATGGCAGGCAGGGGTGCTGGCTGGGGGGGTGGGAGGCTGGCAGGCCTCCCAGCCCCCAGCAAGTCTTCACTCTATCTGGGCTCTCTAGCGTTCGTTCTGCTGCTTCTCGGCTTCGGCTGCTGCTGGTGCTGGTGCTGCTGGCGTCCCCCCGTGACGCCGCCCTTAAAAGCACAGTCTTAGCTCAGCTGAATCCCATCTACCTATGCCCACACCCTACTCCAGGTGCCCACCATCAGGCATGCATGCAGGACAAGGATCCATCATCTATCCTGATGGCGGAAGGGCAGAAAAGCCTGATATTTTCTTTACCCTACAGTCCACCCCCTCAGGGTTTTCTGCCATACAGTCTATACATATATACACAATTTTCTAAGCAAACAAACAATGCAGCCATGGCCCACAAAAGCAAATACATCAAATAACAAAATACAACATAACAAAATACAACAGAACACAAATAAGTCCAGGCAGGGCACCAACCAAGTGCAAAAGACAATTATTGGTACCAGCAGATGAGCCACCAAATCTGCTGCCGAAGGCACTGCTCATACGAGGGAGGGGAAATCACACACGGCATCTGCTATAACACACCAGGAGCCGTCAGGCTTCCTGGCCTTCTCTGGCTGTAGTCTCGGCTACAAGGCACACACAGCATCCACCCCCAGGATGCACTAGCTCTGGGATTGGCAATTTTATTCTGTTGGGGGTAATCGCCAACCCTCAGGGTTTCTGTCTGCAGTTGCTCCAACACTCGGCCTTCATGGCCACCCATGCGACTCACAGACCCCTGCTCTCAAGCCAACCCACTGCACAAGCACATGGGTTGGGGATCCAAACTTTGCATTTGGCTTGGGCTCCACCCAAGCCACATTCCCCACCCGTCCCCCAAGGACGGGCTCCTCAGCTCCTCACCCTCACTCAAGAATGAGCAGGGCATCACCCATAGGTGATTTTACGAGACTCACAGGGCTTCAGCATACCCAGGCTGCTTAACAGCCGCTTTAGGGCTTCTCAACTTAGCATCAGTACCAGCTTTTGCCACCTTAGTTGGCTTTTCTCCTCCACCTGGCCACTGGGCATACACAGGCTGCTTTTGGCCATCTAGGCCAACTGGCCACCCCCAGATTCTCAAAAAAAAAAATAACCTGCCAAGGTCCTCCGCCTTCTGGCGGGATTGTCAGTCCAAGTTTATCAGTTCATCAGTCTATCAGTCCAAGTCCATCAGTTCAAGTCCATTGGCCTCTCCCTGCTTCAGCAACGGCCTGCTGCCTCAGGGGTCATTGGCTGGTCCTTTCCGGTGTCGTTGGCTGGTCCTTTCTGGTGTCGTTGGCTGGTCCTTTCGGGCGTCTCCTCCATGCGAGGTCTCGTCCCACAGCTCCGGACCATATCCACCTTCTGTGCCGCCATGGCACCTCCAGCGTCATCACAGGCAAACAGTCTGTTCTCCTTAGTCCCTCCAGGTCTTCGGAGGGCTCCAATACCCGTCTGCATGGATCTTGCCGACTTACGCCAATTGTAAGGGCAGAACTGGCCACAGTGCAGGTTCTCTGATCCCATGCAGACCGGGTAAAGGAGGAGTCAGAGTCCTCAGTAGTTTTGCAGGTTTTTTATTTGGGGTTCACCAGGCATATGGCAGGCAGGGGTGCTGGCTGGGGGGGTGGGAGGCTGGCAGGCCTCCCAGCCCCCAGCAAGTCTTCACTCTATCTGGGCTCTCTAGCGTTCGTTCTGCTGCTTCTCGGCTTCGGCTGAGGCTGGTGCTGGTGCTGCTGGCGTCCCCCCGTGACGCCGCCCTTAAAAGCACAGTCTTAGCTCAGCTGAATCCCATCTACCTATGCCCACACCCTATTCCAGGTGCCCACCATCAGGCATGCATTCAGGACAAGGATCCATCATCTATCCTGATGGCGGAAGGGCAGAAAAGCCTGATATTTTCTTTACCCTACAACCACACATAATCCTGGTCCATTCATTCACTCAACAAGTATTTATTGAACACCTACTGTGTAGCCATTGCTTAGAGTACAGTAAGGGTGTAGAGATGAGGAAAGCATGGTCCAATAAAGATGATCATGTAGCAGAAAAGACGAAGTTCAAGTACTTCCCCACAGGATTATTTTATTACATATCAGGCAATGGTAGCAGAGTTTAACTGAACTAGATAAGACAGTATATCAAGAAAAGAAATAAGCATTCTGGATGGCTCTTTATTTTCTGTAATACGGGGGTCAGACAACTCTCCTTTTTTTAGGTTCTGTCCCTAAGCAATGCCTGAGAATGCTAACATTTGCTTTAGGGATTTCCTCAAATCCCTGCCCTCTGAATTATAGCTTTCCCAGCTGTAAAATGGGAATGAAGATAGCAATGGACTGGCAGCAGCCCAAATAGCTGTCAGCAGGGAACCACTTAAATAATGCTGGAATGTCTATACTACGAAATATGCAACTATTAAAAAGCAACGCTAAACACTGGAGAAGGAGTTCTAAGATATATTGAGGTTCAGAGCAGTGGGTATGAAATGCTGGTATTTGTGTAAATAAAAAAGGGGGCAAGAAAGGTACATATTTATATGTGCGAGAGCTATCTCAGCAAGGTTGCACAAGAAACAGTCAATAGGATCCCCCAGCACACCCCCAAGGAGGGGACCTGGACAAAGGCATCATGAGGAGGCTTATTTTTAGTGTGTGCCACTTTGAATTTTGTACTCTATGCACGTACCTTCCTGAAAAGATAAATTAATCAAGAAGATTCTAATAAAACATTTTGATGGGGACAAGAACGCAGCCAAATAGCCCTGCTCACAGCCTCCCACTTCGTGGTGTTATTGTTCATTTCAAAGGAGAGGTCAGATTAGAACCCTTTCAAAAATCTAAAACAATGAGAACACGTGTTGCTCCTAATGAGACGAGGGAAGAATAAGAACCAAGAAGAGAAAGGAGGAGGATAAGAGAGAAACAAAGAGGTCATGCATAGAGAGGATGACCAACAGAGAGAAAATCCACAATTACTTTAGTGCCATTGAGACCCTAAGGCAGTTGTGCTACCTGCTTCTTTCTAGCCAGCTGCCAGGTTGCCATGGTAATGGAATAACATGTGATGAGCTTATTTATGATTCTGAAAACATTAAAAAAAAAAAACCACCAGCAAGTTGTAGATCAGCAATATTAAACAGAGGTGGCGCCCTGTGAAAGGAAGCATCAGGGTGACTTTCTTGGGACTTGAGCTTTTCCCTTGAAAACAGCCAGGGATGGGGGGTTGGGGGTGTAGGTGGCGGGAGAAGAGGGAAGGGGGAGAGTGATGGGGGAGGGTCAGTCTAGAGCACAGTGTCAAAAACCCAAGCATGTATCCAAATCACCTGGAGGGCTAGTTAAAATACAGATTGCTGGGCCTCCCTGGTGGCACAGGGGTTAAAGACACAGCACTGTCAAGCTATTGCCAGCCACTGAAACATGAGTTTGATCCCCAGACAGGGAGCTACTCACATGGTGCAGCAGCCCTCTCCTGCCTCGCCCGCTGCTCCCCACAGCAGTGTGTTCCAGTAGATCTGCCTGTTCTGCTCCCCACTCTGTCTCTGGTGAATCCTCTCACCCACCCCACCCCCACACCTCTGGCCTACACCCCAGTTCTTATATACATCAATAAATAAATCTTTAAATATAATAATAAAATAAAATACAGATTGCTGTGCCTGTTGCCAGAGTTCAGACTCAGCAGGTCTGGCATTTTCAGTGAGTTCCTAGGAGATGTGGATACTGTGGTTTGGGGACCATATTTGGAGAATCACCACTCTAAATATCTTGAAAGACCTCTCCAATTCAGGTTTCTGTGAGCGTGGACTCCAGTTCCCACTGGCCCTGAGTGCAAGCATCTCTTCCATCTGCTCCTCTGTTAACTAAACAGCTACAATTTCCTGATGGAGGTTGTAAGATAGCCCAAGGCACTTGGGGGGCCTGGGCTTGGAGAGCAGCTTCCCAAGCAGAGGCCAGTACCTCCTAGCAAGTAATAGCTTGGGAAGATTGGCTGACACTCCAGCTAACTTTGCCAGACTCTCTTGTGGGATCAATTAACCAGGTGTGGTGGTCAACAGGTGCCTCTGGGCCAGAGGAAAGGCAGCTGCCAGTAAGGACTGTGGCCAAGCAAGGGCCAGAGCTGGCTGGAGTGGATTTGCAAATGCCAAAAGCTAAATCTTCAATCACTGTAATTCACCACAGTGGGATTCTGATTCCCCACAGAAATAAGACAGGCAGACAAATCCAAACACCCAATCCATCCAACACACACAACAGCAGTCTGAGTGAGAAAGTTTGTGGCTGGATAGAATGCAACATTAACGATGAGTCCTCACGAATTTGGGATTTCTTATACTTCCAAAACACTTTTGTAGAGCACCAATAATGTGCCAGACACTGTGCCAGCATGATGCTCTCATGGATGGTGAGCAGGAGTGGCCCTCACCCTCTTGGAACCCGTGTTGAAATAAAAAGAGACAGACATTACTCAAAGAATCATACAATTTAATTATGCTGTGGTTATGTAAGTAAATTAGAAATTTAAAAAGAATCACATAAATACATGAAATTCATAAGTGATGAGTGCAATTTTTTTTTTTTTTTTTTAAGTATAACGTGATGGCAGGAACTAGTAATTTATCTTAGAGAGGCCCAGGAGGGCGTCCTGGAGACAGCAGTTTGGGCTAAGTTCTGAGCAGAAATTGACCAAAGAAAAAAGTTGCTTTCCAGTCAGAGGCCACAGCTCAGGCAAAAGCCCTATTGTGAAAAGAGCAGAAATCATGAGAGGAACTGAAACAAAGAAATCAAAGCAGCTGGAGCTATTTTCCTGTCCTCGCCTGCGTGGTGGTGATGTGCTGGTCAGAGGCAGGGTTTCTGGAAAGTGCTGCTCTTCTGGCCCAGGATGGAGTCTGTTTTGTCTCTCCCCTCCCTGTTCTGTTCCACAGTCGCGTGTCTTTCTCTGGCTCCTCTCCAACCTCGGTTCTTAAGACTCTCCTCCAATGCAGCTCCCCAGGCCAAGGCCCTGAAACCCAGCAACATATGGCAATGTAATCTAACAGCTTCACACAGCCCCTTCCCTTTAGCTCCAGCTCAGTGCCAACTCCCTATGTGCCATCCATCAATCCTTTACCTGCCATAAAAGAACATGGGTTGTCATTTAAACTTATTTCTTCAGTTTGCTTCCTGGGCCTCAGGCAGCCAGTTCCATCTGTAAATGGCTTTGTGCAGTTCCGCGTACTTTGCATCCTCGGCGGGTTTCTCCACAAGTTCACATAGAAATGCCTTGTGGATTTCCTTTGGGGGTTCAGCCAAGTGCAACCCCGGGTGATTTGAAAGCATGACCCTGCATAGTAAATGGATGATGTCTCCACAAACCCTTCATCTGGGTTTGCCGAGCATTTTACAGACAGAATAGCATGGAACATGGTAATGTTTACTAAAAATGTGGGAATGAGCCATTTTACAAGGTGTTCACGGGATCAGAGGATTCAGACTTAGAGGGAACTTTGAGATCTTGTAGTCTAACACTGTCCTTTTGCAGATCATCTCAAAGAGCTGAAATAACTTGTCCATCATCACAGAACAAGTTCCTAGAGGAGCCGGGCCTAGAAACTTGGAGTTTCTTGATGCCCAGTAGAAGGGCAGAGTCCAATTAGTAAACCAGTTAACATACAATATACAGGACCTCCAAGGAAGCTGACATTCTGAAGAGCTGAGTAACGGTCCTTCTGCACAGGGAGTAATCTGGAGAGTCTCCATGGGAAGGGAGTTCAGGGAATCAGTCTTACTGCATGTAGCGACCACTCATTGTGTTATTTTTATCCATTTGGTTTCACTTTAGACCTGGTTCCTATTTCACACTGATGACTAAAGGCCCTTGGGTGAGGAAAAGGGAAATCAGGAAGAAGATTCTTTCATATGCTGCAAATCTTTCCAGAATTTTTTCTTATAACATTTCCTTTCCAGGGCGCCAAGTAGCTTCTCAAAGCTCCTGTGTTTTCAGTCCCCTGTTCACCTTCACTGTAATTATTTTGGGAAAGTTTAGATTCCTTATCATGACTTTAATAAAATGCCAGCTCAAGCTAAGCAAGCTGGGCTTCCATTCTGAGTCTTGTCAAATTGCCTCAATAGGTTCACTGAATAGGAATTATTGTTAGATTTTTTTTCAGTGTGATAACAGTATTGTGACTATGTTAAAGGAGAGACTTTATCTTTTTGAGATAAAAACTGAAATATTTCTGGGTGAAATGATATGAAGTCTGAAATTTCCTTCAAAACATAGCAGGGAAAGGTAAAGAAAAATATGCTTCCTTAACACATTGTTCTCCACTACTTTTCTCTTACAAGTTCTTTTTGTTGCATCTTTCCCCAGTCTGTGAATCTGTTTATTTGTACTGGCAATGGCATTTGCCTTCTGGAGACCCAAGAGAAAAGAGAATATGGGTGCCGGATCCAAAGAGGTTTAGGTTCAAAATCCCAGTGTTAGGGGAGGTACCACATCCCCACCCCACTTCCATACGCCACTGTGGACTGCAGGTCCATGTGCTACTGGGGACGAGGAAGGAAGCTGAGCAGCCAAGTGAAGCTAAACAACATGGAAGGCAGGTAGGCTAAATGGGAGAGCTTTTGCTTCTGCGGCCTGACTTGCACCCTGGTGCTGCTGGGAAGGAGACATAGAAGGAGACATGGCGGAGACACGGAGAGACACTTGGAAGAGACACATGGGTGAGGCACACTTGGGAAGGCTGACAATGGCGGCTGTTATCTGATGTGGTATCTCCTTTTGTCTTCACTTTCTGGGACCTGCTTCAGAACCCCTTTACTATGGTTCCTTGCCAGAACTTTCCTTAGATTTGTGGCTTCTATTCCTGCTATATTAATGTTCCTTCTTTCTTCAAGCCCAGCTAAATGTTATCTGCTCTGCAAAGCCTTTTCTGAATTCCCCCCACCTGCTCTGTTCCTACGGCACCTGACACACACCTCTATTACACACCTCTATTATAGACCCGGTGGATCTGTCTGTGTGTAATTATCTGCTTGCCTGCCTGCCTGCCTGCCTGCCTGCCTGCCTGCCTGCCTTGCTAGATGAAATATCTACCATAGCAAGTTTGAAGAATGCTTGGAGTCCCCAATACTGAATAGAACACAGCAAACACTTGATAAATATCAATTAATTTGAATCATATCTTTCTATTTCTTGGTTCCTAGACACTAAACAGCACTCTGGCAGGTGTTAGTACTTTGATGTCCAATGGATGAATTATCAAAGGATGGGTGAACACCTGAATGAATGATGAACTATGCAAATAAATTAAGGATGAATTTTCATCTTTGATTAATAGTCTGTGACATGTGGGTCAGAGGTGAATCTTGGGCCCTTTAATGCTAGGTTCGCTGGTAAAATCACCAGATCAAAGTTCTGATGTTAATCAGAAATGTCACTACCACCATGTCACCGTGACGAGGGCATGTACAAAGTACGTGCCAACCTTGCACAACCTCCCTGTCAGCCACAGGAAATCCTCACTGTATCTGGCAGGGTCCACAGAGAACCCATTGCTGCTGCTCAAAGGGAAATCTGATATTTGTTGTGAGGAGCTGGCAGGAATCAGCCTGAAGAAGCTGAGGAGGGGTGTAGTGGCAGCAAGGCACAGGGCAGGATCTCTGTGACCCAGGCAGTTGGGTAAAGGAGGGTCCTGGAGCCCTCAGAGGCTTTTTCAGGCTTTTATTGAGCTTTTTTTTTTTTTTTTAAAGTTTTATTTATTTATTTATTTATTTGTTTGTTTTGTTTTTACATGCACTGGGTACAGTCAGAAGCGTGGGAGGGTGAGAGAATTCACCAGGGAGCAGAGCAGGCAGAAGGACCAAAGTACACTGCTGAGGGGAGCAGTGGGCGGCAGGAGAGGTCTGCGCGCCATGTGGGGCCCTCCTCCGGTGGCCGGGGAGCAGCCGGGGATCGAACAGGCACCACAGAGGCTGCGGGCAGCTTCGCAACCCAGCGCTCAACCGCTGCGCCACCGGGGAGGCCCTTTTATTGAGCTTTTTACATCATTTATAGTGTGACACCCAGGTACACGTCAGGCAGGGGGCCTAGGGGTTGAGGAGGCTGGCAGGCCTCCCAGGCCCCAGCGAGTCTTCACTCTTTCTGGGCTCTCTGGCCTTCTCTTGTGGGTGTTTCTCTGCTGCTGCCTCTGCTGCCATTGCTATTGCTCTTGTTCTGCTGGTGTCCAGTGATACCACCCTTATAAGCCCAGTCTCTCAGCCCAGGTGCGCCCACCTATGCATGCCCACACCCTACTCAAGGTGTCCACCATCAGGCAAACGTGTAAGAACACAGGTGTCTATCATTAATACTAATGGTGGGAGGGCTGAAAATCCTGACAATTTTCACTTATCCTACACAGGGGGAGCTTTGCTCCAGGTCATTGTGTTTGTTTGGAGGCAGACGAGTGCATCTACAAGCCCTGCCTTCCCCATTTACTGTCTGTGTGAGATTGGACAACTACCCAATGGCTTCTTCTTCCACCATAAAATGAGGTGTAGAGGGTCAGGAATGACCACTGAGCAGGTTTTCTAGGATCCAGCAGACCGGGTAAAGGAGGAGTCAGAGTCCTCAATGGTTTTGCAGGCTTTTATTTGGATTACCAGGTACATGGAAGGCAGGCCCCAGCAAGTCTTCACTCTATCTGGGCTCTCCGGCCTTCTCTGCTTCTCTCTCCGCTTCTGTTCGTTCTCGGCTTCTTGGCTTCTGCTGGCGTCCCCGTGATGCCGACCTTAAAAGCCCAGTCTTAGCCCAGGTGAATCCCATCTACCTATGCCCACACCCTACTCTAGGTGCCCGCCATCAGGCATGCATTCAGGACCGCAAGGATCCATCCTCTATCCTGATGGCGGGAGGGCAGAAAAGCCTGACATTTTTCCTTACCCTACGTGAGGGTTGTGTGTTCCTAATCCTCAGATTTCCTGAATGAGATCACGTATGTTACATGATTGGCACTTAGTAAGCATGAAGAGTTGTTTTTATTCTACTGCTCTGACCTAGGACAACTAGATTCCTGTAAGGGGTTGGGTGGCAGTGAGTGGGCTGACCCAGGGTGACGGGAGTTAGCAAGATGCCAGCTCTCAGCCTTGGATTAGGGAGGGATTCTGGTGTTTAGCAGAGTTCCAGCCCCAAGGATGGGGCTAAGCATGGAAGCTAATCTTCATTCTCTATCATTTCTGCGTGAGCAGGAACAAAATAATGTAGGGTGGGGAAAGCTAGAGGATTCCAGATTGGGAATCAGCACTGGTGGGAAACCCTAGTGACTCTACTTCCAGTCTAGAATGAGGGTTCTTGGTCTGACCGGAGCCCAGAATTTCTGCATCCAGACATAATGGAGTTCCCTTAACTGCACTATAACCACAGAGGGGAAGTGAAACTGCAACCCATCCCCTGACACTGGACACCCATTTCAGATGGCAGACTGGAAACTGGAAATCTGCAGGCTTTGGGTTTTATATGCAAACAACTTAAAAACAAATAATGGGAACTTCCTCTAGCTGTGCTTGCAAGGTCCTGGTGTCATTAAGATCCTCCAACTCAGACTCCAACTGAGAAGAGTCCTCCCAACAGGTGTTCCTCTGGGTCATTATCTTCCCTGATGAGCCAGACTGGAGTAAGCACCCATAAACTGAATTTTCTCCTTTTGGCTTTCTCCAGGGGGGATCCTGGAGCAGAAGCTGACTTGGGAATCACATAGCCTCCCCTAACTGGAAACATCTGAGAGCCTAGGACAGGAACTGGGCAGAGAAAAATGGGGGTGTCAGATAGCCTGACAGATGTAACTGATCTGGACCCCCTCAGTGCTCTCTAGATTTCCCTGCGAACAAAGTCTTGCATCTGGGGCCTCTGGCATTCCTAGCAAGCCTGACATCACCAATGACTGGGGAACAGCGACATCTCCTGGGTTCCTGTGGCCATGGCCCTCCTCTTAGATTAGAGAACTATTCAAAGGACAATTTTAAGTGCCCGATGCCTTTAGAATCTTGGAACAAAGAGGTTTTGGCCTCTGATTCAGTTGGTCTGGAGTAGGTGCCTAAGAGTCTGCATTTCTTTTTTCTTTTTTTAAATATATTTTTTACATCATTTTTAATTTTTGCACAATGTATGCATTTTCATCTTGGTTATAGCCCCACCCCACCCCCACCCCCGTAGTGTGTTTCTGGTTTATAGTTGCTTGTTGATTTTGATTTTTACTTTATTATAATTAGTCTTTTTCCTGGTCTCTTATTTAGGTTTTCTAAATTTCTGCTATGAGTGAGACCATCTGGTATTTTTCTTTTTCTTTCTAGCTTATTTCATTGAGCATGATCCCTTCCAGCTCCATCTATGTTGCTGCAAATTGCATGAGTTTATCTTTTTTGATTGCTGAATAGCAGCACTATTTACAATAGCTAAGCTATGGAAACAACTCAAATGCCCAAAAATAGATGACTGGATCAAGAAGATGTGGTACATATACACAATGGAATATTACTCAGCAATCAAAAGAGAGTCTGCATTTCTAACAAGTCCCCACATCATACCAATACTGCTGGTCAAGGGACCACACTCTGACTAGAAAGCTTAATATATGTCAATTACATCTCATAAATCTGGGGCGGGGAGTGAGGGCTCAAACATGAATCAGAACTGGTCCCACACTCCTGAAGGGTCTCAGGAAAGGAGACAATTTTCCCATGCATAAAATCAGTCAACCACAGGCCAGGAGGGAGGATCGGTGTGGGTGGGAATGCTTCTGGGAGAGGTGAGACCCAACGGGGTCTTTGCAAGTTGGTCAGATCCTCACCTGCAGGGACCTGTGTAAAGGATCAGCCAGAGATAGGCTTCCTGTGCCAGCATGTCACCAACCCAGAAAACCAACCTGGTTAACTTGGGGCAGGTCTGAAGATCCCAAGCAAGGTGAATGTTTACAATACTCACAAGTGACATTTTTTTTTTTTTAAATAGAGGCATGTTTTATTTATTTATTTATTTGTTTGTTTGTTTGTTTATACAAGCACTGGGCACAGTCAGAAGCTCGGGAGGGTGAGAGAATTCACCAGAGCCAGAGCGGGGAGCAGAGCAGGCAGAAGGACCAAAGTACACTGCTGAGGGGAGCAGCGGGCAGCATGAGAGGTCTGCGCGCCATGTGGGACCCTCCTCCGGTGGCCGGGGAGCAGCCAGGGATCGAACCGGCGCCGCAGAGGCCGCAGTCAGCATTGCAACCCAGCGTTCAACCACTGCGCCACCAGGGAGGCCCCACAAGTGACATTTCTGAGCAACCGAGTCACTTGCTTCACCTCTGAAGTCAGACTTCACCTCTTAAATTCTTCTAAGGACCTTCCCAAAGGTAGAGTTTCCCAAAAAGAGGTAAAATTCTGAGTCACCATCCAATCACAGCCCCTTTTGCTTGGCTAGGACCATAGTGAAGTACGAGAAGGAGGCCCATTGGCTCCATTTTACAGAATAGGAAACTGAGCCTCCGGGAGGGAAGTCAAGTGACTTAGCCTGAGGCCACCGGGGGACCACTGATCCCCTCACTCTGACATAGCAGTCAGGCACACTCATGAAACATCTGCTGTTGCTGACCCCATAAAAAACAGGCAGTGAGGAAAGGGGTGGGGTGTCAAGAGATTCTGAGAATCTGGGGTCCGGGCTTCTCCTTCCGTGCACAGTGGCCTGAGGCTGGGAAAGCTGCCATCATCCAGGGAGGGTGATGAAAGCAGCTTTTACAAAGCAGGGTCTGAGGCCCTCAGACAGGCCCCCTTTGTCGACTTCTTCTGCCCTCCCCACCCCCAAGCTCACTGCCTTTAGCAGCACCCTCTCTGAATGGCTGGCTCCAACACACTGGAAATTTGCAACACAAATGCACTGCTTGTCTGTTTTCGGTGGAGCCTCTCTGCCCCAGCCTTTTGGGCCTTTTAAAGTCTGCCTTTCTCTGGGATGCTTTCTTTTCCACGCAGCTCAAGCCCCCAGCCCTTAGACACCGGCACGAACGTTAATGAAGGCTGGGTTAAAATCCATCCTGGGAAGAGAGGCTGGTGGGAGCACAGTGTTCCCACCACCACTCCAAGGACAAGGTTGGGGGGGGGGCTGGGCTCTCATTCTAAGGCTCTGTCTGGATTCCTCCCTCCATCCTCTACCTCAGTGGGTCTGAGAATTTACTGCAAATAAAGCTTGTCACCCAAATGGCTCCCAGCTGTCCTCACCACCACCCTGCCAGACTTTTCAGCTAGCAACCCATCCTAAGAACTACAGGAACACCTGCCAAGCATACCAGACATTTTACAAGCATATTTCTGATCCTCACAACCTGGGAGGTAGGTCTTAATAGCCCTGTTTGGAATGATGGGGTAACCAAGGTTCAGAGAGGTTAAACACCTTGCACAAAACCACACAGCTTACAAGTGGCAGAGCAGAGCTTCAAATCCAAATCTCTCTGCCACCCAAACTCAGGCCTCTCTCTCTGGCTCCAGTCTGATGCTCACCCAACTTTCCAGTGACTTCTTTTTTCTAATTCTTGGAGCATTTACAGTGTGTCCCTCTTGGATCTTCCTGCCTGGGGTAAATACATGGCTTCTACCTGCCTGTCTCCTGAAGCGCTCCGAAGACAAGCTCTCTCCACACAATACTTTCCTCTTAGCACGCAAGAAAATGCCAGGTGGGTGGGAGGAGAAAGCTCACCCTACTCCCTTACCCTGTTCAAAAAGGACAGCTAATCCAGCAAACTATGTAGACCTTCTTAGGTGCTGAATAGATGTTTGTGGGATGAGGAAATAAATCCCCACTTAAGAACTGGAGGAGCTTTCTCTCACCGCTGGTGGGATGCTATTTTGGAAAATTGACAGTTTAAAACTTCACTTATCATGTGTCCCAGCAATTCCACTTCTGGGTACCCACCCAAAAGCAATGCATGCCACCATTCACATAGAGTCTTATACATGAACATTCATAGCAGCCATTATTCATAATAGCCTCAAGCTGAAATCAACCTAAATGTCCATCATGGTGAATGTCATACAGCCACAAAATGGAATATTACTCAGCCATAAAAATGAACAGACTAATGATGCAAGACTCAATTGGAATGAATCTCAAAAAACACTAGGCAGCGCGAAAGAAGACTGACACCTAAGAGTACATATCATAAGGCTCCATAACTTACATGAATTTTCTAGCAAAGAAAAAGCTATAGACAGAAATCATATCAGTGGTTGGAGTGGGAACTAATGGCAGTTGGGTGGATGTGACCTAAACAGAATTGGGGTGGTAACATATGAACAACTGCATCAATTTATGAAAGCTCATTGAGCCGTAGACTGAAAACAAGTGACTTTCACCATATGTATGAATTATACTTCAGTGGAATTGTTAAAGTTCTAAAAAAAATAAAAGTAGAAGACAAATAAAAGTTCTTGGTAGTCAAGGAAAGTTGGTAGGAGAGCATAAGCTGGGTGTAGGGCACTGAATTTGGAAGTCAGAAACCCTCTTTGATTTGGCTATACCACCTACCACCCAGCTCTGTGACTGAGGATAAATGGGTAACCTCTCTGAATACCCTTTCATTATTTATAACAACAATGGTAAAAGGTAATTTGTGACACAGTCTATGACAGGCTTTAATCCTCACTCAACAGTCTCATGAGTTAAACCCTATCAGCCCCATTTTACAAATGAGGAAGCTGAGATCAGGCACAAAGTCCTTAGCCAGAGCTTCAGCTGGGGTCGAATGCTAATCCCAGGGCTTCTCCAGCCTACTCTGTGTATCCTACAGCTGTGCTCTGGTCCTGTGTCCATTCCAGGGGTCCAGCGCTATGTGGCCCCTACCTGGCAGTCATTGAGATGCCCTATTCCTCCTGACTATACCAGCACCCATCTGCTGCCTGCTGCTGTGACCCCTCAGCCCACTCTCACTCCCTGAGGAATCTCAGATCCCTGTGGAACTGGCCTGACCTGACCATTTCCTACCCAGGCCAGAAGGTTGATATGCTGCCCAGTCCCGGCTCCCATGGGGAACACTTCACATTTACTTTGTGCTAAGAACCTGACTCAGTGCAGGCCAAGAAACAAGATCACAAAATATCATTGCTAGACGTTTCCTTCAGAAACCACTGCTTCTAACTGTAATCCCCCAGAGATGTTCTTGGGGCAGAAAGATTGAGTGTCAGCTCCCCCTCTTCTTCAACTAGAGCAGCCCCAATTTAAAAATCTGTTTTACAAGGAGGGTGGGAATTGTATGGGGACTATAACCAAGATAAAAATGAATACATTGTGCAAAAATGAAAAATGATGTAAAAAATATATAAAATGAAATTTTGAAAGTTAAAAAATAAATAAATAAAAATCTGTTTTATATACTTCACTTCCATAGAAGATTTCCAAGGACTGGGCTATGCCACTTTTTGAAAAGTTTGAAAATTGCTGTTCTGTGCAAACTCTCAAGTTTCTAGGTATAGAAACTGAGGCCCGGAGGGTGGAAGTAACGAGCTGTGGGTCACAGAGGTCATGACTGACAGGCGCAGGAGGAACAGCGAGACTCTGGACTTGGAGCTGAGAGCATTTCCCTCATGTCTGATGCAGCTGTGTAGGGCATCAGCGCTTCTGCCTCACACACCTCTGTGCCATTCTTGAGGATATTTAGCTATTGGCTGGAGAAATCTGGAAGCCCAACACCCCTCCCAAGGTTCTCCATATCTTTCCTCTCACTTCACACTTCTCTGAGGCCACTCAGCCTTGACACCCCTGGACAAATGCTCCCGGCTAGCCACCTACGCCAGCCTGCCTCCCCAGCAGGCACAAATTGGAGAGAGGAAGGTCTTGATAATTGGAAGACAAGGGAGCTGGCGAACAACTTTCCTCACTAAGAACAGCAAAACACTTTCCTGAACTGGCTACCCAAAAATGAAATAAAGTTGCATGTGGACAAAACAAAATTATATGAACTTTGCTAAAAGGCACATTTATGCCAGGGAGTAAATGAACCCTTGGTGTTTCCCTGTTAGGAGTCCTCCCAGGATTAGCGTAGCTGGATTATAGTCGCTCTTCCTCTTGGAATTATGTTATAACTTTGAGCTCCATTCCTTCCCTCAAAGATAAAGGGAAAGTTCAATACACATCTTAATTTGCAAGGGGCAAATTTCCCCTATTAGATTTTGTCAGCGTGATGCTAAAAATGGTCCTTTGGTTGACTTGTGGGTAATTGATTCTCTGACGCTGACAACGCTTAGGAAAATGAAGGTATAAATGATTGGAGAGTCACGCAGCCGCTGGAGCGACCGGGTGTCTGTGGAACTGGAGCAGCGCCTTACAGCAGAGAGAGGTCGACCACATCAGAGGTGAGAGGGGTGTCCTTGGGGGCTAGGTGGGATGGGGGCCAGAAAGTTGACCTTCTCACCCACTCAGAGACACCAAGATCAAGAGACTCAACACAATCCTCTTTGCCCAAGGACTGGTGAGTACATTTGGGCCCCCTGAGAGGCTCTGGAATGTGCTTTTGACGGTTGGCACAATTTTGAGGTTGTCCTCAGCCCATGCAGAAGTGGTGGGCCCACAGGTGTCTGTTGGAGGCAGATGAGGTCTAAATCCTCCTTCGAGGGTGTGCAGGCAGGTTTCCGGGGAAAGACATAAGCCTACTAGAGTCTCCTGTCAACAATGGGATTCTGCCATGGATCGGAAAGGAGCCAAGTAACTGTGCAAATCAATACCGCTCATTGATTGCTCAGAACCGATTCAACATAATTGCCTGAAAATTGATAACATTTTGCTTTCTTGCTCAATTGCAGCCGCGCTTCTTATTCCAGGTTTCCGACACAATTATCTCTCTTTGGAGCGCTCCATTACCTCCATGCTTGCCTCTTGATCCTTGTTTCAATGATCCTGAAGTATTTGTGTCTTTCCCCTGTAAGCTGCCTCAAATCCTTTCTGGAAGGAGGTGGGGTGTCATTCCTTTAAATGACAATTCAAGATGCTTCTTCGTTAAAAACTTAGATCTCTTTCAACCTGAAACACTATTGGTGAAACAATTTATAAATGAATCAGGATGCTAATGTTTCAGGGCTCTTAAATTACAAAGCAGAACATTTAAGAAAGGTAAGTTTTTTCCTAGGTGTTCAAAAGTAGCCTTGCTAGTTTTGGTGCTTGAGACCTAACCTCTTTTTAGCTGAAGGCACACCCACAGGATTATCATTCTTGACTGTAAGACTGGCAAAAATACCAACTGGCGTAAATCAAGTGCCTGTTTATCCAGAATCCAGATGACTTCAAATACATCTGATCACAGAAATCATTTGTAAGCACTGCAGAAAGCTAACTGATACTGGTAAAGATAGATAATTAACCCTAAAATGACTACGGAGCCTTCAAAGTGTAGCCGATGGTGAGATGGATTTAGACTACACTTAATTCAGTCAATACTACCTCCTTTGACTGGTCGTGTGGCCCAAGTCTGTCAACAGCTCTTTTGTCTGTGGTGACACAACTTCTAGTCTTATCATGCCATAAGATGGATGATTCTTGTTGTTTCCTATCTTTTTGTCCAGTTGGAGTTTGCGACCTCATGGATTAAGTTCTCATAGCCAAGATATTGCAATGGCTATGACCTATCTCTGGGTCACAAGGTTATGGCAAATATAGGGCCTCTTGGTTTACCAGATAATGCAGTTGCTTGGCATTATTCCAAAAGGGGGGGGGGGCGTATCTATTTATTGTGACTGCCCCTGCCCTGCCATCCAAGTCTTCCCTTCTATCATATTATTTTCTTTTTTTTTAAAAGATTTATTTATTTATTTATGCATACAAGAGCTGGGGTACAGGCTGGGGGTACAGAGCTGGGGTATAGAGACGTGGGGGGGGGAGGTGAGAGGATTCGCCAGAGACAGGGTGGGGAACAGAACAGGCAGACTGATGAAATACACTGAGGGGAGCAGCGGGCGAAACAGGAGAGGTCTGCTGCACCATGTGGGTTGCTCCCTGGCTGGCTGGGGATCGAACTCATGCTGCAGAGGCTGTGGATTCCTTTACAGTGTGGTGCTTAACCCCTTGCACCACCAGGGAGGCCCTATCATGTTATTTTCAACTCCTTAAACAACCAGATGTGCACAGGGATGCACCAACCAAACAGGTGTTCCTGTTTGTCCCCCTTTTTCTTTCCCCAAAGACCCAAAGACAAAGTGCAAAAGCTTTCAGTTCTTTTTCAGAATCGTTTCCCATGTGCAGGTGATGAATTCTGAAACACCCCATGAATAGGGAGCTGGTGAATGGGGTATTGTATAGGGAGGTTGCTGTGCCCAGGGGGCCGTCTGCTGCCTGGGAGGTCCCTTCTGAAGTGCCCACTCCCAAATGAATTTGATGGAGAACCATAGAAAAGGGCTCCTCTCCTGTCTGGGCTCATTCTTCGCCTGTAAAATGCAGATCGTGATACCTGCTCTAGAGGGCAAGTCTGAGGGTGAATTGTAGGAGCCAGAAAAGCAGGGGCCTTTTGGGAATTACTTGTTCCAGCCCTGAGGGAAGGGGCAGGAGGTGAGGAGGCCTAGGGCAAGTGTAGGCCAAGAGCAGGGGTTTGTGTTTGCTCTGGAGGGAGTAGGAGGCCCAGGGCTTCTGAGCAGGAGAATGAGATGAAAGAGTGGCTGGAAAGTGCCCAGGTCTTTAAAAGATGAGCAGCAAAGAAACCAAGAAAACCCGGGCTGCAGCAGGGATATAGAAAAAGTAGTGGTTGTATCAAGGGGCTGGTCTTGCTCCAAAGATCTCCCTGCTAGGAAATCTCACTGCCAGAGAGTCAGCCTGGATCAGACTGGTTGAAGGGGAACCAGATGTGAGATGGTGTGATGAGGACAGGAGACTGAAGAGCCATGGTCTGCGGAGATTTGGTCTAATGCATCTAAAAGGGCTTGTCATGTGGACAGAGGTACAGAAACTCTGGGTGGCACAGTAGGTGGATGTCAAAGGCAGAGCAGTAGGGGCAGATACCATGCTCTCATCTTTCTCTGGCCCAGTCCTTACCAGAATAGTAGAAGCTAAATAAGTATTTGCAGGATGTGATGAGCAAAACTCCTATCGAATAAGACAGACTGGCTTTGAGGTAGTGAGCTGCCTGTCACCCACAGGCAGCAAGCGTTTGAGTAGGAACTGGAGGATTTTCTATAGGGTTTGGGAAGGGAGAGGGTATACCTCAAGGAGGGGTTGACTTAGGGCAGCTCTGGAGGATTGGGGGACTTGGGCTGTGCAAAGGAGTCCCCATGGGAGTTCCCCTGGGGATCAGGGCACTCCCTGGGTTAGTCAAGACCCCAGGGCCTGTGGGGAGGGGTATGATATCCTTTGAGGGCAAGTGAGCCCCGAAAAGAAAGTGGATTCCACCAGTGCTGGCCCTGCCTGATGGAAATCACTCCTCAGCAGGACCAAGGAGGACAGGAGGACGTGGGGCGATCACAGGTTCTGCCTTTTGGGGGCTGGCTGGGGCTCTGGATGGGTCTGCACCCCCATGGAGTGTCTATCCCGCTGATGGGGAATGGGAAGACCCAGCTCCTAGGTGGCCGATTCATCCCTGGCCAGCAGCCGTTTCCACCCTAGGCAGGTCTCTGTTGACAGCTCTGGTGGAGCTGGGTTCTTCTCCCCGCTGACTGTTCTTCCCTTAATTGTAGAGCACCATGTAAGCAGCCCCAATTAAGGGTAATTAGGTGATCCCTGGGATGATCCTACTACACTGGCTCCTCAGGTTCCTGGGTCTCTTACTGGCAAAATCTAAGCATCTAGAGCAAGATTTATAGCTATTTCTTCTTTCCAACTTCCTACAAAATAAAAATAGGGCAAGCCTGCCCTTTGAGTCAGTCTAATATTAGATAATCACAGCAAAGACTTATGGAGAATTCCCTACATGCCAACCTACTCACTTCAGTTATCTCTTCTCATCTACCGTTCACAACACCTAACACAGGAGCCTCCCTGGTGGTACAAGGGGTTAAACACCGCACTATGAAGCAATCCGCAGCCTCTGCAACACGAGTCTGATCCTCAGCCAGCCAGGGAGCAACCCACAAAGCGAAGCAGACCGCTCCTATCTCGCCCACTGCTTCCCTCAGCAGTGTATTTCAGTCAGTCTGCCTGTTCTGTTCCCCACTCTGTCCTCTCACACAGACACCCCACCCCCTGCATCTCTGGCCTGTACCCCATATCTTGTATGCATAAATAAATAAATCTTAAAAAAAAAAGAAAAGACCCAATGTAGTAGGCATAGTTAATAAGACACCATTTTATGAATGGGGAAACTGAGGCTCAGAAAGGAGAAGTCACTGTCCTGGGACACACAAATCTGAGCCAAGATATGAACTCAAATTTGTCTGACAAAGAGCCTAAGCTATTAAGTCCACTCACTAGGTACCACACTGGATAGCGGTGACTTAGGGCAAAGGAAAGATGCTTGCTTAGCCCATCCCTTGCTGAGGCCTGATTTCCATATGCAATGCCCTATAGGAAGGAGAAGCTTCACCATTATCCTTAGTTTTCTGTTCAACCCTATGAGATCAGCAGGGTAACTTTATCATGTCCATTTCACAGATGGAGAAATGAAGTCAGAGCTTGTAACGGACTTGACCCCTGGTCTGTCAAGTTCTGTCTGTCTTTCAGAGTCTGGGTTCTTTTTCCTAACCTACATCTTCCAAAGGACAAGGACCAAGGCTTGCACCAAGGTCAGACCACAGCTGGGCCCAGTCAGTAAAGGCCATCCCTGTTTTATGCCTCCTCCTGACTTTCCCCTCCTATCATTTTCCAGGTGCAGCCCCCAGGGAAAAGGATGCTACTCTGGGTGTTCTTTCTCGTGATCCTCACCCTTAGCAGTGGCTCCCACTGCTCCCCACTCTCCCTGCCCCTCAGGTAAGTTGTCCTGCCAGCAGGACCTGGATTCCTGTCCCAAAGTCATCCATACCATGGGGAGGGCTTGAGAGTGTGAGTGGGGGAGCTTAAAGGATGCAGAATCAAGCTATCAGCAACAACCTAGCTATCTCTTCCGGCAGTTCCCACTGCCCATCTCTGGGAGGGGGACATCGAAGCTCCAGAGAGGTCATTCAGCTGGGGTCCCACCCTCCCTTGGGATGAGCTAGGCAAAGAGCAACGAAGTGAGTGCAGCAAGCAGCAAACCCCCACCCCAGCCTCATCTGGCCCTACCACCTGCCCTGTGACCTCTAACTCCTTCCATGTAGGATGCCACGGTATGCAGATGCCATCTTCACCAACAGTTACCGGAAGGTGCTTGGACAATTGTCTGCCCGCAAACTGCTCCAGGACATCATGAGTAGGCAGCAGGGGTAAGCAGAAGTTCTTCCTGCTTCAGTGCTTCCAAATGCATCAGGGTTAGGAGGGAACACATTTGGTATCTTCCCTTGCACAGCAGCTGTCATTTCTGGAATAGCCATGGAAAGACCCAGATAGCAAACCTCCCTTTTCCTCTAACTATTAAATAATCTATTAAATAATAACTATTAAATATTGATATGTGCTTCTCCCTATGCTAGGCTCCAATAGTAGCAACACCTATGGCCGCTACCGCCCCATTGTAACTCCATGCCAGAGGCCAAGACTCTGCGCTGCGATATTTCCATGGACTTGGCACAGAGCTGGGCACATAGAGAGCACTTGGTAGTGTTAGCCATTATGCTTCACTTCTTGTCTGCTCTCATAACCCTACAAAGAGGTATTCTCATTCCCATTGTACAGAGCCACTGATAGTTTGGAAAACACACACCAGACATGGCAGAGTGAGGGTCCAGACCACCTGACTTCACAGTCTGCACATTTTTCATCTTTATTTTATTTTGAAAAATTCCAAATGTACAAGAAAGCTACAGTCGATTTCCACATACCTTTCACTGTATTCAACAATTGCCTAATATTTTATCATATTTGCTTGTTCTCTATCTGTAGCTATAGGTCTATATTCAAATACAAACACCTGTACATTATTATTATTACTCTTCAGCAGAGTCATTTGAAAATAAATTGCAGTGATCATGACCCTTTACTCATAGGTACTTCTGCATATGTCTCCTAATTCCTAACAAAATGACATTCTTTTACATAATCACAGTATAACTTGCACTCAGAATCCACATTCAAATCTCATCAGTTGTCCCAACGTGTTCTTGATAACAATTTTCTTTTTCAAATCCATATTGCAATCCAGGCCCATGAGTTGTAATTATTTGTCACATCTTTAGTGTCTTTTAATCTGAAATAATTCCTTATTCTTGGGGTTCCCTGGTGGCACAAAGGGTTAAGCCTCAGCTCTATGAAGCTATCGCCAGCCACTGCAACATCAGTTCAATCCCTGGCCAGGGAGCTACCCACATGGTGAGGCAGATCTCTCCTGCCTTGCCCGCTGCTCCCCTCAGCAGTGTCTTTCAGTAGATCTGCCTGTTCTGCTCCCCACTCTGTCTCTGGTGAATCCTCTAATCCCCCCACACACACACCTCTGGCCTACACCCCAGCTCTTGTATGCATAAATAAATAAATCTTAAAAAAAATTCCTTATTCTTTCATGGCATTGACATCTTTGATTAGTAAAGGCCAATTATTTATAGAATGTGCCTCAAATTGGATTTGCTTGATGCTTCCTCATAAGTAGGTTTAGGGCATGCATTCATGGAAGTGGTGTTGTGTCCTGCTAAGGAGGTACATAATGTCAATTTGTCCCATTGTTGGTGAGGGTAACTATGATCATTTGTTTCATACCAGTCTTCCCCTCTGTAAAGTTAATTTTTTCCCTTTGTAATGAATAAGTAATCCATGAGGAGATATTTTGCAAATATGTATTTTGCAGCCTGTACTCCTCACTGTATATGTACTTCCTTCCCAGTCGTTGCCATGTCTAATTCAGTTGGGTGGAAAAGTCTACACCTGATATTAGAATAGGCTTAGGGATACACCCTGCTCTACTCCCTTTGCCCTGGGCTTTCCCAGGCCTCTCTGCATCCTACCCACATAGCAGCCTCAACTGTTCTCTTTTTCTTATCAAATAGAGAGAGAAACCAGGAGCAAGGAGCAAAGGTACGGCTTGGCCGAGATGTGGACAGCATGTCGGCAGACCAAGAGCAGAGAGCATTAGATAGCATCCTGGTGTCCTTGCTGCAGAAACACAGGTAGAAGCGTGTGTGTGTGTGTGTGCGTGTGTGTGTGTGTGTGTTTGGGTTCCCACTCAAAGAATACTTGAAGAAGGAATACTTCTCCAAAGGCCTGGGGCTCTGCCAAGAGAAAAGGGAATGAGATTCCTCTTTACACACATTAGGAACTGGGGAGAAAGTGTGTGACAGAGACTACAGCTTATCTGTTGCTGATCCATAGTGTAACAAAAGCCCAGACTCAGCATCTGTGTCCTAAAATGTAACTTACTTAATAGTTCTGGGATGGGGCTCAGGTAACTGAATTTTAACAAATATCCCAGGGGCTTCTGATATGGACAATCTGAGAGGTATGCCTTGGATCCCTTGCCAGGTTCACAAAATTATAAAACTAAAGAAAGACCAGCCCCTCCCAGCACCCGGTAGACCAGTGCTCCATCTCCCCAAACTTTATTCACACTGGGAGTCAGGGAAGACGAGGAATGAGTTTTCCCATTTTACAGAACAGGAAAACTGAGCCAAAGGAGAAGCAGCTGGTCCTAAGTCAGGCACTAGCAGGCCCCAGACCTGCTCTACCTCCCCAGAGCTTCTTCACATGGAGCTCCATTTCACAGACAAAGTTTCCCCAAAATGACATGACTTTGAAGAGACTGCTATGTTTAGAGCCAAATCTTAAACTGTGACAGCACAAGCATTTCCTGACATGGCGCTTCCTGGCACTTCTGGACCAATCTGTTTAGCAAATCCAGTTCCCAACAGAGCTTTCCATGTGCTCTGTCACCTTCTTCCCAACCTAACTAGACACCAAGTGCCCAGAGATCTCACCAACCACAACTGCAGACACATGACCAGCAGGTTGCAGGAGGGGTGAGAAACAAGCTGGGAGGTGGGATGGATACCTAGGGGGCCCTGGGCCTGGTTCTTCAATCAGCTTCCTGGCTTCCTCCTCTTGAAAGGAGGGTGGTAGGCTGATCACCTCAGAGGTCCCCAAGGCTAGAATTATAAAAATAATGTCTCTGAGAATAATACCTCTCCTGCGTCTCTCACACTGAGATTAGGTCATCATCCTGCTTTATGGCCCCAATCAGGCCCTTCTGGGGTAGGGAGACCCCAAAGGGGGACAAGACTAAAAGAATGCAGGTTTTGTACCTGCAGGTTAAAAGCCAGAGGCTTCAGATAACTAGTCACAGAGCAGCAGGAAGGGGTCCGGAAGCCTCTGCAGCCGTTTTTCCCTCTGCAGCTCTGCTGCGGCAGATACCAGGCTGTACTGGTGCGCCTGAGAAAACATAAAATCAGAATGGGCTTTTATACCTTGGTTGTGTAAAGCAGAAGGATTTGGCAGATGGCACTTTTGCACCCGCCACACTTATGTCCACCTACCACACTGTAAGGTAACAGGTTTGGACTTACCCATCCTCCTTCCCTGTGAAAGTCATCAGCGACAAGCAGGTGCCAGACTCTGGCTGGGGGTCCCTGCTCTGGTGGAAATCACACACTGAGGCAGGCAGAAAGTAAACAAGTGCTGTGCAGTGGATGACTTAATCTATGATAAATGGTAAGCAGTGTATGGGGCGTGGTGAATGTGGGCGCCAGAAAGAATAACCTCGTGTAACCCTGTCTGGGGATTTGAGGCAGTTTCTTTAAGGGGAAGTGACAGGGTCAGGATATCAGGGGGAGCCAGGTGGCAGAATTGGGGCTGAGACTAGGCTTCAATTTGCTGGCACACGGGAGATCTATCCCCTCATCCCCGTTGTCTATCCTGGCACACAGCCAGCCAGTCCTGGCCCTAGCGTGTCCTTCACCCCAGCTCCAGGTGTCCTGCTCTAACTCGCCCTTATTTCTCTTCCCCACTGAGCTTTTTCTTTCTTTTTGCAATAGGAATTCCCAAGGATGAAGACCCTGCCATGTTTTATATTACCTGCAGCCAAAACACAACGGTTCCCAGTTAATCCTATTTAATTCCTGACCTACTTTTTCCTTTATAAATACAATAAAAATCCCCATACTCGTCTGCATTTCAATTTTCTTTTATCTTCAGTGTGATTTTTTTTACATATTTTACATAGTTACATCTCCCAAAGTGGTGTTACAGGTATAAAAAAAATTGCTAACATTTACCAAGCGCTCAAGTCTTAGCCAACAGCATCATGCAGCGTCCTCTGTGCTCCTCACACCACCCAGTGTCATCCTTCTCATTTCACAGACAAGGAACTGAGGCACAGAAAACTTACCTGGATCACAAGGTCACAGCTGACAAGTGAAAGAGCTGGAATTCAAACCCAGGTAGTCTAGCCCAGAACCACATTCTTGATCATATTCCTCTTCTCTGGGCCAAAGTTGTTCTTCATCCACTGGTGACATGCTCATCTATAATCAATATGATGTATTAATTCATCAAATATTTAGAGCACTTGCTATGAGCCTGGCACTGTTCTAGGCCTGGGGGATATAATCATGAGCACACAAAGCCTGATGGAGGAAAAATAATAAAAACAAGTAAATAGAGAATATGTCAAATGGTAGCAAATGTAAAAGGAAAATAGTTTAAGGACATGCAGAGTGCTAAAAATGTTATTTTATCTCTATAATGTATGTATGTGCTATCTAGTGGTCACTGATGAGGTGACATTTAAGTAAAGACCTAGAGGAAGAGAGGGAGTTGGTCTTATGAATACTTCACTCCAGGTAGAGTGAAAACCCAGGACAATTGTCCTGAGGCAAGAGCGTAGAAGGAGAAAGAGCAAGGAGGTCAGTGTAGCTAGCTAGAGCAGCATGAGTAGAAGGAAAGGAGGCCAGGAGAGAGGAGGAGGCCAGCGCCTAGGGACCCTTGGAGGCCACGGAAGGGACTTGGGATCTCACCCTCTCTGAGATGGGAACCACCAGAGTTTAAGCAGGAGGACATGATCCGACTTACTTTTAAATTCTCTCTGAGAGTGGGCCTCCCCGGTGGTGCAGCGGTTGAGCGCTGGGTTGCGAAGCTGCCCGCAGCCTCTGCAGCTCCAGTTCGATCCCCGGCTGCTCCCCGGCCACCGGAGGAGGGTCCCACATGGCGCGCAGACCTCTCATGCTGCCCGCTGCTCCCCTCAGCAGTGTACTTCGGTCCTTCTGCCTGCTCTGCTCCCCGCTCTGGCTCTGGTGAATTCTCTCACCCTCCTGAGCTTCTGACTGTACCCAGTGCTTGTATAAACAAACAAACAAACAAACGAATGAATGAATGAATGAATAAATAAATAAATAAATAAATTCTCTCTGAGAAAGAGTCAAATTCTGGATACATTCTTAAGGCAGAACTTGTTTGCTGATGGATAGGGTGTGGGGACTGGAGAGGAGTCAAGAATTACTACCAAGTTTTTGGCCTAAACAACGGGAAGGATGGAGTTTCCATTTAGGAGCTTTGGTGATGGGCGGAAAATTCGGAGTTTGGGTTTGGACATGTTGAATCTGAGATGTCTATTAAAAGTCCAAGTGAGCATGTTGAGTATAAGAGTCTGGAACCAGGAGAGATGTCTGGGCTGTTGGTTTGGCTCAACTGCCATCGCCAGTCAGATGATCTTTAAAGTCAGGAGAGTGGGGTAGATCACCAAGGAAGAAAGAATAAAGAAAGGGTCCAAGGAATGACCCCAGGACACCCACATTTGTAAAGTTTGGAGGAAAGATTAGGAACCAGCAAAGGAGCCTGGGAAAGAGCAGGCAGTGAGATAGCAGGAAAATTCCGAGAGGAATTGCAGAAGCCAACTGGAGAAAGTTTCAATAAGGGACCATATCAAATGCTGATGGGTCAAGTCAATGGAAAACTGACCCATAGAAGCTACTGGTCACCTTGGCAAGAACAAACTGGGTAAAATTCTGACAATTGGATTAAGAGATGGGAGGAGAGTAATCAGAGCTGGAGTTATAGAGACCTGGCTGTTCAAAACGGTGGCCTCCAAGCCACATGTCTACTAAACACTTGAAATGTGGCTGGTATGAACTGAGAAGTGTTTTAAGTGTAAAACTGGATCTCAAAGACGATATGAAAAAATAAAAAAATCTCAACAATGTTTTATACTGATTACATATAAAAGTAATATTTTGGATATATTGGATTAGATAAAATATATTAAAATGAATTTCACCTGTTCTTTATTTTGTTACTTTGGTTGCTAGAAAAACTCAAGTCACCTTGTGGATATAATGTGGCTTGCATTGTATTTCGATAGGACAGTGCTGATAAGAGACGGTTCTTTTTTTTTTTTATTTATTTATACAAGCACGGGGTACAGTCAGAAGCATGGGAGGGTGAGAGAATTCACCAGAGCCAGAGTGGGGAGCAGAGCAGGCAGAAGGACCGAAGCACACTGCTGAGGGGAGCAGCGGGCGGCAGGAGAGGTCTGCGCACCATGTGGGACCCTCCTCGGTGGCCGGGGAGCAGCCGGGGATCGAACCGGCGCTGCAGAGGCCGCGGGCAGCTTTGCAACCCAGCGCTCAACCGCTGCACCATCCGGGAGGCCCTAGAGACGGTTCTTTTGAGAAGTTCTGCCATAAGGAAGCTGAGAACTGAAGCTATTATAGGGACCCTGGAATCTAGTCCTTCTTTGTCAAGTTATCTTCCTATTGTTGAGTTAATCTGATCTTGTTTGTTGTGAAAACCAGAAAACCCTGGTTAGGCAATACCCTGCTTCTCTGCTACCCTGGTGCTCAACCCCATTAAGCCAGGACCCCTGCCACCCTTCTCAGGAGTGAGCGGAGATCTGGGCTTCCTTTCCTCGTATCAATAGTCAGACAAAAAAGCTGACAAAGCCACTGACCTGAGGTACCTATGTCAGAGATGACGCATTTTTCTCTTCATGAAACATTTTCTCTGGGTCAGCTCTCCCCACGTATCATCTACCCTCCACATACTTCACATTAGAGTCTCAGAACTCCCTGGGTGGACCAAAATGCTCTGTATTTTTTTTTTAAAGATTTATTTATTTATGTATACAAGAACTGGGGTGTATGCCAGAGGTGTGGGGGTGGGGGGGTGAGAAGATTCACCAAAGACAGAGTGGGGAGCAAAACAGGCAGATCTACTGACATACACTGCTGAGGGGAGCAGCAGGTGAGACAGGAGAGGTCTGCTGCACCCTGAGGGTAGTTTCCTGGCCGGCAGGGGATCGAACTCATGCCATGCTGCAGTGGCTGCGGATAGCTTCACAGTGCTGTGACTTAACCTCTTGTGCCACCAGGGAGGCCCCCAAAATGCTCTGTATTTTGATTTGGGTGATGGTCACACCGGTGTAGTTAGATGTAGAAATTCACTGAACTGCCCACTTAAGACATCTGCATTTTACCATAAGTAAATTCAACCTGAAAAAACAAGTGTGAAAAGTCTGGTTGAGGGGATATGTTTTAAGTACAAGAAGAATCACAGTGTTGTAGAGTTGATGGGGACTCACACATGAGCAATCCCACCCCTTCTACAGTCTGGCACACACGGTACCCCATCCAGATCCCACGGGCCTGGCAGGCAGGTCTCTGGCCTCGCAGCAAAACCACAACTGTAAAGCCAACTAAGTTCTTCACAGGGTTTAGACCACCTGCTCTCCCTGGAAGCCCCCAGTTTACCCTCCACGTATGAATGTGAAGCGTGGGAAAGGCTTCGCAAGGGGCTACTGTGGCAGCTCCACTGAGGAGACAATACCAACAACGGGAAACAAAAGCCCCTCCAGAGGGGAAGGCTGGCCATTGAGAGCTGGGCAGTCCACTTAACCGAGAGAGGCAGGCAGGCAGAGAACCAGCCAAGGAATGAGAACAAAGGAGGAGACTCTGAATGATCCCCGCCTGGGCCAGCCCCCACCCTCACCCCAGCTCCCTTCCCCCAGACCCACCTGCTCATCTCTTTCCTTGGCCTGTCTTGACAAAAGCAAAAACTAAGGGCTCTCTCAAGTTCCAATTAGTTTTTCAAATGAAATAACGATCACTGCGACCTGCTGCTACTTGAGATTTTTGAGGTGAATGCAATTATAAAGGAAAAAACCGCGATGCCTACAATTCCTGGGCTTTATCACCATTAACTACAACAAGCATCTTGAAAGACTTGACCCTTTCCCACAGAGGTGTTAGGAGCTTCCCATTCTCATGGGGGTCCTACTTGAGATCTAGCACTACTTTTTTTCCCTGAAGAAATGCTCTAATCAATGGGGTACTTGCCATTTTCAATGATAATCCCTTATGTTTGCATTCACTTAAAGTTCACAAGGAGGCCCCCCACCCATTGCTTCATTTGCTCCCTCCACAGACCCCCAGAGAAAGGCAGAGGACGAGGACTGCTGGCCTCACAGAGGTGAGGGTCACGTGACCATGGGGTCCTATAGCTCCAGGGAGCAAAACTGGAACTGGTTCCTGACTCTTGATTCCAGAGTGGTCCTCTTATGCAATTTCGAGTCTCCGGGTCTCTCAGGAAATGCGAATCAAGTGAATTAAATGAACAAACAAATGTGGACCTGGTTCAAACTGTTTATCGGGCTCCTGCTGAGGACATGTAGGAAATAATGATTATAATATCATCACAAACAGAGTCAATGCTAAATGCCAGGAGCACTGGTATGTTTTTGATGTGATCTCGTTTAATGGGAAACTAAGACCCAGAGAATGATGCCTAAGGACACATGGTTAATCAGAAAATTCAAAGCTGATCACCTGGACTCTAAATCACCATGCTTATGGCCTCCCTGGTGGCACAGGGGTTAAGTCTCAGGGCTATAAATCTATCACCAGCCACTGCAGCATGGGTTCCATCCCTGACCAGGGAGCTAACCTACATGTTGCAGCAGACCTCTCCTGTCTTGCATCCTGCTCCCCTCAGCCGTGTATTTCAGTAGATCCACCTGTTCTGCTCCCCACTGTCTCTGGTGAATCCTCTCACCCCCCACCCCACACCTCTGGTCTGCACCCTAGAGTTCTTGTATGCATAAATAAATCACTGTACTTAGTATTCCTTAGCTAAGGCCAGGCCCAGGCACTGCTGTGATAGCAAAGAAAACACAGAGATGTTAAAGCAGTAAAAACAGATCTTATTTAGAACTACTGCAATAGGAGGAAAGAGACCTCAGTATAGAACTCAGCTTGATTCCAAATTCAGCATGAGCATATGGAAACTGACTAAGAGGATACATCAGGGGTAAGGGATCTTGGCTAACCCACCTAATGGGATTCTTGCTGAAGACAGGTAAGGTGGTCAGACATTAGCTAGGGGAAGGTGGACCTCATCAGTTATCAATATGATCAGGTAGCTAGACTGGGGGAGGGGAGACCTGAGGCTAAACAGACTTAGCAGATTCTTGCTAAAATTTGTATTTAAAATAAAATAAAATAATGGGCCTCCCTGGTGGCGCAGCGGTTGAGCGCTGGGTTGCGAAGCTGCCCGCAGCCTCTGCAGCGCCGGTTCGATCCCCGGCTGCCAGGTGAGGGTCCCACATGGCGCGCAGACCTCTCCTGCCACCTGCTGCTCCCCTCAGCAGTGTACTTCGTCACTCTGCCTGTTCTACTCTCTGCTCTGGCTCTGGTGAATTCTCTCACCCTCCCGGGCCTCTGACTGTACCCAGTGCTTGTATAAATAAATAAATAAATCTTAAAAAAAAAAAAAAGTTACTCTTTAAAAAAAAAAACAAAATAGGGCCTCCCCGGTGGCGCAGCGGTTGAGCACTGGGTTGCGAAGCTGCCCGCGGCCTCTGCAGCACCAGTTCGATCCCCGGCTGCTCCCCGGCCACTGGAGGAGGGTCCCACATGGCGCGCAGACCTCTCCTGCCGCCCGCTGCTCCCCTCAGCAGTGTACTTCGGTCCTTCTGCCTGCTCTGCTCCCCGCTCTGGCTCTGGTGAATTCTCTCACCCTCCCGCGCTTCTGACTGTACCCAGTGCATGTACAAACAAACAAACAAACAAATAAAACATGCCTCTATTAAAAAAAAAACAAAACAAATAAAATTTGTATTTTATAAGGAAGTACACAGATGGGCCTAGGAGCAGCTTGACTAAAGTTTGATCAAGCAAAGAATCTTTGTCAGTGATGAATAATTTGAGCAAAAATCTTGTGGATTTTATAAATGAGGCATTAGGCCTGCTGTCAACTTGAGCCTTTCCAGACCTGCTAGGCTACCAGCTAGCAGATTCTCCCCTGGAGGTTTGTTCCAGAGCTAAGTCTTTCAAAAGGCTGCAGCCAGTGGGTAAGGCCAGAAAGAACATGTGAGATAAGTTTCTGGCTCTGCTATATCCCAACACAAAACTCAAGTTCCCTGAAATTTGCCATTGGTCCTAAAATAAAATCCGTCCCTTTACCAAAGCCCTTAAAAGCCGTATTTGTTCTGGCTTCCAAGAATATTTTCCTTGCTAACTACACCCTAGTTACACTGGCCCACTTTCAGTTGAAATATGCCAAGCTCTTGCTTCAGAGCCCTTGCGTATTTTCTGCCTAGAGTGCTCTTCCCCAGTTCTGCAAAGGCTTCTTTTTCTTCAGGTGTCAGTTTAGCCTTCCCAACCCTCTAGTTAAAATTGCTTCCTTTGAAGTCTTTCTTACATTTAAAATCACTGCTCCCATTCCCCCATTCCCTCTAGCTTATTAGTGGATCAAGGACAGAAACTGTATCTTCTTGCTTATTGCCACAGCTTCAGACACAACAGAGCCTGGTGCAGAGCAAATGTCTGCTGTGCTTTATTCTGCTTCCTCTGGTCAGCTTTGGCACCTCTTAGCCTTGACAGCTCTTTCTCAAGGAAGCTGTTTCCTGACCTCCTTTTCTCCAGTCATTATACTTCTGCTCTCAGGCCCCATGGTTCCTTCTCTACATCACTGTCCATCAAGCCTCATCCAGCCTGTTTTCTAGAAAGATCTGATTATAGGTGGGCAAGTCCCAGCACGGTGGCCGTCTCTGCTCTCATCCCATACATTGCTGGCTACCCCCCTCATCCCCACACTCTGAGCTGCTGAGGTTTCAGCAGACCTAAGTAGGGACACTAGGAGTCACCCAAGAGCTATAGGAAACCAGTATCATCATCTCTTCTCTACAGGGTGAGAAAAGCTAATTAAAAGCAAGGCTGCAAAAGTCCTATGTCTACAGGAGTCAGGCAAGTGTCAACCGAGTGGAGCTGGCATGTAGAAAGGCCCATGAGCCATGGGAAGTGGAACCAACACCTGTGAGGGGTGGGGCTATGACAAACCAGAGTCCAGGACTCATCCAATGGGCAAAGGGTGCTGCTGCTATCAGCTCCAACCGAGTCACTGAGGAGGAATAAGGCCGCCATACTGCCAGTTGATTTCCTGTCAGGAGAATCCAAACCCCCAAACCTAGATTTTTATGAGATGTCTCAATTTATAAATGCTGGCAACTAATTCAAAAATTTTTTAAAGATTTATTTATTTATGCATACAGGAACTAGGGTACAGGCCAGAGATGCGGGGGGTGAGAGGATTCACCAGAGAAAGAGTGGAGAACAGAACAGGCAGAATGACTAAAATACACTGCTGAAGGAGGCAGTGTGTGATCAGGAAAGGTCTGCTGCGCCATGTGGGTTGCTCCCTGGCTGGCCAGGGATTGAACTCGTGCTGCAGAGGCTGTGGATTGCTTCATAGCGTGGTGCTTAACCCCTTGTGCCACCAGGGAGGCCCCTAATTCAATTTTTTTTTAAAAAGATTTATTCATTTATTTATACAAGCACTGGGTACAGTCAGAAGTGCAGGAGGGTGAGAGAATTCACCAGAGCCAGAGCGGGGAACAGAACAGGCAGACCGATGAAATACATTGCTAAGGGGAGCAGTGGGAGCGGCAGGAGAGGTCTGCGCGCCATGTGGGACCCTTGCCGGCGGCCGGGGATAGAACCGGCGCTGCAGAGGCTGAGGCTGCAGGCAGCTTCGCAGCCCAACGCTCAACCGCTGCGCCACCAGGGGAGGCCCCCCTAATTAAATTTTAAAAAAAATATGGGACCTCCCTGGTGGCGCAAGGGGTTGAGACGCAACCTATGAGGCTGTCCACAGCCAGTGCAGCACGAGTTCAATCCCTGGCCAGGGAGGTGACACATTATGGTGCAGCAGACCTCTCCTGACTCGCCCGCTGCTCCCCTCAGCAGTGTATTTCGGTTGGTCTGCTGGTTCTGTTCCCTGTTCTGTCGCTGGTGAATCCTCTCACCCCCCCTCCCCACCTCTGGTCTGTACCCCGGTTCTTGTATGCATAAATAAATAAGTCTTTAGGAAAAAAAATAATATGGATCAAGTGAAACATATCTGTGGGCCACCAGCTGGCAGCCTCTGAGAAAGGTGAAGTCTCCTTCCCATCCACATCACCCCATTCACCTGCAGAAATTCCATTCAGAACTAGCCCCAAATCCCAGAATTGTATAATCTTATTTCTTCTTTCCCCAGTTAAAATTCCAAAGTCCTGCTAAATTGGAAAGCAATTTGATTAAAGTAACTGCTACCCTCAAGTTCAATAACTACTGTTAGATTATCTGTGCTTCATATTTATCTAAATGATCATGTTTCAATAGAATTAGAAGCAATGAATCACACAGTACTTAAGTATGCCAACACTGAGCAAAGTATTTTAGATGCATTAAACTCCTTTAGTCATAAGAGGTAGCTGCTGTTATCTCTCTTGTAGGAAAGAAAAAAAAAAAAGTTAAATCACTTGCCCAAAGTCTCTCATCCTAATAAATGGGAACCGCAGTTTTGTGGGACACTTACATCTATGTGCTTAATTGCACTATTCAATATTACTTCTCTCCATTATAAAATTTCATGTAATGGTGATGCTGGGCGCAGTTTCAAAAGGAGCATTCTTGAGATGTGTGTGTGCCCTGTTAGAGCCTAAGATAACTCAAGTTGTCAGCCTTCCTTTCAGACAATCCCTCGCCTTTCCCACTGCATGTCAAGCTCAAATCTGTCAAGGCAAAAGCAGAACGGGGCCTTCAGATAGCAACAGGGCTCCCATGCAGAGAGTCGGTGCCCACTGCTGGAGAAGAAGGGAGGTTGCTGCCTTTCCCGGGAAAAACTCAGTACTGTTAAGCAAGGTTAGAAGAATCACTGGAAAAAGGCCTGGAGAAACACCCTGGCCAATGTGTTAATGGTATTTTAGCAAAGTCCTCACCTCACAGGTGCTACAAGCCCAAAAGTACTAGAGTAAACTCTCAATCAGTCCTTTGTTTCTGTTATTCTCTTTATTCCAAAACATGAATTACACATTTCAACTTTTTAAATTCAATATCTGGCTAAGCTGGGAATATTCACAGCATCTCTCTAGGGCACCATGCCAAAAAAAGACTATCTGAGCTCCAATTATCTGCTCCATGTTGGGGAAATAGAAAAACAACAAGTCAAAGTATAACCACAATTCTGACTTTTTTCTCTTTAAATAAGTTTTTTTTTCATCCCTCTTTTTAAACTGTGAATTGTTCTTGACTCCTTTTCTTGATGCTCATTTCAGAATTCAGAATTTCCTTTCTTCTTCAGGAATTAATGTGCTGTTCTGAAAGAAAATGGAAGCAAATACAAAGTTAATAAAGGTTTTAATTTAATGTTAAAGTTCCTAACTGATGACAAAAGAGACCCACTACAAGGTCCCATTCATAAGGGAATAATCATTTATCTATTAATTCTACTGATTTATGTCCCACTCCATTTCACAAAAGAACATGAGACATCTAGTTCAAACTAAAGCTTATGACAACTTCAACTAAATGAAACAAACCTGAGGCTAAACAAGGAAGTGGTATGTGAAAAATATAAGGAGATGAGGTAATTCCAGGCACACCTCTCACAGTGCAAGGCCATAAAGACCATAAATTTCAACCAGATGAACAGAGAGCAGGGTTTAAAAGATCGTTCATCTTCAGTTCTCCAGGTTTCAGGCCTACCCACCAATACATGACTGTCATGTGGCTGGAAGACAACATTCTGACCATTCAAGAACCCCAGCCATGCAGTCACACAGGGCCAAGTGGCAAGACTCAGTGTCTAAACCTAAATTAATTCCCCAAAATGGGACTCAGCATACAGGAAAATCTAAAGAGGGGATAAAAACGTCTCAATCTCTTTATTCTTTCTTTCCCCATGGCTGCCTTTCCCTAGATTCCAAGAAATGATAAGCAAGCACAAGAACAAAAATGACCATCTAGCCAGGCACTGCAACCAGCAGGGTGATAGCAGCAAGTGTCTGGGTGGCTCTGGCAGGCAGAGGCAGGTGCTGTGCTAACACACGGTCAGCCTCAGCAGGCAGTTGCATCCAGAGAAAGGTGAAAGGGTTAGTCAGCCACGAGCCTCTATCTTGGCCAGGCCACTATGCCCTCTTTTATTCCTGCTCAAATTAATGTCTGTCCTCAGGAAGTTTCGAAGTTCCAAACTTCCAAACGATCAAGTAACTTTCCTCTCTCTCAAGTAATACTACTTAGGGGTAGTAGAGTGGAGGTAGAATATCTAAAAATCAAGAAAAAAAAATCAATCCAGAGTTACCTGAAAGAATTAAAGAGCTCAACATTTAGCAGAAAGGATTAGTTCTGAAAGCATACCTCGTAAAGAAAAACTATACTTTAGGACAAAACCCAATGGGTATGGCCGGGGGGTGGGGGGCGGGGGAGAGGCTGACTACAAAGGACACAAAGGACTTCCACAGGAGACAGAGATGGCCTGTTTTGTTTATACAACTATAAGCTTGTCAAGGGTCACAGAAATGTAAACTAAAAAGGTGAATTGTACTGTATATAAATGAAACCTGAAAAAAATAAAACCAAAGTGTTGGTTTCTTTTCGTGAGGATGAGCTATTCCAGCTTATGCTCACACATGCGAGCTTTTGTTGACTTCTCCTATTTTCAGAGGATTAAAAATTAGATGTTTCACTGCTTTGGCAGAGAAAGCCATTTCCAAGGCACAGGACAAGGGGGACCGCAACATGAAATTCAAATAGCTCCCTCCTCTTTGTTGAACTGGTATAGGGGTCTGCAGACTACAGCCCACAACCTATTTCTGTAAACAAGGTTTGACTGGAACACAGCCACACTCGTTTGTTTATGTAGTCAATGGGTGCTTTCACATTGTGGTGGCAGAGTGCAGTAGTTGTGACAGAGGACATATGGCTACTTCCCAGAAAATGTTTGCTGATCCCTGGTCAGAGGAGCTCATCAATGAAAAAACAGACACTCTCCTCTCTCCTCCCCGCCTCTTGCCTCCATCTAGGCTAATACCATGATTAATCACTTGACATTTTAGTCTCTCAGGGTACAGCTCTGAGCCATACCGAGCTCTAGGAACCCAAGTTCTGATGCTGGCTTTGACCTGTGGCCATCAATTCCTTCATAATTTAGTCTTACCAAGCCACACTGTTTGGTGTAACCAGAGACAGATATTGCAAAAGCCTAGAAACAGTGACAGGGTGTGCCAGGATTTGCCATGGGACCATCATTTACTGAACTTAGATGTTCTGAATGGAGCTTTTAAGACGTTCATGTCTGGATCTGTCTTATCCTTAACTCTGCTCTTCCTGTGAACACAGAGGAGGCTGTTGTTTGTAAATAAAGTACGCCGTGGGACATGAGGTAGCAAGGAGTCTTAGTCACCAAATCCAGGGAAAGCTGCTCTGCCGGTTACCCCATCAGGTGGGCTCACATGGGGAGCTTTTGCTTATGCCCCAGTTCAGGCACAGCCTGGTCTAACAAGTTGGAAAACAGCTTGAGAACTAGGCTTTAGCGTGGGAGTGATAGGGAGGGATGAGCAAGCTGGAAACTAGATAGAACAGCTAACATGCATGAGGTGGGCAAGACGGGAAAGGGGCCCTGCTTCTGGGATGAGTCCACCCTTCATCTTTACCGTAGTGTCCTATATTTTGCCAATCTACTGCTCTGCTCTGCAGCGATCCTGCCAAAGGAAAGAGGATTTGAGAATCAAGAAAGGACAGTGAGAAGGGAAAAAAGCTGAGGAAAGAAATGACAAACACCCAACCAGAGCTTCCATTAGGGCCAGTGATTTTCCCAGTGGCAGAGTTCATTCTAGGACTCACAGAAGTGGCCACAGAAGAATATGCTTTAGCCTTCAGTGTGGGATTGGGGAAGGAGGGGTGAGAACCATGGTTGCTCTCCCCAGAAAATGTCCATAATTTGAGGATTCCAAATTAGGAACTTCTGCTAAGCAGGACCGAAATCAAGTAGTTTCCACCCCTACCTCCCCCTTGATTTTGTCTTGTGTGAACAACTTCCTGGAAAAAAAGAACTCAGCAGAGTATTGCCTTTTGGCTTCGTGAGGCCCACTGGCTGCTATGAGAGAAACAGGGCTCTGCTTAGAAAAAACAGCTGAGTCCCCAGGTCTTTCTCAGATGCACAGCACAGCTACCAAGTTAAAGGCAGCTAGAGGGCTGGACAATGAGGCAGCTGCCATTGTGGTGCTAAGGGAAGCTCTGGTAGAACCTGGGTTACTACCGAGAAGTCAACAAGCAGCCGGGTCTCCATGGTGAGGCCCTCAGAAAGCTCACAATGGATGCCCGGGCAGGAAAGAGGCCTCTTGCTCTCCCACCCACTAATGATCTGAGAAAGTCCCTCTCTGATCTGACCAACTTGGCAAGCCACATGGGAGTGCAGACTATTAAGTTAGATTCCTCCAGCTAAAATCCTGGAGAGGAAAAAGCAGGGCACGTCTGAAAATGTTAACTTCCAAAGGTAAAAGCAATTCTGACCTTTTCTTAGTGACCTTTACGCAGCTGAAATCACCCAAGTTCTAATAAAGTCAAATCAATGAGAAACACCTATGTGACATTTAAATTTGTCTGTAACCCAGGTTGGAAAGTCAAGCTGCCAGCAAGCTGCCATCGCATGGAGATCTGACCATTTGTGTGAACTTAAGATTGTTCTGGTTTCATCTGGGCATGAGGTATGGGCTACGGAATGGTGCTCTGCCGGGGCTGCTGCAAAACCTGCAATCTTCTGAGACCTGCATGGACCTCAAGCGCAGGAGGAAAAGGTCCGGGAGTCTGATACAGGTTACAGAGGAGTAATGCTCTGAGCATGAGAAGAAAGCAGAACCAGAGAAAATTTTCATATGGCCAGCATATTAACAATAATCTTCTGTCATGTTATAATCCATTTTAATCTTCACAAAACAATGATCTCTACTCTCACTCTAATGTGAAGGGGTAAAAGCCGTGGTAGTTTGAATATATTTAAAGCTGATCACAAGGCCCTTTTCTGACTTAAAAGGCTTCTGTATCACACTTGTCCCCCAAGGATATGAATCATTTTGTCATATACTCTTGTTCAAAGAGCTGGGCAAACAGCTGAGAAAACTATTTCCAATCCCACTCGGGGATCCTGACCCACCCCCAGCCTTACCTCTTAACTGCCTGATGGGCCAGCATCCGATTACCAGCCAGAAACGTCACACTGCCCAAGATGGCCAGGTACTTCAAGGTCTGGAACATGTTGAGCTGAGTCCAGTAGACATACATGAGCCCCAACATAGCTACAAGAACAAGTGTCGGGACAGCTAATTAAATGAAACCAAGACAACTCCCTGGGGCAGAGGAATTAGGAGCAGTGAGTGCTGGATAATGAAAAGATCTAGTTTCTAGATTAGCTTGTTTGATTCCTATTATGTGATGCCAGAAAATAGATTAACTCAATATATATATGCCTCCTAGCTTTGGCTACCAAGAAATCCAGTGGTGAAAACCAGACCTTGGCAACTTTTACTAACTCACTCCATGTTCCAGTTCACATTTATTTTCTTCAATGTCGGTTTTTTTTTTTTTAAAGTTTTTTTTTTTTAAATTTATTTATTTTTATACAAGAGCTGGAATACAGGCCAGAGGTGTGGGAGGGTGAGAGGATTCACCAGAGACAGAGCCAGGAGCAGAACAGGCAGAAGGACTGAAATACACTGCTGAGGGGAGCAGTGGGCATGACAGGAGAGGTCTACCACACCATGTGGGTTTCTCCCAGGCCGGCTGGGAATCGAACAGGCGCTGCAGAGGCTGCGGACAGCTTCACAGCGCTGCGCTCAAGCCACTGCGCCACAGGGGTGGCCCAATGTCAGTTGTTTTAATGTTGCTGTCATGTTATTGTTGGGATTCACTTATTTTTTTCAAATTCTGAATGAAAGCATGCAGAATATAAATGAATAATCTTTTCTATTAAAAAAAATTTTTTAAGGATAATTTGCCACTGTAACTAGGAAGGAAACAAGGTGGTAGGTTGAGTACAAGGGGCTCAGAACTGCACATCAAGAGCCCTGGGTTCTGTCCAGGAGCTGCCCTTCCCAATCACTTAATTTCTTTGAACCTAAATTTTCTCACCTGTCAAATAGGGATCATAATTCCTGCCCCAGTCACCCTCATCAGGGTTGTGATGAGAATCGAATGAAGGAATGTGAACAAAAAGCACTCTGGCAAGAAAAGTCATGACGCTAAACAAATTTATATTCAGGTTTTGTTCTCAGCTGACCCGGCAGGGCTATCACTCAAATCCAGTAACTGGACTGGAAAGAAAGGTCATCCTGTCAATTCTGTCCAGAAGGATGACGGATGAACTCCAGCAGGGGTTCTTAACCATTTTTGAGGTCACAGACCACTGTGTGAAGCTGATCAAAGTTAAGGACTCTCTCTTTCCCCAGAAAAAATACAGATAACACATTTGCTTAGAATTTCAAGAGATTCATCTACGGACCCCTACAAAATCCACACATAATGGACACACAGAGGGGAATCCTGAGTCAAAGAAATTAAAAAAAAATACTGAAGTCACAGTGAAATGCAAGGCATCACTGATCCGAAGTGTCGAAAGTCTCTGAAATGCTTAAGTGATTTGTGAATTTACTGTCTTGTTATGTTCAGGCCCTACGTTCTCAAGAGAACAATGCAGGACAGTGTGTCTGACCAGGGAAGGGACTGTTTTCTATTATTGTCCAGACACAGCCGCCAGCAAATGTGAAGATCGATATGGTGGGGAAAGATAACCTTTGGAAACTGCATTAATGCTCTTCATCCAGGAAGATGGCTCAATGTAAAGAAAGGATTAAGTGAGTAATCTCTGGAAATGAACAGGGCTATTAAATGAGGGTAAATGGCCTGCCGACAGTAGCTGAGTACAATGAAACCCAATATAATGACAGCTGTTCTAAACTGATGGTCCAAACAGGTTTATCATCATATTAACTGCCCTAAAAGGCCAGGAGGAAGAGGGAAATGTTATGCTATTAAGTCATTATAGTTAATAGGTTGCGGGTCTACTTAACAGGGCTTTTGCGTGGGCAGGCTAAATGTCAGCAGAGGTTAAATGGAATTAGCAGCCTGGGGCGCTTACCAGCATGTCCCAGGTGAAAGATAATTGTGCTAGGAGCAAAAGTGAAGTTGGAGACATTGGCACCAATCCGGATCCACTGAACGATGGAGAGAAATAAATTAAAAAGCCATTAGAACTTAAAAGGAAGACAACACATGCCATGTCAATGCTAATCCAATAAATAGCCCTAAGGGTTTAAAAGTTCAGAGTACTTGAAGGGCAGGGAATTTTTCCAAGTGACAACCACCCTACGTCCTCAAGAGAGACTGTTCCTTTTTTTCTTTAGAAAGGCCTCTCAACAACTGCTCTCAAATGTGCTTGGGTAACTCAAACCCGAACATCATTTTTAATGACAGCAAACTCTTCTATTTTAAAACAGGTGAGACCAAGAAGCTGAAAGGGCAGGAACTATATTTATGATGGCAGAGCTGGCATCCCAACTGATTTCTCTAAGTATTGCCAAGATGAACCCATGAGCAGCAGTCAGAATGCATGCTCTTGCTGCAAGTACTGGGCCTTTTGAAATTCTCATCACTCAAATGTGAGGACAGGTGCTCATCCCTGGATTCTGAAATCTTGAGATATGCCATCCAGATTCAGATCGACTAATCATTTTTTTTTTTTTAAATCAAGGAACACAGGCAACTTTTCCAAAGTAAGATCTAATGACTATTCCATATAGTCCTCAAAAATCCTCCTAACTTGTAACAACTGATCCGTGGTTATTACTTTAAAAGACAAAAAAATATAAACAGTACACTAAAGTATAAAAGGTAAAAATTTCCTTCCTCTTTAGCACACAAAAGAACCTCTCCTTAGAGGTGACCAACACTAGTAGACAATGGCTTTTTAAAGTTCCTCATTCTAAACATCTTAGCCTACCCCTTGTCTTCTTAACTCAAGCAGATGTGTTGGCAATCTTGTCACATCAGCATTTAAATCTACCCATTTTTTTTAATAAGCCACATATTAATTCACTGCAATGATGTGCCATAATTTATTGAACACTTGCTTATATGAGGACTTTAGGTTGTTTCTAGTTGGATACTTCAAATTGTGCTGAAACACACAGCCTCTATACTCTTATTTTTATACAGCTATCGGCATTGGGCCTGACTTCTTTCACACGTGACCTCATCTCTACACTCTTAGGGAACACCATAGTCTATACACTTTTATCATTTTTAATGGCTATTAGGTACTTTCTCATGCCCCTAATTAATGGATCAGTTTATCGGGCTGCTCCCCCATAGTGGGGAATTTTAGTTATTCTAAAATTTTTTGACCATCGGTTCCGGTCACAGCTGCTAGACCCCTTCGGAGCTGTGCTAGGGTCAGAGCACAAAGCCTCCTTTGGCACAGCAACATCTGCTGAGTCTGGTGCCAGACACACACTGCCCATGCTAATTACAGCTACTCACCAGAGCAAAGAGCAGAAGCAAGGGCGAGAGGATGAGGGCGGTGAAAGTATTGGACACCACTGTGGGGGGCCTCTTCTCAGGCTCTCGGAACAGGTGCTGCCAAAAGAAGACACACAAAGAATATTTAAGAAAGTGCCCTCCCCAGCAGGGCCTGCCATGTATACCAGGGACCAAAACACCAATGAGAACCAAGAAGAAATGCCTCCCAGAAGCTGAAACCACCAAACAAGGACTTGCCACTCAGCATTCTGCCTCGTCTCAATGATGGCTTCTGGATTTCAGAATGCTTCTGGGTTGCTAGGATGACAATGTCATATGTTGTTGCCCCATTTAAGTTAGCTGATTAAGCTAACTAACATTAAGATAGCTGAGTAAGCAACCTCACTCTTTAAAATTTAACATAACTTCATTATGGGTGGTTCCAACTGTAATTGACCCCAGAGATTTCTATTTGAGTCCAAACTGATTTATATGAGCAGTGCAATCAGGCATAAGTTGCTTCACCACTCTGCCTCAGTTTCTAGCTAGAAAATCGGGGATGGGAGGGTAGTGACCATCTTGCTAGGCTTGTAAGGATGTTGTAAGGACCAACTGAAACAGGACATTCAACTCTGCTTTGTAAGTTGTAACACACCCACACAAATTTAAATTTTTTTAAGACTTTCTTCAAATGTGTAAACTTGCGGCTCTTGCTTGCTGGCCAATGTCCAGCCTTCCCAAGGTCCACGATGAGGTAGTTCAGCCCCATGTGAGATTTCTGCCCCCAATTTTCAGCTCCTCTTTGCTACCACTGCCACTAAGGGTTTTTAATACAATCTGTGGCAGCTGCTGCCATCTACTCCACCCTACAAATTGACCAGCACCCTTCATCATTATAGTTATACCTTCAGCTATTTAACTGTATCTCCAATTCTTAAATAATGCTATTATTAACACTAGGAAGATTTTTAAAAAGAATCCTATTACTCTTGGGCACTTGTCCTTTTTTAATAGTGAAATGAGATTAAGTGGTCTCTCTGAAACACTTCAACATTAATTCATATGTAGGTTTCCACATTACTACAGTATGGCAGGGAGGCGCCACCTCTATTTCCTTAAACAGTACCCAAATAATTTAACAATTGTTGTGTCTATTTTATAAAATGTTCAGAAACTCTTCGAAGTTTTTCTTTCCTTTTCTGTTATATATTATGATCCTAACAAAAATCTGGCTGGGCTGGGCTGGGCAGGGGTTCTAATATTTGTGTGCAAGAAAGGAGAGTCCCTGAAGAGATAAAGGGCTTGCCTAGGGAGAGAAAGCCCTGATTTCCTGGTTGAGTCTTCCACCTGTACGACCCATCAGCCCTGACTGCTGCAGGAGCAGAGATGAAAGGCAAACCCATGTGGCATTCGCTGTCCAGCAGTGATTTGAGGGGCTGAGCCTCCTAGATGTTTAGGCAAAACAGACTAGGGTTCTAATTCTGTCTCTATCTGCTTTCTGGGAGCTAGTTACTGGGCTCTCTGGGCCAGTTTTTTCAGCACTTGAATGAGACTGATGTTTATGCTGCCAAATTGGCAGAGTAGTGAGGACCAATCTATAAAACATATAAACAGGTTAAAACAGGAACCAGAGCCATGGTCCTGGGGTTTGCTGCCCCTGCTCACTGTGCCCATTTCAGTTTCATGGTTAGTACAGACTCTTGGGATATACCTGAATCTCCTGCTTGGGGGTGAAAAGATTCTTGGACAGGACAGTGGATGGAGCATCTTCTTCAGGGAATTTGATGACCACATCAGCCTAAAAAATAAGGACAGTCTTCAAAGGCACAGGGCAGAGAAAGGGGTGCAACACATCAGCAGGACAGTATTCCCTGACTCACATTCAGGACCATAACTGAACAGAGCACCAAGCAGTCCAATTACTTCTAATCCATTAGTTGAAAAATTGAGGCAGTAAAAAATTCAAGAATAAAGTATTTGTTGAAAATGCTTTTTAGAGCAAGAGTTCCAATTTTCTGCAGGTCCGATGAGTCCCACAGAGCTGCTTAATACAAAGATCCCAGCTGGCACTTGGGCTGTTATGGCTGCAATCAGAAACTGCTTGGTATCTCTGGGAAGTGTGATTTAGTCACATTAAAAAAAAAGAAAAAGAAAGAAGAAACGAAACTGTACACTCATACAAGCAGCAGCCCAGGAGGATAGAGGAGCTCTGAACACAGCAGAAGAAATCGCAGCTGGCCCTCTGTCCTGCAGAGGAAACCAACCACAATTCAAAGCCCGCAATTTAGCTTCTGCTACCTTCACAGCCTCATCACCGGCTGCTCTTGACCAGATTCAGGTGGCCCTGCACAATGGACCCACTTGCGTCTCGCTGAAACCTTGGGCTTTCATATGAGTCAGTCCCCAACCAACAGCCCACAGTGCCCAGAGACTATTTTTATAAATCTCTGTAACTCTTCAACTCCAAGGCTCAAATGCCAAGTCCATCAATGAAGTTTTCTCTCATCATACCAATCAAAACAAGATATATAGGTGAAAAGCACCATGTAAACTATAACATGCTATGTAAATGTTGGATTTATCGGTTTCCTAGCATTTTGCACATCTTACAATTCACTGACCCATACCATTCTGAATTGTTATTAGAATCCAAAATCTGGACCTCCATAGTGGCACAGCAGGTTGAGCGCAGCGCTGTGAGGCTGTCCGCAGCCTCTGCAGCACAGGTTCAATTCCCGGCCAGCCAGGGAGATTCCCACATGACGCGGCAGACCTCTCCTGCCTCGCCTGCTGTTCCCCTCAGCAGTGCTTTCAGTCCATCTGCCTGTTCTGCTCCCCGCTCTGTCTCTGGTGAATCCTCTCACCCTCCTGCCTCTGGCCTGCACCCCAGCTGTTGTATAAATAAAATAAATCTTAAAAAAAAAAAAAAAAGAATCCAAAATCTTATCCCTCCTGCAAAGCTACAACATTTCTCAAATGTCAGGGCCGTTATTTCTTACATCTGTGTATCCCTCATGTTCCTTGCTATAAGATGAAAATCCCCATCTACTATATTTCTTACAGAAATTCAGACTACTAGAGGCCACTAGGGCAAATCTATACTTCATTCATTCATTAAGTCACTTCTAAGGACTTATTATGTGCCAGGCCAGCACATCCCTCTACTAATACTAAGGGAGAATACACACGCAGGTCTAGAGTGAAGCACCCCACACCTCTGAAAAAGGACCTGTTTGTGCCTGACTATGGTATAGCCACTGTTGCCTGGGTCAGAGTGTACTGAGGCACATACCACATTCCAAAGGATTGGATTCTTCAAAGTGGCATCCCCGATGATCAAGTAAAGAGTGTAGGTGCCAGACGCAGAGTCGAATTCGATCTTTCTCTCAGACGTGTCCAGCTCAAATTTATACACATTCTTGCTGTCCGGCTCAGCAACAAACACCACTTCCTGTCCAGTCTTCTGGTTATGAAGTCGGACGAATGTCTGACGAAACAATAATACATCTTTTCAGCTGGCAGGTTCTAAACTCCTGCTGGCCCAACATTAGATTAATGAGGCAGCAGAGTGCTGCTCTTCTGTCACACTGAGAACGTGGGATTTTCCAGGCACACTTGAGAGTGTGGAAAGAGTGGCCATCCCACCCTGATTCCCAGCTCAGAGATTTTAGATAACTTTTTGTTGGGATGAAGAAAGAAATTTAACTTAGGAGTCCAGCCAATTCTCAACTACTTGGAGGCTGAATGCCCAGTTTGTGCATGATTTAAGCCCTTTGCTCTTGCTGCAATTTCTTCTTCCTGCCAGCCTTTTGGCCACTTTGCTGCCCAATTAACTTCTTCACCAGAGGGTGAAAAGAAGGGAAATGAGGTGGAACTGTAAGAGGCCCATTTTCAATTTCCCAGTGCCTCCAGCTAAAGATTTAGTAGAGGAAGCTTGGGGATTGAGAGCAAGCAGAGTTCTAATCAAGCAGAGTAGCCTGGTGTCACAGAAAGAGCCCAGGCACTGAAGATGCATTAGGTTCCACTAACCCATTTGCTAAGCAGGTTAGTTGACTTCTTTGGGCGTTAATTTTTTCATCTTTAAGATAGAAAGATTAACTTCTACCAATAATATATTGGTGAGACGATTCACAATAACATATGCAAAGCATTTAGCACAGGGCCTGGTATATATTAGCTAATTAACAAACAGTAGTTGATATTATTATCAAGACAATGATACGACTCTAATCACCTTATCCTCCCAATGACATAAACTAAACAAGGTTTCTGCAGCAAAACTTAATGGCCTGAGATTTTCTTTCAAGTGTTTCAAAATAGAGAATTCTACAGTAGCTACATTGGTTCCATTTTACGGATCATAAGGCACAAGCATTAAATGAGTTGCCACAATCAAATGGCCAGTGCTGGATCCAAAGGAAAAAACATAAATCTCCTTTGTTACTCTCATCTGGATAACAAAGAACCACCATCAAAGTATATATTTAAGGAAGGGGTCCAGAGTTGTGAAGCATCTTGGCCATATCAATTAGTCTTGGCCAAAAAATGGGATTTAGGAATCCAGAAGCCTGATATCCCTCTTGTCTCAGGAAGCGCAGGTGGTAGTCGGGTTCTTTCACAAAATGCCATCTCCACCTGGGAGAGCTCTAAGCCACAGTTTCTAAAACTGAACCTTGCATGGGACAAGTATTCAATTAAAGTTATATTTCTCCACTAATTGTCCCTGGCTAATAACCCTAATCCCAATTTAGTCTCATAATTTCTTCTCTCTGTATTCTTTCTTTCCTCTGCTGCTTGGTTAGAAAAGGTCATTTTGAGAAGGAGAGGGGAAATGCTAAGAGGTTGAAGTGCTTAAAGATTAGTTAGCCAAGGAGTTTTCAGGTGCAAGGGAGAGAGAAGCAGAGAATTGGACCTGGGGACAGCTATTCTGGGGCCTGTACAAGAATCAGAAAGCAAAATGGTCTCTAAGTAAATCCACTGACCTTAGTGGCCTGCCCTAAAGCTGCCTCTCAGCATGGACACAAAGCTGCTGGCTCTTGCTAAGTATCACTACAAAGCATCTTAACCAGGCCACTGGGTCCCACATTCTTCCCTGTCTTTCAGCATACAAAGTATCTGAATTTCCCCTTACACAATACAACTGTGGATAGGGCAGGGCTGAAAGCAGTATTCCCAGTCAAGGGGACTGACAAAGGTGGGGGGGGGAAAGGGGGCAAGAGACAAGGTATCTGAGAAGACAGGTAGGACAGCTGTGCTCTGGATAAAGGGTATGGCCTGAAATCATCTAAGTCCAATTCAAATCAAAATCACAATGAGATACCACCATACACCAGTGAGAACGGCACATATTAAAAAAACTAGCAACAACAAATGTTGGCGAGGATGTGGTGAAAAAGGGACTCTCCTACACTGTTGGTGAGAATGCAAACTGGTCCAACCACTATGGAAAACTGGGAGGTACTTCAGACTACCAAAAATGGAGGTACCATATGACCCAGCAATTCCACTCCTAGGTATCTACCCAAAGGACACAAAAACATTAATTCAAAAGGATACCTGCACCCCTATGTTTATTTCAGCACTATTTATAATAGGTAAGATTTGGAAACAACCCAATGCCCAAAAATGGATGACTGGATCAAGATGTGGTACATATACACAATGGAATAGTATGCAGCAATCAAAAAAGATAAACTCATGCCATTTGCACCAACATGGATGGAACTAGAAGAGATTATGCTCAGTGAAGTAAGTCAGAAGAAAAAAGAAAATTATCGGATGGTTTCACTTATAAGAGGAATATAGGGGAACCAAATAAGGGATCAGGGAAAAAAAATAATGAAAAACAACAAAAATAAACAGGTAACTATAAATCAGAAACATTCTGCAGGGGAGGGGGAGGGAGAGGGATCAAAACAAAAGCAGGGGGCCTCCCCTGGTGGTGCAGCGGTTGAGTGCTGGCCTGCGAAGCTGCCCAGCAGCCTCTGCAGCGCTGGTTCGATCCCTGGCCGCAGGGCAAGGGTCCCACATGGCGAGACAGACCTCTCCTGCCGCGCCCACTGTTCCCCTCAGCAGTGTATTTCGTCAGTCTGTCTGTTCTGTTCCCTGCTCTGCCTCTGGTGAATCCTCTCACCCTCCCGCGCTTCTGACTGTACCCAGTGCTTGTATAAATAAATAAATAAATCTTTAAAAAAAAAAAAAAAAAAAAAAAAAAAAAACAAAAGCAGGAAGAGCACAAGGGACTATTGTGATGGTGCAGGAGTAAAATGGTGGTGGAAATTCTATAGGGACTACACCCGAGAAAAGAAAGCAAACATTGTACAAAAATGAACAATAATGTAATATATATATAAATAAGTTATTTTTAAAAATCCTATTGTTATTTTATATAGGGAAAAAAATATGAAGGCTTTTGCTTTCGTAATATGAAGCAGGTACAAGGTTAAAAGCGCTATTCTTCAGATTCTCACAGAAAATCTGCTTTGGACAGAACAAAACAATGCTTTGGATCCACTGCCTAGGTTCTCCTTTTTTTCCAAATTACTTCTATGTATTTTTTTGTCAGAAAGAAAAAAGCTTCAACTAGGCCTAATTTGCTTTTTTTTTTAATTTCTGATTTTTTAAATTATTTTATACATTTTTTACATTATTTTTCATTTTTGCACAATGTATGCATTTTCATCTTGGTTGTATTCCCCATACAATTCCCACCCCCCTTATTTTGACCCTAATGCCTCCTCCCCTCCTTTTGCCCCCCCCAACACCCGCCCCCATAGTGTCTCTGGTTTATAGTTGCTTGTTGATTTTGATTTTTACTTTATTATAATTAGTCTTTTTCCCGGTCCCTTATTTAGGTTTTCTAAATTCCTGCTATGAGTGAGACCAACCAGTAATTTTCTTTTTCTTTCTGGCTTATTTTACTGAGCACGATCCCTTCCAGCTCCATCCATGTTGCTGCAAATGGCATGAGTTTATCTTTTTTGATTGCTAAGTAATATATTCCATTGTGTATATGTACCACATCTTCTTGATCCAGTCATCTATTTTTGGGCATTTGGGTTGTTTCCATAGCTTACCTATTATAAATAGTGCTGCTATAAACATAAGGGTGCAGGTGCCCTTTTGAATTAATGATTCTGTGTCCTTTGGGTAAATACCTAGGAGTGGAATGGCTGGATCATATGGAAGCTCCATCTTTAGCAGGTTGAGGAATCTCCACACAGCTTTCCATAGTGGTTGGACCATTTTGCACTCCCACTGTAGTGCAGGAGAGTTCCTTTTTCTCCATATCCTCACCAACATTTGTTGTAGCTAGTTCTTTTATTTTTTACTTGTTATTTTTTTTAAAGATTTATTTATTTTTATACACGAATTGGGGTACAGGCCAGAAATATGGGGGGTGAGATGATTCACCAGAGACAGAGCAGGGAACAGAACAGGCAGATAGACCAAAGTACATTGCTGAGGGGAGCAGCGGGCGAGACAGGAAAGATCTGTCCCGCCATGTGGGCTTCTCCCTGGTGGGCTGGGAATCGAACTCATGCTGCAGTGGCTGCAGATTGCTTCATAGGTTGCGTCTTAACCCTTGCGCCACCAAGGAGGCCCTGTAGCTAGTTTTTTTAATATGTGCCATTCTCACTGGTGTAAGATGGTATCTCATTGTAGTTTTGATTTGCATTTCCCTGATTACAAATGATGCTAAACATTTTTTCATATTCCTGTTTAGGCTAATTTGTTTTTAACCTATCTTCACAACACCAACTAATCTTTTAAAAAAAGCATGTTCCAGGTTCAGGATTACAAGCAGTCCCACAGGGGGCCATATGGGAGGACCTGAAGAACTGTCAGGGTTCAGAGGAAGATCTGAAGGTGGGAATCTGAAATCTTCTGTAGTCAGGTTATATACCACAACACTCTAGTGGATGTTAACATACACTAATACACATTAATGTTTCAGATAAACAGAATGGTCTGGACTTCATTCTGACCTGGTGAGGGGTGAGTTCAGTACCAGTGTTCACATCTACCAGCTGGAAGAACAAAGCAAAGTTCTGATGGCTGTCTGCGATGAATGTGCCCTTGGCTTTGGCTGGGTAGGTCACCCTGAAAAAGACGTTCATACAGCAAGTTTTCAGAGATGATACATAGAGCTCTGAGGACAGAGTAAGCATTCAAATGTCACTTCATTGTCTTATCTTCCCTCTCCTACTCTAACACAGTCCTGCTGTGGACAGAAAGAAATGTACAATCTCTGTGGCCTGGGGGCAAACTAAACTGATAAAGTCAGGTCTGAGGACAGCACAGAATAAACTTTGATCAGGGCCTAGGAAAAATGCTATGTGCAGATGCTCCAGGCTTTCACTTCAAGAACCTAAGGATATCAACTCAATGGCATCAGGCACCAGGGGAGCTCATGTGTGTCCCTGTAGAGTGGGACTAGCAGACCACAGGAGACAAAATATCAGGATTGATGTTAAAAGCCTACGTAAGCAAGGTCAACAGACAAGCAGGTGGGCCTTCCTGGTGGCGCAAGGGGTTAAGTCTCAGCACTATGAAGCTATCCATAATGCAGCTGCACTGCAGCACGAGATCGATCCCTAGGCAAGGAGCTAGCTCACATGGTGCAGCAGACCTCTCCTGTCTTGCCTGCTGCTCCCTTAGCAGTGTATTTCAGTCAATTTGCCTGCTCTGTTCCCCACTCTGTCCCTGGTTAATCCTCTCACCCCCCACACCTCTGGTCTGTACCCCAGTTCTTATATGCATAAATAAATAAATCTAAAAAAAAAATTATGAAGGAAAAGAGTAATCCAGAACATAACTAAATTCACTGCTTCCTTCACTGATATAATCTTGTTTTTAAAAATTGTCATCTGAATGAATTAACATAGTTGGTAACATAGCTGACTGACTCAAATTTACATTCTGAGATAAGCTCCTTATCTCACTATGGACTGGAAGCAAATAGCTTACTCAGGGACTGACTACTGGTAAAGACAACTGCCAAATCGGCCTGGATGTCAAGCAGCATCCCTGGGGCTGTGCCAGAACTATAGCCTCTTTAACCTGGGGTGCAAATTGGATCACTACCGACAGAAATGACCGAAGGACTTGGCGCCTACATGTGCTCGTCTCAGCTAATGCTGGGGTTTCCTGTGTGTCCAGGTATCATCCCACTTACCGGGTGGTTTTGGGTGCAATACTCTGATCCTTATCCACAGTAGAGAGATCAACATTTGTGATGCCAACTTCAGTAGAGATCTTGACTCTGAGCTAGAGTGAAATACAGAAGATAATCTCAAGTCAATTGGTGAGTATTCCAGGAGTTACCATTCATATCCAAACTTCTCTACTCCTAATGATAAATAAAGGCGGGGGGGGGGGGGGGGGGGGGGGGCGGGGGCGGAAATCCAAAGACAAGCGTCTTCAATGGTTATAGTAAAAGGGTCGACCCAGCTAGGCACTATTTCCATCTCTCCTATTCTGAGGCTGAAATAGCTCCATGATCTTATCTCTTTTTTCCTTCACTGGCTTTGGTTGGATGATAAATATTTAAAAGGGGAGAGGGGAGAAGTGGAAAGAAAAAAAAATCTTTTCTTTTCTAATGTCCTTTAAAATAAATAAGGGGAAAATCTTTAAGCAATAACCTTCAAATAATTTAAATCAACAAATACTCAAATTCTAAAGACAGCTAATATTTATGGTTTATTATGTGAAAGGCACTGACTTTATAAGGACGATCTCAATTTGCAAACAGGTAAATTACTATTACTTTAGATGAGGAATGAAAGATTAGGGATGAAGTACTTCTGGTTCTCCTGTTGAGCAGGGGGTAGAATTATATTTCCCTGGCCCTTTGGAGTTAGGTGTCCCCATGTGACTTGCTTTGGCCAATGAAATGAACAGAAATCAAGGTTCAGCTTCCAAGTGGAAGCTTTGAGAGTTAGCGTGTGATTCTCTCTTTTCCTCTTATGTGAACATTGTGTGCACAGAGAGGTTCACACTTTCTGAAATAAGGACAACATGGAGCAGGGAGTACAGGTGAAACATTAATAAGACACCTAGTGTGTGCAAAAAAGAATCTTGTTATTGAAGTCTATTATCAGCACAGTTCATCTTTATTCTCACAATGCTTGAATTCTACATGTTCCTTATAAACTTTTACAAAATGAAGGTAGCCAATGCCAGTAAATATGAAATTTTTTTAAATTAGAATAAGATAAACCTGAAGTTGCTTCTCAGGTAGAATATGGTTTTAGTGAGCTTTCACCATGGTATAACACGGACAGGATCAAAAAGAGCTGGAGTTGAAGTGTGCAGCTCATCAACCTCGTCTTCAGATTCTGGCAAAAACAGATCTTAGACCCAGATGTGGCTTTATAAGAAACTGAATATTCAGACACAGGGGCTGTATTATTGCTTTTGATGACTATGTGAACCTCATATTAAATGATGCAGAAGAGATTCAGGCTAAAACAATGTCTAGAAAACAATTGGGTTGGATCATGCTAAAAGGAGATAACATTACTTTGCTCCAAAGTTTCTCCAATTAAAAATGACCAATGAGGTCAGAAACTTGATAAGAAGGCAATAGTTTGTTTTCTTTAAGTGTCCTTTGTTGGGGGTGTAATATTTTGTCTTTGATTACTCTTATGTTATTAACAGATGACAATAAATGCAATGGAATTTTTACTTAAAAAGATTTGTGAATTTCCTGGGCCTCCCCGGTGGCGCAGCAGGTTGAGTGCCATGCTATGAAGTTGTCCACAGCTTCTGCAGTGCGGTTTGATCCCAGCCAGCTGGCGAGAATCCCACATGGCCCGAAGACCTCTCCTGTCCCACCTGCCACTCCCTTCAGCAGTGTATTTCTATCATCTCCTGTTCTGCTCCCTGCTCTGTCTCTGGTGAATCCTCTCACCCTCCTGTCCCTCTGGTGTGTACCCCAGCTCTTGTATAAAAATAAATAAATCTTAAAAAAAAAAATTTGTAAATTTCCTAAAGTGAGAAAATATGCTAAAAGTCTATTCATGGGAAATTTTTGAGTTAAAAAAAATCTATGTTTGAATGCACAAATTATGAAAACCCAAGGCACTTTTTATGTGCAAACATGTTTGTGAGCCTTCCAAATATTTGTTAAGCTTGAATGTAATGTTTAAGGAGATCCTTGTCAAATCCACTGGTTTAGAGTCTAAATGAGGATCAAGGAAAAGAAATAGAGGACTGGACAAACCAGTGAAGGACAGCTTTGGCATTTTTCTAAAACACACTATTCAAAGTGTGACAGCCTCAATTCAAGGGCAAAGAAGAAAATTTAAAGAGGGATAATAAAGACAGCTATCAAGTAATTCCTTTAACAGCCTTCTCTTCTGCCTCCATAATAACTATTTTGTAACAACAGCCTCAATTATCAGGTTAAATAGGGTGTTCTGTTTTGTTTAAAAAAAAAAAAAAGTCAGAATGTAAAAGATTAACTGAGGCTGTAGAATAATATTACCTTCTAGTTTTGAATACACAGCCACCAATTGGCAGAACTATAATTAGCATCACTGCCTGTTACTACATCTAGGCAACTAGGTGAATTATGGCAGTGGATATGGGGAGAGCTGGGTGTCTCAACTTTGCTTCCCTGGGTTGTCTGCTGAACAAACAGCTTCACAACTCATACAGGACTTGAAACCTAAGTTAAGTTTACTATACAAGTTCAATGTAACGAGACACTTATACCACTTCCATCTGAAGAACTACTAGAATGGAATGTTCAAAGAAGTAGCCAAAGAACTTTGATTAGGCAACTGAGTTTAAGCAAGAAACCCACTGAGACTGCTTTTCTTACACCACCTGGAGCATCTGGAGTACATAGGGGCAGAGGAACCTCTTACCCTAACGGGATGCATACACACAAAGCATAATTACAAAAGACCAGGTTGCTGCTTTAGTGAAGGGATGCGCAAAGAGCTGTGAAAGCACAGGAAAGGGAACTATGACCTTGAGTTAGGCCTTTCTTAGGAGTGGGAAATGCATGGCAGGAAGCTTCAGGCAGTCCTCCAGTTTGGGGAGAGGTAGGAGTTAAGCAGTACTCCATGCTTATAAAAATAACCTCTTTTCATAGTCAACTACTCTGCCATTTTCATTAACATTAACTAGAAAATTCCCTCTTCACTTCTGTGACTCATCTTCTTAAGGGCTCACTCATTTAAATAAATGTGTAAATGTGGTCTTGAAATCACTGCCCCACTTAAATGTCCACAAACAGGAGACTAACTAAATAAATAATGGTACATGAACGCTATGAATTACCACAAAGCAATTAAGAACAAGGTAGGTGTCTATGGAGATATTACCTCCTACTTTTTTATTACCTCCTACTTTTGAATACAGAGCCATCTATTAAGAGAATGATATTTCATATCACTGCCTGTTGTTGAGTCTTGGCAATTGGGTAAGTTATGGCAGGGGACCTGGGAAGAAGGCCATCAAGTTAGACCATTGAGAGAAAACCTAGAAACCTCTGTGTTGAATACAAAGGATACAACTATTTATAAAATATTCCCTTTTGTGTAAATAACCAAGGATATGTATACATTTGTTGACAACATGCATACTTCTTTTTCTTAGTGTACACAGTTAACTGTTAATAATAGATTCCTCCAAGGAGAAGGACTAGATCGAAAGGATGAAAAAAGACTCTTGTACTTAATTCCTTCATTATATATCTTTTTGGGTTTTGAGTGTTTTTTTAACTACTATTTTTTAAAAAATATGGATATCTGAGTAATGACACTCTGTGCCACAGACTTTCTTCTTTACTAAAACATTATTGCATTCATTGTGATCTTTAAAATAATCACTCTCTTGCAGCAGATGAATATACACAGGTATTTAAAGACTTGAAATAGGGTTCTTCAATATCCTAATCACAGTGATAAGGAAGTCACGAACTTTTGGGTTTTGTTTTTTTTTTTTTAAAGATTTATTTATTTATGCTGGGGTATAGGCCAGAGATGTGGGGTGGTGGGGAGCGGGTGAGAGGATTCACCAGAGACAGAGAGGGAACATAACAGGGAGACTGAAATACACTGCTGAGAGGAGCAGTAGGCGAGACAGGAGAGGTCTTCTTTGCCATGTGGGTTGTACCCTGGCTGGCCAGGGATTGAACTCATGCTGCAGAGGCCACGGATTGCTTCATAACGTGGTGCTTAACCCCTTGCGCCACCAGGGAGGCCCATATTTTGGGTTTTCATCTTAGAATCCTGGCTATAAATTTTTGGAAACACCATGGTCATTTATGCTGCTAATCAAGATTCAACTGTATGTTTATTCTAGAGACATCATCAGCATTCCCAGACAATACATGACACATGGAATGACAAAGGGAAAATTGCAGTGAACTCAAGCCATTTTTGGTTTTTTCTCAGTCCTAATTTTTAAAGGCCCACTAAGTAACAGGGTTTTTTTTGTTGTTGCACAGAAACACTATAGGGCTGTTCTTGAAGAGGGAACAGTTTAAAACAAGTCTTTCTGCTCCTAAAATGTGACTACAAATGGGTATCTAGAAACATTCAAAAGAAAAACATTTTTATGCTATTCAAAAGCAAACTGAGAAATAAAAATCTTCACAACTTTTTTCAAAGCCCTGTTGTAAAGTGTTCAGTGTAGGATCTCTGTTGGCTAGCTCCTTCCTTCTTCAAACTAACACTACAGGATTAGTTTCTATATTAGGAAAGGGACTTGTTTAGCCACTTTAAATGAAGCTAAGCCTGCTTTACAGTGAATCATGCTAGTAGTCCTTTCTTTGTCTGTGCTGCCTGCCACATACATCTCAAAAAATGTTTTAATGCCAGGAAATGCAGTCTTTCTGCTGAGAGTGATAGACTCCCCGTTTAGCCAATTACTGTCAAAAATGATGGTGCATTAGGGGCAATTAATGCTAATGACAGTTTCTAACATCCACGCTTTCCCTGGTAGCAAGTCCAGTATCAGCAAGTGCTATGACAGCCTCCTACACCAAACTACCACATTAATACACTCTGACCAACGTCGCACATCTCTCAGAATAAACAGGACCTGCTGACCTACTCTGAGGCTCAAAGCGTGACTATTACTGAAATTACAAAGTTACATGTATTAAAGTGGTCAGAGCATTCACACACATGTACACACACACATACACACCTCTAACATAATGAAGAGGGAGAGAGGAGATTTTATAACATTTATTCCATTTACCAGGAAGGAAAAGGACAGAAATGGCTTTAATAGGAACGTATTAACATTATATAAGAAATAGCTATTAACCATTTCTGCTATTTAGTACTGAGATAATTTTTCCAACAACCACAGAAACACTTGAACAAACATACAGATTAAAAGAATAGAATGATAAGTCTAGAAATTAACCGTTACATTTGTGGTCAACCAATTTTTGACAAAGATACAAAGATAATTCAATGGGGAAAGAATAGCTTTTATCAACAAATGGTCTTAGGAGAACACACAAAGAAGGAAGTTGCCCCCCCTACCTTATATCATATTACAAAATTAACTCAAAATGGATCAGAAACCTAAATGCAAGACCTAAAGCTATAAAATTCTTATTAAAAAACAGGACTAAATCTTCACGAGTTTGGCAATGGCTTCTTAGCTGTGACAGTTGAAGGACGAGGCAATGAAAGGAAAAGAAATAAATTGAACTTCAATCTTAAAATCTATTTTGCTTCAAAAAACAACATCCAGAAAGTGAAAAGACAACATAGACTATAAGAAATATAACTCATATAACTCAATAGCAGAAAGACAATTAATGTAATAAGAAAGGCAGGTAAGAGGTGTATAGATTGGGAAAGAAGAAATAAAAAGAGAAAAATATATTTTTAATGAACAAAGGATCTTAATAGACATTTCTCTAAAGAAGATATGCAAATGACCAATAAATACACAAAAAGATGTTCAACATCATTAGCCATAGGGATATGCAAACTAAAATCATAGAAACCACTTTTACACCCACTAGGATGGTGAGAATGAAAGTGCTGGTATGTACAGAAATTGGAACCCTTACACACTGCTAGGAGAAATCTAAAAACTGTGCACTGCTTTGATAAACAGTTTGTCAGTTCCTCAAAAAGTTCAATATAGAGTAATGATATGATCCAGCAATTTCATCCTAGAGCACGAACCCAAAAGAACTGAAAACAGGTATTCAAACAAATACTTGTATATGAATATTCATAGCAGCATTGTTCACAATAGTTAAATAGTGGAAAAATACCAAATGTCCATCAACTGATAAATGGATAAGCAAAATGTGTTGATATACATGTAATGGAATATTATTCAGATATAAAAAGAAATGCAAGCTAACATGAATAAACCTTAAAAATATTTTGCTAAATTTGTGGGCCTCCCTGGTGGCACAGCGGTTGAGTGCTGAGTTGAGAAGCTGCCCGCAGCCTCTGCAGCACCGGTTCGATCCCTGGCCACCGGGTGAGGGTCCCACATGGCGCGCAGACCTCTCCTCCCGCCCGCTGCTTCCCTCAGCAGTGTATTTCATCAGTCTGCCTGTTCTGTTCCCCGCTCTGGCTCTGGTGAATTCTCTCACCCTCCTGCACTTCTGACTGTACCCAGTGCTTGTATAAATAAATAAATAAATCTTAAAAACAAAAACAAAAACAAAAACTGTTTTGCTAAATTTAAAAGGCCAGACACAAAAGGCTATCTATCACGTGATTCCATTTACATGAAACATCCCAAATAAGCAAATCATCGAGGGAAAAAATGTAGATCAGTAGTTGCCAGAAAAGGGAGGAGATATCCCTATAGAATAAGGAGTGTCTACTAACAGACATGGTTGCTTTTTGGAGGGTGGTAATAATGTTTTAGTCTCTAGTTAGAAAGCAGTAATGGTTATACAACTCTGTAAATAAAAACAATGAATTTATACTTTTAATAGATAAATTTTATGGTATGGGAACTAATCTTCAATAAAACTATTACTTAAAAAAAAAAAAAAGGCAAGCTTCTTTGTATATGGTAAAAGGTTCACCCCTGGAAGATGAATTATCAGAATTCTAAAGGCCCTGTTATGTGGGCAAACATCTTTACACCAAGTTATCCTTTTCTCCTTCAAAGTGGTCTGAAATGAGAACAACTAAGCACTGAAAAATAGAAAATTTAATCTCTGCCCATAGGGCATTCCAAACTTAATGAAAACCAACACAGAAGTAAACAACAATAGTAATATAATGCAATAAGGACAATACATACAAAATGTAAAATGCCATAGCAACAAAGTAAGTAGTTAGAAACCAAAAATATAAAAGAAAAAAACCTTAAAATTTGTTAGAAGAAAATATTGGTTTTTTTTTTTTTTATGCTGGAGATTTATATAGGGTTTGTTAAAAACACAAAAAGCATAAACTATTGAGGAAAAAAAGAACATAAAGAGTGTGAAAAATTAACTTTTATGGAGCAAAGGACGCCATAAAGCAATGCTGGGCAAGATATCTCGTGCTTACAACACAGATGAATATCCAGAATACATATAGAGGTATACCTCATTTTGTTGTTGTTTTTTTCAGTTTTATTTATTTTTGCGTAGAAGAACTGAGATATAATCCAGAGGAGCAGGGGGTGAGAGGATTCACCAGAGACAGAGTGGAGAGCAGAACAGGAGGATCTACTGAAATACACTGCTGAGTGGAGCAGCGTGCAAGACATGAGAGGTCTGCTGTGCCATGTGGGTTAGCTCCCTGGCCAGGAATCAAACTCAGGCCATAGCGGTGATATTGCTAAGACAACCCCGTTTGTGGCAACTCTGCCAAGTAAGTCTAAAGGCACCATTTTTTCAACAGTATGTCTTGCTTCATGTCTCTAGGTCACAATTAAGGTATGTGGACTACTTTTTTAGATACAATGCTTTTGCACACTTAATAGACTACTGTGTATTGTAAACAATACTATTATATGCACTGGGAAACCAAAATATTTCTGTGACACATTTTATTGCACTATTTATTTTATTCTGGTGGTCTGGAACTGAACCGCAATATATCCAAACTATGCCTGCAGTTCCTAAAAATATCAATAGAAAGACTAACCAAACAAAAGAAAAACAGATAAAAGATATATAACAATTCAAAGAGCAAACCTAAATGGCCAATAAATACAGAAAAGGGGCCTTCACGGTTGAGCGCTAGGTTGCAAAGCTGCCCGCAGCCTCTGCGGCGCCGGTTCGATCCCCGGCTGCTCCCCAGCCACCGGAGGAGGGTCCCACATGGCGCGCAGACTTTTCCTGCCGCCCGCTGCTCCCCTCAGCAGTGTACTTTGGTCCTTCTGCCTGCTCTGCTCCCCCCTCTGACTCTGGTGAATTCTCTTGCCCTCCCACGCTTCAGACTGTACCCAGTGCTTGTATAAATAAATAAATAAATCTTTTTAAAAATTAATAAATAAATACAGAAAAGATGCGCAATCTTACTAGTAAACAAGGAAAAGCATTAAAACAAAATACCATTTCATATCCACCAGATTATCAAAAACTGATAATACCCAGTGTTGGTAAGGATATGAAGGAAAGAACAAATCTTTAACAGCTAATATTAGAAGATGAGTACTCTATGATTCCACCATTCACTCTAGATAAACAATAAAACATGCATATGGAAACGTCAGAGATGCACTATTTGCAACAGTGAAACTCTAAAATGTTTCACAAGAAAATGAATTATAAAATCTGATTCATTCATAAAAGGAAGATAATTTTACAAAAAATATCCATTTTATGCATATAACTATATAGTTCTACATGTATAAGTATGGCTATCATAAAACTAAGAGAGTAAAAACAAGCAAATTGCAGAAGTCTATATATCTGATAATGCATAACATTTGAGAAGATGCAAATCAATGCAATATGTTATGTGTGTAGCAGAAATATAAAAACTGCCACTGGAATGACAGACCCCAAACCTGGGGGGAAGGAGAGAAAAAATATTTAAGGCATATACAGAGCTTAAATTCAATCTATAGGGTTTTATTTCATACCAAAAATAAAGAAACAGAAGTAGGCTCATGAAGTTTGATTACACCATTCTCTGTTCTTTTGTGGGTATTTGAAGTAATCCATACTAAAAAAAAATAAAATCTATGGAACACAGATGAAGGAACAACATTTGAACTAGACCTTAAAAGTATGTAGTCCAGAGTTCAGAACATGTACCAGGAAGGGGAAGAGCATTCCTCTTGGAGGAAACAAGAACAGAAGTCTATAGGCATGCAGGTGAAAAGCATATCTGAGGATGGGGAGGCACCCACACTGCAGCATGTTCATGTACTTTGTGAGGATCTTCTCAGCCAGGCTGAGGAGGCTGAATCTCACTCCAAGGCAAAAGGAAACCAAAGAAATGTTTAACCAAAGAACATGTGATTCTATCATTCTAGTAGCACTTATGAAAAATTAAATGGAAAAGGTAGAGACTGAAAACAATGAATCTAGTTACTTACCACTTTATCAAACCATACAGAGGATACAAGGCTCTCACTGAGTAGGGACACTGGACTAAGAACACAGGACTCACGCAAAAGACATTCAGAGGTGGAAACAACAGGACTTGGTGACTAACCAGAAGTCATAAGTAGAAAGAAGGAAGAGGTTAAGAACAACTGTGATGGGGCCTCCCTGGTGGCACAGGGGTTAAAGTCTTAGCACTATCAAGCTATTGCCAGCCACTATTGCATGAATTCAATCCCCAGCCAGCGAGCAACCCATATGCCACAGTGGACTTCTCCTGTCTCGCCCTCTGCTCTCCTCAGCAGTGTATTTCAGTAGATCTGCCTGTTCTCCCCACTCTGTCTCTGGTGAATACCCTTCCCCACCCCCCACACCTCTGGCCTACACCCTAGTTCTTATATGCATAAATAAACAAAAATAAATCTAAAAAAAAAGAACTGTCATGGTTGGTGAGTACAATATGGTTTTAATACCTGATGAGGGTATCTCATGTATGTGATATATGGGGGTAGCACCTTAAGCTGGATATGTTGTTCTCAAGATTGGAAAGGCAGGAGGAAGAGATTTCAGGCACACACACAAAATAACTTGCTTTAAATGTGCTCATATGCAAATAGGGTTCTTAATGAAGGAAACTAAAATGGAAAGAAATCTAGATTTTAAAGGTTCAAGGTGTACACTACAATTACCCACACTTTGGGTTACTGAATGGACTAGGATCAGAGGTCTCATGCCCCCAAAAGGCAGAGAATGAGGTAGAAACAAGACAGACTGAAAGTTCCAGAAAAGATCTTCTTTTCTGCCAAACTTTAAACACAAGTATTTAATCTACCTATCTATGTTAAGTAATTCCACTTTTGAAAAGGTCAAACTTTCTAGCTGCCTTGTCATTTCATTAAAAGAGGGTGTCACAGAAGCACTAGAGGAGCTTGCCAAAGGTCAAATCTGGGATGATATGAGCAACAAAACAAAAATGACAGTAATGGATCATAACTCATAAATTAAAATTAATATCCATGAGTCCAAAGTGTTATAAATGATTGAATCAATAAGTAAATGGGAGGGGGAATAATTTTTTCTTACAGTAAAATTCTAATCAATAAATGTAGAAGGAATGAAATAGAAAACCACCTTTTGAAAAACACTACAGTATCACTTCTCAGCGTTTTGGCTAAGATCAAGTGAAAAACACCACAGTAATAAGTGGCAGGCAAGATCATGAGGACATCTGACAGTCTCATAGCATCACTCCATAAGACAATTACAAAACAGAAAAACAGCTACTTTATAATGGAGAAATCTGGAATATTTTTGCAAAAAAAGTATGACCCAAATTTAATTATGAGGAAACAGAGACAAACCCAAAGTTAGGGACACTCTAAAACTAACTGGCTAGTACTCTTCAAAAGTGTCAAGGTCGGGCTCCCTGGTGGCACAGCGGGTTGAGCACAGTGCTATGAAGCTGTCAACAGCACCAGTTCGATTCACACCAGCCAGGGAGATTCCCACATGGCACGTCAGACCTCGCGCCCGCTGCTCCCCTCAGCAGTGCTTTCAGTGTTTTGCTCTCTGCTCTTTCTCTGGTGAATCCTCTCATCCTCCCACACCTCTGGCCTGTACCCCAGTGCTTGTAAAATAAATAAATCTTTAAAAAAAAACAACCAAAAATCAAAAGTATCAAGGTCATGAAAGACACTATCCAAACTGGAGGAAACAAAAGGCACATGACAACTACAGGAATATATGGCCCTACATTGAATCCTGGACCAGGAAAGGAACAGCAGTAGGATAACCAGTGGCATTTGAATTAAAGTCTGTAGGTTAGTTACTATTTATATTAGTTATTTTTATATTAATGTTTATTAATATGAGTTAAAGTACATTGCTAATTACAGTCATATAAGATGTTAACATTTGGGGAAGCTGGATGAAGGACAGATGAGAATTTTCTGTACTACTTTCATAATTTTTTAAAGATTAAGATTATTTCGAAATGAAAAAGTTTAATACCAAACTGGCATTGTATAGGGGATCCACCCAAGAACAGGACTAGAGGACCTTGAACAAACTGCTCTACCCTTGAGTCTCATCTGTGAAATGAAAATGACCCCACCCACCTTTGGAGTTGTAAGAATAACATAGTGTAAACAAAGCACATAAAACTATAACAGGGTTCTTGGGCCTCCCCGGTGGCGCAGCGGTTGAGCGCTGGGTTGCGAAGCTGCCCGCAGCCTCTGCAGCGCCGGTTCGATTCCCAGCTGCTCCCCGGCCACCAGAGGAGGGTCCCACATGGCGCGCAGACCTCTCCTGCCACCCGCTGCTCCCCTCAGCAGTGTACTTCGGTCCTTCTGCCTGCTCTGCTCCCCGCTCTGGCTCTGGTGAATTCTCTCACCCTCCCGCGCTTCTGACTGTACCCAATGCTTGTATAAATAAATAAATAAATCTTTAAAAAAAAAAAAAAAAAATAAAAAAAAAAATAAAAAAAAAACTATAACAGGGTTCTAGGAAAAGGTTATAGGATTACATGTAAGAGGTTAAACCATATTCCATAGTTTAAAAAAGAAGCAAAATATATCATTCATTTTAAATAAAATTCTATTCCAAAAGGTTAGAAATGAAAGCCATGGTACCTAAAGGGGTGAATGTCAATTAGCTGGGGAAACCATTAGTACGAAACACCTCATTCTGGCAAAGCATCAAATAAATGAGGCGTAGCTTTCCATCCTTAAAACCACTTGGATCCTCAACCCTATCACAGTCAGCTAAACATCTGAAACAGTTCATTATGACAGATTACTGATTTTTTGTGTGTGTGTTACCCATATAGCTTCATTACACTGTTGTGTGTCATTTGATGATTTTTATCACCTAATTAGCAATCTATTGAAGTCTACCACACAAAACACTAAAAGAATATTTATGCCTCGATGGAATTAGAGGTGAGTTTTATTTTTTCTGCTTTCTAAATTTTTTTTTCTTTCTAAATTTTATGTAAGATGGTAATGTTAAATTATAATGGAAAATGAATTAATTTACAAATAAAAGACAACATAATATGAACCAAGTTCTTAGCCAAGTCCATCAAACAGCATAATTTGAACTTATCCCTCTCTTAACATATACATTCACATTAGCCTGCTCATAAAGTTATGTCAGTATATCAGACCAAGTACAATTATTTGGTCATTTCCATGCACATATTAACATGACAGTGGACATACAAGAAAAGCACTTACCTCTACAGTATTTGCAATGTAACGGCTGTCACCTTCAACTTTGACAGAGAAGTCATAATAACCACTGGAAAACTTGACATTCATGAAGTTTAATTCAAAAACATCCCTGTGAAGGACAGCAGGATTAGCAAGCACCCACACAGGAGAGCCATGAGCAAACAGGGGCTACAGAGTGAGGTATTCCTTGAGCTAGACCAGGGCTACACCACTTTTGCACTTTCACTGAACCAACACACTCAGGCAGCTTTTTGATCACTCACAGATTCTAATGTTAGGAAAATTTGAAAACAACCTAAAATGACCTGCTATCTCAAGTCCCCAAAGTCATTTTCTCCTTTGTTTCCCCCTTCTTTGCTCCTAACAATCCCACCCCCTGCACTGCTAGCCACTTCTACAGTATGATCCCAATTATTTAAAGAAAAAGATCAACAAGGTTGGTGTAGTGCAGTATAATTACAGGTAATTTTTAATATTATTCCTTCTGTCCTGTTTTATGAATTTCCTAAAAGGGACATACCTTACTCATAAAAATATTAATTTTTAATTTATTTTATTTTTAAAAAAGATTTATTTATTTATTTATTTATTTATTTATTTATTTATTTATACAAGCACTGGGTACAGTCAGAGGCGCAGGAGGGTGAGAGAATTCATCAGAGCCAGAGCAGAGAGTAGAACAGGCAGAGTGCAGGAGAGGTCTGCACGCCACGTGGGACCCTTGCCCGGCGGCCGGGGATCGAACCGGCGCTGCTGAGGCTGCGGGCAGCTTTGCAAGCCAGCACTCAACCGCTGAGCCACCAGGGAGGCCCTAAATTTTATTTTAAAGTGGGAAAAATGGTAAAGAAATCTTAACTCTAACCACAAAGCAAAATCTCCAATGTTTTTACCATTCCACTAATCATTCCTTAAAATGATTTTGCTTTTTAATTTCACAAATTGCCTATGCAACTCTATGACAAGGAAATCCATTTCCTCTAAAACTTAGTTTCCAATCTAACTTACTAATTCAATCCTTAAAAGTTACAAACAAAAACAGACCCTTAATTTTTTAAAAATTTACATTAACAATATGCAATCATTAAAAATACAATTGTGGAAAAACATTTAATTCCATAGGGGAAATGCTCACGACACACTGTTTTAGATAAGGCATAATACTAATTCAATTTAAAAATATTTTTATCTGAATAGAAAAAAGGCTCGGGGCCTCCCCGGTGGCGCAGCGGTTGAGCGCTGGGTTGCGAAGCTGCCTGCAGCCTCTGCAGTGCGGGTTCAATCCCCGGCTGCTCCCCGGCCACCGGAAGAGGGTCTCACATGGCGCGCAGACCCCTCCTGCCGCCCGCTGCTCCCCTCAGCAGTGTACTTGGGTCCTTCTGCCTGCTCTGCTCCCCGCTCTGGGTCTGGTGAATTCTCTCACCCTCCTGCGCCTCTGACTGTACCCAGTGCTTGTATAAACAAACAAACAAACAAATAAACAAATCTTTTTAAAAAAAAAAAGAAAAAAGGTTCACAAAAAATGTTAATAGTAATTATATCTGGGTGGTAGAATTATGAATGAATTACATTTCTTTTTTTTCTTAAGATTCCTTTTCATAGTTTTTTTTTTTTTTTTTTTAAAGATTTATTTTATTTATACAAGAACCAGGCTAGATGTGCAGGAGGGTGAGAGGATTCACCAGAGACAGAGCAGGGAACAGAACAGGCAGAATGACTGAAACACACTGCTGAGGAGAGCAGCGGGTGAGACAGGAGAGGTCTGCCGAGCCATGTGGGTTGCTCCGAGGCCAGTGGGGTGCGAACCGGCACTGCAGAGGCTGCAGACAGCTTCACACTGCTGTGCTCAACTGCCTGCGCCACCAGGAAAGTGCGATTTACATTTCTTTAGGGTACTTTTTGGTATTTATCCTATAATAAACAGATATCATTCATATACCAGAGAATTCAAAATTAGTCATTGTCATATTACAATGACAAGAAAGAGAAACTAGATATAGACAGCAAAGAAAACGATAAAACTAAACCAAAACCCTCAATCTTAAAAATCCCTTTTTCAGATATATAACTATAGGATTTGGATACCAATAGTCAAGTTTACTGAACCAAAGTTTAGGTAAATTTGGTTATGGTTGTTATATATTCATATTAATCTAGGATATTGTGACTACCATGTGTATAAGTTAACTTCCAAAGCAAGTTGCTGGCATCTACAAATGTGCTCAGGACTTACCCTATACGACTGAAAGATGTCTTCTGGAGGACAGTGGCTCTGGAAGCAACAGATTTAGCATGTTCTAGTTTAACAGTGGCCTGAGTCAGAGGCTGGGACAGAACATTGGTAACCTGCAACTGGAAATAAATTAAAAAATTATCTGTAGTAACAAAGACTGAAGGAGGGCCTCCCCGGTGGCACAGGGGTTAAGTCTCAGTGCTATCAAGCTATTGCCAGCCACTGTGGCATGGGCATGAGTTTGATTCCCCAGCCAAGAAACAAGCCCACATGGCACAGCAGACCTCTCCTGTTTTTCCTGCTGCTCCCCTCAACAGTGTATTTCAGTAGATCCTCCTGTTCTGCTCCCCATTCTATCTCTGGTGAATCCTCTCACCTCTCCCTCCCCTCCGACACACACACACCTCTGGCCTACATCCCAGTTCTTGTATGCATAAATAAATAAAATAAATCTTTTAAAAAATAAATCAAAGACAGAAGGAGCAGAAAATTTTGTTCTTTGGGTGCTTATTCCATAGGGAGCAAACTCTACAGGGTAAGAAGCATCACATTTTCAGGAAATTCCTGCCAACCTCAAATACAGGAAAATCAAATAGAGGAAAAAACATGATTAGATTAGGAATGAGACAGATTATAGGATGGTAGATGTTAGGATGGTCTTAAAGATGATCTTTCCCAATGATTTCATTTTTTAGATAAGGAAATTAGAATCCAAGAAAAAGAAAATGACTGGGCCCAGATCATACACAGTTAAGTTTCCTTCTTTCTGACTCCTGTTTTAGTCAGTGCATTCAAGTATCTTACAAAAATTACTTGGAAAAACAAACAAAAAACTTTAGGAGTTTGGCAGTGGAAAAACTACTGAAGAAATATGGGTAACATTAATAACTAAGATTTGTTAGAAGTTAATTTTTTACAGATACCAGGCTCAGCTCTTTACATGTATCTTCCCACCATTCATGAGAGAGCTAAAGCATTCTCTACTTTACAGAAGAAGCTGAGGCCACAAGAGGCAAGAGTCTGCCAAAGGTAATATGGCCAGTTAAGCAGTTGGTCTAAGACTCAAAGTCCAATCTACGCAGCTTCAAGGCCAAGTATTTTCTGCTTTGCTCTCTTAGTGCCCCCTTGACTCATGGTGAACTATGTTAGCCAGGTTACTTCCAATCCCAGTCTTTACTGAGTTGAAAGTAGGAAGAAGAAAGGCAAATAGGAAGTGTGGGTGCTTCTTCAGAAGACAATCTGTGGAACTATCCTGTGTGGAACCCCAATGTTTAGACTTAAACAAAACGCTAATTTCTTATGAGGATCTTAGCTTATCACTGATTTCTCACAATAGCAATAAAATGTGTCATTTGAGATGAAAATTCAAGATTTGTGTATTTGCTCTGCTGAAAGAGCTAACACAAAAGATAAGTCTATGCTTACTACCAGTGAGGGAATGCTATGCTATGAAAAGACAGAAAGATACATTGTCAGCACCGGAGTGGGGGGGGTGGGGGGGGGGGGGGGGGAGGAGCCTGATAGTTATTTTAAGAAATATAAGCTCTAGAATTACTTAGAAAGTTTTAGTATTGGGAAAATGCATTTTAGAAGTATGACTTCTCTACACATCTGGAATTATAAACCCAGAAATGCAAATTTCTTACACTTTATTTAAAGACTTACTATTTTAAAAAATAAAATAATTTTTACTATTTTGGACAAAAAAAGTTTTCCTGGATAGATTTGAAAGGTTCTGTGGTCATGTACCCATTTCCAGGCTTAGGCCGATAGTCCTATTCTGAATGTGTTCTCAGGGGCTGTGTTCCTGCTATAGAATCCTGAAAACCTTATACTGGAAATGGAAATGAGCGCATTTTAGACATGGAAGTCATACCCGAAGAATAGCCTGTTCGTGAGTGTCGGCAGGAGAGCTCTCCGGTACCACCACAACTGGCACATGGTAGCGATTCTGGGAGAGTGCAGCAGCAGCGGAGGCTACACTGAAGGCTTCTGAGAGTGATTCAAAGTTCTTCTTGCTGAAGATCGCATTCATTAGCTGGATAACCTGATCCTGAAAGAAAACAGAAGTGCAGCTCTGGTCTTCCTCCAGTAGGAAGTGAGAGAGCCACCCCGGCTCCCGGCACCTAGCTTGAGTCAGTTCTTGTCTATTTCTAGGTGTTTGCATAGAAGGTCTTTTAGCCACTGATTCAAGTTGGTGGGGAGGGGAAGCAATATTCTGCATTTAAACTTAAAACTTGGATATGTTTGTATTTTTCCATTTTGCAGTACAAACTGAAATTCACACATTTATTTGTCAACCATTTAGAGAATGCTTACTATACCAATACAAGCTACTCCCAAATAACCTGAGATGTGAAAGTATATTATAAAATGCATGTAACAGTACTATTTGTTCAATGCCTTTATCTGCCAGGTACTCTGACAAGGGTTTTACATTTATTAACTCAAATCTTGACAAAAACCCTAAAAAGACTAATATTATCAATATTTTTCAAATGAGAAAACAGGTAACACAGGGTAACTACACAAGCTGTAACAGAGTAAAAGACCAAATTCACAGGTCTGTTTGTCTCCAAAGCCCTTGAATAAAATGTTCTTTCCTGACTCCCCTCACCCTCCCAACGAAACTATCTTCCTCCCAACCCACCTTTAAGCAGAATTGGGGGCTGTTTTTATTTACAAGGCCAAGCCTAATAGTCAAAAAGCAGCACATTAGAAAGAAACTAAAATAATTCTCCATTACAAACTAATGGGCTGCTTATAGGAGGAAACAGAAAGCATTTTTTTTTAAAGTGGAACCTAACAGGTGTTATTAAAATTCTGGAGGATGGGGCCTCCCCAGTGGCGCAGTGGTTGAGCATTGGGCTGCGAAGCTACCCACAATCTCTGCAGCACCGGTTTGATCCCCGGCCACCGGGCAAAGGTCCCACATGGTGCGCAGACCTCTCCTGCCGCCTGCTGTTCCCCTCAGCAGTGTACTTCATCATTCTGCCTGTTCTGTTCCCCGCTCTGGCTCTGGTGAATTCTTTCACCCTTCCGCGCTTCTGACTGTACCCAGTGCTTGTATAAATAAATAAATAAATCTTTAAAAAAAAAAAAAAAAAAAAAAAAAACCTAAAAAAAAAAATCTGGAGGATGTCTGCTTAGGAGGAAACATTTTCCACTTCAATCAGTTTTGTTTTTTAAAATCTACCATCTAACAAAAGAGCTCCCTTGTTCCCAACAGTGTTATTCACAGTCGACATAAAATAATTTTCTTTAATTGTACCAATTACATTTTTTTCATCACTAGGCTGTTGACATGTTAAAATGGGTAACTATTCAGCAGAATGGCTGTGTCAAAAGCAATGACAGCAAAATTGTTCCAGCCAAATACCTGGTTTGTAGAAGCTTGGAAATAAAGCAAGAGAAAGTTTAAGTAGTATATGTAGATATCACCAATTTACCTACTGTACGGTATTAAAGCAATCCCTAAATGATTTGTACCATAAGAATCATAATAGAAATTAAAAGAAAGTGTGCTATCTGTAGTTCTCCTATTCTTAGGATGAAGGAAAAAACACCATAATATTGCCAATACATGAATCAATTATTAGATCATATCCTCCAGAGACCATACAAAATTAATTCAAATCACTCAAGACAGATAATTATTTACTATTTCCTTGATATTCGGCATACAACTCTGTAATACATAAAAGAAATGAAAATTCTAACTTGGAACCCCAATCTCTCCTCCTAAAATTTAAACAGCAGCAGCTTGTATTTTAAGCCCTTTTAGCTCAAGAGTTAGTAACCTTCTCACAGACAAGGGATACAAAGGGGGCCCTACTCAAAAAGACTTCCCACACACATTCCAGCTAAAGGTTCTCTCAGGTTAACAAGCTCCTTTTGAAAAAAGAAAAAAGAAAAAAAGAATTAACTCTTGGCGGATGTCTAGTAGACACACATGGCTCTCAGTGAACTCTGTCAATCAGCAAAGATTAGCTAAGATTCAGTCACTGCTAAGGATGATGGGGTACGAAGGAGAACAGGAGACTTTGAAATAGAGGGCACTTCTCAGAAGAAAGAGGATTTGCCTGGGCCACCAACATGGAAAGCTTTCATCAGACAAGCAGTAAAGAGTATCAGAAAGAAAAGGGAAGAGAAACAAGGCTAATACACTTGGCCTTCTTGACACTACTTCATGGCATGTCTGTATCCCATTTAAAGCATCTGTAACAATTTGTTTACACGTCGATTCCACTGAGAATTGGTTTATTGAGGACAATTACATCTTTCTATTTCTCAATACCTAATGCAAGACATTAAGTGATTATCTTCCAAGACTAACCGAACAGCCCTCTCTGCAACAAGCTATCTTCAGCAGAGAAAGTCAACAATTCCTTTGGGGTTTATGCCTGAGAAATGTTAAGATAGGTACCTCCTTAATAGATGGCTCAGTGCCCACATGGTCCATGAGCTTGTAGGTGGCAGCCACAAACAAAGCTGTTGTTTCCAGTCCTTCTTCAAATTGGAGATACACACCTCCCAGTTCATCCAGGCGAGCAACAAGATCCTGTCACAACAAAATGGAAACATGTTGTAAGTCAAGTGAAAACAGAAAGGAGAGGCACAAACCAATGTCACCCTGGTATAGACAGTTTTGAGAAATCTCACTCTCAATTTTAAGACCACCTTAGTCACTTTGTATTTATTCAAAAAGGGTACTTCACAAAGTATATCGTACAGACATTTGAAGAGAATAGTATCTTGTGAGAACACTCCTTTCCCAGCTCCTTGCACCAGGCTCAAGCCCAGGAGCCATGGCACTCATGGCACTAGCTGCTCTGGGCAGGCCAGTGGGGCAGGCTGCAGTGCACTGAAGAAGCATGGTGACACAGATGGACTCCAAGGCCATCCACATGTTCTGCTCTGTGGGTCAGGACTGCCTATCATCCCTGGCTATGCAGGCCATGAGAATAGCCTCTGAGCAGCAGGAAGACTGGGCAAAGGAAAGGAAAGAATGAAAATAAAAACCAGTGACCCCTAGCTGAGCATCTATTACGTCCTAGGCATTTGAGAATCTCATTTGTTCCTACAGCCACCATATAAGAAAACTGAGGTTGAGTCATTAAATAATTTGCCTGAGATTACAAAGCAGTATATGGCCCAAAAAAAAAAAAAAAAAAAAAAAAATTAATTTCAGGTGTGTTTGGCTCTAAAACGTTGTACTATTAGACTATTCCACAAAAGGATAGAAAGGAAGTTTGTGGCCTAACTGCTGTGTAACTATCCTAGCCTCCCAAATATTCCCTAGAACATATGGCTCTGATATACAAAGAACAAATCAATCACTCACATGAAAAGTAATATAACTGGCTGTAACAATTCATGCATGTCTTGCCTGCAAGACATCTCTAAAGGGTCTCAAAGACAGAAAATTTATTTCGCAGAAAAATTCATACCTCAATCTCTTCCACAATGCTCCTCAAGTCAGCATGCTGGGACAGGTGGGATGCAGTCTGCAGAGCCTGGACTGTTCTGGAAGGTAAAAAAGTAGAAACCCAATAAACAGGCAAGTCTCTTTTCATTTACTCACCCCTTCCTACACTGGGAAATCTCAAACAACCCACTCTTGTATCTTAGAAGTATAAGACCAGAGTTTAGGGCTTCCTTGGTGGCCCTAAACACTATGAAGCTATCAGCAGTGTATTTCAGTCAATCCGTCTGTTCTGCTCCCTGCTCTGTCTCTGGTGAATCCTTTCACCCCACGGCACCTTCTGGTCTGCACCCCAGCTCTTGTATGCATAAACAAATAAATCTTAAAAAAAATACCAGAGTTTATTTACAATTTAATTAGAAAGATGTGACAAAGACTTTTTAGGAAAAGATCACTGCAGCTTGAGAAGGCAATCTGGGCAACAGCAATGGCAGTCTACACTGTGGCTCAGAGATGAAGCACAAGTTCACCGCCCTGTGAAAATCTGCTTTGTCCCTAAGGGCATCACATACGAAACTCTGAGACTACGACTTAATTAGGTTTATAAGAGAGAGGCTATAGGGAAAGGAGGATTAAATTCAACAAGGTGTTTTTGTACAAGGAGCTGTACTGTCAGAAATTGGCTTCCTACTAGGCCTCCCTGGTGGTGCAAGGGGTTAAGACGCAACCTATGAAGCTATCTGTAGCCACTATAGCACGAGTTCAATTCCCGGCCAGCCAGGGAGCTACCCACATGGCGCAGCAGACCTCTCCTGACTCACCTGCTGCTCCCCTCAGTAGTGTACTTCAGTCAGTCTGCCTGTTCTGTTCCCCACTCTGTCTCTGGTGAATCCTCTCACATCCGCCCCCCCTCCCCCCATGCACCTCTGGCCTGTACCCCAGCCCTTGTATGCATAAATAAAATTAAAATCTTAAAAAAAAAGAAATTGGCTACATATTAATTTTCTTACTCCAAAACCAAAGTTTGTGGCACCTACTTTTGTGGCACCAAAGATTGTTGGGTAGAGTTTAAAGCAACTTTTGTGAAACCAGATTAATGTAATATAAACAGGAAGCACTAAGTAAACACATGCTGATAGCTAACACTTATGCTATCAATGCTCCCCTGGGAGAACAAAAGTCCCTCACCCTTCAGGCATTAAATGAGGTGAAAGGAACAAAAGTTTTGGTTCCCAAACCAGAGTCTACTCTATTTTTCTTCTCCTATTACATTTATTTCTAATTATAAATATAAATTATAAAAATACACATCTGTCAAAAATTTAAACAATACATTGACAGAGAAAGCTAAAATACTTATAACAGCCCCTTAAAGATAACTGTTCTCCAATTTATTTTTCACCTTAGTAATATGCTGTATACATCTCTCCATGAGTACTTATAAATGCACTTCAACTTTATAAACAATGACACAGTGTTGCACTGCTTAGATGTAACATAATTTACTCAAACTCAGTTGATAAACATGTTTTACTAAGTCATACAATGCTGTAACCTTATTCATACATACGTATTTTAATTTATTAAAGTGAAATTCACGTAACAATCATTGTGAAGTGAACAATTCAGCAGTACTTAGTATGTTTCACAATGTTGTGCAATCATCTCTATCTAGTTCCATCAGTCCACCATAAAACTCCACATCCAGGATACAATTTTTTCCCATTTCCCCCTCCCCATCACTGCTGGTAACAACCAGTCTGCATTCTGTCCCTGCAGATTTGCCTATTTTGGGTATTTCACATAAACAGAATAATACAGTATGTGACCTTTTGTGTCCCACTTCTCTCACATAGCATAACATTTTCAAGGCTCATCTGTGGTATGGCCCATATCAGTACTTCATTCTTTTTTTCTATTCACATATTTTTATCCATTTACAAGTGTGCTTCTATAAGACAAACTTTTTAAGGTGAAATGTGCTAGGGATGTGCACAGAAGATTTCTGATTAGATTCTATTCTCATAATGCAGATAACTAAGGAAATGTAAATGGCATTTTTCTGGGTGGAAAGGAGAAAGCTGAGGACCCCTGGTGGTTAAACAGACTACTGCTCAACCCCACAACAGCTTCCTAATTCCCGAGAGATGACTGGGCCCTGGTGTGCAACCACCATTTATCTAGTCAAGTGTAGGGGAATGTAAAGAGAGCATTTATCTGCTTTCATCGAGATCATAACAATTTAGATTCCCTACATGGAAAACTAATTCCATTATGATGACAAGTTGGAAAACAGGAGTCACAATTTACACAGAGGGAAGCCCCAGAGTATTCAATGACTCCTACGGGATACTTGCTGTTATAGTGCTCTTGAGAAAAAGAAACCTGAATTTCAAACAAGATAAAAATCCCACATCTGCCTGTGATAAATGCTGAGCCCAGAAAAGTCTGCTAAGGTAGCCAAAAAAGAACTTTTCAATTAAGATATCATTTTTCTCTTCTGGGAATGAGTGAGCATCACTGCTGGTAACAACCTCAGAAGCTTTAGAATGAAATTAATCCATCTAGCTTTTGAAAAATTTTGTTACTGGCTTTAATTACTTATTCCCCAGTCAGCAATTTCTTTCCCTCTGGAGTACCATATTCAAACACGAAGAAAGTACAGTCTGTCTTGCTAATATATAGCAGATGATTCAGAGAAATTGGTTTATGACAGACCACAATGGCAACTTTTCAGATGGTTCATTTTCTTTTTTTCCATTCTAGACAAGTTTATGAACATCTCTTCCTAGAATAAGTTCACTGAAATCTACAAGGCCCATTTAAAAAAGTCCTAATTTATATCAGATTTCCTAAAATAGGGCAAATTAGTAGTAATATTATATAAGGCATCCTGCGATTTTGCTCTTCCCAGTAACCCTATGAGATAGCTATTCTCCCTATTTTACATACAAAAACTATGCGGCATAGGAAGATTAAACAGCAGCCTCATGGTCACAGAGTTAATAAGCAGAAGAGTCTGGAATTGAACAAGTTCTATCTGAGCCAAAGCAAGCGCTTTTCTACCTAGAAGCCTTCTACAACACAAAAGAATAGTTTCAACCTTTATTTACTCTTTGTTGGACATAGCGCAAATAAAGTAGCTTACATCTAATGTAAAATGGCTACAATACAGCCAAAGAAGTGACCACCTACCCTAAGAAAGGGAATGAAAAGGGAAGTGCTCTTTAGGAGAAGGAACTCCACTTGTTGCATGTGCACTAAGAAACAGTCACTTTGCTAGAATCTTCTCAAGTATAATCACATTTAATCCCGACATTTGTTCTATGACAGGGTTATTGGTCTCATTTTACAGATAATGCTCAGAGATTAATAACTCACTCAAAGTCACACCGCAAGGAAGAAACAGAGTTAGGATTAAACCAAATCTAACTAACTCCAAAAAGGGATATACTATCCTTATACTTTTTCCTACCCAGGGGTTTTGAAGAAGGAGATTTTCCTTTATACCTGCAGGAAACTGGGAAAATTTTTCTGTACAAGGTGATGTCAAAGTGAGGCACTGACAGTGACATCATGACATAAGAAGATGGTGACTGGGAAGCATTCCACAGGTGATTATGTGAACAGTTCAAAATAACGTGACCTGGAATTGAACAAGGACCAAGCACTATGCAAAATGTGATCAAAACGTCAGTCCTGGGAAAAGTATCAGTCCCAATGTCGAATATAAGCAGGATGAGAGTGATAGAGGTACTATCCACTGCCTGTGAACCCAGCCCTTAACAAAGGCATCAAGTTTAGAAAACTTTTGGTTCTTAGCAAAAACAAAACAAAGTTACACAAAACTAGAAAACAATGGAACTGTTCTGCAACAGGGAATTGGTGTCACCAACTACTTGCTAACCAGGCAACAGGAGTCCAGGTGGTCTACACTCTTTCAGGGGTTGAAATTAGATGAGGGACACACAGAAAACAAAAACCACATAATGTAAATGAGAACTTTTAGTGATAAATGAAAAAATAAGAAAAAATGGCATATGATCACTTTTTAAGTTTAGTAAGCATCCTTGTATTAGTTATAACTTACATATGTAACAAGCAGTCAACATGCTCAGAGTTTCTTTCTTATATTCTCCTTCACCTAAACCTTTTGCAAAGTTAGTAAGTCTGATTCCTAGAATACCCTCCTCTCCCAGGACTTACCTCTCCCACTGGGTGCAGCTGTCTTAGAAACTTCTCCTTAGCCCTCCTTCAACGCAGGGCCTCCCCTGCCAACATCTTGCTGTGCCCTGCCCTAGCCTCACAGGGGATGCCTGTGACTCAATGGCTCACTCTCCCTTCGTTATCTCCTCCCTTGGTTATCTATCTTCCTACCAGTCTCTAACCTCAAGGGCAACTTGGTCTCTAGGTGGTAGCCTGTTTATGCTCTGATTTGGTACTTGCCTTTTGCCTGAGCAGCTTAGGGAAGGTCGTGTCTAAGTGAGCTCTATGAGGATAGGGACTTTACCTGCTTTAGTTCAATATTACATCTACAGTGTCTACCAGAACATCTGGCACATAGCAGTTACCCAGAAAGTATTTTCTAAACCAAAGAATGAGCCCTCTCAAGTTAGTGCCCAACATAAATGAAATCTAGAAAGCACTCAAGATGATGACTCACGCGAGCACAGTCTCTTCCTTGCTGAGGCGAGCGGTAAGGGCACCAAGTGCTTCTTGGGAAGCCAGGGGCAGGCCAAAGCCACTGAGGGCTGCAACTGCATGGTAGATCTGGGTAACAGATGAATCTTCACTGACAGCTGCCAGAAGCAGATCTTTGGTTTCATTGGAAATAGAGATCTAAGAAAGGATTGGCAAACACGGAGATTTAGAACAGATGCTGGCATGCAGAGCAGTTGTCCACGTCATACCACGTGCTCACATGATCGTTGCCCCTCAACTCCCAACACCAGAACTGAATGTCTATAAAATCTCAGCACAACACTTCAGAAAATGCTGACAAGGCTTCTCTGTTCAACAAAATGGACTTCTAGAAATCTGGTGTCTGGTGGGGGGATTATTCCTTTACTTTGAAAGTGTTTAAATATTAAAGGGAGATGGAAAGAAAAATCAAGGCTTCCCAGAAGACAGGCAACAATTATAGGGAAAAACTTATTTAAAATTCATGAAAAGGAGAAAAATAAGCAATGCTTCCTTAAGGGAAAAAAAAAAAACCCACAAGAATGGACTTCCCACCCCATTTACGAAAACTTGCTTAAAAAATAATCTGACATGAACCTCCCTCTTTAAAAATATACTTTCCAGCTTAAAGTGCATATACATGTAGGAATCTGGACTCACCTCACACCCTGAGAGGGCATGGCTGGACTGGGCAGCGTAGAAAAGGGAATCCACGTTGCTGGAGTCAAGGTTTGATTTAATGAAGGCGCATGCTTTCTAAGCAGGGGGGAAAAGTAAAGGATAAATGGTGATATATACAGAGATTGGGAAAAGCACACGTTTTTGGATGGTAAAATTCTAAGCAATCTGAGAGCCAAAAGTATGAGTTACATAACATTTCACTTTTTAAGCAGTTATTTTACAGAGGACACTGTACTACCCAAAACTGCTGACTTCCTAGAAGGAACAACAAACCTGAAGGCACTCTAGTTCTTCTGAGTCCTAGAAAGAAAGGAAAGAAACTATTTTCGCTCATCACCTACTCTGGTATGACCTGTGCTGGTTGTTTACGATGGTCATCCTTTTACTGAACATAGGACTCATCCCCATTTAACAGAAAAAGAAACTGAAGCTTGGAGTGGGTGATGAAGGTGACAAAGCTAGTAAGTGGCCAAGTGTCTTCTCTCATTCCAGCCATACTAGGGTCTCCACTTTGACATTTCCAATGTTAAGTCAGGCTCAACGTATCTAAAGTGCACTCGAAAGCTTCTGTTTCTTCACCTGGATTCTCCAGCTCATGTACTGGCATCACCATGCGCCCTACTAGCTACAGCAGGAACCTGGGAATCATTCTTGCCTTTCCCTTACCCCCAAGTCTATTGAGTTTCTTTCCATTTCTCAAACCCAGTCCCCCTACCCACTGGCATCTCTCATTGTCTAATGAGGGCCCTTGCCATTTCTCACCTAGAAGATTACAATCATCTCCTATCTGGTCTCAAACCATGAATCCATTCCTCATGCTGCTTCAAGAGTGATCTTTACAAAACACAAATGGAACCAAGCTACTTTCCTACTAAAACCCTTGTGTGATTTCTTATTATTCTCAGAACAAGAACCAAAATTTCTTATACAGCATAAAACGCTCCCATGACTGACTCATTCTCTCCGCCAGCTTCATCACCACTTTCCCTACCTCCAACTCCAAAGTAGCACCCAGCAGTCCGTGGCAGCCCATGTTTTTGACCCTATTACTTTTACCACCCCCTGCCAGGAGAACCTATCCCTTGTCCTTTCTGTATGCCAAACCAGTTCCTATCTTTATCTCTGCTCAGATGTCACTCTTTCAGAGAGTCTTCACCAACATTCATCTCAGGATGAGATTCACCTCAGGATAGGCCAGGTGGTCTCCTATCTCAGTGCTCTCCCAAAGCGCTTACCATACTGTCCCAACTATCTGAGAAGAGACATCATTCATAGTACCTGGCACAGAGTAGGCACATAAAAGACTAGTGCTATTTCTGTATATTAAACTCCAAGAAATATCATTTAACAGCTATATTGCTAAATATTTTGGTTGAAAAGACATAAAATTCAGCTATTCAAAACTGAATGGCAATAAAAAGTTAAAAGTGGGTGCATCTGGGCATAAGGCAAGGTTGGCCACATGATGGATTGCTGCTTTCCACTCACAGCTATCCTACATTATCTGATGTTTTACTGTATGAATGTGCACTTAAACCTTGTTAATTTATAAATAAAATTTAAATAAGAGTCTCAAAACAAATGTTTTAACCAGAAGTTTGAAATAAAGCAAGGAGATAACGAAAAAGAACTAAACATTTCACACTGCACAGATCAGGGATCTGTAGAATAAAACCTATTTGAGGAGTCCTTTCAGCAGTGTGGGCAAGCTTAAGATGTGTGCTCTGTCGCCACCTGGTGCTTTAACAGTGATACAACAGCACCCAAGGCACCCAGAAGGTGGTTACAGTCACTGCCACTATTTTTTGAGTACTTAGTATTTGTCAATCTCTGTTCTGGCAGCTCCTCATTTTCATCCTCTTTAGTCTGGCCATTCAACTCTATAGTTTTTCTCTACTAGGAACACTTTTCATCCATTTTCTCTCTCCCTAGGCTACCTCATCCACGTCAATGACTGTATCCAGCACCTCTATGCAAGTAATCCTCAGATGTATACCCCAATTCAGACTTTTCTCAATGACCACTTGATGACTCAAAGGCAAGGCAAGCTCAGGATGGTGAAGACCAAATTCATGTCTCCCACACAAATCTAATTCTTACAGGATAGTCCAACCACTCATCTATGCAACAATCTTGCCCTATATCCCATGCCATAGTCTGTCCTCTACAAAGTACAAGTCTTTCCAAAATGAAAACTGGGTCCTGATATTTGCTACTTAAAATCAATTGCTTTTTATAGGAAGAGCAAAGTCTCTACTGTGGTGACCAGGGCACTGAGACTTGGCCCCAGGCCTTCTCCAGCCTCACTCCTCTTTCTTCCACTCTGTTGGACACGCAGTTTCCTTATAGTCTCTCAAATGTAACCTGCTCCCAGGTGTGCACAGGTACTTTGCACATGCTATTCCCTCTGCAAAATCCCTTCCCTTCTCCACCTCCCAGTTGATTTCTGCTTTTTCTTTAGAATTTAGATCAGCCATATCTTACTTCATTTATAAACAGCTATTGAGTGCCTACCACATGCCAGGTGCTATTCCAGGCACTGGAGACATACAACAAATAAAAAGGTCCACTATTTATAACAGTGTATATTTCACTTTCATAAAACTCATCACTATTACAAAGATCCATGTATACATTTTATTATATGACAACTACTTCCATTATTACAGCATACATTCCAGTAGAGCAGAGACTCTTTTTCTGTCCAACACTAAATCTTCAGAGCCTACCTACTACCATATTTAGCACACAGAAACTATCCAGAAACTCACTAAATACCTGTTGAGTGACTAAAAGATTCAGCAGCAATCAGCACAGATGGCAACTTCCTCTGCAGGAGGTTGGGGTTTATACTAAATTTTCTCAACAGACAAAACACGTGAGCTGCCCTCTCTGCTGGACTCCACAGGATTTTCCATATACTTCATAAGCACCTGGTCTCACTCCTATGATGCCTGACTCCTCTAGATGAGCTCTGTGGTCTTTTCTGCACTTGGGATAATGCCTGGCACAGAGCAGGTGTTCCTTACATTATTTACTGTCTGAAGGTGTATCTGATTCTATGCTATGCCCAGCAACTACCTGAGTGCCTGGGCCTCAAGAGCACTCAGTACTTGTACAATGGAAACAAATATACTTCCCTCTATATGCATTTACCCTATGTCAGACAACGAACTAAGCACTTCATACTTATTTTCTCATCTGAAATGAAAGATGTTCACTCCTAACACCCAGAGCTGCTTTCAATTCTCATATTCTTATTAAACTCCAACCTACCCAGTTTTTGCTGCTAAAATCTCTTGTGACAAAATAACCAAAATCTCCCCTAAGGATCTACCTGTGAGAGCAACCAAATCAGAGCATCTAGCATGGCTGAAGGAGCTCTTCCAATCAGCTGAAAATAAAAGTCAAGCAGAGGGCCTCCCCGGTGGCGCAGCGGTTGAGTGCTGGGTTGCGAAGCTGCCCGCGGCCTCTGCGGCGCCGGTTCGATCCCCGGCTGCTCCCCGGCCACCGGAGGAGGGTCCCACATGGCGCGCAGACCTCTCCTGCCGCCCGCTGCTCCCCTCAGCAGTGTACTTCGGTCCTTCTGCCTGCTCTGCTCCCCGCTCTGGCTCTGGTGAATTCTCTCACCCTCCCGCGCTTCTGACTGTGCCCAGTGCTTGTATAAACAAACAAACAAACAAACAAATAAATAAATAAAACATGCCTCTATTAAAAAAAAAAAGTCAAGCAGAACATGTGGCAGTAATGGAGACTTCACTCAATGGGTTTATTTGGCACCTAATGAAAATTTAACAGGTCTGAAATTGCCATACCACTCCCTTCCTTCCACTACTTCTAATGCACACACCACAAAACCACCACATCACATTTCCTAAGTGACTTGAAGACAAAGTATGAGTAACCCATTTATTTTCTGATTAAAAGGGCACACTTAGAGATCCTCCATTTCCATTCAGCTGAAGTTTACAATTCACTCATTCAACACCTATTTGTATGTAACCAATGGGGATAATTGAGAGAGGGAAAAAAGTCAAAGAGCATTAAATACTATTCTACAATATAGCGCTACTAATAATAGCCATTACTCACTATATACTTAGCACAAGCAACCACTATGCTAATTGCCCTATAAACATCACCTATGAGCTAAGTACCATTCTTATCTCTACCTTACAGATGAGAAAACAAAGACAAGGAGAAGTTCAATAAGCTGCACAGGCCCTTAGCTGTACAACAATGAAGTCAAGATCTTGAAGCCAAGCAGCCTAACTTTAAAGTCTGTATTTTAAACACAAAGCTGGCCTTATCACTGCGCTGCAACTGTCGGGATGGCTTTAATCTACATTTCAAATCCTGACCAATGTACCTTCAAACTCATGACCATCAGCAGAGAACATCTTGAGGAGTAAGTATCTCTAAATCCATGATGAACTCCAAATCAAGAAGTAAAAAGGTACTGCTCTGGTCAAAGTGAGAGTGACTCACCAGGGCCTAGCCCTGATGCTCAGTAAACAAGTGCCCAATGAACATGTAGTTCATACTGTTGATCCAGTGATGCAGACAGCTCACCACTCTCCACAGAAAAGGAACCATTAGTTCTGAAGGAAACAAAGGGCAGGAGCTCTGAAACCAGAGCCAGAGAGGGCCACAGGGCAGCTTAAGGCAAAGAAACTCAGGAGACTAAATGGACAAGTTATCATTCACTAAAACGCATTGTGTGGAAGAGGATTATACCACCCTGATCTGTAGAACCCAGGTATGACCCACATGACTTGCTTTAGGCAACAAAATGAGAAAAAGAAGTGGCACATATCTCTGCTATAAGCAGAAGTTTTAACTGTCGTGCTTTCATTTGCCTACTGCCTAAGTTTCAGATGAGACTGTTCTCCATTGGCTAAATCTTGGATGGAAGAAATAGGGAGCAAAGCCCGTGTTGAGCCATGCCATCATAACATGAGCAAAATATCAGATTTTGTCACAAGTCACTGAGACTTTGGATCATTTCTATGATAACATGTGAAAAGGTGGGCAGAATTCTGAAGATGCTATCTTGAGATTTCTATTCACTGATTATTCACTCAAACACTAATCTAAGAACTGCTATGAAGGAATTTTACAAGTGGAAAGAAAGCCCCAGTTCAGCTGACCTCAGAATTCAAATTATCCAGGCAGACCTGACTAAAACAGGCAAGCCCTTTAATAGTATTTTTTTTCCAGTTGGTAGCAGAAAAGAAAGTCAGAGGGATTTGAAGAGAAAGGACTCGACTTGCCATTCCAGACTGATATGGGGTAGGGGAGACCACATGAGAAGAAATGCAGGTGGTCTTGAGGAATAATTCACTCAAGACTGTTCTAGGGCCTCCATGGTGGCCTAGGGGTTAACTCTCAGTGCTGTCACCACTATGGCCTAAGTTCGATCCCCAGCCAGGGAGCTGAACCATATGGTGCAGCAGACCTCTCCTGCCTCGCCCACTGCTCCCCTCAGCAGTGTATTTCAGTGTATCCGCATGTTCTGCTCCCACCTCTGTCTCTGGTGAATCTTCTCACCCCCTGCACTTCTGGCCAATACATCCTAGTTTTTCTATGCAAAAATAAAAAAAAAAAAAAAAAGAAAAGAAAAGACTTCTAAAATTCAGGAAAGGTTAATCATGAGGCATTTCCTTTATCAAAGGTCCAAGGATATCAAAAATGCCTGATGCAATGACTGTCACTGTTTAATAAATCTGAATATCCCCAATCTTGAATTCCTTCAATATTCAGTAGCCACACACAGAGCAATTAACAACTACATGTGGTATTATACAGTCTCACTCAGAGCTACAGTAACAGTTCTTAAAGGATCACTGACTCTTCTTTATATTCTGCTACAAGCACTTCAAAGAGTCCTAAACATACATTAGGCATTTCAAACAAACAAAAAATCTGTCTAATTGGCAAAAATATGTCTTATTTTAACCTTGGTAATTCTCAAATGAGTTATTAAGTACACAGAAGGAGCACAGTGAAGGGATGAGGCCACCAAGTTGAAAGCAGCCTTACCTTTACATCTGGCACCTGGGCCCCAAGGCTCCTGAGTCCCACAATGGAGTAGAAAGCAGATTCCAAACTTGTGAAAGGGCGATCCAGTGCAGCTTTCAGTCTTTCCACGTCATGCTTGGTGAGGTAGTGAGTGGGCGTCAGAGCTTGGATGCTGGCTATGATTGTCAGGGCCAATAGGAAGACAGTGCTTGAACCTTGGGAGGAAACGACTATTAAACACATGCCATACTGTTCCAGAGTTCTATACACAACTCCAATGATGATGCACACCAAGGTCTGGGAATCATATCATGTGAGGAAGGGTGAGGCGACTGGGAGGTTTAACCTGGAAAGAAGACTTGGGTGCAAGGGGGGGGTCCTGTCTTCAACTATCTGAGGGACACCCCAGCAGCTCACATATCTCAAGCAGAGCACCCATCAGACATTCCTATGCCCCTCAAGAAAACCTGATGCTGAATTCTCATCAGGGCCTTGCCCACCTCTAAGATTTTCCTGCTTCAATTTTGATTTCTGTTTTCAGGTCAAGTATGTCTTCCTTCAAAAGATTCCCAACTGTTCTCCCCTAGCTTTGGCCCCCAGTACTGTAAAATACTGAAGAACATGGCTTCTGGGGCCAAATTTAAATCCTTACTATGCCATGATTAGCCGTGTGACCAAAGCAGTTAAAATGCGGCTATTCTGCGTCTCAGTTTCCACAAGTGTAAAGTGAGATCATGATAATACCTACCTCAGGGTTGTTAAGAGCATTACCTAAGTAAATACAGAAAGACCTTAGACTAGTGACTGGCATTTAGTAAGTGTTATAGCATTATCTAATTTTTATCTACTATTTCTAATAACATGATTACTGCTGTTGTTTATATCCACTCATAGCAACTTGTACTTCTCCTATGCAGTATTTTTTACAATTAAAATCAATGATGTAATTATCTGATAACTCTGCTAAACTGTAAGCTCCACAAGGATAGTTTTTCTTGTTCATCCCAGAATTTCCAAAATAGTACTGAATTAATATTTGTTGAATGGAAAAAAAAAATCCTTTTTCTATTATGCCTCAGGGGACATGAAAAAGCTATAGGAGTGGTACATTTCTACTTTTCATTTAAAAAAAAAAGTTTTGAAAAAGCTGCTTTACAAATTGTCTGCCACCCAAGTAATAGTAAGCACAAGGCTAACCATGGTCCAAATCCCTTTGCCCACGGTGTCAAATTTAGTTTGAACTAGAACCCGCTAAGAAAGGTAATTAATATATCCTTTTTTTACAAATAGGAAAACTGAGGGCCGAACAGCTTGCACATAATCAATACTGATCTTAAACCCAGGTCTAACTATAGTGTTCACACTCTTATTTTTTGAAAAATATTGGTGGATGTCTAATTAAGGGCATAAATTTACTTTAGTGCATGTATATGTTAAATAACCTAAAGAATGTGAAAGTTCTTTAAAAAAAAAAACACTAGAAAGAGAGCTATAATTTAATATTCATCAAATATTAAATGCCCACTATGTACCAAGTACTTTTTGGTGTGAAAGGTACAGCAAAAAAACAAAACAAAAACTCTCAACCCCGTGCAACTTACATTTTAGGACAAGAAAGACATTACACAAAATAAGAAATACAGGTTACCACATTAGAAGTGAAATGTGTTATGGAGAAATACTGCTGGGGAGAAGGGAGCCCTGTGGAAAGCTGCAATTTTAAACAAAGATATTGTGTACAGACCTGAAAAATAAGAAAACACAAATCACAAAGATTTTGAGGGAAATTATGACAAAAAGAAAAGTGGCAAAGACCCTGAATCAGAAGTGTATATGGTGCTTTTTCACATCAACCACAAGACAGTATAGCAGAGAGGAGTACATGAAGAGAGGCAGGGAAGAGGTGATAGCAGAGACCAAATCCAGAGGGCCCTGTAACCACTATAGGGACTTAGCTTTTATTGAGCAAGATGGGAGACACTGGTTTGAGCTGGGTGATCTGACTTATTTTTTTTTAAATTTTTTTTTTAAAGATTTATTTATTTATACAAGCACTGGGTACAGTCAGAAGGGCGGGAGGGTGAGAGAATTCACCAGAACCAGAGCAGGCAGAGGGACCGAAGTACACTGCTGAGGGGAGCAGCGGGCAGCAGGAGAGGTCTGTGAGCCATGTGGGACCCTCCTCCGGTGGCTGGAGAGCAGCCGGGGATCGAACCGGCGCTGCAGAGGCTGCAGAGAGCTTCGCAACCCAGCGTTCAACCGCTGCGCCACCGGGGAGGCCCTCTGACTTATATTTTAACAGAAGTACTGTGTTGAGAATAAACAATATTGTGTTGAGACTACGTAGGAGCAGGGACAGCAGTTGGGATATCAGTTAGAAGACTATTTTCACAATCCAAGTAAAAAGGTGATGATGGTTTGAGCCAAGGTGACAGCAATGGAAGTGTTCAGAAGTGGTCAAAGTCGGGCTAGAATTCAGTTTAAGCCAGAAAGAAAAGAGAAAGAGGATACTGAATCTCCAGTATCTTGTGTCCATGCATGTACACAATATATTAAGATTTAGTGAATGACGCTGATTAGCATTTTCCCACTCAGACTGTAAATTCCCCTAACACAGCATCTGTGTCAGAATCTCAATGTTCCCACTTTTTTATTAATAACTTTTTTTGGCTGAAATTTGAGCACTTGGTATGTGTCAGGTATGCTCATACTACCCTAAGTACTCTGCATGCATTAGGTCATTAAATTCTCACAACAGCCAAGCGAGGTGGCCATTATCTGCATTTTACAGACCAAAAAAAATTGAGGCTCAGATGTAATTTCTTGCCCTAAGACACATAACTAGAAGCAGGCAGTCTGACTCCTATGTCAGTTTTTAACCCCTCTACTACCTCCAACTTCTCAAATGAATCAGTGACTTATTCCTTAAGTTACCCTGGGCAAGTTACTTTCTTTCTCTGAGTAGCCTCTTACCTGCCAAATAAAAATAAAGCACATATTTCCCAAGTCGTGATGCGTCTGCGTTCTGCACAGTGCGCACTCCATAACTGGTAAGGCAGGTAACTTCACTGAGAGCTTACTTACCGCCAAAGCACAAAGTTATGCTCACACACCATCTCATTTAATACTCGCAGCACCGTATACGAGGCAAATAATATAACAAACCTATTTTACAAATGACAGAGTTGCAGAGGGCTTAAGTAACCCTCCGGGTCACATAACCGATAAGTGGCAGCCTACAAATGTGCACCCCGTGAGTCTAACTTCAGAACTTTCGCTCTAAAATCTAAGCCCCAGGAGAGAGAAGCTTTTGCTCCTTTCCCTAAAGAGAAAGCTACAGCCAAAGGACAATTTGCCCAAAAGCTCACTTAGGCCGCCTGGCCCGGGAGGCCGGACGAGCCAAATGAATGAGTGAAGCCGGCCCCAGGGTGAAGCGCGGTCGCGGTCCGGCGGCTGGGCCTCGGGGGGACCCGTAGACCACCGCACCCCCCCCACACCCCCACCCCTCCGGTCGCAGGCACTCCCACCCGCTGGCCGCCCCGCTGCCGGACCCTAGAACCCGAGAAAGCCCATGCCCTTGCCCCGCAGGGGAAGGGGATCCCGCTTGGTCGGCTCCCGAGTGGTCAGCACTAGCCCCCCGCGAGCGACGGCCCACTGCCCAAGGCGAGCCGGCCGCGGGGACCCCTCACTGAGCCATGCGCAACGCCTCACCCGGCGGCGCCATTCCTCCGAGCAGGTCCCACCAGGGTCCGAGCCGCAGGCTGACTTCCGCTCAGGAAAGTGGCTCCAGGAGCGCGCCGGAGGGGACGTCAGTGATTCGAAGGAGGCTTTACGTGCCGGGATGGGGTCTAGGCACAGGTCAGTCCCCGCCGTTCCACTAGGCCGGGCCGCTTCGAGCGGGCCTGGCCGGGATTCTAGGCCCGGTGCCCGCGAAGCCCCGCGGTCCTTCCGCACAGGCGCTCTTCACCGCCCCCCGGCGTCGTGGCCCACTTGGAACCGACCGCCTCGCAACGGTCCTATTCCGGCCGCTCCCGGGACGCGGTTGGCCGAGGCCTCGGGGTAGGCCCGAGACGGGGCCCCCGCTGATTGGCCCGTCGCGTTGATTGGCCGATCGCGGTGTCACTCAGCCGTGGCTCTGCAGCCCGGCCAGATTTAAAGGCGCGGGAGGGGGCCGGTGGGCAGGGTGAGCTGTAATAAAGAGGTTTGTTTGTTTTTAGAAAACTGTGGCAATTTCCCCCAAAGATTATTTCAGTTGTTAATAACTGGCCAGCGAGTGATGTTTTCTCGGACTTGCGAAGCATCGGTGTGGACTCGATGATTCCTCACACTTAGCTCTGTGAGGAGCGATTTAGGGCAGCTTTACCCAAGAAGTAACTGGCTCAACAATGGAAGTGACTTATCTAAGAACTCCAGTTACCGAGTCTGCTGGATAACACGACAGCGAACTGAGCCCCTGAGTAGATTATTTAATTTACTCACCACCAGTGTGTGAATCATGTGCTGACAGGTATTCTCATTTTAAAGAGAAGGAGCCGTAACGGTTTGAACCCAAGCAGTGTGACTATAATCCACGCCTCCCAACTATTGTGAACACACAAAAATATGCACAGTACGGTCAGTCTTATTACCATTATTACTGTTCCAAATAAGGGAGAGTTAGTTCTTTCTGTGTCTGGTATTGTGCTGTTCAGTATCTTAGATACTAGGTGAATGTGAGTATTTAAGTTTGAATGGAACTAAATTAAAGTTGAAAATTAACGTTGAAATTTTATCCACAAGTGGATAGTGGATAAGGTAGTGGACAGCACAGACTTACAGAACATTTCCACTATCACAGAAAGTTCTGTTCGACAGTTCTTATCTAGAATATATAAAGAATTCTGGGCCTCCCTGGTGGCTCAGGGGTTAAGACATAACCTGTGAGGCTATCTGCAGCCTCTGCAGCACTAGTTCGATCCCCTCGCTGGCCAGGGAACTACCCACATGGCGCAGCAGACCTCTCCTGGCTCACCTGCGGCTCCCCTCCAGCAGTATATTTCAGTACCTCTATCTGTTTTGCTCCCCACTGTCTCTTTGGTGAATCCTCTCACACAAAGCCTGATTTATTTCTCTATCAACTTAATGATAGAGATAATGTTAATAGAAATTAGACCTAAAAGTGGGTCATGTCTGTATACTTTACATTATGAATAGAACAAAATCGTGAGGAAATATTCTTCTAGTGTTTGAAGACATCCAATTTAAAAAAGAAGTCACTGAAATTTCAATGACATCTTACTCATTAACAGAAATTAAAATACCAGCTAGCATTCACTTAAGAACTACACTTGGGGACTCTGTTGTTAAACATTTACCAACAAACTCTTTTAAGCAGTCCAATGAAAAACATGGGCAAAAGACACTTTAGCAAAGATACGCATATGGGGTCGACTTCCCTGGTGGCCTAGGGGTTAAGTCTCAGTGCTATCATAGTGACAACCCACCTTGAGAAGGCCAGAGTTCAATCTACACACAGAGCAGCAGACCTGCCTGGCCTGCTCCCCTTAGCAGTGTATTTCAGTAAATCCACCTGGTCTGTTCCCATTCTGTCTCTGGTGAATCTTCTCACCCCCTGTGCCTCTGACCTACATCCCAGTTCTTCTGCACAAAAATAAAATCTTAAAAAAAAAAATACACATATAGTAAGTAGACATATAAAAAGATGATCAATAACATTGCAAATTACACCATAGTGAGATACTGTTGCACATACCTTGAAATGATCAATATAAAAAAAGTCCAGCAATACTAGAAGTTGACAAGAATGTGAAGCAACTGAAACTCCTAGGTGGTTTGTTTTTAATTAACTGTTTTTTTTGTTGTTTTTTTTTTTTTGTGGGACCCTCGCCAGCGGCCTGCAGAGGCTGCGGGCAGCCTCGCAGCCCAGCACTCAACCACTGCACCACCAGGGGAGGCCTTAACTACTTTTTTAAGTTGTTAAAGTAATAAGGGCACACAGGAAAAAATTCAAACTTCATTGGATTGTTTTTTCCCCTGAAATTGTTGTATTTAGTATTGATTAAATGAAAATATGAATACTTACAAAACATTTGTAAGGAAAAATAATGATTCAGTGAAACTGTACCTGAAGTTCTCTTTCTGGGTCTACCCAGTCTATCCCATTCTACCCCATTCTACCTCCCTCCCCTGCCCTCAGACTTCCCCGTCTTGCAGGTCAGATTGTTGCTTTACTTTTTTTTTTTTTTAAGATAGATTTATTTATTTATTTATTTATTTATTTATTTATTTATTTATTTATACACGCACTGGGTTCAGTCAGAAGCGTGGGAGGGTGCGAGAATTCACCAGAGCCAGAGCGGGGAGCAGAACAGGCAGAAGGACCGAAGTACACTGCTGAGGGGAGCAGCGGGCGGCAGGAGAGGTCCAAGCACCATGTGGGACCCTTGCCCAGCAGCCGGGGATCTAACTGGCGCTGCAGAGGCTGCGGGCAGCTTCGCAACCCAAGCTCAACCGCTGTGCCACCAGGGAGGCCCTGTTTCTTTACTTTTCTTCACAGTATTAGTATGTATGTTTATGGTGTTTCATATTTATTTATGTTTATATTATAACAGTATTTGTTTACTTTTGCATATTTTTAACTTTATATAAATGGAATTTACTGCATAGTTTTTCCATAACTTTCTTTTTTCTCTCAACATTGTTAGATTTATCTATGTCAGTGTACATTACTAAAACTCATTTTTACTGCTATGTAGTACTTCATTGGTTGAATATACTACATTTTACTCTACTCTTGCTAGACCATTGGGTGTCTCCAGTTTTTTGTTTTTTTTTTAAGATTTATTTGTTTATGCATACAAGAACTGGGGTATAGGCCAGAGGTACAGGGTGGTGAGAGGATTCACTAGAGACAGAGTGAGGAGCAGAACATGCAGATTGATTGAAGTACACTGCTGAGGGAGGCAGCAGGCAAGTCAGGAGAGGTCTGCTGCGCCAGTGGGAAGCTCCCTGTCCAGGGATCGAACTTGTGCTACAGTGGCTGTGGAGAGCTTCATAGGTTGTGTCTTAACCCCTTGCACCACCAGGGAGGCCCGGGTGTCTCCAGTTTTTTTCTATGATGACTACTGCTATGAAAATTCTTTTATATATATTTCTGGTGCACAAAAGTTTCACTGAAATACATTGTTGGGAATGGAATAGTGAGGCATGGTGTATGTACATTTTCAACTTTACTAGATAATGCAAATCATTTCTAAAGTGATTGTACCAATTCACACTGCTAACGGCAATTTCTAAGAATTGTTTTTACTCCACATCTTTGTCAAATTTGATGTTCATGTCCACATTTTAAAAATGTCAAACAACACAGAAATTCAAAAACTAAATTTTTCTATCAAGTCTCTTGCACTGATGTTAGGTTTAAGTTTCCTATGCCAAAATGTCTATCCAACATTTTTCTGTGCGTATCTGTACGCGCACTCTCACATACACACACACACACACACACACACACACACTTATAGCTTCACACACACTTAATAGCTTTTGTGAAATCACTGATTTCTTTTAATAAACATGGAATCATAGCCATGGTTTGGCAACTTGTTTTTTCATTCAATAATGTATGCTAAACATTCAGTCATTCACTCAGTGTGTATTGACATTACCATGTGCCAAACACTATTCTCTATCTTTTTTTTTTAAAGATTTATTTATTTGTGTATACAAGAACTGGGGTACAGGCCACAAGTGTGGGGGGTGAGAGGATTCACCAGAGACAGAGAGGGGAACAGAACAGGCAGACTGACTTAAATACACTGCTGAGGGGAGCAGCGGGTGAGACAGGAATGGTCTGCCGCGCCATGTGGGTAGCTCCCTGGCCGGGGATGGAACTCGTGCTGCAGTGGCTGTGGATAGCTTCATAGGTTGCATCTTAACCCCCTGCGCCACCAGGGAGGCCCTATTCTCTACTCTTGAAATGCATTTATGAACAAAATAGCCAAAGATCCTTGCCCTCATGAAGCTTAGATTTTAGCAAGAGGAAATAGATGATAACAAGATGAACAAATAAGTGAATGGTCTATTAGAAGGTGTGTGCTGTAGAAAAAGTGGGAAACAGGAGAATTAAAGGAAGTCTCTTTTAACTGTACCATAGCACTTCTTACCATTCACTCTCCATGAGGCTGACAATATGCTAGTTGCTGAGACTACAACTATGACCATGTAGACAGAGTTCCTTCTCTTACAGAGCTTGTAGTCTAATGGAAGATAGTCAATAAACACAATGAATAAAATAATTGTAAGTAATGGTTAAAAACTGAGGAGAAAATGAGAACGTAACTTGGAGCTGGGATGGAGAGGAGCCACTTAGCCTAGACTGGTTATTAATAAATATTTCTCTGTGGGCCTCCTCTGGTGGTGCAGGCAGTTGAGCGCTGCGCTGGGAAGCTGTCCACAGCCTCTGCAGCGACGTTAGATTCCGGCCTGCCAGCGAGGGTCCCACATGGCGCAGCAGACCTCTCCTGACTTGCCTGCTGCTCCCCTTAGCAGTGTACTTCGTCAGTCTGCCTGTTCTGTTCCCCACTCTGTCTCTGGTGAATCCTCTCACCCTCCCGCACATGTGACCTGTACCCCAATTCTTGTATAAATAATAAATAAATAAATCTTTAAAAATATATATATATTTCTCTGAGAGGTGAGGTTTAAACTTTCACTTGACTGATAAGATAAGGAGTCCTAAAAAACTAATTTTTCAAATCCCTTCTTCTTTCCTAGGACTAATAGGAGGGAAGAAGTAGTGATCCCTTGTGCTTCTGACAGTGATTCAGGAAGTGTGGATTTGCAGCTCAGTAATTTAGAGGAAATTAAAAAAGATCCAAGTAGTCTTGAACTTACAGGTAAAAAGGGGAAAGGATTTTTTTTTTAATGAAAGGAGGGAGCGGGGGAATGGGAAACTCTTTTCAAATCAAGTCGCTGGGTGACCAACCCTTAGTTAGATTTTGACAATGAATTTGGTTCCTGACTTTGAGACCTTAAAATATGGATGGCAAAGTGAGATGAAATACATTGTTGTAGACATATAGGAAATTAAACTGGGCCCTGCAACAGATAATCCTGCAAACTTGCACAAAGCTTCAGTGCAACAAGGATTCTGAGACGGGAAACATAGATGTGAGTGGAATCTGAATTGGGCTGCAGAAAACTGTCTTTCATTTATACTACAAATATTTGTTGAGTACCAGATGCTGGTCATGCAAAATGAACAAGGCTTATATAGTCCCTGCCTTTATCAAATTTACATTATAGTGCTAAAAATGACCCCCCAAAAGTAGACAAACAGGTTGTATAAGTAAGCACTATGAAAGTCTACGAGCAACTGGGATAGAATGAGATAGAATGGGCAGGACTCAAATGAGAATTTTGGAAGTTATGGTTACGTTCTTTCTTTAATAATATTTAGGAGGATAATTCGCCAAAGTGAGCAAAAAGGGGATTTAGGAAAGGTATCCTGGAGCTGAGTCCTGAAGGATGAGTGGGAGTTAGCTAAATAAAGAGGTGGGAGAGGGCCTCCCCAGTGGCACAGCGGTTGAGCGCTGGGTTGCGAAGCTGCCCGCAGCCTCTGCGGCGCCGGTTCGATCCCCGGCTGCTCCCCAGCCACCGGAGGAGGGTCCCACATGGGGCACAGACCTCTCCTGCCGCCCGCTGCTCCCCTCAGCAGTGTACTTCGATCCTTCTGCCTGCTCTGCTCCCCGCTCTGGTGAATTCTCTCACCCTCCCACGCTTCTGACTGTACCCAGTGCTTGTACAAATAAATTAATTAATTAATAAAAAAAATAAAATAAAATAAAATAAAGAGGTGGGAGAAAGTGGAGGAGAGGAAGGAGAAACATACACATAGAAGGAAGAGCCTGTGCTAGCAAGGATCAGTAGTGAATAAGAACATGGCTTCAATAATTGCATTTAGTGGATAACAAGAATGTGGAAGGGAATCAGAGGAATTTGCAGAAGCTATAATTCTGGATACCAAGAGGAACACACAAAAAGTGTAATAAGATGATAGCTGTGTTAAGGGGAAAATAGTAAGACTATTTGTCCAATAAAAATAAGAGGCTGGGTATTGACAAATAGAGGTGGTCAGGATATAACTCTACAGAAAAAGGAAAATGATGCCCTCATAATCCTTGTCACTCAGTTAGCAACAGAATAGTATTTGCCAACACTCATGGTACTAGGCCTTTATCAAACCGTTGAAGTGGGTTCTTTTATCATCCCCATTTTGGAAATGAAGAAATAGGCCCTGAAAAAGCAAGGCCACACAAAGAACACTAGAAAGCAGCAGAGCAAGGATCAAGCCTCAGCAGACCACCTCTGGAATACTACTGGAGTCTGCTCAAAATCAACATGCCTGAGGTGGGAAAGGAGATACCTCCAGCACTCCAGCTATAGCTTGGCCCACTGGAAAGAAAGGAGTATCAGCAAGAGGCTGGTACTTTATTTTTAGCTTTTGTCACCACAGAGTCACAGCCTTTTGAGCTGGAATAGTAATGTTTGCTGTTTAAGTGCTTAGTACAGACAAGATAACCAGGGTAAGCCTTTTGTAACTATTATCTCACTTAATGTTCCCACTAATTCCATTTTACAGATAAGGAAACTAAACTTCCAGAAGGCAAACTAACTTGATAAAGTTACAGTTTCTCACACAAATAAGAGGTAGAGCCAGGATTCAAACAAGTCTCAAACTGAGATGTTCATAACTACTTCAAGAGAGCTTAATCCTAAAGGGTTTTGTAGTTTAGGAAGCCCTTAGAGAATGCTGAATTTGTAATTGAGAAAATGAGACTCAGAGAAGGGAAGGGAATTAGTCAAGGTCATACAGCAAGTAGCAAAGGTGAAAACAGGACCAGTCTATCCTGATAGTCAGTGATTCTCCCCATTAAACTATGTAACTTCATATAGACATGTCAGCCAGTGACTTTTTCTTGGTATTAGACTTAGACATCACTGACCTCCCTGGACTCTCTGAGGAATCCCTCACAGATAACCTCAAGCACCCGAGCCACCAGGTCCCCCTCAGCAATATCACCAGTGAGAGGCTGATCCAGTCCATCCAGGAAGTTTTTAATAGGGAATTAAAGGTATGTACAAACAATCATTACATGTTATCTTATCCTTCCATTTATATAAATATTTTACACATTTATTATTTAATTTGAAAATATTTTACAGACTGTGAAATTAATATTTATACTTTCATCTACATGTTTTTGTAAAATGTCTTTATATTTATAAAAATAATCAAATTTCTATAAAATCAAAACCATAATTTAAAAAGTTAGCCTTCCAATCCTACTCTTCTGAGATAACTACTGTTAACATTTTGATGTATGTATTTTCAGATTTTTTTTTCTATGCATACAAACATATGTAATTATAGAAAAACATATATTTGAAAAAATACATGTAATTATAGAAAATTATTATATGTAGAAAAAATTTTCAACATTAATAACTATATCTCTATTATCCTATTTAATTGTACAGTATTCCATTGTTTGGGTGAATCATTTGTTCATTCATTCATTCAATGAAGAGCACATAACAGAAGAACTTATTAGGGAAGGTATTTCTGAGGAAATGACTCAGATCTGAGTAATGAATAAGAGAAACTAGGAGATGGTAGAATTAGAGGGAAATAGGAAATGGTATATTTAACAACTCTTGGCTCAAAGGAACAGAGTATGATTGAGGAATTGGAAAAGGCGTGGTTTCTGTAAGTCATGGTGACAAAATGAGGCTGAAGAGGTAGGTAGAGTGAGACCATACAGGTCCTTGAAAATAAGATAAGATTTTTTTTACCCTAAGAACAATAAAATGAACATCCTAATTTACATAACTAATACTCCCACCATTAGCCAGTGAGGTCCTTTCTAATTCTTAATGTTATTTGACAAATAATCTTATGTGTGGTTCTCTGTACTCCTCAAATGATTCTCCAGGGTAAATTCCTGGATGTAGTGTTGCTGAATCAACAGATACATATTCTTTTAAAGCTTTTAATCGATATTAGTAAATTATTCCCTGCGATCTTAAGCCTATATGTATTCTCATTGGCAGAATATATTAAATGCCCGGTTATGTACAGCTGTCCAAAATCAGTATTACTTTTTGTTTTTAATTTTGTCTAATAAACAAAAAAAGTATATCTGTTTATTTCCTTTATTTCATGACATGGCCCATCCTGCTGTGTAGTTTCTTGCTTGGTCTGGATCTTTATGAGAGGCAATTATTGCAGTAACATCTCTCTAGTTTGTGTTTCCAGTGAAGTCACCTTTTATATGTCTTTTAAATTTTAATCAGTCAATCAACAAATAATGAATGAGCATCTACTGTTAATAAGATACTGTATTCAACACTGGGGAGAAGTTGGAGTGATAAGATTAAAAGTGTTCACAAGCACACAATCTGTTATAGGACAGGGAGAGGGGCAGCCCAAACCCCGCAAACCTGCCTATTCTAAATGGGTTCTGCCATCCGCCGCATCAACACAAAACATAGGAGACTTTAATGGGAAGGAACTTTAATTAAACTAGGAAACAATATAGGTAAGGCAAAGAGTCTAGTTTCTAAATGAAGCACCCAAAGTTACCCATCCCCTCGTGGGTAAAAGTCCATCCATATGGGATCGGCCCAGAACAAGGCCCCAAAGTCTACCACAAGTCTAAAACATCTTCCAGTGGGGACCCACAGAAAAGGGTCACAAACAACTGGACAAGCCCGGAAGGAAAAGAGCAAAATCAACATCCAGATAAAAGCTGCCATTGTCACCTCCCCACGGGTCTCACCCACATCTGTGTCACCCAGTCCACGACCAAAAGACAAGCACAGTTTCTTCACGTGTCTCTAGGCTCCACGCGCCTCCTCCAGGTCTCCTGGCTCCATCCTGCTTCCTTTCTTCCTCAGTCTCTTCTGCAGCTTTTCCTCTTGCTGCTCAGCTCCACCCTCCCTTGGGTGGGGCAGGGAACCTCCCCCTTTCCTGGGGACCACCCTGTTACAAAACCAGGGTGCACCCATCACATGGAATACTATCCAGCAATAAAAGGCACAAATTCCTGATACATGTCAACAAGTTAGATGAATCTCAAAGACTGATACTGACCAAAAGAAGACGATCCCCAAAGGTTATAGATGGTATGTTTCCAGTTACATGGAATTCCAAAAAGAAAAAACAAATGCTATCATGATCAAGAACAGATCAGTGGTTCCTAGGAATTAGGGTATGGGGGAGGGTATGATTTCAAAAGGGTTGCATGAGGGAAAATTTGGGGGTAATGGAATTGCTCTATATCTTGATGGTAGTAATAGTTACATGGACTTATGCATGTATTAGGACTTATGCACATATTTTTCACTCTCCCCCTTAAAAGGTGAATTTTAGCATGTGGAGTGTAAAAAAATAGCCTTGGAAAAGAGGATGAGGAGGGTCTCTAGATTGCTGGTAATCTCTTACTGATTATATGGTGTTTTTTTCTTTGTTTTTAAAGATTTATTTATTTATGTATAGAAGAACTGGGGTACAGGCCAGAGGTATGGAGGGTGAGAGGATTCACCAGAGACAGAGTGGGGAGCAGAACAGGCAGACTGACTGAAGCACACCACCGAGGGGAGCAGCAGGCGAGTCAGGAGAATTCCACTGTGCCATGTGGGTGGCTCCCTGGCCGGGGATAGAACTCGTGCTGCAATGGCTACAGAACGCTTCATAGGTTGTATCTTAACCCCTTGAGCCACCAGGGAGGCCCTGGTGTGTTGTTTTTTTTTTTTTTTAAACAACTATTGAGATAGCTTTGACATGTATAAATTGTATAGATATCATATCTACAACTTGATGTTTTGATATTTGTATACATTGTGAAAAGATTACCACAATCTAGAATAATTTATTTGTCACATCTACATAGTTGCCACTGTATGTGTGTGATGAAGTTTAAGATCCTTTTAGCAGGGCCTCCCCGGTGGCGCAGCGGTTGAGCGCTGGGTTGCGAAGCTGCACGCGGCCTCTGCGGCGCCGGTTCGATCCCCGGCTGCTCCCCGGCCACCGGAGGAGGGTCCCACATGGCGTGCAGACCTCCCCTGCCGCCCGCTGCTCCCCTCAGCAGTGTGCTTCGGTCCTTCTGCCTGCTCTGCTCCCCGCTCTGGCTCTGGTGAATTCTCTCACCCTCCCGCGCTTCTGACTGTACCCAGTGCATGTATGAACAGAACAAAACAAACAAACCAGCAAACAAATAAATAAAGCATGCCTCTATTAAAAAAATAAAAAAAAAAAAAAAAAAAAAAAAGATCCTTTTAGCAAATTTCAGGTATTTAATACAGTATCTATTACTGTAGTCACCATTGCTGTACCTTAGTTTTCCATAATTCATTCTTCTAGCATGAATGAAACTGTATCCTTTGATTAGCATCTCCCCATTACACTCACACCGCTGCCCCAGGCTGCCACCATTCTATCCTCTGTTTCTATGAGTTTGACTTCTAGACTCCACATATAAGTGAGATTGTGCCACTTTTGTATTTGTGTGTCTGACTTATTCACATACCTTCCCCATTTTTATTCATGTTGTCACAAATGAGAGGATTTCCTTTTTTTTAAAAGCTGAACCATATTCCATTATATGTATACATATCACATTTTCTTTACACATTCCTCCATCAATAGATATTTGTGTTCATATCTTGGCTATTGTGAATAAAAATGCAATGGAAAGAGTGCTTATATCTCTTTGAAATCCAGACTTCATTTCCTCTGGATATACAGTCGTTCATCTCTTAGCAACAGGCATACATTCTGAGAAATGTGTGGTTAGGCAATTTTGTCATTGTGTGAACATCATACAGTGCAATTCCATGACTAGGTGGAATAGCCTCCTACACACCGAGGCCGTGTGGTGTGGACTGTTGGGACCACCATTGTGAATGTGATCTGTCATTGACAAATGTTAATCAGAGTATGCTATGTATATGTGGATTTTTTGGTTTGTGAAAAATCATCAGACTTTACCTTTTCTCTGTCTATAATGCCAATATAATTTCTAAGAAACACTTAAGGCCAGCATGTTGGTCTTTACGTTTTTGGAGGAGGGGGAGAAGGACATTCATTATTATTTTTATGTACAGAAGAAGTGACAGCATACACTTAGCCCATTTTAATGGCAAGTTCTTTCGCCTTTGCCTTTTCTAGCTTGGTGAAGTGAGCCACCAATTTTTGACCCAAGACAGTGCCTCCCCAGTGATGTCAGATCTCACTGTATCTGTCATTGTAATTGGTCCTGATAGCTTCCACCAGCATGGCCAGGGCTCCTTTGTTTTCTGAGTTAACCGTTGCAATGGCGACAGTGGTACAAGTCTTTCTGTGGACCAATCGCCCCAGCCTCACCTTCTCCTTGATAATGCAGTAGGAAACCCCAGTCACCCGGCACAGGGCAGGCAGGAACATGACCAGCTCGATAGGGTCCACATCATGCGTGATCACCACCAGCTGAGCCTTCTTGTTCTCCACCAGGGTGGTGACGTTATTAACCCCTCCTCAAAGTATAGGTGGCCTCTTAGTGGGAACATCCCCTTCGCTAGAAACTTTCTTTTCAGCTTGAGCCAACAATCTCTGCTTCTTCTCTTGCTTGATCTCTGGTCTGTATTTGTGGGCCAGCTTAAGCAATTGAGTAGTTCTTTGGCTGTCAAAGGCCTGGGTGAGGTGGTTAATGGCAGGAAGCATTACAGATGCTGCTGCAGCCTCACCTAGTGGGGCCATTTGACAAAGCTGGTGAGGTGCCTCTTGGGCTGGATGTCCTGTGCAATGACAGAATTTTTGGGCCTTTTCTCAAACAGGGAATTTACCACCTTTTTTGCCTCCTGCTTCTGCAGGACAGCAGGGGCCTGGGCCACCTTCTTCCCCTTGGCCTTCTTTCCTTTTGACATATTGGATAGCAACAGCATAAAATGGCCTTTACTTTTGACTTCAACTATTCTTTATCTTTTTCCCCCCAGAGGATTTTATATAAAGGATTTCTGTGTAATTAATAAAGGGCTTGGATTGCTGCATGAATTGGGAATAAACAGGTCTACTCCTTGCCGTGACCTGAATTCACAACTGGTCAGGGAAATAGATGAATAAGAAGTTAATTTTGTCAGACTGTCACAGATGCCATAATATACTCATGTGGTGTATGAATACACAGCATGATGCCTGACCCTATTTCAGATATCTATTATTTTAGATAATGAGTGATCTAGGTCTTAAAAGATGTATAGATTTTAGTTAGTTAACTAGCATAGAGAACACAGAAGATGCAAAGGTCCAGAAGCAAGAAAAGGCAGCATAAAGTTAATTTGATTAGCACTCAGAATGCTGGGGGAGAAAGGCAAGAAGTGAACTTGAAGAGGCTGTCTGGGGGCCTCCCCGGTGGCGCAGCGGTTGAACGCTGGGTTGCGAAGCTGCCCGCGGCCTCTGCAGCGCCGGTTCGATCCCTGGCTGCTCCCCAGCCACTGGAGGAGGGTCCCACATGGTGCGCAGACCTCTCCTGCCGCCCGCTACTCCCCTCAGCAGTGTGCTTCGGTCCTTCTGCCTGTTCTGTTCCCCACTCTGGCTCTGGTGAATTCTCTCACCCTCCCGTACTTCTGACTGTACCCAGTGCATGTATAAACAAAACCAAAACAAAACAAAACAAAATGCCTCTATTAAAAAAAAAAAAAATATATATATATATATATATAAAGAGGCTGTCTGGGGTCACATTGGGTAAACCTTGACCTCCATGAGTGCTATTGAAAGATTTTTGATAAGGAGTTACTTTATCAAATTTGCATTTGGGGAAGGTGAATCCAGTAATAGTTGGGGAAGTAGGTTGAAGGGGACAACACTAGAGCATAAAACCCATTGTTGTATTGTTATAGTAATCCAGGTGAGAGAGAAACAGATGATGAAGTCAGCCTCTTGCTGTACATTGCTGCATACTTACCAGAGAGCTTATACTGGTTCATATGATTGATCTACAGAGGGTGAAGATGGGACAAAATTCTCCTAAGATGGTAGAATTATTGGTGCCTTTTATTCTTTATACTTCATTTTTTCAACATTGCTATGATGGATATTGCTTTTATAAGAAAAATAATACAAAAGAGAATTTGTTCAAATCAGAATTTGCATTTTAATAGGAAACCATAAAGACTCAAAACAATGAGTCTTTAATGACATCCAAAGTGCTACAAGTAATAGCGTCAGAGGTCACCTTTAGGAAGCTTAATCAATCAGCAGTGTACTGAATGGGTAGATAAGGAAGCCAAGACTAAAGGGTGGGGTGAGCCATGGTGGAGCACTCAGTATTCTAGCTGAGAGGGGAAAAGGTAGGGCCAGTAGAGAAGGAATTTCACAGAAATTCTTCTGTAGTTTATTCATTCCTAATGAAAGGTTGCCATTGCATTGAATGAGATGTTACATATTTCAAACATTGCAATATATTTTTCAAAAGCCCTCTATAATTACTAAATGAAATCAGAACATACAGTTGTGTTTTTGTCCTTTTCCCACAAATTTAGAGTGAGCAGGAGAAGCTGTCATTCCTAAGATCTTTGTCTTCTCTCAGCCAAACATTACCTTGTGATGAAACCACAGGATCATTCATTCACAGTAACATAGAAGATATTGTGCATACCCTAAATGTAAGTATTGTGACCTTATTTTGAATTATTGGGACCATGCAAATTCAGTGACTTGGTCAACAAAAGTTTTAGTGGCTTCACCCATATTATCCTTTGCTGGGGACCAGCCTCCGGCAAAATGTCGTGTCAGGAGTTCCTGAAAGGATGAGACGGCGTCGGCAAAAACGAAAGGTCTACGGGGAAGGGGATGAGTTAGAATGAGGAGACACTGACACTTGTTGAGGTGCTAGTATCTTCTTCTGAGGGGCTCAGCAGGTTCTTTATTTATACTTTTTTAGCAAGCCGAGAGATTACATCATCATATGCATAGAAACAATCAGTGCATCCCTTTTCCCATAGACCTTTGGCTACTACGTGCTCTCAGTAAGAAGGCAAACTTCAAAGTTAATAAAAAACTAAGCCTTACACTAGAACTCCTTGATTCAGCTAAACAATTACCTAAGGCTGTGGATAGCCGCCAGTACATCCCTATCAGCTAAAGCCTAAGCAAGAAAAGACTTTTCTTATTCACATGGCCTTCAGCTGGGGACCGGCTGCTACTCAGCTATCAGAACTTTTTTTACCTAGAAACTCCTTAACTCAAATAGCTTCATTTAAAAACTTTCCCAAGAAACTTCAAAAGAAGGCAAAAGAAGGACCTACTAGAATTATTGTGCTGGATTGCTTGTCAGGCATGTACAATAAATTGTCTCCCATTGTCAAGTGGGCCAAATTGCTTAATACTAATTTCTAAACAGATAATTTTCTGTGCCATTTACTTACAGCCTGCTGACATGTACAATCCACTGCCCAATATACTCTCTAATAAATTTTTCTCTCTCTATGACCAAGAATAAAAACCAAAGGGATGCCAGATCTTCAACCCCACGGTGTGAGGCCCTTTCTCTTAGCTGCTTGTCAGTGTCCTATCTGGCTGGGGCAACAAGCCCCCTGCAGCAATCCTTTCTCTTAGCCTCTTCTCATATCAATATCTTTACATGGAGGAGAAATACTCGGGGACTGCACAAACACAGTCACTCTTAGGAAGCAATAAAAAGAAGAGGAGTAGAAAGGAGAAGAATAGCATTTAAATTTCTCAGTAAGGATGATTCTACATTCTCGTTAAGTAGTAGTCTTGAGGCAGATTGTGTAATCCAATACCTAATTTCAAGTGACAACTCTGCCTCTTTCTAGCCATGGAACTTGGGAAAATGACTTAACTTCTTAGTGCCTCAGTTACCTCATCTCTAAAATGAGAATAGTGGATGTGTCTATTCCACAGAACTGTTGAGAATAGTAAATAAGAAGAATAAGCCACATAGTATGGTACTTAATATATTTTGCATTAAAAAATTGCGGTTGTATTACTTTTATTATTGTATTCTGTCCTAATTGTGCTTCACTTCAGCCACACTTTTCCACTAGCTCATTCATTGCATTGCATTATTAAGTACTTGACAGTTCTAGGCACTTTCCTGGGTACTGGGACTAGAAGGACAAAGAAAACATAATTCATATTCCTGAAGACAAGTAAGGTGTAAACGAGTGTTACAGGGACTATAATAAGAGTTTGTTTCAATATGTATAGTATAGTGAGATCACAGAGGAGTCGTGAACAGTCAGTTCTATATCAAAAGATCCAGAAGGGCTTGACAAAGAAGGCACTTAAGCAAGTATTTAACTTCTTGGTACTTTAGTTTCCTCACCTGTGAAACATTCCCTTTGGTTTCACTAAAGCTTTAAAACTCTGAATCTGAGATTTCTTGTATATTCCAGGAAAATGAAAAGTTGTTTTTCATTACCATGGATATGTAAATCTGATTAGATTGATTAGTAATTTGCAGAATTGAAGAGTAACCAGTTAACAGATTTGTTAAATGATAGGTAATTTATCAAGGGACGGTCTTTAGAACACTTTGGTGCTTCAATAAATTATCCAAATTTCCTGAAAGTGTTCATTTACTCCTTGCCTTCCAAGAGTTTACAATCGATCTGGAAGTGATCACACACCTCATGAATAGATTGACAACCATTTAGATAGTACATCAAAAGGAATAGAATGATATAATGCAGACTCAAGTATGAATGCAATTTTCTACTTGACTTAGCTCCTCGGGGAAGAGCACTGTATGAAACCACAGGACCCAGCAAAACAGCATGATTCCAGAGTACACATCCACGAGAACTGACAGCAGCAAATTGCCACCTAGCTCAACCAAACAGATCAGAAGATCTACAAATGCAAGTCTCAAGCAGCAAAAGTACATTGAATTTCCCTTTGCTGTTCATGTGGATCTGTCCAGCCAGTAGTAAGATATCTACTGCAAGTCCCAACCAATCTTCAGATTGGCTAGGATTTCAGCCTAGAAGAGTTAAGTGCAGTTGGTGTCCATAAGACAAATGCAATTATTGCATTATTGTGCAAGTATATAAAATCCCTCCAAGCTCATGTGCAGGGGTTAAGTGTCCCTCCCAACAACCTGGAGGAAAGATACTCAAGAGGAATAGCGGTTTTGTTGGGGAACCCTCAAGGAAGAAAAAACTAGGGTTTGGGAGAGGCAGAGGGGGTATTGGTATGGATGATTTGGTGGAGGGTGAGTAGAACATGTTCATATATGAAAGAGCAAAAATGTAACTTCAAAAATAAAATAAAAATTTTAAACCTAATTTAAAAATGAAAAAAGGGGCCTCCCTGGTGGCAAAGCGGGTTGAGTGCCGTGCTGCGAAGCTGTCTGCAGCCTCTGTGGCGCTGGTTCGATTCCCCGCCGACCAGGAAGCTACCCACATGGTGTGGCGGACCTCTCCTGCCTCGCCCGCTGCTCCCCTCAGCAGTGTCTTCGGTCCATCTACCTGTTCTTCTCCCTGCTCTGTCTCTGGTGAATTCTCTTACCCTCCTGTGCTTCTGGCCTGTACCCCAGTTTTTGTATAAATAAATAAATAAATATTTTTAAATAAATAAATAAAATGAAAAAATGAGGGCCTTCCTGGTGGTGCAAGGGGTTAAGTCTCAGCATTATCAAGCTATAGCCAGCCACTGCAGTGCAAGTTTGATCCCTGGCCAGCGAGCTAACCCACATGGTGCAGTAGATTTCTGTCTCACATGCTACTCCCCTCAGCAGTGTATTTCAGTCATTCTGCCTGTACTGCTCCCCACTTTGTCTCTGATAAATCCTTTCACCCCCACACCTCTGGCCTACACCCCTGCTCTTGTGTGCATAAATAATTATAATAAATCTTTTTAAAAAATGAAAAAAAAGAAAAGTCCAGGGTCATTATAATAAAGAAGACTTTTAAGTCAATAGTCAGTTTCTCATGACCCACCCCAGTGTATGACTCTTTGGTATTCAAATGAAAAGAACCAAGGAAACTAGGAAAAGAACGTAGAAAGGAAGGAGAAAAATATTTTATGATACTTCACCAAAGAAGATTTATAAATTAGTAATTGAAAATATGTTCCACCACTGTGATTAGAGAAAAGCAAACTGAAGCCACAATGAGATGCAATTATACAGAGTACCAAATGTTGATGGGGATGTGGCGCAACTAAACTCCCATACACCGCTAGTGGGAATGTAAAATGACACAACTACTTCAGAAAACAGTTTGGCTGTTTAAGTTAAACATACAGTTACCATATGTCCCAGCAGTTTCACTCCTAGGTAAAATGAAGCATATGTCCACACAGATAAATATGTACACAAGTGTTAGTAGCAGCTTTGATTCTTATAGCGAAACACTGGAAACAATCCAAACATCCATCAACTGATGAATTTAACAATTGTGGCATATCCATATAATAGAATACCACTCGGCAACAAAATATATGCTACAACTTGGATTCATCTCAAGATAATTATGCTAGGGCCTCCCCGGTGACACAGCGGTTGAGCTCTGGGTTGCGAAGCTGCCCACAGCCTCTGCAGCGCTGGTTCGATCCCCGGCCGCTCCCTGGCCACCGAAGGAGGGTCCCACATGGCCCGCAGACCTCTCCTGCCTCGCCGGCTGCTCCCCTCAGCAGTGTACTTCAGTCCTTCTGCCTGCTCTGCTCCCCGCTCTGGATCTGGTGAATTCTCTCACCCTCCCGCGCTTCTAACTGTACCCAGTGCTTGTATAAATAAATAAAAATTAAAAAAAATAAATCTCACATCTGTTAAAAAAAAAAAAAAAAGATAATTATGCTACCAGACCTTGCTCGCTGCTCCCCTCAGCAGAATATCGTAGTAGGTCCACCTGTTCTGCTCCCCACTCTGTCTCTGGTGAATCTTCTCACGCCCCCGTACCTCTGCCCTGCATTCCAGGTCTTATATGCATAAATAAATATAAATCTTAAAAAACATAATTATGCTGCCAGACAAAAATAAAAGGGATATACTGTACGATTTCATTTATAGAAAATTCAAGTTATGGTGACATCAGATCAATGGTTGTTGGACATAAAAGTAGAGTGGGAAAGAGTAGAGAGGGAGAAATAGAGAGCAGAGCAAGAAAACTTTTGGAAATGAACCATATTTTCATTATCTTGATTGCGATGCTGGTTTCACAGGTATATACTTATGTCACAGATCATCTGTACACTTTAAATATGTACGGTTTATTCTATGTCTTAACTCAAAAAAACCAAAAGAATCTTTTGAGAACTTTAATCAAAAAATATTCACTGGCAACTGGGATATAGAATACACTAATGATATCATTGGGGTGAAATTAATACAGGAATATCACCTAGCCTAAGTCTCGAAGATATGATAAATGGGATTGAGAGAAGAGAGGACTGCAGTAGAGAGGGTGGAGAGTAGAAATTTTTAGATGCTAGTAGAGTACAATAGGAGAGAGTGGACCAAGACCTGTAACAGTGGAATTTTAATACAGCAGACTTGTCCTTAGAATCTTTTTTTTTTTCATTGTTTTATTTATTTACTTTTTTTTAAATAATAAATTTTATTTTTATATTCCCCATGCAATTGCAACCCCCCCATTTTGACCCCAATCCCTCCCCTCCCACCCCCCACCCCCCAAAAAGTGTCTCTGGTTCATAGTTTTTTGTTAATTTTGATTTTCACTTTCTTATAGTTATTCCTTTTCCTGGTCCCTTATTTAAGTTCTCTAGATTCCTGCTATGAGTGAGACCATCCGGTATTTTTCTTTTTCTTTCTGGCTTATTTCTCTGAGCATGATCCCTTCCAGCGCCATCCATGTTGCTGCAAATTGCATGTGTTTATCTTTTTTGAATGCTGAGTAATATTCCATGGTATATATGTACCACATCTTCTTGATCCAGTCATATATATTTGGGCATTTGGGCTGTTTCCAAAGCTTAGCTATTGTAATAGTGCTGCTATAAACATAGGGGTGCAGGTGTTCTTTGGAATTGATGTTTCTGTGTCCTTTGGGTAAATACCTATGTCCTTAGAATCTTTTAACTCTGCTAGCTTGCAACTCTGCCCTAATTCTGCATTTGGAGTCCTCCACAAAACCCTACTATGTTAATTGTTTGATTAAATAATTAATTAAAGGATACACTCAGCATTGAGAAGTTACTGTATTATTTGGGCAATGTGGCAGGAGATGGCTGAGAATGGTATTTCAGAAGAGTCTTCACTGACAATTTATAATAAATGCAGAAGGAGTTCAGAGGATAGCTCACTATGAAAAGTGATCCTAGTGAGACTGAGTTCCCTGAAGCAGAAAGATGGAAAAGAATGGGAGCTCAGAAGATGACATTTCTAGTTCTAGTTCTACAACTCAACCTTAAGCAAATCAACTTCACTGGACAGCTAACTCCACCAGGAAAATGGAGATAGTATTGTCTGTCTTCTTGGTTGCAGATAAAAGAAATCCCCCTAGATGCAGCCAAAACACAAAAGGGAAGATTTGTTCCCCAGAATTCTATGATAGGAAGAGCAACCTGCTCCAGGAAAGAAATAAAACTAGAAGGAAAAAAGAAAAATTTTCATAGACTCACAACTTTTTCTTCATTTCTTATTTTTGTTTATTTGTACTCATTTCCCTTCCTCCCTCCCTCACCCCCACACCATAACTCTATGTGACATTGTCCATAGGGGCCACTGCTCCCAAATTTTCACCTTTCTCGTTTTAGTAGACCAGTCAGACAGAGACTGAGGCACTCTGTCCCAATTCCATATTTCAGAGAGAGAGAATTTATTGTCCCTGGTGTCTACTCCTGGAGAGATGAGCTATGGTTGGTGGGACAGAATGACTTAGCAAAAAAGTGACTCTGAAGTGCCTGTTTCTCTGAGCCAGGGGCAGTTTCCAAAGAGGTTGAGTAGACAATCCTGTAAGTCTCCCACTACAACTGTTTACCTTTGCTCTTCATGTCCCCTCCCTGAGCTACATCTCATTTCATCTATACAGAGAAGGGAACTCAGGCACAGGGAAGTTAAGTTATACAGTCAGGGTCATACAATGAATAAGTGGCAGAGCCAAACTCAAACCCAGGTTCTGTCAAGCTGGGTTTATTTCTATCATTCTGCAGATTTTCCCACGAAGATAAGGCAGCTTTCCCTTAACAATTTGGAATTTGGAAAGTTACACCTTTTCCAAGGCAGGTAACTTAGCATAATATTAGGTGCTATAGCAGAGATAGCTGGTTTAGTGGGAAGGAGATTTTAGAATTCCTAAACTGGAAATAATCATTAGTAATAAAAATAATGTATAACAGACTCTATTTTATAGTTGTTGAGGGCTGCTCTGAGGTATTAATTAGCTCGCTTACTACTCACAATTACTCCATGAAGGTAACTAATACTGCTGCCTCCTTTTTTTTTTATAAATGGGGAAACTAAGATAAAGAGGTTAGATAACTTGTGTCACCTCAGATAGCTAGTAAGATGACCCAGATCTCAGCTTCTGGCTCCAAAGAATAAATTCCTAGGCAGGCCACTGTCCTGCAATGCTGAGGAGCAGCTACTGAAGGACCTGCCATGTTGTTCTTATAGGCCACCCACATCTCTGAATATCTGACCTAATGACTTGGCACTTTTTGACTCTAAAGTTCTTTCCCTCTTTTCAGGTGCTCGTGGAAGAGGAGTCCCTGCATCTGATCTTCAGCCCCGTGCTCCGGGAGCTCTTTATTACCATCTCTCACCTCAGGTGACACCCACATGTCCCTACACATATTTCCTAGATCCTCATTCAGGGCCATACCAGAGTCCACTGATATATTACATATCTTTAACTTTTGAAATGTATTTAGCTGGGGAAGGTGAGGCCAAATTCATGTTTTGGGAGAAGAATTTTGATTTCATATATGCTACCATTTGTACTTTGGAGTTCAGTTTGTTGTTGTTGTTGTTGTTGTTTTATTTATGTGCTTACACTGTGGTGTAAGCCAGAGGTGCGGGGGAGGTGAGAGGATTCACCAGAGAGAGTGAGGAGCAGAACAGGTAGATGTACTGAAATACACTGCTGAGGGGAGCAGCTGGCAAGGCAGGAGAGGTCTGCTGTACCATGTGGGTTGCTCCCTGGCTGTCTGGGGATCGAACTCATGCTGCAGTTGCTGGCAGTAGCTTGATAGTGCTGTCTTTAACTCCTGCGCCACTAGGGAGGCCCCTGGAGTTCAGCTTTGTCCAAGCATATTCAGTGTAAACTTATTGCCACATATGCTTCATGACAGTAGAGTTCCACAGTCTAAGAAATTTAATGGCTTCTTGCCTTTTTGGAGATCTGGACTGCACATTAACTGGTTGAAGGCTCCAAGAAATTCTGATAGTTAAAATATCTTTTTTAACTTGATTCAACCCATCATTCCCCAAACTAACAAACATTCAGGAGAACACACATTAGAAAACCATGATTTACTATATCAAACTATAGCAGGCTTCCCTTGATGGCTGAACTGGAGGAAACCTGGAGGCATGTCACTTTGGTGACCTCTTAGGGAGGAGAAGAGGATAAAGGGAGAAGGATGGAGGCTCTAAACCTGAAATCCTTTCCCTAACCACCTGTGAGATTTAGCTAAACAGATTGACAAGCTATGACATTTATCTTCCATCAGAATGATATGCCAGTCATTCTACCCTAACTTTTATTGTTGCCTTGATCCCTGCTTATCAATGTCAAATAAAACTCTCCCATGTTGTTATTCCAATACTGTCTTTTCTTAGTTACCAAGATGTCCATTTGCTGTACGGCTCTAAAGATCGAGTTGACTTGTTCAGTCTTATCATCACAAGTATAATCACTCTGCCCTCTGTAAAGACTCTTATCCACTTGCAGGAAATTACCCCAAGTGAACCCTACAACTCAGAGGTAACTTATGCTTTGCTTTAGTAACTTGCCATCCAGAGTGTCTGCTCATCTTGGCCCTTTGAGAGAGTGCATTTGATTTTTGTGGAACTAGCCAAATACCATTTAAGACAAGTCAGATGAATAAAATAAGTGGTTAAATTGAGTAGCTTTGCTTCCCCTGCCCCTTTTTTTTTTTGGTCTTCTTTACCCCTTCATTCTTTCTTTCTTTTGGCTTTAAAATGAGGTAAGTGTTTATACAGTTAGCAGATATTTAGGGTTATTGCGCTAAGCAACAGAAATATAGCAGTATACACTCTCCAGAGAGCTTACATCCCAGTGCATAGATACAAACTGCTGATAAATAAATAAATATAGCTAGCAGGTAGTGCCTTGAGAAAAAATAAAATGAGGAAAGAAAAGCAGAAAAAGTAATGTGGTTTATAGGCATGAGTTTTTTGGGTTTTTTTAAAGATTTATTTATTTATATATGTAAGCACTGGGTACAGTTAGAAGCGCGGGAAGGTGAGAGAATTCACCAGAGCCAGAGCAGGGAACAGAACAGGCAGAGTGACGAAATATACACTGCTGAGGGGAGCAGCGGGCACGGCAGGAGAGGTCTGTGCCCCATGTGGGACCCTCGCTGGCGGTCGGGGATCGAACCAGTACTGCAGAGGCTGCAGGCAGCTTCACAGCCCAGCGCTCAACCGCTTCACCACCAGGGGAGGCCCAAGAGTTTTGTTTTTTAATATAGGGTAACCAGGGAAGCCTTCCTGATAAGGTGACAATGGAAGAGAGAGGGTATGGGTAGCTCTGGAGGAGAAGCTTTCAGGAAGAAGAAAAAGCTCAAAGGCTTGATTTTCTTCTGTAGCTAGTAAACTGTCTGGTAAAGTAGTTGCCAAAGGGAACTTTGTTTCCTTTAATTCAAGATATTAGAAAGAGTCACAAGTCAAACTTTAGGCAAAAATAAAAGCCCAAACTTTAAAAAGATCTTAATGATCCTTAAATAGTTCCCAAATGTAGTTAGAATCAGTTAGCTATGGAGTTAATGCTCATGAATCTATTTGAAATGAAGACTCATTGTTTCACCTCATCACAAATTACCTACCAGTATTTTGCACTAGATTTGTGCTTTGAGTAAACGCTCAAGATAACAAGGAGAGCCTTAGAGGTGTAGTATTGGAGAACTTCTCAGGGTACTCCTGTTCCTGTGCCCTTTCAGTGTCTCTACAGGCAGACGTTTGAGAGTTTCTCTGAGATGCTCCAGAGTTTGGTGGTAAAAGACCCACATTTGGAAAATCTTGATGCCATTTTTAAGGTAAATCTTTTTTTTTTTAAATATTTATTTATGCATACAAGAGCTGGGGTACATTTATGTACATTTATGTACATTATGTACCCAGCTGGGGTACATTTATTTATGCATACAAGAGGTGTGGGGGGTGAGAGGATTCACCAGAGACAGAGCAGGGAGCAGACAGGCAGATCGACCGAAGTACACACCTGAAGGGAGCAATGAATGAGTCAGGAGAGGTCTGCTGTGCCATGTGGGTTGATCCCTGGCCAGCAGAAATCAAACTCTTGCTGCAGAGGCTGCGGATAGCTTCACAGGCTGCGTCTTAACCCCTTGCACCACCAGGGAGGCCCCAAGGTAAATCATCTTTAAGGGGAAAATGGAACACTATTCCTATTAACTGGGGAAAGTTGAAGAAAATGTGGGAGGATTAAATTTGGGGAGGCAGTATCATAGTCAGGAGTATCAGCTATCAGTTTTTAATCAGACAGGACTGGTTATAAGTTTAGCCACGAATGAAATCCCAGGTCTTGTTTCTCCAAACTTAAATGTAGATAATTACTGTGAACTTTAAATAAATAGTCTTCTATAAATGGTTTAACTGTTGCTGTAATTATTCCTTGAATTATTATTGCTTACTACTCTAGGGGACTTTCAGTCAATGACCAGAGAACAGTCAGCCTCATGAGTAAGAAGGCTGCTGCCTGCCTTTTAGGTGGGACTCAAAGGTCATTAATGACCACTTGCTACCCATTCCAGTAGCTGCCAATCCTCATCAGGGATGTATGCATTGGTGTGCATTCACTGCAATTCAGACATACTGCTCTCTTAACCTATTTTGAGATGTAGATATCAGAGAAAAGTAACTCTTCACGCTATTTTTTTAAAGATTTATTTATTTATGCATACAAGAACTGGTGTACAGGCCAGAGTTGCAGGAGGTGAGAGGATTCACAAGAGACAGAGTGGGGAACAGAACAGGCAGATTGACTAAAGTACACTGCTGAGGGGAACAGCGGGTGAGGCAGGAGAGGTCTGCTGCGCCAGGTGGATTAGCTCCCTGGCTGGGGATCAAACTCATGCTGCAGTGGCTGTGGATAGCTTCATAGTGCTGCAACTTAACCCCTTATGCCACCAGGGAGGCCTTCTTCAAGCTATTATTAATCCTTTGTGCCTAAGTACAAATGGACATTTATCCTTGCCATGATTGACCTTATTATTATTTCTCATTTCTCTTCTAGTTGTACATTAACACTCCAGCTAGATTGTGTTTCTCACCTTTATCTAGTTGTACCTTTACTTCCCTGTCTTCGCAACTTAATTCAAGTCATTCCTCCTTCCTGAAATGCCACCTTCTTTATGAAGCGTCTCCTCATAGACATTGTTTTCTCATGAATCCCTGCCTGACAATGCAGACGGGTGTAATTCTTCATTCTCAGTGCTTTAATAGCACGTCATTTTCTTCCCAAAAAAGATTTCCAAAGACTTAAAATTGCAGAAGACTAGAATAAAATAATTGAAGAAAGCAGGATGAAGGGAAAATAAGTCTTGAAAAACAGTCCAGCAGAAGCCAGTCACCATAGATCTTTATGCCTTATTTGTAATCCCACTTCTTTCATCTCCAACCTAAATTTCAGGAAATATCTTCAGATACAGTAGTGACATTTGGGTTTTCCATCTCCACATTTTCTTCCTAACAAAATAAGGGTGTTATCCAGGATCTTCCTGATAAATCATGTAGACTCCCTTTATTTTTCACAGCACATGGCCCCCTGGTTACAGTCTATAAAAAACCATGAGCGGGAACGGGCTGCAGCCAGCATGGCTCGGGTCCTAAAATGTTTATCTAAACACCTCAGCTTGACGGTAAGCAGCCCTTCAGTCACAGAGGAAGGCACCAAAGTCATCTGGTTCCCTTCCTATTTATGCCTCCCCTACTGGTGACTCCTCGGGGCTCACTTAATATGGCACTTAGCTATTATATGCAATATACATGTACATTAGTGCCAGTGGGGTCTGTGAACACCCAGACAATTGTATGCAGAATTTTGTTGGTACAATCTTTTGGATTTTTCTAAGGAATGTCCATACTTGTTTTTTTTTTTTTTAAGATGTATTTATTTTTATACAAGAGCTGGGGTACAGGCCAGAGGCATGGAGGGTAAGAGGATTCCATCAGAGACCAGTGCAGGGAGCAGAATAGGCAGATGACAGAAATACACTGCTAAGGGGAGCAGCAGGTGAGACAGGAGAGGTCTGCCACACCATGTGGGAATTTCCCTGGCTGGCCGGAAATTGAACCCGAGCTGCAGAGGCTGCTGACATCTTCACAGCGCGGCGCTCAACCCGCTGTGCCACCAGGGAGGCCCATACTTGTTTTTTTTAAATCAACTTTTTTTGAGTTGTAATTTATATACAATGAGATCCATCCAATTTAAGTGTGAAATTCAATGAATTTTCACAAATGTGTATTCCCTGGATCCCTAATTTTTTTTCATGCTTTCTTTTTTTAATTTATCTTTTTAAATTTATTTATGCATACAAGAACTGGGATATAGGTCAGAGGTGCAGAGGATGAGAGGATTCACCAGAGACAGAACAGGCAGATTGACTGAAATACACTGCAGAGGGGAGCAGCGTGCTGCACCATGTGGATAGCTCCCTGGCCAGCCAGGGATCGAACTCATGCTGCAGAGGCTGCGAATAGCTTCACAGTGCTGTGCTTAACCCCTTGCACCACCAGAGAGGCCCTCATATTTTCAAATCTACCTAAAAAGGTAAAAAATTAATAGAAAAATTAGTAGAAATAACCACCATTAACATTTTTATTTATTCCAAGTTCTTTTTTTTTTGGTGCATGAAGTTGGGGTGGACACCTTCTCTTCGGTTCTTTTTGGCTTCTTCTCTACATGTAACCAAACTTATTTTCTTCAAACCCATATCATTCCTTTGATCTATTTATTTTCAACTCTTTTGAGAATACATGGCCTTATATGATTTAGCCTCAGCCTGCCTGTCTACACCCCAGACTTACTCCAGTTGCACTGGCCTACCTTACATTCCTTACCATATAAATTTCTTTTGGCTTCATGCCTTTATACTTGCTACTTTCTCTGCATGGAATGACCTTCTCCAGCTGCTCAATAGCCAGCCCCCTCCTTATTCTTTAGTTTTCACCTCTCAGATTCTGTCACTGATTATGTTTCTCTTGTTCATCACCCCAGTAACACACAAAATCTGCCACATAGCAGATGCTCAAGTAAATGCTTTTTGAGTAAATATAAGTCAGCTCATGTCCTTTCTCTGCTCAAAACCCTCCAATGACTTCTTATCTCACACAAAATAAAGTCTAGAATCCTTACAATATTCTGTAAGTTGCTATAGCATCTGACCCAATCCCATCTACCTTCTGTTTCTTTGTACTTACTTTGCTCCAGCCAACCTATAATTTAGCCTGCTTACAAGATTGGATATTTTGCATGCTAACCAAATTCTTAAATTCGTTTGTTTTTTCTACCTTTATTTTCAAATTATCCTTCTTTCTTCACTATTTATTTTAAATTATATTTCTTTTTCTGGTATAGTTTTTTTGCCAGTTACCTTACCTTTTTTTTTTCCTTAATAAGGCAGGATATTGATAACCAAATTTTTAAGTTGCGTTAAATGATATTCCTCAATTTTGCATCCAATTTTTTCACTTAGCTAACTAGCACATTTTCCTACCTTACTTTAAATTCCAAAGATACTTGATACCTGGTGATTACATTCATAGAGTGACTATACCATGTTTAGGATATAATTTCTAGAATCATTAAAAATGGTGCTAGAAAAAATGTAAAAAAAAGAAAACAAAACAGTACTAGAGTGATCATCTTTTTATACAAAGCTTTTTCATTTTTCAGATTGCTTACTTAGGTTAGAAACCTGCCCTAATATTCAATACTATCTGCTGGATATACTATATCTACACATGTGAAATGTTAAACCTAAAGAGATCCAGTGTGACTCTTGCACTTCTTTTTTTTTTAAAGATTTATTTATTTATGCAAACAAGAACTGGGGTACAGGCCAGAGGTGTTGGGAGGTGGTGAGAGGATTCACCAGAGACAGAGAGGGGAACAGAACAGACAGAGTGACTGAAATACACTGCTGAGGGGAGCAGCAGGTGAGTCAGGAGAGGTCTGCTATGCCATGTGGGTAGCTCCCTGGCTGGGGATCGAACTTATGCTGCAGTGGCTGTGGATAGCTTTGTAGGTTGCATCTTAACCCCTTGTGCCACCAGGGAGGCCCACCCTTTCACTTCTTTTGGGTAAGGGGTGCAAGTGGAATTTCTTCTCAATAACTTAAACCTCTTCAATAACTTAAAATGCATTCTAATGACATTTTTCTTTTTCTTCCTAACTAGCTTCCACTGCAGTTCCAAAGACTTGGACACCTTGTGGCTCTGATGGCACTGCTGTGTGTGGACCCACTGAAAGAGGTGGCTGAGGAGGCTGCAGAGGGCACACACTACCTGCTACATATCACACTGAGGCTGAAGTGTAAGACTGTGCTGAAGGCAGTGAGGTCCTGAATAAAATTTCTAGCACAATGCAAGAATATCACATAGCACAACTCATTGTACCCTCATCTCTCCCATGTTCTAGAAAGGTGTTTAACAATAGTTCATAAGGAGAAAGCTCCATGGTCCATAGACAGAGATGAAACAACACTAACAATAATTAGAATCATAGTACTGGATTAGACCCATCAGTATCAACCGCCTGCATGACTGTGGAGTTAGAATGGCTGAACATGTGGCCATGTAAACAAATTGAGTGATTGGTTTGTTCAGAAGTAGAAGAGATTCTTGTCATTATTTGGGCCTTCATTCATTTATTTATTCCACAAGTGTTTATCAAGAACTTCCTCAAGTTCCAGTAACCAGGATACAAAATGGTCCAGTCTTTTCATTATTGCCGTGTGTGTGTGTGTGTGTGTGTGTGTGTGTGTGTGTTGGGGGTGGGAGGTGAGGTTCAGAAAATCAAGAATCAACAAATAACTGTTATATAAACAAAGATAACTGCTATGAAAGGAGATTATAGGAGCCATTAATAAGAATCACATCTACCTATGGGGTTCAGAAAAGACCTTTTTGAAGATAACCTGAAAAATATAAAACAATTGGCCAGGGGGAGAGATAAAAGGAGCATTTGAGGCAGAAGTAGCACCCTGAGCAAGGGCCCTGGCAGGTGCGAGCTTGAGGAATTTGAAAAACACGAAGATCAATGAATGAATCATTGAGTCCCTCAGAAAAGACTTTAGAAGATGTCTAACCCAGCACCCCCACTCTCACTCTCCAGTGTTTGAATCTCAGTCTGCTCTCTTCTCACCAAGTAGTTCCTCTCTTCGGTTTGCTTATTCCAAAGATATGGATGCTTTGCACTTCCCAAAGCAGCAGTGAACAATAGCTACCAAGATTTATAGCCAAGGAAGCATAATTGATTATTCATTCATCAAATATTTATAAAGCCCTTACTGTTCCAGGCATGCAGTGATAAACAAGACAGAGTCCCTTCCCCAAAAGAGTTTATTTCTTAGCTGGAGAGACAGTATCCTCAGCCAAGTGCTCAAGTACTTACCATAGATAAATTTCCAGTGAACATGAATCACAATAAAACATGGGAAATGCAAGGTGCTTTGAGTATTGGGAGACACAATAATCAGCAAAACTGGATACACGAAGAGTTCTCATATCAAAATTACCAAACACAGCACAAAATTATAAAATTTTTGTGGGACACTAAGCTTCAGAGGGAGAGCCCTCAAAAGTCCTTACCAATGGGGAAATGACTTAGCATACCTGAAATATACCCTCAAATCACTAACAAACTCTGCTCTATCAAAAAGATGGCATCTGCTTCAACTGAAAATGAACCAGACCTGCAAAATCAAGAAGAAATAAGCTGAAAACTATTAATATTTTGTATTTTCTTCTTAGATATTACTCATGACAAGAAAAATCACCAAAGTTTAAAAAAAGCAATGAAAAAATGCCAAGAATTCCTAGAATCCTACAATATTAAACAGTTCTACAGTTGCCCTATAAAGATTGCTCAGGTAATCAGTATGTTGGAGAGGATGGGAAGTGACCAGAAGTCTCATAGATTTGTTCATTGGAATGTAAAATGCAAAGCCACTTTGGGAGAAGTTCTGTTAGTTTCTTATAAAACCAAACATACAGGACTTCATTGTTTGGAGACAAGGTGTTATAGTGGTGACTCAAACACCTTGCCCTGTTCAAGTTCCGTGGTTTAGGCCAACCTGTCCATGGGCCTCTATACCACTGTTTGGAAATCTCCCCAGACAAACTCCCTTTCCATTGATTGTTTCCTAACCATGGTCAGTCTCTTGCAAATGTAAACCCTTGTCGCCAAAAGGAGCTTTAAGACAGTGGTTGGTCCAACAAGTCATGTGCTTATTAATATAGTAATTCAACAGATAATTAAACATCTACTAGGCACCAGAAACTACAATAAGGAATGGGGGAAAAAGAAAGCCTACAGATCTTACTCATGTAGGATCAAAAGTAACAGTTTCCCCATCTGTGCAGTGGGCATCCGTGAAAATTGGGAAGCTGGGTTGTGGTAAGGGGTAGATGAGAGTTTGTGTGGAAATGTTCTGCTTAGTGCCTTTCACATAGTGAATGTCCTGTAGGTGATATTATTATCACATGATGGACTTTACACTGCCAAGTGTAGTGAGAAGCAGAATGACACATTCTTTTAAATATTGTCTGCTATGGTCATTAACAGAGTATGATTGTTAACATAGACTCTTTTTCATGTTCAAAACCCTTTCTATTGTATCTTGAAAGTTCATTTCCCCTAATCATCGCAGGTCTTTGAAGTTTTTCTCAATTCTAATGAGCTCTGCCAATTTGCAATGACTATATTGGATGGCCTGAAAAATCTGAAATATTCCTGCACCCAGCGATCAGCAGGAGAATTACTGATAACATTAGTGAAAAATGCGGAATCCCGATTTGAGAAGGTAAAAAGTTCAGTGGCCATTTCCTGGGTTTGAAATACCAGCAAGACTGCTCCCCTCTTACAGCTGCTGAGGTCTCTGCTGCTGCTCCTATCCAGCTGAGAACAACCACTGAAGGAGAACAGCATCAGAGCCTTAGACCATTAATCAATGTTAAACATTCATCCATTCAACAAGCAGATAGCGAACATCTCGTGTACACAACTAGGGAGGGGGATTTTTATTGATATTTTACCAACAGGCTTTTTTTTTTTTGAGGTAATACCGGTTTAGGATCTCCCCTTCAGTGTTGTTACCACACCACACCCACCACCAACACATTGGTAGTCCTCCTCTATGGTCCATTATGGGGAGGGTTTTTTTTTAAATCTAAGGTATAATCCTTATATTTCAGAAGAATATAGTTTTCCTGAGAAAATATAATTAACACATGAGAAGGGTAGCTTCATTTAGCTCTTTATCCAAGTTGAAGTTAGTTGAGGGTGCCATATTTTTAAAAAGCAAGACATAAGTCATCCTAGAAGGAAGCTGACTTAATAAGCTTCAAATTAAGAGACTTATTTAAATGTATTTGAAATTGATACATCAAGAAAAACAATATATCTCTTAGAAATATGGAAATACATTCTGGAAGGGATGAAAGTAGTTGTCTCTCCAGACTAAACCTGAAAAGAGGGCAGGAGGGAACCTTTACAGACCATTGGACTTATAAAATTGCATGCATATGACACTTTCATAAAGATAAAAATATTTAGGGCCTCCCTGGTGGCGCAGTGGTTGAGCGCTGGGTTGCGAAGCTGCCCGCAGCCTCTGCAGCACCGGTTCAATCCCTGGCTGCTCCCCGGCCACCAGAGGAGGGTCCCACATGGCACGCAGACCTCGCCTGCCGCCCGCTGCTCCCCTCAGCAGTGTACTTCGGTCCTTCTGCCTGCTCTGCTCTGGCTCTGGTGAATTCTCTCACCCTCTTGAGCTTCTGACTGTACCCAGTGCTTGTATAAATAAATAGATAAATCTTAAAAAAAAAATACTTAAAAAAAAGATAAAAATATTTAATTATGTAATTTTAAAATCTATTTTGAGCTATTAAAGTAGAAAAGATGCAAAGAGAACAGTATGATGAGAACATGGAGAGATGGGCACTTCTATCAATTGTATGCTTCCAAGTATAAAAAATGACCAAGTGTGAGAAGCTATTTCCATCTAATAAATCTGGAAGTGAAGTATATTTTCTAGTGACTCAGCAGTGCTATCAACCAGCCGAGACCCTTTTCTCTCTTTCCACTATGCCTGTTCCTTAGTCATGAAATTGTTGCTGCAGTTTCAGACTTTGAGCAGTTAAGACTATCCAGCAAAGAAAGATGACGTTGCCTTTTCCCCTTTAATCAGGAAAAAAAAAATCTTTCCCAAAACCTCCAGTAGATTTTTTCTCATGTTCTTTTGGCCAGAATTGCATGACTTCCCCACCCTCGAACCAGTTTTTCGCAACTAGTGATAGTCACAGCCATCCTATGTAAGGTTGTTGAGGGCTACCTCTCTGAGCAACTGACATTTCCACAGAGACCTGAAGCCCTGAGTCTCTGAATGGGAAGGGTAGTCCAAGCACAAATGGACCAAAGCCCACTGGTTCCCGTTTCCTTCATCTGAGCATGTCAGACATCTCTGGGAGGAACTCAGATACTGACCCTCTGCCTTTCTTAGTGTCAGACTGGGGGAAAAACCCTGCTTCCTTGCAGCACTTTTATTAGTTTAGCTGTTATAAAAATCAATATATAATCATTGAGAAAATTAGAAAAAGCATATAAACAAAAAAATCCTGTCACTCAAAGACACATTATTACCATCTTTGTGTATACGTTTTTCCAAGTCCTTTTATATATATATATATATATATATATATATATATATAAAATATACATACAGATATATTTTAGAAAGCTTTGATAAAAAATATCTTTAAAAGTAATAAACGTTTTGGGCCTCGCCTGGTGGTGCAGCGGTTGAGCGTTGGGCTGCGAGGCTGCCCGCAGCCTCTGCAGCGCCGGTTCGTTCCCTGGCTGCTGGTGAGGGTCCCACAAAAAAAATGAATAAAAAAATTAAAAAAAATAATAAACGTTTTATTTTATTTTTTTAATTTAAATATTTTATTTTATATAATTCTTACGTCATTTTTCATCTTTGCACAATGTATGCATTTTCATTTTGGTTATATTCCCCATATAATTGCACCCCCCCTTATTTTGACTCTAGTCCTTCCTTTCCCCACCCCTCCCTCCCACCCCCGTAGTGTCTCTGGTTTATAGTTGCTTGTTGATTTTGATTTTTACTTTGTATTGATTAGTCTTTTTCCTGGTCTCTTTTTAGGTTTTCTAAATTCCTGCTATGAGTGAGACCATCTGGTATTTTTCTTTTTCTTTCTGACTTATTTCGCTGAGCATGATCCCTTCTAGCTCCATCCATGTTGCTGCAAACTGCATGTGTTTATCTTTTTTGATTGCTGAGTAATATTCCATTGTGTATATGTACCACATCTTCTTGATCCAGTCATCTATTTTTGGGCATTTGGGTTGTTTCCATAGCTTAGCTTAAACGTTTTTTTTTTTTTTTTTTTTTTTTTTTTTTTTGAAGAGTTTTTTTTTTTTTTTTTTAAAGATTTTATTATTTTTTATTTATTTATTTATACAAGGACTGGGTACAGTCAGAAGCGCGGAGGGTGAGAGAATTCACCAGAGCCAGAGCGGGGAGCAGAGCAGGCAGAAGGACTGAAGTACACTGCTGAGGGGAGCAGCGGGCGGCAGGAGAGGTCTGCGCACCATGTGGGACCCTCCTCCGGTGGCCGGGGAGCAGCCGGGGATCGAACCGGCGCCGCAGAGGTGCGGGCAGCTTCGCAACCCAGCGCTCAACCGCTGCGTCACCGGGGAGGCCCTAAACGTTTTATTTTAAAAGACACCCCAGGACATTTCAAAATTAGCCACAATATCCTCAATAACCATCAATGTCCCACAGGATTAAAGTCTTTGTGATTTCTTTTTTTTTTTTTTTTTTTTTAAATGTGATGAACACAGAGCAGGGGACGCCACATAACATTTTTTTTAAAAGATTTATTTATTTATACAAGCACTTGGTACAGTCAGAAGCATGGGAGGGTGAGAGAATTCACCAGAGCCAGAGCGGGGAGCAGAGCAGGCAGAAGGACAGAAGTACACTGCTGAGGGGAGCAGCGGGCAGCAGGAGAGGTCTGTGCGCTATGTGGGACCCTCCTCCAGTGGCCGGGGAGTAGCTGAGGATCGAACCTGCGCTGCAGAGGCAGTGGGCAGCTTCGCAACCCAGCGCTCAACTGCTGCGCCACCGGGGAGGCCCTAAAATCTTTGTAATTTCTTTTTTCTCCTCAGGTGCCAGAAATTATGGGAGTTATCTGTGCCCAATTATCTATGATCAGCCACCGTAGAGTCCGCCAACAAATCATAAATACTGTGAGTTTGTTTATCTCCAGGCCCAAGTATACAGATATAGTGATCAGCCATCTTCTGTGTCATCCAGTACCATACAGCAGGTAACAAAACCTAGGCTCTCCTCTGAATTGAATTAGGATATATGACACAGCTCTGAATGTTGTGGAACTTACTGGACTTCAAAAATCTAATGATGTTCTTGTAGAGAAGATAAGATATAGACAGATTCTTGCAATATAAATCATAATATAGACCATTAACATAAGGAAATAATCCAACAAATCCAGAGTAAAGAACATTCTACAGGATAGTCAGACTACATTCTTCAAAAAAGTTAATGTCGTGAAGGAAAAATTGGTGCTGGGGGCAGTTCTAGATAAAAAGACACTAAAAACACATTACCAAGTGCAATATGTTTCAGGACCTTAATTGATCCTGAATCAAAAACAAAAACTAAAAAAGAAAATTTTGAGATTTAAATATAGTTTCTATGCCAGATTATTAAATCAATGTAATTTTATTAGGTGTGAAATGATAATATGGTTATACAAAAGAATGTCCTTATTCTTAGGAGATGTAGATATTGAAGTTATTTCTCAATTCACTTGAGAATGATATATATATATCTCAGTATATATGCTTTATATATGGGAGTATAAATATATACATAAATGAGAATAAGCTAGAGAGAGAAACAAACAGACTGCTCTTTTTTTTTTTTTTCTTTTTTTTTTTTATTCTTTTCTTTTTTTTTTTAATATTAAATTTTATTTTTATATTCCCCCATACAATTGCAAACGCCCCATTCTGACCCCAATCCTTCCCCTCCCGCCCCCCACCCCCCAACAAGTGTCTCTGGTTCATAGTTTTTTGTTGATTTTGATTTTCACTTTCTTATATTCATTTTCCTGGTCCCTTATTTAAGTTTTCTAGATTCCTGCTATGAGTGAGACCATCCGGTATTTTTCTTTTTCTTTTTGGCTTATTTCGCTGAGCATGATCCCTTCCAGTGCCATCCATGTTGCTGCAAATTGCATGTGTTTATCTTTTTTGAATGCTGAGTAATATTCCATGGTATATATGTACCACATCTTCTTGATCCAGTCATCTATTTTTGGGCATTTGGGTTGTTTCCAAAGCTTAGCTATTGTAAACAGTGCTGCTATAAACATAGGAGTGCAGGTGCTCTTTGGAATTGATGTTTCTGTGTCCTTTGGGTAAATACCTAGGAGTGGAATTGCTGGATCATATGGAAGCTCTATGTTTAGTAGGTCCAGAAATCTCCACACAGCTCTCCATAGTGGTTGGACCAGTTTGCACTCCCACCAACAGTGCACAAGAGTTCCTTTTTCTCCACATCCTCGCCAACATTTGTTGTTGCTAGTTTTTTTAATATGTGCCATTCTCACTGGTGTGAGATGGTATCTCATGGTAGTTTTGATTTGCATTTCCCTGATTACAAGTGATGTTGAACATTTTTTCATATGTCTGTTGGCCATTTGCATTTCCTCTTCAGAGAAGTTTCTTTTTAGCTCTTCTGCCCATTTTTTGACTGGATTATTTTCTTTGTTGTTGCTGAGTCTCATCAGCTCTTTGCAGATTTTTGTGATCAGTCCTTTATCATTAGTGTTGGGTGCAAAAATGTTCTCCCAGTTGGTGGGGTTTCTCTTTGTTTTTGTTATTGTCTCTTTTGCTGTGCAGAAGCTCTTTAATTTGATGTAGTCCCAGCTGTTTATCTTTCTCTTCACTATCACTGCTTTGGGTGATGTGTCTGTAAAGATGTCTTTGCTGTGCAAATCCCGTAGTGTTTCGCCTATATTTCCTTCTATGTATTTTATGGTTTCAGGTCTTATGTCTAGTTCTTTAATCCATTTTGAGTTGATTTTTGTGTATGGTGTGAGGTAGTGGTCAAGCTTCATTCTTCTGCATGTAGCGACCCAGTTTTCCCAGCACCATTTATTGAACAAACTTTCTTTGCTCCAATGCATAGTCTTTGCTCCTTTGTCAAAGATTAGTTGACCATAAATCTGTGGGTTTATTTCTGGATTTTCTATTCGATTCCATTGGTCTGTATGTCTGTTCTTGTTCCAATACCATGCAGTTTTGATGATTATGGCTTTGTAGTATAGTTTGAAGTCTGGGAGTGTGATGCCTCCATTTCCTTCTTTTTTTTTCAGTAGAGCTTTGGCTATTCGGGGTTTTTGGTGATTCCATATGAATTTCATCAATAATTGTTCTATTTCTTTGAAGAATGCCATTGAGATTTTGATTGGAATAGCATTGAATCTGTATATTGCTTTTGGTAGGATGGCCATTTTAATAATGTTTATTCTTCCAATCCATGAGCAGGGGATGTCTTTCCATTTCTTTGTGTCTTCTTCTATTTCTTTTAACAGTGTTTTATAGTTTTCTTTGTATAGGTCCTTTACCTCTTTTGTTAGATTTATTCCCAAATATTTGATTTTTTTTGTTTCGATAATAAAAGGGGTGGTTTTTTTGATTTCTTCTTCTTCAGATTTATTGTTTGTGTATAGGAAGGCCACTGACTTTTGCGTGTTGATTTTGTATCCTGCCACTTTACTGAATTGATTGATGAGTTGAATTAGTTTTTCTGTGGAGATTTTGGGGTTCTCTATGTATATTATTATATCATCTGCAAATAGTGATAGTTTGACTTCTTCTTTTCCTATTTGGATTCCTTGGATGTCTTTCTCTTGTCTTATTGCTCTGGCTAGGACTTCCAGTATTATATTGAAAAGCAGTGGTGAGAGTGGACATCCTTGTCTTGTTCCAGATCTTAATGGAATTGCTTTCAGCTTTTCACCATTGAGAATGATACTGGCTGTTGGCTTGTCATAGATGGCCTTTATGATGTTGAGGTATGTTCCTTGTATCCCAAGAATTTCAAGGGCTTTTATCATGAATGGGTGTTGCACTTTGTCGAAAGCTTTCTCAGCATCTATTGATATTATCATATGGTTTTTATATTTCTTTTTGTTGATGTGTTGGATAACGTTGATTGATTTTCGGATGTTAAACCATCCTTGTGCCGCTGGAATGAATCCAACTTGGTCGTGGTGAATTATCTTATGGATACATTGTTGGATTCTGATAGCTAAAATTTTATTGAGGATTTTTGCATCAGTGTTCATTAGGGAGATTGGCCTATAGTTTTCCTTTTTTGTGTTGTCCTTATTCGGTTTTGGTATTAGTGTAATATTGGCTTCATAGAACGTGTTTGGTATTGTCCCTTCCTTCTCAATTTTTTGGAAGAGTTTGTGAAGGATAGGCACTAATTCGTCTCTGAATGTTTGGTAGAATTCATTTGTAAATCCATCAGGTCCTGGGCTTTTGTTTTTGGGGAGGTTTTTAATTACCATTTCAATTTCGCTGCTTGTAATTGGTCTGTTTAGGTGTTCTATTTCTTCTTTATCTAGCTTTGGGTGATTGTAGAGTTGTAGGAATTTGTCCATCTCCTCTAGATTGTTGAACTTGTTTCCATATAACTGTTCATAGTAGTTACTGATTATTCTTTTGATTTCTGCTGTGTCCGTTGTGATTTCTCCTCTTTCATTTATGATTCTGTGTATTTGTGCTTTCTCCCTTTTTTCCTTTGTGAGCCTGGCTAGGGGTTTGTCTATTTTATTTATTTTTTCAAAGAACCAGCTCTTGGTTTCATTGATCTTTTGGATTGTTTTTTTAGTTTCAATTTCATTTATTTCTGCTTTGGTTTTTATTATTTCTTTTCTTCTACTGGTTCTGGGTTTTTTTGTTGTTCTTTTTCTAGATCTTTGAGCTTCGAGATTAGGTTGTTTCTTGAGTTCTTTCTTGTTTTTTGATGTGAGCTTCTATTGCTATATATTTTCCTCTTATTACTGCTTTTGCTGCATCCCATACATTTAGGATATTGGTGTCCTCCTTGTCATTCAATTCAAAGAATTTTTTAATTTCTTCTTTGATCTCCTCGTTAGTCCAGTGGTCTTCCAGTAGTGTGGCTTTTAATCTCCATGAGGTAGGATAGTTCCTTGCCTTCTTTTTATGATTTATTTCTAGTTTGATGCCTTCGTGGTCAGAAAAGATGGTTGGTATGATTTCAATCTTGGTGTATCTGTTGATGTTTGTCTTGTGCCCCAGTATGTGATCGATCCTGGAGAATGATCCGTGTGCGCTTGAGAAAAATGTGTACTCCGTTTTTTTTGGGTTTAGTGTTCTATAGATGTCTGTTAAGCCCAAATGCTCTAGGTCCTTATTTAGAGCTTTAGTTTCTTTACTTATTTTTTGTCTTGTTGATCTATCCATTGTTGATAGTGGTGTGTTGAAGTCTCCCACTACATATGTGTTTTCTCTGATGTCTGTTTTCAGAGAGGACAACAGTTGTCTGATATATTTTGGTGCTCTTTTGTTTGGTGAGTATATGTTAATGAGTGTTATTTCTTCTTGAAGTATTGTCCCCTTAATCATAATGTAGTGACCATTGGGGTCTCTTTTTATTTTTTGAGTTTGAAGTCTGTTTTATCTGATATAAGTATAGCTGTTCTGCTTTCTTTTTGGCCCATTTGCTTGTAGGATTGTTTTCCATCCTTTGACTTTGAGCCTATTTTTATCTTTTGTAGCTAAATGTGTTTCCTGGAGACAGCAAAAGGTTGGGTTTTGTTTCTTAATCCAGGCTGCAACTCTGTGTCTTTTTATTGAAGAGTTTAGTCCATTTACATTTAGAGTTAATATTGATATGTTAGCATCTGTATTTGCCATTATGTTTGTCTTTCCTTTGATTTTATTTATTTATTCTTTTAATAACTTTTTTTTTTTTTTTTGGTCTTCTTTCGTTGTTATTCGTCCCTCTGAGGTTCTGGCTTTAGGATTCCTTGTAGTTTTTTTTGGAGTGGGGGTTTAGTCGCAATGAAATTCCGGAGTTTCTCTTTGTCTGGGAAGGTCCATATTCTTTCTTCATGGAGGAAAGAGAGCTTTGCGGGATAGAGTATTCTTGGTTGGCATCTGTTTTCTTGGAGTCTGTTGACTATGTCCCTCCACTCTCTCCTTGCCCGTAGTGTTTCTTCAGAGAAGTCTGATGTCAGCCTGATTGGTTTTCCTTTGAATGTTATCTGTTTCTTCCCTCTTGTCAGCTTCATTATTTTTTCCTTGTCCTGGATTCTTGGGAGCTTTACTATTATGTGTCTTGCTGTGTTTTTCCTTTCGTCGTGGAAGTTTGGTGTTCTTCTTGCTTCTTGTATATCAATTTTCAGCTCCTTCTTCTCATTTGGGAAGTTCTCTTCAATTATATCCATGAATATTTTCTCTGTTCCTACATCTCTCTCCTCTCCTTCTGGAATTCCTATAACTCTTATATTTCCTTTCCTCATGGAGTCAGATAGTTCCCGAAGTCTTTCTTCATTCTTTTTCCTTCGTACTTCTCTTTCCTTTTCTGTTTTGGTTCTTTTTATTTCTGTGTCTTCAAGATTACTTATTCGTTCTTCCATTTCATCTATTCTGCTTTCATTGCTTTTCCCAGAGTTCTTTAGTTCCTCCATTAATTCTTTGATCTCCTGCATTTCTCTTACTTCCCTCTTTAGGGACTCAATTTCCTTCTTCTGATCTATCACTTTTTTAATCATGGCAATTTTAAATTCTCTTTCTGGAAGGCTCAGAAGTTCTTCCAATTTGCTGTCGTTGCAATCTGGGGAGTGGTTTTCTTTTTGTGGTGTGCTTCTTTCCTGAGGAGTTTTTAGGTTGCGTGTGGTTCTTCTACTCCCTACTGTCTGTTTTCTAATTTGTCGTATGCTTTGGGACACTGTGTTGCTCGGACTGACTGACATCTTGGGTGAACTTCTCCGCTCCCCTCTGGCTCTTCAGGAGCCATCTCTGTCTTCTGGGGGCTTTCTGCTGGTTTTAGGCAGTTTTTACTGAAGAAATGTCCCTGTTCTCAAATGGCGAAGCGGGATGCAGTCCCTGCGCCTCCGGTTTCAGGCACACTCTTCTGCGCACCCGGTCTGCCCCGGACGTGGGTGCCTGCTCCCTCTGTGGGCTCAGACTGCTGGTCGGAAGGGGCCTGGCGTGGAATAACTTCCCGGCTGGCCACTGGGTCCTCCAGAAACCTTCTGCCCTTTTCAAGCAGTCTTAAGAAATGTCCTGTTTTATAGGGTGTTAGTGACTTTTTTTTTCCTGGTCGCTAGGTGGCGCCAGAGATCTCTCCTATTGTCCTTGGGGGGCTGTTTTTCGCCTCCCCCCACCCCGTGGGACAGAGAACAGAGCGGGAATGGTAGGGTACACCTCAACAGCTTTGGGGTGCTGTGTCTGCCTTGTGCCCCACCGTCGTGGAGAAACCACGCCCCGAATTTTCGTGCCCCGGGTCTCAGTTCAAAGCCCTCAGTTCCAGGACGCGGGCTGTAGCCCAGTTCAGTGGCGCGGGAATGGCGCCTTTTGCACCGCTCCTGTGCCTGGGCGCCTGGATCCTGCTTACTCAGGGAGGGACCTTCACCTCAGTGAGGACCTCCGCGCGTCTCCCCGCAAGCCTAGGTAGTCTCCCCGCAAGCCTAGGTCGCAGGCACGGGGACCTGGGCAGCCGCGATCCAGGTCTGCACTTGCTTTTCAAGCGCGCCGAGCACTCCGCGTTCCCGCGCCAGCTTACCGGCAGCCCGGGCTGTGTGCGCGTCTCCCGGGGTCTTTGTTCTTCTCTAATGGCGCCCGGAGCCGTTCGCTCACCGCCGCGGCGAATCCTGCAGGGTTCGCCTCAGCTCCCGTTCACGGGGTGTGGTGGCTGCAATAGTTCCTTTCCGCTCCCAGTCCCGCTTGCTGCGTCGTTTGTTCTTGTGGGCCGTTTTGGTTTGTTGTTTCCTCCTCTCTGCGGGTCGGAGAGTGCCGCCTCTGTGGGCGGGGGAGGGGAGCAGGGTTCTGCGCTTCCCTCCCTTCTAGTCCTCTTTTATGGCCAGTTTCTTCTTCGGGCAGTTCGCTGGCGTCACCCGTTTATCTTCCGTGGCCCAGTTCTCACTGGGACCTGCCGCTTTTCCTCCCTATTCACTTTTTTTAATGGGAGATCTTCCCTATTAACTTTTTTTAATGGGAGATCTTACTCGCAGCGTCTCCTCGCCGCCATGTTGCTCCGCCCCCCCAGACTGCTCTTTTTTTATGCTAGTGGTTTTCAGAGTTGGAAGCACCTGGAATTCCAGATGCTTTATGGGAAAGGCAAGTGAGACATTAGTGATACTACTTGTCACTGGAAGCTCAAATGTGAGGGACAAGGGCTGGTGTTAGGATAACAAAGGCTTGTTCAGAGACCAGTACCCAGAGGAAATGACTTGACTACTGTCCTAAGAAATCATCTCCCCAATTAAGAAAGGGAATGAAGTTTTACAGGTTTGGGGGACCAGGATTGAGAACAAAGGAGTTCAATTTTATTGGCTGATAAGCAGGATGGGACAAAGAAATATGGGCTTGGCTGAAGTTCATTGGCTAGTCACAGTCACTTAATTCGTGAAGTGAAAAGAGGTTTTTTTTCCTCAGATGACTGGAGTTTTGAATTTCTGTTAAGGCTCCCCTCTTCCATTGGGTTCTCAGTTCCCAGTTGATCTTGGAGCTCAGCTCAAGGTTGTTGATAAGCCTCCAGACTTGCTGTTTCTGTGAAACCAATTCTCCGAAAAAAAGTTTAGATGCATGTTTTATTTTTTCTTTTGTGCTGTTAGGCTCTGAAAGTAATTTAACTTTTTAGACTCATTCTCATTAAGATAGATCCCCAGGCCCACACCCACTTTATCTGCTTTGTATATTGTGATTCTGAGTAATAATTGTATTTGAAGAAAAGATTTCTCAGAGTTAAAAGCATGGAGAACCACTTCAAATGAAGGGTTCTCACAGTGCCTTGGTGTAGTGCTGATGGTATTTATAGGATGAACTTAGTAGACATTCTGCCACAAGCTAAATCTAATTAAGGATTTTTACCCATTCAGAGGAAAAATGAACTAATACAGATTTTTGAATTATTATTTCATATATCTCAAATAGATTTTTAAAAAGCTCAGCTACTTTCTTCAGCTTTTCTATACAAGATTCTTGTTTAAATGTTAGTGCAAATGTTAAATACGTCTACTTATTTTAAGTGTAACTTTAGCATAATTTTATTGTTTGTTTTTATTTGAACTCTTGGAGGACTTTAAGAACTTCTGCTTTAGATCGTACAGCAACTCTTAGAAATGGAAATGACTTAGTCAGGAAACTTCATCCTGATCATATTTTTGAGTATCTACCTTATGAAGCCCATTAGTCGGTTAACGTAAAGATTGGAGTCGTCATTCCTAAGATTCTGTTCAAAGCATCTGATGTGTGCAAGGTGCTGTCAGGCACTGGGGTGATAATGAACTGGACATGGACCTTGCCCTCAAGCAGTACATGTGCTAATAACAGACAGGATGAATAACCGAGGATTCCAAAACAAAATAATAAGAGAGGTAATCAGATGATACATTGGAGAGGAATTTTTAAAAGAATGGCTGCACCAGCCTAGTTTTAGTGTAAATTAGCCAAGTGGAACATGAATAGGGGGAGTGGAAAAGGTGTTTTAGACTGAAGAAATAGCAAAAATACCCAGGGAGGGTATGAAACTGCTTGATGAATGCTCATTCTCAAAGGGATGGTGAGCAAACAAAAAACATGTGACATCTACAGAATCAGGATCACTGGAGGTGAGGCCTGTTCCATATTTTTAAGAAATGAAAATCTTCAGAATTTTTTCACACTTAAATTTGTGAACTATTGATTTATGGACCAATGTGTGTGCTTTCCTAACTCAGATTCATTCCCAGCATATATAAAAATGTATGGAGACCAAAGCATTTTTGGAACTTTTTTCACAAAAATCAGTTTCTCAAACGCTTCTTTTATCCCTTCCAGAATTCAGAGAAAAAAATCAAGGGTAAGTGAATATAGGAATTTCATAATTTGATCCCAGGAATGCATGTTCATATTCTACAGTCTGTTTCCCCACATGAGCCTTTTTAGCATTCCACATTGCCCTTTTGACCATCCCTTCTTTGCTTTATTCATAGATTAGAATTAGCAGAATAGGAAGTGAAATATTGAAATATTAAGTCCTTCAGCATTTAGAGTGATTTGATGCATATAGTTGGAAGATCAACTTTTAAAATCACTGGCTTTGGGCCTCCCCGGTGGCGCAGCAGTTGAGCGCTGGGTTGCGAGGCTGCCCGCGGCCTCTGTGGCGCCGGTTCGATCCCCGGCTGCTCCCCGGCCACTGGAGGAGGGTCCCACGTGGCGCACAGACCTCTTCTGCCGCCCGCTGCTCCCCTCAGCAGTGTACTTCGGTCCTTCTGCCTGCTCTGCTCCCTGCTCTGGCTCTGGTGAATTCTCTCACCTTCCCGTGCTTCTGACTGTACCCAGTGCATGTATAAACAAAACAAAACAAACAAACAAATAAATAAATAAAACATGCCTCTATTAAAAAAAAAAAATGTTAAAAAAAAATAAAATAAAATCACTGGCTTTAAGCATGCAAAATTACCTAGGTAGATTCTGAAAATAAGAGAATGAATTAAAAGCATAAGTAACTCCCCAACCTTTCCCTGTAGTGTTCCTCCATGATGTTTATATAACTCTCAGGCCCTACCTTTGAGTCAATGATAGAGGTTATTATCTACTACTTTAAGGAAAGGTCTCATCTAGGGAGGAATCAAAGCTTTACTTTGGGGCTTGACCTTAACCAAAATTCAAGAGCCATGGACTGGATTTATTAAATATGGTTATAAATGAGTCTGACATTGTGGTAAGCTCTGAGAATTCGTGGGAGAAAAACCAGACATAACCTCTTCCCTCAGAGGGAACAAATAGCCACACATACAGAGACCTGACAGATAAGTTTGAAACAACCTCTATAAAGAAGCAATTTTAAAAGTGTTATGGGACCTCTCATGAGAGACCTGATGAAGCAGCAGCAAAGGCTTCATAGAAGAGATGACACTAGAGTTGAGCCTTGAAGAATTCTGAGTTTTAGGCAAGCCTGATAGTTTAAGGAAATTATATTAGCAAAGGTGTAGGATTTCCAAATACATGTTTGGTGAAATGAATGGTCTGGGGCAATTAGAATACAAGGTATATGATAGAGAAGTTGTGAGGCTAAAAAGATGTTAGGACAGTTTGTGAATGGTCTGGAAGTCCATGCTCAGGCATTGAGCATGGACTATAAAACCTTGAAAGTTTCTGTTACAAAATCAGATAGTAAGTCTTTGGCACCCTGAAGAACTAAGCAGAGAGGAAAACCTCTTTTAGATTGGATTCCAGACAGATTCTAGGAAGGTTGTGGTCATGGGAGGTCTAAGATAAGCCATTCTTCTGAGCCCTCTTACTCTTTGGAATTTCTAGGCATCTGACTGAGTTGTGGAGAACTCTGGAGGTAGAGCTTTCCAGTTCAACCTGGGTTCTGTGGAGACTCCTGAGGAAGCTACAGAAATGCCACAATGTGCCCAACCAGGAGAAGATGGCCTACGTAGCTGTTGCTGTAAGCCGTTGAGCTCTGCCCCTCCCTCTTCAGCCACAATGCTCCCCTCTGGAATAATTGGCCCAACACCCCGACTGGAGAGCCTTTCTTTTCATCTCTTGAAGTTTACTTCGATTATCCATTTATAAATCTACAGTATCTCTACCAAGGGGTTGACATGGAGAAGGTTGGGGAAAGTAAAAGTATCAGTATGGTGTGATGTATTTTAAACATTCCTTCTCTAGTCCTTTAAAAAAATATTTACCACCATTAAGAGTAATATTAACTAATAGGGGGAAAAAAGTCAAATAATACAGAAGAGTATAAAATAAAGAAAAGGTCCTGCCTGAGCAGAAGCCTGCAACATTTTCTGTAAAGAATCAGTAAATATTTTAGGTTTTCGGGTCCATATAGTCTCTATCACATAATCTTTGGATTATTTTTTTAACAATCTTTTAAACATCTAAAGACCATTTATAACTCATGACTGTGCCATCTCTCTAAAAATAAACTTTTTAGAAGTGTTTATACATATATAAACTTTTTTTTTTTTTAAGAATTATTTATTTATTTATTTATTTATACAAGCACTGGGTACAGTCAGAAGCGCGGGAGGGTGAGAGAATTCACCAGAGCCAGAGCAGGGAGCAGAGCGGGCAGAAGAACCAAGGTACACTGCTGAAGGGATCAGCGGGCAGCAGGAGAGGTCTGCGCGCCATGTGGGACCCTCCCCCAGTGGCCGGGGAGCAGACGGGGATCAAACCAGCGCTGCAGAGGCTGTGGGCAGCTTCGCAACCCGGCGCTCAACGGCTGTGCCACCGGGGAGGCCCAACTTTTTTTTTTTAAAGATTTATTTATTTATTTATACAAACACTGGTTACAGTCAGAAGCCCGGGATGGTAAGAGAATTCAGCAGAGCCAGAGCAAGGAGCAGAGCAGGCAGACTGACGAAGTACACTGCTAAGGGGAGCAGCGGGCGTGGCAGGAGAGGTCTGCGCGCCATGTGGGACCCTCGCTGGCGGCCAGGGATTGAACCAGTGCTGCAGAGGCCACAGGCAGCCTCACAGCCCAGCGCTCAACCGCTGCGCCACCGGGGAGGCCACATATAAACTTTTTGTCTATGTATTTAGTATGTGTCCTCCCCAACATTTTTTTCTTTTAAATGCTTTACTTTTTAGAGCAGTTTTAGGTTCACAGCCAAATTGAGCAGAACGTATACAGAATTTCTATATAGTCCTTCTTCCAACATGCATAGTCTTCCCTACTATCAATATATACTTTTTGCTTAATTTTCTCCCCTAAGTTTATGGTTCAGCTTTTTCTAGCCGAAGTTACCATACATTTCTTCTTAGTTTCCAAAATTATTTTGACATCTTAATTATCTCCTATTCTCTCTGTTCTTGTGAATTTATGCTGTTTTTAAAATCCTTACTGATGTCATTTTAGTGTAGTTTTAGTAAACAGAGCAGATAAAGGTATATATATATATAATCATTTTAGTCTATAAAATTGTGTGTATATATCTATATGTACACATATATTAACAGGATTATACTACAAAAACTTTTTGACCTCCTTTTTTTCCTTTAACATTATATGAATTATTTTCCATATCAATATGGGCTCTCTGCTAGTCTTTTCATGGCTGCATAGTAATTTATTTATTTTAATTACTTTTTTGAAAATAGGTAGCATTTATATGGCACAGATCCATTTACCTCATCCATTTATCTCATCATTATTTTGGTGAGGTTGAAACTGTATTTTTTTGGTCAGCCAATTATATTTCTCCTTTTGGGACTTAACTGCTCATGTCCTATAGACTTGTCCTTCTAATATTCAATATGCACACAAACCACGATCCCCTGGGGATCTTACTAAAATGCAAATTCTGATGCAGAAAGTGAGGGGTGGGACTTAAGAGTCTCCATCTCTAACCAGCTCTCAGGTCATGCCAGTACAGCAGGTAGTAAGCCTTTTTCTATTTCTTGATCTGTAAGAGAATTTTATATATTAGAAACATCACATTGATGCAAATTCTTTTCTAGGTTATTTGTCTTCTTTGTATGTTAATAGTTTCCTTTTATAACTACTAGGTTTCACTCTTTGGTAACTTTTAATGACCAACTCTTATTTCTTTTTCCCCTCATTTCCATGTCCTAGCACTGATTCCCTCTGTCATTCTGCCTATGGATTAGTAGAACCAGAAAGCATGTTCTGACACAGGAAGAAGTAAAGCAAAAGTCAGGATTTGGGCTAAGCGATGTTCAGGTTTGCTGTGTACCTTTTCTACCACAGGCAACAGATGCCCTTTATGAGCTATTTATTGGAAACAGGCTCCGAGCAGCTACATTCCGACTCTTTCCTCAGCTTCTCATGACTCTGCTCATCCAGATTCACCACAGCATCAACCTCACCATGTCTGATGTCACCATCCCAAGTGGCCTGTACGGAGAGCAGAAAATGTCTTCAGAGGTCACCCCTTTGTGGTAATACCTGTTGTGATTTCATTACCTTAGCCAACCCTTGCTAAGCTCTGAACACAGTGTTGGACAGAAGAATAGCCAAGATGTGGTTCCCAACTGTTGGGGGAGCTGATGGTCTGCTTACCTCATGAGACAGCAAAATAAAATGCCCAGAAATTATTCCGGGCTCTCATTGGTTATTTTTGGTTTTGCTGGTGCTAAGGCAACCTGCTAAATAATATATGATATCATTCTAGCCCTTTCTTGATAAATCAAGTAGAGATGGCAACAAGCAACACATCCTTAAACCCACCTCCAAAATAGTGCTGATCCATGGTTGAACAATACTTCCTTTCTGCTTTTTTGCATGAAAAGTTGTTTTTATTTCTCCGTTTCTCTGTAGAAATGTCTTGGTGTCACTGTGGATTTCTTTCAGAGGATGTGCTATACAATGTAGAATATTTAAGAACACCTGAGTAAGAGTCAGGAGAACTGAATTCTCATTCATCGATTTAACTAGCTGGTTTTTGTGGGCAAATCTTTCTGTTGTTTTGTGCCTTAGTTTCCTTAGATGTAAATAACATTAGGTGCTCTCCGAGGACCCTTATAGCTTTAAGATTCTTTGATGTTATGTCCAGGATACTGGTTCAGTAAGTAGTTTTAAAAAGCAGTGGAGGTAAATTTTATGGGGTAGCAGTGGATATCAGATCAGCAGCCTATACCATATATTTTCTCATAGATTTCTTTCCAAACTCCCAGAAAAGCAAAATCTGTTTAGATTTCTTTATGCTAAGAATTTTCTCAGAAGGGCCTTTCAAGTTATTGGCACATTAAGAGTCTTAGGGGAAATCTAGAAAGGAGAAAGGAGAGAATCACTAGCTAGTAGCTGTCAGTTCATGACCCTCCTCAGTGAGAACAGGGTGGTTGTGTGCTGGTCAGTGGAGAGACCCTTTCTCTTCACTCACTTGTACTGTTTTTGTGGAATTTAGTTTTGCCATGCAGGCTACAAAGACACTCCTCCTCAGAACATGGTGCTGGCATGAATTCAACATCATGGAAAAGAATAAAGGATGGGTCTTCCTAGAAGGAGAAGATTGCCATCTTCAGGGAGTATCTCTCCTTGCCAAGTAAGGCTTCCTTGCATGCATTATCCCCACCTGCTCTAAATCAGTATTGGTTTGGATATTTTTTTCCCTTTTAGTTGTCATAATAATCTTCTCATCAAAGAGTGTACAAATAAACATAATGCCAGGAAGATTTTTCAGGGATCCTGGCCCTGCCATACCTTCCTGTATACCTGAGGTCAGGCAAAACTTTAAAGGATCCCCAACCCTGGGCACAGTGCCCTCTGGACAAGAGCATCTCTAAGAGCTGTTCTCTCGGTGTTCTGTTTTGCAGTGCACTGCTGGAAAAAAATCATGTCCTTGCACATAAGATTATGTACCTGTTAGTCCCTTTTCTTAACCGAGGGGATGACAAACATAAACTCACATCTGCAGGCTTTTTCGTGGAGGTAAGACCTCTTCTTTGGAAGTTGGATTCAGGAAGCTTATAGAACAGCAGTACTTGCCTTCCTAGGTTCTAACCAACTTGCTGTTAGATGGGGATGCATTTCAGACATGAGATAGAAATAATTTCAGATTCAAGCCTATTGAATTGCTTCTGCCTACATTCGTTATTCTTTGTTCCTCGTGTACCTGCAGTGTAAGCATCACCCTGTAATGTACGTGTTATGGAGTAGAGGTTTCAAAGGAAAATATATATTTTGGTGTTGGTGGGAAGGTGGCTTCTTTCATGAAAAAGGATTTAAATATAACTTGTTTATTTCTTTGTTCTTGCAGCTTCTCCAGAGTCCTTTGGCTAGGAGATTGCCCAGCATATACTCTGTTGCCCGCTTGAAAGACTGGCTACATCATGAAAATACTATTTTTAAAGTTTTTGCCCTGAGAGGACTGTATTATCTTATGAGACACCAGGAGATGGTAGGATGGAACCCCAGACCACTGATTCTTAAGTCAGAGAGCTTTAGATTTATCACTTGAGTTTATTTTATTTAAAAATATATGTATCTAGGGCCTCCCCGGTGGCGCAGCTGTTGAGCGCTGGGTTGCGAAGCTGCCCGCAGCCTCTGCAGCGCCGGTTCGATCCCTGGCTGCTCCCCGGCCACCGGAGGAGGGTCCCACATGGAGCGCAGACCTCTCCTGCCTCCCGCTGCTCCCCTCAGCAGTGTACTTCGGTCCTTCTGCCTGCTCTTCTCCCCGCTCTGGCTCTGGTGAATTCTCTCACCCTCCGCGCTTCTGACTGTACCCAGTGCATGTACAAACAAACAAACAAACAAATAAATGAATGAATAAAATACATGCCTCTTAAAAAAAAAAGAGTTAAAAAATAAAAATAAAAATAAAAATAAAAATATATGTATCTATCTGCAACAAAAATGGCAAGATTAATAAGTTAATTCTGGTTGGATACATGAATATTTGTTCATATAATATGCCTTATTCTATTTACATTTTACATTAATGTTTTAAGCTCTAAAACCATGAGCTTCTTTTTTTTTCCAAAGATTTATTTATTTATACATATAAGAACTGGGGTACAGGCCAGAGGTGCAGGGGGTGAGAGGATTCACCAGAGACAGTGGGGAACAGAACAGGCAGACTGACTGAAATACACTGCTGAGGGGAGCAAAGGGCGAGACAGGAGAGGTCTGCTTGCACCATGTGGGCAGCTCCCTGGCTGGGGATTGAACTCCTGCTGCAATGGCTGCGGATCGCTTCACAGTGCTGTGCTTAATCCCTTGCACCACCAGGGAGGCCTTAAAACCCTGAGCTTCTTTGGAGGGTTTTGATAAGAGCAGAATCCCATAAGTTAATTTCTTCTTAAATTCCTACAAAGGAATCTTTTAACTTTTGTTTGGATACCTTCCATGTTGGGGAACTTACTGTGACCTGAATTGGCCAAATTTCACTTTCTCTTATTGTTAGGAGAGCAATTCCTTACATTAAGCCCGAACCCATCTCCCTGGACTGTCCCTACATCTGGTTTGTGAAGCAGCTCACAACAGTCCTCTCCCACTTTACATATTAGCCCTGCCAATACTGAGAGAGAGCAGTCACGCCCTCTTTACTTCTCTGCTCTTGACTGCCAGCATGACCAAAAATTCAACAAACATCAGGTGCTGAGTAAAAAAAGGTGGGACTCCCTACTCCAGCTCGAGTGCTGTTAGAAGAGGTGATAATGAGATCCCTTTTTGGCATACAGAGGGAAGACATCAGAAGCCTGTTGCCAAGCATCTTAGACCTCCTGCATGAAACCAATGAGAAGATAGTCTTGCTGGCCATCCAGATACTGCTGCAGTTCGTCAGCACAATGGATTTCACCACCCTGACTGACATGATGAGGACTCTCTTCTCCTTATTTGGTGATGTAAGACCCTGAGAGAGGAGACATTTTCCTAGGAGAGAGTAATTAGCATAATAGCAAGTAAAAGTCGTAATAGTAATAAATATACTCTATTTGATATGGTGCCTTTTACATTCAGAGCACTTTAACTTTCTTAAGACCCTTCTAAGAAAGAAAATATCAAAATCAACAAACAACTATGAACCAGAGACACTCTATGGGGGGTAGGGGGCGGGGAAAGGAGGGATTGGGGACAAAATAAGGGTGTTGTAATTGTATGGGGAATATAAAAATAAAAATTAAATTAAAAACAAGACCCTTCTAGGTAACCAGTGATGTTGGTAGGGTTGGTGTTATTGCCATATTTCAGATTAAAAAAAAAAAAAATGAGACATAGAGACTTGCCAAAGATGTAATCCAGCTTTATGAGATAGGGAGTATGTCTAGGAGAAAGCATTGTCTTTCCTCTCAAGGAACAATCAGAACTGGGTCAAGATGGTAAACTGTACATATATTCATTCCTCTCCCAAATCCCAAAGATTTTTTTTTTTTTATTTATACAATAGCAGGGGTACAGGCCAGAGGCGCGGGAGGATGAGAGGCTTCACCAGAGACAGAGTAGGGAGCAGAATAGGCAGACAGACCGAAAGCACTGCTGAGGGGAGCAGCGGACGTGACAGGAGAGGTCTGCAGTGCCATGTGGGAATCTCCCTGGCCAGGCTGGAATTGATCCAGTGCTACAGAGGCTGTGGACAGCTTCACAGCGCTGAGCTCAACCCGCTGCGCCACCAGGGAGGCCCAAATCCCAAAGATTTTTCAAAAATGTATGGAGCACAATGAACTACATCCTTGAAAGGTTCAAACTTGCGAAGACTGATATTTTGAATTTGGTGTGGATGGTTATACCACTACAAGGCACGAGCTGTGGTAATTACAGGTGGAACTGTGCCCACATTTCATTTGTAGAGGGGGGTGAATAACACAGAATGCTCAAGCAGCAGGTCTTACTGTCTCCAAGTTGATTTGGTGTCTTGCCCTCAACACCCTATTGCTGATAGCCTCGTGCTAAGACTAGTGTTTCATCCCACACAGAGCTCATGTCGAGCATGAACATTTTCAGTGACTGGCTTCCCTCTGGATACTCTCCTCACAGGTGAGACCTGATGTTCATCGTTTCTCCATGACCCTCTTTGGAGCTTCCATAAAGTCTGTGAAATACGCAGATAAGAAAGGTGCAGAGAACCAAGTCCTGGACAGCTTAATCCCATTGCTGCTATATTCTCAGGATGAAAATGATACTATAGCTGAGGTAATGCCTACTGTCACTTGCTTTCAGCCCTGAAAAGCTTCAAATCCAATGCCAAATCTGCACATAAGAATTCATATATATGATGGCAGGGACTCTGTGAAACCATCTTTATTTCCTACTTCCTCTTGCACAGTCTTCATTTCAGTTATCTTGCTTGAATGAAATTGTATGAAAAATCTCACTCCTTGTTGGTGTACAGCAAATGACTGCCCTTTGTGGGTAAGAACAATATATTATAACTTTATATAACTCTGCCCTAATGATCAGCCTAATAGAGCTTTAAATATAGTACCCATTTCAAAAAACTTTTGTTGATGACAATGTTAATCTTCTATTAGCTATTTTCTTTCATTTTTAAGAAATGTCTTATGGCCTTAAGATTAAGGTGGGTCCTGACACCTTGTTATAAAGAAAGTTTTATGACCTTGTAGCCATAAATATAAAATATTTCAGGTGCCAATAAAGTATTGAGCAGAACTTCCCAACCAAGTGATGGTGAAGTTTGCTCTGTGCCCTATAGGGGTTACAGATGTGTGGAGGTATTGATACCACCCCAGTGCCTCTGTCAGCCCTTGACAGTCAGGCAACTGTAGAGCAGCCGAGACCCTGGGCTGAGCTCCAGTTCATTTATTTTCACTGCTATAGAGAATTCCATCATGTGAATATTCTATAACATATCAACTTGTCCTATTTCTAGATATTTAGATTTTTTCAAATTTTTCATTATTACAATGCTGCTACGGATATTCTAGTACATATTTCCTTGGATATGTATGTAAGAGTTGAAGGGCATAAACCCAGAAGTGAAACATCTATCTCTAGAGCATGGGGTCTTGGGAACTCCTGCCCAAGTCTCTGTTCTGAGTATTAGTCCTCGTAGCTCTCACTTATGCCCTGGAGCAATGATTTCTACATCCTCCCAGATACTTGAAGGTTTTATGGATCCACATTAGGGACTAATTGGGGATGCTGAAGAAGGGCGGTATTCTGGCCCCTTTCCACCCCTCTCCTCGCTTCAACCAGGATTATTCTGAGTTTATCAGCTTTTCATATTGGATTTAGTATTAGTTTTATTTCAAAAAAGTTTACCCCAGCTAAGAAATGTTTGAAAATGCCCACCTATGTTCATCTTTTTCACAGGAGAGTAGGCAAGTCCTAACTATATGTGCCCAGTTCCTGAAGTGGAAGCTGCCACAGGAAGTGTACTCCAAAGACCCCTGGTATATCAGACCTAATGAAGTTGGAAAAATCTGCACATTCATTGTATGTGGGCTATAATGATTTCATGATTTAAACTTTAGTAAGCTGACGTACTGATTTTTATCAGACAAGGATTGTAAATGGAGGAACATAAATAAAAGAAGCATTTCCCATCTCTTTTTACATCAATAGTTGATATCTATGAACTGTTTTGAACTGTAAAGCTGTTTTTCTACATTTTCTCCCAAGTCACAAATTCACTTTCTATTATTACCTTTCCTCATAAAAAAGACTGGTAAACTCTTAGATTCTGGAGACTCTAACGTGAGCCAGAGTTTTCAGGATCAGGCTGATAATACATGCTCAAAAATTACTTATGACTCAATTGAAATAGTGTTTTGTATTGCCTTTACAGTGATCTCTAATCCTTCCCTCTGATATCTTGGATGGTTTTACCCTTCATCATACCATGTTCAGAGAACTCAAGCAAGGGCTGCCATGCTGTTGTAGGCCATGCAGCATGAAGGCAACATGCTAGTGATTCTGCCAAGACTTCGATGGCATCCTTTCTCTTTAAAATTTGACAAGGATACTGTGGCCAATCTCAGAGCCAGGCTTGGGCCAGGCAGCTACAGAGAGTCCTAGGAAGTTTTCTTTTTTTTTCCCCAGGAGGTTTTCTAGACAACTATCTCTAGAACCAGTCTCTACTATCAAGACCCTAGGAGTGACTATTCTCAGGCATCTTCCATATATGTGGCCTATTTAGGACCCAATATGAGTTCCTCTAGTAGGCTAGGACGCCCCGTAGTACCCTAGTATTAGGCTTCCCACTGGGGATTTTCTCTCTAACCTCTAACCAAAGTGATGCACTGATGACAGTATTTAGAGAGGAACATGGCCAGGATTAAAACTTCCTCAGGAGAAATAAAACCTCCATGGAAAATTAAATAGAAACTCAAGGAGTACCAGCAGAATGCTCAGGGCAGGCAGGAGCTGTCAGGGAAGAATTAATAGGGAGGCAGAGCTCACAGAGCAGGAAAAGTGTATCTCTTATATACAGAGAAGTGAAGACGGCTTTAAAGGCACTCCATGCACAGTATGCAGCATGAGTGTGTATGAAGCAGGTGTACTCGGGATTTAGCTTTGTTGAGGGGCTTATTGTTGTGGCATAATATTCACTGGGCAACTATAGTTACTTTAAGCCCTGTACTCTATATGTATTTCTACCATAGACCCTAACTCTGGAAACTATGATGAGACTGATATAGTGCTGTTTGCGACTTTACACTCTTTTTTCCCCACTTAGGGAAAGAAATGCCAGGGGAAAGTTAACATCCTAGCTCAAACATTGATGTTCTCCAAGAATACAAAACTCCCCATCAGAAGAACAGCAGTCTTGTTTGTAGGTACAGAGAAAATCCTTTCATTCCTACAGTCACTTTTATCCTGTACTTTACCAAATTGTGTTGTTGAGTATCCCCTTCTTTATGAAGATGACCTTGAAAATACTTCTTTGGAGAAAGGGTTATATTATCTATAGTAAACAATCAGGTGCTTGGAAGTTGGGTTTTTGGAATCAGTCTATCAAAAGGTAAATTCTGCCAGCTGAAGCCAGATCACAGACTCACTGACTTTATCCTGCATCTAGGGCTTTTGTCACAATACATGGATCACAGTGAACTCAGGATGAAGGGTACTGGCTGGATAGAGAATGGTAAGTGATAACATCAGTGGGGCTGGGGTGCCTCATATTTTGAAAGGTGTCTGAGACACAGTGATGGTAGGTAGACTCTGTGGCAGAGTTAAGACTCTGAGATCCAGAAAATCTGACTTTCGCAGTAAGAAAGCCCTTGGAAACTTCAACTGAATGATAAGCTCATCCCAGTCCAGTTCTCCCTGTAGGAAAGAACAGGACCCTATTTGTGTGAAAACAGGCTTAACATGTTGAGTGTTCCAGGAACAATTCCTGAACTTCCTCGGGAAATAAGATGTTACCCAAATACACTCTTTTTTTTATTTATTTATACAAGAACTGGGGTACAGGCCAGATGCTCGGGAGGGTGAGAGGATTCACCAGAGATGGAGCAGGGAACAGAACAGACAGAATGATGAAATACACTGCTGAGGGGAGCAGCGGGCAAGACAGGAGAGGTCTGCTCACCATGTGTGTTGCTCCGAGGTCGGCAGGGACTGAACCGGCACTGCAGAGATTGCAGACAGCTTCACAGTGCTGTGCTCAACCACCTGCACCACCAGGGGATGCCCCCAAATACACTCTTTTTTTTTTTTTAAAGATTTATTTATTTATTTATACAAGCACTGGGTACAGTCAGAAGCGTGGGAGGGTGAGAGAATTCACCAGAGCCAGAGCGGGGAGCAGAACAGGCAGAAGGACCGAGATACACTGCTGAGGGGAGCAGCGGGTGGCAGGAGAGGTCAGCATGCCATGTGGGACCCTCCTCCGGTGGCCGGGGAGCAGCCGGGGATCGAACCGGCGCTGCAGAGGCTGCGGGCAGCTTCGCAACCCAGCGCTCAACCGCTGCGCCACCGGGGAGGCCCACCCAAATACACTCTTAACTAATTTTGCTGACACCTTACAAGTATCACAGGTGCAGCACTGTTTTCTATAGGTGTTTGTCCTTATAGACATGTCCTTATAGTAGGACGTGGTAATAGAGATGTTTTATAGTTGTATAAGGTAATATCATGCAAATGGCTTTTTGAACTGTCATTGAGTGAAAATTTTCTATAATTATACAACTTTGAGGATGTGGTATTCAAAGAATTATACCCACTGAAGAAGTAGTGGATCTCAAATATGTATATAAGATTATATATACATAGATTGGGGTGAACCATATGAAATTGCTGTTCTTCAGAACAAAAAAATCAGCTGTTTCATGTGTTTTAACCTATTGAAATAATGCCACCCTCTTCATTCTCTAACAGTGGCCTATCTGTCTTAAAAGTAGGTAAAATAGAGCCTCCCTGGTAGCGCAGGGGTTAAGTCTCAGCTCTATCACTTTTTGCCAGCCACTGCAGCATGAGTTTTATCCCCAGCCAGGGAGCTAACCCACATGGCGCACTCTCTCCTATGTATTCTGTAGAATACGTAGACGTCTTAACATAAGAACAGAAAGACACTAAAGTCTAGTGATGTATTATTCCATTTTGGAAATAACTGATAAATTAAAAGCTAAAATGTTCCTTAAAAAATTAAAAGTTCTAATTTATGAAGCGGTTTTGAACATTTTTGAGACCTTAGAGAATTAAAATAAAATAATTAAAAATAAAAAAGGGAGTCCATCCTAAGTATAATTACAAAGACAGATCCATAAAACAAAAGACTGATAGTTTTGTTTAGATAAAAATTTTAAAAACCAACTTTTTTTTAGATGTATTTATTTATGCATAAAGAACTGGGGTACAGGCCAGAGGTTCAGGGGTGAGAGGATTCACCAGACAGTGGGGAACAGAACAGGAAGACTGACTGAAATACACTGCTGAGAGGAGCAGCAGGCGAGACAGGAGAGATCTGCTGCGCCATGTGGGTCGCTCCCTGGCTGGCCGGGAATAGAACTTGTGCTGCAGAGGCTGCAGATACTTTCACAGTGCTGTGCCTCACCCCTTGTGCCACCAGGGAGGCCCTAAAAACCAACTTTGTAAAAAAAAGGAAACAGAAAAAACTGAAGAGTAAACAGGAAATCTGAGGGGATGTATTTGCAATATGATAATATCCTTAAAAAATATCCTTAAATTCTTTGCATTCTCAAAAGAAAGTATCCATGAAAAATATTTTAGAAAAAAATTTATAATATAGTGGATAAATGATGATGCTATATTAAGGCAAGCAATTATTAGATAATATGTATAATATGGTTCCATTTGGACAAAAGATAAAAGTATACATGTGTAAATAAATGAATAAAAAACAGGCCAGAAAAATAGCAATGACTTTCTCTGATAGTAGGATTATAGTGATTTTTTTCTTCTAGTGCTTAGTATGTATTGTCCTAATTTTCTACACAATGAACATGTATTTCTTTTGGAATAAGAAAACAACAACTAAGTATTTTAAGAACAGTTTAAAGGGAATGATGATATGAGAGTACCCTCCAGGACTAACACAGAAACTTAGGAATTAGCAGTATTAAATATGACCTAACAGGTCCAGATAATTTGACTTTATGTACAGTAGTTGGGAATATGATTATTGTAAAAGAGTAAAATATTTGGCAACTGAGGAGCATGTTTTCTAAGTCAAAATTAGAATTGGCCTACACACATATAAGCTTTCAAGCAGAGGTTTGGAAAAAGTTAGCCCTTCATCTCTTTTGCTGTAGGTTGTTGGCTGTTTAGCCTGTGGCCTGAAGATCATTTCCATAGATTTTTTACCTCCAACCTGGATTTTCTTTCCCCTTAGATCTGAAAGAGCTGCTATATGACCCTGAGCCCTCTCTGCGTGTCATTGCTTCCCAGGCTCTGTTCCGAATCCAGAAGATGCAGACTGAACCAAGTCCTGGGCCAACAGTTTGTTGGTTGAGGAAGCTCCTGGGCTGTCTTCCTACCTAGAAATGCAAGTCAAGCAATGTCAGGTAAAAACGAATCCTTTCAGAAACCACAGAAGCAACCAGTGCGGCTTTTTGGGGTTTTTTCCAGCTTCAGGCAATGCTAGCAGCAAACTACTTCTTCCCATTTAATTACCTCAGAACATTTAAGGAATGAGAATATACAAAGGGGGGCAGCTCTTGGTTTCAGTTTTCAGAAATAGTGAAAATGTAGTGAATTTTTGAGGCATACCAGAATATCCATATTCTTGTCTCGTTAAACTAGTCCCACTCCAGTATTCTAAATAAATGTTAATGTTGCAGTGTTAGTATTGTTGGGTCTTTTGTCAAGGCCCACTCTACTTATCAGAAGCTCTAAGAATTAAGAAACAATCTGTTGTTATAGTTTGGTATAAGTGATCTATTTATTTTTTTAAAGATTTATTTTCTTTATACAAGAGCTGAGGTACAGGCCAGATGCGCGGGAGGTAAGAGGATTCACCAGAGACAGAGTGGGGAACAGAACTGGCAGACTGATGAAATACACTGCAGAGGGGAGCAGTGGGCGAGACAGGAGAGGTCTGTCGCGCCATGTGGGACACTTGCTGGCCAGCCAGGATCGAACCGGCGCTGCAGAGGCTGCGGACAGCTTCACAACGCTGCGCTCAACTGCCTGCACCACCAGGGAGGCCCATAAGGGATTTATTTTTATAAATCCTTTATGACCTTTCTCTTTCCTTTTCCATTTCTCTTAAAAATCCTAAAGCCAGACAGCCACCCTCCTGCCCTCCTGGGCCTTTGCAGGTGCTCCTTGTCACTGACCTTCTCCCTTTCCAGGGCAGCAGTGGCAGCTCTCCTCCCAGGGCTGCTGGCCTGTGACAATGCAGGACTCTCTCTTAACAAACCTGTCCCTTTCAGGGGCAGCTCTTTCTGCCTGCTTGTGTCTGTGCAAGTGTCCTTTACTCGTCTCTCTCTTTTAATAATAAACCTGCCCTTTTGGATATTAAAAAAAAATCTTAAAGCAAGAAAAAAATGTCTGAAACAGTGTCATACTAAATCTCTCCAATATATGCAACTCTCCTACAACTCTCCTACAACTCTCAGGTCCTCACATGGGTCTATTATTTGTTGAGTACCCACTATCTGCTTTAAACATAGATGGAGAAAATTATCTCAGAAGCAGAAATTTCCTGAGGAAGAGATTAGTTTCTGTTGTAAAGTGTTGATAAGCTGCACAGGGCAGGGTGGGAAACCCCCAGTGAGATGCTGGATTAATTAGAAATGGTCACTATTGGTCTATTTCCCAGGCTTTTGTTTTGTTAAAGAACATAGTGGACAGCTAGAACTGAACTATCTAGGGCCATGGCGAGGCTTCTTGGAGGTAGGATGGAAAGTACCTTTGTAAAGTAAGCAGTATAAATCTTTACCTCTGCATCTCCCCGACTCCTGCTTTCAACCCCATCCCTCTGCCAAAATAGAACAAATTTAGGAACAAGTTTCTCCATGATTCATGGTCAACTGGATTTTTTAAAGGAATATAGCTTTAAGAAGATCCCTGCCCAAGAGAGACTGTCATATTTGAAACTAGAAGTCAGGAGTTTTTGAGCCAAAATGCAGGCTCCAGCTGCCTGATGCAGGAAATCTCCCTCGAGCAGAGCCTATAATATACCTTGAGGATGGCCACTAGATGTTAAACTTCAGTGCAGCAAGTACATTTGCATTACATGCATTCCTTGCTGCTTTCTCCTTGGTTGACTGCATGCAGCCACTTTTGAACTATCCATTTTGTGGATTATCCAATAAAAGTGACAAACACAGGGGCCTCCCTGGTGGCGCAAGGGTTAAGACGCAACCTATGAGGCTATCCGCAGCCACAGCAGCACGAGTTCAATTCCCGGCCAACTAGGAAGCAACCCACATGGCGCAGCAGACCTCTCCTGACTTGCCCGCTGCTCCCCTCAGCAAGGTACTTTGGTCAATCTGCCTGTTCTGTTCCCCACTCTGTCTCTGGTGAATCCTCTCACCCGCCCCACCCCACGCCTCTGGCCTATACCCCAGCTCTTGTATGTATCAATAAATAAATCTTTTAAAAAAATGACTAACACAGTGAGTCAGGATCAAAGTGCATTATATAATTCTTTAAATTCTCAATCACTATATTTATTATTATCTCCATTTTGCAGATGGGGAAGCTAAGGAACAGAACATGTAATCAAGCAAATGTTCCAAATGTAAGGTGATATTGAGTCTTAATTTATCAAATAGAAAGTTTGAACAGTTCTTACCTGAAGTTACTGTACCTAATTTTATCTTTTTAAATATTTTTCCAGTTTTATTGATAAATAATTGACATATATCACTGTGTAAGGTATATAGCATGTGTCCAAGGTATACTGCATGATAGCAGTAGGTTCAGCTAACATCCATCTCCAATATAGATACAATAAAAAAAGAAAAGGAAAAAGGGAAAATTTATCCTTGTGATGACTATAGAATTTACTCTTAACAAATATCCTGTATATCATACAGCAGTGTTAGTTAGGTTCCCCATTTGCAGAGTCAACCAACCAGGGTGGAAAATACATACTATGAGGTTAGGTCTGTATTGGTTGCATCTTTACTGAATACGTAGACTTTTTTTTCTTGTCATTATTCCTTCAACAATAGAGGATAACAAGTATTTATATAACACTTATGTTGTAGTGGGTATTATAAGAAATCTAGAGATGAGATATATGAGAGGACGTGCATAAGTTATAAGCAGATACTATGCCATTTTATGTAAGGGAGTTGAGCATCCATGGGGGAAGGGGGATTCTGGAGCCAGTCCCCCTCAGATACGAAGGGATACTATTGTCATCATGTTGTACATTACATCCCTAGTACTTATTTATCTTTGACTGTAAATTTATACCTTTTCACTACCTTCCTCCAGTTCTCCCTCCCCGCACCTTCCACCTCTGGTAACCACAAGTCTGATCTCTTTTTCTATGACTTTAGTTCTGTTATATTTTTTAAAATTGATTTTTAACCCATTTATGTTTACTACTATATTATTGGCATTTATTTATCCCACCTCATTTCATATTATGCGTTTACCAGATTGAAGATGTATTCATTGGCTTTAGCTCAACATCACCAAGAGTGAATCATGTACACAGGATGGTGAAACAAACCAATGACATCATGAAGATAGTTTTGTTTTGTTTTGTTTAAGAATCCACATATGAGATCATATAGTTTTTGTCTCAATTGATATTGTCTACCTAGACCCCATTTTATTTTTTTAGTGGGACAGAGTACACACTGTACAGAAATGAACTGGAGCAAAATGTGGCATTCTTAAGCAATATTTTTGAATCTTTGTTTTGATCTCAAACAATTCCTACCTCACAGCACAAAACAGATCTAGTTTTGGGGTGCAGTTTATATCACTAGTGACCTGTAAGAGGGTGAATGGATCCTTTCTCATTAATGGAATTTTATTCAGCAATCAAAAAAGATAAACTCATGCCATTCGCAGCAACGTGGATGGCGCTAAAAGGAATTATGCTCAGAGAAATAAGCCAGAAGGAAAAAGAAAAATATCGGATGGTTTCACTTATAGCAGGAATATAGGGGAAACAAATAAGACATCACTGTAAAAAATAATAACAGTACAAAACACAACAAAGCAAAAACGGACAATTATAAATCAGAGACATCCTGCAGGGGAGGAGGAGGGACAGGGATCAGAGAGAAGGAGGGAGCACAGGGGACTGAGGTGACGGTGCACAGGTGCATTGATGAAGGAAACTCTATGGGGACTACACCTGAGGGCATGGGGGGAAGCAAAGATTGTTTAAAAATGAACAATGATGTAAAAAAAAATTAATAGAAAAAATAAAAAAAATAGAAAAACCCTAAAAAAATAAAATAAAATAATGTTATTTATGCTGGAGTCCCTTTACCTCCAGGTAGACTTTTATTTTCTAAGTAATACCACCAGCAGGGACTAGAGTAGCAAGCACAATACTTACTCTCTTTTTAATTATGCTATATTGTGTTAAAATTCACAGAGAAACATCCTTTGAGAGACAGAGGACTGACTGCACTTTATTGAACTACCTCAGCAGGACTGAGGTAGTACTGGGAAGGACTGAAGGACTACCTAAAGTCTGTTTATTCCAAATATCTCCAATACTTTTATGCAAGGTTATCTCCAGAAATAGATCTGTATTTTAGGGATTTTAAAAGTATACAAAACAAAAATTTTGGAAATTTAATTTTGTTATGTTGAAATAAAAGTTCAATATAATTGAATATCATTTTGGTTTTATTTTTACTTTTTTTACTTTGAGAATTGCTTTTCCTTCTTATACTGAGATAAATGCTTTATAAGAAATTATTTTTTTTCCTCTTACTAAAAGATTAAACTATCATGGAAGTAAAGGATAAGGTTGGGGAATCTCTCAGGCAACAGCCTGACAAGGCAACAGCCTTGAGAAGTAAAACTGCTAGGTTAAATTATAAAATAGGCCAAATCTTGGGCCTCCCCAGTGGCGCAGCGGTTGAGCGCTGGGTTGCGAAGCTGCCCGCAGCCTCTGCAGCGCCGGTTCGATTCCCGGCTGTTCCCCGGCCACCGGAGGAAGGTCCCACATGGCGTGCAGACCTCTCCTGCCGCCCACTGCTCCCCTCAGCAGTGTCTTTGGTCCTTCTGCCTGCTCTGCTCCCTGCTCTGGCTCTGGTGAGTTCTCTCACCCTCCCCGCTCTGGCTCTGGTGAGTTCTCTCACCCTGCCGTGCTTCTGACTGTACCCAGTGCTTGTATAAATAAATAAATAAATAAATCTTTTAAAAAAAAAATAGGCCAAATCTCTCTGTTCCTTCCAACTCCCCCCACCCCTTCCTTCTCCGGTTCTTGGTAGTTCCTTTCCTACCTCTCCCTCAGGAAAGGATCTGATGAACTCACTGTTAGTGTGTTTAATGCAAGACTTAATGAGGTTAATTCTTCCAGAGTGTTTTGCTTTTTAACAAGGTATAGAATTCTAAGGCCAAAAACATGAAAATCTGGGCTGCTTTACTAAGCAGGATAGAGACAAGAAGTACTTGGAGATGGAGTTGGAGATGATTTGGGGAACAGAGATTTTCCTGCCATCCTCCAAACCTTATGACAAAAGCAGCTGCTTTCTTTCAAAAACTTCCTCGGAACACACAGAGTGAAAAGGATGAGAAAGGATAACTAACAATCGCTTCCTGTTACGTTCTCCTATGAATGAGACTGACAATATGGAAGGGATATCAAACATAGGGTTCAACCTTACTGACTCCTCCTAGCACATAGGTTTTCAGTGAAATCTTCCCCAGACTACTGTAGAAGCCCACTGTGAGGGTAAAGAATCTGCTTCCTGAATTTTTTTTTTTTTAATTTTTTTTTTGTTTTGTTTTGTTTTATTAATAGAGGCATGTTTTATTTATTTATTTGTTTGTTTGTTTTGTTTATACATGCACTGGGTACAGTCAGAAGCACGGGAGGGTGAGAGAATTCACCAGAGCCAGAGCGGGGAGCAGAGCAGGCAGAAGGACCGAAGTACACTGCTGAGGGGAGCAGCGGGCGGCAGGAGAGGTCTGCGCGCCATGTGGGACCCTCCTCTGGTGGCCGGGGAGCAGCCGGGGATCGAACCGGCACTGCAGAGGCCGCGGGCAGCTTCGCAACCCAGTGCTCAACCGCTGCGCCACCGGGGAGGCCCTGCTTCCTGAATTTTTTAAGATTTCTTTATGCATACAAGAGCTGGGGTACAGGCCAGAGGTGTAGAGGGTGAGAGGATTCACCAGAGACAGAGTGGGGAGCAGAGCAGGCAGATCTACTGAAATACAGTGCTGAGGGGAGCAGCGGGCGAGTCAGAGGAGGTCTGCTGTGCCATGTGGTTCACCTCCCTGGCCAGAGATAGAACTCATGCTGCAGAGGCTGCAGAGAGCTTCATAGGTCGTGTCTTAACCCCTTGCGCCACCAGGGAGGCCCCAAAAAGTTAATTTTCTTATTAAAAGTAATGAACCTGATAAAAACTATAAAGAGGAAATGCAATTTTCTCTGAACTAAATTCCAAACCTTAGATTTCTGATAAGAGTGTAGGATCAGGGCCTCCCTGGTGGCGCAGCGGTTGAGCGCTGGGTTGCAAAGCTGCCCGAAGCCTCTGCGGCGCCAGTTCAATCCCCGGCCACTGGGCGAGGGTCCCACATGGCGTGCAGACATCTCCTGCCGCCCACTGCTCCGCTCAGCAGTGTGCTTCGTCAGTCTGTCTTTTCTGCTCTCCCCTCTCCGCTCTGGCTCTGGTGAATTCTCTCACCCTCCTGTGCCTCTGACTGTACCCTGTGCTTGTATAAATAGATAAATAAATCTGAAAAAAAAAAAAAAAGAGTATAGGATCAGACAAACTGCAAAATAAGATCTTAATCTACCTCTTCTGCTATCCTCCCTATGCCTGGTCCATAAAAAGTGTTTTTTTGTCTTAAAATGTACTTGGTCTCAGTGAGGTCAAACAAACAAAGTAAAGGCAAAGGATCACATCTTAGTATTGCAAAGTTAAGGAATGTTTTCTTATCTGAAGAAGTTAGTAATAACTTAGAAACTAATAAAAGTTCTCAGTGTCTTCACAAATATTGGGAAAATAACATTCTTTTATGTTATTTTTATATTCCCCAGACAATTGCAACCCCCTTATTTTGACCCTAATCCCTCCTTTCCCCGTCCCCCACACCCCATAGAGTGTCTCTGGTTCATAGTTGTTTGTTGATTTTGATATTTTCTTTCTTATAGTTATTCTTTTTCCTGGTCCCTTATTTAAGTTTTCTAGATTCCTGCTATGAGTGACCATCTGGTATTTTTCTTTTTCTTTCTGGCTTATTTTGCTGAGCATGATCCCTTCCAGCTCCATCCATGTTGCTGCAAATTGCATGTGTTTATCTTTTTTGAATGCTGAGTAATAGTCCATGGTATATATGTACCACATCTTCTTGATCCAGTCATCTATTTTTGGGCATTTGGGCTGTTTCCAAAGCTTAGCTATTGTAAATAGTGCTGCAATAAACATAGGGGTACAGGTGCTCTTTGGAATTGATATTTCTGTGTCCTTTGGGTAAATACCTAGGAGTGGAATTGCTGGATCATATGGAAGCTCTATGTTTAGTAGGTCAAGAAATCTCCGCACAGCCCTTCATAGTGGTTGGACCAGTTTGCACTCCCACCAGCAGTGCAGGAGAGTTCCTTTTTCTCCACAATCTCGCCAACATTTGTTGTTGCTAGTTTTTTTAATATGTGCCATTCTCACTGGTGTAAGATGGTATCTCATGGTAGTTTTGATTTGCATTTCCCTGATTACAAGTGATGTTGAACATTTTTTCATATGCCTGTTGGCCATTTGCATTTCCTCTTCAGAGAAGTTTCTTTTTAGCTCTCCTGCCCATTTTTTTTACTTTTTTTTATGTTTTATTTATTTATTTATTCATTTATTTGTTTGTTTTTTTGTTTATACATGCACTGGGTACAGTCAGAAGCGCGGGAGGGTGAGAGAATTCACCAGAGCCAGAGAGGGGAGTAGAGCAGGCAGAAGGACCGAAGTACACTGCTGAGGGGAGCAGCGGGCGGCAGGAGAGGTCTGCGCGCCATGTGGGACCCTCCTCTGGTGGCCGGGGAGCAGCCGGGGATCGAACCAGTGCCGCAGAGGCCGCGGGCAGCTTCGCAACCCAGCGCTCAACCACTGCGCCACCGGGGAGGCCCTCTCCTGCCCATTTTTTGACTGGATTATTTTTTTTTTGTTTTTGTTGAGTCTTATCAGCTCTTTGCAGATTTTCGTGATCAATCCTTTATCATTAGTGTTGTGTGCAAAAATGTTCTCCCAGTTGGTGGGGTTTCTCTTTGTTTTGTTATTGTCTCTTTTGCTGTGCAGAAGCTCTTTAATTTGATGTAGTCCCAGCTGTTGATCTTTGCCTTCACTATCACTGCTTTGGGTGATGTGTCTGTAAAGATGTCTTTGATGTGCATATCATGTAGTGTTTCGCCTATATTTCCTTCTATGTAAAATTAGTACACATGGCCAAAATTTTAAAGGTAAATCAAGAGATATCTGTGTCTGTCATTGTCTTTTGCCTCCAGAGGGTGCCTGTATACATTCTAATAGAAAACCCAAATTTTGAGATTGTGATCTGGAATTTTGATTAAACAAAAACTAGTTCAAAATTTAATGGATTAATTTGAAGCAGGCATGCCTTGAGATTTTAATGTTGGGTATTAATACTTAAATCTGTTTAATCATTATTTAAAGTGGCTAAATCTTATAAAACTAAGGTTTTGCTAAATTTAATAATGAGAATTTGTTGACTAAAGTCACTTTATCTGAAATTACTGAATTTTCAGATTTACTTTTTGCTCCTTCCTATAACGAGCTAAAATTTAATGTAATCTCACCTAAAAGGTAATTAAAGGATGTGTTTAGGTAAGCTGTCTAGTCTAAAGGGATGATAGTATAACAGCTATTGCAATGTCTTACAATCAAAAGATTAAAAACTTGGATGTAAAGTGTGTGTTTAAAAAGGAAGGAATGTATTGGAAATAGATATTTTGAAAGGCTTGAGAAGGATTTAGTGTCAACATGAAATGGTTATCATTGAAATAAAATCATAAAGAATGAAAAATCACACCATTAAAAGTCTGAGAAAGGTATGGTAGGAAAAGAAATTTTTTGTGCTTGAATGACTTGCTGCAAAAGAATATTTAAGTTACTAAATACATAGTAGTATACTAAGCAGTATACTAAATTACTAAATACATAGTAGTATACTAAGTATACTTAGTATACTACTATGTATTTAGTAACTTAAATATTAGTTAGTCCTTTTTTTGCATATGAAAAAATTAAGGTGTTGTTGTTGTTGAATTAAGGTATTTTTTTTTTAAATAAATTTTATTTTTATATTCCCCCATACAATTGCAAAAGCCCCATTCTGACCCCAATCCTTCCCTTCCCGCCCCCCACCCCCCAAAAAGTGTCTCTGGTTCATAGTTTTTTGTTGATTTTGATTTTCACTTTCTCATATTCATTTTCCTGGTCCCTTATTTAAGTTTTCTAGATTCCTGCTATGAGTGAGACCATCCGGTATTTTTCTTTTTCTTTTTGGCTTATTTCACTGAGCATGATCCCTTCCAGCGCCATCCATGTTGCTGCAAATTGCATGTGTTTATCTTTTTTGAATGCTGAGTAATATTCCATGATATATATGTACCACATCTTCTTGATCCAGTCATCTATTTTTGGGCATTTGGGTTGTTTCCAAAGCTTAGCTATTGTAAACAGTGCTGCTATAAACATAGGGGTGCAGGTGTTCTTTGGAATTGATGTTTCTGTGTCCTTTGGGTAAATACCTAGGAGTGGAATTGCTGGATCATATGGAAGCTCTATGTTTAGTAGGTCCAGAAATCTCCACACAGCTCTCCATAGTGGTTGGACCAGTTTGCACTCCCACCAACAGTGCAGAAGAGTTCCTTTTTCTCCACACCCTCGCCAACATTTGTTGTTGCTAGTTTTTTTAATATGTGCCATTCTCACTGGTGTGAGATGGTATCTCATGGTAGTTTTGATTTGCATTTCCCTGATTACAAGTGATGTTGAACATTTTTTCATATGTCTGTTGGCCATTTGCATTTCCTCTTCAGAGAAGTTTCTTTTTAGCTCTTCTGCCCATTTTTTAACTGGATTATTTTCTTTGTTGTTGCTGAGTCTCATCAGTTCTTTGCAGATTTTTGTGATCAGTCCTTTATCATTAGTGTTGGGTGCAAAAATGTTCTCCCAGTTGGTGGGGTTTCTCTTTGTTTTTGTTATTGTCTCTTTTGCTGTGCAGAAGCTCTTTAATTTGATGTAGTCCCAGCTGTTTATCTTTGCCTTCACTATCACTGCTTTGGGTGATGTGTCTGTAAAGATGTCTTTGATGTGCAAATCCCATAGTGTTTCGCCTATATTTCCTTCTATGTATTTCATGGTTTCAGGTCTTATGTCTAGTTCTTTAATCCATTTTGAGTTGATTTTTGTGTATGGTGTGAGGTAGTGGTCAAGCTTCATTCTTTTGCATGTAGCGACCCAGTTTTCCCAGCACCATTTATTGAACAAACTTTCTTTGCTCCAATGCATAGTCTTTGCTCCTTTGTCAAAGACACAAAGAAATGGAAAGACATCCCCTGCTCATGGATTGGAAGAATAAACATTATTAAAATGGCCATCCTACCAAAAGCAATATACAGATTCAATGCTATTCCAATCAAAATTTCAATGTCATTCTTCAAAGAAATAGAACAATTATTGATGAAATTCATATGGAATCACCAAAAACCCCGAATAGCCAAAGCTCTACTGAAAAAAAAAGAAGGAAATGGAGGCATCACACTCCCAGACTTCAAACTATACTACAAAGCCATAATCATCAAAACTGCATGGTATTGGAACAAGAACAGACATACAGACCAATGGAATCGAATAGAAAATCCAGAATTAAGGTATTTCAAAGCTGCTTTCACTAGCTTCCCATAACAAAGACTGTTTAGGGGCCCCCCTGGTGGCACCCTGGTGGTAGTTAAGTCTCAGCAGTATCAAGCTATCACCAGACTCTAAAGCAGGAGTTCGATCCCTGGCCAGGGAGCTAACGTACATGGCACGGCAGATTCTCCTGTCTCACCCACTGCTCCCCTCAGCAGTGTATTTCAGTAGGTCTGCCTGTTTTCTGTTCCCCACTCTGTCTCTGGTGAATCCTCTTACCCCCTAGCCCACACCTCTGGCCTATACCCAAGTTCTGGTATGCATAAATAAATAAAGCTTTTTAAAAATAAAATAAAATAGTTGATCTGAAAATTGTGGTGCTCTTTTACCCTCAGGTTACCTGAGAAAAATCTTACCCTATGAGCATTGCCGAGCTTTGTCAAATATCTGTTCTTTAAAATCTTTGTCACTCTGAGTAATTAAGCATTTTACACATCTTCTCTGAAATAAAAAATTCTAAACTAGTAAAGTTTTTGTCTTAAAAGGATTCCTAAGACACCTGATAAAATCTATTTCATTGTGAAAAACCAGTTGTGTCTATTTGGGTATATTGATACCTCACAGGTATCATATGACATATTGATACCTCATAGGTATCATTGTCATAAAAATTGTTACACCTTTTCAACATAAATGTAAACTAATGGGAATGATCTAAAAAATACAAAGACTTCTTAAAACCTAATGTGTTTTGGTAGGTCCCTAACACTGACTCTAGTGGAGTTCACAATTCCAAGACTCTGGTCATAAAAGCAAGGATCACATGATTACCTGCCTCCTTCAGGGCATGCAGAACGCAATCGTTAAGTTGGTCAATTTTAAAAACTGAGGGAAGTTACTCAGAAGATCCAAAATCCTGCACTATTTCAAGCTAGATTTGCTGAGGCTATGAAAAAGTACACTAATCTGGATTCAGAGACTGTAGAAGGACAAGCAATCCTAGCTGTGCACTTCATTAGCCAGTCTTGCCCTGACATCAGGCACAGTCTCCAGAGATGGAATCAAGGGCCTCGGGCCCCTTTCCCCATATTTTTGGACATAGCCTTTAAGGCCAACAATGACACATAGTGGGGCAGCCAGGCTAAAAGAAAAGGGAGGACAACAGAAGGGCCCAGTAACATAGCAGCTGCCATTGCCAGCACCCTGCCATCTCAGACTCACCCAAGGTCCCATGGATCCCATGGCATTTGGAACCTGTTAATGGACTGCCAGCCTAGTTCCACTGCCACGTTCAATCACATAAAATTTGCAACAAATTGGGACACTTCAGCCATGAGTGTCTGAAGAAGCTGCCCCCAGGACCATTCTCCAAGAGGGAGGCCAGCCCAAACCACAGGCTAGATGGGAGGACAAACTGACCACTAGCTGCCTCTGACTATGAAGCCAGTGCAGGCGAAGATCGCTGAAGAAGTCCAGAGGTGAGACAGCCTCCCCTATTTACTTTTTCCTTCTTGTTTTTAAAAAAGATTTATTTATTTATTTATACAAGCACTGGGTACAGTCAGAAGCACAGGAGGGTGAGAGAATTCACCAGAGCCAGAGCGGGGAGCAGAACGACAAATTACACTGTTGAGGGGAGCAGCGGGTGGCAGGAGAGGTCTTCACGCCATTTGGGACCCTCGCCCAGTGGCCAGGGATTGAACTGGCGCTGCAGAGGCTGTGGGCAGCTTCGCAGCCCAGCGCTCAACCGCTGTGCCACTGGGGAGGCCCCCCTATTTACTTTTTCTATGGGTAAGCCCTGGGTAACCCTAGAAGTGGCAGGCAAAGAGATCACATTCTTGGTAGAAAGGGACCACTTGCTCTGCCTTGCTCCAATTCTCCAGGACCAACCTACTGTTCAAATGTCCTCCTCACAGGTATTGATGGCCAACCTAAACAGTACCACTGCCCTGTTCACTACAAGGCCATGTTTATACATTCATTTTGTGATCTTGCCTTCTTGCTTATTCCTTTCAGTCACAGAGGATTGAAACCTACAGGCACAAACAGCTACAAAATTCTTGGACCTGGATGCTTGGGCATCCCATTTTGGACAACCTGCACCACGGATAGCTCTTCAAAACAACACATTAACAGCTAAAATTGACTCTGGTCTGAAAGCCCAAAGTGCAGCCTTCTAGTTCCCTTTCACAGCCCATCCCCTGTCCTGACAATAAGCTAGGTAGGGCCAGTGCTATGCCCCAAAATTCAGCCTGAAGCAACTACAGAAGCTAGATCTTTGCCCCATTTCCAAATATTTGTTATTGTCCTCTCAGGAGAGGGGGGGAAATGCTGGGGTACAACTGACTAAGGTTAAGGACAAGACCATGAAACTGACCACTATGATGAGAAAAACCAGGCCTGCTGCAGGAATGTAGAAGCAGAAGCAAAAGCCAAAACATGTTTCTGTGTCAAAGGCCAGAGACCAGACATCCCAACAGATAACTGGTGCAAACTGGCACCCCAGGCTAGAAAGCCCGCAAAAACAGAGTCTCAGGGGCCTGCCTAGTGGCGCAGTGGGTTGAGCACAGCGCTGTGAAGCTGTCCTCAATCTCTGCAGCACGGGTTCAATTCCCGGCCGGCCAGGGAGATTCCCACATGGCGAAGCAGACCTCTCCTGTCTCGCCTGCTGCTCCCCTCAGCAGTGTATTTCACCCAGTCTGCCTGTTCTGCTCCCCTCTGTGTCTCTGGTGAATCCTCTCACCCTCCTGCGCATCTGGCCTGTACCCCAGCTCTTGTATAAAAATAAATAAATCTTTAAAAAGAAAAGTCTCAAATCCTTCTGAGGGTGCAGACTTCTCCCACCTCACCTGTTGCTTCTCTTAGTCTATATTAATAAATCCACCTGGTTCCGTTCTCCCCCGTGTCTCCGGTGAATTCTTTCACCCCCGCGCCTCCAGCCTCACCCTGCTCTACCCCCAACAACCCCTAATATCCTTCAGCCATTCAAATGATCACTCACTGGGGCTATGAAGATAGAGTCCAAAGCCTCCAGGGAGTAACTTTTTTCTGTTCTTTCCTGCATCTCAGAACTCAAGGCACAGGTCTCAGTCAGACCGAGTTTGGCACACCGCGGGAGTTACAAACCCGGGCCTCACAGGCTGGCAGAGTTATTACTGAGATGAAGGACACCACCTGGCAAAAGGCAGGAAACCAGACCCAAAAGCAGTCCAGAGAAGACCTGTGCGCCGGCAGCAAGACGGGGCCTGAACTACAACTCCCAGAAGACTCCGCGCCGCACGAGAATCACTCCGCTGCCAATATTTTGTTCGGCCGGTTGCGCCAGAGCTGCCCACCAAGGGGCAAGCCGCGGTTTTTTCTTTCCGACCCGAGACTTCATCTTCTCACATTTCCGCCGAAAGACGGCTGGCGGCTCCGGAGAAGGAATGGACTTTTTTGAAGAGAGGCGCGGAGGCAGACGAACGCAAAAAAAACCACATGACACCGAAAGGGCCGCTTTTCGCGCGCTTTGGCGCGGGGGGTTGTGGGTACCGCGCCCGGGACTGAGGAAGGAGCCGCGGCTGCGACGGTGCCGCCGCGGGGCCCGAGGGGATGTTCGCGGACGAGCCCCACGCCGAGGGGTCGGCGGTGGTCGCCGCGGCCGGCGAGGCGCTGCAAGCCTTGTGCCAGGAGCTGAACCTGGACGAGGGGAGCGCGGCCGAGGCCCTGGACGACTTCGCCGCCATCCGGGGCAACTACAGCCTGGAGGTGAGCGGCGGCAGGTGGGGCTGCCGGGCCGACCCCCGCTAGGCCCCACCCTCGCCCCGCCCCGCCCCGGCCCCGCGGCCTGGGTGGGGGGTTCGCCCGCCGGTAGGGTCGCGGCCCGCCTGGCGCGGACGACCGCGGAGCTGGAAGGGCGGGTGTAGATGAGCCCAGCTATACGTTGGTGGGTTGGGTTTGTGGTTGTTTTTTTTTTTCTTGAGGCGGGAAACAAGTCTGTCAGAGGAGCGGCTGGTCCGGGCCGCAGGCCGCTCAGGAGTCCTCCAGTCTCCCGTCTTCCAGACTGGGCTTCCCGCCCGCCGAGGCGTCGCAGACGTCTTGGGGCGGACCTTACATCTGTTGTTTAAAAACCTCGAAAATGGTGTAAGTCCAATCGTGTGCTTGGACACCGCTGCTCAGAGCGTTAAATGTCATCTCACCTCTCTCTCCCCCGCAACCTCTCGAACACCTTCTGTGGTCCCATTCCTCAGGTGAGGCAGTTGAGCCCCCCTGAGCCCCCCAAAGGGTAAGCACGGTCAGCCTCACCAGGGAGGTGGTGTGGGTCGCTCAGGTGTGATAGCACAGCACGCCACAACAGGTGGAGCGAAGCCTGTGAGTGTGCTGCCTTGCTTGCTTGCTTCTCAGCCCCAGCTTCCTCCTGTGACCTGGGAGTCTGAGGTTTTCCGGATTCTTAGCACAGTGTCTGGTCCTAAATAAAACACGACTGTCAGCTTGACTGGGAGTGTTATTTCCCAGGCAATAATATCAAGGCCTAAGATTATTCACATAATTATTATAGGGAGCCAGACAATCATAAGCCCAGTTGTAGAGACAGACTTGTGATGGAATACATAGCATTCCAGTGTGCGTTTATTCAGAGGCTTTCCTGGACTCACCCAAATTGACATCCACTGGACTCACACCGAGAGGGCGCCTGACACTCCACCTAGTGAAATAATTAGTTGCTAGGTTCGAAGGTATAGAGTTGGGTATTTGGAGCTGAGTTGGGTATTTGGAGTTGGGTATTTGGAGTGTGTCTGTATAGGAAGGGGAGATTTTTATCTGAGAGCAAAACTTGTATTTCTCCAGAGTAAGACTGGATAATGGACACTGATTGGCATGACTGGAAAGCTGAGGGAATAAGAAAGTAAGGAAGATTATGAACTATGGCCTCTCAGTTGAGAACAGATTTTTAAAAGCCTGAGGAAGCATTTCTGACGTCATAGGTCCGCATATGGTCTCTCATTGAATAGGTATTTATGAAGTGCACGCTGTAGTCAGGTATTAAAATAGGGTCTAAAAATGCACCTTTTTCCATTCTTGAATATGCCTCCTTGTGTGCTTTCTACATGCTATTCCCCTTGCCTGGAAACTTTTCCAGGAAAAGAAGGAAATATTAAATTAGAGTAGGAAATATTATTAAAGGAGGAAATCTCAATTTGGCAGAGTAGATCAGGACATCTTAAGTGTTTGATTTAGAAATTATGGATATGTGAATTAAGATACCGTGTTTATTTTAACCAGCTCCTACCTGATAGACGTCTCCTTATATTTTCATTTCCCTCCACTCACTATTTGCCAGTTTTAAGTCTACATTTGAATCAGTCAAATTAAGTTGATCACTACACTATATTCACCCACAACACTTTGCCGTCTTCTCTTCTTATAGCGTATCTCACCAATTATAGGTAATCAATCTTTTCTGCGCTCTAGACTTGGAGTTTGCTGAGGTCAGAAACCATCTTTTTATTTCTGGGGCCTAGCATCAAAAAACTAGAATAATATGGGTTTTTATTTTTAAGGAAAAAAATTAAAGCACTGATCCTAGGACTTAAATTTTCTACATTTTAGTGGTATTTTCATCTAGTCTGTGTCCAGGGGGCCTTCTAATTTTAGGGTGCTAGTCCCAAACAATTCATTAATCAAGGCTTCTGAAAACACTTGACTTTATTTTTTTATATATTTTATTTTATATAATTCTTAAATCATTTTTCACTTTTGCACAATGTATGCATTTTCATTTTGGTTATATTCCCCATACAATTCCCACCCACTCCCCCCTTATTTTGGCCCTAATCCCCCCCCCCCCCGTGTGTCTCTGGTTTATAGTTACTTGTTGATTTTGATTTTTTCTTTATTATAATTATTTTTCTTTATTATAATCTTTTTCCTGGTCCCTTATTTAGGTTTTCTAAATTCCTGCTATGAGTGAGGCCAACCGATATTTTTCTTTTTCTTTCTGGCTTATTTCGCTGAGCATGATCCTTTCCAGCTCCATCCATGTTGCTGCAAATTGCATGAGTTTATCTTTTTTGGTTGCTGAGTAATATTCCATGGTGTATATGTACCACATCTTCTTGATCCAGTCATCTATTTTTGGGCATTTGCGTTGTTTCCATAGCTTAGCTATTGTAAATAGTGCTGCTCTAAACATAGGGGTGCAGGTGCCCTTTTGAATTAATGTTTCTGTGTCCTTTGGGTAAATACCTAGGAGTGGAATGGCTGAATCATATGGAAGCGCTGTCTTTAGTAGGTTGAGGAATCTCCACATAGTTTTCCATAGTGGTTGGATCATTTTGCAATCCCACCAGCAGTGCAGGAGAGTTCCTTTTTCTCTACATCCTCGCCAACATTTGTTGTTGCTAGTAAAAACATTTGACTTTAATCTCACCTGCTTTAATGCTTTGAGCAAATAAGATATCTCACTACTTTAGGAACACTGGAGTGCAGCTTTATTGGTTGCCATCCCTTACCACTAACCCCTTTTGGCTTATTTCAAAGTCTGATCTTAAAAGAGCATCTGCACAATGGTGAATAGAAACAGTACTATAGTGTGCTATGAGATTTATGTCTAATTCTTAATCCTTAAAATTTCAGGTATAATTCCACGGTGATGTCATGAAGTGATTCCAGCTTGTAGATAGCTCAAGTCTAAAATGGAGAGTTGTATCAAATTCCCGAATAGCATGTTTTTTTATAGCATTATAAATTGAAATATTCTCTAAACCATAGAGCCATACTTGCTATTTTAATGATTAGGGTAAATAATTCCCCAAATCTTTACCTCACCTAAGTTACAGTCTCAGATGTTGTGCAAGATAGGTATTAATTTTTTATGCCTGACTCCCTTGCTATGTTTCTATTCTATTCTTTCCCTTTTCTACCAAACAGATTTTTTTAAAAAACATGAAACTAAAATGGTAGAAAAGAACTTAAGCATCATCAAGGCCATGACTGGTAGTTTAAAATCAAGAAAACTAATACTGAAAAATTTTAACAGAATTCTTCCAATAATATTAGATATGGGATATAGGTGAGAGATCTGTCTTTAGATTAATACTAATTTATCATGTTACGCAGAATGAGAATAAGGAGTTTTATATTCATTACTGCAATTAACTAAATTTTGTGACCTTGGGTAAATATCACCTCTTTGGTCTGTTACATACATAATGAAAATTGGACCAGATAAAACTCTAGTTCTAGAATGCAAGCATTTTAACATAATATATTCCATTTTTGTCTTTCTTTTTTACCTGCCAGGGAGAAGTTATACACTGGCTAGCATGTTCATTATACGTTGCGTGTCGCAAAAGCATTATTCCCACAGTTGGAAAGGGAATCATGGAAGGAAATTGTGTTTCACTTACTAGAATACTACGTTCAGCTAAATTAAGGTAAAGCACTTTGGTTTTTCAAACATTATTTTATAAGTCCTAAATTTAATTTTACATTTTAATTTATTTTAAATCATTTAACTCATTTCATTCTGTTTTTTATCTCGATTGGTATCCTTTCCCAATTCTCATATTCTTCTTCTGCCATTCCTCCTCAAATTCTGACTTCAGTCAGAGACCTCTGTACTAAATCTTAATAATTTTTTTCATTTTTTAAAAATTTGGAAATAATGTTACGCTTTAAGAAAAGTTGCAAAAATAAGAGAAGTATAAAGAACACCCACAGTGGCATCCCTGGTGGCGCAAGGGATTGAGACACAACCTTTGAAGCTGTCCGCAACCTCTGTAGCACGAGCTCTATCCCCAGCCGGCCAACGAGCAGCCCTCATGGTGCAGCTGACCTCTCCTCACTCGCCCGCTGCTCCCCCTCAGCAGTGTCCTTGGGTCAGTCTGCCTGTTCTGTTCCCTACTTTGTCTCTGGTGAAGCCTCTCATCCCCCACACCTCTGGCCTGTATCCCAGCTCTTGTATGTGTAAATAAATAAATCTTTAAAAAAAAAAAAGTAAAGAATACCCATATACACTTAACCCAGATTCACCTATTGGTATTTTACCCCATTTGCTTTTGCCTTTGACCTTAAATGTATAGAACTTTATCTATTATGCAATATATTTTCCTCAACCATTTTAAAGTAAGTAGTGTACATCCTGGCTTTTTACCCCTAAATACTTAAGTGTGTATTTCCTTGATTATGGTAGTTAATCAACATCAGCAGAGCTAACATTGATAGAATAATCTATCAACTCTTCCAATTTATTCAATAATGTTCTTTTTTTTTTTTTTTTCAAAGATTTATTTTTATGCATACAAGAACTGGGGTACAGGCCAGAAGTGTGGGGGGTGGTGGTGAATGGATTCATCAGAGATAGAGTGGGGAACAGAACAGGCAGAATGACTGAAATACACTGCTGAGGGGAGCAGCGGGCGAGTCAGAAGAGGTCTGCTGTACCATGTGGGTTGCTTCCTGGCCAGGGAATCGAACTCGTGCTTGCAGTGGCTGCGGTTAGCTTCATAGGTTTGTGTCTTAACCCCTTGAGCCACCAGGGAGGCCCCTCAATAATGTTCCTTATAGCATTTGTTTTCTTTAAGGACCATCTCCAATCTAGAATTAGGCATTGCAGTCACATATATCTCTTTAGTCTTCTTTAATCAGGAACATTTGTCATAGCCTTTGTCTTTTTGGACATTGAAATTTTTGATGACTGTAGTTTAAATCAACCACACCAGGGCCTCCCTGGTGGCCTGCAGGTTGTCTTAGCACTAACACTGCTGCGGCCAATGAACTAACCCACATATGGCACAGCAAACCTCTCCTGTCTTTTTTTTTTTTTTTTTTTTAAAGATTTATTTATTTTTATTTATTTATTTATACAAGCACTGGGTACAGTTAGAAGCGCGGGAGGGCGAGAGAAGTCACCAGAGCAAGAGCGGGGAGCAGAGCAGGCAGAAGGACGGAAGTACACTGCTGAGGGGAGCAGCGGGCGGCAGGAGAGGTCTGCGCGCCATGTGGGACCCTCTGCCGGTGGCCGGGGAGCAGCCGGGGATCGAACTGGCGCTGCAGAGGCTGCGGGCAGCTTCGCAACCCAGCGCTCAACCACTGCGCCACCGGGGAGGCCCAACCTCTCCTGTCTTGCTGGCTGCACTTATCAGTATATTTCAGCAAATCCATCTGTTCTGTTCCCTACCTTGTCTCTAGTGAATCCTCTCACCCTCTGCACCTCTGGCCTACATCCTAGTACTTCTACAAAATAAATTAATTAATAAAAATATGTAATAATTTTAAAATTCACCCACACCGCTTTTAAAAAAAAGTAGTTCTCACTTTGGATTTGTCTAGTGCTGCTTTCTTATACATTCCCAGATGGAATACTATATAAAAATGATTTTGTGTCCTCGGTGGATGAGACTGGACTCATGATCTCTGTCTGCCCCTCGTTGGTGATGTTACTTTTGATCACCTGCTTAAAGGGTTTTCATTTTTCTCTGCTGTATAGTTAGTATGCTTTTCCTTGCAACAGGTAAACATTTGGTAGGTGTAAGGTATAGCTTTTACTTAATCAGCTATCAACCATAAGGAACTATTGGTCTGGGTACAAAACAAAAGAAATGGAGTGATTCATATTTGCATGATGCTAATGTTCTCTGTTTTGAGGGTTTTTTTACCCATGACAGAACAACTTGAATTTGTTGTCTATTTGCTCTTCTGGGTTTGTAGGGCAAAAGAGAACATATTTTATAACTCTATCCACGGAGGTAATTAGGTTTAAGTTCATTTTAAATTAGAAAAAATTTCTCAGGAAGATTTTCATTTCTATAAATTGGAAAATAAAAAAGTCCACACAATTTAAATAATCTTCAGAATAACAATTTTATCATGGTGATAAAAATAAAGTGAAGGTATAATTAAGATTGTTATAATTCAGGTAGATTTTTTTAAAAGATTTATTTATTTATACAGAGAAGAATTGGGGTGTAGGCCAGAGGTGCAGAAGGTCAGAAGATTCACCAGAGACAGAGCAGAGAGCAGAGCAGGCAGACTGACTGAAATACACTGCTGAGGAGAGCAGCAGTTGAGGCAGGAGAGGTCTCCTGCACTATGTGGGTTAGCTCCCTGACCAGGGATCGGACTCAGGCTATAGTGTTGATAGCACTGAGACTTAACCCCTAGGCCACCAGGGAGACACCCTCCCCCATCCCTGGTAGTTTTTTTTTTAATTGAAATAAATTTTATCCACTGTATTATAAAACAATATGATCTTTTTCTATCAACATTTCTCTTACTGACCATACAAAAATTTTTAAATCTTAGAAATAGTTGTTGGAAAACTAAATAAAAAAGGAAAACTTAAAATTTAGAGTAGTACATATTCAGATAAAAATTTCAAATAATGAAAAGTTCGAAAGTCTGTCATGGTGGTGGTTTCACAGTATAAATATATTTAATACCGCTGAACTATACATCTTAAAATTACTACAGTGATGAATTTTACATTATATGTACTTTTGCCTTTTATAAAAAGTTTGAAACTTTTTAAATAATACAGAAGAGTTGAAAGAGATCTTTCATCTATACATACTATGTTACATGACAAGGGGATAAGAGGAAAGAATCAAAGATACACACAAAAACATTTCTTTTTTTAAATTTTTTTATTATATGTATTTATATTTATATATTTTTATATTTATATATATTATTACATCATTCTTCCTTTTTGTGCACTGCATGCTTTCTCTTCTCATGTGTAGTCCCCGTAAAATTCCAATTCACCCATGCACTGTCACTCTAGTCCCTTGTTTTCTTCCCTTCCCTGTTTAGATCCCTTTCCCTCCCCCTCCCCTGCAGAGTACCTTTGATTAATAGTTGCCTATTAATTTTGTTTTTTAATTTATTGTAATGTTTTTTTCCTGATCCCTTATTTGGTTCCCCTCCATTCCTCTTATAAGTGAAACCATCAAATATTTTTCTTGTTTTTTCTGACTTATTTCACTGAACATAATCCCTTCCAGATCCATCCATCTTGCTATGAATGGCATGTGTTTATCATTTTTGATTGCTGTATAGTATTCTGTTGTGTATATATACAACATTATCTATTTTGGGGCATTTGTGTGTTTCCACGTCTTACCTACGGTAAATAGTGCTGCAGCAAACACAGGGATACAGGTATCTTTTTGAATTAATGTGTTTGTGTCCTTTGGGTAGATTCCTAGGAGTGGAATTGCTGGGTCAGATGGAAGCTCCATTTTTAGTAGTTTGAGGAACCTCCACACAGCTTTCCATAGTAGATATTTTTGGCAGAAGCATTCATGCAGGGAAGTCAAATCCATATCCAGAGAAAGTGTCTATTCCAGTATGAAAAAAACAGTGTTCGTTCCATGATGGGAAAAAATGCAGTGTACTCAACCACCTACCATATCACTGGCTAAACACTGTGGGGAATGATGGCATATTGAGAACTTTGTGTTGGCTGAAGTTGCTGGCCAGTTAGGCGCTCAGCAGTGACTGTAGCCAGCAGGCCTTGGTGACTGGCATCAATATACCACATTTTATTTATCCATTTACGCATTTTATTTATCTATTTATTTGATGGGCAACTTAGTTCCCATCTTTTGCCTATCATAAATAATGCTACTATGAACATTTGTGAACAAGTTTTTATTTTCTTTTGGATATATACATATGTGTAGTATTGTCAGATCCTATGGACTTGACTAATTAGGCTTGGAAAATGCCAGGAACAAAAGGACCCTGGTTATGCAGCCAAAAAGTTTATCACAGAATCTGTCTCACTAGGACATAGCTTGTGTGATCAGCAGTGGATCTTGCCATTGTGTTTGTTCCCATGGGCAAAAATTATTGCTGTTGATCCTGTTATAAGAATTACTACTTCCTTACTTAACTGCACCACCAGTTTCATATTTAAAATCCTAAGGAGATAAATCTGATCAAATATCTGTGAAGCTGATCTGTCTATTGATAATAGATGGCAAGAATTGAAAGAAGGATATTCCTCACAGGAAAGAGTTTGACATGCTGAACATCTCCCACCTTCAAAACAAAGCCCTCTATAAAGTAGTATAATTTGTCAGACAAAAAAATCTTTAGTAATCTGGAAATTATTATTTTTTTAAATATTTATTTATTTAGGCATACAAGAACTGGGATACAAGCCAGAGGTGCGGGGAGGTGAGAGGATTCACCAGACAGTGGGGAACAGAACAGGCAGATTGACTGAAATACACTGCTTATGGGAACAGCGGGCAAGACAGGAGAGGTCTGCTGTACCATGTGGATAGCTCCCTGGCCTGCTGGCAATTGAACTTGTACTGCAGAGGCTGCAGATAGCTTCACAGTGTTGTACTTAACCCCCTGCGCCACCTGGGAGGACCCAAATTATTATTTTTTGCTACTATTAACAAGACTCAAAAGACACTTAGATTCTCAGGTTATAGTCAGCATGCCTGAAGTTTCAATACTTTTTGACAGTTACCTTTATATATTTATTTATTTTAAAGATTTATTTTTATTTATGCATATAAGAACTGGGGTGTAGGCCAGAGGTGGGGGGGCAGTGAGAGGATTCACCAGAGACAAAGTGGGGAGCAGAACAAGCAAATCTACTGAAATATACAACTGAGGGGAGCAGTGCGTGAGACAGGAGAGGTCTGCTGTGCCATGTGGGTTAGCTCCCTGGCAGGGGATTGTACTCATGCCCCAAAGGCTAGCAATAACTTGATAGTGCTGAGACTTTAACCCCTGCACCACCAGGGAAGCCCTGACAGTTACCTTTTAATGTCTTCCATCACTTTTTAAAAAAATATTGCAAGTGTCTTTCTTTATATAGTGGTAGACACTTAAATGCGCTTAACACTACACATTTTCAGTCTAACACCATACTAAACCAGGAACATAAAAAATGTGCCTATAGGGCCTCCCCGGTGGCGCAGCGGTAGAGCGCTGGGTTGCGAAGCTGCCCGCGGCCTCTGCAGTGCCGGTTCGATCCCCGGCTGCTCCCCGGCCACCGGAGGAGGGTCCCACATGGTGCGCAGACCTCTCCTGCCGCCCGCTGCTCCCCTCAGCAGTGTACTTCGGTCCTTCTGCCTGCTCTGCTCCCCGCTCTGGCTCTGGTGAATTCTCTCACCCTCCTGCGCTTCTGACTGTACCCAGTGCATGTATAAACAAAAACAAACAAACAAGCAAACAAATAAATAAAGAAAAACATGCCTCTATTAAAAAAAAAAAAAATGTGCCTATAGGGCTTCCCCAGTGGCCCAGCGGTTGAGAGCTGGGTTGCGAAACTGCCTGCAGCCCATGCAGCGCCGGTTCAATTCCCGGCTGCTCCCTGGCCACCGGCGAAGGGTCCCACATGGCGCGCAGACTGCTCCTGCCGCCTGCTGTTCCCCTCAGCAGTGTTCTTCGGTCCTTCTGCCTGCTCTGCTCCCCGCTCTGGCTCTGGTGAGTTCTCTCACCCTCCCGCGCTTCTGACTATACCCAGTGCTTGTATAAATAAATAAATAAATGTTTAAAAAAAAAAGTGCCTATAATTGAATTAGCCAAAAAGGTAGATTTAATAATCTAAATAATTTTCTGGGTATGTACTACCATCTTGGTTTATGTTTGATGGTAGAAACGCACACAGGTGCTTTGTGATTAACTTCCAGAATCCACTACTTGGGAGATTCTGTCTTCCCTCTAGCTCATTTTGTGAATTTATCCTTAAATAACAATTATATTAATGGTTTACATGCAGAGCATTGTGTAGCTGCTGTTGTAGGGAACAAAAAAGTGGTAAGTACTGTCACTCCCTGCACAGAATACATTTTATATAATGACCACTAAGTCAAACTCTATATTCCCACGGTGATTCTGGGACCAGAGTATTTTCATGGCATTTGAGAGTGAGGTATTTTTGCTTTTTGCTCTTTTTTAAAAAATAAATTCAGACTTTTAAATAAAGATTCTTAGGCATAAATAGCATATTCTTTATCCATCCATTATATGGTTTCATTTTAAAGTTGCTTTTCCTCTCTATTTGTTTAGCTTAATACAGTTTTTTAGTAAAATGAAGAAGTGGATGGACATGTCAAATCTGCCACAAGAATTTCGTGAACGTATAGAAAGATTAGAAAGAAATTTTGAGGTGTCTACTGTTATTTTCAAAAAATTTGAGCCAATTTTTTTAGATGTATTTCAAAATCCATATGAAGAGCCACCAAAGTTACCACGAAGCAGAAAGCAGAGGTAAGACTTTTTAATCCTTACATAGTGATGTAAAAATCATGATATAAGTTTATTAAAGGAATTGGCTTTTTTTTTTTTTTTTAAACAGATTTATTTATTTATTTATTAATACGAGCATGGGTACAGTCAGAAGCGCGGGAGGCTGAGAGAATTCACCCGAGCCAGAGCAGAGAGCAGAACAGATAGACTGACGAAATACACTGCTGAGGGGAGCAGCAGGGGGCAGGAGAGGTCTGCGCACCATGTGGGACCCTCACCCGGTGGCCAGGGATCGAACCGGTGCTGTAGAGGCTGAGGGCAGCTTCACAACCCAGTGCTCAACCGCTGCGCCACCAGGGGAGACCCGGAATTGGCTTTTTTTTTTTTTTTTTTTAAGTATTTTTTTTTTTTTTTTTTAAGTTTTTTTTTTTTTTTTTTAAGATTTATTTATTTATTTATACAAGCACTGGGTACCGTCAGAAGCTTGGAAGGGCGAGAGAATTCACCAGAGCCAGAGCGGGAAGCAGAACAGGCAGAAGGACCGAAGTACACTGCTGAGGGGAGCAGTGGGTGTGGCAGGAGAGGTCTGCACGCCATGTAGGACCCTCACCCGGCAGCCGAGGATCAAACTGGCGCTGCAGAGGCTGCTTGCAGCTTCACAGCCCAACACTCAACCGCTGTGCCACCAGGGGAGGCCCAGAATTGGCATTTTTAAAGCCAGATTTTTATCAGAAGTATTCATCTGCAAAAAACTTACATTTCCTTTTAAATCCATTTATAATTACCCATATCTGAAAATTTAGGATAATGCTTTTTACTTTTTTTTTTCTATGTTCTGATAGTTTTGCACAGATTGGGAAGGCTTACTTATTTTTTTTTTTTTTAAGATTTATTTTTATTTATTTATACAAGCACTTGGTATAGTCAGAAGCGCGGGAGGGTGAGAGAATTCACCAGAGCCAGAGTGGGGAGCAGAGAAGGCAGAAGGACGGAAGTACACTGCTGAGGGGAGCAGCGGGCAGCAGGAGAGGTCTGCGCGCCATGTGGGACCCTCCTCCAGTGGCCAGGGAGCAGCCGGGGATCGAACCGGCGCTGCATGGGCTGCGGGCAGCTTCGCAACCCAGCGCTCAACCGCTGCGCCACTGGAGAGGCCCAGGCTTACTTATTTAAAAATGAATCTTAGATTGTCCTTTATGGATGGAACTTTAAATGTAATTTAACTTCACTATTTGCTGTTTGTTTGCTGTTTCAATTTGAAAGGAATATATGGAATAATATTTAACAAGTTAATCAGATAAAACGTACATTTTCCCCCCTTTTAGGAGGATTCCTTGCAGTGTTAAGGATCTCTTTAATTTCTGTTGGACGCTCTTTGTTTATACTAAGGGTAAGGTGACACATCAGTATTTGTATTTCTCCTGTGGAAATTTAGTGATAATTAACCTGCTTTCTGGTTTTCTCTTTTTTTTATAAAGGTAATTTTCGTATGATTGGAGATGATTTAGTAAATTCTTATCATTTACTTCTGTGCTGCTTGGATCTGATTTTTGCCAATGCCATTATGTGCCCAAATAGACGAGATTTGTTAAATCCATCCTTTAAAGGCAAGACCTTATTTATTTTTGAAAACTGATCATCAGTTTTTATAAAAAGAGTTTTAAGAGTTGATCACATGTGTTCTTTTTTCCTTTCTTTGCTCTTTATATCCTGTCAAACTAGGTTTACCATCTGATTTCCATACTGCTGATTATAGTGCTTCTGAAGAGCCACCCTGCATCATTGCTGTACTGTGTGAACTACATGACGGACTTCTAGTAGAAGCAAAAGGAATAAAGGAGCACTACTTTAAGCCATACATTTCAAAACTCTTTGACAGGAAGGTACTGTACTTATAATTAAATGACTGACATTTTTAGGGGTCAGCAGCAGAAGCCCCACAACAGTGTTTTAAGTTCTCAACATTGTAGGACTCAGGCTCAAGATTCCTAGGTTTCAGTCTCTGTTGTGATGTAGAATTTCCTTATGATCTGTGATGAGTAAAATTGAATTGTTGAATAATGTGACAAACCATATATATACGTTAAGTAAGTGTACTGTCAGAAGCAACTTTAGGAAATCCTGATAATTATGAAGGACAAAACATGAGAATAAGCCTGATAGAATTATGAAAAGCAGGTCAGAATATGCTAATTTACTACCATAATTTGAATAACTGGATAATAACTGGGTATACATGGTAGGATAATAAATATACATGGCAACTTAGTTTTAATTCCATATAAGTAGAGCAGAAAATCCCCTTTAGTTTTGTTTATACTTGTAGGCTAGCTGCATGCACTCTGGATTTTTTCTCAAAAATTCACTTAACTATTTCTAAAATTAAAATTGCCTTGTTTCTTTGCGTCTGTTTCTCCAATATTGAGCCATTTAATTCAGCTAATTCATGCATAAAAATATATATACACACATATCATGGCTTCTTATTTGTATTTTAATGTATTAGCAAATTAAACTTTTTTTTTTTTAAAGATTTATTTATTTTTATTTATATAAGCGCTGGGTACAGTTAGAGGTGCGGGAGGGTGAGAGAATTCACCAGAGCCAGAGCGGGGAGCAGAGCAGGCAGAAGGACCAAAGTACACTGCTGAGGGGAGCAGCGGGCGGCAGGAGAGGTCTGCGCGCCATGTGGGACCCTCCTCTGGTGGCTGGTGGCTGGGGAGCAGCCGGGGAATAAACCGGCGCTGCTGAGGCTGCGGGCAGCTTCGCAACCCAGCGCTCAACCGCTGCACCACTGGGGAGGCCCAGCAAATTAAACTTTTAAAGGAACCCAAAAGATTATGTCTGCTGTGTTCTGCAGAAGCAGCATACTAGTGACTGTTGGATATGATGACCATACATCTTGGTTTGCCAGGATTATCTGGTTTTTGCCTCTTGGCATGATTATGATAACACCCCTTGTACTCCACAAGCGTCCTGGTTTTGAACAATGGTCTTCCTGCCCATAGGCCACATGTGTGAAATGTTCTTTATTTCGTTTATTTTGTTAAATTTTTAATTCACATAGATCTTTTAGACGCTATGGCTGTACTGGTTTAGAATTTCTATATGGTAACTGTCATTGCGAAAAATGATGGCTATTTATGATGGGCTTTCTGTCCTCTTTATTTTAACCTGTTTCAACCCATAGTGAATCTTGGCCCCAAAGGCACTTGAAGTTGCAACCTGTGATGGGTAGTAATTTAAGTATAGTATTAATAAAATATTAATAACAGTGTAGTTTTCCCCCCTTGCCAATGATAGTACCTATATTTCTGAGTCATTTTGTTTGCCTTATCACATAATCATTCAGTAAATGTTAGTTTCCCTTTTCCTTAAGCCATTAATTGAAATTAGATGGCTTTTATGAGAATCACTTGGGAAATTTGTTTAAAAATCCTGTTTCAACTCAGGCCTGAGGCCATCAGTTTGAGTGGAAAATTTTTTCATGTCATACAGCTGACAAGAAAATGATATCCAAGGCCTATAAAGAATTCATACAACTCAACAAAATGAAAACAAGTGATCTAATTAAAAAATGGATAGAAGATAGAAGAGTTACATAGACTCTTCTCCAAAGAAGACATAGAGCTGGTCAGCAGGCACATGAGAAAAATACTATCATCAGGGAATGGCAAATCAGAATCACAATGAGATATCATCTCACAACTGTGAGAATGGCCCACATCAAAAGGACTAGAAACAACAAGTGCTGGTGAGGATATGGAGAAAAGGAACCTTCATATACTCTTATTGGGAATGTTGACTATTCTGGCTCCTCTGGAAAATATTTATAGCGGTTTCTCAAAATATTAAAAATAAATCTACCATCTAAGCCAGCAATTCCATTGCAGGTATCTACCTGAAGAATGCAAAAACACTGATTTTATTGTGGTACTATTTACAGTAGCCACATTGTGGAAACAATCGACGGACAGATAAGTGGATTAAGAAGACATGGCATATATATACACGATGAAATACAACTCATCAGTAGAAAAGAATTCTTGCCATTTGCGACATGAATAGAACTGGAGGGGATAATGCTAAGCGAAATAAATTAGAAGGACAAAGACAAATACAGATGGTTTTACTTATGTGAAATATAGAGAACAAACAAAGGATCATAGAAAACCAAACCAGCAAACCCTAGAAATCTATAGAATTAAGGCTACCAGAGGGAGAGAGAGAGGATGGAGAGCAAAGTATAGAAGGAGATCCAATAGACTATGAAGAGGTATGATGCCGTGTCTCTGAGTCATATACAGTGTTGTAAACCAGTGTTGCCTCAAAGAAAAAACAACCAAGCTCACCCCTAAGTGTATTCTGAGGTTGCTAAAACTTAGAAACCACTACCATCGATAAACTTCAAGGTATTTTCAAAAATTTGACTGTGTTTTTTAATATCGGTTTACATGCTAAATAGTTTTTACTGTCCTGAATGGATTATTTAGTTTTTCTGATTTTTGTGTATGTTATTTATAACTACCACCAATATGAAAATTAGACTAATGTCATGTTTTTGTGTATATGTTAATATATTTAATTATATGATATCACAAAATTACTTTCTCTTCCAAGATTTTAAAAGGTGACTGCCTCTTGGACCTTTCCAATTTTACTGATAATAGGTAAGTATTTAGCACTAATGTTATCTGGCATATTGTAGTCTGCCAATAATGATCTGTTGCACTTTGTTAAGTATAACTTGTTGCAGTTTGTTAAGTGTAACATACCAAGGTAACTGTTCCAAATTCAAGTTCCTTCTGTGATAGTGACATTGAATGTGTGATGTCACTAAGCCTTGTTGTTTTTCAGTACATTTATTTTATAAGAAACTTTTGGTACTTAATACATCTGCTATCCTGAGAAACTCAAGCAAAGCTAGCTACTTTTTTTTTTTTTTAAGATTTATTTATTTATGCATACAACAACTGGGGTACAGGCCAGGTGTGGATGGTGAGAGGATTTACCAGAGACAGAGCGGGGAACAAACAGGCAGATTGACTGAAATACACTGCTGAGGGGAGCAGTGGGCGAGTCAGGAGAGGTCTGCTGCACCATGTGGGTTGATCCCTGGCCGCCTGGGACTCGAATTCGTGCTGCAGTGGCTGCAGAATGCTTCATAGGTTGTATCTTTTTTTTTTTTTTAAGATTTATTTATTTATGCATATAAGAGCTGGGGTACAGGCCAGAGATGCGGGGGTGAGAGGATTCACCAAAGACAGAATAGGGAACAGAACAGGCAGACTGACTGAAACTCACTGCTGAGGGGAGCAGCAGGCGAGGCAGGAGAGGTCTGCTGCACCATGTAGGTTGCTCCCTGGCCAGCCGGGGATCAAATTGGTGCTGCAGAGGCTGCAGATTGCTTCACAGAGCAGTGCTTAATCCCTTGTGCCACCAGGGAGGCCTGCATAGGTTGTATCTTAACCCCTTGCACCACCAGGGAGGCCCCAAAGGTAGCTGCTTCTATGTTTGATTTTATATTCTTATTTAATCAAATAATGTCAAATTCAGAATGTGCTTGTATATTTCAAAGCTGCTACTGTCTCCTCAATGATAAGATCATCATTAATTAGGTTCAATTGGTTTTCAGATAAAGTATATATTCTCTTTCACTTTTCAAAGTAATTTATTAATGTTTATGTATGTGGATGTGAAGAATGTCCCTATTAGATAGGAATGTTTGATATCATTAGATAGGCAGAGTTAACAAAAAAATTAGAACCATCCACTTTTCCACGCTGTAGAGTCTAAATTTATCTTCAAGATAAATGCATTGTGCAACTTAGTTTTATTCTAGCAGGCTAAAAGCATTCTCTTTTCAGCAAAGCAGTGAACAAGGAATATGAAGAGTATGTCTTAACTGTTGGTGACTTTGATGAGAGGATCTTTTTGGGAGCAGATGCAGAAGAGGAAATTGGAACGCCTCGAAAGTTCACTGGTGACGCCCCAGTAGGGAAATTGACAGCACAAGCTAATGTGGAGTATAACCTTCAGCAACACTTTCAAAAAGTAATATAACCTAGCCTGGCTTCAATCTTGAATAATCTTTTTCTCTCTGTGTATGATTCTACTAACAGCAGAAGCATCTTTCAAGTTAAATCTTGAGTTTCTTCTACTAATTCATATTTCCCATGAAAACCTTAAAAGGTAATTTTTAAAACTATGTCACTTAGTATTTTTACCTTATTTTTCTATTTTTTCATATTTTGAATGTATTTTCCCACAATACCTGAATTTTTCAGTAGGGTATGTTTCACTGAACCCAAAGGATTTATAATTTCTTACCATTCTTTATATCAATTTAGCCACTGTTCTGTTGATTTAAAATGTAGTTTGTTTTCCTCCCCATCACAAACTGTGTTTTTCCTGAACTCCAGCCATATAACTTTGGACTTGATCATATGTGGCAAAGGCTTAATTCTGTATTTATGTGTAAAATGGTTTGGAGGATGAAGTCTAATGGAAAATTCAGCAATCTAGAAGTCATAGATAACTGAAGTTTTTAATCCAAATTCTCCTTTGTCAATTTAGGTTTTTTTTCTAATGTCACTATGCCTGTTTTCTGATATGTAGAATGAAAGTGTATGTATTTCAAATGAGTGTTGTGAAGATTAAATGAAATTATAGATAGAAAGTACTTTGAAAAAATGTTACTCAAATGCAACAATATTAAATACATAATGAGGGGGGTGGTGACTTTTTTAATCTCACAGATTTTTCTTTTCTAACAGAAAACGTCATTTGCACCTTCTACGCCACTGACAGGACGGCGATATTTACGAGAAAAAGAAGCAGCTATTACTCCTGTTGCTTCAGCCACCCAGAGTGTGAGCCGGTTACAAACTATAGTGGCTGGACTGAAAAATGCACCAAGTGAACAACTTACAAATATTTTTGAGTAAGTCCAATACTATTATTTTTCTAAATGTCTCATTTGAATTAGATTATGTATACCATTCTGTTTTCAGTATATTCAGAATTCTTGAGATAGTGCTTTTTATATATACATAAAAATATATAAGTTTTATTATACATTTCAGCACAAAGCACGTTGATCTAAAATCATATGCCTGTTAAAGTATTAAAAATTATATATCTTGAAGGTGTGTAGCTCTGGCAGTTCACTCTTATAAATACCCCTAAGTTATACATTACTGTTTTTCTTTCTACATTGACTTTAAATGGGTTCAGTCTAAATGTACATCAAATGATACAACTGATGCAATGGATGGTGCAACCATAAAATGGAATTAGATCCACTTGTTTAAGAAAATGCATGTTTCCTAATAAAAATGGTAGGGTGAAGCCAGATCAGAGAACCATCTTTCCTAACACCAATGATATAAGAGTAGTGAAGATCAGCAAACTGTTTCCCAGCAACAATCAAATGAGGGATATGATCTTATGGTATAAATTTCCAAAATGGTAGTAAATAAAGAAAATAAATGAACCTGGTATGCCCAGGGTATATAGGACCTTGAAAATGCTCAAGGTGTGGAGAGAAGTAAATGGGGTGAGTAGGCAGATAGGTAAAAGCTCCTCCTCAACTGAAAGTCCCTATATACCACACCAGGGTTGCATCAGAGATATGAAAAACTCCAGGAGCTTCCATTTTCCAAGATTTCATGCTGATTAGGGAAACAGTTCTCATAGAACTAGAATATATCCCTGACTGGTACATTGAACTCTAGAATGTGGGGGAATTTAACAAAGTCTCAGAAGAGAAAGCAAAGCCCTGGGCTTCTATCAAAAATGGAGCATAGTACCATATAAACTACTCAAACCTTCATTCTGCAGAAAAGTGAACAGAAGACTTCCCAGCCTCAAACACAGCTCAGATAATAAGCAGATATACAGATAAGGTAGAAAGACTGTCAGGAAGATCTACCCTTATTGTATTTGAATAAATAGGTCTGTGCTGAATTACCCATTTAAGCACAAATTTTTTTTTTTAAGATTTATTTTTATTTATCCATACAAGAACTGGGGTATAAGCTAGAGGTGCAGGGGGAGGGGGGGTGGTGAGAGGATTCACCAGAGACAGCGGGGAGCAGAACAGGGGTATCCACTGAAATACACTGCTGAGGGGAGCAGTGGGCAAGACAGGAGAGGTCTGCTGCGCCATGTGGGTTAGCTCCCTGGCTGGGGATTGAACTCATGTTGCAGTGGCTGGAGATAGCTTGATAGTGCCCTCACTTAACCCCTTCCACCACCAGGGAGGCCCCAAAAATCAATTTATTAAGAAGTGGTAAGGGGGTCTTCCTGGTGGTGCAGGCAGTTGAGCTCAGCACTGTGAAGCTGTCTGCAGCCTCTGCAGTGCTGGTTCAATTCCCGCCGACCTCGGAGCAACCCACATGGCAAGCAGACCTCTCCTGTCTCGCCTGCTGCTCCCCTCAGCACTGTACTTCAGTCAATCTGCCTGTTTTGTTCCCTGCTCTGTCTCTGGTGAATCCTCTCACCCTCCTGTGCATCTGGCCTGTACCTCAGCTCTTATATAAATAAAATAAATCTTAAAAAAAAAAGGGCCTCCCGGGTGGTACAGGCAGTTAAGCGCTCCACTGTGAAGCTGTCCCCAGCCTTTACAGCACGTGTTCGATTCTGGCTGGCCGGGGAGAATCACATAGCAAAGCAGACTTCTCCTGTCTCGCCTACTGCTCCCCTCAGCAGTGTATTTCTTCAGTCTGCCTGTTCTGTTCCCCGCTCTGTTTCTGGTGAATCCTCTCACCCTCCCGCGCATCTAGCCTGTACCCCGGTTCTTGTATAAAAATAAAATAAATCTTTAAAAAAAAAAAAGAAGTGCTAAGGAAGGTAACTGCAAACATTTTATAGCAACAAGAAAAAAGAAGGAAACAAAATTCAAAAGACAAAAAACCTAGGAACCAATAAATGGGAAGTTGATCCATGAACCTGAAGTGTTTTTTTTTTTTTAATATTTATTTAATTATACAAGAACCGGGGTACAGGCTAGATGCACGGGAGGGTGAGAGGATTCACCAGAGACAGAGCAGGGAACAGAACAGGCAGATTGACGAAATACACTGCTGAGGGGAGCGGTGGGCGCGACAGGAGAGGTCTGCCGGGCCTTGTGGGACCCTCGCTTGCTGGCCGGGATCAAACCAACATTGCAGAGGCTGCGGACAGCTTCACAGCGCGGCACTCAGTCAGGGGAGGCCCTGAACCTGAAGTTTTAATATTGTTAAAATAACCGTATTACACAAAGCAATCTACAGACCCAATGTAATTTCTGTCAAAACCCCAATGACTTTTTCTTTTTAGAAACAGAAAATAAATTCATAAAATTTATTTGAAAATTTATTTTTAAGATTTATTTTATTTATGCATACAAGAACTGGGGGGTACAGGCTGGAGGTGTGGGGTGTGAGAGGATTCGCCAGAGACAGTGGGGGAACAGAACAGGCAGATTGACCAAAATACACTGCTGAGGGGAGCAGTGGGCAAGCCAGGAGAGGTCTGCTATGCCATTCGGGTTGCTCCCCGCTGGCCAGGGGATCAAACTGGTGCTGCAGAGGCTGCAGACAGCTTCATAGGTTGCATCTTAACCCCTTGTGCCACCAGGGAGGCCCATTCATCCAGATTTATTGACGTATAATTTATATATAATAGTCATCCATTTTACTGAACAGTTATGAGGTTTCACACATGCATACAGTTGTGTAACCATCACAATCAAGATAGACTAGTTCCGTTCCGTTATCCCCTCTTTGTAATTGAGCCCTGTGTCACACCCATCCTCTGGCAATGACTGATATGTTTTCTGTCCTTACAGTGTTGCCATTTTTTGGAATGTCGTATAAGCAGAAACATAATACAGAGGTCATTGACTACTCTGGTGTTGAAATTCTAAAACAATCTACCAAATAATTGTATAATATTTAAAACTAGACTTCTTTGAAATACATTAGGTTTACATGTCTAGGTGTATCATTGAGAATAGACCTTTGGTCACTAAAAACCATGCTAATTCTTCAAAGAAGAAATGTTGGTAGTCTGGATTTTTTTCCCCAAGTAATTAGGTTCCTCTTGCATTTTATAGATCTTGTATGCGTAATCCTATGGAAAACATTATGAAAATAGTGAAAGGAATAGGAGAGACTTTCTGCCAACACTATACTCAATCAACAGATGAACAACCAGGATCTCACATAGGTAAGAAGATAAAACTAAAGTTGGCAAGCACTGAAAATAGTTTGTCCCCCTACAAAGTAGAAATCCAAGTTTTCCCTTCTTTACTATTCTTAATATTTAAGATTTGAGTTTTTGTAAGTTTTGTTTTTTCAACCTTTAATAGCTGCATGTCATTAACATATTTTCCTTTTATTCTGCCTGTAGACTTTGCTGTAAACAGACTAAAACTTGCAGAAATTTTGTATTATAAAATATTAGAGACTGTAATGGTTCAAGAAACACGAAGACTACATGGAATGGATATGTCAGTAAGTAAATTCATTCTCGCAGCCACTGGCAAAATCCAAAAATCCTAAGCTGAAACCAGTGTGGTTGAGAAGCTATATATGGCATTGTAGGGGTCAGTAATCAATGGCAATCTTAGCCAAGATGACATATTAGGGCCTCCCTGGTGGCGCAAGGGATTAAGCAGTGCACTGTGAAGCAATCCGAAGCCTCTGCAGCACGAGCTCAGTTCCCCAGCCAGCCAGGGAAAAACTCACATGGCAAGGCAGATCTCTCCTGGCTTGCCCACTGCTCCCCTCAGCAGTGTATTTCAGTCAGTCTGCCTGTTCTGTTCCCCACTCTCTCTGGTGGATCCTCTCACCCCCCGCATCTCTGGCCTGTACCCCAGTTCTTGTATGCATAAATAAATAAATCTTAAAAAAAAAAGATGACATATTAGTTGATCTTAGTTGTCTTTGGTACATGGAGATGTTACCATCTCTGGGCAGAAATGTGAGATACATAAAATTTGTCTTTGGTTCACCATTAGTAAGTATGCTTTCCTTTCAGTCTTTTTTTTTTTTTTTCCATTTTTAATTATTTATTTATGCATATAAGAGCTAGGGTACAGACCAGCGATGCGGGGGTGAGAGGATTCACCGGAGACAAGAGTGGGGAGCAGAACATGCAGATGTACTAAAATACACTGTTAAGGGGAGCAGTGGGTGAGACAGGAGAGGTCTGCAGTGCCATGTGGGTCAACTCCTTGGCCAGGGATCAAACTTGTGCTGCATTGTCCACAGATAGCTTCATAGTGCTGCATCTTAACCCCTTGCACCACCACCGGAAGGCCCCACCTTTCAGTCTTGTTCTTCATTCCCAGCTAGCTAATAATGAAACAAGACAGAATGGTAGTAAGTCTAGCAACCTCAGGTCATTATGTATGTAGCATTAGGAAGTCTCAACCATTGGTGTCTTTAAAACTTTTCTGAAAATTTTAAAGATTATTCATATATACAAGAACTGGGATACAGGCCAGAGGTGGGGGGATGGGGGTGAGAGGATTCACCAGAGACAGAGTGGGGAACAGAACAGGCAGATTGACCGAAATACACTGCTGAGGGGAGCAGTGGGCGAGTCAGGAGAGGTTTGCTGCGCTATCTCAGTAGCTCCCTGGCCGGGGATTGAACTTATGCTGTAGTGGCTATGGATAGCTTCATAGGTTTATAGGTTGTGTCTTAACCCCTTGTGCCACCAGGAAGGCCCTCTGAAATATTTTTACTTCTTTAGAGAAGCATCTGCTAATCTCTTGCCTATCTGTTGGTGGTATGTAGCAGAACAAAGAAGGGAAACTTGGTCTCAAATTGAGTCTGCAATCTCTCACCTAAAACCATAGTATGTTTTCTGTCTGGTGTTCTCAAGCACTTCGTTGCTCTAATTCAGCCTCTGTGGAAAATAATTCTTCAGGTCCCTGTTGGGTTGAACTAGAGGCCTTATCATCTGACTCCTTATAGTTTTGAGGGTTGGGTGGGGGGACCTGAGGACTTCTAACTACTGCAGATTTTCAAATCCTCCAGCCTTGTCAGCCTCTGCCTAACCTGTTTTCCATTTTGCCTGTGCCCTCCATTGCTGTGTTTTTCCCAGGTGCCTAAAACATTTATTTGAAGTATGTCTCTCGAGGCCCTTATGTTTAAGCATCCTACTTTCTGCTAAGTAATTTGTCATTCTCCCATGTACTGTCAATCTTCATATATTACTTTTTGCTGTTACAGATGATTACTGGTTTTTTCCAACATTATTTTTTATTTTAGTGCTTTCTAATAAGCTCATGTTGACAAAACAGCAACCATAAAATTGGCATAATAAAAAAGGAACAAATCTTAGTACTTTCATGTTGATGGGAATGTTTTCTATTTATTATTTGCTCAAATTTCAAAGCAGATTGTTGTGTGTGACTCTTAAATTTAAGATCTACCACGGAGCAAGATTATATAAGAACATTCCTTACCAGGGCCTCCCCTGGTGGCACAGCGGTTGAGCGCTGGGCTGCAAAGCTGTGCGCAGCCTCTGCAGCACCAGTTCCATCCCCGACCACCGGTGAGGGTCCCACATGGTGCGCAGACCTCTCCTGCCACCCGCTGCTCCCCTCAGCAGTGTACTTCGGTCTTTCTGCCTGTTCTACTCCCCGCTCTGGCTCTGGTGAATTCTCTCACCCTCCTGCACTTCTTACTGTACCCAGTGCTTGTATAAATCAATCAATCAATCAATCAATCAATCTTTTTTTAAAAGAAATTATTTAAAAAAAAAAAAAAGAACATTCCTTACCGGTTTGAGAATACAATGTACAGTTATTTTGTTTATTTCTATAGTCTTTATAAAATGGCAAAGAATGAAGTTACTGAAAAATAATAAATTGGCTCTTTCTCTTCTTCAAGGTTCTTTTAGAGCAGGATATATTTCATCGTTCCTTGATGGCCTGTTGTTTGGAAATTGTGCTCTTTGCTTATAGCTCACCTCGCACTTTTCCCTGGATTATTGAAGCTCTCAATATGCAACCATTTTATTTTTATAAGGTGAGATGAGAGCAAAGTTCTGTTATGGTATACCTCACATAAACATTCTATTTATTTTAGAGCTGAAAATAATTAACTGTAGTGATATCAGGAAAATACTTCCAGAGGTATTCTGAAAACATATATTCCTTTTGGGTAGAATCAAGCACAAAAGGGAGAAGATGAGAATAATAAAGCCAGCCTCATAGCTTCAGTTCATTTTCCATTGCTGACTTGCAAATTTATCAGCAAGTAAGTATTTAACTTTGAACTTTCCGTGTTTACAAATGGAAGTCACTAGTCTGTTAAGTAGATGCATGATGAAGAGCAAAAACACTTTCTCCCAGGAGAAAGAAAATGTCTAAAATTGTGATCCTGGTCTACCTAATGAAACTGTAATAACAGATCATGCCCCTTCCTCAAATTTGAGCTGAACATGAGTCTTATTTTCCCTTTTTCCCTGCTAAAACTGCTTTTATTAACTTTTCTTATAAAACATAGAGGTTACTGCTATGATAACATTTAATGCTCCTTAGTGTCTGAATTTAAGACTGATGCTACTATTACATTTAATTGGCATGATTTAATTAATATTTTGTTATATGTGTTACTTTTAAACTATTAATGATAAAAAAGTTAGTTTGAAGAGTTAAATTTTTTCCCTAAAATTATAGAAAATGCAGATAATTGGAAGTCTTATCTGTTTGAATTGTTGACTGAATGGGATTTTAGTTTCCTAGAGGAAATTGCTTCTACATAGTAAGTCTAATGTTAATGTGTTAGTTCAGATTTCCCACTAGGAAATATATATAATTTCATTCAAGGATAACATTAAATTTTGTCCTTAACTAAAGCAATTTGTTTTTACTTGTAACATCCTTTTTTCATTTAAGAAGCTAAATGCTTTTGATTTTTAATAATGTAAATAATATGTATTCCTTGAAGAAAACCAGAAAATATAGTTAAATATAAATATTAAAATCACATGTTATCATTATAAATAAGAGATGAATGTATGTGGTTATTATAAGTTAATAGTAATTACAAATAATCATTATTGATATTTTTGTATGTAAACTAATAAACCTTCCCCTTTTTTTCACCCAATGCTATGTTTTATTCTCAAATCAAGTTACATGTTACCTTCAATTCTTTGCCAGTCTACTGAGGTTTTAAGTATAAGTTAGCCTGTTAATTAAAAATCAAGACAATAGTAGTACTGGCGTAAGCATGTTTTATTTGGTCACTGGGCAGGATAGATATTAAAATAGAATTGTAGTGTATATAAGTAAAGTTCCTTTTGTAAATACATTATTCATTCTGTTCTTTTGAGCTCATTGGGAAGAGTACTCTGAGATGGGGCAATAAATTCAAAATAGCACTGTATTGGGACATGCTAAGATCTGACTTGTATCACTGTTGTGTGTTGACCAATTTCTACCTATCATTGTCTCAGTTTCCATGTATAAAATAACACATGAAAAACAGAAATGTATATGAAAGTATTTGAAGATACCAAAAACTCCTTCATAAATTAAAATGTTTTTAATAAGCCATGGAATTATGGTTCAAAGTTATCTTTGGTTCTGTGTTATTACTATGACCAGAGCTAGCCATATACGCAAGCCAGGTATAGAATTGACTGCTTAAGAACACATTGCCATCTCAATTTTCTCTTCTTCAGGTTATTGAGGTGGTGATCCGCTCTGAGGAGGGGCTCTCCAGGGACATGGTAAAACATCTGAACAGCATTGAAGAACAGATTTTGGAGAGTTTAGCATGGAATCACAATTCTGCATTGTGGGATGCTCTTCAGGCTTCTGCAGACAAAGTTCCTACTTGTGAAGAAGTGAGTCAGGGCTAGGCTGGTAACTAATGTTATTTTGTAAAATAACAGCTTTCTTTACAAATAATTGACATACTCTACAATTCACCCATTTAGAGAGTACAATTTAGTGGTTTTAGTATACTCATAGATATGTGTAGTCATCAGCACACTCAGTTTTGAAACATTCATCCCTTCAAAAAGAAACTAATCTTTAGATAGCATGTCACTGTTCCCTCTAGCCGTAAGTAGGTGGTAATCTACTTTTGTTGTAGTGATTTGCCTATTCTGAACATTGCATATATGAAGTCATAAAATATGTGATCTTTTGTTATTCTTTCACTTAGCATAATGTTTTCAAGGTTATGTTGTAGTGTATGTCAGCACTTCTTTTTGTGGCATAAAACTCCATTACATGAATATACCACTTTTTTTTTTAAAGATTTATTTTATTTATGCATACAAAGAGCCTGGGTGTAGGCCACAGGTGCGGGAAGAGAGGTGAGAGGATTCACCAGAGACAGAGTGGGGAACAAAACAGGCAGATTGACTGAAATACACTGAAGGAAGCAGCAGGCAAGACAAGAGAGGTCTGCGCCGTGAATATACCACTTTTTTTTTTTTTTTTTTTTTTTTTTTTTTTTTAAAGCATATTCTTTTTTTTGTTTTATAGAGGCATGCTTTATTTATTTATTTATTTTGTTTGTTTGTTTTGTTTATACATGCACTGGGTACAGTCAGAAGCGCGGGAGGGTGAGAGAATTCACCAGAGCCAGAGCGGGGAGCAGAGCAGGCAGAAGGACCGAGGTACACTGCTGAGGGGAGCAGCGGGCGGCAGGGGAGGTCTGCGCGCCATATGGGACCCTCCTCCGGTGGCCGGGGAGCAGCCGGGGATCGAACCGGCGCCACAGTGGCTGCGGGCAGCTTTGCAACCCAGCGCTCAACCGCTGCGCCACCGGGGAGGCCCACCACTTTTTTTTTTAAAGATTTATTTTATTTATGCTTACAAAGAGCCTGGGTATAGGCCACAGGTGCAGGCAGAGAGGTGAGAGGATTCACAGGTGCAGGAGGAGAGGTGAGAGGATTCACAGGTGCAGGAGGAGAGGTGAGAGACAGAGTGGGGAACAGAACAGGCAGATTGACTGAAATACACTGCTTAGGGAAGCAACAGGCAAGACAAGAGAGGTCTGCTGCACCATGTAGATTAGCTCCCTGGCCAGGGATCGAACTCATGCTGCAGTGGCTGCTGATAGCTCCATAGCACTGAGACCTTAACCCCTTGCGCCACCAGTGAGGCCCGGTATACCACTTTTTTAACACTTAATCAATTGATGGACATTTGAGCTTTTTGCACCTTTTGGCGATAATTAATACTGCTGTTGTGAACATTTATGAATGGGTATTTGTGAAGACATATGTTTTTATTTTTCTTGAGTATTTGTCAGTAGTAGAATTGTTGGGTCCTGTAGTAACTCAGCTGAAGCTATTGGGCCAGACTATTTTCCAAAGTGACTGTACCATGTAACATTCCTATCATCAGTGTATGAAGATTCCAACTTCTCCACATCTTCTCCAACACTTACTACTTGTTTTTTTGTTTTTTGGGACCCTCGCCGGCGGCCGGGGAACAAACCAGCGCTGCAGAGGCTGGGGGCAGCCTCGCAGCCCAGCACTCAACCGCTGTGCCACCAGGGGAGGCCCATCTTATTGTAATTTTATTTGCATTTCCCTTATGGCTAATAATGTTCAACATTTTTTCATGTGCTTATTGGCCATTTGTATATCTTCTTTGGAGATATATCTGTTTAGATCTCCTGCCCATTTTTTTAATTGGGTTATTTGTTTTTTTATTATTGAATTGTAGGAGTTCTTTATAATTTTCAGCTACAACTGCAAAGCTTTTCTCTCCTTCTATGGGATGTTCTTGATGATATCCTTTAGAACACAAAAGTTTTCATTTTAATGATGTCCAGTTAATATTTTTCCTTCTGTTTCGCGCTTTTGATGTCATAGCAAAAAAACCACTAATCCCATTATTTAAATTTTTTTGAATGTTCATATAAGGAAATATATACTTCATTTAGTTATTTAAATTTTTAAAAATCAAAGATTTGTGCATAATACACCCAAATCACACATTTAACAGTTTAGTGTTATATGAGAAAATGAGTTTTTTCCCTCTACCTCATCTGTTTCTTTGATCTTTTGCAGTAGATTGTGTGTAATTGTGATGTTCACTGTTGATCAATATTTTCATTGTAGAATCCAAATAATGGAAAGCTCTAAGTCTGAAGGAAAAGGATTTGAGTTGAACCTCTTGGTTTATTACTTTGTAGTAGTGTATATACTTGGGCAAATTTTATATTTTGAGCCTCAATTTTCTCATCCCTACTTGGAGAATAAGTGCCTATCTCATAGGTTTACTCCTGTGGTCAATGAACTTAACTAAATTATATGATTAAATGAGATGAAATCTTTACATATATCAAGCAATATTAATTAAGTACTTTAGGCAAGTTGTTATATTTTATGAAGGTAAGAGAAACAAAACAGTAGAAGTAGTTAAAACTTTTTTCTCATTTTACATCAGTGGATTTATATATATCTAAAGCAGAGGGATTTTGTTTTCCACAGGTTATATTTCCAAATAATTTTGAAACAGGAAATGGGGTAAATGTACAGGGACATCTTCCCATGATGCCAATGTCTCCTCTAATGCATCCAAGAGTCAAAGAAGTTCGGACTGACAGTGGGAGTCTTCGAAGAGGTAGATTCAACATTGATAATGAAAAATAATTAAAGATTTTTTTTTTCAGAGAAAATTTCAAGTCCTGCTAATATATTAAGAAATCTGATATTTTTATCAGAATTTGAAGAGGAATTTAATGCTTATGCTTGTGTGATTCACTGTATACTTTTTAATATTAAAGTAATAAAATTTCCACTCTGGCTTTTTAACTGTACCTTTTTTAAATAGATTATTAATCTATTGTGGAAATACAGTATTTTCACTATTTAATGAACATGCACAATCTTTTCTAAGGCTAATGGGAAGCTATTTTTTTTTTAAAGATTTATTTATTTATGCATACAAGAACTGGGGTACAGGCCAGAGGTGTGGGGGTGAGAGGATCCATCAGAGAAAGAGTGGGGAGCAGAACAGGTAGATCCACCAAAATACACTGCTGAGGGGAGCAGCAGGCAAGACAGGGAGGTCTGCTGCGCCATGTGGGTCAGCTCCCTGGCCTGGGATTGAACACATGTCTCTGAGGCTGGCAGTAGCTTGGTAGTGCTGAGACTTTAACCCTTGCCCCACCAGGGAGGACCAAGAATGAAGGTGTTTCATTTTTTTAAAAACTTACAAATAGCTTACGCTGCTTGTTGCCTTCTTGTGTGATTTATAATACTGAGTGAGTATCTTTTTTGTTGTGTTCCTTTCCAAGTCTAGATCAATTTCCAACATTTTATCCTTTGTGCTCTCAGTGCTTTAAAGTATCTCAGAAAGTTCCTTTAATGTTAAGCTTTTTCATGTTGGTCATCTTCATCCTTTTCATCGTAACAACTTACATAGTGTAGTCAAGTTTCATTTTCTTGAACTTCACCTGACTGCGTATTTAATTTCTTTAATAGCAGCATTTTCAGTATTTCTATGGTAACCTGTTTATTCTAGAACTTCATTGACACATTTAATTTCACTTTTAACATTATTACTTTCCATTTCTTTGTTGCACTTTCATTTTTTTTATTGACAATTTCCTCTCATTTATATCTGGTTTTGTGAAATGTCACATGGATTTATCACAGAGACAGGAGGCAACATAACAATATGCTTTGCTGTCTGCATGAATTGAATAATTGATGTATCCTGACCAACTTTGGGTTGCCCTGTCCAGACTTTAAAAGAAATGACATGATTGATTGATCACTGATCGTGATTCACATTATGATGCAGATAATGATTTGAGAACTAAAGTTTGTAGTTTTTGTAGTTACTTGGTTTATATACCATAGCAATTGAAATTTGAACTGATTTGTTAGGGCTGTTTAATTTAAACTGCAGTTACTGAAATTCATGCATATTGGAACTGCACAAAGTGTGAACTCTGTGTGCATGTCAGTGACTATAATTTCTATGTATCTATTGCATATATATGTGTATATGCCTAGCAAGAGATCTGAGAACTGAGATCATGAAGAATGATTACAAAAAGGGAACTCTCAGACCTCCCTAGTGGTGCAAGGGATTAAGCTCTCCACAGCTGCTGCAGCACCAGTTTTATCCCAGCCAGGGAGATGACCCACATGGTTAGCAGACCTCTCCTGCCTCCCCCCTGCTCCCCTCAGCAGTGTTTTTCAATCAAGCTGCCTGTTCTGCTCCCCCACTCTGTCTCTGGTGAATCCTCTTACCCTCTGCACCTCTGGCCTACACCCCAGCTCTTGTATGCATAAATAAATAAATCTTTAAAAAATAAAAATAAAAGGTAATTCTCTCCCGGTGGTTGGATTTTGAATGAGTGTTGCTTTCCTCATTATATTTCTTTTGGTATAGTTTACATTTTCTTTTTTAATTAGGGTATAATTCACATATCATTAGATTCACTCTGAAGTGTACAATTTAGTGGTTTTAAGTATATTCACAAGGCAATACAACTATCACTGTTATCTAATTCCAGAAAAGGGCGTGGGTCACTTCCCTGGCCTGGGATCAAACTCTTGGTGCAGTGGCTGTGTATAGCTTCACAGTGCTGTGTCTCAACCCCTTGCACCACCAGGGAGATCCCATAATTCCAGAACATTTTTATCACCCCAAAAGGAAACCCAATCTTATAGCAGTAGTTCACTGTCTGTTTTACCCCTCCCCAAGTATCTGAATTGCTAATCTACTTCCTGTCTATGGATTTGCCTATTTGTGGACATTGCTTGAAAATGGAATCATATTATATGGCATTTGTGATTGGCTTCTTTCAGTTAGCTTATTTTCAAGGTACATCTGTGTATTGTAGTGTGTATCAGCATTTCATTCTTGATTATTATTTCATTATATGAAATAATACGCATGCCACATACGCATGCCACATACTGCTTTTTCATTCATTAGTCTATGGACATTTGGATTACTTCCACTTGTTAGCTATTACAAATAATGCTGCTGTGAATTTTCAGGGCATATGTTTTGTTTTGTTTTTTTTAAAGAAGAAAATGTTATTTTCTTATAGGAGCTCAGGCAAGAGAGGCAAATAATAGAAAATCCTTAGAAAACAATAGTATTAAACTTTTACTCTGGCAGAAAAAATACAATTTATTAATTTGTATATTTATTAAATTTTTATTGAGTTCCAGTGTAGATTTTCCAATACTCTGGTAGGAAAAGATCATTCCAGGGTGTTTGCAGCTAACTTCATGGCTGTAATATCAGTCCTTACTTGGAATGTTTGAACATCCATCACAGACAGATTCAAGAACTGCCTTGCATTTTTAGATAAAAAGCATCCAGGTAGATGCCTGTTAAGGGGTAACAGAAGCTACTGAAGTAATTTACTTTTTTTTTTTTTAGTGAAAATGGGAAGATAGCTGTTTTAATAACCCCCAGAATTCTGGAGATTTTTCTTATACCATGACTGTTACCTCAGTAATACAGAGAACTCTAAAATGATTGCCAGAGGTAAATTTTGTACTATTTAAGCATGTTTTGAAAACATACTACATGACTGTAATTATCTAGCAAATGTAAAAATAGTGAAATGCTTTAACTTTGAAAGCATACATACACACTCACACAGCCCCCCCACACAAACACACACAAATATATATATGTTAAGATATGTGTGTGGGCCTCCCTGATGCAAGGGGTTAAGTCTTAGCACTCAAAGCTATCAGCAGCCACTGCAGCAAGAGTTCGATCCCTGGCACAGCAGACTTTTCCTGTCTCACCTGCTGCTCCCCTCAGCAGTGTATTTCATTCAACCCGCCTGTTCTGCTCCCTGCTCTATCTCTGGTGAATCCTCTCACCACCACACCCCCCACCCTCTGGCCTATAACCCAGCTCTTGTATGCATAAATACATAAAATAAATCTTAAAAATAAAAAGACAGAATGCAAGTGAGGAAGAATTGTGGGTAAAGATAGAGGGTTGCAAGAGTCCAGGGGAATTCTTGTACTTAGTGGAGAGGGAAAAGAGGTCAGCTCTAGCAGATGGATAGCTCTATAGGAAAACATCATTCATACCTTTTTTTTTTTTTTTCTAATTTATTTATACAAGCACTGGGTACAGTCAGAAGCGCGGGAGGGTGAGAGGATTCACCAGAGCCAGAGTGGGGAACAGAACAGGCAGACTGATGAAATACACTGCTGAGGGGATCAGCGGGCGGCAGGCGAGGTCTGTGCTCCATGTGGGACCCTCACCAGCAGCCGGGGATCGAGCCGGCGCTGCAGAGGCTGCGGACAGCTTTGCAGCCCAGCGCTCAATCGCTGCGCCACCGGGGAGGCCCCTTTTATTTTTTTTTAATCAACACACTACTGTCTACTCTCATATTAAAGCAAATTAAGCAGAGTCATATCACCTTTACTCATCTTCGTCTAGTAGACTTATAAAAGATAATCCCATATCTACTAAATCAGAAAACCATAGCTACCACCTTAAACTTCTTGAAGGGGGATAAGAGGGGGTGGAGGAAGCAAAATTATGAACCAGATCACTGATTTTTTTTTTTTCCCTTCTGAGCTGTTATTTATTAGATAAGATGGGGAAACAAGCTAACTGGAGTACTTATTAAATGTAGTGATGATCTGGGCCTCCCAGGTGGCACAGCGGTTGAGCGCTGGGTTGCAAAGCTGCCCGCGGCCTCTGCGGCGCTGGTTCGATCCCCAGCTGTTCCCCGGCCACCAGAGGAGGGTCCCACATGGCGCGCAGACCTCCCCTGCCGCCCGCTGCTCCCCTCAGCAGTGTACCTCAGTCCTTCTGCCTGCTCTGCTCCCTGCTCTGGCTCTGGTGAATTCTCTCATCCTCCCGCGCTTCTGACTGTACCCAGTGCATGTATAAACAAAACAAACAAACAAATAAATAAATAAATAAAAAAAACCAAAAAAAATAAAAATAAAAATAAATGTAGTGATGATTTCATTCTATCTTTCATTTTCTATTTTACCTTGATATTTTGCTCCATTAACATAGGCAGAGGTTCAAGAACCAAAAAAGTGAGCTATCATAATTTTCACATTTTATTGTAATGAATTAATTTCATGTCTCTTTTTTTTACTAGACTTGATATGCTATGAGGACAGAGGCCATATTATTCACTGCAGGATGCCTAGTGCCTAGCATAATATCTTATCTGTTAAATGAATGAGAAGCCTGCTTTATTGTAATATACAGCAAACTTTTAAATTTATTTTTCTTTTTATTAGATATGCAGCCACTGTCTCCAATTTCTGTCCATGAACGTTACAGTTCTCCTACTGCGGGAAGTGCTAAAAGAAGACTTTTTGGGGAAGACCCTCCAAAGGAAATGCTTCTGGATAAATTTATAACAGAAGGAACAAAATTGAAAATTGCTCCTTCTTCAAGCATTACTGCGGAAAATATATCAATTTCACCCGGGCAGAGTCTTCTAACAATGGCCACAGCCATAGTAACAGGGACAACAGAACATAAAGTTACAGTCCCATTGCACGGTAACATTTTAATGCATTTTTCTATATTTTTTGAGTTGGATAAAAAAATTTAAGAAATGTCTTACTAGACTGGATCATGTTGTCTTTCTTCAACCTATAAAATTTTTTATTTTTTAGAGCAGTTATAGGTTCACAGCAAATTGAATGGAAGGTACAGAGATTTCCCATGTACCCTTTGCCCAGACACACAGCCCCCTGCATCATTAACATGAGAATTGGTATATTTGTTACAGTTGATGAACCTACATTGATATGGCATTATAACTCCAAGTCCATAGTTTGCATTAAAGTTGACTACTGTTATTGTACAGTCTACAGATTCTACAGATATCTGATGATACATATCCACCATTAATGTATTGTACATAAAGTATTGCACAAAATAGTTTCACTTCCCTAAAATCCTCTGGATTCTATAAATCTATAGATTTTTTTTTTAATCTATGCTGGTTTTTGAATTTTCATGTTTTATGTACTTACTGACCTCTTTGTTAGAATTTATTTTATATCTGACCTTATAAGTGTTTTGGGCAAAATTCTTGTTTGTTGATTAAAAACATCTCTTTAAGAATTCAAGAAAAGACAATATTGTTGTTTCCACTACAGAAATAGAAAAAGAATATCACAGCCTAGAATTACTGTGTTTGTGGTTCTTCTTTCCTTTTCTAATATATTCCTACGCATATACACAGAGAAAGAAATAATTGCTGCTTTTCTGGAGCACATGCAGTTTATTTCTAAGAGTAAGAATCTTGCTTGTACATTCAGGTATTGCAAATGATGCTGGAGAGATCACACTGATACCGCTTTCTATGAATACAACTCAGGATCCCAAAGTCAACAGTCCTGTATCACTTACAGCTGAATCGTTAATTGATGTTTCTCCAAAACATACCCATCTGACTAAGGCACAAGACATATATCCAGCTGGTATAAACAAACCAAAGAGAACTGGGTCCTTAGCACTGTTTTATAGAAAGGTATGTATTTTTATAGTATCTAAAAAAATCCCATTTGATCAGTGCAAGAAAGATTGAGTAACAAAGGGCAGCTTTAGCTGCTCTGTGTGTGTGGCAAAATATATAACAAAAGGTTAGTCATTTTAACCAGTTTTTGTACAGATATGTCATTAAGTACATTTACATTGTTGTGCAGCTTTCACCACCATCTGTCATCTTTCTAAACTAAAACTACCCATTGAACAACTCCCATTCCTCTCCTTCCTGTAGGTGCTTGGTAACAGCCATTCTATTTTCTGTCTATATGAATATGACTGCTCTGAGAACCTCATAAATAAAATCATACAATATTTGTGACAGGCTTATTCCACTTGGCATAATGTCTTTAAGGTTCACCCATCTTGTAGCTTGTGTCAGAATTTCCTTTATCCTTTGTCTATCCCCTCATCTGTAAAAGGGACATTTATTTTGTATCTACCTTTTTGTTACTGTGAATAATGCTGCTATGAACATTGGTGGGTACTTACCTATACAAGTCTGTGCTTTCAGTTCTTTTGGGTCTATATTATCAGAAATGGAGTAGTAGGTCTAAATTTAATTTTTTGAGATACTGTCACATTTTCCACAGTGGCCACACCATTTTACATTCTCATCAGCAATGCACAGGGTTTCCAAGTTCTCTACATCCTTGGTGTTATTTGTAATATTTTATATTTTTTATAATAGACATCCTAATAAGTATGAAGTGATATTTTAAAGCTTTGATTTGCGTTTCTCTAATGGTGATTTTGAGCATCTTTTCATGTGCTTGTTGGCCATTTGTATGTGTATCTTCCTCAAAGAAATGCTTATTCAAGTCCGTTGCCCATTTTTCATTTGCTTTTGTTGCTGAGTTGTAGAAGTCCTTTATTTATTCTATTACTTATCAGACACATGATTTGCAAATATTTTCTCCCCTTCTATGGATCGACTTTTCACTATTTTGATAGCTTCCTTTGTGGGAACAAGTTTTTAATTTGATGAAAACCAATTTGTGTATGCTCGGCTTTCTTGCTTTGTATTTTTGGGCTCATATGCAAGAAATCATTGTCCATTCCAATATGCAAATTTACTTCCTCTCACCTCTTTCATGACAATTCTTGAGAGACCTTGCATTTTCTTTCACTTCCCGTTGCCTTCTTTACTCTGTTCCTCAACTCTGCCCACCTCTTATGCCTAAGGACTGTTTTAAGTCAACTCCAAAATGTAGCATCTTCCCCATTTATTTCCTATTTTAACTTTCAAAATGGCAAGGCGTGGGCCTCCCCTGGTGGCGCAGTGGTTGAGAGCTGGGCTGCAAAGCTGCCCGCAGCCTCTGCAGCACCGGTTTGATCCCCGGCCACTGGCAAGGGTCCCACATGGCGCACACCCTCTCCTGCCGCACCTGCTGCTCCCCTCAGCAGTGTATTTCATCGGTCTGCCTGTTCTGTTCCCCACTCTGGCTCTGGTGAATTCTCTCACCCTCCTGCGCTTCTGACTGTACCCAGTGCTTGTATAAATAAATAAATAAATCATTTTTTAAAAAAAATGGCAAAGTGTACTACATTTGATAATGATTCTAAGATTGATAAAGATAAGTATTTCTGAATTTTCAATTCTCTATTTCAGAATCTATTTTGTCCTTTTCCTTCCATTTAATTGTAGCCCATATATCAACAAAGAATTGATAGATAGATTAGAAGGTAGAAAAAATTTTATGTTAAGAGAATTGTAAAGTCTATAAAAATTTCATATAGCCATGCCTTGAATCAGTGCAGCTATTATCCATTCTGTATTTAGTGTGATAGTAGCATTCTTTGCCTGAATAGAATTTACTATAATTTTATAATAGTGAGTTAATGGTCTAATGAATTTCTTGTTAGAGTCAAAAGTTTTCCAGAGTATGTGTATCTTTAAGGTATTAGATTAGCTCTGTAAACAACAATTAACATGTATTACTTAATTACATTATATAAATATTATTTACACATTTTTAATCTTTCTAACTAGACCTGTATCTTTTATCTTTCATCACAAATGTAAAGTTTTAGCATCTTTCCCACTGTTTCCTGTTTATTGTTTGGCCAGCTAGACCTGAAACAAAGAATTGGATGTAGAAAATTGGTTCACTGTAAAATGAATCACTGGTGGTTTTAGAGTCAACCACGTGTCTCTCTAGCCAATATAAGCTACTGAATAGCTTACACTTGTTTTTATACCTAATTTGTGGACTTTTTTTCCCTGCCAAAGATACTTCTCTGTAAGTGATGCCTTTTTAATTTTTCCTCCTGAACATTTAAATTTACAGACTTAAACAGCATAGTCTGGGTTAGTATTACCACACCAGGGTTACCAGTTCTTAAAACAGTAAAATGCAGTAGTCCTTGAATAGTTAAAAAACCTTTTAAAATTTTGCAGGACCTTTGGGGCATTTGCATTAGTAGTAATTCATATATTTGTGTATATGTAAAAGTTTCAGGACATTGATCAGAATTTACTCTGATGTACTTCAAAACAACCAAAACAAAAACTTAAGTATCATTTACTTTAATTTTTCATGTATTCTTAAAAACAATGTAGAATATAAGGGAAATTGTTTAAGTAATTTCACTTACTGAGTCATTTTTGGAGTCAGACATTTTAGTTCTTTATTACCTGAAATTTTAGCCTTTTGGGCACTCTTACCTGAGCTAAAACAAAAATTTCTGAACATTTGAAAAATTATGTATTCATAATGGTGTTGATGTAGCTAAATCCTGTTTTTTACTGTTTCTTACATTGCACAATTGGCAGTACAGAATAGCAGATAACATCTTTTCATAAAGAAGTTTTGAGGTGGTTTGTCAAAAAAAAATTGCTTTGGGTCTTCCTGGTGGCGCAAGGGGTTAAGCACCATACTGTGAAGCAATCTACAGCCTCTGCAGCACTAGTTCGATTCCTGGCCTGCCAGGGAGCAACCCACATGGCGCAGCAGACCTCTCCTCTCTCGCCTGCTGCTCCCCTCTGTAGTGTATTTCAGTCATTCTGCCTGTTCTGTTCCCTACTCTGTCTCTGGTGAATCCTGTCACCCCCTGCATCTCTGGCCTATACCCCAGCTCTTGTATGCATAAATAAATAAATCTTTAAAAAAAATTGCCTTAATCTATATTTTGCTATAACAGTATAGTACTCTAGTACTACAGAATAGAAATTTTTATGTAATTTAATATATCAACAGCCTAAATGTTTGTTAATGTTGGCCTGGAAACCCACATTAAAACAAATTTGAGAAATCAAGTATCAGTTTTTTGCATCATTGTGCTGTCTTCCATCTTAGGTCTATCATTTGGCAAGTGTACGCTTACGTGACTTATGTTTAAAACTGGATGTTTCAAATGAGTTACGAAGGAAGATATGGACATGTTTTGAATTCACTTTAGTTCACTGCTCTGATCTAATGAAAGACAGACATTTGGATCAGCTACTTCTTTGTGCCTTTTACATTATGGCAAAGGTATGTATAAGTTGGGAGAAGGTCTTTGTCCTAGTTGATTATATTTGAAATATGAGGTGAAGAATATGTTGCACTTGATTGTTAATTTGCTTTAAATGTCAACAGCCAGCTATGCCCACCATTGTTAGTTAAGTAGTAAATTCCAGCAACTGTATCTATTCACTAGATTCTCCATTTGTAATGATCAGTTTTCCCACTTCATAAGAATAATACATTGGCTATAAAAATACGGAAAAGATCTTAGAGACTATTTGTAGTAAAATAGCTCACCACATAATGTTAATAACAACAGTTCCACCCTGACCCCTGCGACACCTCTAGTCTGGTAATTTAAAATAAAATTGTCATTGCATTGTAGGTGAATACCTGAGGCTCAGAGGTAAAAGTAACTTGGCCAAAGTTGCATAATAAGTGGAAATCTAGAATCTTCTGATTCATAATCTGATATAAAATGACATCTAGACTGATTTCCAGTGACTTATTGCTGGTGACTTATTGCTCTTAGAAGAACATTTTACTATCTAATTGCTATAACATGTTTTAATTGCTATAATTTGTTTTTTAAAACTGATATCTGACATCATCTGGGATTATATTGCCACATTGGCTGTCCTAATAGACATACAGTTATTAAAACCTAACTTTTAAAACTCTTTGAGACAGAGAACATGTTTTCAAACTCCTTTGTGACTCTTCTCTTAAAATATTTCTTTAAAATCACAAAACAAAATAGGTAATAATAAGTGTTATTAATATCTTCTATATTTTCCAGAGAACTGTGAGACTTCAGGCTTTGTCATTTCTAGCTCATCATTATGGAAAACATGTTTAGTGCTAATGGACAGTGAAACAGAGGAAAGGATTAATTAAAGTGAACTTTATTAAAACAAATAGACCAGAAGGAATTCCTTTATGGATCTCTAATTCATTTTCTCCCTTTTGGCCACAACTGTGACTTTTTATCTAAGTATTTGAAGTGTTAAAAGCATAATCCTATAATAACTGCTCAGTTTTATTGTGAATCACCACAAGACATTTTCTCTCCTTACTTTCATTTTTTTTAAAGATTTATTTATCTATTTGTTTATTTGTTTATTTATTTATACAAGCACGGGCCTCCCCGGTGGCGCAGCGGTTGAGCGCTGGGTTGTGAAGCTGCACACGCCGGTTCGATCCCCGGCTGCTCCCCGGTGCCGCAGCGGTTGAGCGCTGGGTTGCAAAGCTGCCCGCAGCCTCTGCAGCGCCGGTTCGATCCCTGGCTGCTCCCCGGCCACCAGAGGAGGGTCCCACATGGCGCGCAGACCTCTCCTGCCGCCCGCTGCTCCCCTCAGCAGTGTGCTTCGGTCTTTCTGCCTACTCTGCTCCCCGCTCTGGCTCTGGTGAATTCTCTCACCCTCCCACGCTTCTGGCTGTACCCAGTGCTTGTATGTATAAATAGATAGATAGATAGATAGATAGATAGATAGATAGATAGATAGATAGATAGATAGATAGATAGATAGATAGATCTTTAAAAAAAAAATATTTATACAAGCACTGGGTACAGTTAGAAGCACGGGAGGGTGAGAGAATTCACCAGAGCCAGAGCAGGGAGCAGAGCAGGCAGAAGGACCGAAGTACACTGCTGAGGGGAGCAACGGGCGGCAGGAGAGGTCTGCGCGCCATGTGGGACCCTCCTCCAGTGGCCAGGGAGCAGCCAGGGATCGAACGGGCGCTGCATGGGCTGCGGGCAGCTTTGCAACCCAGCGCTCAACCGCTGCGCCACCGGGGAGGCCCAATTTACTTTACTTTTAAATAAGTATTTAAAAACTAATAAAACCTGAGACTTGCAGGGGATTTAGCAGATCTTGAGTTCATGAATCATTCTTTTTATAAGGAAATGCATTTTCAGTTGAGTTCTGCCATAGCAATGTCAGTGCTTTTTGATTAATGAAACTATTAGCTGAGTCCCCATAGGCCATAAAACCTGAACTTTAAAGGTAGTGAAAATCATAAATGGTAGTGGTTTTTAGTCATGAACTGGCCTGGGGTTAATGGCTCTCTGCAAGACTGCTCTCAATGCTAACTTAAATTGAAGTTTTCATTCAGAACAATTTTTCTGTTAAAAGCATTTTATAAATGCAGTTTTTATTTTCCCTAGGTAACAAAAGAAGAAAGAACTTTCCAAGAAATAATGAAAAGTTATAGGAACCAGCCTCAAGCTAACAGTCATGTGAGTTACATTATTTTTCCTCCTGTCCAAAAATAGATTTGTATTATTTTTCTGCTGACAAGCCATATAAAAGGTAAACTTCTTTCATAGTGTTAGTGTACTTCAGATTTTTTTGCTTAATGGATGCCTTTAAACTCTGGACAATTTCATTAAATGATAGAATGAGTAGAAGCCAGGAAATATGGCCATCTGACTCACACATATATTTGCATATAATTCTCCCATTTATTCATTTGTTAAGTGGATCATTTTTCATTAGAAAGTCTAGTGAAAAATACCTATGATAATATTTTTTGATTATATAAGTTTTGATTTGCTGATGATGCTTAAATCCAGTAAAATTTGAGGATTTGTCAACTTAAGTACAGCTTCTTTTGCCATCTGCTGAAAACCTTGTCTACATTTTTGAATAGGTGTCAAGCATTTCTGATAATGTTATAATAGCCATAGTGAGAATCCTGTACAGTCTTTTAGTAATGGAAGTGCAGAATGTTAGCATAATGACAGGACATAAAGTATGAATTAATGACTGCTAACTCTATGTTATTGTTACTGCCGTAGCTGAAGAACACAGGGTTAGGTTATCTTAAGACTTTGGCCATTCAAGAGCCTGGCTGCTCTGCACCAAGGGAGCATAATGGGCTCTTCTCTGGCTCCAGTGATCTGCCATCGTAGACAAGAAGAGATGTATTGGCTCAGATACCAGGCCCAGTACGGACAGTTATATGCCCTTCTAAGAGAGCCCCCCAAATAGTTTTCATTTCTTTACTTAAGCCCTAAAATTCACTAATAGTGATCTAGAGATATTAGAAAAGCCAGGTTAGATGTTTGTTATATCCATCAAAGAATATCAGGGCCTCTTCAGAAAAACCCTCAAAAGCAGAGCCTAGAGATGTCCACATTGTTCCTAAAGATGATTAAAATAAAATTAATATGGGTCAAAAATGAGCCAACTGACAACTTCTTAAATATCTTCTCAGTATGAATACTTATAGAATGAGGGTGAATGGATTATGCTTTGAGCTATCTTGGAAGTAGGAGAACATTTAGGAATAGAGAGGGTGACAGATTTTCATGTGGTCACCTGAAAGGAGATGGGGATAGGATAGGAGCAGGAAAATAAACCCCAATGACATTAAATGACTCTTCATGTAAGGAAATAAAAGGAAGGAAGAACAGATTCAGACCTTTGAAGTTGCTTTTATTTGGCAAAACCTGCTCATCAAAGTTTGATGCTACTTATATACTTAATTCTTCTATTCTACAGACTTCAACAATGGCGTATTTTAGATAGTTAGTCCTGTTTGTGTATCCCTCTTCTGCATTTCCCAGTCCAGTAACATTTTACCCTTGATATCACCCATACAAATGCTTTTTAATTGACTTGATAGTTTAGTCTCCCTATTTGGGTTTTCTTTACCTATGCCTCTTTGTACTCAGCAGTTCTTTATTTCCCTCACTGTCCTTTAGGTCTATAGAAGTGTGCTATTGAAAAGTATTCCAAGAGAAGTTATGGCATACAATAAAAACACACATAGTGATTTTGACATGACAGATTGTGGTAAGTTGCCCAATTTAACAATCATGTGTAACATAACTTTGATTATACTGTACAAACAAAGTGGCTACCAGGTAATATGAAGTCAGAGAGGTAGGTAAGGTTGGATAATACATTTGTATTTTGGAAAGAAGTAAGTTGGAGAAACATATGGGTCAGTACCTCCCTCCAAAGAAATTCTGTACTGCAGTAATTAATTTGTCCCGTTTAACTGTGTTTTAGCAATTTCCTGGTCTACTTACATTAATAAAACACATAAATCTGAATGACAGGGAAAGTAAGGTAGTCAGTGATCTGCTTGGGGAGACAATTATGAAACTATTCTATAACTATTCTGTCACTACCAGCAAGGCTGCCACCCAGTTGCTACCATCATACTAAAAGTTTAGGCACTAATTATTATTTTTTGAAGAAAGAAAAACCAAATAGTATTCTTATGTTGGTAAGTTTTGAAAATGCCTCTTTTTTTTTTAATGATTTATTTTTATTTATTTATGCCTACAAGCACTGGAGCGTAGGCCAGAGGTGCAGGGAGGAGGGGTGAGAGGATCCACCAGAGAAAGAGTCGGGAACAGAACAGGTAGACTGACTGAAATCCACTGCTGAGGGGAGCAGTGGATGAGACAGAGGTCTGCGTACCATGTTAGCTCCCTGGCCTGGTATTGAACTCGTGCCTCAATGGTTGGTGATAACTTGATAGCACTGAGACTTTAACCCCTGTGCCACCAGGGAGGCCTGAAAATGCCTCTTCTGCCTATCTCCTCCTCTTGTTCTTATCTCATCTTTCTGTTACTCAGTATGTATGTATGTATGTACCATGTTTTACTTAATTCCACAGTGTGGGACACTTCGGCTGCTTCCAATTATACACAACTTTATGAGGAACATCCATGTAGCGTAATCTTTGGTCCACATAATTAGGATAAATTCCTAGGGAAAACTGACTGTATCAAAGTCATTTTTTTAATTTATTTTTTTTAATTTTCTAACATTGTTGTTCATTTTTGTACAATATTTGATTTCTCGCCTCAGGTGTAGTCCCCATAAATCTCCCATCAGCACCTCACCCATGAGCCATTGCCATTGTCCCTTATGCTAGTCCCTCCCCTGTTCAAAGACATTATAAAATTACATAAATATCCATTATCATTATGGTATCCACTGGGACCTGAACTTAAGATCTTACCCCCAAAATCCTTTAATAATAATCTCCTAGATGGCCTCCTTGATGGCACAAGGGGTTAATTCTATGAAGCTGTCTACAGCCACTGTAGCACAAGTTCGATCCTTGGCCAGGGAACTAACCCACATGGCACAGCAGACATCTCCTGTCTCGCCCACTGCCCCCCTCAGCTGTGTATCTCAGTTGATCTACCTGTTATGCTCCCTACTCTGTCTCTGGTACTTTCTCTCAACCCCCACACCTCTGGCCTGTACTCTAGTTCTTGTAGACATAAATAAATCTTTAAAAAAAAAAACAAAAACATTGTTTTAAAATAATAATAATCTTCTAGAGTCTGACCTCATTTAAGGATATATAGGCCAAATTCAATTCTTTTAAAAGTCTGTTCAGATAACACATATTCTGGTTCCTGGAGCTATAGCTAGTTGCTCTAACCCAGATATATACACACCTAAGACAATCACCTTGAGAAGAACAATTCTGGTTTTATAGAAAATAGATAAACAATGTATAAAACAATACTATTTTAAAAACTGCACAGTTTATGGACCCTGAGCAGGTAGCTCAAAATCCCAGTAGTCTTTCCAACCTAACATAAAGGTTCACTCAAGGCAGATTCCAAGATTTCTATATATAGGATTATCTTAACCTTAAAGCCAGGATCAAACAATATGCATCAGAGTTTAGGGCTGGGCATCTTCCATGATAGTAAGCCCCAAAGACCTCATTGGTTCTCTCTTTTATGCTATTATGGTTAGTTAGTCTCAGATATTTTAACCAAAATCATATTTTAAATTCTTCTAATTTCTCCAACATAAGCCAATTTTTAGCATTATGTATAATTAATAAATGGTCGCTATTTTCATTGATAAAAAATCATTTCTGACTTTGAGTATGTTAATTAGCACAGCATTGGTCATTGAGATCTGCCTAACAGTAACCCTTACAGTAGCCTGTAGAGAATGAGCTTTCTGATTAAAACCCAGCTCACTACTCATGGACAATACATTGTTCATTGTTGTGTTAGTAGACACCCCACATTGGCATTCATTTTTTTCAAAGATTTATTTATACATACAAGAGCTAGGTTGGGGCCTCCCTGGTAGCGCAAGAGGTTAAGCACAGCACTGTAAAGCTGTTCGCAGCCTCTGCAGCACAAATTCAATCCCCGGGCGGCCAGGGAGCTGCCCACATGGCACAGCAGACCTCTCCTGTCTCACCCGCTGCTTCTCTCAGCAGTGTATTTCAGTCAGGCTTCCTGTTCTGTTCCTCACTCTGTTTCTGGGTAAATCCTTTCACACCACCCCCCGCACCTCTGCCCTGTACCCCAGTTCTTGTATGCATAAATAAATTAATCTTTTAAAAAAAAAAAAAAGAGAGAGCTAGGGTATAGGCTAGAGGATTGACCAGAGACAGAGTGGGGAGCAGAACAGGCAGACTGACTGAAATATACTGCTGATGGGAGCAGCAGGTGAGACAGGAGAGGTCTGCTGCACCATGTGGGCTAGCTCCCTGGCCAGGGATCGAACTTGTGCTGCCGTGGCTGCTGATAGCTTGTTAGTGCTGAGACTTAACAACCCTTGCGCCAAAAGGCCCTTATTAATTAAGGCGCCAAAAGGTATTATTAATTAGTAATTTTTTAATGTCCTTTTTTTAAAGATTTATTTATTTATGCATACAAGAACTGGGGTACAGGCCAGAGGTGGGGGTGAGAGCATTTACCAGAGTGGGGAGCAAAACAGTCAGATTGAAATACACTGCTGAGGGGAGCAGCAGGCTAGTCCGGAAAGGTCTGCTGTGCTATGTGTGTAGCTCCCTGGCCAGGGATCGAACTCATGCTGTAGTGGCTGCAAATAGCTTCATAGGTCGCGTCTAAACCCCTTGCGCCACCAGGGAAGCCCTAATGACCTTTTCTAAACTCATTTGTCTAAGACTTTATTCCTTAAAATTCTTCAATTATTGAAAGCTAGGTCATAACATACAACACAAAAACAGTTAAATTCTCTCAGTGGACAAAAATTGAGCACATTTTTATAGTGTTGCCTTTTTGAGGTCATGAGAAACTGCCTAAGTGTTACTGGAATGGTCTAAAAATTCTGAAGTTTTAGTATTGCTGTACTGGTCAAGCCCATAATATCTCAACATAACTCTGATTTATAAATAAGTTCTTGCCCTTTTTTTTTTTTAATTTTTTTTTTAAATTTTTATGCATAGAAGAACTAGGGTGTAGGCCCAGAGGGGAGACACTAGCTATAAACTGAACATTAGGATTCTTGTACATGGGAAAATAAAACTCTTTGAATACCTGTCACCTGCCAAGTATTTGCAGAAAATAAACACAAGCAATTCATCATTCTTCTTCCTTTCCACTTATGAAGATAAGCTTTACCTTTTAGAGTCTTTCCAACTTTCACAAAAAATCAGTATGATTATTTGCAGGCCCTTTTGTTATCTGAAGCTCAAGGTTTGCCTCTGCCAATCATATCTGGAGCTCAGTTTAGCTAAACTGTAATCCTCTAAGGGCCACCAGTCACAGTGAGCTCAAAAGGTACAATTGCAAAAAAATCTTGCTGCCGTAATATCTAGAGAAATGGAGCACCTACCTTAAGTTTAATGTCTGCATTTCTCTAGATTTCAATTTAATTATATGTAATATAGGTGAATTTCTGAATCTTCAAAAAACATAAATTGGGGCCTCCCTAATGGCACAAGGGGTTAAGTGTCAGCACTGTGAAGCTATCAGCAGCCACTGCCACTTGAGTTCGATCCCCGGCCAGAGAGCTGACCTACATGGCACAGCAGATCTCTCCTCTCTCACCAGCTGCTACCCTCAGCTGTGTATTTCAGTCAGTCCGCCTGTTCTGCTCCCCACTCTGTCCCTGGTCAATCCTCTCACCTCCCCACCCCTGCATCTCTGGCCTACACCCCAGCTCTTATATGCATAAATAAATAAATCTTTAAAAAATAAATAAAAACATAAATTGTTTTACATAAAGCAATTTTTTATATTTTAGAGTCATAATTCAAATCACCAACTTAAATATTAAAACATATAACTCTGAATTCTTTCAGCAAACTTGGAAGATGCTGCAAAGACACCTGAATGTTCCAGTGGACCAGTGAAAGAGGAAAGAGGTGATCTTATCAAATTTTACAATACAGTATATGTAGGAAGAGTGAAGTCATTTGCATTGAAATACGATTTGTCAAATCAGGACCATGGGGTATGTTTTATGTTTTACTTTATTAATATTTTAGCCTTAGTTGGATTATTATGGGTCTATTTTGCTAGATAAATGCTTCAGATTTAAAACCTAATGGATGATTTATATAGAAGAAAATATACTCGTAATTAATCAGAGTGATTGGGCCTCCCCAATGGCGCAGCAGTTGAGCGCTGGATTGCGAAGCTGCCTGCAGCCTCTGCAGCGCTGGTTCGATCCCCGGCCGCCAGGCGAGGGTCCCACATGGTGCGCAGACCTCTCCTGCTGCGCCCATTGCTCCCCTCAGCAGTGTACTTCGGTCCTTCTGCCTGTTCTGTTCCCCACTCTGGCTCCGGTGAATTCTCTCACCCTCCCGTGCTTCTGACTGTACCCAGTGCTTGTATAAATAAATAAATAAATCTTTAAAAAAAAAAAATCACTTAATCAGAGTGATTAAGGATATGATACAACCGAGACTAGAGGAAATCATCGAAATTTTATCCATACTGTGATTATGTTGCTAGAAACTATGTATGCATATGTGTAAGAACATGGAAAAATGAAAATAATTTATTCTGGTAATTTTTTTGTTTCAGATTTATATTGTCTAAGATAAAGAAAAAAGGAAATAATCATTAATAGAGGCAACATTAAGAAATTTTTTTTTAATTTATTTATCTATGCATCCAAGAGCTGGGGTATAGGCCAGAGGTACGGGGTGGGGTGAAAGGATTCACCAGAGACAGAGTGGGGAGCAGAACAGGTGGACTGACTGAAACACACTGCTGAGGGGAGCAGCGGACAAGACAGGCGAGGTCTGCTGCACCTGTGGGTCAGCTCCCTAGCTAGGGGTCGAACTTCTGCTGCAGTGGTTGCTGATAGCTTCATAGTGCTGAAATTCAACCCCTTGCACCACCAGGGAGACCCAACACTAAGAAACTTTTATGCAGGCCCTAAAACTGGTAGTACCAGCAGGCCTGTGAAAGTATTACCAGCACATAACCTGAGATTGGTTCACAGGATACAAGACTTTATTTATAAGAAAAAGGGACCTTAAAAAAGAGAGAAGGACTTAGTATAAGTTGCATCCAGCCAGTAACCATGTCTGTGTATATGTTTGTCTCTGGATTTCTGTCCTTGTCTCGCTCAAGGAATATAGTCTGTGAGTATCCTCAGGGGCCATGACTGCTCATCCTACTCCATCAGTTCCACCTCCCCCCTATCATGTGCTATATTGTGAATATCTCTATCATTAACAAATTGAAGTTATCTTTAAGTGAAATTGATGAATATTAAAAAGCCATCTTTATTTATTCTTGGACTAAAAACATTGTACAAAATAGTATAGAAAAGTGCAGTCCCTGCTCATCTATTTCTGAATCTTTTGTATTAGTCTTAACCATTTTATTAACAGACTAATTTTATATTGGACTATTCCTACTGGCTCATAGAATTCTCTGTCTCTCTGCTACTGCTTTGGTTGTGGGTATTTGTGTGTAGAAAAAGTCTTACTGCATGTGTTAGGACATTGATTATTCTTTATTTTCTGAACATGGACATAATGTTCCTATGTTGCGGACTTATTCCTGGCATCTTGCCCAGAATTCTTAGTACTTTATAAAGGATTTCTTGAAAGATATCCAGGAAAATAGTTTACCTCTTAACTGTAGCAACAGGAGGGGTAGTAGACCATTTCTTTGTTTTTTTTTTTTTTTCTTTGAGCAATAAATAAACTCTTCCAATATAACTGACTCCTCCTAAGTAGGAAATGCCAATAAGAATAAAAATATGGTGGGATTCAAAAAAAGCAAGAAAATGTTTTATCTTAAAAAAACTTTCGGTTATTTCAGATGGAAGCTCCACCACTCTCTCCTTTTCCACATATTAAGCAACAGCCAAGCTCACCACGTCGCATTTCCCAGCAGCACTCCATTTATGTCTCTCCACACAAGAACGGGTCGGGTCTTACACCAAAGAGTGCGCTCCTGTACAAGTTCAGTGGCAGCCCTTCTAAGGTAACGTACACACAAACTTCACTCCATAACAACATATGTACATATGTTAAAAATTGGATTTCATATTACCAATTAGTAATCTTTATTCTTGTTCTTTTTTTTTTGAAAAGTTACCACTAATAGATATGAACAATTACTATGGCAAGTTTCCTGTGATCAAGAGCAGTGTGTTCATTTAAGCTAGTTAATTGCTACTGTTGACATAGTACTGGGGAGTTCTCTGCAAGAGAACAATGTGTTTTCTTGCTCAAGCATGATCTTGAAAAGGGACTAGTAAGGCACTACCTGCAAGTGGTCAGACATAGGAGATACTAAGTTTTAAGAAAGGCTTCGGAAGTAAAAATTCATTTGGTAGATGGCAACCATAATAGCGAAAAAATGGAAAACAAAGGCCTGCCCTTATTTACAGAGGTAGCACTAGTTATCTCCATTTTTATTCCCGTAGAATAATGCTCTGACAGGGACATGATTGCTATTTTCAGATATTTCAAGGGCTGTCAAGCAGAGATGTTCAGTATAGCTTCAGACACAGTACCAACTAGAAGAAAATGCAGTGAGACAGATTATAGTTCAGACCAAAGGCAGTAGCAGCACCTAAACTCATTAGTTCCTCATAAAATTCCACAATCATCTGTTAAGTCTCCACTATACACTTAGAAAACAAAGTTGACTAATACATTACCTCACAGATTTGTATTTCCTCTTCATAGATGATTTCCTAAAAGGATGTTTAGAATAGATTCTCACATAAAATCTAAGGTGGGACCAACTGACTTCTAAGGCAGTGATCTTGAAACCATAGGTCAGAACCATCTGGGGGACTTGTTGAACATAGATACCTGTCTCACAGACCTACTGAATCACAAAGCTTTGTAGCCAAGTTCCCTAGACAGATGTGATGCATGGCTCTCAGGAACCACTTCTCTAAGGCCTTGCTATTCAGAAAGTGGTTTATAAACCAGCAATGTCAGCATTACCCGGGAACATGCTAGAAATGTAGAATGTCAGACTTCACACCATTGCCTCTGAATCTGCATTTTAACAAGATCTTAGATCATATTGAGCACATTACAGTTCAAAAAATAGTGCTCAAGGAGGAAGATCTCACACTTAAGGGAGCATCAGAATCATCTGGAAGAATTAATAAAACAGGGCCTCCCTGGTGGTGAAAGGGGTTAAGCACCGCACTGTGAAGCAATCCGCAGCCTCCGCAGCACGAGTTTTATCCCCAGCCGGCCAGAGAGCAACCCACATGGTGAAGCAGACCATTCCTATCTCTCCTGCTGCTCCCCTTAGCAGTGTATTTTAGTCAGTCTGCCTGTTCTGCTCTCCACTCTGTCCTGGTGAATCCTCTCACACACACACACCCCTGTCCCCCACATCTCTGGCCTGTACCCCAGCTCTTGTATGCATTAATAAATAAATCTTGGGCCTCCCCGGTGGCACAGTGGTTGAGTGCTGCGTTGCGAAGCTGCCCGCGGCCTCTGCGGCGCCGGTTCGATCCCGGCTGCTCCCCGGCCACCGCAGGAGGGTCCCACATGGCGCGCAGACCTCTCCTGCAGCCTGCTGCTCCGCTCAGCAGTGTACTTCGGTCCTTCTGCCTACTCTGCTCCCCGCTCTGGCTCTGGTGAATTCTCTCACCCTCCCGCGCTTCTGACTGTACCCAGTGCATGTATAAAACAACCAAACAAATAAATAAATAAAACATGCCTCTATTTTAAATAAATAAATAAATAAATCTTAAAAAAAATCATTAAAACATAGATTATTGGATCCCATCCCCAAAGTGTCTAATTCAGTAGGAGTAGGGTGAAGCTTAAGAGTTTACATACCTGATGAGTTCCTAGATATCTGCTGCATTTGGTCTGATGGCCACACTTGAGAATTACTGTCATAGGTAGATCCAAATTTTAAAACCACCTGAATAGATTAGGTCTAATCACCCTTTTTAGGTTGGAATACATTCAAAAAATAATCTTTCCTTCAGTGTTTAGCTCTAGATGGAGTATATAGGGCAGAAGAAAACCTCTTAGTTATTTGTTATTTCCTCTGTCTCCCCTTTTACCTATACATGTCCTCTATTTTTTCAGAGTTTGAAAGATATCAACAACATGATAAGGCAGGGTGAGCAGAGAACCAAGAAGCGAGCAATAGCCATCGATGGTGATACAGAGTCACCTTCCAAACGCCTCTGTCAAGAAAATGATGATGTTTTACTTAAGCGATTACAGGATGTGGTCAGTGAAAGAGCAAATCACTAGTGCTCTTCCTGTCTCTATAATAAAAGCACTTTCAGGTTGTTGGCAGGAAGTTGGGGCTCTTTCAGCCCTGTAGATGGTAAACGTCACTGGGTTATAAGAAAAATTGCACCAAAATTAAGCGCTTTTTTTTTTTAGCAACTAGCCCAGAATCTAGTTGACAGAAATGTATTTTGAATTGGATTGGAGAGGAATGTTTTAAGTGCCTTTTAAGTGTATTGATAATCTTAGAATTTTTAAGTATTTGTTCCTTGGGTTAGTTTTTAAGATGAAGAAAGAAGAAACCTTGTAATTTTTTAGCTTACTTTTTAAAAGAATCAAATCTCTCTCTTGTGCTTTGTTAATATGAGGGTAAGTATGTGTGCTTTGAGATATTTGTGTCCTTAATTTAATATTGCAGGTTGGTTCCCATAGCACCTGCACCATAGGTGATGCACAAGCCTGTCTCTGACCCACTGTAGTAATTCCACATCCAGATGCCATTACCATTCTGGGTTGTCTAGTCCCAACTTCTCATGCCCTTCCTCTCATTGAGCATAAGTAGATTTGTGCCTGAGCCTTTGCACTGCCCCCACTCTTTGCTTGCCAACCCCTAAGCTCTCTTAGCCTGGTTACACGTCTCAGTAAATGGGATGCTTGCTTCTTCTTTAAACTACAATCACTGTTTTCCAAATGCATGTTTAACTATGTATGATTATATAATGTAATTCTCAGAATTGGAAGCTGCTTCTCAAGTCAAGGAAATAAAATCAAAGTTGTAAGAAACTAAATTTTCTTGTGAGGTAGCACCATGATAATGTGCGAGATACTATTTTTGAGGTCATAAGGTCAGTCATTATCAGTGGCTAATTGATTCCCTAAGAATAGTTAAAAAACTTTTTTATAATCACATTAACATCACCTCCTCCTTTGTAATTGTAATATCCTTCAGTAAAACAGCTGCTTATTACTTCCCCCTATTTGTTCTCACTTATATTGGTACATTGTGAAGTTCCCATTATGGTTTAATCACTGGGGGGAGAGGGGCCTTAGGAAATTTCCCAGTATTAGGGATACAGCTTTCCAAAGAATCAGGTGTTCAATATTCACTTTTTCTAGTGTGTTTCCAGAAACTGGAAGGACATGAAGAAGCCATTCTTAATTAATTTTGAGAAAATGTTCTCAAATGTATATTTAACTGTAAACATTTTTAAAATGCAAAATAGTTAATTTAACCTATGTCTAACCATGGCTATATTGAATTAGTCTAAATTTTGACTGTAAATTGGTAATTACTATTATCAGGAATTTTATTTTTTAATTTTAAGAAAAATTACTTTGGTAATATTTTACTTTTCTGAAAATTGCATACTCTTTTTTGTGTAGTATCTACACATTATAAGCCAAATAACATGTCTTGAATCTTTGTACATATTTTTATGTAGCTATAACTATTATTATGTCACTTTCATCTGTCATAAATGAGCATGTGAACACTGACTATATGAGAATTCTGAATATGTTTTAGTAGTTTTCAGTACTAAATATCAATGTACATAAAATGGTTAATAAAATGTTATTTTTGAGATTGAAAAATTGCTTGTGCTTTTTTCTGTGTGACTAGAAGCAATTGTAATTGTACAGCCATCTAGAATCTATATTTCTTTAAATATCTGCTTTATATCTTTTAAATACCTTAATGTTACTTGAAAGTGAATGTTCCTCATGGTTCCCAAGAGCTAGGAAGAGAATGAGTACCTGATTGTATAATGGGTACATTTTAGGATGATGAGATTATTTTGAAAGTTGACATAAATGGTAGTTGCTTAAATACACTAAAGGAGACTAAATGGTATACTTTAAAATGTTGGATTTTAGGTTAATTTCACCTCAGTTTTTAAAAATGCCCTAGATATAGGGGCCTCCCTGGTGGCACAAGGAGTTAAGTCTCAGAACTATGAAGCCATCAGCAGCCACTGCAGCACCACAGCCACACTGACATCTCCTTGCCTCTCTCGTGAAACCATCCCTGAAGTTGTAAGAGCAGCCACCAGAGCCTCTACCTTGATCCTGGCCTTTTGGAGATTTTCCAATGATTGTTGAGGGCCTACAGCCAATTTTTGTAATTTTTTCCTGATATCAGGGGCTGTCTGTAGCATGAATTTATCGTTTAGTAAAGTCTGGCCCTCATAGGACTCTGGGTCTACATTTGTATATTTACGCAGTGTCTCCCTGAGTCAATCCAAGAACACCACGGGACTCTCATCCCCCTTTTTTTGTCGGGGTCGGGGCAGGGGTGAATTTAGAAACTTGAGTATAGTTAAGTGTCTTTTGTTTGGCTGTCTTCAAACCCCTAACCATGTATTTCACAAAGTGAATTTGTAAGAACATGTGAGTTTTATCATTAAAATTTCAGCCTGGATCTACCAAGGGAACTGCCTGGGCTCCTACAACATACTCAAGAAGGGATGATCTGGTTTTCCCGGGTTGAGGCAAGCTCAATCAGGCTCTACGTGCTGCTAAAGCGACCTGCTGGTATTCTGCTAACAGTCTTAGCACTGTGAAGCTATCAGCCACTGCAGCACAAATTCGATCCTCTACTAGGGAAGCTAACTCACATGTTGCTGCAGACCTCTCCTGCCTCCCCTGCTGCTCCCCTGGTCATATAGAATTTGGTCATATAGAACTTGTTGGTTTAAATCTGACTATACACCACTGCCTGTAAGTTGTTCAAAAGAAATATTGATGTTATTTTGCTGATTAATCCTGGTTTGTTCTTGTGCATAGTCTCTAAAAGTCGCCTTTTTTTTTTTTAACGAGAAAGCCATCGTACAGTAGCCATTTTTGGATCATCTGTAAAAATTGTCTTTTGTTCTTTCATAGCTTTGGCTAAAGCTATGAAAAGGATTATTCCTTTTGAAAAGGATTATTATGAGAACATTTATTTTTAGGGCTTTTACTTTCAGGGTAATTTTCCCTTTCATTTAGTGGCGCTGAAGGTATTGAAGGCTGAGGAATATTAAGTACCTCATATTTATGTTTAGTTTCCTTTTTTGAAGTTTCCCAAAAGGGTTTCAGAGCCATTTGTACCAAAGCCCATGTTGAAAAATCTACAATAGGGATTTTTATACCTTGTTTATGATGCCTTTTCAGTTTCACCAATTTGTTTCCAAGTTTCTACGCCCAAAATACCTTCATCCGGGAACTAGGGAGAGGTCTGAATGACCCACTCTAACAGCTGATTTAAGCTGTCCGTGGAGACAGTGGCTCCACTCTGTTCTAATAGGCATTTTGAAAGGGTTACATAGTTATGATATGCCAAATTCTTCCCCATTTGTTACCCAATCTTGGAAAAAGTCCCCTGAGTTGCAACCAATGACTATAGAGGTTAGCCAGAGAACGCACCTACCACACATACCTTCCTTGAGCTTCCAGGGTTCATGACCCTGTTGGATGCTACTGCCACAGTCAGAACAGCCTAAGAAGTTCTTTGCCATTAATGAAGACTTGGAGTCTAAATGAATTTGCAACAGGGAGGAGGCTGGGAGAGTGCCATCGAGAGCAGCTCTGCCTTCCACTCTTCCAGCCCAAGCTTTTATTAAAGATATGAACAAAGGAACAAGAAAATAGCATGAAATTGTGTTTTTGCTTACACAGATTAATAAGTTATTGCTGAAAACAAGTTTTTTCTGGTTAGTAGGGAACATGCACCTAAGCCAGTACTTCCTCAGAGAACAGGAGTCAATTCTGGAAACCAGAATTTCTTTTTTTTTTTTTTTAAAGATTTATTTATTTATTTATTTATTTATTTATTTATTTTTGAAGATTTATTTATTTATTTATACAAGCACTGGGTACAGTCAGAAGCACGAGAGGGTGAGCGAATTCACCAGAGCCAGAGCGGGGAGCAGAGCAGGCAGAAGGACCAAAGTACACTGCTGAGGGGAGCAGCGGACAGCAGGAGAGGTCTGCGCACCATGTGGGACCCTCCTCCGGTGGCAGGGGAGCAGCCGGGGATCGAACCGGCGCTGCAGAGGCTGCGGGTAGCTTTGCAACCCAGCACTCAACCGCCGTGCCTCCGGGGAGGCCTGGAAACCGGAACTTCTAACACCCTGGAACTCCATATGCAGAGTAAACAGGTACCGTCAGAAAACTCCAGCTCCATTTAGCTGCCAACAAAGTCTTAGCACTATGAAGCTATCAGCAGCCACTGCAGCACAAGTTCGATCCTCGACTAGGGAAGCTAACTCACATGGTGCAGCAGACCTCTCCTGCCTCCCCCACTGCTCCCCTCAGCAGTATATTTCAGTAGATCTGCCTGTTCTGCTCCCCACTCTGTCTCTGGTGAATCCTCTCACCACACCCCCACCCCCACACCTCTGACCTAAACCCCAGCTCTTATATGCACAAATAAAATAAATCTTTTGGTCCTCCCTGGTGGTACAAAGGGTTAAGATGCAACCTATGAATCTATCCACAGCCACTGCAGCATGAATTTGATCCCCAGCCAGGGAGCAACCCACATGGCGCAGCAGAACTCCTGACTCACCCGCTGCTCCCCTCAGCAGTGTATTTCAGTCAATCTGCCTGTTTTGCTCCCCACTCTGTCTCTGGTGAATCCTCTCACCTCTCCCCCCCGCCTCCCCCGCCCCACACACACACTGACACCTCTGGCCTATACTCCAGCTTTTGTATGTATAAGTAAAATCTTTAAAAAAAATAAAAAGTCTCTTTGTGCCCCTTGATCATCATCCCTGCCCTCCCCACATCTTCCCCGCCATGCACACCCAGCAACTGTCAGCTTGCTTTTTGTCATTACCTTTCCAAGAATTTCAAATAAATACATAATAGTACATAATCTCTTGTATTTTGAGTCTTTCACTTAGTATAATATTTAAGAGATAATTCATGGTATCTATAAATATTTCCTTTTTCTGATGAGCAGTTTCCCATAATGTGAGTATATTACAATTTGTTCACTACTTCATGAACGTGAGTTGTTTCCTGTTTGGGCTATTAATAATTATGAACATTTGCATGGAAGTTTTTTTTTTAAGATTTATTTATTTATGCATACAAAAACTGGTGTGTAAGCCAGAGTTGCAGGGGAGGAGAGGATTTACCAGAGACAGAGTCAGGACCAGAACAGGCAGATCTACTGAAATACACTGCTGATGGGGAACAGGAGGGAGGCAGAAGAGGTCTTCTGAGCCATGTGGGTGCTGCCTGGTTGGCCGGGGATAGAACTTGTGCTGCAGTGGCTGGCAATAGCTTAATATTGCTGTCTTTAACCCCTGTGCCACTAGGGAGGCCCTGCATGGAAGTTTGTAAAGATATTTTTATTTCTTCATTCCCTTATGAGTTGGAAGTATTTTTTTGACTTTATAAGCTATCAAATGTTTTTTTTCCAAGTGGATCACTTTGCATACCCATCAGCCGTGTGTACGAGTTCCTTCCTCGGGCTTCCCCGGTGCCGCAGCAGATGAGCGCTGGGTTGCAAAGCTCCCCGCAGCCTCTGCAGCGCCGGTTCGATCCCTGGCTGCTCCCCGGCCACCGGAGGAGGGTCCCACATGGCGCACAGACCTCTCCTGCCGCCCGCTGCTCCCCTCAGCAGTTTACTTTGTTTCTTCCGCCTGCTCTGCTCCCCGCTCTGGCTTTGTGAATTCTCTCACCCTCTCGTGCTTCAGACTGTACCCAGTGCTTGTATAAATAAATAAATAAATCTTTAAAAAAAAAAAAAAAAAGAGTTCCTTCCTCATGCATATTTCTGATTAATGGGAAAAATTAACAAAAGGCAATGGAAAACACCAATGGCCATTGTGAGAAATTTTGAGCTCCCTAATTTCCTTAAAACTAAATTTCAGAGGGCCTCCCCGGTGGCGCAGCAGTTGAGCGCTGGGTTGCGAAGCTGCCCGCAGCCTCTGCAGCGCAGGTTCGATCCCCGGCTGCTCCCCGGCCCCCAGAGGAGGGTCCCACATGGCGCGCAGACCTCTCCTGCCGCCCGCTGCTCCCCTCAGCAGTGTACTTCGGTCCTTCTGCCTGCTCTGCTCCCCGCTCTGGCTCTGGCGAATTCTCTCACCCTCCCGCGCTTCTGACTACCCAGTGCTTGTATAAACAAAACAAACAAACAAACAAATAAATAAATAAACATGCCTCTATATGTTAAAAAAAAAAAAAACAAAAAAACACTAAATTTCAGAGCCATGACTCTAAAATTGTTGAAAGTGATAGGGAAGCTTATTTCAGTTGGTATCTTTTTTTTTTTTTTTTTTAAGATTTATTTATTTATTTATACAAGCACTGGGTACAATCAGAAGCGCGCGGGGGTGAGAGAATTCAGCAGAGCCAGAGCAGGGAGCAGAGCAGGCAGAAGGACCGAAGTACACTGCTGAGGGGAGCAGCGGGTGGCAGAAGAGGTCTGCGCGCCATGTGGGACCCTCCTCCAGTGGCTGGTGAGCAGCCGGGGATCGAACCGGCGCCGCAGAGGCTGCGGGCAGCCTCGCAACCCAGCGCTCAACCGCTGCGCCACCGGGGAGGCCCTCAGTTGGTATCTTAAGGCCTCCAAATGTTACCAGGAGACTCATACTGTCTCTCAGCAAAATAAAAACTTTAAACCAAGGTGGACAATTAAGAATAAAATGACTTCAAAATCCTCTCTCCCCTCTCCATCTCCTTTGTCTCCAAAAGTGCAGCAGTAGCAAGAACTCAGACCTGCCCCTGGGCCATCTCTCTCTCCCTTCTGTACCGCCTGCCATTCCTCCATACCTTCAACTCCTCCACTCTACTTCTTCCATGGAACCACCCCTACCCCTAAGACTCTCTCTCATCCCTCCTGCTCTGAACTTACTGGAACCTGCCCTTTTAAAGTTAAGCCTCTTCTGGGCCTCCCTTATGGCGCAGGGGTTAAATTCTAAGCTCTTTCAAGCTATTACCAGCCACTGTGGCATGAGTTCAATCCCCAACCAGGGAGCTGACCCCACATGGCACAGCAGACCTCTCCTGTCTCGCCCGTTACTCCCCTCAGCAGTGTCTCTCAGTAGATCCACCTGTCCCGCTCCCCACTCTCTCTGGTGAATCCTCTTACCCTCTGCACTTCTGGCCTATGCCCCAGTTGTTGTATGCATAAATAAATAAAAGGAAATGTTTAAAATAAAAAGCAAATAAATAAAGTTAAGCCTTCTGAGGATCCAACATCAAATCTCTTATGTGTCCTGGACTAAGGCTGGCCAACCAAATTGCAAGTCATAATTAAAAGAGTTCCATCAGTGGGCCTCCCCGGTGGTGCAGTGGTTGAGCGCTGGGTTGCGAAGCTGCTGGCGACCTCTGCGGCGCCGGTTCGATCCCCGGCTGCTCCCCGGCCACCGGAGGAGGGTCCCACATGGCGCGCAGACCTCTCCTGCCACCCGCTGCTCCCCTCAGCAGTGTACTTCGGTCCTTCTGCCTGCTCTGCTCCCCGCTCTGGCTCTGGTGAATTCTCTCACTCTCCCGCGCTTCTGACTGTACCCAGTGCATGTATAAACAAAAACAAACAAACAAATAAATAAATAAATAAAACATGCCTCTATTAAAAAAAAAATTTAAAAATTTATTCATTTATGCATGTAACAACTGGGGAACAGAACAGAGTGGGGAACAGAACAGTCAGATCTACTGTAATACACTGCTGAGGGGAGCAGCAGGCGAGACAGGAGAGGTCTGCTGCGCCATGTGGGTTAGCTCCCTGGCTGGGAATCGAACTCATGCTGCAGTGGCTGATGATAGCTTGATAGCGCTGTCTATAACACCTGCACCACCAGGGAGGCCCCCACATCTTCCTTCTGATGCTAGCTCTACTCAAGATAGCCTTCAATTCTATGTTAATGGACTGAACGAAGATCTTTCTCTGTTCGTTTAAAGAATCCAGGTTAAATGGAAAATTATGTCCACTTCAGATTTAGATAATTTGGCAAATCAGCTTATTTGCACCCTAAATGAGCCATGAAAACAATGTTTCAGGCACCATCAACCTTCCAACCAACATTTTCAGTGTCGTCCTAATAGCAAATTACAGGGTTCCAAGGAACTACAAGGTTGGTCTATAAATCTGAGCTTCAAAATTAGCTGCTGTGATTACAGTTCTCACTTCAATCATGAGTAAGGAACTCAAGAACCTACTATCACTGGCATATGACATCATGGTCCAAAGGGATATTTCTCAAAGTGATAACCCAGGAGAACTGGCCTAATGAGTCCAATAATTGGCCCCAGAAAAGGAAAAACAAGACAGAAATTAAACAATTATTGGTATAACAAAAAGAAAAAGCCCTGGATTTGGTCAAATAACAACCCAGTCTACCGAAGTCTCTAAAATTTCCATTCCTAACTAGTATACATGCATTAAACCATTAGTCCACTAATAAAATGATGTAATTCAGGGCCTCCCTGGTGGCCTAGGGGTTAAGTCTCAGCACTATCACCAATATAGCCTGAGTTCAACCCCAAGCCAGGAAGCTAATCCAAATATGGCACAGCAGCCCTCTCCTTTCTTGCACACTGCTCCCCTTAGCAGTATATTTCAGTAAAATCAGCCTGTTCTGCTCCCCACTCTTTCTCTCTGGTGAAGCCTCTCACTCCTTTCCCCTCCCCCCCCAGACCCTGTGCTTCAGGCCTACACCCTAGTTCTACAAAAAAAAATTTTTTTTTTTAACATTTATTTATTTATTTATACAAGCACTGGGTACAGTCAGAAGCGCGGGAGGGTGAGAGAATTCACCAGAGCCAGAGCGGGGAGCAGAGCAGGCAGAAGGACCGAAGTATACTGCTGAGGGGAGCAGCGGGCGGCAGGAGAGGTCTGCGCGCCATGCGGGACCCTCCCTGGTGGCCGGGGAGCAGCCGGGGATTGAACCGGCGCTGCAGAGGCTGCGGGCAGCTTTGCAACCCTGCGCTCAACTGCTGCGCCACCGGGGAGGCCCTACAAAAAAAAATTTTTAATGATGGAATTCATGGATCAATATTGGTGGGGAAATCTCGATAAGGCCGCAAAAACTACCTATTTACTTATTCCACCTGTCTGAAATATAACCCAGCAAAGCTTTTCACACTGCTCTTAGACATTTTAAATCACCTAATGGACCATTCGAGCCCTGGCAGTTGGATTTCATGGTTATCCCTGTCTTGTATATATAATGTGTTACTCATGATCTGTGTGTTTTCTCATAGGACTGAGGTCTTCCCTTATAAACAGGCTATTGTCTCTCTGTGGCCAAAGTCGTTTTGGAAAGAATTATCCTGGGAAACACCTTTTGAACTTCACAGTGATTAGGAAGTCACTTTACAGGCCAGGTGCAGTTTGTGCAATTTGCCCACTTTTGCAACACTTTCATTGTGTTAACATTCTCAGTCATCTAGCTTAGTCAAATACACCAACAGTAATAATAAAACACAATTAACAACATTTTTAGGGACCCTCCAAATGCTTTGACCGAAAGCATTGCCTCTGGTCTTTCTAAATATTATCAGCTTTTTCCCCGTTTGGAACTCAAACTCCCACCCTTTGACAGTCACAGGATTGCCCAATGTACCTAGCCTCTCCCTCTTCTGATGCAGTTGACAAAAGGAGATATAATTCAGTATTATCAAGGCCTAATTGAAGATGTCAAAAATTACCATGTTTTCATTGAACAACCCATTCACAAAATGCTCCAGGAAGACAAAGACCTTAAGCAACATACTTTGCAACCTGGAGACTTCACCTACTGGGAAATACAGCTAACACTTGTGTAGCAAATTTCAGGAAAGAGACTCTTAGGTTCTTGTGACACATCTGAAAGAAGGTACCAACTCCTGACTGGACCTATATGTCATCTAGTGACCAGACAATGAAAATTTCCAGGAATAAAGCTTTCCAGGAATTTGAACAACATCTTAAGAGCAAGATGGCTTCCCAAAAATGACCAAACCAGGCCTGTATATGTTTTTCTCATTGCTACTTTTTTGCCTCATTTTCTTACTGTTTTTCCGCAGAATTCAGACAGTCCCATTTGGATTCCTGATAGACTGATTCGACATCATGTCTCAAAGGCTTCCACCAAAGCGCACATTCCTGATCCCCCACTTCTCCAGCCCACTCCTTGGGGATTTCCCTCGCCTCATGTATTTACTAATTACTCTGATTTGTTAGGTGGTGATTTGGACTCTTTTATTTTGTTCAAAAGTACTAATAATTTTTCCTTTCATGGGGGAGTGGATTCTTCTCCCATGTGTTTTACTTCTAATTCCAGGTATATGATGACTTCATTGCATGGCTATTTACCCATTAATGGTAAATATTTGTTGACAGATTCCCCAAAATCTTCCTCCAGGCCAAAGCGTGATTTATGGATGTTGCTTTTACCTTTTCTTGGTCCTCACAGCTCATTTTACCTCTTTGAGTTTTATGTCTTTTCTGTTAAATGAGTATAAAACACGTGGGGTCTGAACCAATTCTCTTCCTCCTGATACTAGACTGTTCTCTCCCAAGCAGGGTAATATATTACCTGATTGGGTCAAACATGTTATAATACAGCAATTGTCCACAGTGATTCATCCAGAAATAAAGACAATCCAGGCTTGTTGAAGTCATTCCCTTACTGGAGGAGCAGAAGCTTTCTTTCATTTCTAGATGGGGGTTGTAAAGACAGGATCTCTGAGCTGTTTGCAACACGTAGCCCTCATGTTCCTACATGGTTTGCACCCTACTTCATGCATCTCTTAGAACTTTACCTTCCACTCATGTTGCCCATCTACAATGGTCTCCTCACTGTTGATCAACTCCAGGCCTGCTCCTGCTTTAGAGCCTTTGTGCCGCGGACCAGTGCAGCGTTACTCACCTTCTCTCAGGCGCAATTTTTTTTTTTAAATTATTCTTTTTTTTTTAAGATTTATTTATTTATTTATTTATACAAGCACTGGGTATAGTCAGAAGCGCGGGAGGGTGAGAGAATTCACCAGAGCCAGAGCGGGGAGCAGAGCAGGCAGAAGGACCGAAGTACACTGCTGAGGGGAGCAGCGGGCGGCAGGAGAGGTCTGCGCACCATGTGGGACCCTCCTGTGGTGGCCGGGGAGCAGCCAGGGATCGAACCGGCATCAGGCGCAATTTTTAATGTTGAGTTGAGTCGTGCCCCACATTGGGCGCCACCTGCCGCGGACCAGCGCAGCGGTAGACTAGCAACGCCGACTCAGGGATGAGAAACTGTGCAGGATGGTCAAGGATTCGGCGCATAAATGACAGACACACTTTAGGAGTGAATATCTGACTGTAATGTGCTCAAATCACCATGCATTTTTATACATTCTCAAACAGCATTGGATTACATAATTCTATTTTTCTCAACAAAAATTAATGTTGACACGAAAGATATATTTTCTTGTTTTCCACAAAAATGTGTGCAGTGTTCCATAGCAAGGTACATAATACAATTTTCTAGGCAATGATTACAAGTTGCTAAGCATATGTGGTTAACCATACATGAAGTACAAACATTGTTACTATATTGCTGAACCTGTTCTGCTAGTTCTAACTCAAGTGCCTCAATTTCTCTGACAACTTCTTTCCGTGTCTCTAAATTCCAGTAATCTTTGAATCTAGCTAAAACCATTTTTAAGTAACTAACTTTACTTTGTGATGAATAGGAATTCCATGGTAATCCTGACCTTTCAATTCTGTCCCAGAGACTTAAGGGCGCCACCTAATTCTCTTTCCTTCAATATTAACTATTCTTTCACCATTCAGGTAGATTCCTGTATATGACGTAAGCTCATCAGTGGGTTCTGGGATTATGTATTTAACTTCATTCTTTCCAGGACCACCTCGGGGTGGTTGCCAAAAGCGCTTTCCAATCACATAAACAACTCCAAGTGAGGTCTTGACTGTTGGGGGGAGTTTTCTAGCTATTATATTTAAATGTCAATTAATTCATACAATAATTCCACGAAATGAGGAAAATTAGAACGATTCAAGGAATTAGAGAAAAACAACTCATGATCAGAAAAGTCAGCAGAAGACAGTTCAGTTACAGTACCATCACCAGATACGTTCCTAGGAGTCAGGAGACGAACAGACAAAGGGTTACTTATTTTGCTACACAGGGAAAATAAACATGTTATGAGCATAATGATCAGCAGCAATCTTCTCGGGGTCCGATGTGTTATCCGCAGTACTCTTCTCGGGGTGCAGTGTGTTCTTCCCGCGTGCTCGGTACCTTGACCGTGCCAAACATCAAGGACTAGATTGTTATCACTTGAGTTCTGCCGCGGGAGGGGGTGCCGCACCTTTGCACCTGCTATTCTCTTCACCTGGAATGTTTTCACTCCAGATCCCTACATGGCTGACTTCCCCATCTCCTTCAAATCTCTGTTCAAATGTCACTTTTTCAAAGGATCTATTATGACTAATATTTCCAAAATTGTGACTCTATCCTCTTTAATGGTTTTTTCCACAGCACCAAATTCTTACATATAAGTTTATTGTTGTCATTTATATTATTCTTCATTGCCAGTCTCCCCCACTAGAATAAAAGTTTCACTAGGGCAAGGGTTTTTGTTTCTTTTGTTCATGTGATGTGTCCCAGATGCCAGGCAAATAGTAAGTACCCAGTAAATATTAATATTTATTGAAGGAATAAATGTATTGATAACCAGAGAAGCGTAACTAACACAAAACTGTTCTAATGAGGTTGTTTTGAGGACTCAAAATTATAGAATAAAGCACAGGTAGAAAGTCTGATTCATAATGGGCAGTCAAATATGGTTGTTATTGTCATTCTGACAATTCTTTTTAATTCCCAAAAGAATTCTCAGACCTGGTGATAAGTTTTTATATCTATCGGTAATAGAAAGGGACTTACAAAGCACATACCAGGAGGTGCTCTTTGGATTTATATGTGTATATGTATACATATGTTTTCTACATTTTGTTTTCTAGGTTTTATTTCTTGAGCATTATATGGTAAGAAAATCTTACATGAAATTGTTTAAAAAGAGTTTTCGCTTGATTTGGGGGTTTCGGTAGATGGAAAAAGGAATGTGCTGAGGAGGCTAAGTTCATAAAGGATGAAGAGGAAGTAGACCAAAGAACCAGAGTGTGATGGGAGCTGGCATTGAGAACCAGCAGCATTGACTGAAAATGAAGCTGTGGAGAGAGGTAAAACCACAAGCAGAAATAGAACTGCTCAGTTCAGCTGGGTGGGTAGAAGGAAAGGGAGGGTTTTATGTAATGATTTTATGTAAAGGTTTTTAGTCTTTTCTAGTTCTAACAAGCGAGACTGGCATCAGAGGAGAGCAGTCATTTCTCTTTAATGTGCACAGGGTCTGTGTCTAGTATATTTGTTACAAGTTGTGGAATGACTGACTGGATGGGATCACCACCTGGAAGAGGAGTTAAGTGAAGTGACAGACTGGAAAGTGCCCAAGCTTTGGAGGCAGCTCTGAATTTCAACTCTGTCACTTTGATCAGTCAAGTGACCTTGAGCAAATAACCAACCACATTGTGTTAGATCTTGAGCTCTTAGAATAGCAGATTGGGGTGGGGGTGGGGAAATAAGAAATACGTCATTAAATTATACTTTTTTAATAAAAGCAAGCAAATAGAAAAATAAAGTTTGCCATAGAAACTGCTTTGTGTAAACCCAATTGATTTAACCCAAAATCCTGCTGATATCACCTTCTACTATCCTGGAAACCTTGCTGTGGTGCCACCCACAATTTTTTAAAAAATTATTTTAAACCTATATATTTACTAGAAGTAACATTCATTTACATCACTGTATATGATTCAGGGAAATGGGCTCATCCCTGCTCAGGTCTGGCTCACCACACTTCACCCAGGAAAAAGCAACTACACCCCATTACCGTATACCGTTGGGCCCTGGCCCCACCCTGTTCTCTCCCTGTTCCTCACAAGTTTAATAAACACAAGTTTCAAAACAATCATTTCTGAGTTGAAATGCCTTTCACATGTATGCGATTTGTTGCCTCCTTCACCACCCTTGTTTCTGTTTCATAAGTCTTTGAACTGGTCTTCCCCAAACTATTTTGGGACTTTCTGGGCTTGGCCCTCCTGCAAAAAAGGAAGACAACTACACAACTCTGTACTTACCCCCACAGGCCTATGGTAAAAGGGAACAATTGAAATATTGGGGTTTATTCACATAAAATATTTTACATCAAAACTCCCATTAATAAGCAATTGTTGGTAAGTGATTAAGACCAGAGACTTCAGGGTTCTTTTGTGTAGAAGAACTGGGGTGTAGGCCAGAGGTGTAGGGGGTGAGAGGACTCACCAGAGACAGAGTGGGGAACCAAACAGGCAAACTTACTGAAATACACTGCTGAGGGGAGCAGCGGGCAGAGACAGATGTCTGCTGCACCATGTGGGTTAGCTCCCTGGCCAGGGATCAAACTCAGGCCATGGTGGTGATAGCACTGAGACTTAACCCCTAGGCCACCAGGGAGGCCCAAGAGCAGGAATTTTGGAGTCAGGCCATATTGCCTTGGTTTGAATATAGGCTTCATCACTTCCAACCTGTGTGAAACTGGGCAAATTACTCAGTTATTTCTCTGTACCTCAGTTCCTTACCTTGTAAGGTTTGTAAAAGTTGACAAAAGAGGAGGCATTTAAAAAATGGAGCTGGGGGATCCATTCTAAAGAAACTGTCTTGGTCATCTGTTCCTTGAACTTGTTAACCTAAACATAAAAGGCTAAGATTAGAGGCAGTCAAGTGCTTATTTAGGATTAAAGTGTTGCATTTTAGAATACAGTTTTTTTTTAAAGATTTGCTTTATTTATACAAGAGCTGGGGTACAAGTCAGAGGTGCAGGAGGATGAGAGGAGTCACCAGAGACAGAGCAGGGAGCAGAATAGGCAGACAGACCAAAAGCACTGCTAAGGGGAGCAGCGGGTGAGACTGGAGAGGTCTGCCATGCCATGTCAGTATATCCTGGCTGGCCGGAATTGAATCCACACTACAGAGGATGCGGATAGCTTTCCAGTGCTACGCTCAATGCTCAACATACTGGGCCACCAGGGAGGCCCCTTTTTTAAAGATTTATTTTATTGGGGCCTCTCTGGTGGCAGAAGGGGTTAAGTTAGCACTATGAAGCTCCACAGCCACTGCAGCACAAGTCCAATCCCGATCCCCTGCCAGGGAGCTAACCCACATGGCATAGCAGACCTCTCCTGTCTCACGCGCTGCTCCCCTCAGCAGTGTATTTCAGTCAATCTGCCGCCTGTCCTGCTCCCTACTCTGTCTGGTGAATCTTCTCACCCACACCCCACCCCGCACCCCTGGCCTACACCCCAGTTCTTGCATGCATAAATAAATAAAATAAATCTTTAAAAAAAATAGAGTTAATTAGTTGATCATTTAACCTATTCTTGGCCATACATAACTGGATACTGATTCTATCCTCTGGCAAAAGTCCATAATCATCTGTCCTTTATGATCAGAAGTCCATTCTACTGGATTCTCAAACAAGGGTTCCTGAAACAACTACTGTTTGGTCATCTTCAAGGGTCTTATGGCCCAGTACAAATGGCCAGTAAGCAGTTTTTCCATCATGACAACTCTGACCCTATTTTATTTTATTTATTTTTTTAAAAAGAGTTATTTGTTTATGCACACAAGAACTGGGGTGTAAGCCAGAGGTGCAAGTGGGGGGTGAGAAAATTCACCAGAGAGAGTGGGGAGCAGAACAGGCAGGTCTACTGAAATACACTGCTGAGGGGAGCAGCGGGCGAGACAGGAGAAGTCTGCTGTGCCATGTGGGTTAGCTCCCTTGCCAGCCAGGGGATCAGATTGAACTCATTCTGCAGTGGCTGGTGATAGCACTGTCTTTAACCCCTGCACCACCAGGGAGGCCCTCTCTGACGCTATTTTAAAGTGGTTCCACTTACGTCTGTTTTTCATAAACTCTTGATCTGGACTAAGCTGCTTACATTTCAAGAAGCCAATGTGACCCTTTTGTCTGAACAATCAGTGAAGTCCAAATCTAGGCTTGCTTTTCATCACTAATGACCCATCCTTCTCTTTTCATAAAACCCCCTGCCTTTTGCTCCTCCTTGAGACACTGGGTTTCTAGCCAAATCTGTGCTCCCTTGAATGCAATTCTTAGGTTCCAAATAAGCATGCTTTGCCTTTTTACTGTCTCTTGATTTTTAGGTTAACAGGCTATTGTGATACTCAAGTTATTTGCAAAGTCTGTAGAACAGTGCCTGGCACACAGTAAAACTCTGTGTTTGCTAAGAATATTTTGTGTCACCACTAGATCACTAGTTCATACTGCTTGAATTATTCATCATTTATCCCTTAGAGGGGGGTCCATGGCTGGGTTGATGGGATGGGTGTTGCCTCTAGCAGAGATAGGAGCTCTCCTTTACCAGTTAATTGCATGGACCAAGGTTTTTTTTTTGTGGGACCCTTGCCGGCAGCCAGGGAACGAACCGGTGCTGCAGAGGCTGCAGGCAGCCTCACAGCCCAGCGCTCAACCGCTGCGCCACCAGGGGAGGCCCGCATGGACCAAGTTTTATAGGCAAGTTTGAGTCCTGCCATGGTCATAGTGTAACCGGAATACCGGAGTTCTGTCACCACCAATTACCAATAAAGTAGAGACAGGAATTGAATCTTTAAAGTGTGCTTTAATCAGACAGCTGGCAATCTAGAAGGCAGGGCTAATATCCTAAAGAAACTGCCTTAACATTTCATTTCCAGGTGACTTTTTATCGTGAGTTGAACAAAGAGAATTCAGCAGTAAGCAGGCCTTCATTGCTGCCAGGAGATTGTGATGTACAGACCACGGAGCAACTTATCACCCTGCTGGACATCTGGCTAGTGTGCTGAAGCTGGTCTTCTGATAGCACTGGTTCCTCGCACTCCTCCAGACATGTCCTTGGGCTGGAAAATTAACTCAGAGCAGACAGGCCATAAGCAGTACATGTGTGCAGTTTTCCTACTCTACCAGCTTAGCATCTCACCAGATCTACTCCTCCTCCCTAGCCCCTATCAAGAAGAGAAGATATAGGGAGGGCAATGGCGGCATTTTCAGAGGCTGTTACCACCAAGTAGTGAAAGTTATTGAAGATAAATTTTAATCAGATTGGCCAATTTGTTTCCTTAAACTCCCGGTGTTTGGGGTGGAGAGGATTCTCTTGGAGAGAAGTCCATTCTGTAACAGGGTGGTCTTCAGGAAAAGGGAAGGTGCCAGGATCCCTGTCCCACCCAAGGGAGGGTGGAGCTGAGCAGGGAGAAAAAGAAGCTGGAGAGACTGGGGAAGGAAGGAAGAAGGATAGAGAGTAAGGAGGAGACTTGGAGGAGGCTCATGGAGCAGAGAGACATGTGAAGAAGCTGCACTTGCTTTTTGGTCCTGGACCATTTGAAACAGATGTAGGTGAGAGACCCCTGGGGAGGTTAATGGCAACCTTCATCTTGATTTTGATTTTGCTCTTTTCCTTCCAGACACCCCTTCTGCCCTTTTCCTTTGGGTCCTCCCCAGCAGGTGCCTTAGACTTGTGGCAGGCTTTCAGTCAGGCCGCAGAGGCCCTGCTTTGGGCCAACCCTGTTTGTCTGGACACTTACTTACAAGGGGCCGGGTATCTTTGGGTGCTTGATTTGGAAATTATATTCATCCCCATTCTACCCCTTTTCTGTATTGCACATTGACTGTGTTAAAGTTCCCTTCCATTGACGGTATTACACACTAGAGTATGTTTTGTCTTGATGTGGCAAATGGCAGAACCTATTTAGAGTGGGCAGGTCTGGGGGTTTTGGGGGGCCCCTCTCTCTATCCTGTAACGGATTCTGTATAGCAACCTAAAGATAAGACTAATAGGGTTTGTGGCTAGGCATATCCAGGGCGCTCTAGCAGCCCAGTCAACTGGTAAAGCCTAATACTGTAGAACTTGTGAAATGCAAGAAAATACCTTCACATACTGTTTTAAGTCATTCCAAGATCTTTCAGTTTTGCTTCTTACCCATTTTTCCCAAGATGTTGGCAGCCTGGTGGCCTTTTAGGTTTGGGTCTCTGAAACACGGCCAGGGACAAGCCTGGGATTTTCAGCAGAGGGTACCCTCAATTCACCCCGAAAAGCCCCGGCTAAGGACTGTGTCGGGACTTCCTTGGGTGTGTACTCAATCTTTCTCGACACAGCCTTTACTTGGCACCGCCCTTGGTTCGGTTTCGAGCAGAGCCCTTTCTCGGAAACCCCCTGGGCGAGGTTGAAGACCATTGAGTTGTCACGGCGCCTGCGCAAGGAACCAGCTGGCCAAAGTGGCTGAGCCGCGGGCGCCCCAGCTGAGCTGTCAGTGCGCCTGCGCGGAGGCGGGGGCCGGCTCTACTAAGCTGACTCGCCACCGGGGCCGGCCGCCAGTGCGCCTGCGCGCGGAGCGGGCGCCGCGGTGCTTGACTGTGTGGAGCGGGTTGCCGGCTGTGGCCATGCAGAGCTCCGACTCCGAGAAGCCCCCCAAGCGGGCCCGATGCGATAGCAGCCCGAGAACGCCGCCAAACACCCCTATCGTAGAGGCGAAGATGTCCCCGCGCCTCGAGCTCCACCCGAACCATAAAACCTGGGATCCGGAGCAGGTGTGCTGCTACCTGCAGCACTGTGGCTTCAGAGACTCGGGGCTGCTGCAGCGCTTCCGAGGTAGCGGGGCACTGGGGCTGGAGGGGCGAGGGGTGCGATCCGAGGCGGGGGCCGCTGGGCCTGCGGAGGGGGCGCCCTGATACAGTGAGCAAGTGCCTCTCAGAGGCCTCGGCACGGAGAAGGGGGAGCTGATGCGGGAGGCACCCGCAGGGGTGGGGACCCCAGGCGGGGGGCGCCCTGGGAGGGATGACCTGAGGCGGAGAATGGAAACCTGAGGCGCGGCGGAGAGCCAGAGAAAGGGGCCCGAGGGGGGAAGGCTGATCTGGCGCCAGAGGCACCGAAGGGGGGCACCTGAGGCAGGAGGTGAGGTGGAGGGAGGCGAAATGGGGCGTCTGGGTCTCGTGGGAAGGAAGCCGACTTTGGGTTGCAAATCTGGGCGGCGCAGGCGGTCCAGTTCTGCTGGGATTCTTCGGGAACTTGCGGCCCCAGCGCTGGACAGGAGAGACTCGAGTCCCTCGGTCGTGTGGTTGCTGTCATTCGGGCGCCCCGGTCTCGGGAGACCCCTCTGCTACCGCAGCTCGGGCACGCTTGCCAAGTTAGGGTGTGTTTTGGTGCTGATAGGTTTTGCTTTCCTCTGCTTGCCTCCTCAATTTGGGGATTTCCTAAAAAGGGAGGAGCTTGTTTTGTTAATATCCCAATCCAAACCATAGTATCCCAGGAGGGCCCAGAATGACCTGTTGATTGTACTTCAGTTTCGTAATGATCATGTTTTATTCTCCAAAAGCATTTTTGGGATGTTCAGTTGACCAGCGAACTCCCTGCAGCTCACAGTTTGGTCTCATCTCACCTGAGGTGTGTAGGTTGTGTTAAGTGACTTTACTGACTCAAGTTCAAGCAGCCATCCCACCACTTGAAATGCATTCAGCTCTCTGTGATGGGTGTGACCCCTTATCCTCTGGCTTGTTCTAGAGGGCAGTGATGTGGTTTGCAAATCCAGCAAACTTCTGCAATTGTGGGGCCCTGTTTCTCCGCTCTGGTGACTTGGGTCAAAATAAAATCAGTAGTTCAGGTAGTAAAGATAGCTTGAATGGGTGTGGGAAATTGTGCCTCTTCTCCTTCCCGGCCCCCTGTTCTCTGTTGGAGTGGATTTTTTTCCTTGTAGTAGCAACAGGTGGTGATAAAGGAGTTTAATTTTTCTGGCTCCAAAATGTGATTGGCTATGTGTTGGCTGTCTGTTCAATGGTGTTCTGTAGATTAATTCATCTGCTTCCAGAATGATCTGTTCTCTTGAATCCACAGTCTAGTACAATGCTACCAGAAGATACTGCTTATTTTTAGTTGGTGTTTCACAATTCCTTCTCTTTGTTTTGTCAGTTAGGCCTCTCTTTTTCTCTCCTGCAGACCCCTGAACTTGTGGTTGCCCCCAAGCCTGAGCAAGCACTGAAAAAGTGGGTTATGCCCCTTGTCAGCTTTCCCTGGGATCTGAGCTGAGCACAACAGGACACTGTCCTGACAAACACCAGTAGGGTCATTTTTCTTGCTGGTTCCGCTTTCCTTCCAAACATTCTGCTTTTCTCTGCCTGTACTTCCTTCACTTTATTTTTTTTTTTTAAGATTTGTTTATTTATGCATACAAGAGCTGGGGTGTAGGCCAGAGGTGGGGTGTGTGTGAGAGGATTCACCAGAGACGGAGTGGGGAGTAGAACACTTAGATTGACTGAAATACACTGCTGAGAGGAGCTGTGGGCGAGACAGGAGAGGTTAACGCCCTGTGGGTTAGCTCCCTGGAGGGGGATCAAACTTGTGCTGCTGTGGCGCTGTGACACAACATCTTGTGCCACCAGGGAGGCCCCCATTTCTTCACTTTATAAAAAGCCCTACAATTTTCTGTTTGATTTTGAGCTGCTTGCAGATTTCTAAAGTGGGAACTTTCTCCTTATTGTGGTAATCTTTCTAAATCTCACTATCTAAGTCTAGATGTTTTTATTTGACAAACCCAGGCACAAGGTGTTGGAGCTCTTACCTCATTAGGGAATACATTCTCACAACAAGAACCCTGGAATTTTTTAGATGCTATCATCCATATATTTTTCCCTGCCCTGCCCCCCCTTAACCATATATTTTTTAAATAGATGATGTATTTGAGGTTCAGAGTATTAAATAACTTTCCAAGGTCACACAGCAATAAAAAAAGTGGAGTTTGATTTCAAAGTTAGGTCTTTGGACTCCATAATTCATGCCAGCTACAACTTAATAAGTTTTCATCAAAAACCATCAAATTTCTCTCAACAATTAGGAAATAAACCAATTTTTTGAATAACTGGAGAACATAATCAATTAAGAGAAGTGGAAAGAAGAAAGCACCCCAATAGAAAAATGAGCAAAATACAAGAACAAACAATTAACAACAAACCAGTAAACAAAAGTGTTCAGTCTCAATAGCAATTTAAAAAATACCAACTGTTTAGATGAGAAGATATTTAAATATTAATAATAGGAGAAATAGGTAACCCAGTGAAACTGATGGAAAATATTGATTGTTGAGCTCAACCATGGATAGCTTGGCAATACTTTTTATCTCTAGGAAACTTACAGGTAGGAGCGTACAGATGTCAAAAAATATATGCAGGATTATTTTTTAAAGATCAGAGATCAATTCATCTAACCATTGGTTATAGATAGCAAAAAAAGTAGAAATTACCTAAATAATAATTATCAATAATTGTGACTGTACTGAGAAATGAAATTAAAATAAAGGAGGTTGTCCAGAACAGAATCTGAGGTCATTAGGAGAGTAGAATTTATGCACATATACCATACCCGACCACTTAGCAACTCAAATGATGAACTTGCCCCAAACAAACCTGAGCCTCAATGTGGGCTATCTGTTGTTCATATGCACTAAAAAGCCAGGCTTCCTCCTTTTGCATGTTTATATTTCCCCTTTTCGAGAATTTTGTTAGTTTACCTCTAGGAACTCTGCCTGTATAAAGTGTCTTTTTTACTCCAGAGTGGAGTTTCACAGGGCCTTGTTAAGGTGTGCTTCTGGATTACCATCTCCATAACTATCTCAAATAAAAGTCTTGTTTTCATTTGCAGATGAAGTTCTGAATGGTACTGAGTGAATTCTTTATTTTTTTTTTTACACTTTTTTTTTTTTTTTTTTTTTTTTTTTTAGAGGCATGCTTTATTTATTTGTTTGCTGGTTTGTTTGTCTGTTTTGTTTATACATGCACTGGGTACAGTCAGAAGTGCGGGAGGGTGAGAGAATTCACCAGAGCTGGGAGCAGAGCAGGCAGAAGGACCGAAGTACACTGCTGAGGGGAGCAGCGGGCGGCAGGAGAGGTCTGCGCGCCATGTGGGACCCTCCTCTGGTGGCCGGGGAGCAGCCGGGGATCGAACCGGCACCGCAGAGGCCACGGGCAGCTTCGCAACCCAGCGCTCAACCGCTGCGCCACCGGAGAGGCCCCTGAGTGAATTCTTTAAATAATAGTAATAATTAAGTGATGGTTAGCATTTATTGAAAGTTTACTTTGTGTGAGATAATGGTCTGTGCTCTTGATGTTTTTTGTCTTAAAAAATCTTTATAACTCTATTTAAATTCAGTTATGCTCATTTTAGGGGCAAGGAGCTTATGGCTCTGAAAAAAAGTAGTTAAATATATCTTACTACATAGTATATCTTATGGAAGATAAGACTGTCATCAGTTTAAAATGATGTAGTTTAATAATTGGCAAGAAATAAGTTTATGACATGTTAGCTATGAAAAAGTAGGTCATAAACAACATAATCTCATTTATGTAAAATTACCTAGTTGCATGGATGAATGCCTTGAATGATATTAACCAAAATGTTAACAGTGATTATCTATTAGGAAAATTTAAATTGATATTTTATACTTTCTGTATTTTTAATTGTTGAATTTATTTACATTATTTTTTCATGATCAAAAAATACAAAAAAAAGCCACTTTCATTTAAACTCTTTCTTTCTGGAAAACTACTTCCTCATCTTGTTAGCTTCAGAAAGATATTGTTTTAAAGTAGTCTAGAGTTTTGAAATCTTAGGTCAGGAAGGACTAGAATTAATTATATAAAAAGAGAAAGAAAAAACAAATCATATATAAAGCCTTTAGAGGTATAGTATTGCATGCTTTTGTTGGAGGTTTTAGAACTAAGTTAACACTTTGGGAAACCCTCAGGCTATTTTTTTACATGACTAATTTAAGAATGAAAGAATTTTCCCCACCCCAGAAAGGGGTCAACTTGGTAAAAACCCCACAGGTTTGTTGTTGTTTTTTGGCAACTGAGCTTATGCAAATTTACTGAAATAATTTTTAAATTATCATCTTCTTTATAAAAAAAAAGCTTCTTGGTATAATCATCTTATTAAAATTAAGACCTCCAAGTAGCAATTAAAAAGTAGGACATGAGACAGTCCAGTTGATTAATGAATCCTCAGAAAATGTTGATCTGAATAAATTCTGATAGATCCAATTTGAAAGAAATCAAAGATCATATGCTCTAAATATTGAAATCATTCATCTCTCTTCCTTTCTTTCCGTAGAAAATAAAATCACAGGTTCATTACTGCCCTTTCTTGATGATTCCCTTCTTGAAAATCTTGGAATGAGGTAAGAACTATAAATTCACATTGAATCCAAGAATACTTATAGCCATTTTATTTACATTTGAGGGATAAACTCCAAGATCACTAATACTAACTATCCTCATATAAATTTGTGGCACATTTTAAAATTGTTCGCCAGTTGTTTCTGTTGTGCAAATCCTATGTCTAATATAACTGATGAGTCATATTTTTAAAATTTTGCTGACAAACCTTAATGAAATTTGTAGTAAACAACTTTTTATTCTCACGTTCAGAATAGTTGAATATTAAACACTAGAAAAGAAATAAGAACTGATGGGGGGACATGTTAGCAAGAAAAATCAAGACTATAACCTTATTTTGAATATATTTCTAGGTTTTCCTAAAACTATCTTAGACTGTAGTGTTTGCGGTATTAGATTTAGAAACACTATACAAAGTAGTTTGTGACTAGTAGTTATGACAAAGTAGTTTGGTGCTTGTTAGTTGTTGATATGGGACAAATTATGTAATCAATTTCTATACCTGTGAAATGGATACTAATAATGATACAATGTATGTAAAGTGATTAGTACATAAGCCCTTGTAAACTTTATATATATACACATATACATATATATATATATATATATATATATATATATATATGTTGAGAGAGAGAGAGAGAGACTTTGATTCCAATGTATGGCTGGAGGTGATCCAATATTTAAATATTCCTTAAAATGGAGACTTAGTTTCTATTATGGAATTTGGCAACAGTAGTGAAATATGATCTTTTCTTCTGGAATTCCACTTAGCTAAATGTTGTTTGTGGTAACTGTAACCAAAGAATCAATACAAAGGATTATACTGAATGGCCTCATGCACTTTCCCTTAGTAAATAGTAATGGAAGGAGATTGTGAAGAAAAGATCTTTTTAGAACATTTAGCTGTCTTTCAATGTGTGTTTTTTGATCAAACCTTATGACGCCTGGGCCTCCCTAGTGGCGCAGGCGATTGAGCTCCACACTGTGAGGCTGCCTGTGCAGCCTCTCCGCAGCCTCTGCAGCGCGGGTTCGATCCCGGCCAACTGGTGAGAATCCCACGTGGTGCGGCAGACCTCTCCTGTTGCACCCGCTGCTCTCCTCAGCAGTGTATTTCATCAGTCTGCCTGTCTGTTCCCCGCTCTGTCTCTGGTGAATCCTCTCACCCTCCTGAGTATCTGGCCTGTACTCCAGTACTTGTATAAATAAAAAATAAATCTTTTAAAAAAAAAAAAGAACCTTATGACGCTTTCATAATTTTCAAGCCTCTTAGTCCCCTCAAAGGCCCCCCACCCCGGTACTACCTCTTTCTTGCATATAAGTGTTGCTTATTATTTGAGATTCCAATATCCTTTCTTTTTAGAGAATCATAGACTTTGTAGACCCAAATGCTATTGATTTATTCAACAAATATTTATGGAGTGCTCATTACGTGTTAGACATTCTTCTAGAATTTAGGACACATTAGTGGACAAAACAGACAATTTCAAAAGGAACATTATGTGATACAACTTATGTGCCCACCTTTAATTCAAAGGTAGATTCTGCAGGACTCCTTACACTTGTGTTTCCTTATATGGTAGCCACTAGCTACATGTTTAAATTAATTTAAATACTTCAGTTAGGCTAGCCATATTTCAAGTACTCAATAGCCACTTAGAGCTTATGACTAATGGTTGGACAGAGCAAATGTAGATTTCCATCATTGCTAAATTCTACTGGACAGAATGATGCTACTTTTTTTCTTGACTAAAAGAACTAGGGTGTGGGCCAGAGGTACAGGGGGTGAGAGGATTCACCCGTGACAGAGTGGGGGCAGAACAGGTGAATTTACTGAAATACACTGCTAAGGGGAGCAGCAGAGGAGACTGGAGAGGTCTGCTGTGCCATGTGGGTTATCTCCCTGGCTGAGGATCAAACTCAGGCAGTAGCAGTGATAGCTCTGGGACTTAACCCCTAGGCCACTAGGGAGGCCCAAAAAAGCTGCTACCTTTAAAGATCCCAGTGGGATCAGCTGAAATTGTCCAAAATGATATCATTGCAACTAATTTAGTGTATCCTTGTATTGTTCTTGCCTCCTTTCCTGTTTGTTTCACCTTTGTTAGCCCCTACTCCTGTTCCCAGGATTCATGCCCCAAAATAAATTGTTTTATGTAAGCTCTTGTTCTGGACTCAGCTTTCTAGGGGGAATCCAGTTTAAACAAGCATTTCTTATAGTCACTTGATTTTTTTTTTAAAGATTTATTTATTTATGCATACAAGAACTAGGATATAAGCCAGAGGTGTGGGAGGGTGAGAAGATTCACCAGAGAAAATGGGGAGCAAAATAGGCAGATTGGCTGAAATACACTGCTGAGAGGAGCAGTGGGCGAGACGGAGAGGTCTGCTGTGCCATATGGGTATCTTGCTGGCCGGGGATCCAAGTCGTGTGCTGCAATGGCTGCTGATAGCTTCATAGTGCTGAGACTTAACCCCTTGCACCACCAGAGAGGCCCCCAATTTTTTTTTAATTAGCTAATTTAAAAGATTTTTTTAGAAAATAAGGACATTGTTATGTTAAATGTAGATATGGGTTGTAACAAGGATTACATTTTGCATTAGAAATGCAGAAATAAAAATCTTTATATTTTAACAGGACAGGTTTATTAGGAAAAGGAGAAAAAAAGAGGTACATGCACAGCCATAAGTAGGCAGGAGGGCTGTCAGAAATAAAATCTTAACATAACCTAAGTATTCTGGCCCGGGATCTTTGTTTTAAGAATTTATTTTGCCATAAACTTTGCCAAAACAAAAGTCTTCAGATTTTTTAGTGGCTATATTTATTTCCTTTAATCAGGAAATTCTTTATGAATAGTTTCTGTTTGGGGTTTTAAATAAATGATTAGCTTAGGAAAATACTGGGCAGTGAGGTTAATATATGTTATGCTGTAACTCTTGGTTACAGCTCAGCTAAAAGAAAAGTTTCTAGGATTAAGTTTGTATTATTTATTGTTTCTTTTAATCTGACTTCTTTTTCTGTTAGTGTAGATAATCTTGAGTTGACTATAATCTATTAAATATTCCATGAGTTATTATTAAGTAATTGATGACAGATTTTTTTAACCTGTTATAATTTTAGTTCCTTGGGTGAGAGACGGAAACTGATTAGTTATATCCAGCAACTGGGTCCACGTCATGTTGATGCAATGAAGGTAAGAAGAATCTGAGTTATCATGTTTTTGAAATATAAAGTGATACAACAATTATGTAGAATTGATACAGTTCACATAACTTCAGCTTACTCGTTGAAAGTGTACAAGTTAATGTTTTTTAGAAAGTTCACAAAATTGCTCACTTATTCTCACAATCTAATTTAAATTGTAAAATTTCTTTATGTATTGTGCCTTCCTGGTGGCGCAGAGGTTGAAGTCTCACTGCTTTCAAGTTATGGTCAGCCACTGCGGCCTGAGTTCAATCCCCGGCCAGGGAGCTAACCTACTTGGTGCAGCAGACCTCTCCTGTCTCTGCCCACTGCTCCCTTCAATAGTGTATTTCAGTAGATCTACCTGTTCTGCTCCCCACTCTGTCTCTGGTGAATTCTCTCACCCCCCCACACCTCTGGCCTACACCTCAGTTGTTGTATACATAAATAAATAAAAATAAGTCTTTTAAATAAAGTTCTTTATATATTATGGATACAGGTCACCATTTATTTATTTGTTTGTTTATTTATTTATTTATTTATTTATTTATAAAGATCTATCCATTCATGCACACAAGAAGTGGGTTCAGTCCAGAGGTGCGGGAGGTGAGAGGACTCACCAAAGAGTGGGGAACAGAACAGGCAGATCCACTGAAATACACTGCTGAGGGGAGCAGCGGGCGAGACAGGAGAGGTCTACTAAGCCATGTGGGTTGCTCCCTGGCCTCTGGGGATTGAACTCGTGGTGGGGCAGCTAGCAGCAGCTGGCAGCAGCTTGAAAGCTTTGTCTTTAACCCCTATGCTACTAGGGAGGCCCTATTTATTTATTTTTAAAAACTTTATTTGTGCATACCAGAACTGGGGTACAGGTCAGAGGTGCAGGGGGTGAGAAGATTCACCAGACACAGAGTGGGGAGCAGAACAGGCAAACTGACTGAAATACACTGCTGAAGGGAGTAGCAGATGAGCAGGAAAGGTCTGCTGCACCATGTGGGTAGCTGGGTATTGAACCCTGGCTGCAGAGGTTGCAGATAACTTCACAGTGCTTTGCTTTACCCCTTGCACCCCCAGGGAGGCCCTAGGTCACTTTTTAGATATATGATAAGTAAATATTTTCTACCATTTTCTGTACTGTCTTTTCACTTTTTGTTGGTGATTTTCTGAACACGGAAGTTTAAATTTTTGATGTAGTTCAGTTTATTTTATTTTATTTTATTTTATCTTGCATAGAAGAACTGGGGTGTAGGCCAGAGGCGCAGGGCTGTGAGAGGATTCACCAGAGCCAGAATGGGGAGCAGAACAGGTGTATTTACTGAAATACACTATTAAGGGGAGCAGTGGGGCAAAACAGGAGAGGTCTGCTGCTCCTTATGTGGGTTAACTCTCTGGCCGGGTATTGAATTCAGGCTATGGAGGTGATAGTGCTGAGACTTAACCCCTAGGCCACCAGGAAGGCCCTATTTTTTTTGTTTTGTTTTGCCTTTTTTGCTTTTGGTGTTATATCTAAGAAACTATTGCCTAGCTTAAGGTCACCATCTTTTTTTTTTTTTAAGATTTATTTATTTATGCATACAAGAATAGGGGTACAGGCCAGAGGCGTTGGGGGTGAGAGGATTCACCACAGACAGAGTGGGGAACAGAATGGGCAGACTGAAATACACTGCTGAGGGGAGCAGCAGGCGAGTCAGGAGAGGTCTGCTGTGCCATGTGGGTTGCTTCCTGGCTGGAAATCGAACTCATGCTGCAGTGGCTGCAGATAGCTTCATAGGTTGCGTCTTAATCTCTTGCACCACCACGGAGGCCCTGCCATCTTTTATTCTTAACTCATTTTTCTTCATACTAAATTTAGTATAGTTGGCTTCTGAATCCAGATTTGTAAAAACATGAAAATTGTTCACCATGCGTTCTGACATGAAATAATTTATAGTGGGGGATTTTAGATCTGTAAATGAATGAAACTAGATTACAGAATTGTTCTTTGATAATTTTAATGATAAATTGTTATTTGTATTTTTTTAAAGATTTATTTTTATTTATTCATGCATACAAGAACTGGGTGTAGGCCAGAATTGCAGGGGTTGGGGGTAAGGGGATCACCAGAGACAGAGTGAGAAGCAGAACAGGTGGATCTACTGAAATACACTGCTGACGGGAGCAGTGGGCGAAGACAGGAGAGGTCTGCTGTGCCATGTGGGTTAGCTTCCTGGTCAGGGGCAAACTCAGGCCGCAGTGGCTGGTGATAGCTTTATAGCGCTGAGACTTTAACCCCTGCGCCACCAGGGAGGCTCATAGGTCATTATTTGTTTTATGGTAATTACATTGATCTTATATAAAGGGAAAGATATAGACTAGTTTATCGTTAACTCTTTGGAAAGTAAAAAATTATATTGAGATTTTTGACTGGGGCATTGGGTGGTGAAATAGAAAGGCTCCTCTAACTCATGGATTGCTCAAGGGTCTACTATATGTAATTTTCATAAACTTAAAGATTGTGAAACTTTTTCTTGTCTGATAAGGACATTCACAGGGTTGAATTGTTTAACAAAGGTACAAATTCTAGTCATTGACTTTGTAGTGATACGACTTATATGATGTGAATGACTGTCTTAAATATGTTTCATTTGATTCAACACTAACTTATTAAAGGCTAATTAGGGCCTCCCCTGGTGGCGCAGCGGTTGAGCGCTGGGCTGCGAAGCTGCCTGCAGCCTCTGCAGCGCCAGTTCAATCCCTGGCCACCAGTGAGGGTCCCACATGGTGCGCAGACCTCTCCTGCTGCCCGCTGCTCCCCTCAGCAGTGTACTTCGTCAGTCTGCCTGTTCTGTTCCCTGCTCTGGCTCTGGTGAATTCTCTCACCCTCCCACACTTCTGACTGTACCCAGTGCTTGTATAAATAAATAAATTAATTAATTAAAAAAAACCTTATATTTAAAAAAATAAATAAATAAAGGCTAATTAGTCATATATATATAGTAAAATGATTAAGATCATTATCTTTCTGTTACTAGAATCCATTAGGAAGAAGTAAGATTTACCCAGATCGAATATACTTGATCTCTCTGGTAGTGATACCTAAGTAAGGTAATGATATTAATGTCTTGTCATTTCCCTTAGTATTGTTCTTACTTAGAACAAGCAAATAGCTTTAACTTTGGATTGTGTATAGGGATGACTGCACAAAAATTTTCAATGAAGTTATGTATTATTAATAATATTAATTGAAACATAATTTTCTAGGTAATTAATGATCCTATCCATGGCCACATTGAACTTCATCCTCTCCTCATTCGAATCATTGACACACCTCAATTTCAGCGGCTTCGATATATCAAACAATTGGGAGGCGGTTACTATGTTTTCCCTGGAGCTTCACACAATCGATTTGAACATAGTCTGGGGTAAGAAGGGAGTTGGTGGGGAACTTAGTCACTAAGAACCTTCTCTGTCTCATGAAATAAATGTCTCCTCTTTTAGAGAATAGTTTTACCAAATGGTAAAGATAATTTTATTGATGAGAAAATTGAGATTTATCTTGCTATATTTTATTTGTTTTATATTCTTATAAGCCCTCAGATCTTTCTTGGAAAGATAATGAAATACCATCTATTGACACATCATTTGGAAGAAATATTTATGTTTTTATATTATAACTATCAGGGTTGGTTACTAACAAATAACTTTATAAGTTTAATTATTTAATAAATAATAAATTATTTAATAAATAATAAATATTAATTATTTAATAAATAAAGTAGTCCCTACTTAGTCTTGTATAGAATTGCCCTTTGAATCCAGATAATTTTCTTAGCTATCAGAAAATATGCAAATCAGAAAAGCATGAACAGACATATAGAAAGTAGCACCTCTTTTCACACAATCTGCTTTTTCATTATAAACTGTAGAGCTGAAAGGACATGGCTGGGAAGAACTGGACTACTAGGTTTTCTAGATTTTCATGAAGTACTCACATTGTATTGCTTTTGTGTGTGTAGGTCGATTTGAAGCGTTTTTAATTATCCAAACATGTATCTACTCAAATGCCTATTTAGTCATCAAAAATATTTAGTGAAAACTTACTAGGCCCTATGAATCCAGTAAATAACAATTGTCTCTATTGTCATGGAGCTCAGAATTTAGGAGAGAAGAAAGATTTTGTATTCATACAGAACTAAGGAAGTGCTAAAAGTGCATTTGACATTTGTGAGGTGCTTTATCTTCAGTCTGTGTTGCAAGCATCATAACGCCAACAGTTCTACTTTTTAAAAAAAAATTGTAGCTAAAATACACAGAATGTAAAATTTACCATCTTAATCCTTTTTAATTGTGTGGTTCAATAGTATTAAATATATCCACTGTCAACATATTATAAAATTTTCTGGGGATCAGGGCCTCCCCTGGTGGTGCAGTGGTTGAGTGCTGGGCTGCGAAGCTGCCCGCAGCCTCTGCAGCGCCGGTTCGTTCCCCCGCTGCAGGCGAGGGTCCCACATGGCGTGCAGACCTCTCCTATCTCGCCCCGCTGCTCCCCTCAGCAGTGTATTTCTTTGTCAATCTGCCTGTTCTGTTCCCCGCTCTGGCTCTGGTGAATTCTCTCACCCTCCCACACTTCTGACTGTACCTAGTGCTTGTATAAATAAATAAATAAATCTAAAAAAAATTTTTTAAATTTTCCAGGGATCAACCCCCTATCTTGCAGACAGGGAAGCAAGGCCATCTTCATGGGCTTCATCCTCTAATGCAGGTAGCTGCATCCTGAACGTAAAGTCAGTCTTTTCAGATAATAAAAGATTTGACAATGATACCCAAGCTCTGAATCTCTGCAGTACATTCCTTAGCAAAGAAAAAATTGTATTCTGAGTTACTTTCCTCTAGCATCAACAAATATTTAGGTCAGGACAAGTTGGAACTACAAACCCTTTCCCCACCTATCAAGAATAATTACTTTCTTAATGTAAGTGACTCATTGTTTCTACCTGTATTGTTTCTACCTGTATCCGCTAAATTCAGACTGTTTATTGGAACAATTCTCACAGAATAAAATCTGTCAGACTGCTTCCAGGGTTCTAATTGTCACTTGGATTATTTAACAAACTCTTTAACTATCATTGATACTTTATTTTCAGTGAATAATGCATTATTTGTAACTTCTGCAAGCTACAGCAGTTTTACATCTTGCAAAACTGCTTATTTCACTTAGCATAATTTCCTTGTTTATCTATGTTGTAGCATAGGTCAAAATTTCATTCTTTTTAAAAGCTGAATAATATTCGTGTGTGTGTGTTTATATAATGGTCATCGTAATGGGTGTGTGCGTGTGAGGCGGTATCACATTGTGGTTTAGATTTTGCATTTTTTAGTGATGAGTGATGCTGAGATAAGAAGTATCGCTTTGGAATTCTCTGTTTGTGCCTGGCTCTGAAACAGACTATTCTGTTAAGTTGACCAAGATATATATTAGAAAACATGAGAAATACATATTTTTTCTTTTTCTTTTTTATTGAAGTAACAGTTTATAAAACTCTAGGTTTCAGCATACGGTTTAACCTCAGCAAATGTCTATATCATACCACACCCACTACTGAGAAATATATTTAAGTTTTTTAAAAAGATTTATTTATTTATGCATACAAGAGCTGGGGTGTAGGCCAGAGATATGGGGGTGTGGGTGGCAAGAGGATTCACCAGAGACAGAGTGGGGAGCAGAACAGGCGGATCTACTGAAATACACTGCTGAGGGGAGCAGTGGGTGAGACCGGAGAGGTCTGCTGCGCCATGTGGGTCACATCTCTGGATCGAACTCATGCTGCAGTAGTTGCAGATTGTTTCATAGTGCTGACGCTTAACCCCTTGCACCACCAGGGAAGCCCCACATATTAAAGTTCTTAAGGGCCAGAGGTATTATTCATTTTTCAAACAGAAGTATGACTTGTTTTGTTTTCTGCTCTGCAGTGTAGGGTATCTAGCAGGATGTCTAGTTCGTGAACTGCGTGAAAAGCAACCTGAACTGCAGATAAATGAACGTGATGAGCTCTGTGTTCAGATTGCTGGACTTTGTCATGACCTTGGTAAGTTGGGCAAGAAGAGGGGCAGCCCAGGAACCCTAAACCTGCCCACTCTAAATAGGTGCTGTCATCCGCCTGTCAAGAGAAAACATACTCTACTGAGTAAGACCTTTAATGGAAAGGAACTTTAATACAATTAGTGTGCAACAAAGACAAGAAAAAGGATGAAGTTTTTTTTTAAAGATTTGTTTTTATTTATTTTATGCATACAAGAACTGGGGTGTAAACCAGGGCTGCGATGGGTAAGAGTATTCACCAGAGACAGAGTAGGGAGCAGAATAGGCAGATCTACTGAGATACACTACTGAGGAGAGCAATGGGCCAGACAGAAGAGGTCTGCTGTGCCATGTGGGTAGCTCCCTGGCTGCCCATGGATTGAACTCATGCTGCAGAGGCTGCGGATAGCTTTATAGTGCTGTGCATAAACTCTTGCGCCACCAGGGAGGCCCAAGAACTCCTTTTCTTCCCTGACCCATGTGATGTCTTGGTGCACAACCTAGTAGAATAACATCATCCTTTACCGTTGATAAAGAAAGAGAAAATAGTGCTTCCCTGGTGGCGTAAGGGTTAAGTCTCAGAGCTGTCAAGCTATCACCAGCCACTGGAGCACTGGATCCCAAGCCAAGAGATGACCTCTCCTGTCTTACCAGGTGCTCCCCTCAGCAGTATATTTTAGTAGATCCACCTGTTCTGCTCCCCACTCTGTCTCTGGTGAACCCTCTCACACCCCTGCCTACACCCAGTTCTTGTATACATAAATAAATAATAATAAATCTTTAAAAAAAAGATAATCTTGCCTTCTTTTATCACAGAAGTTTTTACCCCTATCCTTATGTTAATTCATACCTATTGTAGGATCCTGAGGGTTGTGTTTCCCCTGTGGCTGTGTTCCAATAGCCAGGTACTTAAAGGGATATGGCATTTTTTTAGCCTATCCCTTTGAAGATTTCAGTATAAATAGTACTCCTCATGGTAAATATAACAGATTCTTGGTATTTTAATTCTTCCTATTTTAAGAGGAAGTCATTTGGAAACCTTTGATAGATCCCCAGGAATCTGAGCCCCTTAGTGATGAACCTTTGTGTACTCACTGAAAAAAATCTCTGTGCTGGTCTCTTGTGGGCTCCCTCCAGGCCAGGAACTCACTAATAGGGAAATGCTGATAACACCACAGTTGTGCTTCAACAGAGTTTCATCATAGTAAATGTGGAACCTTAAAATCATATACAAATAAGAGAAACTAGTCATCTTCATTTCTGATTGCCCAAGTCGTCAGTAAAATCCCTAGGTATGGGCCTGATATGTGTATGTTTATTATAGAATATGTACATGATGAATTTTACTTAAAGATAGGTGTTTATAAAGAATGAGAGTAATAAAATTAAGTTCTAATATTTTCTTCCTGACCCTAATGGATTGTCTTAAAGCTGCAGTTCTAATCCACAAATACTCAATCTGGAGATGCCAAAAATTTTGTCATTTACATTCCTTTTAGCTACATAAGGCTGTCATTTTACTCAGATTTATGCAAACTCTGGTGATTCAGTGACCTCTCTCTTTTTTTTTTATGGTTTGACAAATTTTTAAAGAGTCAAGTAAGGAAGGACATTAAAATTTCAGCTACCATTATTTTATCAAAGAAAGGAAAGTTTAACAGCAAAAATTAGGAAGGGCAAAATTTCAGAATAAAAGTTTAACTCACTAAGTTGTGCTTATTTCTTAGAGACCTCTCTTTGAAGGACTTGTTTTCTGATAGAGTTCTGTTTCCTGTAGAAATAAGAAGGAAAGATTTGCCCTTTTTTGTGATGTATTTATGGATTTTAATTTCTGTTGATATGCTAGTTAAATTAAAAAGATTAAAAGATTCCATTTTTATCAATTTGCAAACAGTTTTCTTGTTCTAAGGCTGCTTTTTGTTTTTAAGGTCACGGGCCATTTTCTCATATGTTTGATGGAAGATTTATTCCACTTGCTCGCCCAGGGATAAATTGGAAGGTATGTATATATACTCAATATGTATATAGTGTATGTACAAATATTCAATAGTCAATAAAATAAAAGCTATTGTAGGCAACTGCTGCTGTGGAATAGAATACTTCCCATTGCAGTTTTCAGGGTGTTTTTGTGTGTGTGTGTCCACTGATCTCACCGTAAGGAAAGTCCTTAAGTAGTCCATAAGGAAAGAATTATCATCTCCGTTTTTCACTAGTGCAAAGGAACCTGAAGCACAGAGGTGTATTGATGCACCAAAAATCACAGAACTGCTAACTACCAGAGCCAACACTAGAAAACTTGGTTTTCTAGTTGCTAATTTAATGCTTTTCTACTTTTTCACACTACCGAAAAATAAATAAAAATCATTTCACTTGTTTCAATTCATTTTGTATGACCAAGTTTCATCATGTAAGTTAAAGGAACCATTTGATAATTTGGGACTTGCAGGTAACTGACCCATATATTTGGAATCAATTTTGAGAAGTAAAGCTAGGTTCAATCGTATTTTTTTCCACATGTACTTCTAGAACCTGGAGTTGAAAGGAATATCAGTATATAGCAAGTGCCTCTTATGTGTCAATCACTATTTTCTGTTTGTTTTCTTTAAAGGGATAATTCACACGTGATACATTATATAGATCTTAAGTGTACAATTCAGGGAGTTTTGGCACGTGTATGTCTCCATGTAACCACCACTTAAAATCAGGCTATAGAATGCTTTCATCTTTCTGCAAAATTCCTTTGTACCCCTTTCCATCAATTCCTTCTTCCCTGTTCCCACCACTATCTTACACTTTCATAATTATAGATCAGTTACCTTGTTTTTAAACTGGATATAAGTATATCACATAGTGGGTGCTTATTGTATCTTGCTTTATTCACTCAACAAACGATTTAAGATTCACTCACTTGAATGCATTCATTATCCTAATGGATTGTCTTAAAGCTGCTGTTCTAATCTACAAATATTCAATCTGGAAAAGCCAGAAGTTTTTGTCATTAATAGTAGTTCATTCCTTTTTATTGCTGAGGTAGTCTGTTGTATGAATAAGTCAAGTTTTGCTCATCTTTTCTACTTTTAATGGAAGTTGGATTTTTACTTTTCTGTTTATTAATGAGGTTATTAATTACTAAGGTTAATAAAGTTGCTATGCGCAGTGTTTTTTTTTTAAAGATTTATTTATTTATGCATACAAGAACTGGGGTACAGGCCAGAGGTGTGGGGGGGTGAGAGGATTCACCAGAGATAGAGTGGGAAACAGAACAGGCAGATCTACTGAAATACATTGCTGAGGGGAGCAGTGGGTGAGACAGGAGAGGTCTGCTGCTCCATGTGGGTCACCTGCCTGGCCAGGGATCAAACTCATGCTGCAGTGGCTGCTCATAGCTTCATAGTGCTGTGACTTAACCCCTTGAGCCACCAGGGAGGCCCCAGTATTTTTTTTTTTTAAGATTTATTTATTTATGCATACAAGAACTGGGGTATAGGCCAGAGGTGCAGGGGGACAGAGACAGAGTGGGGAGCACAACAGGCAGATTGATTGAAATACACTGCTGAGGGGAGCAGCAGGAGAGACATGAGAGATCTACTGTGCCATGTGGGTCAGCTGCCTGGCTGGGGATCAAACTCATGCTGTAGTGGCTGCTGATAGCTTCATAGTGCTGATACTTAACCCCTTGTACCACCAGGGAAGGATTTTGTGAATATTTTCCCCCTGGTCCCTGGCTTGCCTATTCATTTTCTTTTTTTTTTTTTTTAATTTTTAAAAATTAATTAATTTATTTATACAAGCACTGGGCACAGTCAGAAGCACGGGAGGGTGAGAGGATTCACCAGAGCCAGAGCGGGGAGCAGAGCAGGCAGAAGGACCGAAGTACACTGCTGAGGGGAGCAGCGAGCGGCAGGAGAGGTCTGTGCGCCATGTGGGACCCTCCTCTGGTGGCCGGGGAGCAGCTGGGGATTGAACCAGCGCTGCAGAGGCTGCGGGCAGCTTCGCAACCCAGCGCTCAACCACTGCGCCACCGGGGAGGCCCTCATTTTCTTTTTTTTTTAAGATTTATTTATATTTATAAAAGAACTGGGGTACAGGCTAGAGGCGTGGGAGGGTAAGAGGATTCACCAGAGCAGAGCAGGGAGCAGAACAGGCAGACTGACCGAAATACACTGCTGAGGGTAGCAGCGGGCAAGATAGGAGAGGTCTGCCGAGCGATGTGGGAATCTCCCTGGCCGGCCTGGAATTGAACCAGCACTGCAGAGGCTGTAGACAGCTTCATAGCGCAGCACTCAACCTGCCGCACCACCGGGGAGGCCCCTATTCATTTTCTTAATGGTGCCTTTTGAGAAATAGAAATTTTAAATTTGATGAAGTTCTCTGGTTCTTCAGGCCAGTAAGATGCAGAGTTTCTTTCCAGTTTTGCTACCTTGGGACCCACTCTTAGGCTAAAAGGCATTTAAAAAACTGGAATATTTCCCAATGCCTTTGTCTTCCAAGTGTTGACTCTCTTCTAACATCTGCCTGCTTTCAGTTGCTCTCCAGTAGGTTTGGTCTAGAGTTTACAGTTGCTTTCTCCTATTTAATTGACCTAAATAGGATCTACTTATTCTCAAGTCTTCTTCTTTAAATATTTTGCCTCTCACATTTAAATTCATAACTCTTGTGGAATTATATTTTGTCTCTCTGTGTGATAGAAATCTACTTTTCTTTTAACTAAGGGTAATTATTGAATAGCTCATCCCTTTGTTACAGGGCAACCTCAATGTGAAATGGGTTGACCTGAGTGTGGGTCCTCACCCATGTGCTTAAAGGGACTTATAATGAGACTCAACTGCAGGCACACACACAAGAAAGGGTTAATAAAGGGTTAATTTACAAAAAGGGGAAATGAAGAAAGGAATAACCCAGGGAGAAAGAGAGAGAGATAAATTGGTAAATGTGTCCAACTAGTTCCCGAGCTGGAACCCAAATAGCATGCTGAAGGCCAGCAAAAAAAACACAAGAACCCTCAAACTCCCATGGCTGGTTATATACCAAACCTGGCTGCTTAACTTCACACTTAGTTCCCAGCAATCCTCCCTTTGGTGGTGATGACATTATGGGGTTTGTAGTCTTTGGTGCCTTGGATCTCTCTGGTCTGGGGTTGGGATGGAATCCATAAAACCTGTGTTTGTGGAATTCATTCAGGACATCCTTTCCCCCCAACATTTTCCCTACTGATCTATAACACTAATCCCAGCAATAATTAGTTTTCAATATATAATGTTTCTAAATTCTTTCCTATTCTACACTTTCTTAGTTATTATTACTGTATTATAAGTTTTGAGAGTTGGTAAGACAACTGTTCACACTTGTGTTATAGGAATATCTTTGACCCTTTGTTCTTCCATTATAAGTTTTATAATTTTTCCCATAGAGGTCTTAAATATTTTCTGTTATACCTACTCTTGTTGATAATTTCATTATTTATTTTTTTTAAAGTTATGCTTATTTTTTATTTTTAAATTTTTTTAAGATTTATTTATTTATTTATACAAACACTGGGTACAGTCAGACACACGGGAGGGTGAGAGAATTCACCAGAGCCAGAGCGGGGAGCAGAACAGGCAGGCTGACGAAGTACACTGCTGAGGGGAGCAGCGGGCAAGATAGGACAGGTCTGCGTCGCCATGTGGGACCCTCACTGGCCAGCCAGGATCCAACCAGCGCTGCAGCAGATGTGGACAGCTTCACAGTGCTGCGCTCAACCGTCTGTGCCACCAGGGGAGGCCCTCAGTGGTTATTTTCTAAAAACAAGGACTTTTTTTATATAACCTCAATGGCGTAATCAACACCAGGAAATTAATATTGAAGCTGTACTCTTACCTAATTTGTAGGCATTATTTCAGATTTCACCAATTGTTCATTAAGGGTGAGGCATTTTTTTCCCCCTGGTCTATACACTTAGACCAGGTCTATACACTTAGTTGCCATTTCTCTGATGATCTTATCAATTTTTTTTAAAAGATTTATTTATTTATACAAGCACTGGGTACAGTCAGAAGCGCGGGAGGGTGAGAGAATTCACCAGAGCCAGAGCGGGGAGCAGAACAGGCAGACTGATGAAGTACACTGCTGAGGGGAGCAGTGGGCATGGCAGGAGAGGTCTGTCTAACCATGTGGGACCCTTGCTGGCGGCTGGGGATTGAACTGGTGCTGCAGAGGCTGTGGGCAGCTTTGCAGCCCAGCGCACAACTGCTGCGCCACCAGGGAAGCCCGATCTTATCAATTTTTTAAACAATAGAGGTGAATTATTTTGTAGAATGTCCCTCAGTTCATTCGGTATTTCCTTATAGCATCAGACTGTATTTTTGGCGGAATGCCACAGAAATAAGTTGTGTAAATCTTTAGTGTATCCCATCAGGCACATAAAATCTGTTTGAGTATTACTGGTGATAATGAGTTTCATTCCTTAGGCAGTATCTGCTCAATTTCTTCATTATACACCTGTTTTTCCTCTTTGTTATATAGTATATTTTTTAAAGATTTATTTATACATACAAGAACTGGGGTATAGGCCAGAGGTGGTTGGGGGTGAGAGGACTCACCAGAGACAGAGTGGGGAACAGAACAGGCAGATTGACTGAAATACACTGCTGAGGGGAGCAGCAGGCGAGACAGGAGAGGTCTGCTGCACTAATTCGTACTGTGCTGCAGTGCCACAGGATGGCTTCACAGTGCTATACCTTACTTAACCCCCTGCCCCACCAGGGAGGCTCTGTTATATAATATATCTTGAGTTAATTTTTTTAAAATTTTTTTATTTATTTTGTGCAAAAACTAGGGTATAGGCCAGAGTCACAGGACAGTGAAAGTATTCACCAGAGGCAGAGCCAGGAGCAGAACAGGCAGACGGACTGAAAACACTGCTGAGAAGAGTAGCAGGAGAGACAGGAGAGGTCTGCCGCACCATGTGGGTATCTCCCTGACCAGTCGGGAATCGAACCCATGCTGCAGAGGCTGCAGACCAGCTTCACAGCGCTGTGCTCAACCTGCTGTACCACCAGGGAAACCCTTGAGTTAATTTTTTTTTTTTAAGATTTATTTTATTTCATTTATTTATTTATTTATACATACAAGCACTGGGTATAGTCAGAAGTGCGGGAGGGTGAGAGAATTCACCAGAGCCAGAGCGGGGAGCAGAGTAGGCAGAAGGACCGAAGTACAATGCTGAGGGGAGCAGCGGGCTGCAGGAGAGGTCTGTGCGCCATGTAGGACCCTCCTCCGGTGGCCGGGGAGCAGCCGGGGATCAAACCAGCGCCGCAGAGGCTGAAGGCAGCTTCGCAACCCAGCGCTCAACCGCTGCGCCACCGGGGAGGCCCTAATTTTTTAACAACTTTTATAGGACTATGCAGATTTTTGTTTTTGCCTTGAGCTTTTTATTTTTTGTCAAATCTGGGATAGGACGGATGTATTCATAGGATCATGTGCTCTTTACAATTATCAGTGAACACATTATGAGTAAGTGAGCAGAGATAGATAAGCAAACTGTTGCCAATTTGAGATTCCAACACAGATGTTAACTTGAAAACTCTAAAGCGTTTTTTTTTTTTTTTTTTTTTTTGCTGGCAAGTTTGCAGTTTCCCCTTTCACCAGTAGATGGAAGTGTTGACAGAATTATTTACAACTTGATATTTTCCAAGGCTGTTGAAACAATAGAACTGAATTTTATAGTGCTGTTCATTTAAGTGGAATTTTACCAGTTAATATTCTTCCAGGCACTGTAAATGATTATATCTCATTAAATATATTTACAAAACAATGAACATGACTTGTATAAGATCTACAGACTAGTAAAACACAGATAATTTGACAGATTTTTTGAAGATTATAGCTGGAAACCAGAAAATTAACATGCAGTGGAACCTTATCTCTAAGTTACCAAGAATCATGTAATTTGGATAATCTAGAGTTCCTATTGGACAAAAGTCTATAATGGACCATATTATGTTAACTTTTCCTAGCATGAACTGGGCTCAGTTAAGATGTTTGACCATTTAGTTGATTCTAATGGACTCAAAGATGTCATGGAACACTATGGTCTCGTCCTTAAAGAAGATATTTGCTTTATTAAGGAGCAAATTGAAGGGCCACATGGATCACCAGACAGTAAGTCGAAGGTAGGTTTATTTTTTTTTTTTTAAATTTATTTATTTATTTATTTTTATTGATTGATTGATTTATACATACATGCATACAAGCACTGGGTACAGTCAGAAGCGCGGGAGGGTGAGAGAATTCACCAGAGCCAGAGCGGGGAGCAGAACAGGCAGAAGGACTGAAGTACACTGCTGAGGGGAGCAGCGGGCGGCAGGAGAGGTCTGCGCGCCATGTGGGACCCTCCTCTGGTGGCCGGGGAGCAGCCGGGAATCGAACCGGCGCTGCAGAGGCTGCGGGCAGCTTCGCAACCCAGCGCTCAACCGCTGCGCCACCGGGGAGGCCCCGAAGGTAGGTTTATAACTTGATTTGAACCGACTGGTGTTCTTCACCTAGTCGTTCCTTGATTTCTTCTGAGCTACACATTTGGCTACTTTAGAGTGACTGAATGAAAAAGTAAGTTATATATTTCTACTTTTTTTAAAGATTGTTTCATATTTTTATTAATTTATTCTTTTTTGTTAAAGATTTATTTATTTATTTATTTATTTATTTATGTATGTATGTGTAAAAGAACTGGGGTACAGGCCAGAGGTGTGGGAGGGGGTGAGAGGATTCATCAGAGACAGAGTGGGGAACAGAACAAGCAGATTGACTGAAATATGCTGCTGAGGGCAGCAGCGGGCAAGTCAGGAGAGGTTTGCTGTGCCACATGGGTTTCTCCCTGGATCGGGATCGAACTCGTGCTGTAGTGGCTACAGATACCTTCACAGGTTTCATCTCAACCCCTTGCACCACCAGGGAGGGCCCTATTTATTCTTTTGCCTGAAAGGACTGGGTGTAGGCCAGAGGTGTGGGGAATGAGAGGATTTACCAGAAACAAAGTGGGGAGCAGAACAGGTGGATCTACTGAAATACACTGCTAAGGGTAGCAGTGGCGAGACAGGAGAGGTCTGCTGCACCATGCAGGTTAGCTCCCTCACTAGGGATGGAATTCATACCCGCAATGGCTAGTGATAGCTTGATAGCACTGAGACTTTAACCCCTGCACCACCAGGGAGGCACCAGATGCAGATCTCTTTATGAGATGTAAGATAAAGAGGTGGATTTGAGGCAAGCATCCTATTTCCAAAAAATAGAGCTCCAAAAATTCTTTGGACAATGCATATCATCTAGACTAGATTTGTAGCTACTTTGAAAGATTAATACTAGTTTAATGCATTAATTCATGCATTATAAGAAACATTCTTACTACTTCATAATTAGATTTATATATTTTTAAAACTTTCAAACAAAGAAAGCTGGGTTGTTATGGGAAATGTTAACAGACTTAAGAGCTTTTCAATGGCACAAAAGATTTTGTAATAGCAGAATATCCGAAACTTTAGCATTCCCTGCCCCACCCCCCTTCCCTACTAATTTGGGAATCAAACAGAGGAAGGAAAGAGTAAAACCTTCTGGGCCTCCCTGATGGCGCAGGGATTAAGACGCAACCTATGAAGCAATCCGCAGCCACTGCAGCACGAGTTCGAGTTTGATTTCTGGCCCGCCAGGGAGAAACCCACATGGTGGGACAGAACTCTCCTGTCTCACCTGCTGCTCCCCTCGTCTGTGTACTTCGGTCTCTCTGCCTGTTCTGTCCCTGCTGTCTCTGGTGAATCCTCTCAACAACACCCCCCAGCCCCTGCATCTCTGGCCTGTACCCCAATTCTTACATAAAAATAAATAAATCTTTAAAAAAAAGAGTAAAACCTTCTAATTTACCTCATGATCCTAATCAAGTATTTATTTATAAATTTCAAACTAATAAAATTGTTTTGCTTGTAAACAGATTTGGTTCTTATCCTAAAACCTTTTAAGTGAGTCTTTTTTTCTTCTAGTGGCCATATCAAGGACGCCCTAAAGAGAAAAGCTTCCTTTATGAGATTGTGGCTAATAAAAGAAATGGCATTGATGTGGACAAATGGGATTATTTTGCCAGGTATGTACTGAATACTTCAGAAAAGTTGGCAACTTAAAGTCCTGGTATAATATATATATATATATATATATATATATATAAAATAAATTATATATATAATTATAAATTATATATATAATTATAAATTATATATATAATTTTCATATAAGTAAATAAATATAGTCATTGTATAAAGGGTTTATAAACTACTGTATATAAAATTTAGTGTTAACATTTAAGGTAGGTTTGCCTTGTTGAAAATTTTCATCTCTCTCTGCTTTGGATTCTTTCTAGGGACTGCCATCATCTTGGAATCCAAAATAATTTTGATTATAAACGCTTTATTAAATTTGCCCGTGTCTGTGAAGTGGAAAATCGGAAACATATTTGTACAAGAGAAAAGGTAAACTATATCATATATCAGAAAAACAAAATAGGAGGTATAGTTTGTGGTTTGAAATCTAGAAATAATCATTCAATAATTTGGAAAAATCAGTACATGGTAGATTGTTCATCTCTTTATTTCATGCTTTGTGTTTGTAAGTATCTTAAGATTCTCTCCACTCTGTGGCATTATTAAATAATAATACAATTATAATAGACTTTTTTTGAGTATTGTGGCAGGCTCTGTTTTAAGTGCTTTAGATTTATTAGCTTCATCCTTATAATCTTATGAAATATATACTTATTATTAGCTCACTTAATATATAAGCAAATTGAAACTCAAGACGTACAGTTGATAAATGTCAGAACTAGAGTTTTAACCCAGAAAGTTGGACTTCAGTTTCATCCTTAATGTGTTTTGTAAATGTTTAAAAAGACTGGACTATGTAGGTGCCTACTAGATTATAGAGTCATGAATTAAAGAGTAGTGTAGTCTTATGTTATAGAAGAATGAAGAATACAATGCCTTTTGAGAATGAAGGATACAACAATAATGATTCCTAGTAACAGTAATTCTTAGTGTTGAGAAGGTTAATAATACATTTAAGATACCTAAAACAGAACCTGTTACAGAGTTAAAGCATTTAATAGATTTTGGTTTACTGAAAACAAAAGTTGCAAATAAATAAATGGCTTTGCCACCATCCCTTTTCCTTGTCTTATATACTTGTCTACTTACAGAGGTTACATAATCTGATTTTGCATTTACTTTACATTTTCCTACAGGAGGTTGGGAATCTGTATGACATGTTCCACACACGCAACTGTTTACACCGTAGAGCTTATCAACACAAAGTTGGCAACATCATTGATACGATGTAAGAAATTCAATTGTTATATGCGAGAAAATGTTCCCATGGTGCTTTGTTAGAGTATCATACTTGGTTCAAGTTGAGATTTCTAGATAAATTTAAGTAAATTTTAAATGAATAAATCTAAAATGGTTCCCTTAGATAAATAAGCAAAAAAAGTAAACGTACTTGGGAGAAGAGATGGAAAGTGAATAAGGGGACAGGTGAAGGGACAGAAGAACTGGCTTAGACTATTCATAAAGAGACAATGGAATGACTTGGATTTCCATACTTGTAGTCACCTACGTACCAGGTAATAGTCACCAAGGTAATGAGATGTGGATGTGCATAATTCTGAAAATAATGACAATTAATTTTTAGGATTAAGATTAATCCTTACACTGTCAATTATTTATCAAAATTAGTGCCAAGTAGTAAAACTAACAGGAATTTCACCTTTTCTTTCTGAGTTGATCAGAATCATAGCATGAAAGTACAGCTAAGTGTCTTATGCAACTCAAATACCCCAATGAGTGGTTATCAAAAATTGGATGTGAATTGAGTTAATTTCATGTCTCTAAAATAGCTTAACTATTCTAAGCTTTTCATGTTTATATATGTGTTGAAGAAATTATGCTTATTTTTATTTTTCCTGTTTGTCATGAACAAGCTAGTTAGAATAAAGTCTCCTATTTGTTACTTTGGTAATATGTTCTTGTTGTTTTGGGTTCATGTATTTGGGTTTCATTTTTTTAGGATTTATTTATTTATGCATACAAGAGCTAGGTTGCAGGCCAGAGATGTGGGAGTGGGGAAATTCACCAGAGACAGAGAGGGGAGCAAAACAGACAGATCTACTGAAATACAATGCTGAGGGGAGCAGCGGGGGATACAGGAGAGTTCTGTGTGCCATGTGGGTTACTCCCTGGGCAGGAATCAAACTTGTGCTGGGGTGGCTGCAGATAGCTTCATAGTGCTGAGATTTAACCCCTTGCACCACCAGGGAGGACCATGTGTATTTTGTTTTTAATTTGGAGAGGCAGAGAGATTTAGGTTCAAAACTTGGCATTGTAGGGGTCTCCCTGGAGGCACATGGGTTAGACACAGCACTGTGAAGCTATCCGTAGCCTCTGCAGCACCCACTGGCTAGAGAGCTACCCACATGGCATAGCAGACCTCTCCTACCTTGTCTGCTTCTCCCCTCAGCAGTGTATTTTAGTCAGTTTGCCTGTTCTGTCCCCCACCCTGTCTCTAGTGAATCCTCTCACCCTCCTCACCTCTGGCCTGTACCCCAGTTCTTGTATGTAGAAATCAAAAATCTTTAAAAAAAACAAACCTGGCGGGCCTCCCCTGGTGGCACAGTGGTTGATCACTGGGCTGCGAGGCTGCCTGCAGCCTCTGTAGCGCCGGTTCATTCCCCGGCCTCTGGCGAGGGTCCCACAAAAAAAAGAAAAAAAAAAGAAAGAAAAAAAAACCTGGCATTGCTTCTTCCTAACTTTGTTACAAAAATTAATTTATGCATCTATAAAACTGAAGCTGATTACACCTATTTTATTGTTGAAAATATGGAATTAAAACAATGTATCTAAATCCCTGTTCCAATGCCTTTAACATAGTTAACATGGTAGCTCACAAATCACCATGTCCTTGTTTAGCAGTTATTTAGTTTGATAGAGAACCAATTGCTTTATAACATTGTGTCTCAAGATTTTATTTCCCTAAAGTAGAAAGAGTTCCTTAACTTTAAGTAAAGCATAAAGTAAAAAATATTCAACTTTTGTCATAAGCATAACATTTTTTTTTAATGATCCATAGGATTACAGATGCTTTTCTCAAAGCAGACAACTACATAGAGATTTTAGGTACTAATGGAGTAAAGTACCACATTTCTACAGCAATTGATGACATGGAAGCCTTTACTAAACTAACAGGTAAAAAAATAAAAGGCAAAGTATATGGTCGATCTCAGATCAAATAGAAGCCATCCTCAGATTGCAAATGCATTGTTTTCCAAACATTCCAATGTATTTTAGCTTCTCAAGTCATATATACTTTTAGATTTCTGTTTTGTCTCTGCTTTGCCCTAGTGAGTTGACTTTGATAAAGTCATGTAACCTTTCTGAACCTTAGTTTCATCATCTATGTAATGGGAATAATGGTACCTTGTGTATAGTGTTTTTTTTTTTTTAAGATTTGTTTCTTTATGCATATAAGAACTAGGGTACAGGCCAGAGATGTGGGGGTTGAGAGGGTTCACCAGAGACAGAGTGGGGAACAGAATGGGCAGATCTACTGAAACATACTGCTGAGGGGAGCAGCAGGTGAGCCAGGGGAGTCCTGCTGTGCCATGTGGGTCACCTCCCTGGCCAGGGATGGAACTCGTGCTGTAGTGGTTGTGGGTAGCTTCATAGGTTGCATCTTAACCCCCTGCGCCACCAGGGAGGCCCATTGTGTATAGTTTTGTTATGATGCTTAAAAGAGCCATAACAGCCAGTACGTAGTTGACAGGCAAATACTCAATATTTATTATTTAATTTAGAATACAACTTTACTAATACCAAAAAAAGCTGATAACCCTTTGAACATTATTTTTGTTGCAAAACTCAGGATGCCAGGAATGTTTCTTACCATTTCAACAGAAATGAAATCTATAACTTAGGGAGGGAAAGAACAGAGGTGAAGATAACACAACTGGTTCTTTAATGTGGCAAAGTGTAGACTGACAAAGATATAAAGAATTTTGAGAATAAGCAAAAAAAAAAAAGGACCATAAATTACATGCCAGTCAGAATTTTTACTTGGAAGTCATGAAAACTCACTCTGCTTAACTTAAAATAAAATTAGAAAGAAATCACATACTTTCAGAATTAGTGGAGAGGCTGGAGACTGAAAATAAGCAAAAACAACAGAAACTAAATGGCCTATGAGATAGCTGAGATCATCCTTCAGCAGTTTCCTGTGTCAGGAACTCCTGCTGTTCTGGTCCTGCTGAATTCTGTCTGCAGACCACTGCCAGAATGAAACCGGAACCATTTACCCTCACACTGTCTCCAAACAACCAGTATTCTTCATTTCCAACCTCTCTGTTGATAAATAATATAAATAAATCCAATAAAAATAAATTACTAAATAAAATGGTGGGGAGGGCCTCCCCGGTGGCGCAGCAGTTGAGCTGGGTTGTGAAGCTGCCTGCAGCCTCTGCAGCACCGGTTCGATCCCCGGCTGCTCCCCGGCCACTGGAGGAGGGTCCCACATGGCGCGCAGACCTCTCCTGCCGCCCGCTGCTCCCCTCAGCAGTGTACTTTGGTCCTTCTGCCTGCTCTGCTCCCCGCTCTGGCTCTGGTGAATTCTCTCACCCTCCCGCGCTTCTGACTGTACCCAGTGCATGTATAAATAAATAAATACATAAATCTTAAAAAAAAAAAATGGGGGGAAAAGACATGAAATACAAGCCCATGATTTTATTGAATTTCATGAACATAATAAACATTTAAATATAATAAAATCAGAGAAAAGTTAGATTGCCAAAACTATTATGTATTATTCTTTTAAAATATACTTACTTGGGCCTCCTTCATGGTGCAAGGGGTTAAGCACCTCACTATGAAGCAATCTGCAACCTCTGCACCACGAATTTGATCCCCGGCCAGGCAGGGAATAACCCACATGACGCAGCAGACCTCTCCTGACTAGCCCACTGCTCCCCTCAGCAGTGCACTTCAGTTAATCTGCCTGTTCTGTTCCCCACTGTCTCTGATGAATCCTCTCACCCCCTGCATCTCTGACCTGTACCCCAGCTCTTGTATGCTTAAATAAATAAATCTTTTTAAAAAAGGTAAAATAAAATATACTTATTTGTAGGCAATTAGCACAGTCTTTTTCTAATTTTTTTTTAAAGATTTATTTATTTATTTATTTATATGATCACTGGGTACAGTCAGAAGTGCGGGAGGGTGAGAGAATTCACCAGAGCCAGAGCGGGGAGCAGAGCAGGCAGAAGGACTGAGGTACACTGCTGAGGGGAGCAGCGGGCGGCAGGAGAGATCTGCGCGCCATGCAGGACCCTCCTCCGGTGCCCGGCGAGTAGCCGGGGATCGAACCGGCGCTGCAGAGGCTGCGGGCAGCTTTGCAACCCAGCGCTCAACCGCTGCGCCACCAGGGAGGCCCAAGATTTATTTATTTATACATACAAGAGCTGGGATATAGGCCAGAGGTACAGGGCAGCTTAGAGGATTCACCAGAGACAGAGTGGAGAGCTGAACAGGCGGATTGACTGAAATACACTGCTGAGGGGAGCAGTGGGAAAGACAGGAGAGGTCTACTGCACCATGTGGGTCAGCTTCCTGAGTGGGGATTGAACTCGTGCTGCAGTGGCTTCTAGTAGCTTCATTGTGCCGAGACTTAACCTCTTGCGCCACCAGGGAGGTCCCATTTTTATTCTTATTTTTTTTCCTATTGAGGCAGCATTGTCTTACAAAATTATATATGATTCAGAGGCATAGGCTAACACCTCCTCAGATGCATGTCCTCATACACACCCACCTCCAAGGCACCCATGGTCCTCTTCCATAGTCCATTATATTTTCCTTCCCACTGTGTAACAAAACATAGAAACAGTTTAGATATACATTATCCCCTATAACTGTAATCATCCAACCAAAATTAATTAATAAGCAAGAAGCAAGCTCTTAATAAGCCTTAAATATTGATGTACATACAGTGTTCTCAAGTGTGCACTGACTTTCAATATGGGGGATCCCTGTTTCATTTTGTTATGTGTATATATATATGTATATGTATATATATTTATTTTACAGTTGGTTAAGATTAGAAAATGGGGGCCTCCTGTCTCACCTACTGCTTCCCTCAGCAGTATATTTCAGTAGATCCGCCTGTTCTGCTCCCCACTCTGTCTCTGGTGAATCATCTCACCTCCCACACCTCTGGCCTGTACCCCAGTTCTTGTAATCATAAATAAATAAATATTTTTAAAAAAAAGAATAAAAATAAATAACATCATACTATATTGACTAGCCTCCTGTTGTTATGTTGACAGAAACAGAGATAAAGCAATTCGGGCAGGGAGGAGATTAAGCTCTCATTTAATATCAATAATAAGTTCTTAGAAGCTGTGATTTTTAAGTGAAATGACATAATAAAATCAATTTTATCATAGGCTAATTGTTATAAAGAAGAGTTAAATTCCAAGGGCAGTTTTCTGGTCACAGGAAAAAAATCTCTACACTACTAAATAAAGACCCCAAATACTCTGATATTAATTAATAACTTATATTCAGTCATTCATTTTCACACAGTTCAGGGTTGCAGAGGGCTAGAAGCTGTCCTGGTAGCTCAGGGCATGGGTGGGAACCAGTGCTGCACAGGACTCTCTGGGATGATTCTGATACACCAGTGAACCTAACTTGCTCATCTTGGGATATGGGAGAAAAGCAGAGTGCCTGGAGAAAGCCCATGCAGACATGGGGAGACACAGAGGTCCCAGTTACCAATGGATTTTTTTTTCCCCTCATCAACTTTGTAATGAAATTTTGTTATTCAAGGACATGCTATATTTAATACTGACCTTTTTTTAAGATTTATTTATTTATGCATACAAGAACTGAGGTACAGGCCAGAAGTGCGGGGGGGTGAGAGGATTCACCAGAGACAGTGGGGAGCAGAACAGGCAGAGCAACTGAAACATACTGCTGAGAGGAGCAGCAAGCAAGCCAACAGGGGTCTGCTACGCCATGTGGGTTGGCTTCCCTGGCTAGAGATCTAAGTCAGGCCATGGTGGTGATAGCCCTGAGACTTTAACCCCAGTACCACCAGGGAGGCCCTCCTAATTTCATGTTTCTGATGAATGTTTCAGCTTCTCTGGATGTAGCTATCTTTAAGCATTGTAGATAATATGGCCCTAGTCTTACGAGGTAACCATTTTCTTGGTCTTTCTCCTCAATATTCATTAGCATAGGTGGACCTTACCTCTAACTTCTAGTCCCCTGCAATAACATTTTAGACTCTGGGACATTTTACAAGATGACTGCCTGAACTTTTCTAAAATATCGATATCACAAATGATAAATCAGGGGAATTATTCTAGGTCTAGATTAAAGGAGACTTAAAAAACATGATGACTAGTATCATTGACTTTACTTGGTTTCTTTATCAACAAGAAAACCCTGTAAGTTGAATTAATGGATTAAACAAATTTAAATATACACTGTTAGTTTTAGATCAATTTTAAATTTCTTGGCATATTGTGCTTATGTAGGAGAATTTTCTTATTCTTGGATGATATTTGCTTAAGTATTTTGGAATGAAGCGTTCTAATGTCTGTGATTTTCAAATGTTTCATAAAAATGTATGTGCATGCATATAAACATATAAACATATACCCATGGAAAGAATGTGCATATAGATGGGAAATGTTAATTGTTTTGGTCAATGGTATTTTCTTTTTAAATTTTTTCAAAGTAACAAGCTGAAGGAAAAAGAGAAGGGAAAAACTACCTTCTCATGGACTGGAATGTTAAAAAAACTTTTAATTAAGAAAATTTACAAAATTCCATGTACCTATCACTTAGCTTCAACAATTATCAGCACAGCAATTTTGCTTCCATCCACCCACTTCTGTAAGACACTAGGCTATTTGGAAGCAGATCTCAGACATAATTTCAGTATTACTTAAATATCATTCTCTTATTAAAAAAAAACTAACAAACCAGGGCCTCCCTGGTGGCACAAGGGGTTGAGCACTGCACTGTGAAGCAATCCGCAGCCTCTGCAGCATGAGTTCGATCACCGGCCAGCCACATGGCGCAGCAGACCTCTCGTCTCTCACCCGCTGTTCCCCTCAGCAGTGTATTTCAGTCAATCTGCCTGTTCTGTTCCCCATTCTGTCTTTAGTGAATTCTCTCACCCCACACATCTCTGGCTTATACCCCAGCTCTTGTATGCATAAAAATAAATAAATCTTTAAAAAATAAGCAAATCATAACAAATTAACACCCATGTGTGCCCGTCACTCAGCCTCATGTCGTCAACTCCAGTGCAGTCTTGTTTTAGCTCTGCTCCTTCCCCACTTGCTAGATTACCTTTAGCAAATCTAAGACATGGACTAGAACTTTTCTTAAAATTCACTCTTTATAAAAAAATTTCACATTGTCTATATCTGTAAACTTGTGATTGAAATTTCAGAAGCACAGCAGTGTATGAAGCCTGTTAAATCTTGTGGTTTTTTGTTTTTTTGTTTTCATTTTGCGATAACTGAAATTTCATCAAATTGGCAGATAATATTTTTCTGGAGATTTTATACTCTACTGACACCAGATTGGATGCAGCACGAGATATTTTAAAAAAAATTGAATCCCGTAACCTATACAAGTATGTAGGTGAGACTCAGTCAAGAGAAGAAAAGTTTCAAAGGGTAAGTTGGGTTAGCTCGTACTTTTCTACCATTAGTAAAAGTTTCTCTGCCCTCCAAGAGGAAACCATTAACTCATCACAAAACCTAGACTCTGTTCTAAGGCCTTGTGTTCATTCTTAGCTTCACTGAGACTTTAAGGACCTACTTTTAACTTCTGTTTTCACAATATATCTGTTTCTCCCAGATAGCACATTCCTGTCTTTCTTAATTCAGATATCTTATTTTTTCCTGCTTATTGAGGTTTTCTTTCTTTTTTTTTTTTTAAAGATTTATTTATTTATACAAGCACTGGGTACAGTCAGAAGCACGGGAAGAAGAGAGAATTCACCAGAGCCAGAGCAGGGAGCAGAGAGGCAGAAGGACCGAAGAACACTGCTGAGGAGAGCAGTGGGCAGCAGGAGAGGTCTGCGCGCCATGTGGACCCTCACCCGTTGGCCGGGGATCGAACCGGCGCTGCAGAGGCTGCGGGCAGCTTCGCAACCCAGTGCTCAACCGCTGCGCCACCAGGGAGGCCCTTTCTTTCTTTTTTTAAAGGTTTATTTATTTATGCATAGAAGAACTGGAGTATAGGCCAGAAGTGTGGGGGGTGAGAAGATTCACCAGAGACAGAGTGGGGAGCAGAGCAGGCAGATCTACTGAAATACACTGCTGAGGGGAGCAGCAGGCAAGACAGGAGAGGTCTGCTCTGCCATATGTGGGTTAGCTCCCTGGCCAGAGATCAAACTCAGGCCATTGATGTTAAGTGCTGAGACTTAACCCCTAGGTCACCAGGGAGGCCCTGAAGGTTTTCTTCTTTGCCAGAAATCCATACTGATAACCATACCCTACTGCACACATTTCCTTGAGTTACACTTACTTCTTCTGTTATGCTGATAAGTTGATGCTACATGTTTTTAAATGTGAAAATTTTGTTATGAAAACTGCTCTGTTGTGACATGATTACAGGATGACATACACAGAAAAGCTATGTTTTTGCTTGGTTATTTCTACCCACTTTTCTTAGTAAAGTGCCATTTTCAGGGCCTCCCTGGTGGCACAAGGGGTTAAGACGCAACCTGTGAAGCAATCCGCAGCCACTGCAGCATGAGTTCCATCCCCAGCCAGGGAGCTACCCACATGGCGCAGCAGACCTCTCCTGTCTCGCCTGCTGCTCCCCTAAACAGTGTGTTTTAGTAGATCTGCCTGTTCTGTTCCCCACTCTGTCTCTGGTGAATCCTCTCACTCCCCCACACCTCTGACCTGTACCCCAGTTCTTGTATGCATAAATAAATAAATCTTTAAAAGAAAAAAATTGCCATTTTCACAAAGGGAACCTCTTGGGCACAGAGTGATAAAAAGGTAAGGAAGGTTCTAACATAAAGAATCTTATCTTGGGCTTCCCCTGGTGGCACAGACGGTTGAACACTGTGCTGTGAAGCTGTCCGCAGCCTCTGCAGCGCTGGTTTGATCCCGGCCGGCCAGGGAGGGTCCCACATGGTGCAGGAGACCTCTCCTGTCTTGCCCGCTGCTCCCCTCAGCAGTGTATTGCGTCAATCTCCCTGTTCTGTTCCCTGCTCTCTCTGGTGAATCCTCTCACCCTCCTGCGCATCTGGCCTGTACCCCGGCTCTTGTATAAATACATAAATAAATCTTTAAAAAATAAAAAAAAAAGAATCTTATCTTGGTCCTTCCTGGTGGGGCAAGGGGTTAAGTACCAGCACCATGAAGCAATCACAGTTACTGTTCGATCCCATGCCAGGGAGGTGACCCACATGGCACAGCAGACCTCTCCTCTTGCCCCGCTCCCCTCAGCACTGTATTTCAGTCAGTCCACCTGTTCTGCTCCCCACTCTGTCTCTACTGAATCCTCTCAACCCTACCCCACACCTCTGGCCTACACCCCAGCTCTGGTATGCATAAATAAATAAATCTTTAAAAAAACATCTTATCGGGGCCTCCCCGGTGGCGCAGCGGTTGAGCGCTGGGTTGCGAAGCTGCCCGCAGCCTCTGCAGCGCTGGTTCAATTCCCGGCTGCTCCCCGGCCACTGGAGGAGGGTCCCACATGGCGCGCAGACCTCTCCTGCCGCTCGCTGCTCCCCTCAGCAGTGTGCTTCAGTCCTTCTGCCTGCTCTGCTTCCCACTCTGGCTCTGGTGGATTCTCTCACCCTCCCGCGCTTCTGACTGTACCCAGTGCTTGTATAAATAAATAAATAAAAATAAATAAATAAATAAAATAAATCTTTAAAAATAAATAAATTTTTAAAAAATCTTATCTTTTCTAGGAAGACTGCAAAAATTTTCCACAAGAGCTTGCTGATGCTAAACCCGAGGAAGTGTACCTGGAAATTGAACTGAAGGCTGAGGATTTCATAGTGGATGTAAGTAGTTAGCTTGGTAATATACAGATGTATACCATCATAAAAACAGTATGTGTTCATTATAGAAAATTTAGAAAATACACAAAGACAAAAGAAAGAGAATTATCTGTGATCTCATAGAAACAACCAACATTAACTTTTTAAATTTTTCTTTAACATATCAATATTTTTTATATAACTGCTTGTGTGGTTAGTAGAACATTGTTTATATTAATTTTTGAATGTTTTCTTGATCACAGAAGTAGCACATGCCAATTATTTTTTAATCGCCTGTGCACACCACAATGGAATAAGACTTTTTTCCACTGAGAGGTTGTGGTGACTTTTTATATCCTAATGAGAATGTCAAATGGTTCTCTCATATGTTCTTCTGCTTCCTATAGAAATTTTTTTTTCAGAGTTCACTCTTCTGGACAATGTTCCTTGTGTATTTTTTCCCCATGAGACACTCATTTGTTATTTTCTTATTGACACATCTTTGAGTGAAGGGTAATCTTTCCTAACCATTCTCTGCCAAGGAATACACTAAGGAATTGCCCTTGGACCTAGTGTCTGTCTACTTGATCATGTTTTAAAGTGCCTCAGGCCTGCAGATCAAGCTGCAATTTCCGTTTCATTAGATGGATGAGGTTGCCCCAGAATAAAGGACTTCACATCCTGACTTCCTGAGACTCTGAAAGACTTCACTGTCCAGAATGTTTTCCCTGGGCTCTCACATGTCCGCCCTTGCCCTTGGTGCTCTCCCCAGGGGACCGGCTCACCCTCAGTGTGGTGCATTGCTCCTAAACAATCCCCAGCCTCCCATTTGATTTTTCTATCAAATTGCGGTCTCACTGGATATAGGATCAGAGGTACCTGAAGAGGCCATGCACAGGAGAAAAGAACATCTGTATGGCCAGAAGACATGAAAATAAATTTCTCCTTTTAACCTAAAGGCGAGTTGGTGCAACAATGAAAGATTTTTTTTTTTTTGATGCTCAGCCTTGTAAGAATAAAAATTATATACAGATTTTGTGGTAATAAAGTTATGTGAACATGAGAGCATAAATTGATATGCGAGAACAAACTGGGTCCATTTTTTTTTAAGATATATTTATGCATACAAGAGCTGGGGTACAGGCCAGAGATGTGGGGGTGGGGTGAGAAGATTTACCAGAGACAGAGTAGGGAGCAGAACAGGCAGACTGATGGAACTACACTGCTGAGGGGTGCAGTGAGCAAGTCAGGGGAGGTCTGCTGTGCCTTGTGTGTTGCTCCCTGGCTGGCAGGGGATCGAACTCAGGCTGCAGAGGCTGTGGATTGCTTCATATTGTGGTGTTTAACCCCTTGCACCACCAGGGAGGACCAAACTGGGTTCATTTTAATCAAATTATTTCATTTTAGGGATGTGTCCTAAGGAGATAATCCATTTTTCAAAAAGCGCAATTATTGAATATATTTATTGTGGCATTGTTATAGTATGAAATTAGAGGACAGATGTATATGTCTGTTAATACAGTGGAATAATGTAAGCATTAAAATTTGTTTTTAATATAGAATTTGTTTATACTAAGTGAAGAGAAGAACATATAGTATGATTTTGTTTTAGCTACTTTAAATGTATATATACTGTGTGGACAGTGAGCACATTGAAAAATAATCTGGGGTCCTCCCCGGTGGCGCAACAGTTGAGCGCTGGGCTGCGAAGCTGCCCGCAGCCTCTGCAGCACCGGTTCGATCCCCAGCTGCCAGGCAAAGGTCCCACATGGCCGCAGACCAATCCTGCTGTGCCCGCTGCTCCCCTCAGCAGTGTACCTCGGTCCTTCTGCCTGTTCTGCTCCCGGCTCTGGCTCTGGTGAATTCTCTCACCTTCCGCGCTTCTGACTGTACCCAGTGCTTGTATAAATAAATAAATAAATATTTAAAAAGGAAAAAAGAAAAAGAATCCGGATATTTTAATAATAAAATGTTAATATTGTTTCTATCTAGGTAATAGAGTTACAGGTTTCATTGTTATTTTTGTTTGTTTTTTACAGTGAGCACAGTATGACTTTCATAATCAGAAATTAAAACCTTTACATTTTAAATGCTTAAAGCCTTTCTGTATTCTGAAAAAAGCAAATAAAACTGCTAATTAAATGTCATATTAAGCATCTCAGTTTTAGTTTGACAGTGTAATATATCTATTTGGTGAGTTTTACATAGTTCCTTTTAGGGTTTTGTAGAAACTTTTATGGCGATTAAATGGGCTATAAAACCTTATTTTACTATTTATTATTTAAGATTTATAGTCAATCTGTAGACCTTTCTTTTGCTTGTGAATCATTGATAAAAAATATGCTCTCCAATACTCTTGATATTGCCTTTCTGAAAAAATTGGTATTTTATCAAATCTTCTTTAAGAAGCACTTTCCAGTAATACATTAGAGATTACCTTTTATTCCTATTCTAAAGCCTAGGAAAGAGCTAGTGGCACTTCTGAAAAATGCTTAAAAATTTGATTAGTGTTTATGCCTTAACGAATAACTGAAAATGTCCAAGCCTATGACAGCACCATCCCGCGTGAAACAATAGTCAAGAGTGAGGCCTATGACAGCACCAGCCCTGGGGTCATGGGGAGGACTGAGCAATTGCTCCCTCTCAGGGGAAGGGATGCAGCATACTCCCTGCAGCTGTCCAAACCATTCATCTGCACAGAGTTGACAGACCCCTGGTCTCTCCTACACTGCAGCTGAACCTCAGGTGTACATACACCCTTCTTTCAGATAGTAGAGCTACCAAACCTCAGATTCTGGTTTTCTTTAGTCACCACTCACCAAATAAGATCCTCTTATCATCTGTTCTTCTCTGTATCATCACAGTCACAACACTCTGCTGCCATTTCATTCTAGTCTCTCCCTTTCTCCCACACCTGACTGTGGAGCCCTTTGAAATTTCCACTCCATAATTAATGAAGCCGCCCATATCCTCAGCCTTTTAGCTGTCTCATTGCCTCTGTTGCAGCCTGGCTGTCCTCGGAGAACCCGCTTTCCCTACATTCTTTTAGAAGCACATTCCTCAGGGTCAAGAGACCTTCCTCTTGTTCTGTCATAGCATTTCCAGACCCCAGGCCAGATTCTTGTTTCTCTAAGGCTGCAACTCCAATCATCCACTGTCCTCTTCAAAGGTTTTGTCATGGTTGTCACTCTTAATTCTTGCCAATAATCAAGTGATTTCATAGCCACTTGACTGGCCAGTTCTGAGGTCTGCAGTGATCTTATCCACTCCACCTCAACCATCACACACAAGAGATTATTAAGCTTTGAACCTTATTGACATTCAAAACTACCTTCCTTCTAAAAATCACTATTTTGAGCATCTGGGCTGTCCACAGACACCTTTATTCCTTATTTGCTTGTTCCTAGTTAATGGGGACCCCCAGTTTATCATCTCTCTACTTTTTTCTCCCAATCTTAGATCCTACAGTCCATTAGTTCAGTAATTTTCTCTAGTTATCCTTAGCTCCCTTCCCCTTCTTTGTACCTACCTAGCAAAAGGCCGAGTGACAGGGATGAATCTAATCCACTTCTCTGTGTCTACAGTTGGACATAAACTGCTGCTATAATCACTGTTGCTCGTATCTCTAAATTCACGGTCACCCACCTTATCTGGACCCTCTGGCCTTTCTTGCAAAATTAGTGTAATTTTTCGGTCTCTGGAATTTCTCTTTGAAACCATCTTCTCTCCCCTTAGATCTTCAATGCTGCTTCCCACCCCAACTGTATTTACCCTTGATGACTAACTTGGCTTTTATTTCAGGCCTTTAGAAAGGAACCTCCTCAAACTACCCCATCAAGCAAGCAAGCCTGCTTCTCGCTGCAGCTGTGTTCAGTCTCCCGCTGTATAGTGGGGCAATGTCTCTTCTTATCAAAGTCTCAGAGTAATCCTGCTGCTTGTGTTCTAGACCCCAGAGCTGTGTGATGGAATTCTGTGGTGTTGGCAATGGTCTGTATCTGTGCTGTCGTGTTGGTGGCTGCTGTTGGCTATTGTGGCTATCGAGTACTTGAAATGTGGCTACTACAACTGAAGAACCAAGCTTTTCATTGTATTTTATTGTATTTAATGACTTTAAATTTAAAAGACCACATGTGGTTACCACATTGGGCAATGCAGCTATAGAGCCATTTGTCTCAGGACTTCTGAGAATCTTACAGTATCCTCTCCTCCCTCTGACCTTCCCTTCAGCTTAGACAGACTTTCAGTTTCAGAAAACCACCCTCCTTTACCCTTCACCTTTTCTTTAGGATGAAACTCATTGAACAGTTGTTTCTGCTTACCTTTCCTAGGTACTGTATTCCTCTCCATAATCATCTCTGCTGCCTCTTCATTTTTTTTAGAGTTCCGCTTTTTTTTTTTAAGATTTTTTTTTCATGCATACAATAACTGGGGTACAGGCCAGAGGTGTGTGGGGGGGATGAGAGGATTCACCAGAGACATAGTGGGGAACAGAACAGGAAGAGTGACTGAAATACACTGCTGAGGGGAGCAGCGGGCGAGTCAGGAGAGGTCTGCTGTGCCATGCGGGTAGCTCCCTGGCCCGGGATCGAACTCGTGCTGCAGTGGCTGCGGATTGCTTCATAGGTTGCGTCTTAACCCCTTGTTCCACCAGGGAGGCCCAAGAGTTCAGCTTTTTATTGAACATTTTAAAAAGAAGCTTAGTCAAAAAGATCAAAACCAAAGTCTTCATAGGACTCTTCAGATCCTTCTTTCTTTGATCCTACATTTTCTTCTCAGGTGGGGCAGCATTGGTAGAGGGGGCAGGACTTCCTGCTGATGAGGCAGGTCCCCCAACCCCTACATTACAGGTAAGACTCCACAATGTTGACGTGGGCCAGAGCCATGCAAACGAGCCTGGCCAGAATGGCTCAACATTTACATCACCTACTTTAATGCGGGTCATCTTATCCTGTGTGACTGACACCTCATTATCATACAGGATGAGGGCCAAGTAGACTCAGAAGAGCTTGGAGATGGAGGCCAGTGCTGGGTAGGTAGCTGCCAGGCCTGGTGCTGGTCACTGGATGACATGGATGCTTCACTGCAGTGTGACCTTACTTTCCTCAAAGGACCCTGAGTGGGGAGCAGAACAGGCAGATCTACTGAAATACACCACTGAGGAGAGCAGCTGGTGAGACAGGAGAGGTCTGCTGCGCTGGGAACTCGTGCTGCAGAGGCTATGGATAGATTCATAGGTTGCGTCTTAACTGCTTGGCCACCAGAGAGGCCCTTTTGCCTGCTCTTAAAAGCCAAACTTCAAAAAGTTGACCTCTCTCTTTTTATTTCTCATTTATTCCTGAATCTTTTGTTCTGTGGCCATTGCTTTACTGAACCTACTCTCTCCAAAATCACCAATGACTTCAGTGTTACCAGATGCAGCAGTTTCCATCTTCTCTGGCTCACAGCTGTGTCCTCTGCCTGGAATTCTTTCCTTCGTAGGCCTGGTTAATTCCTACTTATTTCATAAAGTCACTTTCCTAGGAAGATACTTCCAGTCATTCTTTCAAAGCTCCATGCTATCAGGCTCCAGAGTTTCACAGCACCCTCTACTTTTCCTGGGTAATTCTGATAGTGGCTAGATAATGTTATAATTATTGGTCCAACTTCAGTCTAGGCTACATGGTCTGTTGGTGCTGGGGTTGTGTCAAGCTTCCTTATATTTCTTGTGCCTACAACATTGTCTGTCATGTAGTAGGTATTGACTTTATGCCAACTCATATTGAAAGCACAAGTACCTAACCCCCACACCCAGACTTCATGACCAAATTCCTGTGGGTCGTGCACTATAAACTCCCTTAATCAGTGCTTTTCCTTCTGAACCTCCAGAGAGCTGTGATCCATATCATACCCTGAACTCAATTCTCAGTTACTATGTGAGCACTTATTTCCTGCTTTTATTAAGGTTATCAATATGGATTATGGAATGGAAGACAAGAATCCAATTGATCATGTTCGCTTCTATTGTAAGACTGACCCCAACAAAGCCATCATGATTACAAAAGAACAGGTAACTACCTATAAAAAATAAATATCCCACAGTGGAATTTAGTAAATCTCTAGAGTACATCTGCATGCAGTTCAGGTTGTAAAATCAGTGTGTACAGTAAAAGTAAAAGCTTATCTTTAAAATTAAAGTGTACCACCTGGTTTTGTATAGACTAGACCATCTTGATAGTTTTTTCTGCTTGCTTAACATAGATGAAAATGATGCTTTTGGTTTAGAGACTTGGTTAAGAATACAGAATACTGGCCTGTTACTAATTGACATAAAGTTGTGGGACATTTTGCAATATGATGACTATCTTGAATGTTTCCCTTCGGATTATATTTGGGATAAAATAGCAAGACATCGTGGTGCTTTTAATAGTACATTAAGAATGGAGTTTAGGAGCCTGGAAGGTAGGTAATTTCTCTTGTGTGAATTCAAGGTAACAGTGAAATCTTTTCTTTTTTAAAAAGGTTTCACGGCTTTTGCCAGAGAGATTTGCAGAGCAGTTAATTCGAGTTTACTGTAAGAAGACAGATAAAAAGAGTTTGTACGCAGCACAACAGCATTTTGTTAATTGGTGTAAAATCAGAGATTTCACCAAGCCACAGGTGGGTAGCCTATTATTCACAAACTGTACAATTTAAAATTTTTAAGTGAAAACCAAATTCTCTTGGAAATGTTCTCATTTAAATTATAGTGGGTTGGTTATGATTTTTGAAATTTATTTGTATACCTTAGGCTTTCCTTTTTAAAATGTCTCAGCTGTGTGAACCAGTGATTTCTTCCTACACTGATAGTCAGTGGTGCTTTTAATACCACATTAAGAACAGAGCTTAGGAGCCTGGAAGATAGCTGATTTTTCTCGTATGAAAAGAAATTAACCTCATGTCCTAATGTCCTAATGATAAAAGTTTAATGTGCTGAACATGTAAATAGTACTTTATAACCTCACTGCTCATCTCATCCAGTCCCCTCCACTGACACTACAAGGAATGTTCTAGTGTCCTTATCTTTCAGAGAAGGTTACCAAAGCTGAGTAGTTAACTTGTCTAAAGACACATAAAACTGGGCCTCCCCTGGTGGCGCAGCGGTTGAGCACTGGGTTGCAAAGCTGCCCGCAGCCTCTGCAGTGCCAATTCAATCCCCAGCCGCCGGGCGAGGGTCCCACATGGTGCGCAGACCTCTCCTGCCACCCACTGCTCCCCTCAGCAGTGTACTTCGTCAGTCTGCCTGTTCTGCTTCCCGCCCTGGCTCTGGTGAATTCTCTCACCCTCCCGTGCTTCTGACTGTACCCAGTGCTTGTATAAATAAATTTAAAAAAAACTTTAAAAAAAAAAAAAAAGGACAGATTCTCCCGGTGGCGCAGCGGTTGAGTGCTGAGTTGCGAAGCTGCCTGCAGCCTATGCAGCGCCGGTTCGATCCCCAGCTGCTCCCCGGCCACCGGAGGAGGGTCCCACATCCCGCATGGCGCGCAGACCTCTCCTGCCGCCCGCTGCTCCCCTCAGCAGTGTACTTCGGTCCTTCTGCCTGCTCTGCTCCCCGCTCTGGCTCTGGTGAATTCTCTCGCCCTCCCGCGCTTCTGACTGTACCCAGTGCTCGTATAAATAAATGAATGAATGAATGAATGAATGAATTCTCTCGCCCTCCCGCGCTTCTGACTGTACCCAGTGCTCGTATAAATGAATGAATGAATGAATGAATGAATGAATGAATGAATAAATAAATAAATAAATAAATAAATCTTTTTTAAAAAGGACACATAGAACTGATACTACATTTTCTAACTTAATATTTGAAACTCAGCATTATCAAAATCTGTAAACTATTTAAATTCTCTGAAATAAGAGAACAGAGGGAAGAAGAACCCAATTGTAGTTGCCAATCCTATAGAAAATGTTGTTAAAATTATCCCTAATTGGTCCTCCCCGGTGGCACAGCGGTTGAGCGCTGGACTGCCCGCGGCCTCTGCAGCACTGGTTTGATCCCCAGCCCCCAGGCGAGGATCCCACATGTTGAGTAGACCTCTCCTGCCGCCTACTACTCCCCTCAGCAGTGTACTTTGGTCCTTCTGCCTGCTGTGCTCTCTGCTCTGACTCTGGTGGATTCTCTCGCCCTCCCACACTTCTGACTGTACCCAGTGCTTGTATGGATGAATAAATAAATCTTAAAAAAAAAAATTATCCCTTATTGACCTACATGTATTAAGTATCTGGGAAAGAGATAATGACCAATCAGGACCTGGCAACTGAATGAATGAATGAATGTAATTGGCGGACAGGTAGGAAACCTCATTTGACTCCCTAATTAAGTGCTCTCTCTGCACTATCGCTTCCTCTCTCCCCTCTGTGTCTGGTGCTGAAGGGAACAATAACAAAAGATCAGGCATGAAAGAGTTGGCTGGCACGTGGGCACTTTGTCACATGCCAGGTGAGTCCTGGTAGGATTCAGAGAGATGGGAAAACTCAGAAAAGCCTGTGAAGGAGGGAGGACTCTGTTGGGTCTGGAAGGCTGGATTGTATTTGGTTAGATAACAGAGAGACAGGATGGATATATTTGGTAATGAATAACGGAGGAATGGGATTGGAACAAGCTGAGTGTGTTTAGGGATTTTGAGGAGGCCTGTCGACAGAGCAGAAGATTCTTATTATTGAGTAGTGAGAGGTTAAACTTGAAGAGTAGACTAGATTATAAAGAACTTTGGAAAATCAGCTAATGAACATTTTCTCATGTTTAGTAGGAGAGAATCCTCAAGAATATTCAAGTTACCATGTTACTGTAATTATTCTGTGTTTGTCATCTCCAACTAGAGTGAGATCCGTGGGAATAAGGAAGTAAATCTCAGGAGGTGTAGCACCAGGGAAACTAAACCTCTGAGGTAGAAAGAAAACTAGCAGTGGATGGATTGTGCATTGGAGAGTTTGGAAGCAGAGATACGAGGCTATTAAGGTTTAGCTACTTTAAATCTAGGTACATTCATTCAACGAATGGGTATTTTTGCCAGGCCTTGTGTTAGATACCAGGGTTACTAAGACATATAGTTCCTAAGACATGTAGCTCACTTGGACCTCACTCTGGTTGGGGTTTGCAAACACAGGTATACATAATTTTTTTTTTACTTTATATATTATTTTACATCAGTCTTCATTTTTGTACAATGTATGCTTTCTCATCTCAGTTATAGTTCCCATGAAATTCCCACCACCAGTTCACCTGTGTACTATCACCATAGTCCCTTGTGCTCTTCCCTCCTTTGTTTTGATCCTACTCCCTTCTCTTCCCCTGCAGAATGTCTCTGGTTTATAGTTGCCTCTTGATTTTGATTTTGATTTTATTATAATTACTTTTTTTTCTCTCTGATCCCTTATTTGGATCCTCTACATTCCTCCTATAAGTGAAACCATCCGATATTTTTCTTTTTCTTTCTGGCATATTTCACTGAGCATGATCCCTTCCAGCTCTATCCATGTTGCTGTGAATGACATGAGTTTATCTTTTCTGATTGCTGAGTGATATTCCATTGTGTATATATACCACACCTTCTTTTTTTTTTTTTTAAAGATTTATTTATTTATACATACAAGAACTGGGGTACAGGCCAGAGGTGTGGAGGGTGAGAGGATTTGCCAGAGACAGAGTGGGGAGCAGAACAGGCATATTGACCAAAGTGCACTGCTGAGGGGAGCAGTGGGTGAGACAGGAGAGGTCTGCTGCGCCATGTGGGTTGCTCCCTGGCCGGCCAGGGAATTGAACTCGTGCTGCAGAGGCTGCTAATTGCTTCATAGGTTGCGTCTTAACCCCTTGCACCACCAGGGAGGCCCTATACCACATCTTCTTGATCCAGTCATCTATTTTTGGGCATTTGGGTTGTTTCCATAGCTTACCTATTGTAATTAGTGCTGCAAAAAGCATAGGAGTGCAGGTGTCCTTTTGAATTAATGTTTTTATGTCCTTTGGATAGATCAGAGATATAAATACTTACAGTGACACAATAAGTACTTCGGGGCCTCCCCTGGTGGTGCAGGTGGTTGAGCGCAGCGCTGTGAAGCTGTCTGCAGCCTTTGCTGCTCAGGTTCAATCCCCGCCAGCTGGCGAGGGTCCCATATGGCGCAGCAGACCTCTCCTGTTGTGCCTGCTGTTCCCCTCAGTAATGTATTTCGTCAGTCTGCCTGTTCTGTTCCCCACTCTGTCTCTGGTGAATCCTGTCACCCTCCCGCACATCTGGCCTGTACCCCAGTTCTTGTATAAATAAATAAATAAATCTTAAAAAAATAAAATATGTACTTCGGAGGGGAGGAGGGCACAGAGTTTTAGAGGAACAAAAAGGAAGATGCTTTTAACCTGACTTGTTCAGCTGGGAAAGGCCTATTTTTAAAGAAGGACTTAGAAGCTGAAGAGTGAACTAGATGAGAAAAGTCACCTAGGTAAAGGAGGCCTGGGAGACTGGAAGATGAGAGAGCACATGGTGCATTTAGGGATGGGGTCTGGGATATGCATAATTCTGTAAGCCAAGAGCAGAGGAGAGCCTTTAATATGTTTTAAGCAGGAGAGTTACAACTTTGCATTTTATAAAATCCACTAGAGTAGAAATTAGAATGAGTAGGAATAAGAAAGTTTGGTAGAAATAGAGGTGAATTTGAAGACAAATAATGGTTGACTTTGAGACAGACAGGTCTTTCAGGTATATGAGTATTATGGCAGCTGAATGACTGCTTTTAATAGCTTTGTCAAGTCGGGCCCAATGTTGTTGAACAAAAGAAAGTTAATATGGGGGAAGAGATAAAGTTTCAACAGAGCCAAATGAGCAAACAGTACATTCTTTCTGCAAGACAAGGTGTGTGTCCCTGAAACTTTCACCCAAAATTAGAAAAACTGGCTTTTCTGTCTCTAGTTTTTTTTTTTTCTCCTTAACAGGATGGCGATGTTGTAGCCCCACTTATAACACCTCTAAAAGGTGAGTGGAATCACAATCCAGATTTCCGTCGAGAAGCATCCAAATCCAGAGTCCAGCTTTTCAAGAACAAAGACGTGTGAATGTCTGCAATCAATTCATTAAGTTCATTAATCCAAAACAATTCATTAATTTAGGAAATTTGATCATAGAGCTTGCTCTTCAAATTTAGTGAAAACTAGTACTTTTTATATTTTGAATGTATACACATGCTAAATCTAAGAAATTTTTATTCAAAGATAAAGACATATTGGGCAAATTTTGCTGTATACATGCTGTGAAAAGCATTATCTTGCCCTTTTTTAAATATTCATTAAGGCTTCTCCTTTAGTCACCTATTTTCTTAGAATAACTTCCTTTTAACTCTTATGATATATGATTGTTTTTTTATTTTTTTTAAATGAGACAAAGGTGCACACTGCAATTTGACATTGGGATTGTCATGAACAACCATGGTTAAAATCCTAGCCCTGAGGAGTTGCCCATCACCCCATATTTGAGGCTAGTTCTCTGTAAGTGGTCTGAATGTAAAAGACACCATTCGCTCAACCCTTTTACCCCTTGTAAGCTGCTCAGTTGTAGTCAATAGTTGAGGGCCAGGAGTGGGCTCTAACTCTGATTAATTTACTGAGAAGGTCTAAGAGCTCCGGCCTCCTCTGAAGTGGGACATAGACTACCTTTTGGGAAACCCATGCACCTGGTGCCAGAGGGATTCCCCAAACCAGGCTGTTCTTGGGCTCATTTACAGTTCCAGACTCTCCTGAATACCCACTGCCTGAGTCCCGAGGGTTTTACCACTGGTGGTGTGGAGAAGGCTGCCTTCTGACCAGCTCTGTCACCTCCCTTGAGCTGGTCAGAATTCTTCACAGGAATCATCCTCAGGGCTACTCAGAACTGAGACTTCATTTTTTGCTAGGTTGGTGCAATTTATAGGTTTCAGAGCAAAGATTGATATGTCTGTGCTGAGATGAATGATTACCCCTAAATTTCAGGATCCCGTGTAACTGGATGTCCCCAGCACTTACTCTTTGTCTCTAGCTGTGAGGTAGCAGTAGTTGAACAGTATTCCTGCACTGAGGGCACCCCTACACACACACATACACACACACACACACACCCCCCTCCCTCATCCCCAGTTCTACAGAAGTTCACCATGAGCAAAGTCTAATGTTAATGCTGAAGCCTCCGGGTTTGGTCCTGAAGATACAAGGCAGTAGGGAGTGTTAGCGACGAGTCCCTGACTTCACACTCCCTTATGAGGCCCTCCTTGATTGACTGGGAATAGGGAGCCAGCGCTGGCTTGGGCAAAAGCAAGTGGGAGGAAGGGAGCACTGAGAACCTGCCAAGAGACTCACCTCAGAGTCTTAGAATACTGCCACCTACCACTGTGTAACCAGCTTCTGTTGGCACTGGGGTGAAAATTATGTGCCACTTGGAATGTATGCCATTCTGTATTATACCCCCTCCAGCATCCCTCAGTAGGTAATCAAGATTTCATTGTAAATCATAGGAGAACAGTGAAAATTCTGCTCTCTCTCCCCCACCATGATTCTGTGAGTGTGAGGTGTGTTCAAATGGAGGCTCATAGAAGCACAGATGAGGTGGGCCATTAAACAGGGTCATACCTGTTTTGGCCATTGGTGCCTCTAAAACTTTCAGTGGGGAGAACCATTTGACTCAACCCAAGGTTAAGAATGTAATGTTTTTCTGCTAAGATGGTTTTATTTTTGTAACTCCTACCTTTAAATAATTTTTATCTACTCTAGAATTTTGTAGACCCAGTATTGTATCACTTTGCTATCCGAAAAACAACTTGAATCTTTTCCATTTGCATCTTTTGTTACTTATAAGGCAGCTGCACTTTATGTCCTTTGCAACTGTTTTAATTGTAAAAGAACCATGTGTCATTTACAATGTTAAATTTTTCTTAAACATCTTCACTATTATAAAAATGGAGACTTTAACAACTTTACCTCTAGAGTTAGTTAACATTGTCACCTTCAGAATGTAAATAGAAGTGCAAGTTAAAATGATGCTTGGGTGAGGAAATAGCTGCAATAAAACTTCATGAATGTATTTCCATCTTGAAACTAAAGGTATGTTTCTTAATGACTTTATCTCAGTCTTATGTGTCCAGCTTTAACCCTTTTGTTCAAAGGAGATGTGTTTTTTCTAGGAATCCACCCAGATATTTGATGGTATATCTGCAAGGGGGCTGTATTTAACAGGCCAGTGTTACTTGATTTCCTTCTGTTAATAATGGTGGATAATAGCGAAGTTTTTCCTTCTAGTAGGAAGCAGGCAGTAGCATGGGAACGGATATGGATTTTTCTTATTTTTCTGATCTCCTGTTGTGCCAGAAAATATCCTCCATTTTAGCCTTTCAGGGTTCCTTTATTCTAACATAAATAAAGTCCCTTTATTCTAATATGCATACCTTTATTCTTTGTTATAAACTTCTTTATTCTATTATGCATACCTTTCATTTGCTGCATTCATATCTTCCCTGTGAAATTAGAGATTTGCAAGCACCTGGCACACTGGCAGTAGACAGGCCTCAATGTTACAGAAAAAAATTGAAGCTAACAGAGTCTTTATTTCACCAGTTAAACCCAGGTTCTATGGGTTTAATTTTCTTTAAAATAATTTCTAAAACATACATTGCAGAATCCCATTTTTAAAAATCTCTCTCTCCGTGGGAAATTTTCTGAAAGATAGACATGAAAATGTTAGTATTGGAGGGGAGGGTTGAATTTCAGGTAATGTTTGTATCTTTTTTTCTACAATAAACATGTATAATTTCTTTTTTAAAAAAGATTTCTTTTTATTTTATTTATGCATACAAGAATTGGGATGTAAGCCAGAGGTGCGGGGGGTGAGAGGATTCACCCGAGACAGAGTAGAGAGCAGAAGAGGAGGATCTACTGAAATACATTGCTGAGGGGAGCGTGGGCAAGACAGGAGAGGTCTGCTGCACCATGTGGGTTAGCTCCCTGGCCAGGGATCAAACTCATGCTCCAATGGCTGGCTATAGCTATTGATAGCGCTGAGCCTTTAACCCCTGTGCCACCAGGGAGGTCCATAAACATGTATAATTTCTAAAAAGATAATTTACATGAAGTGCTTTGCACTGCTCAGATGAGGTATAAATACCTTTCACTCCTTCAAAGGTACCTCTTCTGGAGAACAGTTTCTGCACCCATGCCTGTTTTGGGTTCAGAGACCACAGGGGGTTTGGCTAACAGCTACAGTCAACACTTTGCCATCCACTTTGGGACTGAATGGGCTGCCCTGTGTAAGAGGCCTGGGTGGCGGTGTGAGCTCGTCCAAGCACCTGTTGCCTCAGGAAGCTGTCCACTGCGGGGCATCAGCTCAGAACCCAGGCCTCCAGCTCCTGGATGTAGAACTGCTCCTGCCGGGCCAGCACCTCGTTGTTGAAGGTTGCACAGGGATGGCTCCCACCATGGTACAAGTCTCCATCCATCCAAAGACCAAACTGGCCACTAGGGAGAAGTGCAAAGTCTTGGCATGTCTCCCTCCTGGGTGTGAGACTATTCAGATCCGCATGACTGGCCCTTGGCCACACTACCACAGCTCCTTTCTGCCAGTTTCGTCTTCCCCTAAACTGATGTATCATGAATTGCTGGGGACTCAGCATGCTGTTCCCCACAGGATATAAAGGGTGTTTGGTTTTTTTTGCAATTCATTGATTTTAATAAATACATAGAGTGATACAACCATGATCACAGTCCAGTTTTAGAACTTTTGGAACAGTTTAGGATGTAGTATTTAATCACAGGAGTGTCTAACAGCCGTGGATTCTGAGCCCAAAACACGTCAGAGAGCATCCAGTCTAGTCCTCTCATCTGACAGAAAGCAAGCTGGAGCTGGAAGTGAGTAATGCCAATCAGCACTGATTGATTGGTTTGTTCTGTGCCAACCTGCTTCTTGTGGAGGCCATTGGGATAGCAAGGAATTTGCCTGGCACTAATGAAGCAATGCTTTCATCTTTGCCCTCAGGATAAGATTTGTTCTGCCTGAATTTGCAGGTCACACCAGGGGCCGACTACCCTTTTCTTCCTAATCCACTTCACCGCCCATCCCCCAACCCACACACCAATGCACACGTGCACACAGACTCGTAGGCCAGATTTCTGGGCAGATGCCAGCTTTTTCCAGGGAGTTACATCTGCTGGGATCATGGGACTGACAGGTAAATTTGAGGTTTGCCCATCCTTTGCCTCCAGCTTTATCCAGCCATGTGGAATGTTGTTCCCAAAGTTATATAAATCCAGACTAACTTGTCACCAACTGTAAGACTTTGGGGGAGAGTTCATGCCATCATTCCCTCTCAATGTTGATTTAGAATGGAGTTGAGGGAGTTGGCTGGGGGAGTTGGTAGCACCTGGGGGTATGGAAGGAGGAGACCTAAAAGTTAACTATCAGCCTCCTCATTTTGTCAGAGGCAGCCTCACCCAGCCTTTCCAGACAGGAAAAGGGACCAGAACACAGACCACCCGAGACTCGGGGATGATTAATACACGTACCTGCTACTGCCCATCATTAGTGAATCCAAGTTTCCTTTCACAAAGAAAGAGTTATTTCCTGTCCACTTAAAGACCTGGGATGATAGGAAAAGGCTCAGGTTACTAGACGTGTCTTTCCCTTTTGGTTTGATTCCATACCACGAGGTGGCAGTGTTGTAAAGGGCGCAACATCCAGGCACCCACTAAGTACTCTGGGCACTTAGCTCTTGAAATTTCTTTCCAGTCTCCTTAGAGGAAGTACATTTACTCTTGCCCTCCAGTCTGAATTCCCAAAACCCTCTGTTCTAGAAATATACCAGAGCCCTCTGAAGCAGTAAGGCCAGCAGGATCCACCCCAAAGACACACTGACTTCCAGCATTGTCCCTTCCATCTCTGCTCACCCTTGCCTACCCAATCCATACCACCCAATCCATACCATAGTCTCTCCTCACCCTCCTCAGCCTCCCAGTGATTCTCTCTGCTTCCACGGTCTCCTGCTCACAGTCCATGTCCACATTGCAATATGAGTGATATTCAAAGTCTAACTGGATAAAACTCTAAAGGTTTCCCATTGCAATGGGAATAAAATCCAACTCCTGACTATAGTCAAAAGCCCACCTTACTCTGATCCCTGATTTTACCTCTGACTTTTTCTCCTCCTTATGACAGCCACTTCAGCTACACTGGCTTTTCTGTTCCTGAGGTACCACAGCTCATTCCTGCTGATCCCTCTCCCCAGAACGTTCTTCCTTCAGATCCTCAAATGGCCACTTCTTTTAACCCAACTGTCATCACAGAGAAATTTTCTGGACCACCTATCTAAAGTAACCCTTTCTGAGACTCCCTGGTGGTACAGGGGTTAAGTCTCAGCTCTATCAAGCTATTGACAGCCACTGTAGCATGAGTTCAATCCCCCACCAGGGAGCTAACCCACATGGCACAGCAGACCTCTCCTATCTGGCCTGCTGCTCCCCTCAGCAGTGTATTTCAGTAGATCTGCCTGTTCTGCTCCCCACTCTGTAATTGGTGAATCTTCTCATCCCCTACACCTCTGGCCTACACCCCAGTTCTTGTATGCATAAATAAATTAAAAAATCTTTAACCCTTCCTCCCAGACCCTGCTTTTTATGACCCTGTTCATGTGTCAGTGTACCCATTAACATGTAAACTCTGTGAGGGTTGTCCTGACTCCTGGCAATATTCCTAGCACAAGGTATAGATGTTTGTGGAATGAATAAATTATAAGATGTTTAAAGGGCTGCAAAAGTACAGTATATTATTGCCTATAATTAGTTGCCAAAAAAATGCTGTGAACAATCAAAGGATTTTTAGCAAGAAAGTGGATGAATAAAAGATAAGCCTTGAGCTCAGAAGAGATAATATTAACAAGTAAGCACAAGGAGATAGAACCATTCAACTCCTCTACTTTCATCAAGGAAGCTGACCTTCAAACTTGAAGGAATGAGATAAGCATTGCTGCAGAAGAAATTAAGACCTTGTTCATGGTAGTGCTGGGAATAGCTATCAAGGAACTGCTAGAAATTCATTAACTCAAGAAGTGCCAAAAGACCAAAGGCAGACAAAATTAACCAAGTTTTTAAAAGATAAGTGTCCTAACAACAGGCTGGGAAGACAGAGCAACACTCTGGAAAAGTCATTCATTCAACAACGCTTTTTTAGCATTTTACCCCAGGCACCATTTTAGGCACTATATTAAATAGTGACTAAATAATATGTTAGTTGGTGACATGCTAAGGAGAATAAAGTAGAGAAGGGAAGTAAGGGTTTCCAGGGCATGAAGTGTTGTAAAGTTAAGTCAGATGGTCAGGAAGGATGCCTTGCTGAGTTGGTGACACTTGAGACCTAAAGGAGGTGAAACCAAACTATGTGGACATCTGATGGACAGCACTCTAGCAAAACTGCATGTGCAAAGGCCCTGAGGTAGTAGAGTTGTGTCTAGAGTAGAGTGAAGGAAAGGCAAAGTAGGAAGAAACAATTCAGAGAAAGGTCAGGAGACATAGAAACTTGTAGGTTATTATAAAGACTTGTGTGATATGCTCTGACTTACCTTTTAAAAGGATCACTCCAGCTATGTGATGACTGAAAGGGCAAGCAAGGAGACCCATTAGGAGGCTATCACAGTAACACAGGCAAGTAATGGTGGTGACTTGAACCAGGGCAACAGCAAAGGACATGGTGAGAAATGGTGGATTCTAATAGAGATAGAGAGGGAAGGCAGAGTCATCAGGATTTGTTGATAGCCCAGATGTAGAGTGTGAAAGAAAGAAAAAGGAGTTAGGAAGGACTCCAGAGTTTTTGGTTATCAGTAGCAGGACAGATGGTGGTTCCACTAGCTTTGCTGGGGAAGGTGGCAGAAGGAGCAGATGTGTGGTTAAGTAAGAAACTCAGTTTTGGACATGTGAAATTTGACATGCCATGCTTAGGATCTGACTGGTGACACTGGATTGCTGTCAGATATGTGAGTTTTGAGTCCAAGGGAATAGGCTGTTAGTACACAGATGGCATGGATGGAATGGATAAGATCTCAAAGGAAATGAGGGCAGTCAGAGAAGAGATGACAGCCAAAAGTAGTTCCAGAGCCCTCTGATGTTAAAAGGTTGAGGAAATGAGGAGGAACTAGCAAAGGATTCTACCAAGGAGTTACCAGTGTTGTAGGAGAAAATTCTAGAACTTTAGAATTACAGTAGGTGACTATAGGAAGGCAAGTGGTGATAACTAGAATCTAACCTAGGTTCACCATGAATAACTGACCACTGACCTCTTTCCTGATAACTAGTCCAACAATGCCAACAATGAAATACAGAAACAGAGATCTCCTTAATTCCTTGTCATGGACAAGATGGTTGTGTGGCTGGATGTATCTGTAAGTGTCTTGGTCTGTGCATTTCAGAGGATGTCTCTAGTAGCAAACCCAAGCACTTGAAACCAGTTCTTAATCCACTGAACAAATATTTCTTGAGGGCTAATGGGGAGGGTAAGGTTCTCCCTTATACTCTTCTCCCTCTCCCACCCATCTCTTGGTTCCTAAACGTGCTTCCCCTTCTCTTCAGTTTCTGAGCCCAAGAAAACTGCTCCTTATGCTCTACATCACCAGGTGATGTTCTATTTGTCTACCAGGACCCAGCTCAAGAAGCTCCTCCTCTAGGAAGTGTCCTTTGGTTTTCCCACCCCACTTCATAAAGGTGCTCTTCCTTTGTGCTTCTGCCATAGCATTTATCATTCTGTATCCTGAACCTCTCTGGGAGCATCTCAAGGCAGTGACTGTGGTTTAGAGAAATCATGCAGTGCTTTTGGCTAAGTTCAAGCTCAAAGACCTTTTTCCACCTCTCATCCTTACCACTAAGGATGTGTGGCCTTGGGCATGTTTTTCCCGGCAGCTTCCCCTTCTTGTAACATGGGGATGATAATGATATGTACCTCATAACTTGCTGATTCAATGCTCTAACTTGTGAAAGTCTCAGAAACAGCCAGTAAACTATGCAGGTTAGCTGCTACTGTTTGTGTTAGTGAAATAGCATGCTCTGGGCCTCCCTGGTGGCATAAGGGGTTAAGTCTTAGTGTTACCGGGCTATCAGCAGCCACTGCAGCATGAGTTCAATCCCTGGCCAGGAATCTGACCCACATAGTGCAGAAGACCTCTCCTATCTCACCTGCTGTTCCCCTCAGCAGTGTATTTCAGTAGATCCACCTGTTCTGCTCCCTACTCTGTCTCTGGCGAAACCTCTCACACACCCCCACCCCCCACCTAGCACCTCTGGCCTACACCCCAGCTCTTGTATGCATAAATAAATAAATCTTTTTAAAAATAAAAAGAAAGTAGCATGCTCAGTGGTTTTGTTCAGTAAATAGTCCAGAGACAGAAAAAGCTGTGGATGAGAGATACTTACAATTATTCTCCCTCCTTCAAAGGCTCCCTGGCATCTGGTGCTATCTGATGGCCCCATTCGTCTTGTTTCTGTCATTGACCCATCTCCTAGTCACCAGTTACTTGAGCCTGGTTCACCCTCTTCCCCTCCTTCCCCATTCCTGTCATTGCCTTCAGTGATCTTCACCATCCACTTGTCTCCACCCAATGCCTGCCCCTCAACTCCTTCCTCTCTAGTGGGTTTTCTTACACCCACCTCACCACTGTCTCCTGTGGTCACACTCAAGGACTTGACTTTACCAGTCTGTTTAAAATGTCCCTCTGTATCCTGTATTCCGGCACAAGGGTTCAACAAGTATCACCACTCCTAGTCTCTGACTTCAAGATAAGCTCTCATGGCCCCGATTCCATCTGCATTTCATTGTGCTTCAGTCCCCATCTGGTTTCCCTGCCCTCCTTGCCTGTGGTCCATTTTATATTTCTACTTCCTTCAAATTCCTTTTTTTTTTTTTTAAAGATTTATTTATTTATTTAGACAAGCACTGGGTACATTCAGAAGCACGGGAGGGTGAGAGAATTCACCAGAGCCAGAGCAGGGAACAGAACAGGCAGACTAATGAAATACACTGCTGAGGGGAGCAGCAGGCGGCAGGAGAGGTCTGTGCGCCATGTGGGACCCTTGTCAGTGGCCAGGGATCAAACCTGCGCTGCAGAGGCTGCGGGCAGCTTCACAGCCCAGCGCTCAACCGCTGCACCACCAGGGGAGGCCCTCAAATTCCTTTTTTAAAAAAGATTTATTTATGCATAAAAGAGCTGGGTGTAGGCCAGAGGTGCAGGGGTGGGGTGGGGAGGTGAGAGGATTCACCATTAATAGCATGGGGAGCAGAACAGACAGACTGACAGAAGACACTGCTGAGGGGAGCAGCGGGCAGGTGATAGGAAACAGAAGAGGTCTCATGCTTCAGTGGCTGCTGATAGCTTCATAGTGCTGAGACTTAACCCCTTGTGCCATCAGGGAGGCCCCTCCCGTCAACTTCCTTTTCCATCTGTCCACCAGCTTAGCAAAACCCCAGTCACAGCTGAATCCTCACATTCACTTTCCATGCCTGGACCCAAGGTGCTGAATGGAGCACCACCTCCAACACTGCCCTGCTGTCCTGTGTCTACTTTTCTCTAGCAGGCTTCCCCTTTGGCTCCCGTGATGACTATTTGATACCTTCACTCCCATCAACCTTCACACCCGCTCCACTATCCTCACTCACAGCCGATGACTTTACTCAGCAAGTCCTGAGAAAATAGAAGCCAAAGGACACATCTGTTTTCATCTTCTGACCACCACACCCACAGGCCTCCCTGCCCTTGGACCCATCTCTTTTCAGCCTGTGTTTGGTGAGCAACAACCCTCTCCCAATCAGAGCTAGACAGTGGTTGCTGGGGACTTCAGCATTTTTAAAAAATAAGCTGAAAAAATAAGCTGAGCAGGCCAAGGGGAATGCTCTGCCCACACTGCCCTGCTGCATTCCCTCTGTGGAAAGAAGGATCTTTGTCCTGCCCTAGATCCCACTCCTTCCTCCCACCCCCAAAGGTTGGTAATATCACCTTCAGCTCTGGCGAGAAGGAGTAGAGGAATGTCTCGCCAGTACCATAGAAGCCTTTGCTGCATCGAATAGCCGAGGAGGAGAAGGCCCCAAACATCTGGAAAACAAAAGAACTTGGAGCTAGAAGGAAGCTGGACATCCTCTGGCGATCCCATTCTCCAGTTTTGGTCATAGAGGCTCACCCTAGAGGGGCACCCAGGACTGATCTAGGGCTTAGAGAGATCTCCTTCAATATGCATCTTTTCCCTTAACCCTCCCCAGGCAAGAGCTCTTGCTAGCATCCTCCTTTTTCTTATGTGTTTATTTTATATAAGTATTCCTTCCAGAAAAATCTTAGCAGTTATAGGCAAGCAGAAAGAAAAATAAAGTCACCCAAATGCCCATTATTCCACTTAACATGTTAGTGCATTTCCTTCCAGCATGCCAGTGTACTTATTCTTATACATCAAGTCCTCATTTAATATCTTCATTAGGTTCTTGGAAACTGCAACTTTAAGCAAAACAATGTAGAAAGGAACCAAATTCACCATAGGCTAATTGATAGAAACAAGAGTTAAGTTCCTATGGTGTTTTTCTGGTCACAAAAACATCCCCAAACTTCTAAGTTAAGATTCAAACATGGGGCCTCCCCTGGTGGCGCAGTGGTTGAGTGCTGGGCTGCAAAGCTGCCTGCAGCCTCTGCAGCGCCGGTTCGATCCCCGGTCACCAGCAAGGGTCCCACATGGCACTACAGACCTCTCCTGCTGCCCGCTGCTCCCCTCATCAGTGTACTTCGTTAGTCTGCCTGTTCTGTTCCCCGCTCTGGCTCTGGTGAGTTCTCTCACCCTCCCGCACTTCTGACTGTACCCAGTGCTTGTATAAATAAATAAATAAATCTTTAAAAAAAAAAAAAAAAAAAACTCGGTACAGAGGAGCTTCCATGTGGATTTAAGTGTGTAAATGTGTTTGCCATATTTCCTTTCTCTTCATAGTTTTTCTGACCCATTTAAAAGTAAGTTATAGATAGTGCAAATTTTCACCCCTAAATAGTTCCTCTCTGAAGGGTGGGGAATGTTGACTTATGTAACCACAGTCCTGTTATCTCACTTAAGAAAATTAACAGGTTTCATACGAGATGGCATCCCGTTTATATTCCATTTCCCCCAGCTATCTGAGTGTCTCTCATGTTCTGCTTTAAAAACCAAAACTTGGAGGGCCTGCGGTGCTCCTACTCAGTGAGGACTCTACCAAGGTCACCTGGGTCCTGGCTCCTCACTTTTCTCTTTTCAGGGCGCCACCCCCCAACCCCTGCCTCCCTAGGTGGCACCAATAGCAAGGGCACCTCTTCTGGGGCTTGTGGGTGCTGCTCTGAGCAGTGTCACCCTTTATACCAGAAAGCGGGTGGGCTCTATGGGGAGAAGACAGCTAGAAGAGAGTGGAGGAGGGGCTAGCAGAGGAGGAGGAACATGGAGTGGGAAAAAGCTCTGACCTAGGGCCTCCCTGGTGGCGCAGAGGTTAAAGTCTCAGCACTGTGAAGCTGTCTGCAGCCACTGCAGCATGAGTTCAATCTCCGGCCAGGGAGCAACCCACGTGGCGCAGCAGACCTCTCCTGACTCACCCGCTGCTCCCCTCAGCAGTGTATTTCAGTCAGTCTGCCTGTTATGCTCCCCACTCTGTCTCTGGTGAGTCCTCTCACCCCCCGTACCTGTGGCCTGTACCCCAGTTCTTGTGATTCTTCTGATAAAATAAATCTTAGTTCTTATAGGAAAAAAAAAAGGTCTGATCTGGGTGGGGGAGGGCGAGGGCACAGTGAAGCTCAGCCTGCTGGGGACAGGGGTCTCAGGTGAGCACACCTGGAGGGAACCAGAGAACTGGAGTGCCCTGTCTCACAGCTGAGTTTCTGCCATCACGGAAGACAACACTGGAGACAGATAGCGCAGACAGAGGCAAGCTTTGCTGACTGATCCTGAAGATAAAGGAGAGGAGAACAAGCTAAAGAAGAAGAAAGAAGAGAGTGAGAAAATCCACAAGGCTTTGCCAGGACGGGGAGCCTGAGCAGCTGCAGACCATAGGGGAGAACTGGATGAAATGGGGAAACTTCGATGAGGAGGACCTGGTCCCTGCCAAGGAAGCCAACACAAGGGCCCACAGGTTGTCTTATCCTTCAGTGAGGAAAGACTGAGGTGGCATCCTGGCCCCTCGGAGTAAACAACAAATAAGAGACCAGAACAGACTCTCCCGAGGACTAGTCCCTGTCCAGCTGGGTTGGACATTCTACTTCATGGCAGCACAGAGGTGGCTTGAGAAGATGTCCTTTGAAGAGCCAGCAGAGTTTCTGTGCCCCACGGGACTTTAAAGTTGTTCCCTGCTGCACTGTTTGCATATCCACCCCAGGGAGGGGAAGAGTAAGTGTTTCAAGCAACCCATCCTGCCCTTGACTGAGAACAGCAAAGGGCCTCTTATGAGGACAAATTTGCAGAATGGGTGTGCGGGTGAGCAAAAGGATTCTGTGGATCTCCGAAAAGCATCTCCATGGCCCACAGCCCGCTTCCCAGTAGTGTCAACCCCACATTCTCACAGACTGGCATGTGTGAAGTTTTAGACTATTTCTGGTATGTTATTTGGGGTGGGGGTGATGGGCTGGGGAGGAAGGGAGGTGGGTGGGATCATTTTTGTTACAATTGGGGCCTCACTGGAGTAATGGTGAAATAATGGAAAACACAAACAACCAATGATGATTTGTTTCTATGTCTAGAATATTTTATCTTTTCCAAATATGTCACTGGTGACATGAATGAGGACTGTGTGACTCACAGACTGAGTGCCTGAAATTTATAAGCCAAGGCGTTTCTTGCCCAAACTTAATGCTGTTACCAACAAAGGACTAAACCAGTTAATAACTTACTAAAGCTGCCATTTGGGGGGCAGAAACTGATTAAGGAGTGAAAATCTTTTATTGGGGTGGGGTGTGTAGACAGGCAGATCATTCTGTCTTAGAGGTGCTAATTCTTGAAATTGGCACATGGACCCTTCTGTCTTGGATTATGAAGTTACAAATACTAGCTTGTCCCTCAGGGCCACTGGCTAAAGTATTGTGGAGGAGGTATTGTGGAGGAGGCTAGAGGGTAGGAAAAGACAAGGATGTATGCTCTAAGCATGGAAAACTCTTGGAGCCTTTCTGAATTTTTTTTTTTTTTTTTTTTGCACAGAAGAACTGGGGTGTGAGCCAGAGGTGTGGGGAGTGAAAGTATTCACCAGAAACAGAGTGGGGAGCAGAACAGGTGGATTTACTAAAATACACTGTTAAGGGGAGCAGTAGGCAATACAGGAGAGGTGTGCTGCACCATGTGGGCTAGCTCCCTGGCTGGGGATGGAACTCAGATCTCAGCAGTGATAGTGCTGAGACTTAACACCTAGGCTACCAGGGAGACTCCGCCTTTCTGATTCTTGAACTTTGAAACCATTGGTGCCAGGGTTCAGTCATTGACAGCACAAGTTCTATGGAACACTTCAGAGTTTAGTGATTTGAGCCCTGGTCTTGGTAGAAAAGTGAGCTTTTATACTGGGGTAAATAAAGGCTTACTTTAAAATACAGAACAAGGGTCTCCCTGGTGGCCTAAGAGTTGTCTCAGTGCTGTCACCTCTATGGCCTGAGTTCCATCCCCAGCCAAGGAGGTAACCCACATGCACAGCATACCTCTCCAGTCTCGTCCACTGCTCTGCTTAGCAGTGCATTTCAGTAAATTTGCCTGTTCTACTCCCCACACTGTCTTACCCTCCACACCTCTGGCCTACACCCCAGTTCTACGCAAAAATATTTTTTTTTAAAAATTGACAATAATTGGGCCTCCCCTGGTGGCGCAGCAGTTGAGAGCTGGGCTGCGAAGCTGCCCACAGCCTCTGCAGCGCAGGTTCAATCCCGGGCCGCCAGGTGAGGGTCCCACATGGCATGCAGACCTCTCCTGCCATGCCCACTGCTCCCCTTAGCAGTGTCCTCCATCTGTCTGCCTGTTCTGCTCCCGGCTCTGGCTCTGGTGAATTCTCTTACCCTCCCGTGCTTCTGATTGTACCCAGTGCTTGTATTAATAAATAAATAAATCTTCAAAAAAAAAAAAAAAAGATTTAAAAAAAAAAAAAATTGACAATAATTAAAATACAGAACAAAACAAAACAAAACAAAAATAATATTAAGAATTAACACTCCTGGGCCTCCCCGGTGGCGCAGCGGTTGAACTCTGGGCTGCAAAGCTGCCCGCAGCCTCTGCAGCGCCAGTTCGATCCCCAGCCACTGGCGAGGGTCCCACATGGCGCGCAGACCTCTCCTGCCACACCCACTGCTCCCCTCAGCAGTGTACTTCGGTCCTTCTGCCTGTTCTGTTCCCCGCTCTGGCTCTGGTGAATTGTCTCACCCTCTCGCACTTCTGACTGTACCCAGTGCTTGTATAAATAAATAAATAAATCTTTAAAAAAAAAAAAAAGAATTAACACCCCAGGGCCTCCCTGGTGGCACAAGGGGTTAAGCACCTCATTATGAAGCAATCCACGATCCCTGGCCCGTCAGGGAGAAACCCACATGGCGAGGCAGACCTCTCCTGTCTCTGCCCTCTGCTCCCCTCAGCAGTGTATTTCAGTTAATCCACCTGTTCTGGTCCCCACTCTGTTTCTGGTGAATCCTGTCACCCCCCACATCTCTGGCCTGTACCCCAGCTCTTGTATGCATAAATAAATAAATAAATCTTTAAAAAAAAAAAAGAATTAACACCCCAAATGCTGTCTTGAGTCATGACAGCCATCACTTTTGCCATCATCTAGACCTGCATCTTGAATTCCATTGTAAAATCTGTTTAGACATATGTTAGGCTTTTGTGACAACTGTTTAAATGTAAACTTCATACTTCATATCACACTATCAGTTTTTGTCCTAATAGAACTAAAGCTTTATAATTCTTGAGATAAAAAACCACTTGGAATATCTATGGTTCTACATCATTTTTCTTATCTACCAAATATTTCACTGTCTAGGCCAGAGTTGTTTTTAGCCATTCTTCTCTGGTGGGATGGTTAGGTGGAATGCACTGGATGGCAGCACAGGATCACTGAGAAGACAGGGGTTAATATGAGTGGACACTTCCTCCTAGTCAGCATTGTTTTGCCAAGGAAGAGGCTCCATCCAGGGGGAGTCAGCATCCTGGTTTTATAGCAACAAGTTCTTCTATCAGCATTTTAAGGGAGGTACTCCTGACCAAGTGGGGTCCCCTGGGACCCCCGAGATCTCTCCTATCTCTAACATGTTTCTTCCACAGAGGAGCAGCTCTAACCAACTTTTCCTCCTTCCTACCCCTGCTGCCTGAATCCCCCCATTCAAGAGACCAAAGGCGGTGCCCTCTCCACATTCCTCTTATAAAATGTAGGAGTCTACTCTTGATGCTTTCTGCAATCCATTCTTTTTTCTACCAGCAGGTAATGTTTTAAAAATTTCTGTGTTCTCTTTCCTGAGGCTGCCCATTGGAACCTAGTTGGAAGCCCCCATAGTCTCAGGTTGGGGCCCCAGTCCAGCTCACCTGCCCTTCCTGGTCCCTCAGCACCAGCAGCACCGGCCCGTCGTGGCCCTCCATCTGCCTGTACAGGTTCCGTAAACTGAAGCCATCCCTCGAGGTGCAAAAGACCAGACTCCAGGAATGGCCAGTGAGTCTTGCAGGGAGGTGGAGGCTGAGCTGGGGAAGGGCAGGAGGTGAGTGTGGGATCTATAGTGGAAACTATATCCTGGGAGCCCCAGAGGAATGGGTTAAATAGCCACCACTCACACAGGCATGGAGCTCTACAGGTTAGAGCAGTTTACTATTTTCTGGGGGGTTTTCATGCCTATTAGCAGCAGCCTTTGTACAGAGGGATTATTATTCCTGTTTTATAGATGAGAAAACTGAGGCTCAAGGGAGGTAAAGCAAGTTCCCTGAAGTCCACATGGGGAGTAAATAGCAGAATCAAGTTTGGAAGCCGGGTCCCAAACCCCTGGCAAACAGAGAATAGATGAAATGCTGAATCTTTCCTCCTAATCTTCCCACCTACAAACGCCCCACCCCACCCCACCCCACCTTTGGCTTCAGTCGCAAGGGCTGAAGCTAATTTCATTTGATTCGTAACCTCCTGGCCCAGTGAAGAGCATGGTGCTAGTTACTACTGGGTCATTTTATAAGAAAGGAAATAGATTTCCCCAAGGTGACACTAAGCTGGGGGCAGGGCAGGAGTGATCCCAGGTGTCCCTGGACCTGTCTGGGGTGGGGCAGAAGACTGGGACCTTTCCACTTGGGGCTGGAATCCTTGTGCCTTGGACCATGCCCCAACCTGCTTAATCTCTGAGGCTCCCAAAACCTGGCTGGGTTCTGTCAGCTGGGGCTCTTCGGGATCTTCAGGAGCAGGGGCTGAGGCTGGAGCTGGCGCTGAGGCTGAAGCTGGTGCTGTCTCCTCCTCTTCCTCACCCTCCTCTGCAGACAGAGTGTCTTCTAACTCACTGGACTGTGAAAACACAAAGAATCAACAAAAGGAGACACCAGTTTCCCCACCTCCTGAGCATGAAAGCCTCTCAGCTTCATGACCCCTTCCCAGGCCCCTGCCACCCCCAGCCCAGCCAAAGTAGGCTGGAAAGTGTCCACAACAGATCAGACTGACCCTGCCCCCAGCCTGCCACTTACCAGCAGAGTATAGCGCCAGCCACCTTTCATTCTCTCGTGAGTTCTCAGTCCTGCGGGGAGAGGAAGCCTCACTGGATGAGGCCTGGAGATGACAGGGAGAGGCCTGGGGCACACCCAGCTGATTCCACGCCCACCCAGTTGTCCTTTGCTCCCTTTCTCCTGTCCTCCCAGGCCAAGCTGTCACTAAGTGAGTCTCTAAGGTCAGCCACAATCAACTCACTTGAAGTTGGCATTTGATACATGTTAGGTGTGAACAGTAATTCTATTCTCATTTCTTTCTACCTCCTTGCCCTTCAGGCCACCTGGTCTAGTGACTATGGCCCTAGGTTGGAGGTCTGGGGCCTCTGAGCCCCAGGTTGGGAATCTGGGGCCTCTGGTTCTCCAGATCATCTCAGAGGCCCCCATAGCACTGACATCTTCTCAAAGCTGGTGAGTGCATCATAACAGAAGCTTGAAAGGCATTAAGCCTGGACCAAAGGAACAGATCTTTTGGGGCCTCCCCTGGTGGCACAGCGGTTGAGTGCTGGGCTGCGAAGCTGCCCGCAGCCTCTGCAGCACCGGTTCAATCCCTGGCCACCAGCGAGGGCCCCACATGGCACACAGACCTCTCCTGCCATGCCTGCTGCTCCCCTCAGCAGTGTATTTCATTGGTCTGCCTGTTCTGCTCCCAGCTCTGGCTCTGGTGAATTCTCTCACCCTCCAGCACTTTTGACTATACCCAGTGCTTGTATAAATAAATAAATAAATAAATAAATCCTTAAAAATAAATAAATAAAAATTTTAAAAAAGGAACAGATCTTTTAAAAAAATACAAAATTTCATTTTTGTGATTAAGAAATACATATTTAATACACATTTATAATAGAAAATTTGAGAAATCTAGGAAAGAATAAAGAAAGATAGAAAAATATTCATAATTCCATCTCTCAAAGTTAAACTCTCACTGCCTAAGGGTATATTTTTCACATTTTTGGATTTATTTCATATACATGTGTACGCACACATTTATAAATAGATCATACCATGTGTATAATTTATAAAGAGCTTCTCTCAACTCAATGAGTGAGAATTTTCCAGTGACATCCTATAATCTTTGAATATGTGGGGTTTTTTTTTGTTTTTATATTTAAAGGGCAGGTTTATTAGGGAAGGGATAAAACAGTAAAAGACACTTGCATAGACACAAGCAGGTAGGAAGAGCTGCCCAGAAGGGACAGGTTTGCTAAGAGAGGCCTGCATGGTTGCAGGCAGGCAGCCTTGACAGGTCACGGGCAGGCAGGAATGCTGCTGCCCTGCAAAGGGAAAGAGTTGGTGAAAAGAGGCACCTGCATAGTCACAGGTGGGCAGAGGGAGTGCTGCCTGAACATGTGGTTTTTAACGTCTGCAAATTATTTCATCATAAGAAGTACATCACTTATTCCTCTTTTTGGATATTTTGTTTGCTTCTCATTTTCTGCGATTAGAGGCAAACTGTAATGAATTTCCTTGTTCATAATTCTGATTATGTCCTTTATGATGAATTTCAAAAGTTGAATGCTCGGTCAAAGGGCATGTACATAGTTCTTGATAAATGTTTCCAAAGGTTTCCCAGTTGCTTAAAACCCACCAGTGTCCAGAAACCTTTAGGGAATGGCAGGGTGATATCTTTCAGATCCTTAAGTCTTATACCCTCAAACCACAGACAAGGAGCCTTGTGGCACAAGGGGTTAAGTCTCAGGACTATCAAGTCTCAGGACTATGGGCAGACACTTCAGCATGAATTTGATCCCCCACCAGGGGGCGAACCCACATGGCACAGCAGACCTTTCCTGTCTTGCCTGCTGCTCCCCTCAGCAGTGTATTTCAGTAAATCCACCTGTTCTGTTCCCCATGTTGTCTCTGATGAATCCTCTCACCACTCCCACCCCACATCTCTGGCCTACACGCCAGTTCTTGTATGCATAAATAAATAAAAATAAATAAAAAAAAAAACCCACAGATAAGCAAACTGCCCCTCAGAAAGGGAGGGACTCAGCACAGGACAGTATACACTAATGGTAATGATAAGACTAATTATGATAAGACTTACTAATGGTAAGACTCTGGAGTCAGGGAGTTCAAACCCTGCTTTTGCCACTTACTTGCTATGTGACCTTGGGAAGTTACTTAACACCTCTGGGCTTCAATCTCTTCATCTGTACAATACTAATATCTACCTCCTAGGGCTATTATAGGAGAAATGAAAAAAATGTCTCAAGAATTAGAATGTCGGGCCTTCCCGGTGGCACAGCGGTTGAGCGCTGGGTTGCTAAGCTGCCCGCAGCCTCTGCAGCGCCAGTTCGATTCCCGGCCACCAGGCGAGGGTCCCACATGGTGCGCAGACCTCTCCTGCCACCCACTGCTCCCCTCAGCAGTGTACTTCATCAGTCTGCCTGTTCTGCTTTCCACTCTGGCTCTGGTGAATTCTCTCACCCTCCCGCGCTTCTGACTGTACCCAGTGCTTGTATAGATGAATAAATAAATCTTTAAAAAAAAAAATTAGAATGTCATGCCAGACTATCTTCAATTTGCTGAGATAACCCTCAGTACCTGCTGTTTGCTGACTGCTGGATAAATGACAATGCTTATTTCTATCCACCTGACACTGCCTCCTTGAGAGATCCAGGACTTGAATTTCTGACAAATGGCCACTGTCTCTATCTGTCACCTCTGGGATAGTGACTTGATCACATGCAAGAGTGAGTGAGTAGCTCAGGTGGGGAAGGAGAGGCGGGAACTGTGGAGATGTACTCACCCTGCTAAGCCCTGGTATCTGAGACCTCCAGTCCATTCAGCCAGTTGTTTTCCTTAGTGCATCTCTCTGAACCCCAAAGAGGGGGCCGCATCCAGAACTGACTTTGCCCAACTAGTGGTCAGTACGCAGAAGCTTTAGTTCCACACCCTGGTCCCTTGGCAGGTGGCTGGCACTTCTACCACGATCAGTTCCAGGCTCTCCTCCCTGGCTCTTATACTTGCCCAGAGGGTGGCAGGCCCTGGCCCTGCGCCCATGCTGGTTCCAGCTGGGAAGGCCTGGAGGTGATTATTGTCCATCAGAAACTCAAACCCCACAAATACACACAAACATGACCTTGTCACCCCTCTGGCCCCGCTCTGCCCCCACTGGACCAGAGTCTCTCACCACAGCCACCTAGTAACTAAAGCCCACTGTCGAAGGTTCTTCCCTTGTGGGACACAACTGCTACAGCATGGGTAAATCTATGGGCTCTGCAAGGGCAGCTCAGGGCTGGAGGCTGGGAGAAGCAGCCCTGCTCTGGCCCTACTGATTTCCCCTCCATCAGATGGGGTGCTGATTCAATTCTTTCCTCATTGACAAGCCTTGACATTTTGTGAGGTTCCACATAGAAAGCCCAGTGTTTAGCATACATCAGGCACCCCATCTATGGGGGTTATGTCTTTGTCCCTGACCCATAGGAGGATTTCAATGAAAGTTGCATTGTTGAATCACAGAACTCAAAGTTGGAAGGGGCTTCAACCTGTCCCAGAGCAAGCCACCTCCAACCCAGGGCAGGATCCCCATGAAAATATGCTCACCAAATGGGCAGTCAGCCTTTATTGTGGGGGTGAGCCCCCCCCAATCTGGGGTTACTCACACCACTGAAATATAGCTGAAAAAAAAAAACACAAAAAAACCTCTTGCTGGCTTTAGTGGAGAGGACTTCGATCCTTAGCTACTCTATCTATGGCCATGTCTCCAGGGCATCCTCTGTTCTGGAAGGGTGGGATGCCAAAAGGACTTGTATTATGGGGAAAACAGGAAAGTGAGGGGCCCTGTTGCCATCTCAAACACGGCTGTTGCAATATGTGTTGAAACTGTAAACAGCTCAGGGGTCACACACCTGTCCCTCCCTGCTCTCCCACCCCACCCCCGACCTATGTCCCCCACACTCAATCTCTAAACAGGTGGCACAATGAGATTTGCCTTGCTGTCTCATTCTTTTTTTTAAAAAAAAAAAAAAAGATTGATTTTTTCATGCATACCAGAACTGGGGTACAGGCCAGAGGGGTGTGGGGGGTGAGAGGATTCACCAGAGACAGAGTGGAGAGCAGAACAGACTGAAATACACTGCTGAGGGGAGCAGCGGGTGAATCAGGAGAGGTCTGCCATGCCATGTGGGTTGCCTCCCAGCCGGCCGGGGATAGAACTCACCGCAAAGGCCGTGGACAGCTTCACAGTGCTGCGTTCAACCCCCTGCACCACCAGGGAGTCCCTTCTATCAATTCCTTACATGGTGCTTTCTACTTGGATGGTCCATAATCATCTCAAACCCAGAAAGAAGTCATGATTTCCCCTTCCAAATCTGGTCTCTCTATTCTTTGACCACCTCCTAGTTTGCCTTTCCTGTCTGGTTAAATAGCATCATCATGCACCCTGTATCTAAAGTCAGAAACTAGAAAGTTGAACTTGACTTCATTTCTCAGAACCCTTACTTCCTGCCCAGGGAAACTGACTCTTCAAAGCTCCAGAAAAGATCTCAAGACCACTCTCCTTTTCCTCTCCACTGCCTCCGCCTCATCCACTGTTCTCTCGGACTATGGTTCAATAGTCCTTTGGCCCACTATCTTCCCTTCTTGCGAGGATCTAGAGTGACCTATTTAAATCATAAGTTAGAGAGCCTCATGGATCTGCTGACATTCTCCAATGTCTTGTCACTGGGTCAAAAATAAAGCCCCTGCCCAGGACATGCCTTGGCTTCTGCTGTCTACCCCAACTTTATCTTCTCCTTCTGCTATCATCCAAGTTCCAGCCACATTGATCTTACTTTCCTGAGACTATCAAGCTTGTCTTCCTTTGGAGCCTTTGCCTTTTCTGTTGCTCTGCTCGGAGTTCTCTTACTCTGTCTCTTTGATAACTTAGTTTGTCACCTTTTCAGAGACGCCTCCCTAAATAAAGCAGGTACCCTACCAATTCCTCTAATTCTTCCTCGACCAGTAGCTTTGTTTCTTCATGATTTGTATAATGAAAAAAATCTTTCATTTAAAAAAATTACCTTTTGGCCTCCCTGGTGGTGCAGCGGTTGAGCGCTGGGTTGCGAAGCTGCCCGCAGCCTCTGCAGCGCAGGCTCGATCCCCTGCTGCTCCCCGGCCACCGGAGGAGGGTCCCACATGGCGCGCAGACCTCTCCTGCCACCCGCTGCTCCCCTCAGCAGTGTACTTTGTCGGTCTGCCTGTTCTACTCTCCGCTCTGACTCTGATGAATTCTCTCACCCTCCCGCGCTTCTGACTGTACCCAGTGCTTGTATAAATAAATAAATAAATCTTAAAAAAAAATTACCTTTTATTGAAGCCTTCTAGGATTTAGCCTCCATCATGTTGGTCACTTTAGCAGCTAGAACAGGAGAAAGCAAACTTTTCCCACGGGGAAATCAGCATTTTTATTTCTTACATGGTGATATATAATTCTTGCAATCATTGAATACTTCATTGCTTTTGAGTGGAGGTTTATACAGCACACACTGTATGCCTGGGCTGGATACAGCCTGATCACGCGGCACAACAGGTTCTGGGGTTGGGTGGCCCTGGGTTCAAATCAGTCCCAGCCCTGTAACAAGCTGTATGACCTTGGGCCTGCATTCCTGGTATCCATCGCTGTGTAACAAACTTAGTGGCTTAAAACAACAATATTTATTTTGCAGTCAGGCAGGATCAGTGGGGCAGCTAGTTTCTGCTCCACTTGGCATCATCTGGGGCAGCTCCAAGGCTGCAGGCTGAACCATCTGAAATCTCATTCTCTCACACATCTAGTGGTTTAATGGGGACCAGCTCTGGAGTTGTTGGCAGGAACACTTCACGTGGCCTGTCCATAAGGCCTGGACTTCCTCCCCACATGGTGGCTGGGTTCCAAGGGTTAGGAGAGAGAGAGGGAGAGAAAGAGAGGGAGAGAGAGTGTGTGCTTTCATGGGCAGAGCCATGTTGCCTTTTATGACCCAGCCTTGGAAGTGACAGTGTCATCTCCCCCATAACCTTTTTTTTTTTTTTTTAAAGATTGATTTATTTATGCATACAAGAACTGGAGTACAGACCAGAGGTGTGGGGAATGAGAGGATTCACCAGAGACAGAATGGGGAACGGAACAGGCAGATCTACTAAAATACATTGCTGAGGGGAGCAGCGGGTGAGTCAGGAGAGGTCTGCCGCGCCATGTGGGTCACCTCCCTGCCCAGGGATCGAACTTGTGCTTCAGTGGCTGCGAATAGCTTCATAGGTTGTGCCTTAACCCCTGTGCCACCAGGGAGCCCTCCTCCCCCATAGTCTTTTGGTTGAGGCAGTCACAAAGATCTGTTCAGGTTCAAGGGAAGGACCCACAGACTCTGCTACTCAATTGGAAAAGTGTCTGTGCCACATTGTAAAAAGAGCAGTTGGGATGATATATACATTGCTGTGCCCATCTTTGGGGGAAAAAAAAAACAGTCACAAGAAGTTCCTTGCCTTTCTGAGATGCTCCACTGCAGTTTGAGCACAGAGCCCTGCGTACGTGAACATCCTCAGGTCAAGAAGCACAGGGCTTGCTTTGCTGGCAGTCAATGATGGTCTCCCTGCAAGCAGCCAATTTTGAACTCTCAGCAAACCTCCCTAGTCTGAACTGATCCTGAGTCCAGAGCTCTTATCTCAGTTCTTTCACCCCCAGATTCCTCCCCAAAAGGGCCTTTCTTTTTCTCCAGGACTCTCCAGGGGCTGCAATGTAGAACATGGCTCCCCCAACCCCTTGCTCAACCATGACGGTCGGTGGAAGCCCAGTGAGGATATGTGGTTGAGCTGGGACTCAGGCCCAGGGTCAAATGGGGAGATCCAGGCCACTCTAATCTCAGGCCCCCTGGTGTGGCTATGGGTATGTGAGGAGTGGCTGAGCCAGCCTCGTCTGGCATGCCTCCTGCATGGATCCACACCATCCAGTATCGCTAAAGCCATATTCTGCATAGGAGAAAAACTGAAAGCACAGAGAGGGTAAACAATGTCTAAGAGCTACACAGCATCTCTCTGTGCCAGGCCAGAATCATCCAAGAAACAGGGACCTCATGCTGGAAGACCCTTCATCTGTTCCATCAGGCCAGACCAGGTGGGGAGTCTGAGGCCCAGGAAGTGGGAAGCTCTGTCCTGGGTCACCTCCCAGCACCCCTGCCCCTGAGTCATGCCTTGCCACACTGCTTATGATGAGTCTTTTGTGGCTCATCTCCCCTCTACACTGTGTGCTCCATGAACAGGAACCCTCCACTGACAAGTCAACCACTGTGTACCCAGTGCATCACTGGGTGAGCCGACAGTCACTCAGGCAGGGAGCTGGTGCATTCCAGGAGGGCTTGGGAATGCCCCTGAAGTGTTTACTCAGAATCTGGTGAGTGGCCCTGTCCTTTATCTGGTGAGGTGGGGGGGCCACCCGGAGGAAGCATCTGAAGGTGGAGGGGGCAGTCACACACCTAGATACATCCAGATGGGGATGGAAGTGTATACCCAGGAGTGCATGCACTGTGTGTGGGGAAGGTGGGACAGGAAGGAAGAAGAGGACCTGGTGCCAGCTGCGTATTAAGGGCAGGAGGAAGTGGAGGAACAGGCCTGGGGGAGATGGAGGAGGAAGGAGGAAATGGGTAGGAAGAGGAAAGGGGAAGCAAGGAAAAGGAGGCGGAAAAGAGCTAAGGGAAGTGGTGGAGGAAAGGAAAGGAGAAGAAGGAGGAAAAAAGAGGCCGTGGGGGGGTAAAAACAGCCCTGCCCCCCCCCCCAGGGTGCTGCCTAGAGGGTGGGCACTTGCCCGCTAGGGTAGCCGCTAGGGTAGCCGGGGAACTTGATCTGGCTCTGCCCTGCAACGTTTTAGCTAGGCAGAGGTGTGGCAGCGAGCAGCGGGGAATGGAAGGGGGCGGGGAAGGTGTGGCAGACACGTTGGCAAACCAACAACACTGCCGGGAGCTCGGCTCTGGGAGCAAAGAAACTACTAGAGCTGGGGCCCTTGCGAGGACGTGTGGGTATGGGGCAACAGCCTCTGGCCTGTGCCAGAACCTACCCCGAAAGCATCACCAGTTTGACACCTCAAAATGGGCCGACTCCATGTGACTGTGCAGTCTGCAATGGGGGTCGGGGAGAGGCGGGAGTAAGCCTGGGGTCACGACCAGCCGCGGGCATGCACCCCGGGGCTTGCACCCGGGGCTCCCCCGTCCATGACCAGGGAGAGGGAAGCCGAGGCCGAGGCGCCGGGGCAGGCTCAGGCGCCCACCCGCGCGCGGCCGTCGCCCTAGGGCTGATGGTCTTCCCCGCGCTTCAGTTTGCCCTTCTGTACAATGGGGTACCCGCTCCGGCTTTGTGGGGCGGAGGGGGCGGAGTTCGCGCAGGCTCAGCGCGGCGGCGAGGACCGCGGTGGTACCCGGTGTGTATATGGATGCAGCCTCCTGCGGCCTGAGGTCCTCCGGGCCTCGGCCTGGAAGTCCCGCGTCCCGCCGCCCGCGGGACCCCTGCCTGGACGCCGGGAGAAGGGGCGCCACCGCGGGGTGCACGCCCCAGGCCGGCAGGGCAGTGGGGGGCGGCGGAGCCGAGGAGGAGGGAGCCCAGGCCGCGGCAGCCCGGGCCCGCCTGACCCTCGAGGGGGTCGCTGTTGCCTCGCGGATCCCTCCCTCGCTCGCCGCCTGCGTCCCTCCCCGCCGCTCGCGCCGCGTCCGCCTTTTGTTCGCGGAGCCGCGCGCCCCCGAGCCGAGGCGGCGGGGCGGGGAGCTGGCGGGGCTGCGCGGGGGGCGGACCGCGCCGGGCGGAGCCGGGGCCCGGGCCGCAGCCGGACTCGGAGCCGGAGGAGGCGATCGGCGCTCCAGCAGCCGGGGCCCGGGGGCGCTCCGGGGGCGCGGCGAGGCCGAGGGGGCGGGCGCCGGCCGGAGCCGGAGCCGGAGCCGGGGCGCCTGGAGACGGTCTGGTCGCGCTCTCCGAACTCAGAGCGGCGGAGAGAGCGCGCGGCGGGGCTCGGGGCCGGAGCGCACGCCCGCGGCTGAGGCGGGCCGAGAGCAGCCGCGGCCCGAGCGGCCCGAGGTGCGCCGGGACTCGCCACAGGGGCGCGGAGGCCGGGCGGCCCCGAGCCATGCGCGCCGCTTGCTGAGGCCGAGGGAGGCCACGATGGAGGCGCCGGCGGGGGAGCCCTCGGCCCGGGGCTGCGGCCCCCCGCCCGCGCCGCTCCCGGAGAGGAAGAAGAGCCACCGCGCGCCGTCGCCGGCCCGGCCCAAGGACGTGGCCGGCTGGTCTCTGGCCAAGGGCCGCCGCGGCCCAGGCCCGGGTGCCGCAGCCGCCTGCAGCGCCGCGTCCTCGGCGCGGCCGGACAAGAAGGGGCGCGTGGTGGCTCCGGGGGCGCGCGGCGCAGGGGCGCGGGTGGCCGGGGTGCGCACTGGGGTCCGCTCGAAGGGCCGCCCGCGCCCGGGGACGGGGCCGAGACCGCCGCCGCCGCCGCCCAGCCTCACGGACAGCAGCTCGGAGGTGTCGGACTGCGCGTCGGAGGAGGCGCGCCTGCTGGGCCTGGACTTGGCGCTGAGCAGCGACGCCGAGTCGGCGGCCGGGGGCCCGGCGGGGGCCCGCCCCGGGCAGCCGCCCCAGCCCGCGCAGCCGGCGCAGCACCCTCCGCGGCCCCCAGCCTCCCCGGACGAGCCGTCGGGAGCCGCGTCGTCGGTGGGCAGCAGCCGCCTGCCGCTGAGTGCCTCGCTCGCTTTCTCCGACCTCACCGAGGACATGCTGGACTGCGGCCCTGGCGGCTTCGTGCGAGAGCTGGAGGAGCTGCGCTCGGAGAACGACTATCTCAAGGTGGGGGTGCTGATGGGGACGAGGGGGGCTGTGGGAGGTGCCGGTTGTCATAACCCCAAGGGCCTGAGCTACCAGCCGGCCCAGTACCACCGAAAAGGGCTCCTAAACCCAGGGGGACCACTCGGAGCTTGCTCTAGGGCTCTTTCACGTCCCCCTCCCATTGTGTTTAAGAAGCCTTCACCTGAGTAGGAAACTGGTCAAAGGACCCTGATTTGGGAAGGAGGGCTTGAGAAAACTGCTTTGGAGGATGCCCAGAGCCATAATTGACATTTGGGGGGAATACCGGGCCTGGGGTAGTCAGTGAGGAGCTAGACCTCTACCCTCAATTGCTTAGAACCCCCATCTGCCGAGGAGAGGCCAGAACACCATTCTGAGTCTTTCCCCAGGGCTTTCCCCAGTGCAGGCCTGTCCCTGCCTGCCATTCAGGGCGGGTCCGGTTTGAAAGCATGACATCTGGGAACATCCCCTTGGCTGCAGTCCGACTTCCGCCCAGTCTAACGGTCCCACAGCCTGGGAGGATGATGTTGTGGGAGAACTGGTTCAGAGTCCGCTTCCTCGATCTCCGGATATTGTCTTCAGCCCTCTCTGGGACAGCCCCTGAACACTTAGTTGTCTGGTTGACCCCTCGTGACCAGGGCCCATGTTTTTCCATGTTCCCAGTGAGAGATGGGACATTCTTTTGGATATGTGAGGACCTCAGAACAGCACCCCTGAGAGAGCAGCCTTCGCCTTTACCCTTTCAGTGGACATGAGCACCTACTAGGTGCAGGCCAGGCTCCATCTGTGCACTGCCCTGGACCTTGGCAACTTTAGGGATATACCAGCTCTTATGTGCTGACGTTGGCCAGAGAGACTGGAAGCTTCATGGGCTCTACCACCACGGCATGGTTTTGGAAGAAGCTGAAAGGTTAGCCACTCTTGTGAGCTGATGCTATAGCACTACAGCAGACCCTACAGCAGACCCTGGGCTCAGACCCCAGGCAGAGGGCCGCAGTGTTAACAGTGCTCTGCTGATTTATATCTGCTGGCAATATTTAGCTTTGCAGGATAATTCTTCTCATCAAGTGTTTTTCTCTCTTGTTAGAGTTTTGGGGTCTTGCTCAACTGTGTCACCCCCTCCCCATTTATCCCCAGTATCTGCTTTGCAGCATATGTTCAATAGCAGTCTACTCCTTTAGCCTCTACTCTTCCTCAAGCTAGGCAATTTCTTCATCTGTTAAAGCTGAGGCTTAATCTCCCCAAAGGCACCATTCAGTGTTGGCAATCAGGGGTTCAGTCAGCTCCTATAGAAGCCTGGGGTGAGGAGAGGGTGGGCAGAAGGAGGGAGACAAGCCAGAAAGAGACCTGGCCCTGCCCTGCCAGTGCTCTGAGCTGCTTCCTGGACTCTTTGCTTGAACTGCGCTGAACTCAGACCCTGAGCTCCTCACTTGTGCTTCCTGGCCCCCACTGCGCATCCTGGCAAGGGAAGGTGAGCCACAGCTTTGCTTCAGAGTCTTCTCATTCTTCCACTCCATGGGCTCCTGTTCATCCCAGGAAGTCAGTGGCAGGGCCCAGGAGTCAATCTGAGTCATCCATGACTGTTAAGATAGAAAAATAGCCCCAGAATCTCATAGGGGCAGGGCCTTGCAGGTGACTTCCCACTGCCTGGGCCAAAGCTGAGCCTCAATTTCCATCATTCATTCAGTGTTTCAGGCTCCATGCCCAGGTCTCTCAGATCTCTCTTGGATCTGGGATCTGTAGATTCCTGGCTGTGTGATCTTGGGCAAGTTACTTGAGGTCTCTGGAGTTCATTTTCCTGGTTAAGAGGGAAATCACACATCTCCCAGCCTTACAGGGTAAATAAGATAGCACCCGGCTTGTTGTCAGCTCAGATGAGGGCAGCTGTGATCACTGCTATTCTCAAGTGGTATGTGACACATTTCCATGGGTGCCTGTCACGTTCTCTGTGGATTCTGTGTAGGCAGAATCATTCCTCCTCCCCACCTGGAAGAGGCCCGTCTTTCTCCTGGCCCCTCATTCATTCATTCACAACTATTTAGTGCCTATGCCAGGCATCATCACAGATGGGGGTACCACTGTGGACAGGGATGAAGTGTCTGTTTTCATGGGGCTTTGGGTCTAATGGAGGAGAGTGGGGTTAAGCAGTAGCTGGACAATAAATGACAATATGGATCATGATGAAGATGGAGAAAGACAGTACCAAGAACACATGAAGGTGTGACTGGGGGGCTCAGGGAGGCCAAGGACTGACAGATGAGATGGAACCAGCTGAATAAGAACATCCGGTAAGGAAGTAGGGAAAAGCTTGTTGATTTTGAGACCAGCGCAGAGGCTAGAGAGGAGGTGGAGATTGCATGGGAGATGTGAACAGGGCCAGATTGTGTAGTTCTTGCTGTGTAATCTTGGGTCTGTCCCTGAACTTCTCTGGAGCTTTATAGAACCCAGAACGTGGACCATAAAAGTAGGGACTACTCCAGGAGGTGTTGTTTTGCTCATCCTACAGATGAGTAGATTGTGGCCTGAGCAGGGAAGGGACTTGTTCCAGGTCCCAGAGCCAGTTCTCCTAGGCAGCCAGGGCTTGGAGTGAGAGTGCATTACACTCTTGACGTATTTCCTGCCCCTTGGGCCACTTTGGTTCTAAGGTGCAGAACCTGAGTTACCTGGAGAAGAACAGATCCCCAGTGTGCTCCCACACCACCTACTGCCTGGGTGCAGGGAGTCCTACTGCGTGTGAGGGGGATCTGCGTGGGCTCACCTCCCAACTGGTGGGAAGCACTGGGAGCTGTCAACTGCAGAAGGCCTGGTGGGGGTGATGGCAGATCTCCTGTTGCGTGAAGCGTGGTGGTCTGGGCCCCACACAGGGAAAGTGTAAACGGGCAACTCTCTTAGTGAGAGGATGAAAGGGAATGAGCTCACTGTCACTTGAGTTATTCGGTTATGCCGGATGACCTGGCATGTTTGGATAAAGACATAGGGTTTGTGGAAAGTAGTTTGCAAACTGTTTAAAACATTGGTGATTGTGATTAATCAAGGAGGCTTCAGAAGGGAGATTTTTGTGGTGACTACAGTTGAGCAGCTTGCTCTCGGGATCCTTTCCAGTGAAGGAGGTCTGAATGTTAACTTTTGAGATTTCAGGGTTGTAAGATGCAGCTTTAGCTGCAGAACAGAGCTGTGTTCTGAGGTCTTCCAGAACTTACTCATTCCTGTTGCTCGCATACCGTGTGTTGAGGACATTGCGTGAACCCGATGCGTAAGGATGGAAGAATCTGAGAGTTGGAGCCCAATTCTTTGAGAACTGACTCCACCATTTGCTGTGTGGCATGGGCAAGTCACTTGACTTTTCTGAGCTGCTTTCTTCCTCTCTGTATAATGAAATGATGTTTTCCCACTCTGCTATCCAGTGAGTCGACAGGATGTCTGTGTCTTCATTCTTGGGGGAACTGGGAGCAGCCAGGAGGATGGATCCCCTTAACTTTAGAATGTTAATAAATCGGGGGCTGCTTCTCGGAGGGACAAGAAGATGTGATCACATTCTGTGGCCCTGTGGCTCTGTGAAGCCAGGTATCTGCACTTTCTGGGAGGTTCTAGATATAAGTATTTGGAGTACAGCCAATCCTGATGTCCATGCAGAAGAGCCCAGGAGAAGCATCTAACCCACCCATTCCTACTATCCCGTTATGCAATAGAGTAAATGGCTACCGGTCACGTAGCCAGCATCCCAAACAGTTGGCCCAACTCTAGCTTCTGTTCTTTCTATGTTATGATTGGAGCAATGAGCTTTTGTTTGCTCATAGTATGTCTAGTCAGGGGCATGGATTAGTGAGAAGAATCTTGTGCACCAGGCTCTAGGCTAAAACTTGTTGGGAACAAGTGGAGATTATGTTAGAAGCTGAGCCTGCAGGCAGAGCTGGGGGGTGAGGGGCATGTGCATGCATATATGTGAGTGCATGTACCTTGCAGCAGTGCAGAGTGTAATTGGCACCAATGGTCTGAGATCCTAGAGAAAGGGATGGGGGTCCGGATCCAGTGACAAGGGTTAGATAATGATATGATAGGAACCCAAGTGCACAAATATTAGAACCCGCCAAGAGACCACCAGAAGATTGCTTCCTGGACTGCCATGGCTCTTGATTCATGAAAGCTATTTGATCACTTCCAATGTGCCAGGCTCTGGGTTAAGTAAGCTCTCCACCCCTCGCAGAATACTGTATATGGAGTTCTGATATTAGACCCACTTGACGGATGAGGAAACCGAGAGACTGAATAATGTGTCCAAGGTTGCACAGCTGATAGAGTGGGAACTCTCTAGTCTACACTAAGGAGCTCCCCTTCTCCAGCCCTTCTAGCCTCACCCATGCAGGAGGCAGCTTGTTCCTTGGAGTGTCACAGAGCAGGCGTCTTGCCTGGCATTGCCAGTTACAAGCTCTGGAATGCTGGGTGAGGTTCTCAACCTTTCTGAGGCTCTATTCCATAAAACTGGGGACAGGCATGCCTACCCCAAGGTTTTGGAGACTATTCTTGGTGTGGTGACACAGATCAAGTGCATGGCAAATGTTGTACCTGTCCTAGTTGTGCCTTTCCCTGCTCCTCCAGGCATTCATCTGTCCATCCATTCATCCACTCATTCATTCATTCATCCTCATGTTTCCCAAGTGCCTCTTCGGTACCAGGTCCTTTATTAGATGTCTGGATGCAGTAGCCAGTTATGAAGCTGTTTCCAGCTCCCAGTGGCTCTAGTCTGTCTGTGGCTGTGTGGGGGCAGTTGGAGGTGGGAGTTATAGTCAGCAGAGCTCCTGGGCTGGTCTCTACCCTGAGTCCCAGCCTCCCCTATGGTAGCTGAGAGGTGACCTGGAAAAAACTTCTCAGAGACCTGGGTGTTTAAGAACTCTCAGTAATTTGCCTGTCATGGGGGGATGGGGCGGCTCCAGTGAGATGGAAAATGAGATGGAAAATGTGAGGCGGCTGCTGCTGAGGCCTGGGGGGACCATGAAGCTGCCAGGGCTCCCAGCATTCCTTGCGGAAGGGCTGGGCCTGTGTTCCTGAGTTCACTCTTTTGCGCACACATACACACACACACAAACACACACACACACATTCATAGCTTATGCTCAGAGACCCACACCATTCACACACATCCAAATCCACATCCAGTAACAGGCTTACACTATATGCTTCCAGAAGTACACCTCCAGACACAGACAGGATGCACACTCTGAGAGGCACACAGACCCGCCTGTCTCATCACACCCACATATCACCAGACAGACGCAACAGAGAATCACACCATCTAGGAGACCCCTGGCTGAGAAAGGCACCCTCACACACATCTTACACACCCAGATACACATGGATGGGTCCCAGAGACGGAACACAGCCTGGGTACACCCTCAGTTGTTTTGGAAGTACGCAGAGGAAGCAGGCGCACACAAACCCACACAGTCTTGTTACACACAGGCGCTGATACCAGGGAAACCCACAGAGCCACCCCTGCCAGGCCGGCACAGACACACATTCCTCCCCCAGATCCCCCCACTGCCTCTTCCGCAGAGCACAGCAGAAGCGCTTGCACACCCACTTGGGGCTCACATACACACACACACAGAAGTCGCTCATACATAGACACAAAGACAGGCAGCCACGTCCACATAAGCAGCAAGGATGTGAGCACAGAGCACTCAAATGTCAAGCCAGAGACCCACAAAGCAGGGCATCCACATATGCACTGGCTGTGACATTTCACCCACACAGAAACACAGGAAATCCTGGTCCATATCTCCCTGGAGCTAATGTGTACAAACTGCTGTTTTAGCTCCTCTGCAAGGCTGTTGGGAGCAGCGAGGAGCATGGCAGGAGCTTGATTTTGTACCTTCTGGTTCTCCGTGTCCTAGGATCCTGGTTGGGGCTGGGTGGTAAGTGGTTGGGGGTTTGGCAGGTCACCAAGTCAGGAGGCGCTGAGGGCCTGCAGGCCCCTGATGCCCTGCACTTGGGCCTGGGCCCAGTGTGCTGAGTGAAATGGAGCAATTGTCAGGCCTGCCCACTGGAGAAACACTGCCCAGGAGCAACTCCCTTCTAATCTCTTCGGAATTTCCTGCTGGCCCTCATCTTCCTACTCCTCCCCTTTTCCCTTTGCTGGGGTCTGTGGAGGGCCCTCCCACTCCCAATCCTAAAGGGTATGAAGAATGCCTGGGTAGAGGAGGCTGGAGAAGATGTGCCATTCAGAGAAGGGGCCTGGAAGACTTCCTGGAGGAGGAGGAGGCATCAGTGCAGTGGAGTTAACCTTGAGTTTCCAACTGCTGAAACAGTTCCTAGTACATCCTAGGGACTCATCCATGCAACTCATTTGTTGCATGATTGAATGAAAAGCAGTGATCTGCAGAAATACAAGTGCCGGAAGGAATGGTGGGTGAGAGCAGTGGCAAGGGAGAGGCTAGGAAGGGTTGTTGGCTCTGCTTGGGAAGGGTATCGAATGTCAAGCTGAGCTGAGGCACTGTGATTACCTTGTTGGGAAGGGGCTAGGAATCACCCCCTTTTTGTGCATCTGTGGCACCAGGCATGAAGTCCTGCCTGCCCCATGGGCCCAGTATTGGAGGGAAGGAATGCCTTGTGGGCTTATGGACAAATCCCACCTTGGTGCATACACCTCCTGGCACATGATCTTCACTTGCAAATGCCTTCATAAACCTGTTTTCTTGCTTGTAAAATGGGAATTTAATCCCATTCTTGTAGGGCACTTTTAAGGATTAGTGTTCAGGCATACTCAGCACCACCCTGTAACCTCCAGGGCAGAGGGAGTTCCCCAGGGCAGGGGCTCCACCAAATTCTAGGCTGGAGCCTGATGAGCAGCCAAGGTTATTACTAAGGTTATTCCTCGGTGCCCTACACTCATGACCTCATCTGCGGTTACATTCTCTGCCTTGTGGTGCCAAAAGGAATTTGGAACTGGGTAGGAAAGAATCTCTTGGGTGTTCTGGACACGGCTGACCCCAGCATTCACTGGTGGGCCACAGGTCAGCACCGCGTCTGCATTCTTATACCAGATATGCTGACCTTCTTGAGGTTACCCTTCTTCTGGCAGGGTGTCAGAGAAGGTAGGGACAGCAGGCCAGCCTTTGCCTTCTCTGGGGACCAATGTGGCTAAGACCGCTGTGGTCTAAAGGCAAGCTGACCTGGGCTTGCATCCCACCCCTTGCCTTTTCCTCTGTAGCGTCCCCTTTATGAGCCTCAGTCTTTTTGTCTGTAAGATGGGGGTCCTGATAGTGCTTGTCCACAGGGTTGTTGCGAGGATTAATTAAAAGAGCAGGTATGTAAGGATTAGACGGGATCTGGTTTTTAGTGAGGACTGAACAGTTGCCCTACAATGAGTCCTCATCACTCACTGTCAGCTGGGGTTGAACCTGGCTTTGGGCGTGGGGCTTGGTTTGGGGCAGGGACTTGGGCAGTGTGTATGGAGCTGAACTGCACTGTGAGGATCTCCAACATCTTTTCCCTCCCCATCTGTCCTGTGTCAATCTTTCCTGAATATGGAGGGAAGCCAGTCCCATGGGCTCTGTCACCCGGGGATACCTCTTTGTTGATGGAGAGTGGCTTTGGGGTCCTTGTTCTAATACCTTGTTCTAATCTCCCATTGCCTGGACCACAAAGAGAAGCTCAGTCTCCAGTGTAAAAGCAGTTTGGTGTCCTTCAGCTAGGCGGAGCCAGCTCAGTGTCTTACTTAGGTTACCTCCCTCCCATCAGCTTGGGAACCTTGGGGCTATTGCATCAGCCCCTGCCCTCCTCAACTTGACTCTCCTCAGGCCTGCCCAACTGTCTGAGCGGCCTGTGTGGTCATGCCTCCCTCAGGCTCCCTTCACCCATGCTCCACTCCAGCTCCCAGCTTCAGCCACTGCTGCACATCCCCAGCTTCCAGGCAAGGGCCCTGTGACCCCAGGGCCTCTGCTGCCTTCCCCGCCCCCTCCCCTTGGTTTCCTTCCCAGCTTTCCTGCTTAGAGCTCCAACACCTCTTCCTCTGGCTGCCCCGGACCAGACTCCCGCGTTAGACACCTAAGAGCTTCCTGCAGGCTCCTTGGGGCATTTACCTCTACAGTAATTAAGTTATTAATTGAGTAATTGCAGGTTTCACCTTAGCCCTGTCCCCCTATGTTCAGCTGGAGGTCAGCAACCTTACCGGGGCTGGACCTAGTTCCGTCCTTTTACACAAGTGTCAGTTGAAGCCCAGAGAGGTTAAGGGGTTGCCAAAGGTTACACAGCCTGAAAGTGGCAAGAAGCAGAAGGACCAGAGTCTCGTGGTATTAATTCCTGGACGCCAGGCAGAGGGAGTGGCGCGAGCCAAGTCTCAGTGGTGTGAAGCGCCAGGGCATGCAACGCTAGGGTGGCAGAGCTTCAGACTATAGCCTGGACCACACCCTTGACACTCCAGCCTCATTTTTCTCCCTAAAGGCTTTAGCCCTTTTCTCTCCTGGCTCAGAGATTTGGCTATGGCCCAGAGGTCATTTGAGGGATGTTTTAAACATATCCAGATCTAAATGCTGCCTTCCTTCCTGTCCACACTGAAAAGACAGGCGGGACACCGAGCTGTCCCTGCTGTGATGACCCCCTCCCTCTTCCCCCTCCCTACCTTCCCCCCCTCCTCTTCCCCTTACTCCCCCAGCAGCAGGGACTGCTGCCTTCTGTGGGTGAGGCTTGGAATGGGGCAGTGACAAGCTAGGCCTAAACTTAGTGGGGAGCAGTTTGCAGGCATTTCCTTACCCCCTGCTCCCCGCCCCACCATCCTCCTACCCCCCTCCCCTTTAGAGGGAGTTTCTGGCCTCTATATAGAGCTGTGCCAGATCTACTTTAAAGAATTCAAATGGGACTGGACTCTTGGCTATGCCACTTAGTGTGGGACCTTGGACAACATACTTGACCTTTCTTTTTTCTTTTCTCTTTTTTTAAAGATTTATTTATTTATTCATTTATGCATACAAGAACTGGGGTATAGGCCAGAGGTGTGGAGGATGAGGATTCACCAGAGACAGAGCTGGGAACAGAACAGGTGGATTGACCGAAGTACACTGCTGAGGAGAGCAGCGGGCGAGACAGGAGAGGTCTGCTGCGCCATGTGGGTTGCTCCCTGACCGGAGGTCGAACTTGTACTGCAGAGGCTGGAGATAGCTTGACAGCACCGTCTTTAACCCCTATGCCACCAGGGAGGCCCCACTTGGCCTTTCTGACCTGGGTTCCTCACCTGTCGGTTGGGGATTGTTTAGGACACTGAGACAATAATGTCCCCTCCCCGCCACGTGCAGGCACAAGGGGACCTCTGGGGAGCAGCCTGCCATTGTTTATTGGTGTTGGAGAGGCAAGTCCAGACTCTTGTCTTCCCCTCATGACCCTGAAGGTCGCCGGGACCAGGCAGCCTCCATGCCAGCTGGGGCAGGGGTGCTGCGTGATGTGGTAATGCCTGGCTAGGTATGCTGGCCTGCTTCTCTGACTTCCCCACAACTAGAGCCCAGCTTCAACCCAAGGAGGCCAAGGTCTGGATTGGGAGGCAGGAGCCCAGAGTCCCTCCCTGGTCAACTCTGGACCTCTGGGGGACTATGGGGTGCTTCCAGGCCCTCTCTAGGCTTCAGTATCCCTTGGAGTCTGTGGGTTTCCTTCCCCCTGCTGCTACGCCCAGAGTCTCTGTTATTAAACTGGAGGGGAAATGGAGCTTTGCAGAGCCTTCTGCTGTCCTTGGGGTCCAAGTGCAATGATCTCATCTGGAACCTTGACAGATCCCGGGGGGGTGGGCAGAAGGGACAGCAGATGGCTGCCCTGGTCTCTCTGGGGGGCTGGCATAACGCCTTTGTGGCCACTGCTGGCCCACCCTGCAGGCCAGAGCCAGGGTGGCAGATGGGAAGGCAGCCCGGGCTTTGGCCCAAGGGAGGGACCACGGTGATCAGGGTGATGTGGGAGAAGGCGGGCCAGCAAAGGCTCCTGTTTCTCTGTAAGTGGTTGCCGTCTTGGGGAGAGAAAACTCTGGGTCCCTCAGCTCAGATCTCTCTTCCTGGGTCTATTTGCCCATCAGCCCACTGGGTCCCTGGAACTTGGGGAGGAAGTGATGTAAGTGGATGAGGTTTGGAATCTGGCAGAGATGCAGACCGGGAGTTAGTAGACTGGGATTTGAGACCCACCACTGGGATCTGAAGCTTCCATGGACATTAACTTAACAGGGTCAGGAAATTAGATTTATACACAGCAGTACTGACTAGAAGCGATTTTATGCAGGGAAGTGGAACGGGATGGTCACCTTAGGCCCATGTAATCATCAGGCAGCTATCTATTGAGCTATTTCTTTGTTTTCCAGTCACTGTTCTGGGCTCCGCCCTCCTGATGCCCTGACATTCTAGTGGTAGAGACCAACATTCACAAGTAAACAGACCATAAGTAAAACAATTAGTATCCCAGATGAGCCTATGATTACATTCCATGAAAGAAACACAGGTTTGAGATGGATATAACAGGCTGCGAGGACTCTGGAAGGTTTCTCGGAGGAGGTGGCATTTAAGTGGAGGCCTCAAGTAGGAGGGGGAACCAGTAATACCAAGATGTGTGCAGGGAGTTGCAGAGGGAAGGGCAGGTATAGAGGCTTGGCGGTAGGATGTGTAAGATGTCTTTTGACTGCTGGGAGAAGACCTAAGTGGCTGAAGTATAACCAATGAGAGGAGTGGGAGGTGATGAAGATGGAGAGGTGGACAGTGGTCAGACTTTGTGTGTGTGTGTGTGCATGCATTTAAGAGCTGGGGTGGAGGCCTGAAGTTTGGGAGGTAAGAGATTCACCAGAGAGAGAGGGGCAGGAGAACAGGCGGATTGACAGAAATACACTGTTGAGGGGAGCAGCGGGCGAGACAGGAGAGGTCTGCTGTGCCATGTGGGTTAACTCCCTGACTGGGGATCGAACTCATGCCTCAGTGGCTGGTGATAGCTTGATAGACCTGAGACTTTAACCCCTGCATCACCAGGGAAGCCCCAGTTGTCAGGCTTTTGTCCTGCTTTTAGGGCAAGTAATTTTCATAGTAAAATGAGTTTTCACAAATATACAGTTCCACCACCGGCCTTCCCCAGTTTCTCCTTTGTAGTCAGTTCCTCCCTTCTTCCTCAGTCCCTGATAACCCCTGATCTGTTCCATCCCTATGGCCCTGCCTTTTCCAGAATGTCATATAAATGGACTCAGACACTATGTAGTTTGGCTTCCTTTACTTAGCTTAATGCATTTTGGCTCCACTGATGCTGTTGCTGGTATTAGCAGTTCCTTTTTTGTTGCTGAGTAGTATTCCATAATATGGATGTACCACTTTATCCATTACCAGTTGAAGGACATTTGGATTGTTTCCAAGTTTTGGTGATCATTGGAGGATTTTAGATGGGAGAAATGCAGTTAAAAAAAAAAAATCACTCCTTGTACTAAGTGGAAACAAATTAGTGGGGAGCAACTGTCTTGCCATGAGGATTAAATCCAATAATTTCTTTTTTTTTTTTTAATAGAGGCATGTTTATTTATTTGTTTGTTTGTTTGTTTGTACATGCACTGGGTACAGTCAGAAGCGCGGGAGGGTGAGAGAATTCACCAGAGCCAGAGCGGGGAGCAGAGCAGGCAGAAGGACCAAAGTACACTGCTGAGGGGAGCAGCGGGCGGCAGGAGAGGTCTGTGTGCCATGTGGGACCCTCCTCCGGTGGTCGGGGAGCAGCCGGGGATCGAACCGGCGCCGCAGAGGCCGCGGGCAGCTTCGCAACCCAGCGCTCAACCGCTGCGCCACCGCCACCGGGGAGGCCCAAATCCAATAATTTCATGATGAATCTGGCCTACCACTAATTGTTCAAACAAAAGATCTGTGTCCTGGGGCAGCCAGGGGGTCTTCTTGGTAGAGGTGGCATTTGAGGTAGAGATGTAAGGTGGTGGCTGGCCGTTACCTAGTAGAAAAAGGCCCAGGCAGTACAGTCCCTTGGGAGCTGGATGGGCTGAGGAGCCATCTTCTTTCTCTTGACCAGGGTTTCTAGAATGTGGTTTGCGCAGCCCATATCAAAGTTCCCCAGAAATGCTGAGAAATTCCTAGCCCCTTGGAGGCTGACTCTCGGATTAGAGGCAGTCAGGGGCCTCTGCTCTGGAACAGTCTTCCTGGGTGGCTGGTGTGAGGTTACTTCCTCCTACCTTCAGGAACCTCCTATCCTTCTGGTTCCCTTCCTGTCCCCTCATGGTCAGCTAGGGACTATTGCAGGGTTCAGCAAACCCATTAACACTTCTGTTTCTGCAGAGGGGCCTCATGTTTGGTCAGTTACATCTTCAGCCCCACAGGTCAGTCACAATTTATCTTCTACCAACCAATCTCATCAGATCCGGGCATGGAGAGCCACGTGCTAGTGTTCCAGTGGACCCTGATCTAAGCTTCCTCCTTCTGTCCTCTTTGTACGGAGATTAATCATCTTATATTTGTGTAAATTTTCTGCAGAAAGCATTCTTTCTTGGAACATTTAAAAGCTCTTCTTTTCCTGCTTTATGCCTTCATGATGAAGAGCAAGGGTCTGGGGTAGCTCTGAAGAGAACAGAGATCAGGGATCCCTTTAGATTTCTGCTGAGAATAACCTTCAGAACAGGGATCCCTTTAGATTTCTGCTGAGAATAACTTTCAGAGTAATGTTGTTATTTATTTGTTTGTTTATTTAAATTTTTAAAAAAGATTTATTTATCCATGCATACAAGAGCTGAGGTGCAGGCCAGATGGGTGGGTGGGGAGGTGAGAGAGGATCCACCAGAGACAGAGCGGGGAGCAGAATAGGCAGATTGACTGAAATACACTGCTGAGGGGAGCAGCAGGTGAGACAGGAGAGGTCTGCTGCGCCATATGGGTCAACTCCCTGGCCAGGGATAGAACTCGTGCTGCAGTGCTGTGGATAGCTTCATAGTGTTGTGACTTAACCCCTTGTGCCACCAGGGAGGCCTCCAGAGTGATGTTTGTAAAAGTTTAAAATAAAATGCAAAGTAAACCAAATGTATTAAAATACAAATGTATTGAAAAGTCAAAATTTATTTTTAAATTATCCTATAGTAATATGTATGTTTGTCAACTCACAGGATCTTGTGGCAGGTCTAATAACTACTGTAATTTCTCAGTGCTGATGAGTGTAAACAATATTTTGACATTTCTACAGCTGCTACATGATGTGAAAATACCTGTGGTTTCTTTTGGTGCAAAGACACAGGTACTGCTAATTCAACTGTGGCTTGTCCAGGATAGACGCTAGTGAAAATAAAGATGTGATATTTCTTTCCATCCAAATTCATGGGCTTCCTGAATTCCAAATAGCCTGAAATCCAAAATCTTTCACCTGGGGCACAGTGCACCACCCTCCCTGTTTCTCTGTGGTTCTAGAACAGGGATGGTGATTTCTGTCCTGCCTGCCTATGGCCTTCTCTGAGGATCCATGAGATGATTTAGATGGAATGTCATTGTAAACTGTGAAGCCCTTGCTGCCGTGCAAGCTTTTGCTATTATTAGTAGTATTGTGAGCTCATGTTTGGCTTTCTGGCCCAACATGGACCAAGGGACTCTTCCTGGACAATTCCCCCAGGGTTCCTGGGAACCAATCCATTGCAGGGAGCAGGTCTGCCTCTGAGAGGCTGCAGGAAGCAGCCTCTCATGGGTCACCGGGGTGGCAGTGGACCGAGGTGCACTTTGTTGGCAGGGATGGATAGATGAGCAGGAGTTTCCTTGGGTAGATACACCCTGCCTGCCCTCTTGGGGTGGCATGAGGTCCCGACACCAGCTTTGGAGCTACCCAGGCTCCCTCTAACTCTGCAGCTGGTGTGAGGCAGGCATCAGGAAAGCCTGCCCGCCATGGGCTGCGGAGGAAGACCAGGCAGCAGAAGCCATACTTATCCTTTCATTATTCATCCACATAGACAGGGTGGGTGCATGCTCCAGACCGTGCCCTGTCCTGGGCAATGCTGGAGACCAAACAGGGGCCAAATCCAGCACCTGTCTCCCCTGGGGAAGACAGACTTGAAAATAACTGAAAATTGTTAGTACAAGAGATGAATAGAGTTCGGAATGTGGGGTTTGAATCAGATTGGGGGAGGAGGGGGTTTTCTGGAAGGATGAGATAATTAGGACTTAGCCTGGCAAAGCCCATGATAGCAGAGATGCCTGAGCAAACCTGCGAGTAGAACACATAGTTAAGATGCGCTGGCTGTTTCACAGGGCCTGTTTGGATTCCATCCCCACCATTCCTTGCTTGAGCAACTCTGGGAGACTTTGAGCCTCAGTTTTTTCATCTACAAATGGGAACATTCCAGTCCTTAGCTCCCATGGTTGGTAAGAGGATCAGATTATCAAAGGGTCAAGCACATATTGTGCATAGGGTGGAGTGAGGTAATTAGTGAGCCTCCCAATAGGTGACAGCTATATAGTAATTCATGGCTTGTCTGGATGAAGGAACGGAGGGTGCAAGAGCAGGGGCAAGACAGGAGTGGGGAGACCAGGGGCGACTCGGGTATCAGGGTAAGTGATTTGTACCTAATACAGAAGCCAATGGGAACTAGTTAAGGAGATTGCCATCTACTTTCCCCTCCAAATTTTCTCCAATAAACAGGCATTACTTTGGTAGCCAGAGCAAAACAAGCATTTTCTGTAAAAGAAGAAGCTGATTGCCCTGGCAGCATGTAGGTACCCTTCTCCTGCCCCTTACCCTCCTCCTTCCACTCCCCATGTTCTGTTTGGGTTAAATAATCAGGTTAGACTTCAAGGGCAAGTGTTGTGAACTTGACAGTGGCTGGAGAATGGGTGTGGAGGGGCTGGCAGGTCAAGCCTGGCCAGGACACCTTCTTTGGCTTCTTTCAGCCAGCCTTTCTCACTGTGGAGCTGAGAATTGGGGGCCCCTCAGACTCTGAGTTGGGCACTGCTGGATAGTGTGCTCTTTTCCTGCCTGCAGTGAAGTTTGGGGTTTCCCCAGCGATGTTGGGAGGAATCACTGACCACCTTGCCATGGAGCCACTAGGCTGCTGAATCCTTCTCCACATTCAGCCTGGTGGGAATCTGGCAGTGGGGAGAGGCTCAGCAAGGCTGTCTTTGAAGGAGTTGGTGAGCCGGAGCTTCCTACCCCAAGCCCTTCCCCCTACCAGTTCCCATCCCCCAGCCAGTTCCCATTCCCCCAGCTGACTCTTGGCCACCTCTAGACCCCTCAATGGGATCAGACAGTCACTGGAGAACTTTGGGCATGTGATTGGGGAGAAGGCTGCAGGACTGAGACTCAGTAAAGTCTGAGAGCTTCCAGAGTAAAGCAGGGTCCCCTCCTCATGTCCTATCAGCTCCTTTCCCTGCCCCCACGAAGGGCAAGTCAGTGCCTGGCTGAGTCCTCCATTCACCAGCTTCTGCTGCCCACATCACAGTGGACTCGCCCGACCCGTGCAGGCCACAAGCTGGTCTTTGTGGGCTCGCCCTCTCACGTGGACCGTGCCAGGAGGGGCTGACCCGCATTCTGCTCGCAGCTGGAAATACCCCCAAGGGGCCTGGGCCCCCTTGGCCACCAAGAAGAGATGGAGCTGGCATGAATGCAACATCCTGGCTGGAGAAGGGCAGGCCCTGGGGAGACAGCTGCGCGTGTGAGAAAGTCAGTCATTCATGCACTTGCTCAATAGATGTTTATTGAGCCCCTGCTCAGAGTTGGGCCCTGGGGTGAGGACTTGTACTGAGGCACATGAATTTTACCCTTTTAGGGAAATTGACTGGGTGGAAACATCTGTATTAGAATCATTTGGGGAGCCTATCCCCAGTTTCTGATTCAATAGGTCTTGGTAGGGGTGAGGGGATTTCTAAGTTCCATAGTGATATTAATGTGCTAGTCAGGGGCCAGACTTTGAGAGTCACTGTGATTCAGGACCAAATGGAGGAGTTTTGTGTGATTTATATTTTCTTTTCTTTTTTTTAAAGATTTATTTCCTTTATTTATGCATGCAAGAACTGGGGTATAAGTCAGAGGTAGGGGGATGAGAGGATTCACCAGAGACAGAGTGGGGGCAGAACATGCAGATCCACTGGAATACACTGCTAAGGGGAGTAGCTGGCAAGTCAAGAGAGGTCTGCTGCTCCGTGTGGGTCACCTCCCTGGCTGGGCATTGAATTGCTGATAGCTTCATAGTGCTGAGACTTAACCCCTTGCAACACCAGGAAGGCCCTGATTTATGTTTCAAAACTATCTCTATGATTACATTTGCCTTTTTAAATAGAAAAAAAAAATTTAAAAGTTAAAAAAAAAAGCAGTTCTCCCAAATACTATAGTGTTCTGTAGCCCTAAGTAAATAAATGTCACCTCCCCTGACCTAAATGTCATACATCTGTTAATGTAGCCCAGCATTGTGAGCTTGTGTGTCCCCTGTACTTTCCCGTTGGCTCATCCCGAGCTTTCGGTCCACTGAGACCACTGCATCTGCAACCATCACAGGTTCTGTGTATATCTGTGGAGAGAATAGCTGAGGTTCTAGTGTAGCATTCGAGCACAAGTCTATCTAGGGGCTGTCTTAGCTTGCATTTAGCCTACTGGCCTGTGCTTGCTGAGTGCTGTTTCCTTTTGCTTCCTTAATCTGAAATGGTGCGTGGGCTCCTTACTTCCTCATTTCTTTAACTGGTGTGATCAGTGACTGTCCCACTTCCTCCTCTTCTACTTTTAGTCCTGTCCACTCGGCATGGTGATGGGGTGGCGAGTCTGAGGGTATATTGGGGTGGACGGTCTGTGGGTATATTGGGATGAGGGGGTCCTGGTAAGGTGACCTCTTCTTGGCAGCTAGTGCAGGCAGAATCATCCACATTGGGAGCCACTGAACAGACCCCTGTGAGAGAAGCTGTGGCACGTGGGGATCAAAACCTTCAGTTCACAGTGGAAACAGTACAGTATATGTTAGGTTGGAAGAAGCAGATGTCTCTGTTTCACTCCTGAGCTCAGAACCATTTGAGAAATAGTCCCATGAGTCAGTAAGTGTATGTAAAGACTTTAGTAAACCTTTATAGTAAGGGCTGGCCTGGCAGGTACCCTGAATTAAACTGGCCTGCTTATGTTTTTTGGGGAAAGAGAGGCCCCGAAGATTGATGAACCCAGCTGTGGCCCCTCACCAGGACCTGCAGAGGGCTTTTTGGCTGCTTGGATTCAACCAGCTCACATCACCCCGTCCTTATGTGTTTCTCTCACTCCTTAGGGATATCTTTGGCATGTCATTCACCCCCTGTGACTCAGTTTCTCTTTTAGTGCACAGTCTTATTTAGTCTATTCAGTGACACTAAAAGCAATATTGTTATTCCCATTTGTGACTCAGTTTTCACACTTGTTAACTGACACAGCAATTATCCACTCCTGCTGGTTTCCTCAATCATCCCTTTCACTTTGAGTCAAATGATTGTTTCACTAACTAGACAGATATTCACACTTTCAGTTAGTATTTGTTAGGAGCCTATAGGATGCTAGGCCTTGTGCTGGGTGTGGGGGATGTAGCAAGGTAGATATGGGGGTAACCATGTCTACCAGCAGTCATGGTCTCTCTGGGAGACAAACTTAAGTAAAGAATTGCAGATGTGCTGCAAAGGGGAAATGAGGGACATTGGAGCTGGTGACAGAGGTGGCAAGAGCTATTCTGAGGAAGTGAGGTCACCTTCCAACCCCCTCGCTTAAAACCCAAACCGAGACTCTATTCAGTTCTTCCAGACTCTGCATGCCAAGCCCTATTTGTTTCAACCTACCCATAGTGGCTCTGGCTGTTTGCTGTGACTTGACTTGCCAAGCTCTTTCTTGCCTCTGTGCCTTTGCACGCACTGTTCCCTCTGTCTGGAATCATCTCCATGGCTTGCTCTCTGCATGGATGTTCCTTTTTGCCTCAGCTCAAATGTCCCTTCTTTAGAGATGTCCTCCCTGACCATGTCCTTCTTCCTTCCTTCCTTCCTTCCTTCTATCATATGACCAGGGTTTTTGTTTTTTGTTGTCACAGCTCTTAACAGTAACGAAGTTTTAAAATGTATTGGTTTACTGTTCCTCTCCCCACTGAAACTCGGGCTCCATGCAGAAGCTACATGCTGTCACTTTTGTGTGCCTGCACCATCACAAGCTCAACAGTGCTTGTTGAGGCAACCACTCTTGTTTTCCCAGTATATTAGTCTCCTATTGCTGCTGTCACAAATGACCACAAGTTGAATGACTTAAAAAAAACTCCCAGATCATAATCTTACAGTTCCAGAGGTCAGAAATCTGGAAATCAAGTGTTGTCTGGGCTACATTCCTTGTGAAGGCTCTAGGGGGAGAATCCATTCACTTTTCCAGTTTCTAGAGGCCACCGGCCTTCCTCGGGGCTTGGCCTTTCCTTATCACCCCTTTCTTCCCTCTTCTCAGCATGCTGGTGATTGCTTTGGTCTCACCCAGATAGCTCAGTATAGTCTCCCAATTGCTACATCCTAAACTTAATCACATTTGCAAAGTCCCTTTGCATCATAAGATAAAATTATTAACAGATTTTTAAAATTAGGATGGGTCATCCTTGGAGGGTCCATTATCCAGCCTACCTCACCCAAGCCCTGTGGTGCCTAGGACAGTGTTGGATGTGGACCCTGACCACTGTCACGGGCCCGATGACCTGACAGTTCCTTCCCTCTGCAGGATGAGATCGAGGAGCTGCGGGCAGAGATGCTGGAGATGCGGGACGTCTATATGGAGGAGGACGTGTATCAGTTGCAGGAACTGCGACAGCAGCTGGATCAGGCCAGCAAGACCTGTCGCATCTTGCAGTACCGGCTACGCAAGGCCGAGCGCCGCAGTCTCCGCGCCGCTCAGACTGGCCAGGTGGACGGTGAGCTCATCCGTGGCCTGGAGCAGGATGTCAAGGTGAGCCAGGACCTCCCCTAACCCATAGAGGTGTCCTTGTTGGGAGGTGGGGCCAAGCCAGCCCAGGACCCCCTGTGTGTCCTTGGGGAAGTTATACTACTTTGTGCCTCAGCTTCCCCATTTGTAAAATGGGGATCCCTTGTGAACGTACAAGCCTTCTACCAGGGATGTCCCAAAGTGATACCATAATATGAATGCTATTAATAGCAGCTACTTTTTGATATCAATCACACACCTGAGCTGGACCCTGAGCTGCCCCTGCACAGTTCCATGGAGGTTTCTTTATTGTGAGAATAGGGAGCGAGATTTGGCTGGTTTAAATTTTGCCTCCAATATGGCCTAATTTTATGATTTTGAGCAAGTTACCTAAATTTCAGTTTCCTCATCAGTAAGATGGTATAACAGCAGCCAGCCCCTGCCTCACAGGATTCTCTGAGGATAGATTTAATGAAATCACATAGGTAAATGTTACGGTAAGTACTCAGCAGTGAGTCAGAGAAAGGAAGTGCCCATCCAGGGTCACATGGCACTCAGCTTGTGGCTGGCAGAACTCAGGCTCATCAGCCCTCCTGTCTCACTGCCTGCCCTCACCAACTCAGCCTCGCCGGAGGGATGGGTTGGAGAACAGGCCAAGCTGTCTGTGTAAGCCCTGGTAGGGATGTGAGAACTTGGTGGCGCTCTGGTCCACAGACCTCAACCCAGTGTGATGAGGGGGTGTAGGAACTGGGAATGGGGGCTTGGCGCAACCCTCAGGAGACTTCTGAGCTGAGGCCTGAGGAAGTGGTGGGCCTGAGACAGGAGGTGAAGGAGGAATGTTGAGGAAGGGGCCCTGAATGTGCCTGGGGAGGCTAACAGTGAGTGGCCCACACAGATTTTTGCATGCCTGTTGTCTTGAATGTGCACAGAGGGATGGTACGTCTGTTGTACAGATGGGGACATCGAGCTTAGAAAGGTCTCCAAGTCCAAAGTGCACCTCTGCCTGAGAGGGCAGCTCCTGGGAGAAATGGTTACACAAATATTCAAATTCTAATCATTAGATGGGGGCAGAGGTTGTGGGTGAGGAAAGGCCCTGGGAGCTCAGACTAATTGAGTGTTGTGGGCCCAGGTAATTGGAGACTTGGGGCTGGGACTCTGAGAAGCCGCCTCGAGAAGCCTGGCCCAGCTGGGCTGCCCGGGACCTCTGTGGGAGGAGCAGAAAGCAGCTGGTGTGTGAGTGTGTTGGGGGAGGGGGATTCTCCGCAGTCTGGAAGGAGGGGAACAGCCCCTTCTGTTGGGATTTGAACTAGCCAATCAGCATCAACCTTGCCTGTTCCCTTTCTCCTCTGCCTGCCCCTGCAGCTGGAGCACTGAGCTCATGCAGACTTGCCTGGGCTGGAGGCCTCTGGACACCATGCTTTGCCCCTTGTGCTGGAGATTTTCTGGGGCATTTTTGGAGGTCTTAGAATTCTGACTGCCCTGGCATTGCTTGGGAGAGCTGCTGGGCCCAGTGTGGTGCTGCCTAGGAAGGTAGCCCTGAGGACCTTTATTTGCTCTACCAGCTTCTTGGCCCATGTCCTCCACCTCTTGGGCATATTTGCCTTCTGTTAAAAGCGTGGTTTAGACCAGCTGAATAATCTTCAGGACTTTGTAGAACCAGTGGTTTTGTTACAGGGCAGGGAGAGGGGCAGCCCAAACCCCGCAAACCTGCCTGTTCTATATGGGTTCTGCCATCCGCTGCATTAACACAAAACATGAGACTTTAATGGGAAGAAACTTTAATACAATTAGGAAACAATACAGGAAAGGCAAATAATCTAGTTTCTAAATCAAGCACCCAAAGTTACCTGTCCCCTCTTGGGTAAAAGTCCATCCAAATGGGATTGGCCCAGAGCAAGGCCCCAAAGCCTGCCACAAGTCTAAAGCACCTTCCAGTGGGGACCCACAGAAAAAGGTCAGAAACAACCAGACAAGCCCCGAAGGAAAAGAGCAAAATCAAAATCAAGATAAAGGCTGCCATTGTCACCTCCCCACGGGTCTCACCCACATCTGTGTCACCCAGTCCACGACCAAAAGGCAAGCGCAGTTTCGTCACGTGTCTCTAGGCTCCATGCGCCTCCTCCAGGTCTCCTTCTGGCTCCATCCTGCTTCCTTCCTTCCTTCCTCAGTCTCCTCTGCAGCTTCTTCTCTTCCTGCTCAGCTCCCCCCTCCATTTAGGTGGGGCAGGGAACCTGGAACCTCCCCCTTTCCTGGGGGCCACCCTGTTACAGTTTTATCCAGCGGATAAGCTATTGGTAAGGGCGCCATGAATGAAACCTTAGGCATTGGTCCGCCTTCCAGGCTCTCTCTCTCCTTGCTGGTCTTCACACGTCAGGAATCTTGCCCGGCATGGCTGGGAGAGCAGGAGCAGGGGACCAGAGACCTGCTCTGCCACTTGCTTGCTATGTGACCTTGGGTAAGCTCCTTCATATTGTTATAGAGCAACCCCCATATTAAACGGGTTCCTGGCTGTGGGTCCTCACCCGCGCGCTTTAAAGGGACTTATGAATACTCTACTACAGACGCACACAAAAAGGTTAATAAAAAGTTTATTTACAAGAGGAAAGGAAATAAGGAAAATGTACAACTCAGGGAGAAAATAGGGAAATAGTCTTTAATGCGTCCTACCCGATCCGACGACCTGGAAACCCAAAGTCACTCTCAGAGCTGGCCGGACGCTGCAAGCTGGTGGAGAGCCAAAATGGGGTCCCCCAAAGCCCACGTGTCTGCCTTTTATATCCACCTGGCTGCTTAACCCCACCCTCAGGTCCCAGCCACCTTCCCTTTGGTGGTGATGGGATTTGGAGTTCCCAGTGTCTTTGGCTTTGACCTGGGGTGGGGGTGGAGTCCACAAAGCCTATATGGAATTTGCTTTGGGACATCCTTTTTCCCCTAACAATATCTCTGAGAAAAAGTCCCCACCTATAGAGATTTCTGTGAGGATAGAATGAGATAATTCAGCTAGCGAGCACTAAGCACAGAGACTGACATGGGACATGCACTCAACAAATGAGATGTTTGTTGTGGTGTTACTATTGCTCAAGAGAACCAAGTGGCTGGGGCACAGGTGGGTAAGGGGAGGCCAGAGTCTCAACCTCACTGCCCTCACCTGGAGGGCTTGTTCACAATGCAGATTCTCAGGCCCCCCCCCAACAGGGCCTCCTGTGGGAGCCAAAGCATGAACACACCAATAAAATATTTCCTTTCCTATCCAGTGTTGCTGGAAAAATTTCTGGCTTTGGGTTCAATTCCTGGGTGACCTGGGTGGGGATGCCTCCCATTTGTAACCCAGCCATAGTCTCTTTGAGCCTCAGTTTCCTCAACTGTAAAATGGCGATAACATTCCCACCCTTTGGGGTTTCCTGGGAGGATTCAGCCACATAGCCCAAGGCTGCCCAGGAAGGCTGTTCCTCAGTGAGAGTGCCCATCCCCCTCCCTAAGTATTCAGAGTGACAGGGACACCCTGAGACCCATGACTGAGGGCCCTTTGAGCAGAGGAGCCGTGGCCTGGAGGCTGCTGGTTGCATTTGGCAGGAGCCAGCCTCCAGCGCTGTAAACAGTGACCTCATGGCTGAGCACATTTGTTTGTGCTTTGGGGATTTGCCCTGGTTTCCGGAAGCTGCAGCTGCTTGACCATCTCTAGACTCTCAGCCCCCTACCTTGGGAGTAGTTGGGAAGATTGTGAGGGGATCAAGTGAGACAAGCAAGTGGAGCCCTGTGAGCACCTGACACAGGAGCCCGATGCACTTATGACTGCATCTCTTATAGAAACTAATGCAGTGTGTCTTCAAGCTCCAGGCCAACAGCAGGTCAGGTCAAGAGCAAGACTTTAGAATTGACCCACCTTATTTCAAATCTTGCTCCTGTAGCTTCCTGACTCTGTGAACTTGAGCTGTATGATCTTGGGCAAGTGACCTTTCCTTCCTGAGCCTCAGAATGGGGATAAATAATCAAAGCACTTCCTGAGGGGATGAAAAGCACGTGGTGAGTGCTGGGGATGTGACAGTGGGGTCTATAAGTCAGCTGTTCTCACAGCCCAGGGGGGCCCCAGCGATGCTCAGCAAGTGGAAGGAACAGCAAGCCCAGGCCTAGGGGGTAAGCTCCTGCCCTCCAGGCCAGCATGCTTTTTGCTCCTGTGGTCCTCCTCTGGTGGCAGAGAGACCCTTGCAGATCTGAGACTAGGGTTTTCTTGTCCAAATTGGAATTCTGTAAACTGTCTGCAGTTGGGCTTTGTTTTTTTAGATTTATTTATTTTTGCATACAAGAACTGGGGTACAGGCCAGAGGTGCAGGGGAGAGGATTCACCAGAGATAGAGTAGGGAACAGAACAAGCAGATTGACTGAAATACACTGCTGAGGGGAGCAGCAGGCAAGACAAGAGAGGTCTGCTGCACCATGTGGATTGCTCCCTGGCCGGGAATCCAAATCATGCTGCGGTGGCTGCCGACTGCTTCGTAATGCTGAGACTTGTGCCACCAGGGAGACCCTGAAGTTGGACTGTCTTGACGTGGCAGCCCTCTGGGGTGGGGACTAATGAGAAAGGAGATCCCATGGGGAATGATGCCGAAGGGGACTGGGGACCCATGAAAGGGATGAAATGCCTGTAGTCATTCGTGAACCCCAGTGTAACCTGTTCCTCACCCAGTCAGATATGTAGTACTCCCTGAGCAGCGCTGGCGCGGGTGACGAGAGGGTGCAGCTCCTCATGTTTTAGTCATTCACTCCTTCATCTCCTTCCCTTTTCACTTGTTGGGGTGTTTGCTCATCCAGCAAGCATTTATTAGGCATTTAGTGTGTGCCAGGCCCTGTACTGCTGCTGGAACAGAGAGGTGAAGGAGCCCAGGAGCATAGTCTGGGGTCTGATCTCTGTGCCCCACCAGTCCTACCCCCAGGGATGAGCACTGTCATCTATTCCTCACAGCAGCCCTGTGAGCAGCTCTGTGAATCCCCTTTGCTGATGACCAAACTGAGACTTCCAGTGGTTAAATAACTTCATCTTGGGTCACAAATCCAGTGAGTGTTGGTCTCAGACTGCAGTCTCGCTTTCCTCAGTGAATAGTCCTTGTTCTGTTAGGGAGGGAATGCTTACTGCATTGTATGGGTGAGAAAGGTTTAGTGGTCCTGGGGCCGAGGGAGGGGCCTCTGGGCCAGCTCCTGGCTCTCCTTGGGTATCTTCGGGGCAGAAAGACACAGTGGGCAACAGAGGCGGAGGGGCAGGGCTGAATTTCCTTTCTGGTTGTTGTTTTTCCTGGCCTGTCTCACACTCTGCCAAGGGGTCTGTGCCGAGCTGGGCCTGGGCCCAGGCAGAGGGCAGAGCCGGGGAGGGCCCTCTTCCCTTCCGGCAGGGAGGAGGTACCATGGCCATTTCCGAGACTGGCAGGCACAGGGTGCTGGGCTCTCTGCCCCACACATACCTCTTGCTGGTAAAGGCCTTGTGCCCCTCATGGAGACTTGGCCAAGCTCAGCCACTCCCTGAGACTTCCCCCAACTTAGTCCTCATGTGCACTGTGTAGCCCTAAGCAAGTCTCTTATACTCTGAACTTGTTTCCTTGCCAGTAAAATGGGGGTAGAATTGGGGTGAAGATGGATGAATCTGGTACACAGTAGGTATGCAAAAATGGTAGTGCCCAACTCACCTAGGGGTGGGGTCTCATTGTGATTCACCAGCTCAGAAGGGTCTTCTTTGTTTCACGAGACCCCCTTTCCTAGCCTTGCACCCCAGCCAGCAGGGGATAGGGCAGACGGTATCCTCGAGGAAGTGGGGTGTTATTGGTGCAGTCCTGGAACTGGGATTGCGCTCTCAGCTCTTCTGGCTCCTTTCTATAGGGATGACTTGGACACCTGCCCAGCCTTTGTCATCTGGGGCATGTTTTATATCCCTGACAATTAGAAACAGGCCTTGGGGTCACACTGTATCCTCCAGCCAGTCATGCCCCTCTCCGGGCTGCAGTGCCTCGTGGCAGCAGCTTCCACTCACCCGCACTCACTGTGCGGGCTCCGGGCCAAGCCTTTCTTGCAATAATTGATTCAGCCCTCCTGTCGGGATTGAGGTCAGTGCTATTACGATTGCACACATTTTATAGTAAGGGGACCGAGGCACAGTGGGGAAATGATTTACCCAGGATCATGTGCTGTTTACCAGCAAAGATGGGGTTCACGTGGATCTAGGGCCACCCCTCTCATTCTGGATTTTCACTCCAGTTCAAAGTAAAATGAGCCACTTTCCCTGCCACAGGTCTGGATAAGAAGGTGGCTGGGAGAGACTGTTGGAAGCATTAAAATCCCCAGGTAAATGCAAAGACTTCCTTAAGAATAGGCCTCTATAGCTTTATGGGGGCCGCTCTGTAATGTAGACATTTGGGAATGCTAGTTTAGGTTCTGGTTCTATTACTTCCTGGCTGTGTGACCCTTGGTGAGTTACTTGACCTCTCTGTGCCTTGGTTTTCTCATCTGCTAAGTGGGGGTGATGACAGCCCTGCCGTCTCTGGGGTTTTGTGTGGCAGGCTGCTCACACCCAGCTCATCACCTGCTTTTGCTCAGGTCTCTAAGGACATCTCTGTGCGGCTGCATAAGGAGCTCGAGGCGGTGGAGAAGAAGCGGGCACGGCTGGAGGAGGAGAACGAGGAACTTCGGCAGCGGCTCATTGAGACCGAGCTGGCCAAGCAGGTGCTGCAGACAGAGCTAGAGCGGCCGAGAGAGGTGAGAAACCACCCATCCTGGGCAGGGTCACACAGCTGGTATCTCTGAACCTCTGTTTCTGAGGTTTTGCTCTCTGGCAGAGCTCACACCTCTGCCTCCTCTTTATTCTTTCTCAGCACACAAAAATTTCCTGAACATCTTCTGTATACATTGTGTGCTGGACATGAAGGACGTGGTGGTGAAGACACCTGGTTCCCGTCCTCAAGGCGCCTGGGCCACGAGCTAGTGAAGGAGAAAGTCATCCATCCGAGAACCACAGCTGTGGGAGAACTAATTTAGAAAACATGCAGCAGTGCCTAGCATGAGGCCTGGCCCTCTGTGCCTCAGTTTCCTCATCTGTAAAATGGGATTGTATGTCTTGAGTCACTGTGAGATTATCTGGGGTAATGTGTGGATATGCTTTAGGGGCTGCAAGGCACTGCCTTTTTCTATAAAGTCAGTGCTGGAGCTGGGCCTCTGGGCAGTGACTTGACACAGATTTCAGGGCACTATACCCCTCCAAATGTAGCCCTGGGCACCAGCTTCTCTGTCCTTGCTCATGCCATTCCTCCACTTGCCACGCCCTCTCTTCCTCCTGCTGTGTTAGATGGAGAGCAGGTTAGGCACCCCGCTGGCCACTGTCTCAACAGTTTTCATAAAGGCCTAATGAGGTTTTGATCATACCCATTTTATGGATGAGAAAGCAGCCTTGGAGAGAGGGAGAGCAGTCTCAAGGTCATACAGGGCCCCATGGGCTCTGCAGGTCAGTTGGAAACCATTAGCCTCAGAGGAGACCTCTAAGGGCTGGAATTCTCCAGACTCCAGGATTCTATGTGTCAGACACCCTGGGGTGACTTCTGACCCAGAGGCCTAGCTGGGCATCTCAGTATCCTGCACTCCTCACCTTCCCTGAGGGAAGGCATGCCAGCCTCCAGGACTGAGACATCACTGCCTTGGGGCCAGAACAGTCCTGCAACTGCCCTTCCCGCTGGCGTGTTGATGTGATGTGCCAATAGCTTCTCAGTGTGGAGACAGCTGGCATTTGCTACTAAGAGCTGCTGCAGAGACCTGCCCTGCTTCGGGACTAGAGGGGGCTCTCTCCCTCATTTGGCCTCCAGGCCCCCAACTCCCCACAGCTGCCATCTTCACACATCTCATTGCTGCTGCCCTTGCTAGTAAAAAGGGGAGACAATTTCAGAAAGTGCCTTGGAGATCAGCCTGTTCCTTTTTTTAAAAGAGGAAGCTGGATCCCAGAGAGATACACCTTGCTCAGCTCCCCCAGCCTTTCCTTACCCCTAAGTCTCTTCATCTATGACAGCAGGATAATAACAGTACCCAGCTGATGAGGTTTTTCCTGATCATCAGTAAGATGGGTAACCATGGAACACTCTGAAGATGTTAAAAGAATAAGATAATACCGCACTTAGGGAAAAGGTTAAGCATAGAATTACTATGTGGATTTCTACCCAAGAGAATTGAAAACAGGGACAGATGTTTGTACCCCCGAATTCATTGTAGCATCACTCACAACAGGCAAGAGGTAGAAGCGACCCAGTGTCCATCGATGAGTAGATAAACAAGATGTGGTATGGACATACAGTGGACTATGGTCAGCCTTAAGAAGGAGTGAAACCCTGACACTGGCCACAACATGGAGGACAAGATGCTAAGACAAGATGCTAAGTGGAATAAGCCCATCACAAAAGAACAAATGTTATGATTCTGCTTGCATGAGATATACTTGATGTGGTCAAATTCTTAGACACAGAAAGAATGGAAGTTACCAGAAACTGGAGGGGCAGAGAGTGGGGAATTAGTAATTAATAGATACAGAATTTCAGTGGGGAAGATGAAAAGCTGTGGTGCTGGTGAACCACAATATGAATGTGCTTCGTGCCCCTGAATTATATGCCTGAAACTGGCTGAAACAGAAAATTTTATGTTATGTATATTTTATTTTTTTTTTAAGATTTATTTATTTATACAAGAACCCGGGTACAGGCTAGATGTGCAGGAGGGTGAGAGGATTCACCAGAGACAGAGCGGGGAACAGAACAGGCGGACTGACGAAATACACTGCTGAGGGGAGCAGCGGGCGCGGCAGTAGAGGTCTGCCACACCATGTGGGCATCTCTGCGGCCGGCGGGGATCGAACCGGCACTGCAGAAGCTGCAGACAGCTTCACAGCCCTGCACTCAACCGCCTGTGCCACTGGGGAGTCCCTTATGTATATTTTATCACAATTAAAAAAGAAAAATGATTAAATGATAAATTTTATGTGTACTTTACCAAAATTAAGAAAAAGAATAAGGTAAATGTATACATACTGACAGAGATAACTAAGGTATACAGTTAAGCAGGAAAAGACAGTTAAAGAACTATACACATTGCACATACAAAGTTATTGTGAAAAACCATATGAAACAAACTGATATTGAAGCCCCTATGTGCATGTGCAAATGCATAGCCATTCTGAAAGAAGACCGAAACAAAGAAGTGAGAAGTGGTGAGAGCAGCATGGGGAATGGCTTTTGCTTTTTCCGTTAATGCTGCAGTTAAGGTTTTGGGTTTGTTTTTTTTTTAACAATAAGAACATATTTGGATATTATTTGTGGATTTTAAAAATGAAGTCAAGCATGTTAAGGGTCGTTTGTGGTACCTGGCACACAGTAGGTGCACAAGGAACACTGGTTCACTTCCCCCTGGAAGGCAGCATCGGTGAGGCTGGTCTCGATCTCCTTGACATGCCCTTGGTGTCTCAGGAACTGGGCAAGGAGACGTGGCCCTGTGTTTATTTGCTGATCCTCCTCTCCTCCTTTTCTCCCCCCTTCTCCTTCCTGACATGGTTTCTATGGAGACCAGGGTCCCTTAGCAATTCTTCTGCCAGCACTGCTCCAGTCCCATCATCCAGATCTGCTTTGCCATCCTGACAGGTTGCTGTGGCGATACTGTCACCCGACTGGGAACAGGAGCCCCTGGACTGAGCTGATGTGGTTGCTATGGCGATAGCTCTTCACTAGAGAGAAGGGAGGGTGCAAGCCCAGCCGAGCTCTGCGGTCCCACTGTTGCCCAGCTGGAGCTCAAGAATCCTAACACCAGCCTCCCCTTCGTCCAGTACCTCCCTTCTTGTATTAGGCAGAAAGCCAATATTGGGGTTGACATGATTTATTCAAGCATAACGGCTGTGTCTGGGTGCTTGCTCTGTACCAGGCACCGCACCACACATTTTCCATGTGTCCTTGTGAGTTGTGTGACCCTCCCCACACCTCCCAGCATACACAGTGTCCCCATTTTATAGGTGGTATTCTTTTCTTGGCCACTTTTAAATTGTGATATAATCCATCATGTTTAACTGGACAATTCAGTGTTTTTAGTACAATGGTATTGCTGTGCAACCATCACCATTATCTAATTCTAGAGTATTTTCATTATCCCCAGAAGAAACCTGTTAGCAATCCCTTCCCATTCCCTGTTCCCTCCAACCCTTGACAACCACTGTTCTGCTTTCTGTCTCCATGGAGCCTACTCTTGTGGACATTTTGTACAAATGGAATTGTGCACTATGTGGTCTCTGATGATTCCACTTAGCATCACGTTTTCAAGGTTTTCAAGGTTTATCCATGTTGAAGCCTGTGTTAGTACTTCCTTTCTTTTTATGGCCTAATAAAACCCTTTGTAAGGGTACACCACATTCTGTTCGCTCAGCACTTGATTGACATTTGGGTTGCTCCTACTTTTTGCTTCTTGTAAATAATGCTGCTATAAACATTCATGTATGAGTTTTGATTTTTATTTCTTTTTTTTTAAGATTTATTTATGCATACAAGAGCTGGGGTACAGGCCAGAGGTGCGGTGGGGTGAGAGGATCCACCAGAGACAGAGTAGAGAGCAGAACAGGCAAATTGACTGAAATATATACTACTGAGGGGAGCAGCGGGCAAGTCAGGAGAGGTCTGCTGCGCCATGTGGGGAGCTCCCTGGCCGGCCGGGGGATTGAACTCATGCTGCAGTGGCTGAGGATTGCTTCATAGGTTGTGTCTTAATCCCTTGCGCCACCAGGGAGGCCCCGAGACATCATCTTCTTGAGCCAGTCTCCTGCTCCTGTCGGTGGGCACATAGCTTGTTCCCATACCCTAGCTATTGTCTTGTAGAGTGTGCTTTAAGTGAGTATGTGTTTTCATTTTTTCTTGGGTCTATACTTAGAGGAGTGGAATTGCTATGTATAGATGGTGCTGGGAAAAACAAAAATGGGATTTTAATCCAGGACTCTATCTCTTGAAGCCACACTGACTCTTAGCCTTTCTTGCCCACCTTGCCCCATCCAGGGGTCTTCCTGGGACCTGGTATGCTTTCAGAACTTCCAAAGAGGCTGCTCATTTCAATGAATACCTCCTTCTCTGTCACAGGCTCCTCATCCTGATTCCCACTATGGTGGGAAAAGAAAGGCATTGACCACAGTGTCAGACCCCCTAGGTTCAAATCCTGCTTCTACCATTGTGGTTGTCTGACAAATTCTAGCTGTGGTCTGTCTGGATCAGGAACTCAAACTTGGAGTCACATGGACCTCAGTTTGAATTCTGGCTTTGCCATTTTTTTGGCAAACTGTGTAGCTGCTCCAATGCTCAGTTTATAAAATGGGAAGATTAAGTCATATTTCTCAGAGGTGTTTGTGAGAATTAATTGAGACAAGCAGCTGAAGTGCTTGGCATGGAATCAAGGGTTGGTAAATACTGATTCTCATGGTCTTAACCACTGCTATGGCTGTGGGTCTGGAGAAACATTTACTGGAGCCTAATAAATGCCCTTTTGCATAGGAGAGCTGCCGGTTGTCCATGGAAGGAGCAAATTGGCATCTGTAGCAGGCAGCATCTGTTCCAGTAACTTGATTTGAGGTGCATGTTTAAACCACCCTTTGTCGTCCCCCCACCATGGCCTTTCTGGCTGTTTCAGCTGCTCCAGAGGAAGAAAGTCTCAGTCTCTAAATGCACCTCCAGCCCAGATTCCCTCTAGGCTACATTTTGCACACACAGCACTGTCTGTGTTTTCAGTGAGATCTTTCCAAACATCCCCTCCAAATTTGGTGAAATCTGTGCAGCTGTTTTGGCAGAAGGTTCATTTTATTCCTTGAAGGTTGATCTGGCAGCATGGAAGCACAGAAGGTGCTGGAGGGCAGGGGATCTCTGCAGAGGTGTGCTCAGGCAGCCCCTTCGCATAGGGGCAGGGACACAATCTACTGGTCTCCTGGAGGACAGGAAAGGAACGCAAAGGATGCTTTGAGGGGTTCCCCCTAGTTGCTCACAGGCAAGCTCAGGAATTGCTGGTGGTTGGGGAAGCCCCCATTGTATTCCTGGTCCTCGGGGTCTGGTCCTTGCAACTGGCATTCTTGTTGGGGCCTTTGCTGTGCTGCCCTCCAAAGGTCCAGGGCTGGAATGTCTGCTCTGGGGGCTCCACAGAGAAGCTCTGACAAGCCTTGGTTCCCATGAGGGGTGCTGCACCTCCCCAGGCTTCCCTAATTTCCCTCCCAGAGCCAAGGAACCATTAGATGGCTTAGAAGGGGTAGAGGAAGGAACCCCTCTGATCCTGAAAATATTTATTTTGATCCCTCTTTTCTACCCACTGCCCTTCCATACTGGTGAGGTTCAGTCCACTCAGAGTTCACTTTCTACCTGTTGGAAAAGTGTCCAGTCACTTTTCCTGCAGAAAGTATATTCTTAAAACACACTGAGACTTCCCCTTTGACCCAACAGGGACTGTATGCTTCATAGAGAAGCTACAAAATACAAGTAAGACATAAAGAGAAAACATTCAACTGTAATCCAGTATTCACAATTACTATCTGTGGGAGGTACAAACACGTCAATGTTTTCCTATTTATATGCACATATATATATATCTCAAAATGTACAAGTATGTGTACATTTTGGTTTTTACTGAGAAAGTAATAGAAGCTCAGTGAAGCACAAGCATGACAAAGCCGCACAGATACATGCCAAGCATAACTCTAAGGACGGGACACTAGACTCTGGTACATTGGTTGCCTGGGGCAGGAGAACCACACATGAAAGAATATTCTCTAACCACCTCCTTCATTTCTAATCCTCATCAGCCAACCCATGATTAACAGTTGGGTTTGTGTTTCCAGGCCTTCTGGATGCTCATACAAGGCATATTTCTCTCTATATGTTTTTTTTTTTAAAGATTTATTTATTTATTTATTTATACAAGCACTGGGTACAGTCAGAAGCGCGGGACGGTGAGAGAATTCACCAGAGCCAGAGCGGGGAGCAGAACAGGCAGAACAACTAAAGTACACTGCTGAGGGGAGCAGCGGGCGGCAGGAGAGGTCTGCACGCCATGTGGGACCCTCCTCTGGTGGCCGGGGAGCAGCCGGGGATCGAACCAGCGCTGCAGAGGCTGCGGGCAACTTCGCAACCCAGCGCTCAACCACTGCGCCACCGGGGAGGCCCTATATGTATTTTTTTTTAAATGAAGGTGGGACTATATTGTTTAAACTTTTTCTGTAACACAGAATGATATAACATGAACACAGTATTGTTTTAATTGCTGGGTATTTTGGGGTTTTCTTCTGCCTGAAGTACTTATTATAAAAATCAAAGATCACAGTCAAGTAAACATAGGAAGAAAAGAAAGTCTAAAAGAGCACCATCTATTTCAGTATTTTAAACACAGGAGCCAAAGTCATGAAGGCGCTCCAGCCAAGCTGCAACTGTGGTCACCTTCAGGTTGGAGAGGAGAGTGAGTAGGGCATAAAAAATTGAGATTTCTGCTTTTTTGTCATGATACTAATTTTTTTTTTCCAGTGAGAATATATTTTTGCATATTAGTTTATTTTTTAAATATTGTGTATATATTTTTTAAATTTTAAAGAAAATAATCTGGAGGACTGTGCCTACCCTTCAAAAAAAATAACTGTGGGGAGAAAAGTGCAAGGCCATGTGTTCTATGTTTTCATTATTAACAGCCTGGTGTATATTCTTCAGCTCTTTCCCTCCCCATGCACACACACACATACACACACACACATTTTATATTTATAGAAATGGTAACACACTCCAAGTTTTCTCAAATAGGAAGTTTATTGAAATATAATCCACAAATCATAAAGTTTGCCTTTTTAAAGCATACAATTCAGTGGTTTGAGTATTCAGAGCGGGCAACCATCACTACTCTCTAATTCCAGAGCATTTTCAGCCCCCCCCAAAAGAAACCCTGAGCCCATGAGCAGTCGCACCCCGTGCCTTCTCCCTAACAACCACTAATCTATTTTCTGTTTTTGTGGATTTGTTTGTACTGGAAATGTCATGCAAAAGGAATTATACACTAGGTGGCATTTTGTGACTGGCTTTCTCCACTTAGCATAATCTTTTCACAGTACGCTCGCTCGTGTTGTGGCTTATGTCAAACTTCATTTCTTCCTAACGCTAAATAAATTCCCTGGTGTGGATAGGCCACATTTTGTCTGTCTGCTCATCAGCTGGCCATTTGGGTTGCAGGTTTTTTTCCCCCACACCTTCTACAAATCTCCAAGATTTTACCTTGACAGCAAATCTCATGCTCCCTCGGTCGTCTTTTTTTTTTTTTAAAGATTTATTTATTCATGGATGCAAGGGGTTAAGTCGCAGCACTATGAAGCTATCCCCTTGGTCCTTTTTAATGTGTGTTTTTTTTTTTTTTTTTTGGTGGGACCCTCTCCGGTGGTCTGGTGGCCTGGGAACTAACCGGAGCTGTAGAGGCTGCAGGCAGCCTCGCAGCCCCAGCGCTCAACTGCTGAGCTACTTTTTTTTTTTTAAGATTTATGTATTTATTTATACAAGCACTGGGTACAGTCAGAAGCGTGGGAAGGTGAGAGAACTCACCAGAGCCAGAGTGGGAAGCAGAGCAGGCAGAAGGACCAAAGTACACTGCTGAGGGGAACAGCGGGCGGCAGGAGAGGTCTGCGCGCCATGTGGGACCCTCCTCCGGTGGCCGGGGAGCAGCCGAGGATCGAACCAGCATTGCAGAGGCTGCGGGCAGCTTTGCAACCCAGCGCTCAACCACTGCGCCACCCCACCAGGGCGGCCCCCCTCGGTCCTTTTTAATGGCTTTCTATTATCTCGTTCCTTTCTATGGTATGGCTGGGACTTCTCAGTGCCTTTGGAGACCCCTGCCCCCTCCTATCATCCCACATATTTTCTCCAGGGAGCCTTTTTTTCTTTTAAAGATTTATTTATTTATGCATATAAGTACTGGGGTGTGGGGGGTGAGAGGATTCACCAGAGACAGAGTGGGGAGCAGAACAGGCAGATTGACTGAAATACGCTGCTGAGGGGAGCAGCGGGCGAGTCAGGAGAGGTCTGCTGCACCATGTGGGGAGCTCCCTGGCTGGGGATCCAACTCTTTCTGCAGTGGCTGCAGATAGCTTCATAGGCTGCGTTTTAACCCCTTACGCCATCAGGGAGGCCCTCTCCAAGGAGCCTTAAAGAGGCTCTGATCACCTTATCCATGGCACCCTTTTATAGATGATAAAAGGGAGTTTCAGGGAAAGGAAGGGTTTTGCTGTGGATCATCAAGTTGGTGTAGTATTCACAGATTTCAGCTCCTGGCTGAGGTCACAGCCTCTCACCCCATAGTATGATAGGAAGTCCCAGGTCTGCAAGCTTGACTATCTGACTTCAGAACCCCCACCTTACCACTCCACTTGGGGTCTCTCTGAATATCCCCTTCCTGTGACCCGTATATGGAAGGGGCACTTTGTAGGAGGGTTTGTTTTGTAGCCCTCACCCCTGTTCTCTGCTGTTCTCACTTTTGAAATATCCCAGGTCAGCCCTTCTCAAATACTGGCTCCCTGCTCAGAGGCACCCAGTGTCTGAAATATCAGTCACTGCCTTCCTGCCTCATTTGCATTTCAACAGGTCTCTTTAGGATTTGATTGGCTTTAAGATATTCTTAAGAGCCCCTCTGGAGTTCTTTCCCAGATTCTGTGGTTCCCATCTGGGCTGCACAATAAGTCACCTGTATAAAAATAGTGATGGTTGGGATCTACCCTGGACTGATTAACTGATTATATCAGAATCTCTGGGGGTCATGAGCATCAAGTTTTGGGTTTTGTTTTTTTAAGTTTCCTCAGGTAATTATGATGAGTACCCAGGGTGAGAACACCAGTGGTAGGTCCACCCTGACATCACCTCATTAAAGAATACACATTTTCTCCTTCCATGTCTTTGAAACTAGGTTAAGAGCTATGTCAAGAACTGGTTCCAGGTCAGCTGTAGATTTGCTGTGGGGACCCTTCTTTCCCCTGCAGGCTTGCATTAGATCAGTGGTTCCCACTATTGGGGATGGAGGATGTAAGATATGGGGGTGTGTGGGAGAGGGCAAGCATTCAAACCATTAGGGAGCATTCTTTAAAAATACCTGCTTAACTTGAAAAGTCAAAAGCAACCTAAGTGTACACCATGAATGTAAATCCCCCCTCTCGTGGGAGGAAGTATTCAATGGAATAACATTGAGTGACATTTTAAAACATCAGTAATAATAATTGTGTCATCTGCTTGTATTCCCATCCATACAGCTTGTGCCATTTTGCATTCTAGCCAGTGATACATGAGAGCTGCTATTTCTCCATGGTTTCATCAATAGAATATGTTGTCAGGTGTTTAGATTTTTGCCAATCTAATAGGTGAGAAATGGTATCTCGGTGTAGGGTTTTTTTTAAAGATTTATTTATTTATGCATACAAGAACTGGGGTACAGGCGAGATGTGGGGGGTGAGAGGATTCACCAGAGACAGAGTGGGGAGCAGAACAGGCAGATTGACTGAAATACACTGCTGAGGGGAGCAGCGGGCGAGTCAGGAGAGGTCTGCTGCGCCATGTGGGTAGCTCCCTGACCGGGGATCAAACTCGTGCTACAATAGCTGCCGATAGCTTCATAGGTTGTGTCTTAAACCCTTGTGCCACCAGGAAGGCCCTCAATGTAGTTTTAATTTGCATTTCTCTATCATGTGTAGGGTTGAGCATCTTCCTATGGTTAGGAGTCACTTTCCTATTAACTGTTTTTCTTATCTTTTGCCCATTTTTCTATAGGTTTATGATTTATTCTCTTTTTTGTAAAACTCTTTATGTACTTAGGATATTAATAAATAAATTGCAGGGTTTTTTTTTCCAACTAGTCATTTATATTTTTACTTTTCTGTGGGTGTTTTTGTTTCCATGTTGAATTTGCTTATCTAATCAAATGTATTAATTTCTCCCCCATCATTTCTGGATTATGAAATTGTGATTATTATTATTATTATAATAGCTTTATCTTACTTTAGCCTTCATGAAAACTTACAATATAAACTAAAACTAATCATTTCTGCCATCATTCCCAAGCCTTCTGTGTAATTATGATCTGTTGCCCCCATATTCACTTTGTTTATTTATATTCACTCAGAGAGAGAGTCCCCACCAGGATGCCAGTTCCCTGAGGACAGGATTCCCCCTGAGATGGACATTTGCATACGCTCCTTTATGGGAGAGTCCCCTTGAGAATAACATCATCCAGGACGAGGCATTAGCACCAATGGGCTCAGTGGGTCAGATGGGGAGCTGGTATGGCATGTTAGCATTGTCCTGTGTGGGCACTGGCCTGCCATCGGATGTGGGCTCCCCCAGGAAAGGGCACTTGACCGTGGACAAGGTGGCTGCCCTCAGCCAGTAGCCATTGCTAGGAGGAGGGACTCCGCTTTGTGGTCTTAGCTGGGGGAACAAGGGCCCAGTCCTAAAGTGGGAAGGGTGGTGTCTAGGTGGTGCATTATAGCACCCTCCCCAAGCTTCCTGTCTGTCTTGGTCACTGCCGTGTTCTCTGTACCTAAATGTGCCTGTCACATAAGAGGTGCTCAGAAAGTCTTTGGTAAATGAATGAAAGACAAACAAAAACAGAAACCCTGATTTCTGAGACTTGGTTCAGGCCTCTGGATCTCATATGAGGGTAGGAGAAAAGAGAGGAACCACAGACAGAGTTATGTCCTCAAGTGCTTCTGGCCTGTCCCCCATTTTCAGCCCACTGTGGGTGATATTGGGAGTCCCATTGATTCTGTAGTTGGTGGTGGTCCAGGCTGGACACAGCTGGGCTGGGATAGGGAAGGTTGGGGGAGAGAGGCCCTCAATGGAACCCTATGCGTGGTGACTGCTCTTTTTTTTTTTTTAATTTTTTTTTGTGAGACACAATGCTTTTATTTATTTAAATCAGATTTTGTCAATTTACCATTTGTTTACAAAACTGTATCATTTCAGGAGTACAGCTTCACACTTCAGTAAGTTACATGCTTCTCTCACCCACCACCAAAGCCCCATGCCACTGCTTGAGCACATTAACCACCTCTGTTCCTGACTTCCTCTCCAGTTCCTCTCCCCTCTGGTAACCACCATGCTCTTCACAGGGTCTAAGAAACTTTCAGTTCAGTTTTTACATTGGTTTTCTTTGGTTATTTATATTCCACAAATGAGTGAAACCATCTGGTAATTGTCACTTTCTGACTTATTTCACTTATCAATAGCATCCTCTCTTCAAGTTCCATCCACATTGTCACAAGGAGCACAGATTTCATCTTTTTTAACAGCTGAGTAGTATTCCGTGGAGTATTTGTACTATAGGGTATTTATCCAGCCATGACTGCACTTTGGATGCACATTATTCTTGTAAGCTTTCAGTTCAGTTTTTGTTTTCTTTTATCTTCTCTCCAGCATTCCTTGAAGAAAAGAGGAACCCGCTCTCTGGGGAAGACAGACAAGAAGCCTTCCATGCAGGTACCTCCTGGTAGCACCCATAGCCCCCAGTGCAGTCCCCACAGTCAAGCTTTAGTCTGGTGGCCTGAGACCTAATTCCAAGTGGCCCAGAGAATCCCCTAAGATGTGCACCCTTCCCCAGCTTCTACCCCACATTTTTCCTTTGTTCAGTTCCCTAACTACTGCTTATTTCACTTCCCAGAACCAGGCCTGGAGCCCATGGTTCTCACATGCTCAGATAGATAGTATAAATGTAGCACAGGGCCAGATATAGACTATATTAGCCTCCAGTGCTACTGGACTGTCAGGGTGCTAGGAAATTTTCATGATTATCTTAGTGAATCCCCTCCATGGCTTTGTGACAGAGGAAGTATTATTGTCCCATTTTATACACAAGCAAAATGCAATAGTAATGGTAGTTGTGGTAGCAGCAACAGTTGCCCTGGCAGAATGTTTTCTACTCCAGATACGTTAGTCTGTATCTGGATTCCCCAAGCTATGCATGGCGTTACATCTTTGTTGCAATGTCTAAGTTCCCCTCTCCACCCCCAGCTTCTGAGGGTCAGGGCTGCATCTAATTCATTCCTGTGTCCCCAGGACACAGTTACTGCCCCCTGAGATTCTGTAGCTGAGACTCCCAGCACTAACCTTCCTGGTCCTGTGTCCCTGTGCCCATTGCATCCCAGGAGGATAGTGCAGACCTGAAATGCCAGTTGCACTTTGCAAAGGAGGAATCGGCCCTTATGTGTAAGAAGCTCACCAAACTGGCCAAGGAAAACGACAGCATGAAAGAGGAGCTGCTTAAGTACCGCTCGCTCTATGGAGATCTGGACAGCGCCCTGTCTGCTGAGGAGCTGGCAGACGCACCCCACTCTCGTGAGACCGAACTGAAGGTGCATCTGAAGTTGGTGGAGGAGGAAGCCAACCTGCTGAGTCGCCGCATTGTGGAGCTGGAAGTGGAGAACCGAGGCCTGCGGGCCGAGATGGACGACATGAAGGATCATGGCGGGGGCTGTGGGGGCCCAGAGACACGACTGGCCTTCTCCGCGCTGGGTGGCAGCGAATGTGGGGAGAGCCTGGCTGAGCTGAGGCGACACCTGCAGTTCGTGGAGGAGGAGGCGGAGCTGCTCCGACGCTCCTCCGCGGAACTTGAAGATCAGAACAAGCTGCTGCTGACTGAGCTGGCCAAATACCGCTCGGAGCATGAACTGGACGTGACATTGTCAGAGGACAGCTGCTCGGTGCTCAGCGAGCCCTCACAGGAGGAGCTGGCCGCTGCCAAACTGCAGATCGGTGAGCTCAGCGGTAAGGTCAAGAAGCTACAGTATGAGAACCGCGTGCTCCTGTCCAACCTACAGCGCTGTGATCTCGCCTCCTGCCAGAGCACCCGACCAATGCTGGAGACCGATGCCGAGGCTGGAGATTCTGCCCAGTGTGTGCCTGCTGCACTGGGCGAGGCCCACGGGCCGCATGCTGCTCGGCTGTGCAGAGCCAGGGAGGCTGAGGCACTCCCTGGGCTGAGGGAGCAGGCGGTGCTGGTTAGCAAGGCCATTGACGTCCTGGTGGCTGATGCCAATGGCTTCTCGGCTGGCCTTCGTCTGTATCTGGACAATGAGTGTGCTGACTTTCGGCTGCATGAGGCCCCTGACAACAGTGAGGGTCCCAGGGACACCAAGCTCATCCATGCCATCTTGGTGCGACTGAGCATGCTCCAGCAGGAGCTCAATGTCTTCACCCGGAAGGCAGACAGCGTCCTGGGGAGCTCTGCCAAGGAGCAGCCAGAGCCCTTCTCATCACTGCCCGCCTTGGGCTCCCAGGGGACCTCCAAGGAGCTGCTTCTAGCCAAAGACCTTGGCTCAGACTTCCAGGTAACAATCAGGCAATATTGCTTTATTTATTTCTTTATTTATTTTAACTAGAAACTTGTTACAGAACCCACACATATGACAGAGGCACACAGCACCAGTGTACAACTTAATGCATTTTCCCAAGGGAAAACACTCCTGTAATCATCACCCACCCAGAACAAGAAAGAACTAGAACTTGACCAGCACCCCAGAAATCCCTCCTCATACTCCCTTTAAGCCACTATCACCACTCCCAAGGGGAGCCCCTCCTCCCTTGATTCAATTTTGTCTGTCTTTGAAATTTATGTAAATTGACTGATATAAGTAAGTGCACACTCGTTTGCCTGTCTTCTTTCACTCAGAGGTTATGTGTGTGGTCGTTCATCTAGTCATGACTGGATACAGTCTTCCTGAGTGATTACACCACAGTTCACTTTCTCATTTACTATTCATACATATAGGGGTCGATTCTGGGGCCCTGTCTTTTTGCCAGATTCCCCCTTCTTTTTCCTCTTGCAATTTTATATTTTGAAACAAGAATTATTTAAAAAACTAAAAGATTCGTGTCCTGTATAAAGACAAGAAACTGGACTTTCTAAAGATAAAGAACTTCCAGCTTGATGTTTATAAAATACTACTGAGAAAAATTAAAATAGCAAATGAACTCCCCCCCAACCAAAAGGAAAGCATTATTGCCAAAGTGATCCATGAACATTCAGAGTTTCAAATGTGCCTGAGATAAAAGAATGAAAGCCTCCCTCCCCTCGCTCCTTCTCATTCCTATAGGTCCAGCTAGCAAGAGTCAGAAGCAGAGATGTCCAATATGGTAGCCACGAGCTACACATGGCTATTGAAATTTAGATGAATAAAAATGACATGCAATTGAAAATTCCATTCTTCAGTGCAGCAGTCCCCTTTCAAAGGTCCAGTAGCTGCATATGTCAAATGGTACTTATCTAGGGGCCTCCCTGGTGGTACAAAGGGTTGAGCCTGAGCACTGTCAAGCTATCCACGGCCACTGCAGCATCAGCTCAATCCCTGGCCAGGGAGCTAACCCACATGGCGCAGCAGACCTCTCTTGTCTCACCCCCTATTCCCCTCAGCAGTGTACCTCAGTAGATCAGCCTCTTTTTGTTTTTTTAATATTTATTTATTTATGAATACAAGAACTGGGGTGTAGGCTAGAGGTGTGTCGGGGCTGAGAGGATTCACCAGATAAAGTGGGGAGCAGAATAGGCAGATCAACTGAAAAATGCTGCTGAGGGGAGCAGTGGGCAAGACTGGAGAGGTCTGCTGCGCCATGTGGGCTAGCTCCCTGGTAGACTGGGGATTGAACTTGTACTGCAGTGACTAGTGATAGCTTGATAGCGCTGTTTTGTTTTTTTTTTTTTAAAGAATTTGTTTACTTATTTATACAAGCACTGGGTACAGTCAGAAGCATGGGAGGGTGAGAGAATTCACCAGAGCCAGAGCGGATTACAGAGCAGGCAGACTGACGAAGTACACTTTTGAGGGGAGCAGTGGGTGGCAGGAGAGGTCTGCGCGCCATGTGGGACCCTCGCCCAGCCTCCGGGGATCGAACCAGAGCTGCAGAGGCTGCGGGCAGCTTCGCAACCCAGCACTCAACCGCTGCACCATCTGGGAGGCCCATTGATAGCGCTGTTTTTAACCCCTGCACCACCAGGGAGGCCCAAATAAATAAATCTTAAAAAAAAAAAAAGGTACCGATCTAGAATATTTCATCGTTGCATGCCAATCTTTCTTGTCAATCTTTCTCTACTTGTGCTCTCATCGACTTTTTTCCTCCAAAGTGCTTTATATTACACCTCCTGTTCCCATACAACTTATTTTTCTTGTGTACTATGATCTATTTGTTCATTTACTTATGATGCTGTATTTATAGTTCATGTACTTTGTGTGCTCAGTGCTAGAGGTGCTGTGCTAAGCTCAAACAGATATGATTCTTGCCCCCCAGCCCGTGATCATCTAGAGGGGACGAGGGATGTTAACCAAAATAGCATGCCAATGAATGTGAAATTATAAACTGAGATGAGGGTTCTCCAGGAAAGGTACTTGATTCTATGAACAAAGAAATTGACCTAGACCCTGGGTTGGGGGGGGTCTCTGATCTGAGCTGACTTCAGGAGGAAGGATTACCAGAGGAAGTGTTTTGGAAGCATTGAGGGTAGCCTGTGCCAAGGCATTGTGGAAGGAGTGTGGTGTGTCCTAGGACTAAGAGAATATAGGGGAGGTTTCATCTTCCTGAGAGCAATGCAAGGGGTCTCCCCTGTCTGTACTTAACTCTTTCACAACTGCAGTGTAGTAGCACTGTAATTTCTTGAATCCATGCCCTGCTGATCTGGCTTGGTCTTGCTATTTTTAAGTGAGCAGATGGCCCCTGTGAGGTGTCCTTCTTGGTTCTTCTTGGGGCAGAAATTAAGGGAAGTTGCACAAATGATAGTTGAGGCTGGCTCAGGTTTGTGCATAAGACAGACATTGACAGACCCTTGTTACTACTCACCTTACCTACTCATTCATCCCTTCAGTAAGCATCCATCAGGGGTTGCAGTGTCCCAATGAGGGTGGGTCTGTCCTACAGAGCTGAATCCCCTTTGGGGATTCAGGTTCCAGCCCTTGGGTGGGTGGTCAGAGTCCACAGGCCTGGGGTGGGGTCTGTTTTTGGCACAACTTGGGCCCCTCCTCATGGTTACCTTTGGTTTCTTCCTGTGCCTCTGGGGGGCAGCCGCCTGACTTCAGGGACCTGCCGGACTGGGAGCCCAGGATCCGAGAGGCCTTCCGTGCTGGTGACTTGGACTCCAAGCCCGATCCCAGCCGGAGCTTCAGACCCTACCGAGCTGAGGACAACGACTCCTACGCCTCTGAGGTGGGCCTAGGCCTACAGGGGGGTGGGTAAGAGGAGGAGATTGGGGCCTCCCTAAAGCAGAGTGATCCATGGAGGTTCTTGACTGGTAATTATATGGATTTTGAATATTCCATTGGGTTCTAAGCTTCCTGGAGCCAAGATAGATAGCCAAGGTGAAAAGAAAACCAGAGAGATTTGTGTCATTTTCATGGTCTGAACAAAGGAAGCTTATAAATTCATCTGAATAAATCAATGCTTTTTTTTTCTATACTGAATTCCACTGTGATTTAATAATTTATGTCATTTAATGGAACCCAAATTTCTGTAACAAGAAAGCAGCAGTCTCTATAGTGAGACTGACTAGATTCAAATTGTGAGTCCAGCCAGATCTGGTAGTGAGATCTAAGATAAGTCACTTTACCTCTCTGATCCTCAGTTTTTTGAACTTTAAAATAAAGGTGAGTCCTCATAAGGTTGTAGGAGGAATTAAACACATGGAAAGCCTTAGCTTAAGGCCTGGTCCTTGTTGAGTGAGGATGAGGATGATACCTCTCTGGCCCTCAGAGAGGGTACCTATGTGTGGCTGTGTGGGTATGTGTTCCCACTTTCTGGCTGCAGCTTCCCCCTCTGTCACCTAGAAGGATTAGAGTGGGTTGTGGCTAAGAATTGTGGAGTGAAGAACCCTGGAAAGTAATGTATCAAACTCTTTAAGTGGTCTGAGTTTCCTAGCAGCCATGGCAAAAAGGTGGGAAGTCATGAATACCTAGTTTTTACTTTCTGAGAAAGGGAAATAGGTCAGCTTACCTGCAGAAAGAATCCTTTCCTGTATGAATTCAATTATTATTTAATTCAACTACTCTTTATTGAGCAGTTATAATTTGGCAGACACTGTGTTGGGCCCCAAGTCCAAGAACACCAGAGATCACAGCTATTATTTAACCTCTCAAAAATTTTAAATACAAAATGGGTATATAAGATATACCTGAAGTCAGAGTCCCTTCCATAACCAAATTTCAACGCTATTGGCCAGATGATAAATGTTTGGGTTTTTTCACAGAGGGACATTTTGCCATACCTGGAAAGGTTTTGTGTAAGGAGTTGGGACTGACCCTATCTTCTCCCCCTGCCTCCCATTTAACATGACAGCATAAACATTCCCTCATTATTTACTTCCTTAAAATTTGAAATTGAACTGTGACATACATACAGAAAAATACTTGAATTGTCAGAGGATAACTCAATTAATTCTCACAAACTGAACATTCCTATGTAATCAGCAGTCAGTCAGTAAACAGAGCATGACCTGTCCCCAAGAACCTCCCTGTACTCCCGTCCAGTCACCATCCTGACTTGTAACCAAGTAGGTTAGTTTTGCCTGTTTAGCTATAACATATAACTATGTAGATATCATTCCCCATGAAAAGGTAGTTTTATTTTCTTTTTCTTAAGATTTTAGTAATAGTCATTATTATAAACAATAATTAACTACAACAAAATCCCTAAACAGCATTGTATAAAGATATGAAAAGAACAGTTAAGATCACAAGTTTATCACATAGTTAGCCTCTGTTAATATTTAGTGTGTCTGTGTCCATGTCCTTCATGTTTTTCTGTTGAGGCATACTGTGTATCTCTTTTAAAAAGACAAAACTTTTAATTCAAGTATCACAGAATAATGTACATACCATAAAGGACACTGTCCTTAAGTGTGCAGTTAAATGGATTTTTACATATGTATAGACCTATTAAACATAGATATGAATCCCTTCATTTATTTATCTACATTGTTTCTACATTTTTGCAGTTACCAGCAATGAGATAATGAACATCTTTGTGAACCAAACTTAGTTTTCATGGCAGCTTGTTTTCTTCAAATAAACTTCAAAGAGAGAAATTATCGAGTTAAAATTATAACCAGAGCTAGATTTGATATAAACTGTTTCACTTAATTGTCATGACAACCCACTGAAGAAGGAATAGTGAGTGGGTCCTGCTTGCTTTGTGCTGAAGGACGGCTCGGGCCCAACTTGCCTCTGTTGCTCCCTATCACACTCATCCTTTGATCACAGCTTCTGTGTTGCTCTGCTCGATCTCCCTCATTATCTGTGTCCTTTGTCCCTACCCAGATCAAGGAGCTGCAGCTGGTGCTAGCCGAGGCCCATGACAGCCTTCGGGGCCTGCAAGAGCAACTCTCCCAGGAGCGGCAGCTTCGGAAGGAGGAGGCCGACAACTTCAACCAGAAAATGGTCCAGGTGGGTGATGTGCAGGGCCCTCCCTGAACCTATTCCAGCCCGTCTTCCCTGAACTGAAGAAATAAATCTTAGAGTCCCCAGTCTTTAGAAGGCAAGACTGTCAGGGGACACTTGTCTTCCTGTGCTATGCTGTACTTGTCATTGTGCATTATCTGTGCTGGGCTGGGAGCCTGGGTTTCTTACTACCTGGGCGACCTCGGGCCAAGCCTCTCTCCTCTCTGACCTTCAGTTCTCATCTGTGATATACTTTCCCTCTCAGGGCTGAAAATGTGTGGCAGAATGACCATAGGCCTGGCTGGTAATCAAAACGACAGTCCTGATAATATTAAGCCCTTGCTGCATCAGGCCTGCACCATGCACTTTCCGCACATTATGTCCTTTAATCTTCCCTATGAGGTGTCGCTGTTTTACAGATGGGGAAACTGATGCCCAGGGCTCTGAAGAGCTTTGCCTAGGGTTGCACATCCAGGGCAGGTCTCCGTCTCTCAGCCATGACATCCAGTTGCTTCCTAGATTATTGCATATGCTCAGCCTTCCCCACTCCCAGCATGCCCTCTGCTGTCCACCAGGGTTACCGCTCCCTGCAGTTGTTGCCCTCTCGCCCAGGTTCCTCATTAAATGTGAGAGTTCATGGGAAGCATTGGTGCCCAGTATGTGCTGATTTTATGATGTTGTGCTTTTTATACTCAAAGCTGGGTTTAGATCCCAGCTTTTACTGATCTGTAACTGTGATTACCACTTTTATTAGTTTCTCTTCCTAGGGTAGCAGAGGGCAGTGTTTATCTCAACAGAATGAGCTGCTCCCGTTGGAATCCCTGGCAGGGATCACTAAGGGGGCACCGCCCAAATTGTCCTCTCTGTTCTGGTCTGAAGCCTGGAATGGGTGGGGTTGCTCATGCTTGTTCCCCTCCTAGCTGAAGGAGGACCAGCAGAGGGCGCTCCTGAGGCGGGAGTTTGAACTGCAAAGTCTGAGCCTTCAACGAAGGCTGGAGCAGAAATTCTGGAGCCAGGAGAAGAACATGCTGGTGCAGGAATCCCAACAGTTCAAGCACAACTTCCTGCTGCTCTTCATGAAGCTTAGGTGGTTCCTCAAGCGCTGGAGGCAGGGCAAGATTTTGCCCAGCGAGAGGGATGACTTCCTAGAGGTAGGGTTCCCCGGGCACTGGGGCTAGGGTGGAGTGCGGTGAGGGAGATAGCATGAGAGGGAGATCCTGCTGGGGTTACACACTCCTGAGGCTCATATCTGAGCCTCTGCTTGCAGGCTTCTGTGAGAACTAGTTGTTGACTGAGCACAGTGGCTGGTGCGGGGGATATCTAGTGAGGAAGACAGACGTGGTGTGGGTCTCACCAGGAGAAAGTCTCCTTGGGGGCTGGTAGGTCTCTACTCTGAATGCCTTGGTACCAAGCCCCCCTCCCGGAAAGGCTCCCTCCACCCTCGCAAACCTTTCATTGTCCTCATGGGGTGCCTGTGGCACTGACCACAATGTCTACCTTAACCCTGCCTGATGACATGGTTATTACTGAGCAGCCCTCTGGGACACATCATGGACCTTGGGGCAGAGAGATGTGTGGGACCAGAAGGGCCTGACTGTCCCGCTGTGCTCCCCACCTGATGGTGTCCAGGGTCAAATTAAAACTCTGGGTGCCTTTGGTCTAACCTGTGCCATGTATCCCCATTCTTTCTTCCTGCCAGCTATGCAGTCCTTTTCTATCTGGGTCAAGAGCTTGACTCCCCTCCCCCTGTTGAGTGTATTTTTTTTTTTTTTTTTTATATAGGTAAATAGCATGAAGGAGCTATACCTGCTAATGGAGGAGGAGGAATTAAATGCCCAGCATTCTGATAACAAGACCTGCATGGGGGACAGCTGGACCCAAAATACGGTGTGTTTTCAGCCCATTCCCAATCCCGTCCATTTGTTCCTTTTTCTGTCTAGTGATCACATCCTGCGGTCTTCTTTGACCCCAGTCCTGCACTGGGCACTAGAGCTGCAGGGAGTGATTGCCTGGCTACTGGCCCTAGGTGCTTGGTGCTGTGGGATGCATAAGTCACCCCAGGACAGTGACAGAGGGCCAGAGGGTAATAGGTGAGAGAGAGCAATTAGTTGTCTTTGGAGTATAGGGGAAAGTATTATACAGAAGGGGGTCACAGGTGGTGGGTTTTGAAGAATGAGTAGGAGCTTAAATGATAAAGATTGGGGCCCAATCTAGATAAAGAGACTGTGCTTGCAGGGGTGTGGCAAGGAATTCTGGGCCTGATTGCAACTTGGAATATACGTAGTAGATGTAAGGACATCAGGCTGGAGCCATAAAGAGGGACCTTATGGCCTAGAGTCAGGAATCAAACTGTGGAATAGAGAGAGCAGCAGGGTCAGGCTCCAGAGTCACACACGATGACCTTGGATATGGGTAGGGGCAGGTATTAGACCCAGGAGAGATGATTGGAACCCTGTCAGGCAATTAGGGAGGCTCCATGCTTTGGACTCCCCATCTGGCTTGAGATGAGTCGCGCATGCAGATCTGAAGCAAGGAGAACGTCCAGAGCCTAGAGCCGCAGAACCTTGAAAAAGCCTTCACCTAGCGCAGATTTAGACTGAATAGTTATTGCTGTAACTGCAGGGTCCTGTGTTTATATGAGACTGGGGTGCATGTTGGCCTAAGAGGTGGCCAGAGCTGGGTTTGTCATGCCCATTTTGCAAAGTGAGATGACCAGAGACGTGGTGGGACTTGCTCAAGACCTGGTAGAATCTCAGCTGGACTCTGGGTGAGTGTGGCCAGCCCAGGCCTCTCCCCCATGTGTTGGGAAGCTCTGACACAGGCCTTGTCCCATCTGCAGCCTAACGAGTACATCAAGACACTGGCTGACATGAAGGTGACCCTGAAGGAGCTGTGCTGGCTGCTCCGGGATGAACGCCGTGGTCTGACGGAGCTTCAGCAGCAGTTTGCCAAGGCCAAGGCCACTTGGGAGACAGAGAGAGCAGAGCTGAAGAGCCATACAGCCCAGGTGCGTCTCTCAGCTGTCAGATTTGGGAGCAGGGTGCCTAGAAGCATAGGAAGCCCTTCCCATCACTTTGTTTCCCAGAGAGGGCAAGAGACTTTCCTAGAGTCACACAGCAAGGGTGACCTAAAACAATGGGGAGCAGGACTTAATGGACCTGGGAAGGAAGCACAGATGGGCGTGTGGGGACAGCACAAGTATCTCCCCTGCACCATGGCCCACAGGGAAGGCAGATGAGGATGAGGGAAGCCAGAACACTCAAATGCCAGTCTGCACTTGGTGAATCCCTTCACCTACATGTCAACTCCTGCTGCCAGCTGTTCTCATTAGGCTTCCCTGAACCCCCTGCTCTGTTTTACTCCTTCCACTCAAACTGGAGGACTCCTTCCCTATAACAATATGACCAAATGAGCTTTAACCAGAAGCCTGGGTATTTGGTCTCTGCTGTGTGCCTGGAGGCAAGTTGCTGCCCCTCTCTGGTTTGAAAAGTGTGAGTAGGATTCCTCCTAGCTGTGCTCTGACCATCCCTGCCTCCTGCCATGATTCTGAAGGGCTTCCGCTGCAGGCTGCCTTCCCATGCATCATGGGCCCCTGAAAGTGGGCACATTGATGATCTCTGCTGGACAAGTGACAAAAAGACACAAATGAGTTAAGTTTCTTTCTCAAGGACTCCCAGCTAGTAAGTGGCAGACCTGACCATTGCCTTCCAAACCGTTGCTCCTCCTGCCTTTCCAAGACCATGATTCCCCTTCTTCCTAGTGCTTGTGGGCTTCTAGCTTCCTGGTGCTGCCATGCTCTCCTCCTGACCTGACCTGCAGATCTCTCACTGCGACCCCCTCTGCACCTTCCACAGTGCGTGCTATTCCTGATAATCTGGCCAATACTGAGGGTTAACACCCCAGACCACAGCTAGGAGGGCGTGGGGTGCATTGATTCTTGAGGTTGCACATTTCCCTCTTGCCACCTTGAGGCTTGGGGCCAAGAAAGCCGTCACACTGCACACATTCATTACATGACTGCGCACATCCCAGCACAGGGCTGGGAGTGGGGAAGGGGGGACATCATAGGGTCCCAGCTCTTTAGGAAGGGAGGTAAAACTTGTCCCCCCAAATGTAACTCCATATCAAGGTAAGAGAAGATGGACTGTCATGAGAAGCAATGGCAGAAGAACCTCTGTCATTTTGTAGCTCTGTGACCTGAGACAAATAGCCTCTGAACCTCTTCTTCCTCTGTAAAATAGCATAGCAGTTATCTTGCTGAGTTTCCATGGGGATGCTGAGATAATGATTGAAGAGCCCTTAGCACATGTATCTGTAGAGAGAGTGCCACAGCCTTGATTGTGAAGAAGGGTTAGTTCTGCATGGAGAGATGAGGGGTACTCCTAGGAGGGTTCTCTCCCCCGTTCCCTCCTGTGTTCAAGAGAGAAGAAGGGTGGATGGTGGGAGGGCTGAGAGGAGGGGTTCTCCTGGTGCCAGACGTTCAGTTTGCTCTTCTTCTGCAGATGGAGCTGAAGGCTGGGAAGGGGGCTGGGGAACGGCCAGGGCCCGACTGGAAAGCAGCACTACAGAGGGAGCGTGAGGAGCAGCAGCACCTCCTGGCTGAGTCCTATAGTGCTGTCATGGAGCTGACGCGGCAGCTACAGATCAGTGAACGCAACTGGAGTCAGGAGAAGCTGCAACTGGTGGAGCGGCTTCAGGGTGAGAAGCAGCAGGTGGAGCAGCAGGTAAAGGAGCTGCAGAACTGCCTGAGCCAGGTGAGAGAGCTGTCCCCAGTCCAAGATGACTCAAGCCACAGGGGGAGTCACTGTATGAAAAGTCTAGGAATGAACTCATTCTGGTATAGATGGATCCAGGTGCTCAGAAAATGCAAAAGGAAATAAATAGGTCTTTCTCTCTGCCGTGATCTCTCAGAATTGTGTTCCTCTGTGTTTTATTCTTAAGCATGCTATCCTCAAATATGGTCACTGTTAGTTTTGTGCTCATAAATTGCAATGAAAAGTTTGCTTTTCTGTATGACTCTGATTGGCCAGGTGTGAGTCATGCTACCATCCCTGGAACCTGCCAAAACTCAGGAACTTGGGAAAAAACCAAACATGGCTCCCCATGGAAAAATTGGTCTCTGATGCAAGATTGGTGGGGGTGGGGGTGGGGTGGGCTGTGGGTGCGTAGGAAAAACAATCACTGATCATTATATCCCTATTACAGTTAACATCATGCACCCAGCCACCACCCAAGCTGCAAGGCTCCACTTTTTGTTGTGAATTTTCCTTTGTTTTACTTTTTATTTTAATTATATAAATTAGGACTTCATCTTTTAGTAAGACCCCAATATGCAAAAGCATGCTCCAACCCATTTCCTTTCTTGCTATTTAAATTTATAATCACAGGAATTTTTTTAATCTTTAATGGAGCCATAGTGTACTTGTTTATACTTTGCCACTTTCATGGAGAGCTCCTACTTCGTGACAGAGTTGAGGGTGAACTCATTCAGTGTAACTGCTGCTTGGTGTTCCCAGCACAAACACCATGATTGATTATTCCATTTGATGAAATTGAGATTGTTTTTAGTTTTTCACTATTAAAAGTAGTGGTTCATTGACCATCCCCACACATGCATGAATTATTTCAGTAGGATAGATTCTTAGAAGTGACACTGCTAGGTCTGAGGACATATGCATTTGTATTTGCTAGAATCTGCCAAACCAACCCAACAGAAAGGCTTTGCCCAATTACATTCCCACTGGTAGCACAGTGAGAAGTGTCTTTTTGTTTTATTTTTGCCAGTTCTATGATTATCAATATTTAGTAGTACCTGAGGTGCAAGGCTGAGTTACCTTTAGGTGTAGCTAGATCCAGGTACCCCGACAATGAGGTCCAAGGTAGTAGCTCTGTCAGGTGTAGCTGGATTCAGGGGCTCAGTGAATGAGTATAAAATGCTGTCTCATTACCTTAATTTGCACTTCTCTGATTTCAGTGGAAGGTGAACATCTTTTCATGAGTTTATCGAGCATTTGTATTTTCTCTTTCTTACAATATCTCCTAACCACCAGCAGTCCTGCAAGGTCACTACCACTAACCCCTTTTTCAGATGTGGGGACTGAGGCTAAGGTATCTGGCCTCAGTAAGGGCCAGAGCTTATATCTGGCAAAACTGTCAAATCTGCAGACTCCTGATGCTGGGCCTTGCCCGCTCCCCAAGGACAGAACTCCCTAGGGTCACATCCACTAGGAACACTTGCTTGGTGAGTGCAGGGCAGCATGTCCCATGTCATAAGCAAATCAGATGCATCTATTTGCATCATCAAACCAAAGTCCTTTTTATAAAATAGTGTCTCCTTTATTTTATTTATTTATTTTTGTGTAGAAGAACTGGGGTACAGGCCAGAGATGTAGGGAGTGAGAGGATTCACCAGAGACAGAGTGGGGAGCAGAACAGGCAGATCTACTGAAATACACTGTTGAGGGGAGCAGTGGGCGAGACAGGAGAGGTCTGCTGTGCCATGTGCGTCAGCTCCCTGGCTGGGGATCGAGCTCAGGCTGTAGAGGTGATATAGTGCTGAGACTCAACCCCTAGGCCACCAGGGAAGTTCCAATATCTCCTTTAAAAAAATATATATGTTGGGGCCTCCCTGGGGGAGCAAGGGGTTAAGTACTGCCCTATGAAGCAATCTGCAGCCTCTGCAGCATGAGTTCGATCCCAGGCTGGCCAGGGAGCAACCCGCATGGTGAGGCAGACCTCTCCTGTCTCTCCTGCTGCTCCCCTAGCAGTGTATTTCAGTCAGTCTGCCTGTTCTGTTCCCCACTCTGTCTCTGGTGGATCCTCTCACCCCCCTGCATCTCTGGCCTGTGCCCCAGCTCTTGTATGCATAAATAAATAAATCTTTAAAAAATAAATTAAAAAAAATAAAAAATATATATATATGTTAACAACCCCAACCAAGTCACTTCTGATTGCTGGTCTTCACTTATATAATGGGGATGGCTGTTCTTGACTTCATCCCACAAAGCAGCTATGGAAATGGAAGGAATTTACATGACAGTTCCCAAGCACCACTTCTAACTGGGGCTTGAGTGACACTGCAGTACTCATTTGCTACTGCTCATCCATGGTGGTGTTAATTTGTTATTGCCTTTATTACTATTGTCTTTGTTGGGTTCGCAAGAAGCAACGCCTGAGACATGAGTTCAAGCACAAGTAGGGTGACAACCCGTTGTGCATTTCCTGGGACTTATCCTTTTAAAACTGGGACAGTCCAAGGCAAAGCCTCCTAGTTTTTTTAAGACTGAGGGTTTTCTGAGACGTAGGACTTTCAGTGATCAAACTGGGAATGTTCTGAGCAAATTTGATGAGTTTGTTACAAATGACTTGTAAAGGGATGGTGGAAACCAGGGTCGGGAGGGGAAGAAGCCAAGGGAGGATGTGCTTTCTGCGAAGTCTGCCTTCAGCTTGGTCTAGGAGAAGCCTCAGGAGGGTGAACAGGAACTGACTCATAGTTTGTCCACCATGAGGCAAGTGGTTGACCTTCTGGCCTTCATTGGTCATTGGCAGAGATCAGGTCCCTGTTGGCCCAAAGGCAATCCTCGAGAGATGATTGCAGCAGCAGATGGGGCAGGCCGCCAAGTCCTGGGAGCTGCTACTTCTGCTGTAACTCACCTGCCCAGCTGTGGACTGATTCCTTTCCTTCCTTAGGCTTGATCCTTTTACCTGGGAAATGGAAATAACAATAGTAACATCTACCCCATGCAGTTGCTGTGAGGATTAAATGAACTAGTGTGTGGTAGTAAGTGAGTTCCATCACATGCCCCCTGGGGCGCCAGGAGGGGAGGGAATCAGAGGCCGCCCCAAGGTCCAGTAGGAAAGGAGAGAGTGCAGGGATCCAGCAGTGATGGCTACTGTAGACGGGGCTGCGGGGTTTTGTATTTGCCATCCTGATGTGATTTGACTGCCGCTTGGCTGATCTAGCTGTTTCAGGAACTGTAGTGTGAGTTTCCATGAATAGCTGTTCCTTGTTAGGTATAATGACCTCTCTAAGGACACTTTTAAGTAGTTGCTTTCCTTATCATTCTCAAAATCCACCTGTTGGCGGCTCAGACTTGGTGCCCATTGGGAAGGGGGCTCCTCGTTCATGATCGGGGTCCTTGGGTTGCTGAGTGGAGCCCCATATAAAGCAGGCCCCTGCGTCACCAGCTTTGCCTGCCACTGACCTGCCTTCTTGATCTTTGCCCAGCTGCAGAAGGCTGCTGACCCCTGGGTCCTGAAGCACTCAGACCTGGAGAAGCAGGACAACAGCTGGAAAGAGGTGAGTGGGCAGAGACTGCCCATGTTCTCTTGGCTCCTAGCTTCACTAGAAATTTCCTCATTTTGGGCGGACATGACACAGGGGGCTAATCCTGTCCCACTGGTCATATTCTTACCCTTGGACTCCCCAACCCTGGGGTCTCTATTCCAGTTTGTGGTTTGGGAGGTTTTTTTTTTTTTTTTTAATATTTATTTATTTATACATACAAGAATTGAGGTACAGGCCAGAGTTGTGGGGGGTGAGAGGGTTCACCAGAGACAGAGAGGGGAACAGAACAGGCAGACTGACTGAAATACACTGCTGAGAGGAGCAGTGGGCGAGTCAGGAGAGGTCTGCTCCGCCATGTGGGTAGCTCCCTGGCCAGGGTTCGAACTCGCGCTGCAGTGACTGCGGATAGCTTCATAGGTTGCGTCTTAACCCCTTGCGCCATCAGGGAGGCCCAGGTTTGGGAACTAATGTTTGAAGGGCCCCCTCCAGTTCCATCCCATCCCTGGAGGAAAGGTTGGATATGTTTCTATTCTTTTTTTTTTTTTAAGGTTTTATTTATTTATCCATAGAAGAACTGGGTGTAGGCCAGAGGTGTTGGGGGGGAGAGGATTCACCAGAGAAAGAGTGGGGAGCAAGGCAGGAAGATCTACTGAAATACACTGCTGAGGGGAGAAGTAAGTGAGACAGGAGAGGTCTGCTGCGCCATGTGGGCTAGTTCCCTGGCTGGGGATCAAACTCAGGCCACAGGCTTAACCCCTACGCCACCCTGTGTTTCTATTCTTATCTTGCCCTCTTTGTGCCTTTGTAAAAAGCAGGGCCTCTTAATAGCTGTGTGATCTCAAGTAAGTTACTCTCCCTCTCTGGGCTCCAGTTACCTCATTGGTAAAATGAGAATCACATTCTCTGCCTTGTACAAATTCTAATTGTGGAAATCAATACTATAATGTTGGTAAAGTTTGGTCCTGAACCTCAGGTGTATTGTCCATATAGGAATACACCTGGAAACCAAACAGAGACCACACAGTCCCTTCGTGTCACACATATAATCTTCATGACAGCCCAAGGAAGTGGTGTATGAGTCAGGAGAGTTGGTTACCAGCAACAAAATCAATTCTGGGGAACTGAGGCAGGAGGTGGTTTTATCAGGGGCTCAAGAGGGCTGGTGATGCAAGATCAGAAAATTGGTGCAGGTCCTGGGAGATCTGTTCTGGAACTGGGGCGAGACAGGCTGGAATTCTTGTGCAGGGATTCCTGCACCTAACAGAGAACACTGGCTGCTTTGTTGTTGCCACCACATTTGGAGTAAATTTGAATGGGACTCTTTTCCTTGGGGTTCTCTCTTGGAGCCCCAGTTGGCCAAGGCGGGATCACACACCCATGGAGGAAGGGTTAGACACACACCAGAAACTGACCAATGGGATTCTGTGCTGACCTCACTCCTGTTCTACAAAAAGAGCTGGGGTCAGTTCTCATGCTAACCTCATCTTGGCCCCGGAGGCAGAACTGACTCTTCCTGTCTCTCTTCCTTAACAGACACGCAGTGAGAAGATCCACGACAAGGAGGCTGCTTCTGAAGCTGAGCTTGGGGGAACCGGCTTAAAAAGGTGCTAGTACCCCCTTGGCATGCTCAGCCCTGCAGCTCACCCCCTGCCCCACTCTGTAAACCAATTCCACACCTTTGCCTCTTCTTCCACACCTCTGCACCATCTGCCTCTCTCAGCAGAACCGGGAGAATAGTTTGTAGAGAACCCAAGTCATCCAGGAGCTTGGAAACTTGGGACAATGGGAATTTTTGCCTACAGTTTTGCTGTTTGTTCGATTCTGGCCATGGAAAACTAAGGCCCCCAATTATCCTAGTGGCAAAGAAACTCGAGCTCCTGTTGGTTGTTTCTTCTGTCTCTGTGGTTGGGAGACTCAAGCTGGACGCCCCTTCCCAGGATTATTGAGCAGCATCCTCTGGGTCTATGCTGTGGCTGAGGCCTGTGAGGACCATTAGGAAACCCTTAAGAGGAGAGAGGACACTGGCAATGAGAGCAGCTGGAGTAGGTGGGCCTAGGAGCCAGAGGGTGGGCTTTGGAGTCAGAGGGCAGGGTTTGAATTCCAGCTCCACTGTTTTGTACTGGGTTATAACCTTGGGCATACATCCCACCCATTTCATCTCATTGGGATAAGAAGAGTTACTTTCTAGGGCTAACAGAGGATGAACGGTGTGGCATGTACTAGACATTTTTAGTCATCAGGTTCTGTCTGGTGGATTCTTGAATTCCTCATTCAAAAATGTAATGAGGACTCAAGACATGGGGTAGAGGCAAGAACATTCGGGTTTATTGTAAGCAAGAAAACAAGAGACTGAGCTCCAGGGAGACTCTTTGTAGAAGGAGGCTCCTGGAATAAAGTGCAAAACCCGTTGTGCCTGCTGCGTGGATGATACCCTCCACTAACACTGCTCTTTTTCTGCCCTGCTCTTCCCAGGACCAAATCAGTTTCCTCCATGTCTGAATTTGAAAGTTTGCTTGACTGTTCCCCCTACCTTGCCAGTGAAGCTACCCGAGGCAAGAAACTGCCAAACAACCCTACCTTTGCCTTTGTGGGCACCCAACCAGTGGACCCAGAGAAGGACACCCAGGAACAGCCGGGGCTACCCTCACAGGGCTGCCAGGAGCCAGTGGGCAGGCAGATGCAGCGCAGCTACACGGCTCCAGACAAGACAGGCATCCGAGTCTACTACAGCCCCCCAGTGGCCCGGCGCCTGGGCGTCCCCGTGGTACACGACAGGGAGGGTAAGATCATCATCGAGCCCGGCTTCCTCTTCACCACAGCCAAGCCCAAAGAGTCCACTGAGGCCGATGGGCTGGCTGAGAGCTCCTACAGCCGGTGGCTCTGCAATTTTTCACGGCAGCGCCTGGACGGGGGCTCAGGGGGCGGCCCCTCATCATCTGGGACTGGCTTCCCAGCAGCCCTACACGACTTTGAGATATCAGGCAATATGAGTGACGACATGAAGGAGATCACCAACTGTGTGCGCCAGGCCATGCGCTCCGGCTCGCTGGAGAGGAAAGTAAAGAGCACCTCTAGCCAGACAGTGGGCCTGACCAGTGTGGGCACACAGACCATCCGCATGGTCAGTGTGGGCCTGCAGACTGACCCGCCCCGCAGCAGCCTGCACAGCAAGAGCTGGTCACCCCGCAGCTCCTCGCTGGTGTCTGTGCGCAGCAAACAGATCTCCTCCTCTCTAGACAAGGTACACTCTCGCATCGAGCGGCCGTGCTGCTCCCCCAAGTATGGCTCGCCCAAGCTACAGAGGCGGTCCGTGTCCAAGCTGGACAGCGCCAAGGACCGCAGCCTGTGGAACCTGCACCAGGGCAAGCAGAACGGCTCAGCCTGGGCCCGGTCTACCACCACGCGGGACAGCCCTGTGTTGAGGAACATAAATGATGGCCTGTCCAGCCTCTTCAGTGTGGTGGAGCACTCGGGGAGCACGGAGTCCATCTGGAAATTGGGCATGTCCGAGGCCCGGGCCAAGCCTGAGCCTCCCAAGTATGGCATTGTGCAGGAGTTCTTCCGCAATGTGTGCGGCCGGGCCCCAAGCCCCACTGCGGCAGCAGGAGAGGAGAGCACTAAGAAACCAGAGCCCCTCTCCCCAGCCAGCTACCATCAGCCAGAGGGCATGGCCAGGATCCTGAACAAGAAGGCTGCCAAATCAGGTAGCGGTGAGGAGGCCAGACTCACCATGCTTCCCCAGGTGGGGAAGGATGGTGTCCCCCGAGATACAGATGGAGCCACTATCCTTCCCAATGAGGTAGGTGGTTGGGTTCTCCTCTGTTTCTTTGGAGGTGGGTTTGGCTTATGAGGTTCAAGCTCTTTGGTTTTTAAACTCAGGAACTATGGTCATGTGTTTCAAAAGTCCTTGTGCTAGCCTGGAGTGAGGAGTGAAACTCCAGATTGGAAGGGCACAAGTCTAAATACTAAGAGCCAAGCAAACATGGCTTAACCAGCTGCCTTGCCACCAGATGCCAGAGATTGCTGGCATCTCCTCCAGGGAAGGGGCATGCTCACTGCTCTCCTGCCACCCAACGGTGTGCTGGAGCCAGCTTGTTTGGCTCCAGAGAGCCAGTCATGAGTATCTCAGTGTTCAGAGACATCACCCTGGTACCTTGAGGTCAGTCACAAAGGAAAGATTTACACCATGAAAATTGGTAAATGCTACCAAGTCAGGGCATCTCCCCTCACTCCTGGAAAACTGGTTCTTAACATTTGTCAGCACACCAGCACCCACCCCTACCAAGACTCCGTGTCTAAGTGCTCCCCTTTTCTCTGAAAACCTTTTTGCTGCACAAATCCTCATACCAGTTTTGGATTTAGGTAGGGCTATGCACATAAGAGAGCTTTGCAGAAAGGGAAGTAAAGGTCACTGAAGGATGACAGGGGGTCTTACAGAACCCAAGGGCAGGGACCCTAGGTTTCATCAGCTTCTTGCTGACTCCTTCTCTGGAGCTTCCTTTTCTCTGAGATCCTCTTCTTGCTTTTTTCTCTCTCAGTGTTGTATTTGCATGTGGTCCAGGTGGGCAGTCCTAGCTCTGCTTTTATAACATCTCTTTGTATTTCAGAATTTATTACAGTCTGAAATATTATTTATGAGTACTTATTACTGCTCTAAAGGGAGAAAAACAATAAAAAGAAAAATTGGAGAGGGGTTACATCTCCTGGGAACTGGTCTCTGGACACAGCTGAATCCAAATTCAGACTGGATGCCCGATTGGCCACCCATCCCTGAATGATCAGTTAGTGCCTCCCGGCTTCTGCTGACTTTTCCCCTCCCTTCTAGGATGCTGTCTGTGACTGCAGCACCCAGTCTCTCGCCTCCTGCTTCGCCCGGCCATCTCGCTCTGCCATCCGCCACTCTCCTTCCAAGTGCAGGCTGCACCCTTCAGAGTCTGGTTGGGGCGGGGAGGAGAGAGCAGTGCCCCCCAGCGAGTGACAGAGCAGCCGAACTCCCCGCCTCAACCAGCCCAGTTCCTGGATAGTCGAAGGGAACCAGCAGAGAGGATACTGGGTGAGGGGCCCGTGCCCTTGGCATCACCTCATCCTGGAGGACAGCAGCTGCACCACTGCCAGAGAACAGCTTTCCCATCAAGGTAAAGCAGGGTCTCCTGCTGACCGCTGGGTGGTGATCTCCAACTTCCCAGGGGAAGGCAGCAAGCGGGAGAAAGACCAAATCTGGGCTTTGGAAGCCTCTACAGAGAGATCCGTTGAGAGCCAATCCGTTGGGAGCCAAACCTTGGTCCTACGGGAGAGCCTTGCTTAGTTCTACACATGTCCACTTCTCAGAAGAAGCGAGGAAAGGATACACTCTGGCTGTGCCCCTCAGGGAAAGGGTCCACAGAGATGTACCCTGCCAACTACATCCCCCTTCTGTGGAGAGGAAACCCCGATGAGAACAGGCTTTGCTCTAAGTCAGGCTCAGCTTGGGGTTTCTGGTGGGGCTGGGCTAGGTGTCAGCCCTACCCTTCCTTTCCACCATCCCCTCCTCCTCCCAGCCCCGCTGCTCTGGATGCTGTGACTCCAGGGGGAATGATAGGGCAGTAACCACTACCAAGTGTCTGCTTGGAGTCCTGGAGCCCTGGATCTCCCTGCCCATAGCTTGGATGCAGCAAGGACTGGAAGACGAGGTGGGAATGTGTGGGGCTCAGGGTCGGGGAGCCACTACAACTGCCTCCTTTGCAAAGGTGACTTTGGGGGCCCTAAAGTTCTAGGAAACTCACTGAGGACAGAAATAGTCAGTCTCAAGATCTGGTGCACAGACACATGCCTACATGTCCATTGCCTTGATTGCTGGGGCATCTTCCCCAGCACCTTGGAGGGGTACCCCATCCCCACTGTGTTTACATCCTATGGAGGACAAAGATATTCCTGGTAAGAGACTCCCAGTTGGCCAGGCCAGGCCAAGGAGCACTCCAAGAGGCCAGCGCCCCAGGACACAGTGGTGGATTAGAGCGTGGAAACACATTTCTTGCCTAGGCTGTTCATTGGAATTTTTTTTTTTTACTATAAATATTTAAGGTGGTTTTACTTTATTTTAATAATTTAATTTACCCCAGAGTCCCCAAGATAATTTATTGGAGGTTGAGACATGCATTCTTGCCACTGGTACAATGTGAGGTTTCTAACGCACTGGGTAGGTGTAGAGTCCCCCTTGCAAACGAGGCAGTTCTACAACGAAGCCTGGTCTCCTGGTCAGACTCGGATGCCTCCCAGGGAGCTGGAGCCCTGCAGCTTGCTCCCCCAATGCCGCTGACCGTTTGACCTCACAGCACCGCTTTTCCCTCAACACCTGGTACTGGCCCGACCCTGGGCAGTCAGCTACAGATGCTTACTGACAGGTGGAAGGGTGGACCAACATCACCACTTCTGAACATTCTCTATTTCCTCCTGCCCTCTGACACTTTTTTTTCCATAAGTTAAACACTATTACTAAGGTTCTATCAAGAGCATGGAGAGCCCTCCAAGTTCCCCCAAGTGAGAACTGCAGGAAAACTGGACTGAACTTGGAGAATGTTGTTTATTGCAGCTTTGCACGTGGACCTGAGAGTCTCCATACCACCTCACTTCTCACCAGCTTGCCAGCCTTTCACCAGCCTCTCCTTAACCTTGTGACCTTTTGCGGCTCTTCTCCCAGCCCCAGCTCCCTGCCTACCCTTCCCCACGTGCCATGTGAGCTGCTTTTGCCATTGGAGTAATCACAACTTGGCTCATTGCAGCATGGCGAGGAGGGCCTCATAGGACCTCCCCCTCGGATGCCAGTGAGCCCATTCCAGTGGCACTCATGCCCTCACACCTGCACATATGCCGCCTTCCTGTATCTGGCTGGCGGCCCAGGGTGAAAACACCAGGGTGAAGTGGTTTGTCTGTGGAATTTCCCCATCAGAGCTATTCCCCCTAGAGCTCAGGAGATGCCTTTGCACTCTTATCCGCCTGCTCCCAGCCCTGCCCTTTCAGATTCATCTGGACCAGTTACCCAGATCCTTCATCTCCATTCTCTATCAGCATAATATCGGGGTCATGTCAGCCCCACCAGCCCGCTTCCTTATGACTTGTGTGGGCAGAGCAGGCCAGCTGATGCAGCTGTGGGTCAGTTTCCTCTGGAATGCTGCTGCTTACACCCAAGAGGTCAGGGGGCTCCCCCAAGAGGTGAGGGGATTCACATCAGGCCACAAGCCATCAGAGGCCTTCTACCAGCTCCCCAAGCTACAGAGGGTCAGGGAAGCTGTGCTCTCATCTTCGCGAAGAAATCCTCTTGAGACATGAACCTTGCCGCCTTCGGACCACTCAGCCTTACCATCGTCCTCGTCCAAGATTGTCCTTGCCATCTTCGTTGTCTCAACACCTGGCCGCCTGGCCAGCGTCAGAGGTTCCAGATCTTGGTTTTCGGTAAAGTTCCAGTTTCTTCTTTCTGCATGCCACTGTGCAAGGTCACTTGTCACTGTTCCTATAGAAACCTCTGGACATGGGGCTTGATGGGGTTGAACATGTTACATGTAAATATTGGTTTGGTTTGATTTTTTAGCATTTTAATTAGTAATTGGTTGTGTTTTCTTTTTTGGGGTGGGGGGATCGGTTTGTAAAAACTCTCTACTCTTTTGGAATGTAATTTCTAAGTTTGTTTCTTCAAATGCCTTTTAAGTCTTGGTAACATTCCTAAAGCAGATAACTGCCTGACCCTCAGTGGGGGTTATCCTGGAGCATTGGGTACCAGGAAGGAACGCTGCCCTTCATCCCTTTCTTCCTCGTCTTACTGTCCCCACACCTTTTAACTCCTAGCACCTCCTTCCTCCCTTCTCCTCCTCTATCCTTCTTCCTCCTTTTCCCTCATCTCTACTCTCTTCAACAAAGTCCCAAGGATCTCTGGTTTCCTAATCCCATATGAACCACGAGACTGGGTAAATGGTGTTGACATCAGTTGGTTGGGGTAAGTAAGGGGCCAGTTCGCCTGAATGACCCTAAAGTGGGTAGCCTCTTGTTTCTTATGGCTGCCTTCTTCCCATTGCCCAGTTATGCCTTTCTGGGGGCAATGATGTATGTGTGTGAAATGAAAATCCAAGTGCTTTGGTGCAGTGCACCATTGGGTCTTAGACCTGGCGTGCACAAAGCATCAAAATTCAATTCCCTGTCTCCCTGAATGCCCTTTCCCCCCAATTCTTTTCCCCCCAAACACTGACCCACCTACAAGAGGCCTGGCTTTCTATGAACTCAAAATGTGTCCTGCCCCCTGAACTCCCCAGGGATGCTCCTCCACTGGCTGCTCTCCTAGGTTACAAAGTGAAGGGCCTAAAGACCTGACCCTCTTGCACCCTGATCACCACATGGCTTCTCATGCACACCCCCCACACATCTTTCCTGCTTTCATCACCCAACCTGTTCTTCTCTTGCCCTCCCAACTTCCAGCCCCCTCCTCCCTCTCCCTCCCATTCAGATCACCCCCTTTTCAGCTCCACCAGCTCACCCCAAGCTTCCACTACCTGTTCAATAATAATAATAATAATAACAATAATAATAATACTTCCCTACCTACCCCACCTAGAGTACTTTACTATTTAGAAATCACTTTCCCATCCCATGTTTCCTTCAAACCTCCAGGACCAACTCCAAGAGGTTTACTCTCCAGGATAGAGGTTTAGTGCTCCCATTTTGTAAATTCGGAAACTGAGGCACCTAACTAGGGGTCCAGACTAGAACCTGAGTCCACTGGATCCCCCAACCCAACTCTGTATACTACTTATTAGGCAAACCTCCCACCCCACTGGAGGCTTTTTGTGGAGGCAGACAATGTCACTACCCAATCCAGATGTAGAACCAGAATCGTGGACCTGTGCATCTCAGAGGCTAGTCTGGGGCCCCCATACATCAGAATTCTTTGAGGGCCTGTCCAAAATGCAGCTTCCAGGGCCCACCTCAGCCTCTGGGCCAGGAATTTGCATCTCTAACAAACTCCCAGGGAGTATTCACTGCATCTTTTGAGAGCCCTGAGCGTTAGCGTCTTTCCTTTAACCATTATCCATAAAGATAGACCTTACAGAAAGCATGGGCTCAACCTAGCTCTGACTTGGTTTAATTACTCTGAAAATTTCCAAAAAGAATCAGAAGTAATTTACAATTTTAGTCATAAGACCGCAGAAATAGACTATTATTGAATATTAGTTCAATAAAACAAAGTCAAAAAGGAAGAATTATTGTTCCTATATCTAGTGAATGTAATTCCTGAAATCATGGTATTAAAATTTATTCTTGAGTTTCCTGGCAGCCATGGTGAAAAAGAGAAACACATTAGGTTTCATAACTCATCGTCCAGTCATGGAAAGGAAGCCTATCTGGTCTAGAAGACAAACTCTTCTGCCTCTAATTTATAGTCAGTGTTCTTTCTTCAAGAGCTTCTAAACTATTTGATGTTTTAGTATGTGAACCTAAGATACAAGGATATTTTCCAGGTGACTTTTTTTTTATTTTTTAAATAATAAACTGCTGGTCCTCCCTGGTGGCGCAGGGGTTAAAGTCTCAGCGCTATAAAGCTATCGCCAGCCACTGGGGCATGAGTTCAATCCCCAGCCAGGTAGCTAACCCACATAGCACAGCAGACCTCTCCTGTTTCACCCACTGCTCCCCTCAGCAGTGTATTTCAGTAGATATGCCTGTTCTACTCCCCACTCTGTCTCTGGTGAATCCTCTCACCGTACCCTCACCCTGCACCTCTGGCCTACCCCCTCGCTCTTGTATACATAAATAAATTAATTAAAAAAAAATAAACTGCTACCAAATTGGCCTTGGGCCCAGATCATAGAACTAGTCTGTGCCTCAGTTTCCCCAGCTATAAAGTGGGGAGAATAGCCTTCTACCACGAGCCTACTTGGAAAAGTGTAAGGTTCGACAGAGCAGTCTGATCATACTCGGCGTCCTCAGGCCAGCCCCTCAGTGCCCTGGCCCTGGGGTAACACTTTCCAGCCCCCACACTAGTATTAATGAATAGAAAGGGGATTGCAAGGTAATCTGCACCAATCTTCTCATTTTTTTAAAAAAGATTTATGTATTTATTAAGAACTGGGGTATAAACCAGAGATGCGGGGGGTGAGAAGATTCGCCAGAGACAGAGTGGGGAGCAGAACAGGCAGACTGACTGAAATACACTGCTGAGGGGAGCAGTGGGCAAAACAGAAGAGGTCTGCTGTGCCATGTGGGTAGCACCCTGGCTGGCTGGGGATCGAACTTGGTGCTGCAGAGGCTGTGGATAGCTTCACGGTGCTGTGCTTGAACCCCTTGCACCACCAGGGAGGCCCCTGTTCTCACTTTTTAATTGTGGCAAAATATACATAAAAGTTACTATTTTAACCATTTTTATAGAGATTTAAATACATTCATAATTTGCACAATCATCACCACTATCTCTTAGACCTTTTTCATTATCCCAAACTCTATACCCCCAAAACAGTAACTCCCTATGCCCCCCAGCCCCTGGGAAACCCTATTCTACTTTCTGTCTCTGAATTTCCCTATTCTAGGTACTCCATATAAGTGGAATCGCATTTGTCCTTTTGTCTAACTCCTCCATTTCTTAGATGAGAATCAGGCCCAGAAAAGGGAGTTGGCTCAGCCAAGGTCACATAGCAAACTAGAGGCAGAACCAGGACTAGAGTCCGGGTTCCTGGCTCCCAGGAGTTCTGCATCCCAGTGGTAGATGAGACACAACCCCACCATTCTGTGTTCTTGGTTGAGCCCCTCCTTTCTGTGAGCTCAGTCTGTTCTCTCTCCACCTTCCACCATCCTCTTTATCATCATCTTTGAAGGCTTCCCCTCCTGTTGCTTCTCCACTGGTTCATATCAGCAGACTTAGTGGCCCTGACGTTGGCTCCTGGCCTGGTTTTCCTCTTCGGGACTCTAGGCTTACTTGTAGCACTCATCCCTCAGCTCTTTGGGAACAGAATGACCTCCCTAGCTCTGCCCCCTTTGGTGGATTCCCTGTAATCTCAGCACCCTTCTCCCTGTCCTCAGGCTCACATTGTGTGTCTGTGGTCTCCCAACTCTGGTGTTTGCTTTCAAACACATGAGGTTTACTGGGTTCTATTTTACTTTGTATTTTCTCTCACCAAAGGGGGCATCTTTCCCTATTGCCCCATGCAGCATAAACCCTGCCAATTCTTTTCAATGGGCTTAGTTTAGTCCCAGTCCAGATAGACATACTCCAGTCCCACCTTAGAGCCACTTCTTCCTTGTCCACAGACTCCCAGCAAGACCCTAGAACCTTGTACTGGGAGAGTCTATGTGTGTTGGGTCCCCCCTTCTGGCCTCTTCCGCCGAGCCTAGTCCTGCATGGCCTTAGCTGTATAGCAGGTGCAGCCTGGCTTGGGTTCTTCTTTCCTCCCTGATCATCCAACCTTCTGTTTGTCATTTAACATCCCACCATCCTCTCTGCTCTCCCTTGGGCCTCAGGAGCAATGCTTCCTGGCAGAATCTGTAGCTCACTCTGGCTCTCCCCACTCCACTCCCCGTCCCTTGCCCTTCCCAACAGTGTTTGCAGTTTGCAAAGTCCACAGGCAGAAGAACCAAAGAGAACTGGGGACATGATGCCAGGCCTGAGTCCCTTGCATAGGCCTCTTCCCCCCAATCTTACCCTGCCCTTTCCCACCCTCCTTGGACCCTCTCTTTGCCCTATCAGCCCTTGTCCCTTCCCTTCCTGCCCTCCCCCAGCCCTCTGGATCCCAGGCCCCAAGGAAAAGGAGCTCTGGATTCCTCTAAGCATTCTTGAGGGGCCAAGATAGTTGGGGACTGGCTGCCTTGTCACCCTCCATTCTGATACCACTCAAACTGTTCCCCTGAAGAGGAACCTCATCTGGGAGTCTGGAGACCTGGTGAGGTCTGGGCAGACTTGTTTCCTTCTCTGAGTTTGACTGGGTTGAACACTGGGTTGATCCTTATGTGCCCCAGAGCATCTCTGGTGTTTTGGGGTTCTGTATCACCATCCTTTCTCCACTGGGCCCTGGTATCTTGGTTTCTCCCTTAGCTGTGCCACTGATCTCTGTGCCTTAATTTACTTCTCTGCACAGGGGGACTCACCACAACACTATTGCCAGCAGCTTCCGAATATTTTGGTGCCTCCAAGGCTGGGCTTTTCCAGCTGTGGCCCAGCACCCCACCACTGCCTCTAGCACCAGGTTTCTAAGGATGAGGTGCTTAAAGGTTCTCAAAGCTGCAGGCACATCACCTGGGAAGTTGATAGAAATGCAAAGCATTGGCCCCACCCAAGACCTAAGGAATGAGAGGATCTGTGGGGGAGCCTGGCACGCTGGGATTTCCCTATTAGAAAGAACTCATTGTGCTAGACACAGGAGTTTGCCAGCTACCAAACCTGGAATAGCCATTAGCGCAGCCTGGTAAGGGACTGAGGCTGGCCCAGACAAGAACTGATGGAAAACACCAACCTCATCTGGACTCCTAGAAACTGAGACCTCTCCCCACCCTCTAAAAAACCAAAACTATGTTCTTATGTTCTTATCTTCCTGGAAGCTGAAGAGCAGGAAGAAGGCATATCTTTTCCCTCTCCCTGCCCCTGGCTGGGTTCCAGCTTTGCTCACCTCTCCCCCTTGTCTGGGTTTTAAAAAAATGGTGTGAGGTTGTACCAGCCAGGAAGGGGGTAGGAGTCCTGGGGGCAGGAAACAGAAGATCCTAACCATTACCCCCTGGGAACCTCACTATAGGCTCATGCCCTCTCTTCAACAGCTAAGAAACCTAATTCCTCAAGGAAAGAATCCTAAATCCCCAGCTCCTCCTCTTCCTCCCACCCCCAGGGAGACCTTGTAGACAGTGCCAAAACCCGGCTCCAACCCCCAGAGCTGGGGAAGAGAGCCAGAAGCTATCCTTCCTCCTCCCCCTGGCCTTCCTCCCCTTCCCACTCCCCAATACTGCAAAGCCCCCTTCCTGCCTGAGCTGGTTTCCTGGTTTGGGTCCTGCAGTTGTGGGATCTAGGGTCACCCTCCCCCCAACATGCCCTAGGGCCTTTGGAAGGGAAGAGACCAAGGGCATCCTTGGGCCAAACTGTCCACCTCTTCTGTCCTTTGTTCTCTCTTCCCCACTCCTGTCTTCAAAAGGCTCCTTCCCAGGATGGATTGGTGCTAGGACAACCATGGTCCCATCTGACAGCTCTCTCTGCCCGTGTGTCTTATTTCAGACATGAGAATAACTGTACAGTGTAAACTTACAAAGGGTTTTTAATGGTTGTAGATTGGAAATAAAGTATGTCATATGAACAGTTTCCATGGACTTGGCCTCCTTTCTGCTTGCTTGTGGATCTCCCAGCAAATATGAAACCTTACTGTCCCACCCCCAGTTGCCTGGGGAGGGAGCCAGGGAATGCCGTGGCCAGCTGGCTGGTCTGGGCTGTCTTGGGGGGGGCCACCAAGTGGCTGAATGCTGACACCTGAGTCTCCCATGAAGCGTTATATGACCATGGAGAAACAAATGCAGAGGGCTTAAAAATGAAACTGAATCATTCTGCAAAGACTTAAAATTTTTTATTAAGGAAAAAATAAGACACTTTAGATGTGTTAATTATTTATTAGGTAATTATCTAAACCACTGAATATATCACAGATGCTGTGGGTTGGGGATTTGGGAGCTGGGTAGTTCTGACTCAGGGTTTCATGAGGTTGTAGTCAAGTGCCAATCACGCTGCGGCCAGGTAAAAGTTTGACTGGGCCTGGAAGCTTATTTGTAAAGTAGTTACTCTCCTGCTTGGCTTGTCAGGGTTAGCAGGAGGCCTCAATTTCTCCCCACATGGCCCTCTCCATGGTGCTACTTGAATGTACTCACAACATGGTAGCTAGCTTTCCCTGGAGCTAGTGACCTACAAAAAAGCAGGGAGGAAGCCACACTGTCTTTTATAACCAAGACTTGAAAATCACACATAATCATTTCTGTAACATCTTATTGGTTATACAGATCAACCCTAGGCAGTATGGGAAAGGATTACACAGGGAATGAACACCAGGAAGCAGGGATCATTAGGGGCCTCTTGGAAGCTGGCTACCACCTAAAATTTCTATTGGTGTCTCTTTTTTGAGGACCTGGCCTGTGCTAGGCACTGAGGATACAAACAGATGGGCCTGGAAGACAAAAAAGGAAATGTCAATCACAGAGTTTAGATCAGAGTGTTCAGGGAGCCGAGAGGAATCAGGAAAGGCTTCAGAGAAGAAGGGACATCTGAATTGACACCCGTGAACATGCATATTGAGAATCCATGTAATATGGTTGGGAGGCTGGAGAAAGGGTGACACATATGTGGACCAGCAAACTACAGAACTCAATATACCTTGCATCTCCCACAAGAAATGATGCTTGAGCCTCCGTGGTGGCACAAGGTTGAAGTCTCCCCACTATCAAACTACTGCCAGCCACTGCAACATGAGTTCGATCCCCGGCCACATGGAGCAGTAGACCTTTCCTGTCTCTCCCACTGCTCCCCTCAGCAGTGTATTTCAGATCTGCCTGTTTTGCTCCCTACTCTGGTGAATCCTCTCACCCCCCTGCATCTCTGGCCTACAGCCCAATTCTTGTATGCATGAAATAAATAAATCTTAAAAAAAAAAAAAATGATGCTGTTTTTCCCTCCAGTGGAACTGAAGGGGCGGTCCTCCGGAGGTTACAGGGAATTGTTAGCCTTGAATTCAGGGAAGTACACATGGATCTCCCGTGAACCTCCTCTCCAATTTGCCCTTTCTTCTGTTGTTTGTTTCCAAATAAACCCATTTTGTTGTTGGAATAACTGTTTTTATTCAAAGTCAACACATCTAAGGTTGTGATACTGACCAGGTGAAGGGGATTTGTAGGCAGGAGACTGGGGCGGGGGCAGGAGGGCAGCATGTGTGATAGTAGTGACCAGAAGAGAACTGGAGAACTGGAAGATGTCTGGTGTCACTGGAATGAGGAGTGATGAAAGAAGAGGTTGGGTCAGTTCACACAGTGAGGAAAGGAATGTCCACCGCCTGAGAATAACAGGGAGTCATGCAAGAATTAAAAGCAGGAAAAGAACATAATCAGGGGATGTGTTGGATCTGCATTCTATGAAGAAATAATCTCACTGTACCTCAGGATGGTCAGCCCTGGTTGAGAATGCTGAGTTCTGTTCTCATTAACAAATGAGTTTAGGGCCTCACTGGTGGCCTAGCGTTGAGCGCTGGGCTGGGAAGCTGCCCCCAGCGAGGGTCCCACATGGTGTGCAGATCTCTCCTGCCACGCCCACTGCTCCCCTCAGCAGTGTATTTCGTCAGCCTGCCTGTTCTGCTCCCTGCTCTGGCTCTGGTGAATTCTCTCACCATCCCGTGCTTCTGACTGTACCCAGTGCTTGTATAAATAAATAAATCTTTAAAAAAAAAAAAGAGTTTAAAGGTTGAGGGAGGGGATAGAAGAAACTGGGTACTGCTGAACCCCAAAAGTGATATTCAAGGAACCAAGAGCAGGTATCTGCTTTCAGATGGCCATTGGAGCCAATAGTTTGGATCTACAAGGTGGACATTCCAGGAAGGCAAAGTTCTGCCTCCCATCATAAAATTTCCATGGACCACAGCTGCTGTGGAAGGATGACCACAGTTATACTCCAGAGCTACTCCCCAGTCCCTCTTTCAGACTTTGTGGATTGCTCATAATTCCACACTTGGGATTTTCAGAACTCAAAGAAAGGACCACACATGAAATGGGACATTTTGATGGTGCCTGCTGGCCGTTGAAGAGGCAACCTGCTCTCTTGGGGCTCCCAGACATGCAAGGGATAGAAAGGCAGGCATAGGCCTGTTCCTGGGGGCATGGAGGAGTCCGGGGTCTCAGAAAAGGCTTTAAGAGAGAAAAACCCTCCAGTGAGAACTAAAATTGGAGGGTTTTGCCAAGAAAAATCATGGAAAGGCTTCCCAGGCAAAGAAAACGACTTAGCCAAGGAGGAGAAGCAGCAATTGGGATGGGCAGAGGAGCTGCAAAATGTTTGGGGGAGGGTGTGGCCTGCAACGAGGCAGCAAAGTTCAAGGCGTTCTTGAACTTTGCTTTGTTTTGAAGGGGTCGCAAGAGAAAAAGTGCCAGAGTAGGGCTGGGAGAGGACAGGGGTCCTCTAACTGAGCCCAAGTGTCCTCTAACTGAGCCAAGGGCCCAGTCCGTTCTGTTAGTCACATTTTTTGGAGTAAAGGAGATAAAGGGAGGGAGGACATCAGATGCCGGCTAATGCGCTTTCTTCGGCAAGTAACTGTTTCTCCATCTTACGTGGGCTCTGGGTTCGCGGGTGGAAAGGGACTTGACAGTGAAGTGAGTCCTGGGTGGGGACTCCCAGGGCGTGGCGTTGTGAGGAGGTGACAACGTGGCTACATCTGGAGGGGGTAGGACTAAAGCCAGGTGGGCGCGGCCTGCAAGAGCTTGGAATACCGTGTACGCATGCGCCGTGAGGGAGGGCGCCGTTTTGCGCGCGCATGCGTGCGGGGAAACGGGAGGGTGCCAGCTGCGCATGCGCCCTTGGTTGGCGGGAAGTTTAGGAAGCGATATTGGCGCTGACGGTGGGCGGTGCGCAAGGCCCGGGCCGGGAAGACGCGACCGCAGTGGCACAGGCGCTCCTCTAGTGACCGGGGTCGTGGAGAGAGTCACCTACGGCCTTGTGTTTCAGGGACGGAGGCTCCGACTCCGGTCTCTCAGAGGTGTGGAAGTCGAAGATCTCTTCCCGGGCGCTGCGCCGCCCTTCCCGGGACCAGCCCCTTCGGCGTCAGAACCGCCCCACCCAGCCGAGACCGGTAGCTGCCACCGGGATAGCGGAGACTGGTCGACCTGGGGACCCCGCAGCCTCCTCCTGGGTGAGAGGAAACTCGAGGGCAGCCCGCGTTTCTCGCTCAGGGCCTGTTTGCACTAGTGTTTGGGGTCGGGTGACAAGCCTGGGTTCGAATTCCGCTTCTGCCGCAAGTTGACTGCATAACAAGCTAGCGCCAGGCTTTTGACCGCTTGAACTTCAGCTCCTCTACTGCGACGTGGAATTAAGGGTAGCACTTACAGAATTGTGGCAAGGATTAAATTGGATAAGAATGCAGATAAAGCGATCCTGACATGTAATAAAGGCTTAACAGATGATAACTTGTTATTGTCTAGCTCTGAGTTTGTGTGATACAGCCATTACTGTGGGAATTTAGATTCTGGACCTGCACCTCCTTTGTTCTGTTATCTTTTCCACGTTGCTCTTATGTATTCATATCTCTCTACTAAGCATCCCCTACATACAGATTTCTTCTGGGAGGAGTATGCAGGGAAGAGATAGAGCTGTCTCTCAGTCATGTTCCTGCCCTCTGCCTGTCGGTTGCCTGGAGAGACAGTAAACAGGGCAGCCGGTGCGGCAGAAACAAAGGGGTAGAGAGAGTAACCAGCTCTGACAAAGAGAAATGGTGTGAAATCTTCTCAATGGAGCTAAGTTGGGAAGGGTGAATAAATTTTGCAGGCAATGTATGCAAAGATTCCTAAGTGGTACAGAGAATGGGAATAGCAGGAGAGAGCAGGAACAAATGGATTGGAACTAGTTTATGAAAGATACTGAATACAATGGAAAAACCTGCCAGAATGCATTGGAGAGGAGCATTGCTGGATGTAGGAAAACTGAAAAGGCTGTTGGATTATTGGGAGGTGAGGGAGGAAGGTGGTGGAAATTATGAGAATTGAACCAAATTGGTAACTGAAAATGGAGAAAAGACAGACTATTGGAGGTAGAATGGGCAGAACTGTAGATCTGAAAAATTACGAAGTAAAGGATGATGTGATTTTTCTGCATTGGAAGACTATGGCACAGATCATAATGCCATCACTGAATTAGGAGCTAGTTAAACACAAAATTTTGGGAATTAGGGGAGGATATGTGTTAAGGGAGATGGAATTATTTCTAGTAATGATAAGTTCTGTATAAATTCAGAACAGAAAGTGATGAAAATTGCTGCTTTTCTCTGGAGGAGGTGGGTAAGGTGACATTGGACTGGGCCTTATTATGTAGGTAGAATTTGTGGGTCAAGAATGGGCATTTAGAGAGGCTGGGAAGTATAAGACTTTGGGGTACCAAAGCCCCAGCAAGACCGAGCTGAAATGTGAAGAAGAGTAACCTCATTTTCCCATTTTCAGGGTCCTTCACCAGGATGACTTCAGTGACTAGGTCAGAGACTGTAGAAGGTAAGTACTGTGGTGAAATTCCATTGTTTCTTGCTTGGGTTCAGATTTCTAAGCTATGCTCAAGTGCTTTCCTGGCTCCTGGATTTGGAATCACATATTAACGTATTTACAGATGCTTCTTCAGTGTTTCCATGATCTGGGGTCTACATTTTCTTTTTCCACCTTTTTGCACAGATACTTAGTTGTGGTGCGTTTGATTCTGTATTTTGACTTTTTTTATAACAAGTGCTAGAAGAGGAACCAGAGACATCTCAGACTCATGATCATCAGTTGGAATCAGATCCCAACCCAGTGGACATTATTAATAAACCATCTGCTTCCCTGGAGATCACTCAAGGTGTTTCACAGGAAAGAATTCACCTTGAGTCTAGCCCTAAAAATGGAAGAAGTTGTGATCTCAGCCACCAGGAAGGACTTCAGCCCACATCCCTTCATTTGTCCCCTCAAGAACAATCTGCCCATCATCAAGACAGAAGACAGTCCTGGCGGCGAGCAAGTATGAAAGACACGAACCGGCGGAAGTCACTCCCTCCCTTTCATCAGGGCATCACAGGTGGGGTGCTATGTACATAAGACAGTGGAGTTCCAGCTCAGATAAGAGGCAGTGAGGTATGGAGGAAAGAGCATAATAGGAGAGACCTGTCTTTGCTTGACTTAGCTTGATTTAGTTATGTGACTGAGCAAATCACTTTACTGCTCAGCCTGTTTCCTCATCTATAAGAGGGATATCCTAAGATTATACGTACTAATGTCAAACATCTTGTAAAAGTTCAGTATTACTGCTCATTCTTTATATTATATTATTAGCTGCCATTGTAATCTATACCATGAATGAAAATTTTGATTTACAGTTGTTCAGCACTCACCTCTGCTAGATGAGAGGCATTATAGATGTCTTCTTGTAGCTTTATGCCTCATAAAGTAGGACAAGAGGTGGACAGATGTAACCTGACTTAGACTTTATAGCAAAATATTGCAAAGGGAAGATGCACATTAAAAATAAAGTGAAAGCCTAGTTTTTATACGTGCTGTATTTGAATGTGTTTTGTGTGATTTTACAGTATAATGGTATCAGCAAGCACTGAAGTACAGATTCAATGTGGAAGGTCTAATATATTTCAGGAAGAACTTACTGTGTGACCTTGAGCAAGTTACTTAATCTCCTTTGCTGTATGGTCCTCATCAGTAAATGGGATGAAATAATACCTATTTTACAGGATTAAATGAGTTGATATATAATATAGAACTTGGCACATAGTAAGTAAATAATCCAAATATTAAGCTATTGTGATTATTTGAAAAATACTATCTTTTTTTTAATAAATTTTTTTTTTATGAATCTTTATATATAATTTTTTCCAAAGATTTATTTATTTATTTATACAAGCACTGGGTACAGTCCGAAGTGTGGGAGGGTGAGAGAATTCACCAGAGCCAGAGTGGGGAGCAGAGCAGGCAGAAAGACCAAAGTACACTGCTGAGGGGAGCAGCGGGCGGCAGGAGAGGTCTGCACGCCATGTGGGACCCTCCTCCGGTGGCCCGGGAGCAGCCGGGGATTGAACCGGCGCTGCAGAGGCTGCAGGCAGCTTTGCAACCCAGTGCTCAACCGCTGCGCCACCGGGGAGGCCCGAAAAATACTATCTTACTTCCAGATAGCCTGATGTCTAGAAGGAAATCTGGGTAAAAACAGTCATTTGACATATAATTTGCTGCCACAGTGTGCTCGTGCCCTGTGCTCCTTAGGTGTACCAGGGAAACATCAACGATTCCCTAAGGGTGCCCCTACATTCATCTCTGTTCCAGAGCTAATGGACCTGAATTTCTGCATAATAGAAAAACCACTGATTTAATAAGATTAGTTATCTCCTGATTATTCTTGGCTACTTGCCAGGTACTCATTTATTATAGGCAGGAGATACATAGCCAGCTTATCGGAACTAACAGCAGTGAAGTAATTAAGTGAGAAGAGAACTTTGAAAACAATGCCAGCTAAAGCTAGAGGGCAAAAAGACTTGTATCTCATAAGTCTCAAAACAAACTGCCTTTGTATATATGATTGATATTTCTAAATGGTCATATTTCTAAATGAAAAAGTAGTGTTGGTATCTTATAGTAGTCAGAAGATTCAGTGGTATGATTATGTAAGATGCCCATCCAGTACAGTTGATTTACTATATGACCTTGGATAAGTAACTACCTGGCCTTTGTGCCTCAGTGTTATCATCTGTAAATGGAATTGATAAAATATTTGCCTCCAGTTTAATGAGGTGTGCAGAGCATTTATTAAAATGCCTTTTACATAGTAAGTGCTCAACAAATTATTAATGTTACTATTAGGTCATTATAGAGAGGCAACATGGTATTAGTGGGAAAAACACAGGTTTTGGTGAGACTTGGGATTGAATTCTGGTTCCACCAATTTCTGGCCTCAAATAATTCCCTCTGAGTTTCAGTTTCCTCATCTGTAAAACAGAATGCATAACTTTTTTTTTTAAGATTTATTTATTTTATTTATACAAGAACTGGGGTGTAGGCCAGAGGTTTGGAGGGTGAGAGGATACACCAGAGACAGTGGGGAGCAGATCAGGCAGATCCACTGAAATACACAGCTGAGGGGAGCAGCGGGCGAGACAGGAGAGGGTCTGCTGTGCCATTTGGTTCATTTCCCTGGCAGGGGATCAGAGTCATGCCTCAGTGGTTGGTGATAGCTTGATAGCACTGAGACTTAACCCTGGCACCACCAGGGAGGCCCTGGAATTCATAGTTAGTTGTTTTTTGGTTTTTGGTTTTTTTTTAATTCATAGTTTTTAAGAGAACTCAAGACAGTATATCTAAAGACAGTATATCTAAAACACACTGTAGTGCCTGTTATAAAAATGCTCAAATGTCCCCACTTTCTTTCTTTGAATAGTAAATATATAACATCCAAAAAAGTTAAAAATTTTATCTGCTTTGTTTTCTCTTAGCTTGATCAAACAAGATTCTACTGTATTATAGAGAAGGATACTAATAACTTTTTAAAAATTAGAATGCACAAATGGGTAGACTTCATTCCCTGGTCATCCTGAAAAAATGTGACTGTATATGATTTCTTCTGTTAATCAGAAAGGCTGCTTGGGAATTCTTACCTTAAGTTGGTCTGCATCATGAGGAAGGAAAATTTTCAGTTTTGTTATTTTGCTAACTATATAGTATCCAGCTCCTTGATTGTAATATTTTATGTTAGAGCTCAGCAGATCCATCAGTGTCAACTTACCAGAAAGTAAACGACTTGGCTCTCTCCTGCTTTCCAGTTTTCAGGTGAGAATCTAGGTACTGGAAAATGCTTTCTTTTTTTTTTTTTCTTTTTTTTTTTTTTTATAGAGGCATGCTTTATTTATTTGTTTGCTGGTTTGTTTGTTTGTTTTGTTTATACATGCACTGGGTACAGTCAGAAGCGCGGGAGGGCGAGAGAATTCACCAGAGCCAGAGCGGGGAGCAGAGCAGGCAGAAGGACCGAAGCACACTGCTGAGGGGAGCAGCGGGCGGCAGGAGAGGTCCGCGCCATGTGGGACCCTCCTCTGGTGGCCGGGGAGCAGCCGGGGATCGAACAGGCGCCACAGAGGCCGCGCTCAACCGCTGCGCCACCGGGGAGGCCCAAATGCTTTCTTTTTTCTTAGTCCTTTTGACACACCCAAGGAGAGATCAGTGCTGTGTGATTTATCAGTTAGGATTCACTCATGTTTCTCTTTTGGGGAGAGAGGTCTCTTTAGTTTGGATTAATTTAGAAGCCAGGATTAATCCCAGCAATTGACTTCTCTCTGGCTGTACTGGCTACCAATTCTGTTGGTGCAACTACTGCTAAAAAGCTTGCCATCAGAGATTGCCTCCATCTATTATCTTTTACTTATTGGCAGCAAATGATGTGGATTTAAAGTGGGTGGAGGTCAAAATGTAAGGTAAACTGGGTACTTGCAATTTGACTACCTTCTAAGTGAGTGTGACCTTTGTCGTATAGTTTTAAAAAATGTGTAGTGTGTTATATGGCTAGCTGGTGATTATATCTGTTTTCTTATCTTTCTCCTTCTGATTTATTTCACTTAATATAATCCCTTCCATTTCCATCCATGTTGCACAAAAGGCATGAGTTTATCTTTTTTGATCTCTGAATGTTGTTCCAGTTGAGGGCACTTAAGTTGTTTCCATAACTTGGCTATTATAAATAGCACTACTATTATTAAATACTGTTTATTATGTATATATGGGAATTCAAGATGCCTTACAAATTAGTATTTTTGAATTTTTGGGTTAGATGCCATGGGGTGGGATTACTGAGTCATATGGCAGATCCATTTTTAGTTTTTTGAGACACCTCCGTACTGCTTTCCACAAAGGTTGCATCAATCTGCATTCTACCAGCAATGCAGGAAGATTCCCTTTTTCCCATATCCTCACCAATGCTTTTTGCTTCTGATCTTTTTGATATGGGTCATTGTCACAGATGTATCTCATTATGGTCTTTATTTGCATTTCCCTGAAAATAAGTAATGATGAACATTTTTTGTGTGTCTCACGGCCATCTGTATGGCCTTTTTTTTTTTTCCCCTGAGAAATGCCTATTTAGCTGTTTCCCCCCTTTTTAATTTTTTTTTTTATAATTAACTTTTTTTTTTAATAGAGGCATGTTTTATTTATTTATTTGTTTGTTTGTTTGTTTGTTTTTATACATGCACTGGGTACAGTCAGAAGCACGGGAGGGTGAGAGAATTCACCAGAGCCAGAGCGGGGAGCAGAGCAGGCAGAAGGACCGAAGTACACTGCTGAGGGGAGCAGCGGGCGGCAGGAGAGGTCTGCGCGCCATGTGGGACCCTCCTCCGGTGGCCGGGGAGCAGCCCGGGATCGAACTGGCGGCGCAGAGGCCGCGGGCAGCTTCGCAACCCAGCGCTCAACCGCTGCGCCACCGGGGAGGCCCCCTTTTTAAATTTTTATATATTTTTTACATCATTGTTCTTTTTTTTTAAGATTTATTTTTTTTAATACAAGAACTGGGGTACAGGTCAGAGGCGCCGGAGGGTGAGAGGATTCACCAGAGACAGAGCAGGGAGCAGAACAGGCAGACTGACTGAAAGCACTGCTGAGGGGAGCAGTGGGTGAGACAGGAGAGGTATGCCATGACATGTGGGAATCGAACCAGCGCTGCAGAGGCTGCAGACAGCTTCACAGCTCTGTGCTCAACCTATAGTGCCATGCCACAAGGGAGGCCCTCATTGTTCATTTTTAAACAATGTTTGTTTCCCCCTCCCCCTCAGATGTAGTCCCCATAGAATTTCCTTCACTAGTGTACCTCTGCACCATCACCAGTCCCCTGTGCTCCTCCTTCCTTCACTCTGATCCCTCTCCCTCCTCCTTCCCTCCAGGATGACTCTGGTTTATAATTGTCTGTATGTTTTTGCTTTGTTGTGTTTTGTATTGTTATCCCCCCTCCCCAGATTATATCTATTTAGATAAATAAGCTATGTGAATTAAATGACTTTTTTCTGAAACAAAAAATCAAATTGTATAGTGTGAACAAAGAGTTTTTTTCCTGATCTATTTGTTTATATGAAAAAGCTTAGGTAGAAAAATTAAGTCATGTTTACTTTCACTTTTATTAAACATAAAGTTACATGAACTCAGACTAGCCTGGAAAATCTTGGTTGTGTACTGAAAATGCTTTTATTTCTTTAGTTCTCTGTTCAGAAACTTGAACCTTTCGTAAGGGGCACTGAGGGCTTCAGTCTTGAAAGTTTTAGAGCCAAAGGTAAGTACTAAGCTTGACCTTGGACTATACTTTCTACTAAAGTCAATCAAAACCTCACTAACGGGATCCCCTTTTATAGGCTCTTCAGAAAACCAGCTGCTTCATGAAACTGGCCTCCCCCTTTTTTTTTTGTGGAATTGTCTTAAGAATTAGAATATATATAAGGGCCTCCCTGGTGGTGCAAGAGGTTAAGCACCACACTATGAAGCAATCCACAGCCTCTGCAGCATGAGTTAGTCCCTGCTGGCCAGGGAGCAACCCACATGGTGCAGCAGACCTCTCCTGGCTCACTCACTGCGACTCGCTCACTGCTCCCCTCAGCAGTGTACTTTGGTCAGTCTGCCTGTTCTGTTCCGCACTCTGTCTCTGGTGAATCCTCTCACCCCCCACATCTCTGGCCTGTACCCCAGCTCTTGTATGCATGAATAAATGAATCTTTTAAAAAAAAAAAGAATTGGAATATATGCTTATGAAGTTCAGAAGGTCCAACTCCCACACCCAATCTCAGCTCCTCTCCCCAAAGGCACCCACAGCCACCAGTTTCTTGTGTGTCCTTCCGGAGAGATTTATTGTATTTCCAAACTTTTTTTTGGGAAGATTTATTTATTTATGCATACAAGAACTGGGGTACAGGCCAGTGGTGTTGGGGGTGGTGGTGAGAGGATTCATCAGAGACAGATGGGGAACAGAACAGGCAGACTGAAATACACTGCTGAGGAGAGTCAGGAGAGGTCTGCTGTGTCATGTGGATTGCTCCCTGGCCGGGGATTGAACTTGTGCTGCAGAGGCTGTGAATAGCTTCATAGGTTGCATCTTAACCCCTCGCGCCACCAGGGAAGCCCCTGCATTTCCAAACATTTATACATTAAAATCAAATGCAAAATAGTTTTCACTGTCCTATAGTGTTTTTATAGTGTTTTTATTTTTTTAATTTAATCTTGCAGATTGTTACATTTAACTCATATAAAGCTGTCTTGACGTTTTAATAGCTGCATGCTATTCTCTTTTATAAATGCACTGTATCTGATTTAACCAGTTTTTTGTTGACGTATTTTAGGGCTATTTTCTAATCTTTTGCTGTCACAATGAAATGGGCAATAAATACATTTTTACGCAAGATTTTTGGCGTATATGCAAGTAAAAATAAATTTCTAGAATTGTAATTAACTAAAGAAATGATAAAAATGGTCAGATTGCCTTTCACAAAGATTGCATCAATTATTCTCTCACCAGCAAAATATGCAAGTACCTTTTCTCTTACATTTACCAACAATATTATCAAACTTTTAGATTTTTTACTGTTTAATAGATTATAAGTGATATTTTGTAGTTTAAATCTGTGTTCCTTTTCTTTCAAAGACAAGCATTTTTCATTTTCTGTGTAATCTTTATTTTCTGTGAATTGTCTGTATCCTTTCGTTCATTTTTAAAAATTGGGATGTTTGCCCTCTTATATTGATTTTAAGAATTCTTTCTATGTTAAGGAAATTAACTGTTCATCTATAATATGTTACAAATTTTCTTTCCTAAGAATCAATTTTCAGTTTGCTAGGAGATAATTATTCTCTCTACGGTATAAGTACACAATAATCCATGGTCAGAAATACTCAATGTTATACACTTAAAAGACCTAGAAAATACCTGAAATCAGACTTACTTGTGAGTTAAAATGTTTATCTCAGTATTGGACTTTCACCGTAATTGGAGTAGATATTGCCAAGGTTATCTTGGCAGTAACTTAACATATCCTTTCCCCTCTGTATTCTTTAACAATATAACTGTGGATTCTTCCAACTGTAAGAGACTTTAGGCCCATAATTCTTTATTTGCTTCCAACATTTCTCATTATACTCTTGTCTGTTGCCTGACTTATATGTTCTTCCAGTGGCAGCAGTTCAGAGCTCTTGAAAACAATGAAATGTCAGTGCAGATGTATCTTTTAAACCAGTTTTTTACCAGTGATGTATAAAAACTACCATTAAAAAAATGCCATAAAGTAATTGCCTTCCATTTCATCTATACATACCAAAAAACGAAAAAGGATAAAATCTTTCTGCCTATTTATGCCACATTATTTAATGGTTGAGAGGACCAGAATGTAAGAGGGGACCCTGAAGCTGGAACCACCTTAACTATGCTATATCTTTGTTAGCAACTTGGTATGAACATTTATATTCTTTTTATTTTATAATATATAATTTTATTCTTTAGTATCGTCTCTTTCTGAAGAATTGAAACATTTTGCAGACAGACTGGAAAGTGATGGAACTCTGCAAAAATGTTTTGAAAATTCAAAAGGGTAAGAGCATTTCCCCTTTTGTTCTGAATTATGAGTTAAATCTTTTATTATAATTAGATGGTTCATTCACTCAACAAACATATCCAGCAACTTTTTAAAGTGTTTGTACATAAATTTTTAAAAATTTTTATTTATGTATATAAGAACTGGGGGGTAGGCCAGAGATGCAGGGAGGTGGGTGAGAGGATTCAACAGAGACAGTGGGGAGCAGAACAGGCAGATCCACCGAAATACACTGCTGAGGGGAGCAGCGGGCTAGGAGAGGTCTGCTGTGCCATGTGGGTTAACTCCCTGGTTAGCTCATGCCGCAGTGGCTGGTGATAGCTTGATAACGCTGAGACTTTAACCCCTGTGCCACCAAGGGAGTCCATATATCCAGCAACTTCTATGTACCATGCTCTTTTAGATACTGGAGATATAGTGATTATGTCAAATTAAGAACTTTCTTATATATTGTAATACAGGAGACAGTCAAATACAAAGAGAATAATGATTTCAGGTAGTGACAATCTTAAGAAGCCAGTGAATATGTTGTGACTTGAGTGGATGGGCAATTTTAGCTAAAGAGTTCAGAGAAGGCCTCTAATGACCTTTTGACTGAGAACCATCAGATCTGCACGGTGAGATAGAATCAGCCATAGAATATATGAGAGGAAAAGCATTCTTCAGATCTTTGCTAGCCAAGAAAATAAGCAAATGCTTTATAGCTGTCAGCAAGCAAGAATATTAGCAGAAAATTTAAAATTCACCTCCCCCCCACCCAAACTGGTATTTCCTCTATTGGGTGGGGCCCAGTCTTCTTTCTATACAATATCCTTGGGCTAATATCATGAACTTCTGAATTAATTTTGACTTCACAAAGGTCTAGTTTGCTTTCTAGCCTTAGAATTAACATTGCTGGGGCCTTCCTGGTGGCGCAAGGGGTTAAGCACCACACTATGAAGCAATCCACAGCCTTTGCAGCATGAGTTCGATCCCCGACCAGGGAGCAACCCACATGGTGAGGCAGACCTCTCCTGCCTCCCTTGCTGCTCCCTCAGCAGTGTATTTCAGTCAGTCTGCCTGTTCTGTTCCCCACTCTGTCTCTGGTAAATCCTTTCACCCCCTGCATCTCTGGCCTGTACCCCAGCTCTTGTATGCATAAATAAATAAATCTTTAAAAAAAAAGAATTAACATTGCTGTTCAGAAAGTGAAAAATATTTTAGTTCAACGTGATATCTTTTTTAATCCAGTGAGTTTAAGCTCCAGGGTGCTACATCTTAGCCAGAGGTAGAGGCCATGTATCACAGGCCTTGGCAGAAAAATAAAAGGTTGACACAACTAATTTGTCTTTGCCAGGTAGAGTATCAAGTACATCTGTGAAATTTTGGCATTTTCAGTGCCTGCTTGTTTTCTATTAGAATTAATCCTCCAACTGAGGTGAACCACTGATAGGAGTAAAACATAATTCCTACTCACAGACAGATTCAGTTTAAGTGGGGAGATAAGATGAAAGGTCATGGCCTTCCCTGGTGGCACAAGGGATTAAGTCTCAGCACTATCAAGCTATCACCAGCTACTGCAGCATGAGTTTAATCTCCAGCTAAGGAGCCAACTCACATGGCGCAGCAGACCTCTCCTGTTTCCCCTGCTGCTCCCCTCAGCAGTGTATTTCAGTACATCTACCTGTTCTGCTCCCCACTCTGTCTCCCGACTCTGTCTCTGGTGAGTCCTTTTGCCCCCCTGCACCTCTGGCCTATACCCCACTTTCTGTATGCATTAAAAAAAATTCTAAAAAAGAAAAAATGAAAGATCATATGAAAAAGTATTATTAGGCCTTAAAAAATGTTTAAGTTTTGATTAATGGGAGGGGTGGGAACTAGAAAATGATGTAAACAAAAGTTTGAAGATTGAAAACCCAGATATTTGAAGGCACTCTGATTGGGATTATATGAGACAATAGATAAAAAGGTAACAGGAATCAAAGTTGGTGAGCTGGCTGGAACTAGAACAAGCCTTAAGTACCAGGAAAAGGAATTTTGACTTTTCTTTCTAATGCAATGGAGGGTTATAGTGCTTTTAATAAAAGCAAAGGGAAAAAATTAAAGGCATGTTGTAAGAAAATCTGACCTTGTGTGAATTGGAATTGAGAGAAATAGAAGAGGACAATACCACTTAAACTAAAGCGATTACCTAGTTCAAAAGTAAGAGTCCAAGAACAAATACTTGTTGAAAAATAAATTCTGAATGATTTATTTATTATTGCCATTAAAGTTATATAAGGTATCATGTTAATAAGTGCTTCTTGAAAGATTTGTGATTTCATTCCTTTTTTCTGTATTCTAGAAAAGAATCCACAGATTTGTCTGTGGAAACATCAGTGGCTGAGATGAAGGAATATATAAAAAAGTAAGTGAAAATGAGCAAAACTTTGTTGGGAAATGTAAATTTGCCTGGGGTTAACAAAGCCTGGGAAAAATGTGTAGTAAACATCCGGTTCAGAGTGTCAGTACTAGTGTATCAACACTGAAAGTCAGAAAGCTGCATATTGGGATGTTTGTGCTATGCTGATGGCCAATTTCATAGAATGGAGACTAGGGAATAAGGATGTTAATTTGGTTTTAAGAACTCATGCTTCATTTGATTAAATTAACATCCTCTGAATCAGTTATACTTAATCCTTTAATGGCCTTTTTATTCACATTTGACAACCAGAGTATACACCTAATGCACTTACTGTTGCCCTGAGTGATTCACAATGAGATGATTAAAATTTAACTGACGTTTTTCTGGCTTTATAGATTTTCTTTAGAGCGTCAGAATTGGGATCAGCTCTTGCTGCACTACCAGACAGAGGCTCAAGAGATAATACCCAGGTTAGAACTGTAAATGGGTAGCTATCTTTTTACCTTGTGGGATTTGATTTGAATTGATTTTAGTTCTGTTAGCACAAATTGAATGGTAATCTTTTGTCATGGATCAACTCATCAGAGCTCTGTAAAGTGTCTATTTATTGTACTCTGACTGAATGGAGAGTGAAGGGGAAGGCAAGGAAGAGTTGGTATCACATTTTCAGTCGAAGAACAGAATTGCTTCTGTTCTGTGCCCTTGGCTACTGTCTTCATTCCTGGGGTGACAGGCACATCTCTGCCATGTACCTAAGGCTGGGTCAAGAACAATAGTCAAGGCCTCCCCGGTGGCGCAGCGGTTGAGTGCTGGGTTGCGAAGCTGCCCGCAGCCTCTGCAGCAACGGTTTGATCACTGGCTGCTCCCCAGCCACCGGAGGAGGGTCCCACATGGTGCGCAGACCTCTCCTGCCGCCCGTTGCTCCCCTCAGCAGTGTACTTCGGTCCTTCTGCCTGCTCTGCTCCCCGCTCTCACTCTAGTGAATTCTCTCACTCTCCTGCACTTCTGACTGTACCCAGTGCTTATATAAATAAATAAACAAATCAATCAATCAATATTTTTAAAAAAAAAAGAACAGTAGTCAAGGGACTTCAGTGAGCCAATGACATTTGAGCTACAGGTATAGGAGAAAACTCTGGGGCCTTGATGAAGATGCAAAGACATGAAAGGGAGTGATGGATGAGAGATGGGATGTTTGGTTTTGAAGGCATAAGAAAGTGGAGAAGTGCCAGATACCTATTTAGTTGACTGTTTAAACCAATGATTTAAGCTTTTTTCCCACTCCCAAATACACTCTTAGCTAGAAACTCAACTATGATGTTAGCTAAAGCCTTTATTACAAAAGTGACCTCTTAATAGAGAGGCGTTTTGAAGAACACTTTCTGAAAAATTCCCCAATTCAGGTATTGATAGTTATGTTACTTTATTCACCCCTTATAAATAGAATATGTATTCTATTTATAAAGGTAGATAATGTATAAGATGGCAATTTCAGAAAAAAACGTTTCAAGGAATATAGTTGATTAGTTAAATAGGAATGCTGCTGGAAGCAGACAGTCTATTCAGATGCTAACTACTCCTTACTTCTGTGACATTGGGCAAGTCACTTAATGCCAGAAGTTCCTCATTTGAAAATGGAGATACCTATTGTGAGTATTAAATGATATTAAGTGGAAAATACTTAGCAGCATCTGGCACCCAGCAGGCAGAACCTTTGATTAAGAAAGCCTATATTTAAAGTCATGTGAAAGAATATTGATTTAGTTTAGTAAAGCTTTATAGGAGGCTTTTCCCCCATATGTATTTTTTCATATCTTTTCCAGAAAATAATTATAAAATTCCTTGAAAACTTTTGGTTTTTAGAGGCTCCCCTGAAACCAGAGTTACTGAAGTTAAAGTGGAACCTACGACATATCTTGGGTCTTCCCAGAGTGAAGTCCTTAACACCAAGCCTGACTACCAGAAAATATTACAGAACCAGAACAGAATCGTTGATTGTATGGAGTTGGTGGTGAGTTAGCTCATGTTTAATTGATTGACATTCCAACTTTGCTACCCTGTGTGTCATCCTTGGAAATTCAAAGACCTGGAGAATATATAAAATAAGATGAATTAAGTATATTCAGCTCTATCTTGGGGGAGCATGGAGACACAATAAAAAACAAATATCTGGTGAAAAGTGCGAATAAAGCAGGGCCAAAGGGAGAGAATGTGCAGAGAGGGCGGCTGGTTGCTATTTAGAATATTTGTTGAAGGTTTGAAGGTCCCTCTTCAGGGGCCATTTTAACAGACTCAAAAGATGAGGAAGTAAGGGCACTTGGGAGATTAGTATTGTATTAACCCAAGTAACAACAGGAAGCTGATGGCACTAGATAGAGGATAATTCAAGGAGTTTAATTACAAGAGGGTATGGAGGGGCCTCCATAGTGGCGCAAGGGGTTAAGTCTCAGCACTATGAGGCTACCACAGCCACTGCAGCTACAAGTTCGATCCCCGGCCAGGGAGCTAACAACCCACATGACGCAGCAGACCTCCTGTCTCGCCCACTGCTCCCCATTGGGCGTGTATTTCAGTAGATCCTCCTGTTCTGCTCCCCACTCTGTCTCTGGTGAATCCTCTCACCCCCCCACCCCCCACCTCTGGCTTATACCCCAGTTCTTATATGCATAAATAAATAAATCTTTAAAAGAAAAAAACAAGAGGGTATAGATAAAGGTGTGGATTTGGGGGGAACACAGTGGTTAGTGAAGTAATCTGGGGCTTAGAGGCAGCTGAGCTCTTACTGCCCCTTCCCTAGGACTGAAGGGAGAACAGTGGGGAGAAAGTCACAATTGACCCCTTTGAAAGTCATGCCCTTCAGCTGAAAGACAGCTAATTCAACTTGGAGCAAGCCTAAGTAAAAGTACTCTCACCTTATTCAGCTCCCTCCTACTTGGGCTTCCTCTTGTTCAATTCTTAACCAAAAGCCAGAGAACATAGAGTCCTGTTAATAGAAGTTTTATAGGTCAGCCCCTGGCGTAGAGAAGAGTGGAGTATGGATTTGAAGGAACAGACAGAAAATGTCTGGCAAAAGCATTCCAGGTTGAAAGAATAGCAGAAGTAAATCTTGAGTAGGAGCTTGACTGGCATGTTTGAGGAGCATCAGAGAAGCCACGGACCCTACAGCCCATAGCTCTTTCTCCGACAGATGGATGAACTGCAGGGATCAGTGAAGCAGCTGCGTGCGTTTATGGACGAAAGTACCCAGTGCCTCCAGAAGGTGTCAGTACAGCTTGGTAAGCCTGTCTGTTAAGGGACCATGGCTTGGGGTGTTTTTTTCTGGGTGCCTTTCAAAGCAAAGGGCCTCAGAGGGTAAGACCTATATCAGGTGATTTTTTTCTCCCTCACAATAACTATTTTGTTGTGGGTACTCAGAGTTGATGGGAAATTTAGATGTAAATTTCACGGAAGCACAGTAAACTGGGAATTAAATCCCCATGAACTGTGTTATTTTGGTAAATCCAAGAAAGCCTAAAGAAATGCCCATTCTTTTTTTTCCCTCTTCATTTCTCAAGAATCCACTAAATAACCCTGGCATTTCTTCTCCGTAGCTTTTCCTGACCTCCAGCCCTTAATTATTTGTTACACATCTCTTCCCCTTTTTTTTTATCACATTGTATTGTGGTAATAGTTTTGTTATAGGACAGGGAGAGGGGCAGCCCAAACCCCGCAAACCTGCCTATTCTAAATGGGTTCTGCCATCCGCCGCATCAACACAAAACATATGAGACTTTAATGGGAAGGAACTTTAATACAACTAGGAAACAATACAGGAAAGGCAAATAATCTAGTTTCTAAATCAAGCACCCAAAGTTACCCGTCCCCTCGTGGGTAAAAGTCCATCCATATGGGAATGGCGCAGAGCAAGGCCCCAAAGCCTGCCACAAGTCTAAAGCATCTTCCAGTGGGGACCCACAGAAAAGGGTCAGAAACAAGCAGACAAGCCCGGAAGGAAAAGAGCAAAATCAACATCAAGATAAAAGCTGCCATTGTCACCTCCCCATGGGTCTCACCCACATCTGTGTCACCCAGTCCACGACCAAAAGACAAGCGCAGTTTCTTTACATGTCTCTAGGCTCCATGCGCCTCCTCCAGGTCTCCTTCTGGCTCCATCCTGCTTCCTCCTTAGTCTCTTCTCCAGCTTCTCCTCTTCCTGCTCAGCTCCACCCTCCCTTGGGTGGGGCAGGGAACCGCCCCCTTTCCTGGGGACCACCCTGTTACAGTTTCAGCTAGCTTTCCCACCAGACTGCTATCTCCTTGAGGACAGAGACTCTTTTTTATCATTGTAGTGTCCTTTAGTTTCTGGCACAATGTCCATTTAGTGTGTTTTCAATAAATATCGTTTCAAGTGTACTGAAATTTGTCTTTTGGCTCCTTACCTTTGCAGGGAAGAGAAGCACACAACAATTACATCCCTCACCAGCTCGAAAGTTGCTCAAGCTTCAGCTATGAAAACCACCTACCACATACTACTCTGGATCTTGTTAGTGACCTTCTGTAGCTTTTCTGCCACAGGCCCTTTAAGGAGAGGGCGGGAAGAGGCCAGCATGTGGTAGCTATGGCCGTCTGAGCTGAGGATTCCGTAAAGCACTTCAGTTTTTTTCCCCCAAAGGTGATGGGACTTAAGCATTGAAGAGTATCAGCATTTTTCCCAAGAATGTGCAAACTATTGAAATTTCTGTTTTGGCATGACCTTCAGAATTAGTGGTCCATTCTTTTAAGTATCCTTCACGGTCAGAAATCTTTATTTTGTGAGGATTTTTAGGTTTTGAAACAATTCAGAGACATTCAAGATCAAAGCCAGTGAAATATTTTAGGGGTCAAGTTGGGTTTTAGTTGTAAAGGAGTGAAACTGATTATCTAGTGTAACTCTGAAGGTGATTTTAGGTAGAGGAGTTGGAACATTGTTTGCATCATGTTAATACATACATCACTTCACAATATGTCCAAATGGACGGAAATAGTACTTGTTCTCTATGCCCTGATGTCCACGGTATGCTTTGGCTTTCAATACTAAGCTGACGTCCTAAATCCTGGATTCATGGCAAGAATGGTCTAAGTGCTCCCTTTTCATGGTTAATAATCTGCTTTATAAAATTTCACATAATTAAAAACTTTCTTTTGTCTTTTTTTTTTTAAGATTTATTTATTTTTTTTATTTATTTGTTTATTTATACAAGCACTGGGTACAGTCAGAAGCGCGGGAGGGTGAGAGAATTCACCAGAGCCAGAGCGGGGAGCAGAGCAGGCAGAAGGACCGAAGTACACTGCTGAGGGGAGCAGCGGGCGGCAGGAGAGGTCTGCGCGCCATGTGGGACCCTCCTCCGGTGGCTGGGGAGCAGCCGGGGATCGAACTGGCGCCGGAGAGGCTGCAGGCAGCTTCGCAACCCAGCGCTCAACCACTGCGCCACTGGGGAGGCCCTTTTTTGTCTTTTCTGCTAGGGCAGCCTAGCAGCAAATATAATTCTTTGCCTGAATGTAGAAGTGAACAGTGGTATGGAAATAAACGTCAACACTAAGTACCAGTAAATTATCAACTAATTTATTGTTGATGTTTCTTGTTCTCTGATCTTCCTAAAAGGAGAAAACATATTTCATTTAAATACCCAGTCATAATCTTAAGTTTTAAGCAGCTGTTAGTGAGAAGTGATAAATCCCCTTGCTTTGACCTACACTCATTTTTTATAGTTGGAAGTATTTGTAGAGCTCCTGCTGTATGCTAGGCACAGTTCTAGGGACTAGGGAGAAAGCATAGAACAAAAATGCATGATGCTAACAATCTAGTGGGATGCTGGAAAATAAAGAGACAACTCCACAGAAGTGATATTTTAGTTGATTCGGGAAAGAGTTTAAATAGGGTAATTAACTGAGACAGAAGGAACTTTTTCATATGTGTACCCCAGCTAACTGACTGAGCCACAGAGGCCTAGAAACAGCATTTTCAAAGGCCTGAGGAGGAAGGGAATGAAGCATTCTGACATAGTACTATGGGAATGCTGAGTGCTGGTAGAAGAACCAGTTGAGACAGATAGTCCAAAGTCATTAGAAGGTTATAAGGGAGGGAGAGCATCAAAAGCTTATTTTTAAAATATCACTAGTTGTGTACAGAACATAGAAACAAACAAGGTATGCGAGAAACAACTGGCTGTTGGAGTAGTCCAGGTGACAAACTGGCCTGTACTAGGTGTTGGCAGCGGATGAATAGGTTGGGCTGCTTGAGTTACTCATAATCTCTAAAACATAGTATCCTTGTATCTATGTGTAAAAGCCTAACTTAATAAATGAGATAACATTGGAAGATGAGACTATACAAGATACTGTAAAGGTTAGATTATAAGTTTAGAACAGTGATAATATGAAGGGTATGAAGGCTTGGAACTGGGTGAGTAACAGCAGTTAATGAGATGAGCTAGTAATTTGGGGTTTCAAATAGATACACAAGTGGAAAACTGGGTAGAAAAATCTGAAGTTTGGACCTCCCTGGTGGCGCAGCGGGTTGAGCGCAGCACTGTGAAGCTGTCTGCAGCCTCTGCCGCGCAAGTTCAATTCCCAGCTGACCAAGGAGATTCCCACATGGCAGCCAGGGAGCAACCTACATGGTGCAGCAGACCTCTCCTGTCTCACCTGCTGCTCCCCTCAGCAGTGTATTTCCGTCTTTCTGCCTGTTCTGCTCCCTGCTCTGTCTGTGATGAATTCTCTCACCCTCCCGTGCCTCTGGCCTGTGCCCCAGTGCTTGTATAAATAAATATATCTTGGGCCTCCCCTGGTGGCACAGCGGTTGAGCGCTGGGTTCGATCCCCGGCCGCCAGCGAGGGTCCCACACCCGCTGCTCCCCTCAGGAGTGTATTTCGTCACTCTGCCTGTTCTGTTCCCTGCTCTGGCTCTGGTGGATTCTCTCACCCTCCGGCGCTTCTGACTGCACCCAGTGCTTGTATAAATAAATAAACAAATCTTTAAAAATAAATCTTTTAAAAAATAAATAAAAATCTGACGTTTGGAAGTAATAATATTTAGTTATTAAAAGCTTGAGGATGGATGTTATCCAGAGTAGGGCAAGATGGGAAAGTTTGGACAGTGCCACAGAAAGCTGGGGCATTTAAGAATCAGCAGTGCTATTATTGTCTACTCTTTCAGAAGGAGAGACTAGAGTTGGGATGAATCCTATCCTCAATTTCCTCACCTATCCAAAAGTGATTGTACCTTCCCTCAATTACAGTCTACCTTTCCTCATTTTATTAATTACATTTTTTGTTTGTAAGAATTTATTCAAACCCAAGGATAAGAAATGTGGTTTCATCTGTCTCTTCAAAAGCTAAACAAGACAGAGCACAGAAAAATACTTAATGAACTCAGCATTTACTTGCATTTTGGTGTTAAAACTATTGGGTCATTAAGCTTAATGTGTAATTCTCAAAAATAAATTCCATTTCTCAAGGTACGCCCAAGGAGTCCTGAGTCTTGGATTCTAGTTCTTAAATACCTGCTTTTTCATCAAAAATTTTTCTACGCAGGTTGCTAGGCGCCCTGCGACCTTGGGTACCTGTCAGGGCTCAAGCAATGGGATGCCGCGTCCTGCGCGGGCTCTCAGGGGTTTCATAAGGATGCGGCTCAGCAGAAGGGGAGGACGCCAGCTGCCCGCCGCACTCACGCCCTCGCCTCGGGGCAGCGCCAGTTTAAGGTTCTCCGAGGAGACTGCAGCAAGGAAAACTACATGCAGGGCGGCGCCAGCAGCGCCTCCAGCCTCCCTCCAGCCTCGGGCACCATCTTCTCGGTAGTTCCCGAGGCCGGCGTGCGCAGCGCGCCTGCGCGGCCCGGACTAGTCAGCGCGCCTGCGCGGCCGCAGAGCCTCCCCCCCCCCCGCCCCTCTCGCCGCCGCCGCCGCTGCTGCCGCTGCCGCTGCCGCTGCCGCACTGACGGCGGATACCCGCGCCTCAGGTGAGCGAGCGCCTCAGCCCAGCCCGCGGGGGGCGCCTGGTGCTGCCTGCGGGGGCGTCACTCCCCTTGCCTGCTCCTTCCCCGCCGCGTCTGTGCTGCTCGGCGGCCGGGGGCCCGCGCTGCCTGCCTCCTTCGGGTCCCGGCCGCCCTCCTCCTCCGCCCTGGGCACCTGGGTCAACCCGGCCTCCCTCGGCGGCTCCCCGCGCCGGGGCTGTGGTGCCCCTCGGCGAGCCCGCCGGCTGCAGCTTGAGCACCGCGGGGGCCGAGCCTCCGGGCGACCCGCAGCCTCGGTTCCTGGGACCCTCCGCAGGCACCGACCCCCTTTCAGGCTCCTGCTCCGTAGGCGGCGGAGCTCTGTCGGCCTCGGGCGTTCGGAGACCCGACCCGACCCAGTGCCCGCGGGGCCTGGAGGATGGGCCTTGAGCTCACCTTGTTCTCGTTTGGCGCCGGCGCAGCAAAGAGCATCCTCTGGCGGGACCCCAAGACGACCCTGAGACAGAGGGTCTTCTTAGCCCCACTTTATAAATGAGGAAACTGAGGCACAGAGGTGAAGTGGCTGCCCAAGGTCAAGTAGCTGATGGGGGTGGTGGGGTAACTCTTGAACTCAGTGTCTGGCTTTCTGGCCAGCGCAGTTGGAATTAGATATTGACACCAAAATTGAAAAAATTTGAAATATACTTGTCACCTCTGGACAAGTTCTTTATAACGTCATAAAAGTAGGTTGCAAAAACTGTATTTTCTTGTTGTACTACAATTGAGATGTTACGGTGTTGATAATAATAGTGGTAGTGTTATTAATAACAGTTAACGTTTACCCAGTGCTGCTGTGTGACAGGGATCTTATTAAACATTTTATTAAGATTATCTCAATACCTCAGTGCTAACCAATCCAGTACGACCCCTCCCCCTCTTGCTTTTCATGCAGCTTTTTTTCTGCAGAGCTGGCCTCCCTGTCACAGGTAGACTAGGAACCTCATGGCTTAAAAGGCAGGGAAGCTCTCCCGTGGTGGTTTACTGGCAGAACAGGGGTAAGCCTTAGCTGCCTGCGTCCAGATTTGCAGCCTAGCCTGGCCTCCAGGAAGATATAATTAGTCTTCTTATCCTGACTGCCAGGAGAGCAGGACTAGGCTGGCTGGGCTGGTTGAATTTGGAGGTGACAGAGCAGATTTGGTCAACACTCACCTCATTTTGGTGCTTTCTGATTGTTTCAATGCTGGGCTTGATCATCTCAGTATTTAAACTAGAATAGAAAGAGAAAGAGTGCATTGTCAAAGTGGTGCTGAATATAATAAACTTCCATGATTTAAAGACCCAAAGGAACAGCTATAAAAATATGGGAATGTTTCTTCCCTAAAATAACTAGCTCAAACTGTCTTTTTTTCTCCCTTAGCAAATCCTCCTACACACTTCAAAGCTCCACTAACTCACCACCTTCTCTATGAAGTCTTCCTTGCTTGATTTTTCTAATTAGAATCACACATACACATTCTCTTTCTCTCTCTCCCTCTTTCCCCTACATATACACCATCTACATATACACCCACTCAGAATAGCATAGAGGCTTCACTCTTATCCTTGGGATTATTAGCCTTCTGAGGTCAGGGGTCATTTTTGCAGCCCCAGTGGTTGGTTGTAGCCCTTGGTAAAGATTCAGTGAATTTCCACTGTTCCTTTCCATTACTCAAGAAGTGATATCTTTTCTACTGTCCTCTGTCCCTTCTCCCCACCCTTCTTGCCCTTCAAGTTCTCTTTGCTGTTCCTCCATTTAAATTCAATTTCTGGATCACCTGCCACTCAGAGGGCTCCAGTCCACTCTGTTGTTTCTGAAAATTTGCAGATAAAGGTCCTGCATCAAGAAATCTGTTTATTTCCAACCATGGAGAGGGTATATGCCACCTAAGTGTACAGGGCAGTTTTTATTTGCTTTGTTGCAGTAAGATAGCCTGGGAGTTATGGTCTTTTAGATATCCTTAAATGCATGTGAGATTCATGTTTACATTCTTTTGCACTAATGTGGCTGACTCCCCCAATGCTGTCAGAATAATCACAGTTTTTACAAATCATTTACTATTATTTATAATAAATGTTTAAAAGGGTCCTTTGAGAGAGTAGGTCTTTACAGAGGTTCTCTACATATATAAAACTTTGAAGAGTTTTTCCAAATTATTTTCTGCAAATATATTGAGCTTTTATATCTAAGGCTAGGTGCTGGCTATGGTGGAAGATTCACAGTTGAATAAAACATGGTTCCTATTAAAAGAATTTACTAGCTAACTTGGAAAGACCATATCTAACTGTAACTGAAGTCGTCTAAAAATTGCCATAATAGCCTTACAGGCAAAACAGTATTGAGGGTATAATGGAATAGGATATTACAGCATGGGGCATTTTATATTAACACATGGTTCAAGTTGTAAGAAAGCATGAAGTCACTGAGTCCAAACTTCCCTCTTTTATAGACCTGAGCAGTAAACTTGTCCAAGGTCACAACCACTTGAAATTCCAGATTTTATTCATTAAAGGCTTATCACTATTTCTCAGTGAATTCATCTTTAAAGGCACTAACAAGCAACTCTATTAAAATTCCACTTGTGTGCTTAGAACAAGGTTGACGAAGAGATAAAAATATGATTCATGTCTTCAAGGAGCTTATGCTCTGTAGAGTAATGGTAAAGAACTATTCTTTAACATTGAAGACAGTATGTGCCTAATTGTTAAATTGTGTGGTAGAGAGATTAGATATGTCTCAGGAATTGAGGGAGGGCCAAGAGGGATCTGTATGAGCTGTGTTAGTGAGCATTTCTGGGAGGAGTTAAGACCTTCTGGACTTTGACAGATTGGTAGGGTCAGAATTAATCAAGAGGACAAGGATAGCAATTTGAAGCAGGATAATAAAACTGATGCAAGAGAACAGTGTCTGATGTGTTTAAGGAACAGTTTAAAAAAAAATCTGCCTGGACGAGAGTGGCTAAACTTGATTGGAGCAGTAGTTCTCAACCTTAAATACACATTAGAATTACCTGGATTTTTTTTTTTTTTTAAGATTTATTTATTTATTTATATAAGCACTGGGTACAGTCAGAAGCACGGGGAGGGTGAGAGAATTCACCAGAGCCAGAGCAGGGAACAGAACAGGCAGACTGACGAAATACACTGCTGAGGGGAGCAGCAGGTGAGGCAGGAGAGGTCTGTCGCGCCATGTGGGACCCTTGCCAGCAGCCAGGGACCAAACCAGCGCTGCAGAGGCTGCAGGCAGGTTGGCAGCCCATCGCTCAACCACTGCGCCACCAGGGGAGGCCCTGGATTGTTTATTAAAACACAGATTGGGGTCCTCCCTGGTGGTGCTGAGGTTAAAGACAGCGCCATCAAGCTGTCGCCAGCCACTGTAGCATGAGTTTGATCCCTGGCCAGGGAGGTGACCCACATGGTGCAGCAGACCTCTCCTGTCTTACCCGCTGCTCCCCTCAGCAGTGTATTTCAGTCAGTCTGCCTGTTCTTCTCCCCAACTCTGTCTCTGGTGAATCGTCTCTCTCTCTCACACACACATACCCCTCCAACCTCTGGCCTGTACCTCAGTTCTTGTATGCATAAATAAGTAAATCTTCAAAAAAAAAATGCAGATTGTAGGGGACCTCAACTCTAGAGTTTCTGATTCACTGGCTCTGGAGTGGGCACCAAGAATGTTGGTTCTTAACAAGTTCTTAACAAGAACTAGTTCTTAACAAGTTCCCAGATGATGCTAATGATTCTAATCCAGGGATGACACTTTGAGGGCCATTAGATTAGAAGATTGAGAAACTAGAGTCAGAAAAATCAAAGAACTTGCTCCTAAAATTGTGTGCATGTTATGCCAGCATAAGAAAGTTCTGGAAAGATACATTCCAAATTGGAATAGTAATCACTTCTGAAAGTGGGATTGAAGGAGTGGAATTACTTTTTTGCCTATACCTTTCTAATTATTTTTGCATTGTGCACATATTGCTTTTGTATTTTCGAAAGGAACAGAAAGAGTCCTTTGTGAATTTATATACTAAAATATTTATGGATTTAAAAAGAGCTTGCTAAAGTAATCTAGAGTTGTACAACAAACATTTATAGAGTATCTGCTATATGCCAAATGCTGCTTGGTTCTGGGATACAAAGCCTTTGCTAAAGTTTGCAGCCTGGTGAGCAAGATGGGCAGATAAATAGCTCCACTGAGTATCGTGTGAGCTCCTTAAAGAGCAAAGACAAGGGCCTAGCCCCAAGCATGGCAGATTATAGGCACTTGGTAAATGATGAATGAAAGAGCAAATCCGGGCAAGAAAAGGAAAGGGCAAATGGGAGATTCTGGGGGGAAAATTGACTAGCCTGAATAGGGATGATGAAAGGAAGGGTGGGTCTAGGCTTCCAAGTCCAAACCTTGATAACATTTGGGTTTACTGCAGAACTGAGTGTCATCCATTCTGAAGAACCTTATTAACTCCCTCTCCCTTTTAAAAAAGTGATTGCTCGAAAATAGCACACAAAAACTTAATCTATTGAGTATGATAATCAGACTTTCTTTGGCAAATTAAATTTTTTCTTTAATCACAATTCCAACTTTACTTAAATATTGACCTATAATTTTGCAATCATTGTTCTCTTATTCATGTGACATGAGCTGAGATATATGGAGGATGTTTTATTTTATTTTATATTTAAAGGCAAGTTTATTAGGAAAAGGGACAGAGGAATAAAGGACGCTTGCATAGATACAAGGAGGCAGGAAGAGCTGCTCCATAAGGGACAGGTTTGCTAAGAGAGGCCTGCATGGTTGCAGACAGGCTGCCTTTACAGGTCATGGGCAGGCGGGAAGGCTGCTGCCCTGCAGAGGGAGAGAGTAGGTGAAAAGAGGCACCTGCATTGTCACAGGTGGGCAGTGGAATTGCTGCCTGGAGGATGTTTTAAATATCAAACGCAAATGGGTGCTGAATGTTGATCTCATCTCTTCAGTGAGAATGGTACAGTCCACTCAGAATTCTGTCATGTTTCCCATCATGCTTCACAGTTTGACTTACTATCATCTTCAATAAATATCCATTGTTGATGACTGAAGGGGATATATGGCTTCATTACATTCTGAGTTGAATTCTGTATTAACACTAATTACATTGCTAAATAGGCTATGTCATTAAATTTGGTCAAGACATATGGTATGGAGCAGGCATTCTCCCCAACTTTTTGTGTGGAGGTGCTCCTTTTTATCTTCTCCGGAGATTTCATTTTTTTTTAAGATTTATTTATTTATTTATGCAAGAACTTGGGTACAGGCCAGATGCGCAGGAGAGTAAGAGGATTCACCAGAGACAGTGGGAAACAGAACAGGCAGACTGATGAAATACACTGCTGAGGGGAGCAGCGGGCGAGACAGGAGAGGTCTGCCATGACATGTGGGACCCTTGCTGGCCAGCCAGGATCGAACCCATGCCGCAGAGGCTGCGGACAGCTTCACAGCACAGCGCTCAATCGCCTGCGCCACCAGGGGAGGCCCCCCGGAGATTTCATACAAAAAACAGAAATTAATTGCCCACATAGAGAGAAATCCCCTAGGTTTTTGGCCAAATCATTTGACTATAATCCCCTCACCACCTAAAATGCCCACAGTCTAATTTGAATTTTAAATTGTTCAAGTAGGGCCTCCCCAGTGGCGCAGCGGTTGAGCGCTTGGTTGCAAAGCTACCTGCAGCCTCTGCAGCGCCAGTTCGATCCCCAGCTGCTCCCCGGCCCCGGAGGAGGGTCCCACATGGCACACAGACCTCTCCTGCCGCCCGCTGCTCCCTTCAGCAGTGTGCCTCGGTCCTTCTGCCTGCTCTGCTCCCCGCTCTGGCTCTGGTGAATTCTCTCACCCTCCTGTGCTTCTGACTGTACCCAGTGCTTGTATAAATAAATAAAAATAAATCTTAAAAAAAAAATAAATTGTTCAAGTATAGATTCCTAATACAGCCACAATTCATACTTAATTTTACTACTTATTAATTTTAAAAAAATTTGTATAAGTTTTGCAATCTTTTTTTTTTTTTTAAAGATTTATTCATAGAAGAGCCAGGGTATAGGCCAGAGGTGTGGGGAAATGAGAGGATCCACCAGAGACAGAGCGGGGAGCAGAATAGGCAGATTGACTGAAATACACTGCTGAGGGGAGCAGCGGGTGAGACAGAAGAGATCTGCTGTGCCGTGTGGGTTAGCTCCCTGGCTGGGATAGAACTCATGCTGCAGTGACTGCTGACAACATCTTAGTGCTGCAACTTAGCCCCTTGCGCCACCGGGGAGGCCCTGCAATATCTTTTTAAAGATAATGCTATTTAAGGTTTGGTGATAATAGCTGTTATTTTTGGGGAACTGTATAATGACATAACTAAATAAATAATAAGGAAAATTGTATGTAGCTCATCAAAACAGTGTGAGTGACTTTTCGTTTCTTTTCATTAGAAGTCTTGTCAGCTTTTCCTTTAATTAGTGTCATATGGTAATCTTTCCAGAAATAACATGTGTTTTCAGAACAGACACTATTGTTTATTTAAAATAACAGGTTTATCCTTACAGTGCTTAAACTTACATTTTTAAGTCTGAACTTTCAAGTTTTAGGGAAAAGCCGAATGCATTTTAAAATTGTGAGATTATAGCTTTAAGAGCCATTTTATGCAATACCATAATATTTTGCAGAAAGAAGAGAGAAGTCAGGTTATTGTGTTTTTATCTCTGCAGTGGAGAAAGCTTTAGGAGACAGGGCCCTTCCTACCGTTCTTCAGCTGTTGAAGATGATGCTTTTTAAACTTTTGTGTTGGGATTTAGTTTTATCCAGGGCGTTGACTAAGAAGTGTGACTTTGGGTGATTAGACAGTGCCTAGAATAGATTGCTTTCCAAATACTCCTGATGGGTTCAGGTCTCTTCTCTTGGTTAAAGTAATAATAGTGATGATAATAGCTAAACTTTGTACGGTGCTTTTGGTTTTCACAGCCTTTGATCATTAAGATCCTGGTAAACCCCAGGAGTCAAACCTGAGAAAGAAGAAAAATTAATGACTAGTTGGCATTAAATGGGTGAAGTTGTTCATAGAGTCCTGCCCAAGCGCTCAATACAGACTGCTCAGGTTCAAATCCTTACTCTACTTTTGCTAGCTTTGTGACCTTTGTCATGTTACAGAATCTTCCAGGCTTCAGTTTCTTCATTTGTAAAATGGGGAATCCGGCTGTGAGCATCAGGGCAGAGCTCTCACTTGCTGAGTCTGCCACTGCCTCACCTTGGTGCTGCGTGCTGGACCCTCAGTTGCTATCCCGCAACAGGGAGGATTACAGTATCTATCCTATAAATTTATTGGGAGATAAAATGAAACAGTGGATAAAATGCTTATCATGGTGTCTGGCATAGAGTGAGTGCTCAGTAAATTGGGCTGTTAATTAAAGTACTGCTTCTTAGGGCTCTCACTTGTCCTTTACTTCCATCCAGGCTGTTTTAAAGAACAAATTGTTTTCAGTTATTTCATTGATTCTGCCTTACAGCTGGTGAGAACCTTAAGCTAATCCCAAGAGCACAAACCAGGGCTTTGCCAGCAATGTCTTTCCTGGTACCCTGAGCTGCATCCTTCTAGAGTAGAAGATAGAGGGTAGAGTTTCTGCTTCTAGAGTTGCCTTAGCATGACCCCCATATTAGTGTGTTGGCTGATTGATGGAAGTCTGGGATGAACAAGAAGGTCCCTAGATGAATATTTCATTGTTTTGCTCTAGTTTTCTATACCATTACCTGGAATGAAGAGACTGAATAAGGCAGACTATGTCTGCTGGAAGTCTCTGCAAACCCCCAGTTTACACCTGCTGCGAGAATCCAGGAGTGTGACATAACATAAGTTGGGTCTGTTGTAAAGGCTGATGCCCTTTTCCTTTCAGAAAAACACAGGGTGGGTGGGTGACCCTTTGCCAGGCTGAGGACCAGTAGGTGTGTTGCCTGTTAAAATGAGGATCTCTTAAGGGCCTTAAGCTGCCCTCAGCCTCTGCAGCACCGGTTCGATCCCTGGCCACCGGCGAGGGTCCCACATGGCACGCAGACCTCTCCTGCCGTGCCCACTGCTCCCCTCAGCAGTGTGTTTCGTCAGTCTGCCTGTTCTGTTCCCTTCTCTGGCTCTTGTGAATTCTCTCGCCCTCCCATGCTTCTGACTGTACCCAGTGCTTATATAAATAAATAAATAAATCTTAAAAAATAAAAAAGGAATCTTTAAAAAAAAAAAATGAAGATCTCTTAAAACTGCTTCAGCAACTACCTTTGACCCCCTTCGCACTTTGCTTATGGGATTGCATCTCTAAGAGTATTTCCAGTGGTGACGAGGAACCCAGACTTTCCTTTATGCAATGAATAAGCTCAGCATGCTATATTTTAAAAAGCCATTGTTTCTTCCGTGGTGCTGGGTGGTTTGGCTTGTTTATCTGGCTTTCTGGGGAGTCTCCTGAGAATCTTTCCTTTCCTAAGGGCTCCCAGGAGACAGCAATGAAACCAACATCCATTACCCTAGACACTTGAGGGATGTTTAAGTCAATAGTTTTATGATTAGATTAATTCAGGCTTTATCCCTGGCAAAACTTAAGAGCCAAGTCATCAGATAATTGTGCTTCTTATAGAATGAAATATGGAATTTAGCCCAGTACTCTGTGCTATCTTTCAGAACCTGGAATGGGAGTCTAAATGCCAGTTCCAGCCCTGTACCCAATTGGCTGTGTGAATTTAGGCAAATCACTTGAATTTCCAGGCCTCTTTTTCTCATCTGAGGATGAGGGCATAACTGTACACGGGTGGTTTCCACCTTTCTCTGCATATAAGAATCAACTGTGGAGCTTTAAAAACAATACCCAGGGCCTCCCCGGTGGTGCAGCGGTTGAGCGCTGTGTTGTGAAGCTGCCCGCAGCCTCTGCAGCTCTGGTTCGATTCCCGGACTGCTCCCCGGCCACCAGAGGAGGGTCCCACATGGCGCGCAGACCTCTCCTGCTGCCCGCTGCTCCCCTCACCAGTGTACTTCGGTCCTTCTGTAACAGGGTGGTCCCCAGGAAAGGGGGAGGTTCCAGGTTTACTGCCCCACCCAAGAGAGGGTGGAGCTGGGCAGGAAGAGAAGAAGCTGCAGAGGAGCCTGAAGAAGGAAGCAGGATGGAGCCAGAAGGAGACCTGGAGGAGGCACATGGATCCTAGAGACACGTGAAGAAACCACGCTTGTCTTTTGGTTGTGAACAGGGTGAGACCAATGGGGAGGTGACAATGGCAGCTTTTATCTTGATTTTGCTCTTTTCCTTCCGGGCTTATCTGGTTGTTTCTGACCCTTTTCTGTGGGTCCCCACTGGAAGGTGCTTTAGACTTGTGGCAGGCTTTGGGGCCTTGCTCTGGGCCAGTCCCATTTGGATGGACTTTTACCCACGAGGGGACGGGTAACTTTGGGTGCTTGATTTAGAAACCAGATTCTTTGCCTTTCCTGTATTGTTTCCTAATTGTATTAAAGTTTCTTCCCATTAAAGTCTCATGTTTTGTGTTAATGTGGCAGATGGCAGAACCCATATAGAATAGACAGGTTTGTGGGGTTTGGGCTGCCCCTCTCCCTGCCCTGTAACATTTCTGCCTGTTCTGCTCCCTGCTCTGGCTCTGGTGAATTCTCTTTCACCCTCCCGCGCTTCTGACTGTACCCAGTGCTTGTATAAATAAATAAATAAATCTTAAAAAATAAAATAATACCCAGACCCACTCTAATCCAGTTAAATTCTATCTTTTTAGTGTTGACATTCTTCAAAATTTCCAAGGTCTTTCTAATGTGTAGCTAAGATCATAACTGAACGCGATGATCAGGTTTTGTCTTTTATTGTTGTTATGATCAAGCTTTAAGCAACTTTGTCACTCTGCTCCTCAGAAACCCTCCAGGTGGATACCCTGTAAAGGTGATTTATATGCTCTGTTCTGACCGGCCCTGACTTCTTTTCCTTGTACATTGGTCTTGTGATTCTGGGTATAAATTATACATTTCTTTCTTTCCTAACCTGAATATGCTCACCTAAAATGTGCTCTGCTCCCTCCCAGCTGTCCAAAACATACCCATTCAAGACCCTTCTTTCTTACCTCCTTTGGAAAACGCCTGACCATCCCTTCCTTAGTTATTTCTCCTATCTTCATACTGGTTCTGAGCTTGGTTTAGCTCTGACTAAATATCATGAACACTAGTTGCAATCTAAGACATGATACTCAAGCAACATTCTGTCTTTTTTTTTTTTTTAAAGATTTATTTGTTTATTTATACAAGCACTGGGTACAGTCAGAAGCGTGGGAGGGTGAGAGAATTCACCAGAGCCAGAGCGGGGAGCAGAACAGGCAGAAGGACCGAAGTACACTGCTGAGGGGAGCAGCGGGCAGCAGGAGAGGTTTGCGCGCCATGTGGGACCCTCCTCTGGTGGCCAGGGAGCAGCCGGGGATCGAACCGGCGCTGCAGAGGCTGCGGGCAGCTTCGCAACCCAGCGCTCAACCGCTGCGCCACCGGGGAGGCCCTCAAGCAACATTCTGTCTTGGGGAGGTGGACCCACTGGAAAAACCACTGATTTGACTTGTATACTTTTAAACATTTCTGTGATTATGTGTGTGTCTTGTAAATATTAGTTGATGAATAGCTATGTTTATAATTCTCCAGTCCATTTTTTGTCTTATCGCCATCTCCTGTTTCCAACATGAACCTTCCCCTGTTGCCAAACTGTAACTTTTTCCAGCAGACACATGCTTTCTCATCTCCTGACTTTCAAGTGGTCCTCTGTAGGGGGCAGGAGGATACAGAGCAGGTTTTCTGATCCAGCGGACTGGGTAAAGGAGGAGTCCTGGAGCCCTTGGTGGCTTTGCAGGATTTTATTGGGATTTACCAGGTACAAGGCAGGCAGGGGGGCCGGGAGGCTGGCAGGCAGCCCCCAGCAAGTCTTCACTCTCTGGTGGTCTCGGCTCTCTGGTCTTCCATTCGTTCTGCTTCTCTCTCTGCTTCTGCTGGCGTCCCCGCGACGCCACCCCTAAAAGCCCAGTCTTAGCCCAGGTGAATCCCATCTACATATACCCACACCCTACTCCAGGTGCCCGCCATCAGGCATGCATTCAGGACCACAGGGTTCCGTCATCTATCCTAATGGCGGGAGGGCAGAAAAGCCTGATACTTTTTACCTTACCCTACATCCTCCCTTTGGGAATCCCTTCTTTTATTGTTCTCTTATCCTGACTTATAGGAATTTAACTTATCCTTCAAGGTCCAGTTCAAATATTACCTCTTTTGTGAAACTTTCTTACCACCTACAGTTTGTATTAACTGATCTTTGCCTTTAACCTCTGTAACCCTGTAATGCAACCAACTCATACCGGGTAGGTTCATTAACGGTTCTAGCAGGCCTGTTGTCTTCATGCTCTCCGCCTTCTGTAGTCTCTGCCGTACTCCATCGCGCTCTGTCACTCTCCGCCACACTCCGTCCGCTCCACTGCACTCCTCCATCCTCAACACGGTACCACCACACTGCACTCTACTGCGCCACCCTTATAAGCCCAGTCTCTCAGCCCAGCTGTACCCACCTATGCATGCCCACACCTTACTGCAGGTGTCCACCATCAGGCACACATTCAGGGCTGCAAGGATCCACCATTTAGCCCAATGGTGGGAGGGCAGAAAAGCCTGATACTTTACCTACCCTACAAACCCTCAGAGCAGTATTTCTCAAATTGTGTCTGTGTTGAACCCAGAGGACATTTGGCAATATCGGCATACCTTTTTGGTTTTCACAAGTGCGGGAGGAGGGGGTTACTGCTGGCATCGAGGGGGTAGAGGCCACGATGCCAGCTGAACATTCTACAATGCACAAGATAGTTCCTCACAACAGAGAATTATCTGGTCCGAATGTCAGTGGTGCTGAGGTAGAGAAACAGCCAGAGAGTTTGTCCAGCTCATGGGTTTATGTATATACTTCTTGGAATTGTTAGTGATTTGTTTATAGACTAAATCTCCCCTACTTAATGGATGAAGGCAAACTCTAGTCCCAAATTGGTGCTTTCTTGTTATTAACTTCATATTAGGGTTTAATCCTAGAGCCTGTAGCCTGATCCTAGACACTTGGTGTATTTTAGAACCGGAGATAAAGAGGTCCTCAGTGTGGGGTGGATGAATGAGGTAGCCTGCTGAATTCCTCTTATTTTCACCTCTACATGTTTTCATGGAGGCAGCGTGATAAAGACATGGCTTGAACATTTGAGAATCAGAAGAAAATTACGTTTCATTTCCAGTTGTTGAATTTATTAATCACCTTATTGTTTTGGTCAGTCCATTTGACCTCTTTAAGCCCTAGCTTTCCTCATCTCTATAATAGACACGATGCTAGCTCCTCTGTTTTACCTCACAGTGCCACGTGATAATCCAGTGAGTTGTTAGATGTGAAGGTGCTTTCTCAATTGTAAAGTGCTATAATAATTACTCATTCAGCCCATGTTTTACAGGTGAAAAAAGTGCAAGTGAGAGAGCTTGCTGTAGGAGCATCGCTATCTACCTTCACAGCCTGTCTTGTTGGCCATTTCCTGCAGTTTTTCAGCCATAACTGCATTTACATCAGCTACAGCTGACCCCTTCCAACTCACTCTATTCAGTTTACCTTCTTTCCCGCCTTCTGTCTGGTTTGGTTGTCAGCCTGCAGTCTTGCCCAAACCAATAGACTCCACCTCTAGAATACAAAATAGTGGCCTGGTATCTGTACATCTTGGCAAAACCTGATGAAAGCCAAAGAAATTACCTTGGTTGTGGGACATAGCTACAAAATAAGACAGCCTGGGGCCTCCCCTTATGGCGCAGCGGTTGAGCGCTGGGCTGCAAGGCTGCCCGCTGCCTCTGCAGCACCGGTTCGATCCCCAACCCCCGGCGAGGGTCCCACCAAAAAAAAAAAAAAAAAGACAGCTTGTACTTTAGTATTAACTACTAAATGTTAATACTTTGTTAACTAACTAAAAATTGGTTAACTGCCAATACTATATAGTCCCTTTTTAAAAAGTAACAAAGCAATATTTTTAAGCACAGGAAATCTCAGTGACCTTTATCTGACTAACTGGATGGTGCAGGGTGAGCTAAAAGCTTAAGACCCCTGTCCCTGGGGTCAGGCCAGGTGTACCCTCCTACTGTTGTGCTGAGTGACCTTCAGCTAGTTGAAGCTCATCAGGATAACTTATTGATCTCTTAGAATTGTAGTAAAAGGCTGTGATGGGAGAGCTCAACCTGGAAGGAATAGAAAGTAATATATTTACAGGGAGCTTTTGGATCACTGAATATCAGTTCTTATCAGGAACCAAAATGGTCATCCTGTCCAACCTCTTCCCTTGACCAGTGGGAAAACTAAGGCCCAGAAAAGGAAAATGCTTTGTTTAGTACCACTCAGAGAGAGCCCCGCTTAGGTCTAGAGTCCACATCTGATGTGCTTTTGGGCTCTTTCTATGACTGGAAGAATCTGGCCATCCATTTTGTTCTAGGTGAACAAAGGTAACATTTAAACTGTTTTGTAGTGCCTTCGTGGTCTTATCCTCACTTCAACTAGAGACCTTCAGTTTTTTTGTTTTCTATTTCTGTGTTTTGATGCAGAATTTTTTTATGACTTACTTTTTTCTTTATTTAGGTAACATTAATTTACAAAACCGTGTATGCTTTGGGGGAATAGGTTCATACCCCCTTAGATTTATGTTACCACAGCAGCCTCACCATTAAAGCTCCGTAGTACTCTGCCCTAGATCGTTGGGCTCCCTGTCCCTTTTGTTCCCACCTCTTTCCTTCATTCCCACCTCTTCCCTTCTACCCCCCTAGCAGCCATAATTCTTGGTGCAAAAATTAAAAGTCAACAGTCTTGACAATCTTTAAAGGGCCCTGTCAATGTTGACTCTGAATATCAAAGAACATTGGTGTCTCTCCTGGTTACCTTAGTAACATTTTAGCTTGCACTTCAACTCAGAAGTCTCTGTTTCTAAAATGGAAACTCTATAGTGATGGGTTTTTTAGCTTGGAGAATTGACCCTTATTTTTTCTAGATTTTGATATCTTTGACTTTCACTGTCAAAAGATAATGGCCCTTTCTTAGTCCTAGCCTCCTGTTCCTTCTTCAGCTATTGACGGTTTTCCTCCTCTGCCCTAGAAATCTCTCCTCTCTTGACCTCTTTGACATTGTATTTCAGCTTTTCCTCTTGCATCTGTGAGCATTTTTTTTCTTTGTCTTTTGCTGGTTCTGCTTTCTTTCCCATCACTGAGTTGTCTTTCAGATGCTTCCAGGGCCTGCAGTAGCTTTTACCGCCTGTTTGGTTAGAGCCTACAGATTTTTCTCTGTCCTACCTGTACTTGAGTGTCTTAGATGCCCAAATTTCAGCTCTGATTCAAAATTGACTTTTTTACTAATTTTTTTGTTATTGCTTCTCAGCTCACCATTTCTGTTCATCGTTCTTTTATTGCTCTCACTAGAAACTGTAGCAAAATCTGAATCTTCTCTCACTGCATACTATTTTTACCAACTTTATATATCCAGATCTCCCTTTTTCTTTATTTCTGTATTTCCACTACTGTGGTCAGGTCTCTCAGCATCTTTTAGCTATATTTCTGCCATAAACTACTAAATAGTTCTCATTCCAGTTGTTCCCTCTTGTAACTAATCTGACCTGTTAAATCTTTATAAATCCCAACTTGTCTACTGAAATCCTTTTTGGAAGAAGGCAGGATGAAATTAAATTGAGTCTCTACTCCATCCTCCTCATTCCTATTTAGTATCCTTGCTATTACCTTGCTATTAATCAAGACTTTTATTTCTTCACCTCAACTCAACTCATGATCTCTAGGCCTCCTCTGCTGATGAGGTCACATGTTGTTGGATCATCATCACTTAAAACTTACTGTATCTAAGACCTTAAGCAAGGGTCCCCAAGTGATAGTCTGTACACGAAAGTTTTAGGTACACTGTTCTAACAAGCAAGAACTAACCCTTATTACTGAAACAGGTTACCAAGTTATAGCTGGAATTTCATCTCTCTTCTTCCTGTTCATTCCACGTCCTCAGTGCCCTCAGCTAATAACTGACATAGTGAGATTTCTTGTCCTGGTATGATGACTCAAATCTTCATTCTAAGGTGTTCCAAGTCAGTGGTAGGATAGGATTGTTCTAGACTTCTATTATCTTTACTTTAAGAAGCTTCCATGGTATGAGTAGAGAGGGAGGAACTTCCCCAGTATCCTATAATCAATAGATATGACCTGGTGTAGTCATTATGGTGTAGTGGGATAAGCAAACGTTTTTAAATCTTTGCCCTATTACTTAGGTGTAGGAGATTAGAAAAACTTTTCTAAGCCTAAATTTCTCATCTATAAAATAAGAAAGGAAGATCTGAGGGGGTTATTATGAGGGTTAAACAATAAAGTGCTTAGGTTACAATTTATGGCAGAGTAGGAATTATACTTTGCCCTTTTTAGCCCTTTGTACTGGGCTCACTTCCTCAGCTTGAGCATAGCTGAATATTACTTGTTAGTCCTCCCTCCATCTCATAAAACTGTGAGAATGAACATTTTGTTATCCACTGCAGTTTATAAAATCCCCATTAGTGTCTTTTTTTTTTTTAATAGAGGCATGTTTTATTTATTTGTTTGTTTGTTTGTTTGTTTTGTTTACACATGCACTGGGTACAGTCAGAAGCGTGGGAGGGTGAGAGAATTCACCAGAGCCAGAGCGGGGCAGAGCAGGCAGAAGGACCGAAGCACACTGCTGAGGGGAGCAGCGGGCGGCAGGAGAGGTCTGCGCGCCATGTGGGACCCTCCTCCGGTGGCCGGGGAGCAGCCGGGCATTGAACCGGCGCCGCAGAGGCTGCGGGCAGCTTCGCAACCCAGCGCTCAACTGCTGCGCCACGGGGGAGGCCCCAAAATCCCCATTAGTCTTTAAAAAATGTTAATAGCCTTTAGTACCAAGATGAGTACTGGCTCCATCATTTGTGCATATGAGGGAATTGCAGTCTTTAGAGCCCCAGGAGGATGTCAGTCTGTGTAGCTGAGGGATCTTGGGATGGAGTTTTCCACCATGTGATCCTCGTTTTCTTATAGGTGTTATAGAAGTGCTCATTGGCAGGGACTTAGCACAGTGAGAACTGGACAAAAATTGAGTCTCCGGAATAATGAATTAGGCTCCCTATAATGTGGAAGGTGAATGTGTACTGTCTTATTGCCAATTGCTAAGTCACAGTGGGGCAGCTTATTGTCCGGTATTAAGTCTGCATTGGCCCCAGCTGATAGGGACAGCCTTCTCCTTTAATTTGTTCCCTCATTTAAGTGTTTGTCCTGGCACAAGCATCACATTTTTCTTGGTTTTTAAAAATGCATAGGAACACTAGGTGAATGCCAGTCACTTTGGACCTGAGGGCACATCAGGCTTTCCTTTGGCTCCTTGACAGAACTCCCTGCCACATTTGAATAATTAACATCTTGAAGAGCCCTACTTTCAAGTGAATGAATTAAAATAGGGAATAAAGCAGGTGGGCTGGAAAAACCATTTCAGGAAATCACTATTTTACATGAAAAAATAAAAACCAGCAACAAAATGGAAATAGACTGAAATGTTAACAGTGGTTGTCTTTAACTGGAAGAACTATGATTAAAATATCTTATCCCTCTGTGATTTCCACACTTTGTAAAGTGAGCACATACTGCTTTTTATAGCAGGAAAAAGAACTTTAAAACTGCCGTTTGAAATTACTGGTTAATATTGAAGTCCAAGTTTATAGGGAGATTAATAAACACACAAGAAGATCCTAGTTAGGCCAATATTTTGAGAGTTAACTGGGCCAAAGTGGGACTGTGAAAGAAAGCATTATAGATGCTGGTTAAAATTTGTGATAGAAGTTTCAAGCAACTTCATCCCCTTTTGAGATGTGACTAGTATAAAAATAAGAAAAAATTTTGTCATTCAGTAGCTCAGTCAAGTTTATAGGGTGTCTGGGACCATTATTGTGCTGTATACATGGCTGTCATCTCTACCCATTAGTAAACTGGAAAACAAGGATCTTCCAGGTCTTTCATAATGCTTTACACAGAGGGTACTTAATGAATACTGTTGAATGTCTAAATTCCTAACTCATTGAATTAACTTTCTTCCTTACTTTGAAGAATTCAGAGTCAAGTCAGAGGAAATGAAACCTAGAGCTTTGAAGTCTGGGTGGGAATCACTTGCTATCTGCAATAGCTAGTATTATGGCTTCCTTTACAGTAGAAGGAAGAAGGATGTATGGTCATTACCTGACCTCCAACTTCCCTCTTCTCCTAGTACTCTATTTTCCTATGTTCTCCTTCTCTGTATCCTGTTGCTGTGTAACAGGTCACTCCAAAACAAATTTATTGTCTTTCGTGGTTGCTGTGGGTCAGGAATTTGTAGGGGAGGCCTAGTAAGGTAGTTCAGCTCTGGGTCTCTCTTGTAATTACAGTCAGTTGTCTTTAGGCTGCAGTTCCCTAAGTCTTGACTGGAGCTGGAGAATCCATTTGCAAGGTGGCTCACTCAACATTGTTACAGAGCAAACCCGATATAAAACAGGTTGCCTGACTGTGGGTCCTCGGCCGCAAGCTTAAAGGGGCTTATTAATGCTAAACTGCAGACACACACAAAAGGTTGATGAAAGGTTTATTTACAAGGGAAGGAGAAATGGGGAAATGAATAACTCAGGGAGAAAAAGAGGGAGATAAGCTCATAAATGCGCCCTACCCATTCCGCTGACCTGAAATCCCAATTACCTGCCAAGCTGGTGAAAAATCTAGCATGCCATGTGGCCCCGAGAGCAACCCCCGGCCAGATGGCTGGTTAAATACTCAAACAGAGAACATAGTTGCTTAACTCCGCCCTCAGGTCCTCGCAACCTTCCCTTTGGTGATCATGGGATTTGTAGTTCCTGGTATCTTGATGGAGTGGGAGTAGAGTCCACAAAGCCTGTATGGAGTTTGCTCAGGACAACCTTTCCCCCTAACAACATGACTGGTAGGTTGGTATTGCCAAGTCGGTACTTGGGCCTCTCCAGAGGGCTGTTTGTCCACACAGAACAGTGACTGATTTTTTTCCAGAGTTAGCGATTAAGACTACAATATCTTGAAACAGAAACTGCATATAACATGGCCTCAGGAATCACATATTGTTGCTTCTGCCATATACTGCTAGTTACACTCATCACCCTTGATTTACATGGGTGGGAGATTACATTTGAGGGCAAATATCAGGGACCAAGGATGATGGACTCCCTGGAGTGCAAGGGTGTGGATACATAACTCCCTGAAGGCCATCTTTGAGACTGGCTTACCATATTACCGATCTACCCCTGTGACCATCCAGGGGATGCTCATCCTTGGTTCATCTCCCTCTTCATTTCCATTACTGTTGCCATAGCCAGCAAGGCCTCTTCCAAGGCTGCAGCCTTCAGTTTTCCCCTTCTTAATCCACCCTCCAAACTATTATTTCCTGAAGTGTAGCTCTGATCATGTTGTTCTCTTTCTTACACATCTTCAGCATCTAAAATGTACATTCCACAAAGGCAAACCTATTTTATTAAGTATCTGTTGATAGTACCATAAACTTAGTGGTATAAAACAACACACGTTTATTATCTCATAGTTTCTGGTGGTCGGGGTATGGTGTGAGTTGACTGAATCCACTGCAAAGCTACAACCAGGGTGCTGGTCAGGGCTAGCTTCTCACCTGAGTCTTGACTGGCAAAGAATCTGCTTCTAGGCCCATGTGGTTGTTGGCAGCATTCAGTTCCTGAGGGTCCCTTACTGTCTTTTGACTGGAGGTTCTCCTCAGTTCCTTTTACATGACTCCTCCCCAACATGTCAGCTTGTGTCTTCAAAGCAAAGTGTATCTCTCATCAAGACAAATGTTAAAATAGTATGTGATGTCCTCGTGTGTAGATACTGGTATACATTCCATCATTATTTTTTTTTTTAAAGATTTATTTATGCATAGAAGAGCTGGGGTACAGGCCAAAGGCGCGATGGGTGAGAGGATTCACCAGAGACAGAGTAGGGAACAGGACAGGCGGATTGACTGAAGTACACTACTGAGGGGAGCAGTGGGCGAGCTAGGGGAGGTCTGCTGAGCCATATGGGCTGCTCCATGGCAGGCTGGGGATCGAACTCATGCTGCAGTGGCTGCGGACAGCTTCACTGGTTACGTCTTAACCCTTGCACCACTAGGGAGGCCGCTACATTCCATCATCTTACCCATATTCTGTGGGTTGAAAGCAAGCCACAGGTCCCTGCCACACTCAGTAGGGGATAGTGCAAGGGTGTGGATACCAGGAGGCAAGGATCTTGAATGCCACTTTGGAGTCGGTCTAGTTTCTTGTACCTTTAGACCATGAACAGTGCATGACATGTACTAAGCTCTAATGTTTCAATGACTATTTCTTCTTTTTTTTTAAAGATTTATTTATGTATACAAGAACTGGGGTATAGGCTAGAGGTGTGGGGGTGAGAGGATTCACCCAGAGACAGAGTGGGGAACAGAACAGGCAGATTGACTGAAGTACACTGCTGAGGGGAGCAGCGGGCGAGTCAGGAGAGGTCTGCTGCGCCATGTGGGTAGCTCCCTGGCTGGGGATCAAACTTGTGCTGCAGCGACTGAAGAGAGCTTCATGCGTTGCATCTTAACCCCTTGCGCCACCAGGGAGGCCCTGAATGACTATTTCAACTCCAAGCTTAAACCCTTTCCCTCACATCCTCTTCTTCTGTTTCAGAGTTACTGATTTATTCTCAAGAACCCTCTACTGTCACCTGTCCTCATGGATGAGCTTCAGGATGTTCAACTCACAGAGATCAAACCACTTTTAAATGATAAGGTAATGATTACTCTGTTTGCACTAAAATGTGTGTCTTTTTTCTTTGATTAGTTTGTTTTCTGTATTATCTGAATAGTAACTAACTCAAAGCATATCTATGGAGAGAATACTTTTCCTAACCCTCCTTTTGATATCTTCTTGCCCTTTTTTCTTACTTTCACTTCCACTGGCCAAGTTCAGTCAGGTTATCCTCGAGAATTTTCTGCTTTACAGACAAAGATGTTAAGGGGAAAAAAGTAATAGGGCAAAATAAACACAGTATGGGAGTGGAGTTTGGCTTAGAATGCAAGTATCTTTTGACTTTCATTTTCTATAAGGAATGCTTAACTTCCATGGCAGGTGCTGTACATAGAGTGCATTGCTCTCCCTATAGTTGTCAAGTCTGTGATGTGGTCTTTCTGCCAACATTGAGGTTTTCCATCAGGGGTGCCAGGATGTCGGTTATATATCTCACTTTTATCTTAGTGTTAGAGGTGTCCACAGTGAGCAGCATAGTTAACAGCCACTGGGATTCAGCAGGTTACAGTAGTGTGCTGATATAAGTTACCCAAAAGTTTGGGCTTCTCTTCTCTTGTCCCTTTCCACTCAGTCAGTGTTCCTGAAATTTCTTTGAGCCTTATTCTTTTGGTTCATTGTCATTGTGTCCTGTTATTCGTGTAGCTGTAATTGAGTCCATGGCATCCTATCCCGAGGGAAGTATTGGTGTAGAGTAAGGGCAAAGGTGGATGAAGTGAGGGGTGAATGGCAGCTACAGCAGAAGGTGCACTTTGTTGCCTGTTACCTTTTTTGTTCAAAGCAAGTCCCTTCACCTCTAAGATCTGGGGCTTCAGACTTATTATGTGTTTACTGCTGTTGAATCCTGCCAGCCCCGATTTCATCTGTGTGACTTAGTCTCTCCATCCCACTCCTACCCCTTCCTTTATCTTTCACCAGATTTCTTATTCTTCCCCTTGACAAGCTGCAACTTTTTTTACTGCCATTTGTTTTCTTCTGCTGTTTTTCGTGTTTTCAGAAAATTCTCTTCTTTAAGTTCTGTCTTTTTGTGAGTTTGAAGGGCTGTTGCAAAAGTGATATGCCTTGAGGAAGAGGAAGGAAATTAAATCTTCATCTGTGAAGCTTTTATGTATAGCCACAGAGCTTAATAGTTGCAAGGTAGTTGGGAATGGGCAGTTAAGCTCCACAAAGATAGTAAATCAATTAATCCTAAACCTAGCTGACCATCAAGGTCAGCTGGGAAATTGCTTGAAATAATTGTTTGAAATATAAATTCCTGAGCCCCAATTCCAGACCAGCTAAACTGGAATCTGAGGGAACAGGACACACACCTCCCCACTGCGATCAGTGTTCCTCAACTTTGCCTGTTTATTGGGATTACTTGGGAAGATTTTAAAATTATAGATGCTTAGGTCCTACCTTCTGAGAGTCTTGCTGAATTCGTCTGGTTCAGCTTTTTTAAAATGTCCCAAGATTGAGAACTTTGCCTAAAGTGTTCTGATTAACCATTGTTGGAAAAACATGACCTGATGGGACTCACATTTGTGGACTGGGGCACATATAAGAAAAGAATCCTTCCCTGACCCTGGAAGTCCATAGGATGCCTGAGGAGGTACCTACATGAAAGAGTTTTAAGAATTAGTTGATTGGATATCTCAGAGAATGCGGCTAGAAAAGGAAAGACTTAGAGACTATGAGCTCAGAAAAGCATTCAATTAATGTCTGGGTCTTCCTCTCAGAAGCCACAGGGAGGCCTTGGCTGTGTCTGGTGTGAACCCCAGTGCTATGGACAGAATTATAACCTCCCCTTCATATATGGAAGCCCTCAACCCCATGTTACTGTATTGGAGATAGGGTCTTTAAGGAGGTAAATATGGTTAAATGAGGTTATATGGATGGAGCGCTAATCTAATGGGATTGATGACTTTATAAAGAGAAGGAGAGAGGGGAGGGAGAAAATAATGCTTTCTCCCTAACCCCACCCTTCCATCCTCCAATATGTGAGTACACAGCAAGACAGCAGCCATCTGTAAGCCAGGAAGAGAGCTCTTGGCAGAAACCAAACCCTGCTAGAACCTTGATCTTGGACTTCCAGCCTCCAGAACTGTGAGAAAATTAATTTCTGTTGTTTAAGCCACCCAGGCATCCTGAGTCTAAGACATCAAGCAATGTATCACTTCCTAACATCTGTTAGCTTCTTTGATATGCCTGAGCTGTTCTACCCACTTCCCCCGCTCCATCTTGTAACTCCCTCTTCCTGAGATGTGATCCTGTCCCATCACTATTCATGAGAGCTCTCCTGCTTCAGTCAAACTTTACAGAAGTAGATTGGCAAGAGGCCTTCTTTGGATGGTGGCGTTCTCAAACAGAACCCCAACGCCATTTGCCTCCTCCCTCAACCCTGCCCCCAATATAGAAACACTTCTGTCTTTGCCTAGGAAGTGGCACTTTATACATACCTACATAGCTGTTGTGAAAGGTATAATAATGATATTGCCTATCATCTGTTATTTCATTTGATTTGCTGTTAGGGTACAAACCTCCAGGTTTGAGTAGAGATGTCTGGAGGTTTTTTTTTGTTGGTAAGGAGGTTTTTTTTGTTTGTTTTGTTTTCTTGCCTATCCTGCTATTATTAAGCACCTTTTATGAGCCAGATGTTTTACATGACCTCTCACTTTTAATCATCAGACTATCCCTTTATTTTATTTTTTTTTAAACAAGAACTGGGGTACAGGCCAGATTTGTGGAAGGGTGAGAGGATTCACCAGAGACAGAGCAGGGAACAGAACAGGCACACTGACTGAAATACACTGCTGAGGGGAGCAGCAGGTGAGACAGGAGAGGTCTGCTGTGCCATGTGGGTTGCCCCGGGGCCGGCGGGGATCAAACCGGCACTGCAGAGGCTGTGGACAGCTTCACAACACTGTGCTCAACTGCATGTGCCACCAGGGAGGCCCCAGACTCTCCCTTTAAAAGAAGTAGATAGTACTGTTCCCTACTTAGCAGATGAAAGTCTGATGAAAGTGCGACAAGCCCCAAGACTGAAAGACTAGCTTGCTTGGTCAATAAATGGCAAAGTCAGGACTGAAATCCAGGTCTTTCCTGTCTAAAACCTGAGCCCTTTCCACTACCTTCACCCTAAAGTGTTTTAGTATCACCTCTCTGGCTTACCCTCTTTAAAGAGAACCCTAGACATGTGTATTAATGTCACTTCATCTTACAGATGCACATTCTACTTACAGATGCACTCTTAGCCAAAGACATCACTATACCCTTCCAGTCTTCAGAGAACTAAAGAAAGTCTAGATCCAACCTATATGGAGAAATTTGTCCTGAGATGACTACAAGGAAGCAGTCTCAAAATAGTTTTAAGACAAGCTATGTTAACTTGTCTCTTGTCATTCGTTGGTACTTTTCCCATTTAATTTTAGTACGCCTGCAATTTTGTCTACGGCTCAGAATTGTGAAGAAGTGGGTAATTTTGCCATGCTTGTTTTGGCTCCAGAGATGAAAAGAAGCAACTGCCAGCACTTATCTTTGTTTTAGGGGACAGAAATTGCACAGGCATATGAAATGCTTTTCTTTTAAATTGCATTTAACCTCTTTCAGAGCATTTTCACAAACAATATCTCATTTGATTTTCCCAACCTTTTGTGAAGTAGTTGAGGTATTTTTAACTCCATTTTACAGATGAGACTCAGAGGTTGTATGACTTGTTCTAAATTAGTGTCTAGTAAGGTGGTAAAGTCAAGAGTAGAACCCACATATTTTGACTATGACCTGGATCAGGGGTTCTAGGGCTCTTCCCATCATCTGTGGCTTCTTGTAGCTGATTATTCCACCCTCCTCACCCAACAGACCTTGCACCAAGCAGAAAAACTGACTGGTTTGTGCTTCCTTTTCCCTGTGCTCTTCTGTCTGCCACTGGTTAAGCTACTACTGAGCTTGGTGAAAGCCAAATGCCAGGCTTGAGAAAGTAAGTAGGGGACCACAATTAGCTTCTGCAGCATTGAGAAAATATCAAGAAGGGCGATAAATATTTAGTGTGAAGAAGAGAAATAAGTTACTTACTTTGGGGTTTTATAGTTGAAAGTGAGGTAGGCCCTATGGCATTGTAAACATAGGAGGGAAGCCAAGGAGAACGGTTTTGTGACCTCCAAGGTAACAGAGACAGACAAAAGGATAGTGCCAGTGTTTTTTTTTTTTAAAAATAAGTAAAAACATTGCTTCCCTTGTGGTGCAATGGGTTAAGTCTCAGCACTATGAAGCTATCCACAGCCACTGCAGCATGAGTTTGATCCCCGGCCAGGGAACTAACCCACTTGGCGCACAGACCTCTCTTGTCTTGCCCACTGCTCCCCTCAGCAGTGTATTTCAGTAGATCTGCCTGTTCTGCTCCCCACTCTGTCTCTGGTGAATACTCTCACCCCCAGCCCCGTCTCTTACCTACACACCAGTTCTTGTATGCATAAATAAAATAAATCTTTAAAAAAAGATAACAGATTTATTGACATTTTTTCCAAAGCATATCTATGAAATATTATACTTACTGTGTACTAGAGTGTGGGTGCCCGTTAATGTATGAACAAAGAGGTGACTGTCACATCTGTTGTCAGAAAGGCCTTTAGATGAATCTGGAGCAGGAAATGAGTTCCCAAGCAAGTCACGATGCCACCTTGACAGGCAGCTGTCAATCTGCTACTAGATCAGCAGGAAATGGGGCCACGAGCCCCAGACCTAGCCAGAACTCAGAGGGTGCCCAGTAACTTTTTAATGCAGGGGGCCAATAACACGTAATATTAACTTGATATTATATTAGAGTAGAGGTTATTTGAATTGAAATTTCACCAGCCTGCCGACTGGCTACCTGATTGTAGATAGTTTTATCCAAGTGACCTCTTTATAAATTTCTTTATGAAGTCTCAGTTCCTTAAAAAATATTTTTTGGGGGCCTCCCCTGGTGGCGCAGCGGTTGAGCGCTGGACTGCAAAGCTGCCCCGCAGCCTCTGCAGCGCCGGTTTGATCCCCGGCCACCGGCGAGGGTCCCACATGGCGCGCAGACCTCTCCTGTCACGCCCGCTGCTCCCCTCAGCAGTGTATTTCGTTGGTCTGTCTGTTCTGTTCCCCCCTCTGGCTCTGGTGAATTCTCTCACCTTCCTGCGCTTCTGACTGTACCCAGTGCTTGTATAAATAAATAAATAAATCTTTAAAAATATATATATATTTGAAGATAATAATATAGGTACTTACTTAAAAAACATGTATACACATATACCCTCAAATACATACACTCATGTATGTATGGAATTGTTGCTTTTTGAATTATCTGCTTAGATTTCTATTTTAAAATGGTTTACTGATTATAAAACATTGGTTTATTAATTTATATAACTTGATTATATTAACCTTATCACTAAAGAAAATTACTAAAGGAAAATACTGGTCTTCTCTAACCCTTCAGCTTCTATAGTTCCCCTTTTTCCCCTCTTTCTGTTGGTAAGGATGTCTTTAACAGTAATACCATATTTTATTCTTTCATGGTTTTTGTTTTTTTAAATCAATTTGTTTCTACAGCTTTTACTATTGTAACAACTCTCCCATTTTAGTTCTTAGCATATCAACTGCATGGGTATTCATTTGTCTCTCAAAAAAAAAAAAATGAATTTCCTCCCTCTGGTATTCAACCTTTTTTTTGGAGGGGGGGGTGCTCATTTCTTAAACTAAGTATCTTTATTTTGAGGTGCTCATAATCACCACAAAACGATGTTTATTGCACTAAGTGCCTGGGCGGGGAAGACACAGAATAGACTACAGAACATGTAGATTTGCCCCAGATCTCTTCCTGTTGGTTAACTGGTGCTCAGGTATTATGTATTTTGTCTTCCTTTGCATTATATTTTTTGCTTTCTATCTTTGGAAACTATATATACATCTTGAGTAGAAGAGCTGGGACACTACATTTTTCTTCTCTCTTGCATATACTTGTTTTTTAAACTTTTCTCCCCCCACATTTTTATCATACTTCTCTTCATGCATTGACCTATACTTGTTCTCTAGGCTAGTATTTTAGAGAATTACTTGTTTTTAATTTACCTTCTTGAGTTGCTTCATTTATTTTCCTCTTTTGGCACTAAAGCTCTACTAGGAAATACTCCCCTTAACTGACTTCTATCTTTGATTGCAACTTTCAGTAATAATTTATCTTTTTCCTTGACTTACTCTTTTTTCTCTCTTCCCCCAAGTTATTCTATTATTTTTTTTTTCTTCTTGAATCCTTTTCTCTTACTTAGTGTGCTTAATGTGAGAATCTGGAATGGTATCTTTCAACATGGACAGAAAGAAAATAGAAGTCACCCAGAATTTGAAACTCATAGAAGCTTTGTTAGGATGGAACCAAATACCTTGAATATTAGATAAATAGGTCCCCCCAGGGAAGTCTTTTCCTTCCAAAATGTACCCACCAAGTAGTTAATTTTTTAATAAGTTCAGAGAATATGACTTCATTGACAACAGATGAGTGGGGGACCAGCTAATGATCTCCATTCACAAATTCTGGATGCCAAACACTGTGAAGCCAGGCATATCCTTTCTCCAGGATGATCACTATTCTTTTTTCTTTTTTTAAAGATTTATTTACTTATGCATACAAGAGCTGGGATGTAGGCTAGAGGTGCAGGGGGTGAGAGGATTCACTAGAGACAGAGTGGGGAACAGAACAGGTGGATTGACTGAAATACACTGCTGAGGGGCGCAGTGGCCGAGACAGGAGAGGTCTGCTGTGCCATGTGGGTTAGCTTCTTAGCCAGGGATTGAACCCCTGCTGCAGTGGCTGCAGATTGCTTCATAGTGCTGAGTGAGATTTAACCCCTTGCACTACCAGAGAGGCCTCAGGATGATCACTCTTAAAACCTAATGCCACTTAGTCTCCCCTCACTTATTAGTTATCTTTTTTATTCCTCCCCCCTCCCCCCCCCCATCTACTGTGGAAATGGATTATCATGTTAGGTACTCCACAAATAAAAGAGAGCTTTGGTTTCTGGAGAGAATTATCTCTCTCTACTTCTGGCTTTTCCCTTTGTGCTCATCTCAGACACTTTAGTATCTCACAAAATGCCTCAGGGCTATGATCACATGATTGTGTGGAAGGGGAATTTATGCATACAGTGACAGCTGCTTCCCAAATAGCTCATCATAACATGTGTCTCTCTATCCATCACCAAGATTTTAGTTCAGACTAGAGTGATTTTTCTCTAATCTTTCTAATTAATGTTTAAAGGAAGCTCTGGGAGACCTGTAAGATCAAAGCCCTAATATGGTTTGTTTTGACTTCATTATAAAGTATTCGTCAAAAGATTAAATGAATCTTTAAATCCTATATTACAAAATACTAAGTTACAACCATATTTTTTGGTACCATATCCTTTTCTCTAATTTTGTGATTGTGCATTCATTGTAGAAAAGTATAAAGGAAATCATAATCACCCATAATCTCTCTATTCAGAAGTAGCTGCTGCTGTTACTGTTCTGGTATTTTTCTTCCAGTTTCTTTTAGTGCATATTTTAATGTGGTTGAGGTCAAACTGTATGAACTATTTTGTATCCTATCTTATTTTCACTTCATGACCATGTGATATTTTAAACTGGAATGCAATAGTTTTTTGTTGCTTTTGGTCCAATATCACAATAAAAATCTTGGAACATTTAGTTTTGTTATACAGTATACCCCCTTATCCATAAGGATATATGTTCCAAGACCCTTGATGTTTGAAACTGTGGATGGTATATTAAGTATACTATGTTTTTTTTCATATACATACATACCTATGATAAAGTTTCATTTATAAATTAAGTATAGCAAGAGACTATGAACAATAACCATAAAATAAAATAATTATGATAATTTACTGTAATAAAATTATGTGAAAGTCATCAGTTGCTTTCCCAAAATTTCTGCCTTTGTGTCTCCTAAAATATCTTATAGGTATTATTTTCAGACTGCCATTGACTGAAAACACAGAAAGTGAAACTGAGGACAAGGAGGGGACTGCAGTATTGGCTTATTTGTTTTATAGATACATATCAAGCCCCTGATTTATTCCAGGCCCTGTGCCATATTTGGGGGAAATGCAAATTGAATCAGGAAGCAGGTACTCTCTGACTGGTCATTATATCCCAATGAAACTGCCTACCCTAGTCCATGAGAGAGGATCCTTTCCACTTCTTATAGTTCTAATTAGGAATTAAACACAATGACTGACTTCTCTGATGAAGCTCCCAGGCATTTTATTGGGCTAGTGGGAGACATGGAACATTGTGATACTTTTTGGCAATGGCAACATTCCTTGGAAATGTGCTACCCAGTCCCATCTGCACAGTATCTTTGTCTTTCCATGCTGTGACCCCCATCAGACTTTGTGAATTCAGTTTCATGCCAGGAATAACACTTAAGACTAACTGCATCTATCGCTCTCTTTCCTCTTCTCAGTGTCATCTGCAGTATCTCCATGATTAGTGATCTGTTGTGATCTTAATACCATCTTTAGAGAAACAAGGGCTGCTCATCTATAACCTTATTCCTTTAAAAGCTTTCTGTGTACATCAACAGTGTCTGATAAAAGTATCTACAGTATATGGAAATATTCTGTATCTGTACTCCCCAATAATATAGTAGCCACATGTGTATGCTGAGCTCTCGCAATACAGCTAATGTAACTAAGAAATTGAATTTTTAACTTTAGTTGACCCATGTCAGGAACCGCTATCACACTGGATAGTGCTCTAGATCATCACAGCTGGCTCCACCGGTTCCTATCATAGGGAAGACAGTTTGGAGTTTTTTGGTGCTTTGTTTTTACCATATTGGGCTGTGGTTTTAATCCCTGTATTTTGTCCTGCCAGCAATGTGGGTTGTGGGATGCAGAACTGTTTCTAAAAGGGTAGGGTCCTCCTGAAATGGAATGGGACTACTTAGTACTCCTTTGAGATCATATTCATAGATCTTCTGTGGAGGGGTGGGATAGCTCTTGGGAAAGTGCTTATTACAACCTCCAGGCTTTCTGGAAGTTGTAGACAGAATTGATATGATAATTCATTTTCTAAGTAATAAGAGGGGCTTTTCAGGAGAGAGAGAGTTCTAATTTATGAAAAAACAAGTCGGGAGATTTTTTTTCCTTTTCTCAAATACATCAGTCATTACCCTTTTTATATTCTTGTGTCATACTCTTGCAACTCTGGCATCTGAAATGCTTGCTGCAAAATGCCTCTGAGTCATTGCCATTGATTTATTTATTTTTTTCTCTTTCAATCAGACATTACTGTGGCATAATCTCTTTTTAGAAGCTTGATGAATTCTCATTGGATCTTTTGACTATGTTCTGCTTTTTAAATGATTGGGTGATTTGTCTTTTTTTTTTTTTTTTCCCTATCAGCAGTTTCATGGGATGCAACAGATAGGCCAATGCATTAGGAATCCTGTTTTGTCTTTTCCTCCTTTGGTGACAATGCCTTTCTTCCTTGTTAAATTTTAAGTCTTCAGTTTCTTTGTTCTCTTCATGCTTTGCCTAATGTCTGGTTCTGGGCAACCTAGCTTCTGCCAGCCTTTGTTCCTCTCAAGATTTTCCTCCCAGGTACTTCCTGTGTGAGTTGTGAGTGTGCACTCAGACTGATTTATGTTTAACCCGCTGTTCTTCTCAGCTAGGGATGCAAGAAGTTATAGCCTTTACTGGGAAACCAGGTTCCTTTCCATTGTCTTCACAGTAAGCCCACCAAGTGAAATCTTACCTCTAAAGACTTTTACTAACACGTTTAGGAACCTCTGAAGCCTTTTGATAAGAACCTTTGTAGTTTTACGGCAACTGGGAGACTACACATGCACTGCTTTCACTGTGAACTGAATTTGCTGCACATTTGGGGAAGCCACATGGGGAAACTGACTGTGTTTTCTGCCTTCTGTTGACAGAATGGTACACGAAACTTCCAGGACTTTGACTGTCAGGTAAGGACTGTACAAGCACCAAGGAGGGCTGTGTACAGAAACTCGGCAGTGCTTTCTTCCCTCCCTGTGTTGATGGTCTTTGTAGACATGGATCTCTTTTCATAGCTAACCATGGTTCCTTCATGTTCTCTGGTCATTGGATCAAGTTTTTTAAAAATGATTTGCTGTCATGTTCATAAATTGCCTGCCAGGTGCCTGTTTTATGATTATAGGTTATGGGATTGAGCTGTCTCTTTGTGATTAATATCTCCTGTCCTAAAATAATATTGGAAACCCCAGTCAGAGATATCAAATGGAAGGTCGACACCTCAATACAGAGAAGTGGAGAAGGGGCAGTTTGGAGAGGGGACTTATTCACAGCAAAATCTTCTAAAAGAAATGAACAAATTAAATGTTATTATTACAAAATGCAGGTTTCAGTTGGCTTTGTATTTGGAAATGCAAGATTCAACCTGACTCATTATCATTTACTTAAGTGATATGTGTTCTTCCTTGTCTGTTTTTACCTGTGGCTCTATTGCCAATTTGAAGATCAGTGAAATGAACCAACAACTTTCCATGTACCTGCTTTATCTATAGACTGTTCCCGAAAAAAGTGGGAAGAAGGCATGTGTGCATGGAAATGGGAACCTTATAAGACCTTATAGACAGCATGACTCCTCCTTTTGGGACTGATGTCATGGCAGTAGCTGGCAGAAACCATGAGAAGCAGACACAGAGGGAATTAGGCAGGAAAGGAGGATTCTGGGAAGCCAGATTTCTTGCTTCCCAGGATTCAACCACCCTATACAGTTATTTTCAGTTATGTATTTTGTATTGAGTGTATTGGAATCTCCAGAGCATTAGCATTCAAAGGAAGAACTGATAATCTATCTCCTAGTCAAACCAGTCATATCAATCATTTGTTAGGTACCTAAAATAGCTACTAAACATGCTTCATCTCCAGTTCTTGGAGCAGTACCACAATGTGATTTTTATTATCCCTGTTTTACAGATGAGGAAATGGAGAATCAGGTTTCATAATTTACCAGAGTATAAAATTAGTGTTGAAAAACCCCATCGTCCCTGAATTTGTTGCCTATCCTTTTCCCACCTGGAAACTTGCAGAGCTGAGATGTTGTGAAGAGTTGTAGTTAAAGCTGGGGTTCCTTGGCAGAACAGATGAGACTCACTTTGGAAGGGATAGGCTCATAATGCTGTTACAGATTTCCAAGTCCCAATGCCAAATGTCACTTGTTGTTACTGTTTGGTACTTTATGTAGATAACATAATCAACGTGCTATTTGAGAATCATTTGCTGTCAGTTCTTTATTTAAAAAAAAGCGGTTATATTATTTTTTGATAGATGGTAGCAGTCAAGTCTGGATTTAATTGTTCTGAATTTGATTTCCCTTTAGTTGTGGTTTGGATCCTCAGTTGAATCAGTTGGACTTAACAGTTGTTAATATTTGATAAAATTGGGCCTCCCCGGTGGCGCAGCGGTTGAGCGCTGGGTTGCGAAGCTGCCCGTGGCCTCTGTGGCGCCGGTTCGATCCCCAGCTGCTCCCCGGCCACCGGAGGAGGGTCCCACATGGCGCGCAGACCTCTCCTGCCGCGCGCTGCTCCCCTCAGCAGTGTACTTCGGTCCTTCTGCCTGCTCTGCTCCCCGCTCTGGCTCTGGTGAATTCTCTCACCCTCCCGTGCTTCTGACTGTACCCAGTGCTTGTATAAATAAATAAATAAATCTTTAAAAAAAAAAAAATATTTGATAAAATTTACCTAGGAGATGATATGAGAGAGGGTAACAGCAAAATTCAAGGTAAGGAATTCCAAAAGCGATGTGTGTGTGTGTATGTATACATATACATATGCATGTATATGTGTACACTCCCACCTGAAAATATGGAAGCATTTATTTTCATCAACTTGACTGTCCCCTTCCCAAAAAAGAAAATTGAAATATAAAAAATTACATGTTTATTACAAAATAGATAAGAAAAAAGCAAATAAATAAAAATCACCTGTTGTATCACCAGTGTTAACATTTTGATGTATATCCTTGCGTATTTTTCTCACTCATAAATATACTTAGATATAAATGAAATTGAGTTTTAGTAATATAACTATGAATCACTTTTTAATATTCAGGCTTTTAAAAAATAGCAAATATCCTTGCTATTTTAATGAAGCTTTGATATAGTAACAAGTTATGGCCTTAGGAAATACAACTTTTAGTTCAGTTCTGATACAAATTGAATGATGGCTAGTGTTTGTCACTGTCCACATGTCTGTCACTGGTTTGAATGTATAGGTTTTTTGTGTTGTAAAGAGGAAAAAACCATAGGCGCTGCTTCTCTCCCTTTAGCTCTCTTGAATACTCTACTGCCATTCTCATCTGTCTGTTATAGGCTTATGTGATGTTATGGAGGCTAGGGGTAGAGTGACAAGCTAGTAGAAGGCCTAGGAAGTAATAATTGTGATATGAGAAATCTAGAATGTTCTGGTTTGCCTGAAGTCTTCCTGGAAACCAGTAGGCATTCTAATGAGACAAACCAGAATAAATCTAAAGCTGACATTGTCGCTAAATGGAAAGTCATTCAGTCCTGGCATTGGTGATGTACCTGGGGTTAACTGAAGCCATTTTATCTGGACTTTCTTCTGATTTCTGCCTTATCTTAGAAAAATCTTTAAGGAATCCTTGATGATATCCCCAGGATATCATCTTGGCGTCATCAACCAAACATGCAATTTCACTCTGAACTGCCTTTCTCCTTCATTTCTTTATTAACTACATGCTTTTTTTTTTTTTCAATAATTGAAAGTGTAATTTAAAAGTATAGCATTTCTCTTTGTTCTTTGTTCTAAGTGACATCACTGCTATATAGTTCTTCTGAGGCTAGCAGCAGTTATATTTGTATAAAAGAGTAATGAAGGAAGGGGTGATTAGAGGTGACATGCTTAGAATTGATGAGAAGGAGAAAAGAGCCTACTGCCAGATGAAACAATGAATTAGTAGCCTATGTCCACTTATCTACTTCAGTGCTGCTTAATTCTCCTCTCCTTGTAAGACCTTTTAAAAGTTTGGATTTAGAGCTGAGACTGATGCTATAATTTCCTTTTATGTGTGATATCTTGCTTTAAAAAAATATTAGCACTTGTATATAATCAGAAACAAATTTAGAAAATTTAAGAAAGATAAGAATAAAAGTTACCTGTAATTCTTCTGTCTAGAGATAACCATATGTTACTTCTTTCCAGTTTTTACTTTTATATTCTGGTTATCAAAAGAGCACATGCTCACAGTTGAATATTTGGAAAAACACAAAGAATTGCGTTGTAACTAGGAAAAAGTTCATAATTATATAAATTGGGACATCATGTTAATATATTGTGTTGAGTACATGTGTGTATATATGTATAATTTTTATAAAATAATAATTTTTAAATTTATATGGTTGTGCTGGCTGTATAATTTTGTATTGCTTTTTCTGACTTGGTACTAGAACACAACCTCATGACTTAACTATTCCATTACTTTTGGAAATTAGATTGCTTGTTGGTGGCCTGCCTGGTGGCGCAGGGGTTAAAGTCTTAGTGCTATCAAGCTCTCGCCAGCCACTGGGGCATGAATTCTATTAGATCCCCAGCCAGGGAGCTAACCCACATGTGCAGCAGACCTTTCCAGTCTCACCCGCTGCTCCCCTCAGCAATGTATTTCAGTAGATCTGCCTGTTCTGCTCCCCACTCTGTGTCTGGTGAATCCTGTCAACACCCCCCACCCCGAACCTCTGGCCTATACCCCAGTTCTTGCGTGAGTAAATAAAAACAAAAATTTAAAAATTAGATTGATTGTAATATGTTCATTTCACTAAATATTTTCATGCATAAATTTTACGCACACTTTGGGTAGATTTTTGAAATGAGCATCTTGAAATGAGTCTTGTCATATCTTATCAAATTGCCTTCCACTTCCACCAGAGGAGTACTCAGTAAATATCAATGGAGAGTGAAAAGCTTGTGTCTGTCAGGATATATCATTGCTGTAGAAGATGCAGATAATAGAGTGAACTCACAAGAATGGAATTCTTGCTCCTTGGATAATCCAGGCATGGCCAAGTGCTGAGTAATTTCATGCTTACTGTTTAATTTTAGTAGCTCTTTGTAGGACTGATTTATGGAAGGCTAGTTTTTAGCACCAACTTTAAACAACTTTAAACTTCTGTTTTTAAACAACTTTAAACTTCTGCATATTTCTTGGTAAATGGTTATCATTACAAAATAAGAATTAAGTGAAATAAATATCCTGAAAATTCCTTCTCCAGAAAAGAGGTGTTTGGAAGACCTGGGTTCAGTCACTTGCCATAGTCCGTGTTAGAGAGCTTGAATCAGTCCATGCTCCTCCCCTGGCCTTGAAGCCTTCCCACATGTGGCCCCCAGCTTCCTTTCAACCTCATGCCCCACTTATGCCCCACTTCTTCCCTTTGTATACTTCCCAGTCCATAGGAAAACTGGAATTACTGCTGACCTACCCCTCTTCAGCTCTGCGCTTTTCCTTAGGCATAGCCTTTGTTTCCAGTTGCTCCCCTTGAGATGCCCCCCTTTTTGGTGGGGTGGGGAGGGTGGGGAACTTCATTTTATTAAGTGTTGAGAATATAGTACTTTTTCTCATTCAGGGAAAAAAGGAATCTTATAGGAAAAACTAAGATCCTCTCACTGCCCCCCATCTCAGTTTCCCTTCCCCTGTCACTAGAGTGTTTATTTCTCTTACAAGCTCTGTAACGTGGTGGGCATGATGACTGCCTTCTGCCCAAAATTCACATCCTTCCAATATGTAATAGTAGCCTCACTTTTAAGAGAAGATCTTTGCCTGTAAATCTAAGAAAGGAAAAGACCAGGGAACTATTCTTGTTGGCTAAGCCTGGGTCGCATGTGTGGATGTGGGTCACGTGCATATCTCTGAACCACTCATGTGAGCAGAGCAGACCCCTTCCTACGTGGCCTCTCCCAGAGTGTCCACATTCTCAGAAGGTATTCTGAGCTGTTGTGTAGGGGGTAATCATTCATTCATTTTTCCCTCCTCGTTAACCAAGACTATGTGAAGAAGATATTGGAGTTATTTTATATAGACAGATTACTGGGAAAGAGCTATGACCAAAGCCTCATATATATGCTCTACCTTGAGCTGTGTTTGAGCACAACCTCTCATTGTGTAGTCACACCATCTATAGAATGCTGGGGTGACGGGCGAGGTAGTTGGAGAAATAGCCTGTATAGCTGAAAGGTGACAGTAGCATCACTCCCTGTAGTGACCTGAACGTGAATCAGCTCCATAGACAGGGTCTGTTCACTCTTATCTCCAGATGGAGATGTGTTCAAACTATTCACACACAGGGTCACCAAGGAAGTATTTCCAAGTCCATACAGAGGTGTCTTCTTTCTTTTGCATATTTTTTCATTCTACTAAGCACATTTACATTCACACACTTTGAAAATGAAGATAAAACTATGAGACACTGACAACCAAGGGTTGTTCCAAATAGGGCAACAGTTAAATAGAATAGACTCTTGGCCTTTTGACACTTTAGTGGTCACATAATATGAGGGCATATTATGGGGAGGTAGGGGCTGAGATCTTTTTAAAATGTTGAAATTTTGTAGAGCACTAGTGTTAACTATGACTTTCATCCAGACTATGAAATAATGACAAAGTTTAGTAAATCCTCTCTTAAGGTTGTCAGTAAGTTCATGGAAATTGCCACTTTAAGCAAAATGATATATAATGAAACCCCAAGAAAACCGATGAATACATGGGGAGAACATGCAAACTCCACACAGACAGTTGTCCCAGTGTGGAATCAATTTTTCTTTTCAACATAAACAAATAATATTGACTAAAACAACATTAGTTAAGCACCTGCTATAATTACTTGGCCCTGTTCCCTCATCTACTTCCAATTTGTTCTTTTATATCCTATCTTTAATAACTCCCTTTTCTTCATCATTCTCCTGACAGCTCACTGTCCTCCAATCACACATAATATCATCTATTTCCTGGCCTTGGGAGGGCCTGCTAACCCTAGAACCAAGGTATAAACTGGTTTTACCCTTAGTTCTTGGTAGCACAGTTAGGGCAAAGCTGGAATGTCTAAGCAAGAGCCTACTGAAGGTTTGAGTAGACCAAAAAAAAAAAAAAAAAAAGACTCCCAGCAAGTTGATTGTCAAGGTGACAATTTTTTGCACACTCTTCAGTTTTGATTCTCCTGTAGTATCACCCATCTGGCAGGGACAGGCTTCTCCTCTTCCTCTTAGTTATTTCTTTCACTCAAGCAATAAAATGAGATCAAAACCTCCTGCAATTCTCTTTCTGAACCTTTCACCCCTCCCAGAAGGAAACAAAATCCTAAAGTTTAGTGTACAGCCCTTCTCTTTCAAGTTTTTACATTTTAAATATATGTATGTAAACATATAATCTATATAGTGTTGCTTTTTTTAAAAAAAATCTATATAAGTGGTATATTTAAATATATCCTTCTGTGTTTCCTCTCAGTATTTTCAAGATTTTCATTATCAATGCTTCTATTTCTAGTTCATTCAGTATTATTTACTTCATTACGTAATATATCAATTTATCAACTTTCCCAATGAGAAATAGACTATTTCCAAGTCTTTAGATATTACAAATAAGGCTGCATTGTCTGTCTCTGTGCTTTTTGTGTATCTGCCAATGTTTGAGATTTTCTTTAGATTATACCTAAAAGTAAAAGTGCTGTAGACACCTCTTAACTTTACTAGAAATTATCAAATTGTTGTCCAGAATTGGTCCCAGTTTACACGCTTGCCAACAGTGTTATGAGAGTTATTTCTCTATATCTTGACTAATACTTGGTATTATCTGACTTTAAAAATTTTGTTATTCTGGGGACTCCCTGGTGGTGCAGCAGGTTGAGCGCAGTGCTGTGGAGCTGTGCACAGCCTCTGCAGCGCGGGTTCGATTCCCAGCCGGTCAGGGAGATTCCCACATGGTGCAGCAGACTCTCCTGTCTCACCCACTACTCCCCTCAGCAGTGTATTTCAGTCCGTCTGCCTGTTCTGCTCCCTGCTCTGTCTCTGGTGAATCCTCTCACCCTCCCGTGCTTCTGACCTGTACTCCAGTTCTTGTATAAAAATAAATAAATCTTTAAAAAAAAATTTTTTTTTTGTGATTCTAGTGTTTGTGAAATTGCATCTCATTGAATTTAATTTGTACTTGCCTGACTACTAATGTCATCCTCCTCAATTTTCTATAACAGCATCCTATTCATTTCTTTCATAGCACTTACCACAAGCTCTTATTATGGGCTGGTTGATTTGTGTTTATTGTCTGCTTCCCTGTCTCTAGACACATCTCTGTAAAAGTAGTGTCTCATTTCTCTTGTTCATTGTGTTCTCCCCAGGGTCTGGTAGTAGGGATTCAATAAATTGTTTAATGAATGAACCTGGTGGTAAAGGGGTTCTTCAGTAAGTCTGACATGACTACAAGAGAAATGTGCACAGAAATTTATTTCTTTGTATTCCTCCCATTCAAACCCTATACTTTATTTCATGGCCAGTTCACCGAGCCTGCTTCTCTCCTTCATTTATTTCTTCCCTTTTTTTGAACATTTGAATTGACTTGGATAAGACATAATGGAGAAATAAGATTTAATAAAGAATAGCAGAAATAATGAGTCATTCACAATTTGATTTATTGACACTATCTGGCCCAACCTGGGGCCTATGTTTTGAGGTACACTGTTGTTCAGCTAATTTAACGTTGTACTATGCCCCACACCCGAAAAGAAATGAAAGCTCTGATGAGGTTCATCATCAATAGCACATTAAATTGGAATGGGAGCCCTTGCCTTTGTTGGGATTTTTATTGACAGTTATTCTTGCCCTGTCTACTATAAGATTTTCTGAGATTGGTGCAGATTTCATCAGCAAAAATTGACTAGCATGCTAATTTTTTATTTTTGAAAAATAGAGACACTGAAGAGGACTAGGATAAATCTTAGTTAACTTTACTACAGTCCCTTTCTTTAACATCCAACCACTTTTAGTGCTGGTCTCAGCAGCTTCAATTGCATCTTGTTCCAGTTTTATTCAACACCTGGATTCTGCTCTGACTACATTCTAAACTTTCCTCGGGTCTTGGTTTGAGGTACAGGGAGCAAGCCCCCAAGCTAAATTAAACCAGAGTAATGCAGGGATGTCTTAGAACTTATAAGCATACACAGCTCAAATCAGGAATCTACTATGAATTCCTAAGTTTACTTCTGTTTTCAAGACAGGAACTGAGCTGAGGATGGAATCTCTTAATCATAATGCAGGGAAGGATGCTGACCCAGCACAGACCAGATGCCACCTAATTCCAGTAAGCTGTGGCCATTTGGTTACTTTCTACAAACCTGACAGCCATGAGCCTTTTCTGTGATCTAGGACAGCTCCCAGGAAAGGGGAGAGATTTTAGGTAGACACACCCGTTTCCTAAACATGCATTTTGAGACTTTGAAACCTCTGGTTATTACCTAGCAGCTTTTTCATGTCTTCTGCTTCCTTAACTTTTCTTCCACCAATTCTTACCTAACTCCTTACCCAATTTGCTGATCTCCTCTGCATAGCCAGTGCTTAACAGATCTTTAACTCCCCTCCCTTAAAACAGTGACCTTTGTGGATGAGAAGGTATATATTTCATTCATTTGTTTATTTGGAAGGAATAAGGAAGTGGAAATATTCTGTGTAACACCTCTCTGGTATGCTTGTAGATCAGTGATGTGTCCTTGCCCCAAGTGGAGAGAGTGAATCAGGTATTGTGAAACTTCAGCAACCCAGGGAATCCATTCTGCCTTTGTTGAGACTTTACATTCTCTTCTTACAGGAACATGACATAGAAACAACTCATGGTGTGGTCCACGTCACGATAAGAGGCCTTCCGAAGGGAAACAGACCAGTTATTCTTACATACCATGACATTGGCCTCAATCGTATGTATTTAATTTTATACCTTCCCTTTTTAGCTTAATACTTAATATTTGTATATTAGAAAAGAAACCCTAGGGTTCCAATAGACCATAGGTTTTCTCCTCTTTGCCCTAATCGTCCCTTCTCATTGCTACATATGTTAATGGCAGGGCTGAAGTTCCTGAGAAGTGTTTTGGGAGATCCTAGAATTATATCTCACCTTTGTAACATATCTGTTAAAGGATGAAGACTGTGTGATGAACTAGTTAAGAAAAAAGTACTGAAATCAACAAGGGTTTGTTTTTATTTTTTTTTAAGGCTATGCTGCTTAGGATTTTTCATATTTCAGGTTAGAATTTTGTTGTGAGTTCTTCAATGAATTAATAAAGTATCCTTGCCATGGCCTATCATCAGTAGCTTTCAGTGGATGTTTCCAGATGCTATTGTAAGATTCTGGCAGTGGCCACAGACACATGGAGTCTTCTGTATACATCTGTTTTTCCTTCCTTCCTCCCTCCCTCCTCCTCCTCCTTCTTTCTTTCTCTCTCCCCCCCCACTGCCCTTTCTGTCTCTCTCTCTCTCCTTCCTTCCCTTCCCCTCCCTTCCCCTTCCCTTCCCTTCTTCTCTAACTTTAAGAGGTGACTGCATTTGAGACTATAGTCTATAGCATGACGTGACTTAGCAGTTATATTAACAGGGTAGAAATTGAAGAACAGCCTCTCCATGCACCCTAGCACTTTGCCAAGAGACAGTCTTCTACATGGTGAATGTAAGCAGACCAAGATACTGTAGCCATGTTCTTGGGGTATAGTCAGTGTGTCTATGGCACATAGGGCGATGAGCTACATGAGAAATGACAGCGTTATTGGTATGAGATTATTTTTTGCATCACCAGTATTGGTTTCAACTTAATATAGACATTGCGTAGAATTGAGAATTAGTTGTGATTTTCAAATCATTGAGATGTCTGGTATTCAGCCTTCAGGGCAACTTGAATTAGACTGTTCGGGTACATCACTTTAGTGGAACAGTGATCAAAAGAGAGTAAAAGAGGAAGTGAGATGGAATTGACTGAACAGAGGAGAGATGAAGAGTCTATGACTTATGAGTATTTTCACTCTTGCAGATAAATCCTGTTTCAATGCATTCTTTAACTTTGAGGATATGCAAGAGATTACCCAGCACTTTGCTGTCTGTCATGTGGATGCCCCAGGCCAACAGGAAGGTGCACCCTCATTCCCAACAGGGTAAGGCCACAATTAAGATCTTCTGGGCGGCATGCACTCAGAAAAGCAAATGTCTGAGCTTCTGTGGGATAAGTAACATTCACTTCCCTTCCCATACTGGTTGGTTCTAGCACAGCAGATAGATTATACATAACCACCCATCCTCATATTTTCTCTCCTGGCTCTGAGGGGACTGTTCTGTACAACCTGTTGAAGGAAACTGCATGTTTTCCCACCTCCAGGGATAAATAGGAACCTGCCTCCCTTTAATCACAAGGCATGAGTGTCTGGAATGGCCACTTATCACTTTTATCTGTCCTCATCCTCATCTATTTAGGATTTGTCATTTTTGTGTTCCTTCCTGAAACTCAGCTATCTAGGCCCAAACTCAGATCAGATCCCTCTGGGCTGCTGGTTGTACCTTACCTCCCAATCTGGTGACAAGAATTTGAATATCAGTGTAACCATTTATTCTAAGAAGTGTTCTCTCAGTTAGAGCTGTACTTGAAGCTCTCAATCTCTGCAAAGCAGGCATAGAATGTAACTACGGACTCCCCAACTCTTCCTTAATTATTGAGCGGAGTTTGGAGGAGGAGAGAAATCACAAACTGTGGGATGGTAGTTCTTCCCTTCCCTCTTACTCATCTTCAGAGCTGCCTTTGTGACTGACTGCTGTGAAATAGACCATTGCAGAAGAATGCTAGTTAACACTTGTACACTACTAAAACAATATTCCTGGCACTACTTTACTTTAAAAACTAAATTTAATCCTCACAACCCTATAGAATAGGTTTGCTATTTTTCCCATTTTACAAGTGAGGAAACTGAGGCTCGGAGATATTAAGTAATTTGGCCAAGATTAGTTATATAGCAATTAAGTAGCAGAGCTGGGATTTTTAATCCCAGCAGTTTGACTCAAGAACCCATGTTATTGACTATGTCTAAGCTGTTTCTCAAATGTCAGTTGGCCAGTGACTAGTTTATACCCAACAAGATTTTTTTTCTACTTTCAATATTCATATACACACAAATATGTGCACAAATGACTCAAGAGAATTTCATTGTTTAAGGTGTTCCAGGCAGAGGCAGACTTCCCTGTCAGATGTAGCGCAGATCATGCCTTATATATAGGAGGCTGTCATAAGATCCCTTTCACCTTTGATTCTGTAACCATAATGGACGCGTGGTTTATATCATGAAGCAAATTCAAAAGCAAACAATAAAATAACCGTGTTATCCTGTGCCTCAACAGCATTCATAATGAGGAGCCCAGGATTTGTGACTTTGTGCCTAGACCTATAAAGCTTGGTTTATTTTTGCATATACCTGCCTAAATATAAGCAGCCAAACAAGAGCCACCTCCTGAGGTGACACTTACTGCTGGGAATTTTCTGAGCCTGAACCCTAAATTAAAGTGATTGTTAGGGAGCTGGAAATACTCTGAGAGAGCCTCATTACCAGTTCTTTCCAAATGGCTTCCTCTGGTCCTAGAGGCTGCTCTGTAGGATATAGAAACATGTAATTCTTTTACTTTCTTCTTAGCATGGTAGTCATAGAGTCACACACATACTGCAATTACTTCCAGGCAACAAATCACCTCCTTTGAGGCTTTGGTAAAGAGAATGCGTTTATCTAATAGCTCCCTACTTTTCTAGCTGTTCTAGTAGGAAATATGAATGCATTCTAATTCAGGAGATATCCCTCTGGATTTCAGGTACCAATACCCCACAATGGATGAGTTGGCTGAAATGCTACCGTCTGTTCTTACCCACTTAAGGTAGGTTTATTCTGCAATTCTTTTACGTGGCCTCTGTTGACTTTCTATTGTGTGTCTGATCTAGGGGGTATGATGGTGAGAAAAACAGTAGTTACTGCTTTCTAGGAGTTTACATCTTAGTGGGAGAATTAACAGGTACGCAAAGTTACAACTGAAGTGCCTAAGAAGAAGGGTGTTGTGATGGACAATAAAGGCAGTATCTACACAGCAGACAAAGCTAGGTAGGGAATGCCTCTCTAAGAAGGTGTCACCTAGGCTGGAACTGGCAAATGGAAGGGGGCTACTCAGATAAGAAGACTCCAGACAAAAGGAATAACATATCTAAAAGTCCTGGGCCAAATGAACAAGTGGGAGAAAGACATGGGGTGAAATTCAAGAAATAGACAAGAACCAGGTAACATAGGTCTAACAGATCAGGTAAGAATTTAAGATTGTATTCAAGATATAAAGGAAAAAATTTAAAGGATTTTAAGCAGGAAAGTGATATCCAACTTAATCTTTTCAAATCTGATCAAAGGATCACTATGTTATGTAAATTGCATGTCAGTGAAGCTATTTAAGTGTTTTTAAAAAAAAGTACTCTAGCTGTGAAGAAAATATATTGGATAGAAGTAAAAGAGGAAAGACAGAGAAGACGGTTAAACTACAACAGTCCAGACAAGAGATGATAGCTTGATACTGGATGCTATTGGGGGCAGAGGATGGAGGAGAGTAGATGGAAATATTTTGGAGGTGATTCTATATGACTTGCTAATGAGTTGGACAGGGAGTTTATAGGAGAGTGAGCTATTAATGATAACTCCCAGGTTTTAATCATATATAGGTAGTCATATTTTGTTCTATAGGTAGGAAACTGAGGCTCACAAAGTTAAAGTAACTTGACCAATTCTACATTTAGTAAGTATGAAAGCCAGAATTTGAATACAGTTGTGTTCTTTCTATTATGCCACTCTACCTCCAAATGAGTTAACCCTGTTAATGTTGCTATGTCCCTCTCACAGTCTGAAAAGCATCATTGGGGTTGGAGTTGGAGCCGGAGCTTATATCCTCAGCAGATTTGCAGTAAGTATGTGGAGGATTAGTCTTGACAACCTTGAGGCACCATCTGGTCATAGTACTTATTATGTAAGTGATGCAGTACTGTCTTGGGTCATATGTTAGTTTTTCTTATAAGAAATTGCTATTTACTTATACTATATCATTAACAAAAAAAAGAATGCATAAAGTTTGTCATAGGCATAAGAAAGGACTGCATGTAAATATAATTTTTTATACTTCTCTGTTAATCAGATTTTCCTAATAGCATAATCAATGAGGAGAAAGTAAGCTAGAGAGTTTACCAAGTTCACCAAGAAACTCAAAACTCATATTGATATTTATTTAAGAAACTTTTCAAATACCTCCTGGGTGATAGAACTGCCTTCCAGGGGTGGTATCACCTATTCATGTGGCTTCAGAGAAAGGAACTTCAGAAATCCCTACTGGGAACAAACAGCGAGTCTAAAACTTCATCAGCTTCTTAAGCCAATTGTACTTCCCCTGAAGGCAGACTCACCATGATTCAAAAAGCTGCAGAGATACAGAGACTTTTCTCTGCTGGTGAAATTAGAAAACTGTCTTTCCCCATACATCTTTGCAAGGCAAGATATTTTGATAGCAGTTTAAGAAACTGGTTTTCTAGATGCTAAGTCATATTTATAGAGCTATTTTTAAAAAATATCCCCCTTAGCACCTCTCTGAAGTCTTGCTTTCAAATCTGAAGCCTGCAGGCATAGTAAGAATTGATTAACCATGCTCTAGTTTTTTTAGATGAACCCTGTGAGTGGAATTTGCATGCTATTGTCTTTGTCTCATATTTCAGCTCAATCATCCAGAACTTGTGGAAGGCCTTGTGCTCATTAACGTTGACCCTTGTGCTAAAGGCTGGATTGACTGGGCAGCCTCCAAAGTAAGTACCACATGGTGTCCGTGGGCTCATCTTGTTTCTTCTCAAAATGACTTACGTGTTTTATTTATATTTTTTTCCTTTGTGGTATATACAGTTAAGAGCAAGAAATTAAGTATACAGCTTAATGAATCTTTACATATGAAATCACCACCCAATCAATTTACAGACTATTTCCAGCTCTAAGAATTCCCTTTGTGCCTTTTCCATAATTAATATTTCCTCTCCTTCCCAGAAATAACTGTCTTCTTTTCTCATAGATTGATTGGTTTTATCTATTTTTAAATGTCATATAACTGAAATAATAGAATGTTCTTTTGCATCTACCTTTTTTCAGTCAATATTGTCTGTCTCATTCATGTTGTAGCAATAGTCCTTTTAAATTGCTGTTTAGTAATCTATTGTGTGAATACATGAAATGAGTCATTTGTTATTTGGTTATTATGAATAAGGCTCCTATGCAGATTCTTTCCCATGCCTTTTCGCAGGCATCCACATTTGTTTGGATCTGTATACCTAGGAGCAGAGTCGCTGGTTCATAGGACAGCTGTATGTTTAGTGTTTCAAAGTGTTTGCCCAACTCACATACCAGCAGTGCATGGAAGTTCCATTTGTTCAACATCCTCACCAACATTTGATAGTCCTTTTATTTTTTATTGTTTTTTTAAAGATTTATTTTATTTATTTATGCATACAAGAGCTGGGGTACAGACCAGAGGTGCAAGGGGGTGGGGGTGAGAGGATTCACCAGAGACAGAGTGGGGAGCAGAACAAGCAGATTGACTGAAATATACTGCTAAGGGGAGCAGGGGGCAAGGTAGGAGAGGTCTGTTGTGCCATGTGGGTTAGCTCCCTGGCAAGGGGTTGAACTTGTGCTACAGTGGCTGCAGATAGCTTCATAGTGCTGAGACTTAACCCCTTGCGCCACCAGGGAAGGCCCCCTTTTAATTTTTGTAAAATTAAAAAGAGCAGTTTAATTTGTAATATTAGTTTGCTTTTGTATGGTACTCATCACCAAAATAGCCTTAATTATTAAATAGTTTTAATTGTACTATCTTTTTAATTTTAAGCTATGCTTATAGATAAACAAAACTGTGTTTTCCACTTGGGTTTCTCTAAGGGCCCTCAATGTAGAGTGCCTTTTCTAAAACTTACTGGCCATTTGATATCCTCTTGAGCAGTGACTACTCAAACCTTTTACCCCACCCTCCCTAATCACGTTACTGAGTTCTTTGCTGGGTACATGCAGATATCTTCTTCCAATCCATGGTTTGCATTTTTATTCTCTTAGTGAGTAAAATGAATGAATGAATCACTCTCTTCAAGGAAGACAAAGATGTGAATGAAATTTATTTTTATCTAAAAAATGAAGGAATTTGCTATCTAGATAGAATGGTATCTAAAATCTATTCAAAGAGATAGGAAACTATAAGGATCTGCTGGTAACTTCACAAATATAAATAATCCCAGCAACAATCTGAATGAAAGAGCAAACAAGAGGAAAAACATTTTATTATATCCCATTTGCACTGAACTCACCATACTAAAAAAAAGTTGACTCTTTTTAGGTTGGAAGGAAGCAATTTTGAAACATTTTCTTTGCTGAAATACAAGTGTTATTTTGTATAATCTGAAAATACAATTTTATATATAGCATTTTATATATAACATTTTTTAAAGATTTATTTATTTATGCATACAAGAGCTGGGGTACAGGCCAGAGATGCAGGGGGTGGGGATGAGAGGATTCACCAGAGACAGAGTGAGGAGCAGAACGGGCAGATTGACCAAAGTGCACTGCTGAGGGGAGCAGCGGGCAAGTCAGGAGAGGTCTGCTGTACCATATGGGTTTCTCTGTGGCTGGCTGGGGATCGACCTTGTGCTGCAGAGACTGCAGATTGCTTCATAGTATGGTGCTTAACCCCTTGCGCCACCAGGGAGGCCCTATTTTACATTTTATGTATAACATCAATGACATGAAATTTTTTAGAGAGAAAAATAAACCTCACTGTTTACTAAAAGATGCCTAATATGATTGTTTCATTTAGAAAATAAATACCAACTTAAAAACACTTTTAAGTTACCATACATGTTCATTCTAATACATCATTGGAGATAGTCTCTCCAACTTGTCGTGTATCAAGAATCTTTATTGATACTTCACCGTGATATCCAATAATTCAATATCTAAGGACTTATGTGAAGGATATGTACAACAAAGATTTAAAATAGAAGTACAGGACCTCCCCGGTGGCGCAGCGGTTGAGCGCTGGGTTGTGAAGCTGCCCGCAGCCTCTGCAGCCCCGGTTCGATCCCCGGCTGCTCCCGGCCACCGGAGGAGGGTCCCACATGGCGCGCAGACCTCTCCTGCTGCCCGCCGCTCCCCTCAGCAGTGTACTTCCGTCCCTCTGCCTGCTCTGCTTCCCACTCTTGCTCTGGTGAATTCTCTCACCCTCCTGTGCTTCTGACTGTACCCAGTGCTTGTATGTATGTATATATGTATGTATGTACAAATAAATAAATGAATGAATGAATAAATAAATAAATAAATGAATCTTTAAAGATAAAATAAAATAGAAGGACAGGGCCTCCCTGGTGATGCAGGGGGTTAAGACGCAACCTATGAAGCTTCTGCAGCCACTGCAGCACAAGTTCAATTCCTGGCCAGGGAGCTACCCACATGGCACAGCCGACCTCTCCTGACTCATCCACTTCTCCCCTCAGTAGTATATTTTAGTCAGTCTGCCTGTTCTGTTCCCTACTCTGTCTCCGGTGAATCTTCTCACCCCCACACCTCTGGCCTGTACCCCAGTTCTTGTGTGCATAAATAACTAAATCTTTATAAATAAATAAATAAACAAATAAATAAATAAAATAAAAATAGAAGGACGATAGTTTTGTTTTTGTTTTTAACTCTAACACCTCTGTAGTACTTACTATGTACCAGGCACTGTTCTTCAGTTCCATATAAATATTCTATATAAATATATATGTATAAACCTTTCATTCTCAGGACAATCCAGTGAAGTAATACTATTATTATCCCAGAGAAATGAAGTAATTTGCTTTAGGATCACACAGTGAGGCCTCCCCGGTGGCACAGCGGTTGAGCGCCTGGTTGCGAAGCTGCCTGCAGCCTCTGCAGTGCCGGTTCAATCCCTGGCTGCTCCCCGGCCACTGGAGGAGGGTCCCACATGGCGCGCAGACCTCTCCTGCCGCCCGCTGCTCCCCTCATCAGTGTACTTCGGTCCTTCTGCCTATTCTGCTCCCCGCTCTGGCTCTGGTGAATTCTGTCACCCTCCCGTGCTTCTGACTGTGCCCAGTGCTTGTATGAACAAATAAATAAATCTTTAAAAAAAAAAATTATTTAAAATTGAAAAAAAAAAAATCACACAATGAGAATATCAAGTCAAGATATTCATGAAAGCATTTATAAGGCAAAAGGATGGAAATGGCCTAGAGCTAAAATATGGAGTAACAAAATTGTGACACAACCATATAACCAAAAATTATGTTATTTGGTTATTTAAGGACATAAAGGAATTCTCGTGTTTAAAAATGACATAAAACTATATATGTCCCAATTTGATTAAATACATATATGCATAGGAAGAAAAATAATTTCCTATTCATAGTTATATCCTTGGCTGGTGGCATTACAGATTACTTTTTTCTTTTCCATATTCCCTGTTTTCCCAAATTTCTGTGATAAGCATGTATTGCTCTTATGATTATTTTCAAATATTAAAAAATTCCACCTACCAGCAGACCAGATTCTAAAAATGATATCCCTCCCTGCATTTAAGTTCTGGAGAAATGATGTGTACCCTAGCTTTGCATGAAATAATAACAGTGCTATTGCTGGATGCTATGGAAATTTTTCTTACAATCTGGTTTATTTAAAATTTGTTTAATTCCTACCTAGTATGTGAGTACAATGAAACTATACACTCTGAGTAACATGTATAATGACCTAATAAAATTCTTACAAAGCTTAAAAATGACCTTATAAAGGTTAAACATGAAGTGAGATTATTATTTCTTTTTTAAAGATTTATTTATTTATGCATACAAGAGCTGGGGTTTAGGCCAGAGGTGTGGGGGATGAGAGGATTCACCAGAAACAGAGTGGGGAACAGAACAGGCAGAATGACTGAAGTACACTGCTGAGGGAATCAGTGGGTGAGTCAGGAGAGGTCTGCTGTGCCATGTGGGCAACTGCTCTCTGGCCGGCAGGGGAATTGAACTTGTGCTGGAGAGGCTGCTGACAGCTTCATAGGTTGTGTCTTAACCCCTTGCGCCACCAGGGAGGCCCATGGTTATTATTTCTAATTGTCTAATTTATAACCTATGGATCAGTGATAAATGTGAAGATTTTCTAGACTTCTTTCTTCCGTAGTCTTTCTGGGACTATATGATCCTGCTTCATCCATATCCACAGCTGTCTCTCTTACCAGCTTTTCTCCATCCTTACTCCCAACTCAGTACTTCACCTCTAATTTAAGTCATCAATATGAATTGACCATAAAACCAAGGAAAAAGGCTTACAGAGAGTCTGCAACATAATTTGAGTTGGAAGTTTTTCTAAAAATAGAATAACAGTCTGCAAATTTATACATACTGCTGCATTAGACTGTGTTATGCATTGTTTTGAAATGAGAAAAATTAAGAGAAAAATGTTCAAATTGCAGAAATGTTCTGTAAACATAGCTATTCCCTCCCACTTCCTGAAATGAAGATAGCAAAAACTGAAAGATATTTTGAAAAGCTGTTTTGGTGTGACTTGGTGTAATGGTTGTAAGTCATTTCTTATTAGCCATGAATCTAATACAAATGCATGAATATGAGCAGGAATGAAGTAGCAAACAGTGGCAAATTCTGTCTCACATTTTCAAAGAAGGAATGGCCAGTATTTCTTCCAGCTGCCTGTTTCAAAATAGGCTATATTATTATCCTTGAAAAGAGACTTTTTTTTTTTTTTCTCTCATTTATTTCTTACTCTCGTGTCTTTGGAAACCACCATCTCATGAAAATGTGTGACATTGAGCTATATTTTTCTTGAAGGATAGCATATGTACAGTAAAGTACACTAATCTTATGTGGACAGCTTGATAAATTTTTACGTGTTTACTCTTTTTTTTTTTTTTTTTTAAGATGTATTTATACAAGAACTGGGGTACAGGCCAGATGTGCCAGAGGGTGAGAGGATTCACCAGAGACAGAGCAGGGAACAGAACAGGCAGACTGACTGAAATACACTGCTGAGGGGAGCAGCGGGTGAGACAGGAGAGGTCTGCTGCGCCATGTGGGTTGCTCCGCAGCCGGCGGAGATTGAACCAGCACTGCTGCGGACAGATTCACAGCGCTGTGCTCAACTGCCTGCGCCACCAGGGAGGCCCTGTGCTTACTCCTTTGACGCAGAATTTTTATCTTTTCAGCTCTCAGGGTTGACAACCAATGTTGTGGACATTATTTTGGCTCATCACTTTGGGCAGGTAAGTGCTGTATTTACTGACTTGCAAGCAAAGCCTTATTTACCTTGGGAGAGAAGGGGCACCTTAAAATTCACCTGATCCTAGCAGGCAACATTTTGGGTGCATTATAAGTATAAGGCATGTGGCCTAGCAAAGGCTAACCTTAAGGGAAATATATGCCGCATGGCTCTTGGGGTTTGGTGAGTTGAGACAAAGCAGTGTCTCTCTCCCTTCCCCCACGTGTTTCTGTAAGCACCATGCCATCTGTTAATATTTGACAACATCACGTGCCTCACCAAACATCTTTAGAGCTGAAATAAGGTCTGGGAAAGCTTCACAAAAATAGAAATTTCAGAGGGAAGAAAAGAAACCACGAAATGTTAGTACTCAAAGAAGCTTAAAAATTAAAAAAAAAAAAAAAAGCCTAAAAATTATTTTATTAAATCCTCATGTTTTACCAATGAAGAAACTGAAATCTATACTTAAGAGGAAGTGAGTTATCTATGTTGGTAGGAATTAAATGATAACAATTTTAACACCAATACAGTGTGAGTTTTTTTCCACACCACCATGCAGTTGTCATATACCAACTGGGTGTGCTGCAGTTCAACTCAACCCTGACACTGTCTGCCTAGAGATGGCATCAGATCCCATAAGTAGAGTAAGCACTCAGTCCTACAAGACTACACTTTGCCTCCTTACCACAATCTCCCCTATGTACACATCTCTAATACCAGTTGCAGTTCAGGTTGTCACTGATGCTTCTGACTTAATTGCTAGATTGAAGGTTTCCATCCTCCTTCTTGGGTTTTATTCATTTGCTAGAGCAGTTCACAAAACTCAGAAACATTTTACTTACTAAATTGCCAGTTTATTATAAAAGAATGTAACTAAGGAACATCCAGATGGAAGAGATAAAAGGCAAGGTATGTGGAAAAGGACACAGTTTCTATTCCCTCTGCAGAAATAGCCACTTTCCCAGAATCTGTTTCCACCAACCCAGAAGCTCTTCATACCCTGTCTGTGTTTTTATAGAGGCCTCATTACATAGGTATATTTGATTAAACGATTGGCAGTTGGTTATTGAGCTTCATTTCCAGTCTCTCTTCCCTCTCCAGAGGTTGAAGATGGGACTGAAAGTTCTAGTCCTCTAATCACATGACTGGCTCCCCTGGCAGCCCAGTCCCATCCTGCATATCTGATGCTGTCTTCTGTTTTTTTAAACTTAAGTGATATTTTGGCTCAGTATAGAATCTAAGTTGTAAATCTTTTTGCATCAGAATTTGTGAGCATTGTTCTGTTGAATTTCAGCTTTTAATACTGCTATTCTGATTCTTTTTTTTTATTCTGATTCTTGATTGATTATATGAAACATTTTCTCTCTAGAAGTATATATGTTTTCTTTGTCCTGAATATTTTTTTAATTAATTAGTCACCTTTGTCCTGAATATCATTAAATTATTTTACTATATGCCTTGGTAAATCTATTTCATCCATTATGTCAGGCATTCAGTTGTGCCCTTAAAATCTGGAAATACATATCCTTTAGTTTTAAAATGATTTTTCATGAGCACTATCATTTACTTCTTACCTTCCTTTTTCTGTCTTTGGCCAGTTATTAGGACATTGGCTCTCCTGAACTGACACTCTTTTTCTTCTTTCTCATATTTTTCACCTATATGTCTGTGTTCTGCTTCCTAATAGAGTTTTTTTTTTCACCTTTGCCTTCCAAACTTTCTATTGAGAATTTCTGCCATGTTATTTTTTAAGTTCCAAGGATACTTTTTTGTTTTCTCACTTTTTTTAGTAGCATCTTTTTCATTTTCATGGGTGCAGTATCTTATTCTGTGAGAAAATTAACATTTCCAGGATTTTCCTTGTCTCTAAGTTGCTTTGTTTCTTGTTTTTATCTCTGTTGTTTACATCGGAGGTGTCAGTTGTCAATTTATCATCTCTCAGTCCCATATCAACCCTTCTTTGCCCTACTTTTGGATTCCTGGAGCTGGACCTTACAGAAATATTTTGCCAGGTTAGAATAAAAAAAGTAAGTAAAGGATACTGGGAGACATTGCACAGGACAGTGGCAGAAAGGCACTATCCAGATGCTGGCCTTTATTTTATTTTATTATTTTTTAAAGATTTATTTATTTATGCATACAAGAACTAGGGTACAGGCCAGAGGTGTGTGGGGAGTGGTGAGAGGATTCACCAGAGACAGAGTGGGGAATAGAACAGGTGGATTTACTGAAATACACTGCTGAGGAGAGCAGCAGGCAAGACAGGAGAGTTCTGCTGCACTATGCAGGTCACTCCCTGGCTGGCCAGGGATCGAACTCATGCTGCAGAGGCTGCAGATAGCTTCACAATGCTGTGCCAACTCCCTGCGCCACCAGGGAGGCCTTGGTCTTTTTTTTTTTTAATATGTCTGGTGACATTCATTACAGCAGCATTAGGTCATCCTTTCTCCATCCTTTGAGCTGTATGTACACAGTCCTGTAAGGAGACAGAAACCACACAATTTGAGCAAATGTTTAAATAAAACATTATTAACAAGTAGAAATTAATTTCTTTTTTTTTTTTTTAAGATTTGTTTATTTATACAAGCACTGGGTACAGTCAGAAGCACAGGTGGGTGAGAGAATTCACCAGAGCCAGAGCAGGCAGAAAGACCGAAGTACACTGCTGAGGGGAGCAGCGGGTGGCAAGAGAGGTCTGCGCGCCATGTGGGACCCTCCTCCGGTGGCCAGGGAGCAGCCAGGGATCGAACCGGCACTGCAGAGGCTGCGGGCAGCTTTGCAACCAGCGCTCAACCGCTGCGCCACCAGGAGAGGCCCAGAAATTAATTTCTTAATTAGTGGTGGTTCCTCAAGTGGTGGTTAATTTTTTTTAAGTAGTGGTTAATTTTTCAAAGGAATAAAATAGAACTTTAAGGGGTCCAAAAGCAGCAAATGCCTGCTACTCCTAGGCAGAGGGAGCTACGGACATAGCTGAGTCCCCAGTCACCAAGACTGAAAGTCAGGTGTGGTTCCCACAGAAAATGTAGTCTGTTAATCCATGATGAAGAGACTTGCTAGGTGAGGGCTGTCAGTAATCAGCAGAAGCTGCTCACCAGATGGGGGCGACAGTTGCCTAAAATAAGGGCTGAGGTGCTGCAGAAGCTGCAGTTGAGTGGGGAAAGCCTAGACCCAAGATTCAACTGCAGCTGGTCTTTTGAGGGTTCCTGACACCTGAGCCACTGGCAAGGAGAAATGTTTGTGCAACGTAACTCCAGTACTACCAAGAATGGTAGATCTGAGGCTGAGAAACCATTAGTTGATAACTGACACAGGTGCTTTTTCCAAATGTCTCTTGATCCCTGGCTGGCTGTCCATATTTAATAAGGGTGGATCACTAAAAGGCCTGTGTGCATCAGGTGAGGCTTATCACTGTGGGCATCAGACTAGGCTGTTTCCTTGGGGAACCCCTAATGTCAACAGCTTTACATCTTTTCTCTGGTACTGGTTAGATTTGCCAGATAAGCATTGAGGTTACACCTCAGACCCTAACGTTAGTATCTGGATTCAAGTACAGAAAAGATCAAGAACCTCATTATTAACTTTGAACACTTTCACGTAACTCTCCTGTTTTCAGTATGGTATATCCACTGCCACCTGGGCCTGTGGCCTCCCAGATCAAAAGCCTTATATTTTATCATTTCCAGAGAATAAACCTTCAGTTTTTTTTTCTGGTGCAGAATCCATGGGGCATCTGGAACTCTGACTTCTTATGCTTATTTCCTGTTACATCATCGATTCAAATAATTAAAATAATCATCATCCTTGGTTCATGATAAACCCTCAAATTGGTCCATGACCAGCCCACTTTTATTTGGTTGATAACCTATTTATTTATTTATTTATTTTAAAGATTTATTTATTTATTCATACAAACACTGGGTACAGTCAGAAGCACGGGAGGGTGAGAGAATTCACCAGAGTCAGCGCGGGGAACAGAACAGGCAGAAGGACTGAAGTACACTGCTGAGGGGAGTAGCGGGCAGCAGAAGAGGTCTGCGCGCCATGTGGGACCCTCGCTGGTGGCCGGGGATCGAACCGGCGCTGCAAAGGCTGCAGGCAGCTTTGCAACCCAGCGCTCAACCACTGCGCCACCAGGGGAGGCCCTAACCTATTCATTTTTAATAATGTAGTAAACACCCAAGAAATTGCCACCCAAAACAAAAGGTGAGGAAAAAAAGGTGAAAATAACCTGCATTTAGCCAAATGGTCCTGAATCAATCTATCCTCCTGCTTCCCTCTCCCTGAGGAAACCGTCATATTTTGTTAGTCCTCTGTTTTCCTTTGTGACAATCTAACTGCACTTCTATGTATTATTTGAAATTCTATACATATTTCTAACTCTAAAAGGATATTATGCTGATATAATTTGGGCACTATTTTATTTAAAATTGTTAAGATTCATCCATATTATTGCTGAATGACTAAACAGCTTTCTGTTGTATTTGTCTATAAGTCTGTCTTGGGTGTACATTTAGGAGTGGAATTGCTGGGTCTTACGTGTTCCCTTCTTTTTATTAGCTTTATTGAGATAAAGAGTCATATATCATTTAATGGACATTTTGGTGAATGACAAACTGCATATACGACAGTGGTCCTAATAATCTATACCTTATAGCCTTGGTGTGTAGTAGGCTGTATACCATCTAGGTTTGTATAATTATACTCTCTGATGTTCACACAATGACAGAATCACCTAAACAATTTCTCAGAATATATACCCATCATTAAACAATGCTTGACTGTAAATCTTATAAAATTTACACTTTAAGGTATATAATTCAGTGTGTTTTAGTATATTTACTGAATTGTGCAACCATCACACTAATTTCAGGACATGTTCATCACCCCAAAAGGAAACACTATATTCCTTAAGTCACTGCCTACTGTACCTGACAACCACTAATCTACTTTTCATCTGTGTGGATTTGCCTGTTCTAAACATCTCATAAATGGAATCATACAGTACATGGCCTTTGTGTCTGTCTTTCATTAGCAAGTTTTTGGGGTTCATCCATATTGTAGCATATATCTATGTTTCATTCCTTTGTATGGTTGAATACTATTTACTATTAGGGATATACTACACTTAATCTGTTCTTCAGTTGATAGACATTTGAGTGATTTCAATTTTTTTACTATTATAAAAAGTGTTGCTTTGAATGTTCATTATTCATACACAGATTTTGGTGGTGTACACATATGTTTTCAATTATCTTGAGTATTTATGCACAGGATCATGTCATCTGAAAATACACACCATTTTAGATCTTCCTTTCCAATCTAAATCATTTCATTTTCTCTTGCTTAAACAGAAGATTTTAGGCCCTGGCTAGAATCTCTGGTACTCTGTTGAACAGAAATGCTGAGAGTAGACATCCTTGTCTTGTTTCTGATCTTGGGGGGGAAAGCATTCAGTCTTTTACCACCAAGAATGGTGTTAACTATGGATTTTCCATAGATGACTTTATCAGGTAGATTTGTTGAGTGTTTTTATCATGAAAGTGAATTGAATTCTGTCAAGTGCTTTTGCTGTGTCTATTGAGATATACATATGAGTTGTGTCTTCTATTCTTTTTAATGTGGTGTGTTATATTTATTGATTTTTGTATGTTGAACCAATCTTGCATTCCTTAAAACTGTTGCTGACGTATCTCTCCAGACATTCAAGGAAGAGTTGACTAGACATTTCATCTCTAATTTACTGTGTGCTTCATTTGTTATTTACTTTTCTTATTATATTGTCTTTAGCATTTACCAGTTTCCTCAGAGTGATTCCAGTGTCCTTCATTTCCAGGTAGACTTTGGTTCATTTGTTTCGTTTCCAAGTGTATGCTTAGTTCACTTCACCCATATGCAAACAAAGTTCTCCTTATCTCTCTGTCACCATCTCTTGCTAGTGACCTTTACACATTGGCCTCAGATATTAACTGAGTCTCTCACTGTCAGTGATACATTTCTTTCTTTTAACACTCCCCTTCTGGTGAGTGTGTGCATACCCAAATGTATTTATATGCTTGTAGACACAAGAATTTGGCAGCCTTTCTACTAGCTTCTCAGAAGACCAGCAAGAGAGGGGCCCCCATTGGTGGTTGTGAGGGAGACTCACTTTTCAGTGTATAGACTGTTTTGTTTCTCTTGTATTTTATACCTTTTTTAGTATAAGTAATAAATTTAAATAAATGTAAATAGTCTTACTAAACTAAATATTATAAGTGGAATGAAATGTGTAATTATAATGTATATTAAACTATAGCATATAACAAGCAAAACACTGATTTTTAAAAAAAAAAATTATGCATACAAGAACTGGGGGTGTAGGCCAAAGGTGTGTGTGTGGGGGCGGGGGTGAGAGGATTTACCAGAGACAGAGTGGGTAACAGAACAGGCATTATCTACTGAAATACGCTGCTGAGGGGCACAGTGGGCGAGGCAGGAGAGGTCTGCTGCACCATGTGGGTTAGCTCCCTGGCTGGGGATTGAACTCGTGCTGCAGTGGCTACCAATAGCTTCACAGTGCTGAGACTTAATCCCTTGCACCACCAGGGAAGCCCACAAAACACTGATTTTATCAGTGAAAATACAGAGATGTTAAATACACAGATTTGGGCCTCCCTGGTGGCCTAGGGGTTAAGTCTCAGTGCTATTACCACTACATCCAGAGTTCAATCCCCAATCCCCAGCTAGCACGCTAACCCACATGATGCAGTAAGACCTCTCCTCTTGCCTGCTGCTCCCTTTAGTGGTATATTTCAGTAGATCCTCCTGTTCTGCTCCCCACTCTATCTCTGTTGAATCCTCTCACACCCTGCACCCCTGGCCTGCACCCCAGTTCTTCTACACAAAAATAAATAAATACATACATACATACACAGATTTAAGGCTATTAAGAGAAATGTTATCTTCCATTTATTTTACCCTTTATAGTTCATATATGACTTTTCTTAATGTTTTGTATTATCCTTCCCCAACTTCCAACCATTGTTTTTTTTTTTAATGTATGCATGTACACATACATACATTCATTTTGATCTTTAAAACAGCTGACAGGTAACTGGTTATTCTCTTTTACAGACACTATATATATATACATACATATATACACACACACCACATATAAATTTCTCAAATATATATATATATATATATATATATATATAAATGTGTGAGAGAAATGGCAGGACATGATAAAACACAAATATGGAGAGTAGGGTTCTAAATGATATGGTGAACTTTCTAAGTTCCACAGCTAGTACTGGAATCCTAGGATAGTTCAGTTTCTGTTTTTCCTCAGTATGGCAGGTAAGGATATACAGAATATATCTCAGGGTTTTACATTTGATCTGGAGTTGATTACCAACTTTTTCCATGGATGATTCTTTGGTGCCCTCATCCAACATAGCATGTGACAGTAAACCAGTCTGATGCAGATAAAAAAGATTTCAGCCATTCAGCCTCCCAGTACTTCAGTAGGCCCCATATTCTGCACCATTTCCTATCATGGTCAGGGGGATTTGACTTTGGGCATTGAGACTGTAAACCAAACAAGATAGACCTGTACTATTGCTCAGAAGTTTACCTGTGTCTTCTTTCGATTGTTCTAGGAAGAGTTACAGGCCAACCTGGACCTGATTCAAACCTACAGGCTGCATATTGCCCAAGATATCAACCAGGAAAATCTTCAGCTCTTCCTGGGTTCCTATAATGGGTAAAATTGTCTCTTATCCCCTCACTTAAGTGAAGACCACTTCAAAAAAAGATAATGGAAATCTGAGGGAGAAGAGAAAGGGAAACATCTTAATATATTATGTGTGTGATGGGATTGCTTTTGTGCTGTTTTACCATGGAAGAGGAAGGACTTACAAATAAACATGAAAACAGCTTTCAAGAATGAATGAAGACCATCTGGACATGTTCAAATACAAGTTGTAGTTTTAAGATGTTTGGAGACAAAATGTATACACATGTGAAATCACAGTAGTAATTTGAGGTGGCACAGGAAAAGTGCATGTAAGGGAGGCAAAGGATGAAGGTCTTGGGCCTTGATTCACTTTCTCTTTGCTGACTCTTGTCATCAGGCAGTAGTAACGTGTGAACACTTGTGAATTATCTTTTATTTGTGTTTTCCAAACTCTCATATCTCCCTCAGTCACTGAGAGAGTGATTCTTATCTTGGGACCAGCTTTTCCAAGGTAAAATTGTTATCTAAACTATGATAATTATAAAGAAAACAAATAGTGCTCCTTTTCTTAAGGAATTTATTTCTGTAAACTAGTTGGAAAATTAAACTCAGGACTTGTGAATTTTAGTAGCACTGCTGTTGAAATTTGAAACATACATACAGGGTCCCTCAAAGTTGAGCAAGAGCACAGGACACTTCCTCATCAGATGTGAAGGAAAGACAGTTTCACGTTCATTGACATATTTTGGTTCTCATCACCAAGAAATTATGAGTCGCCATGATTTTAACCTGAAATGGGCATTGTTTCCTTTGTCTCTAGACGCAGAGACCTGGAGATTGAAAGACCCATTCTGGGCCAAAATGATAACAGGTCAAAGACATTAAAGTAAGTCCCTGAGTTTCCCCACTAAGTTGCTAAATATCATTGCCTTTATTAGAGGAATTCAGTGTCCAAGGGATTAAGTATATGCACTGCTTGCTGAATGTCACCTCTTACTTTGTTTTCCCTCAGGTGTTCTACTTTATTGGTGGTTGGGGACAATTCACCTGCAGTTGAATCTGTGGTAAGTATGTCCTGACATAAAAATGAATGACAATAAAATAGAATAGAGCATATATAGCATAGTACTGGTGAACTAGAAATAGTTGGTAAATGCTAGTTTGAATTACACATATCAGGGTTTGCTGTTTGTTATACATTTTGGAAAATGAATTCCACATTTCATCAATCACTAGGTTTCATCAGGAAGGATCAGTGTTGTCCGTAATTGGTTTGTGTGATGTAGTTGACTTTGTGGCAAGTAGTACAGTTTAAGCACCATTTGCCAGACTAAACAGAATTAAACAATTGTCAGATTTCTCGCAGCCTCAGCCTTCTGCAACCACCATAAATCTGGAGCTGTACCAGCAAGCTGGATGGCTGCTAAGAGCCCACATTTTTTTTCCTACCTCCTTTCAAGCATACAGCACATTGTTAAAAAGAGAGAAAATGAAAAAAAATCAGAAAATAGAAGGACATGGATAAAAATTATGGTCCCATTACTCCAAGATAACAGATTATATTGTATTAAATATATCACAGTTTTGGGACCTGACTATATACCATTATTAATAGTTTTTTTCCACATTATAAAGTCAGTATTTCTTTATAACATTCAGTCTTATAAATGCAACTTTGTTTATTTAACATTATTTTTATTTTGATTTTTTTTCTGATTTGCAACATTAATAATGTTGCTATTGAACATCCTTACAAAATCTTTGGCTGAATCTTTGATCATTACCCTTGTTTGAATTTCCAGAAGTGGAATTAATGTGTCAAAAATCATAAACCTTCGTGAGGTTTTTGATACTTTTTTTGCCAAATTCCATTCAAAAAAAGAATGTACCAGAATGTTGCCATCAGCAATGTATGAGAGTGCCTATTTCACAGGATCCAATCCCTGTTGGATTTTTAAGTTTTATTAGTTGTTAATTTGTTAAGTTAAAAATGGTGTCCCAAAGTTTTAATTTGTACTTCTTTGATTGCAAAGGAAGTTCACAGTTTTTTTTAAATTCCCTCCACCAAATCACCCTTGCCTGTACTCCATCTGCCTCCCTCAGCCATTCCCTTCACCCTTTCTCCTATTTCCTCTGGTAACCATTATCTTCTTTTAGCTGAGTTACATTTTAATTTTTTCTGTTGTTTGCCTGTAATTGTCTTTTGGGTATTTATCACATAAGAGTGACACCATCCAAACTCTTTCACTTTTTGACAGATTTCACTCAACATAATCACCTCAAGATTCATCCATTTTGTTCCACGTCACCAGTTGACAGTTTTTCATGTCTGTTAGCTTATCTTCCCATAGCATATATAGTTTAACTAGGTATCTCTAAAATTACCTGGTTTCCGGGCCTCCCTGGTGGTGCAAGGGGTTAAATACAGCACTATAAAGCGATATGCAGCCTCTGCAACAGGTCTCAAGTTTGATCCCTGGCTGGCAGGGAACTACCCACATGGTATAGCAGACCTTTCCTGTCTGGCCTGCTGCTCCTCTCAGCAATGTATTCTGTCAGCCTGCCTGTTCTGTTCCCACTCTGTCTCTAGTGAATCCTCTCACCATCCACACCCACACCTCTGGCCTGTACCCTAATTCTTGCATGCATAAATAAATAAATCTTTAGTAATAATAATAATAAAATAAAATTACCTGGTTTCCTTGGACAGACTTCACTTCAATCCTGCTTAGGGGCAAAACATTAGGGAGTAAGGCTTTTTGGAAAGGGCATCTACAATTCTGATACCAGTTCTTGATGCATGGTGGTTTTTTCCACCATTAAATGGTTAACTTGATTTGATTCTGACACCATCTACCTGGAAATAGCTTCAGATCCCACAGGTTAAGGGCTTAATCCCTGACCACTACCACCCTTCAGGAGCCTGTGCTTCTGATCCATGATAGATAAGAGGTTCCAACAGTCCTCTCTTTGGGTTGGATTAATTTCCCACAGAACTTTGAAAAACATTTTACTAGATCGCTGGTTATTATAAAAGGATATAACTTAGGAATAGCCAGATGGAAATTATGCCAGCAGGATAAGATATATTCCCATGCTCTCTCCAGTTGCAGCACTCTCCCTGCACCTCCATGGTCCATCAATCCATCTCTCTGACCCTGTTCCTTTGAGAGGGCTCTGTGCCACCATAGGGTTCACCTTTTGGGGTTTTGTGGAGGCGTCATTCACAGGCGTAATTAATTAAATCATTGGACATTGATAATTGAACCCAATTTTCAGTCTCTCTTCCTTCCCACAGGCCAGGGTGTGGGACTGAAAGATCCATCCCTCTAATCACATGGTTGGTTCCCCTGGCAGCCTCCCTGCTTCCTTAGGTTACCTAGGGATGGTCCAACAGTGGCCTTATTAACATAACAAAAGACACCTTTTTAACTCTCCGCTTTGGAAATTCCTAGGGTTTTAGGAGCTCTATAACAGGAATGGTAATTAAGACCAAATGTATGGGGCCTCCCCGGTGGCACAGCGGTTGAGCGCTGGGTTGCAAAGCCGCCCGCTATCCCCTCAGCAGTGTACTTCGGTCCTTCTGCCAGCTCTGCTCCTCGCTCTGGTGAATTCTCTCACCCTCCTGCGCTTCTGACCATACCCAGTGCATGTATAAACAAACAAACAAAACAAAATAAATAAATAAAAACATGCCTCTATTAAAAAAATTAAAAATTAAAAAAAAAAAGACCAAATGTATGTTTCTTTTTATAAATCACTATCCGAGTCTAATGAGTTATCAGAGGCATAGACATAGGTGAAAAAATTTGTGGGGCAGAAAGAGTGAGATAGGTGTGGAGGATAGAATATATTCACACTTCCCTGAATTGCCTTGTAAAATATTCTGTGTCTGATGTAAAATACATGGTATGGATTGAAAACAGAGGCAAATAACCGTTAAATTAAAAAAAAAATTCCCAAAAGGTAGTTAAGTTATGTTGATCATCCCAATTCATCAAGGAGGGGTTTTGTAAGGTTTTAGCCAGTCATTTCTGGCTAAAAAACTGAAGATATGTACTATAAAATATCAAAAACATTTTCTCATAAACATGTGTACTTAAAATAGGAAAATAGTATTGTTCTTAGAGTTTACTTTTTTTTAAAGGATTTATATATTCATGCATACAAGAACTAGGGTACAGGCCAGATGCACGGGAGGGTGACAGGATTCACCAGAGACAGAGCGGGGTAATGAACAGGCAGACTAACTGAAACACACTGCTGAGGGGAGCAACGGGCGAGACAGGAGAGGTCTGCTTCGCCATGTGGGATTCTCGCCGGATGGCAGGGATCGAACCTGCGCTGCAGAGGCTGCGGACAGCTTCACAGTGCTGCGCTCAACTGCCTGCGCCACCGGGGGAGGCCCCATTAGAGTTTTAACTTGGATTCCCTGTATTCCATGTATTGAAGGGTACTAGATCCCCAAAATATAAATGCACAAAGTTGTTGTTCTTAATCATGATGTCTGCTGTGAGAGAAGAATTGTAGAGTGGTACAACTTTATTTTTTTTTTAAGAGTTTTTTTTTTTTTTTTTAAGATTTATTTATTTATACAAGCACTGGGTACAGTCAGAAGTGCGGGAGAGTGAGAGAATTCACCAGAGCCAGAGCGGGGAGCAGAGCAGGCAGAAGGACCGAAGTACACTGCTGAGGGGAGCAGCGGGTGGCAGGAGAGGTCTGCGCGCCATGTGGGACCCTCCTCCGGTGGCTGGGGAGCAGCCGGGGATCAAACCGGCGCTGCATAGGCTGCGGGCAGCCTCACAACCCAGCACTCAACCGCTGCACCACCGGGGAGGCCCTAGAGTGGTACAACTTTATATGGTATAGCCAAAGACCTTGTGGGAGAAAAGAATCAGGGTGTGAGGAATAGCAAACCTAATATTATTGCCAGGGCATAGGAGAGGGGTGAGAAATGGGCAGGGAAGTTGCACGGGGTTGAGTCATTGTGAAGCCATCAACACACCCCAGCAGGAGAGGAACATGGTTCAGTTCACTTCAGAGAAGTGAGTAACTTGTCCCATGTTATGTAGCCAGCAGGAGGAACTAGATTCAACTTGTAGTTCTTTGGTGACTCTACTGTAATAGATTCAGAACATGAAATTAGCCAGATTTTTAGATCTACTAAGAAATATCAGATATAAAGTACATTTTATTTCTTACTTTGTATTTTGATAATTTTTTGGGCTGGTTTACCCATTTCCTAACTGAGCTATTGATTTTGGAAGATCATTCTCAAACCAAGTTAATGTTTATTTTTCTAGCAACTTATAAAATTATTTTCTTTCTCTTTCTCTTTTTTTAGGTTGAATGCAATTCTCGTCTGAACCCTATAAATACGACTTTGCTAAAGGTAATAATGTGTCTTCTTTCTTTACTGCCAACCATTGTGAACAACTTACACATAGTTTAAATTGCTCTATTTGTGGACTAGTTGCTCAGAAAGAAGGAAAACTTTTCTGTTACTCGTTTTTTAACTTTTTTTTACTGAATATATCCTTGTTGTAAAAGATTGGAAATTAGAGACTAGTAGAGAGAATTAAATAAATAAAAATTACCCATAGTCCAACCACCCAAAAGTAAACAACCTAAGGTAAAAATAGTGGTGTTTTTTTCTATATATTTTTATATCATTAAGCTCATAGGTACTTATAGCCCTGTCTGTGTTTTCCTCAACTTTTGATTTAAGCATGTTCCTATATCATTAAAAACTTAATAAGCATCATGTTATGGTATTGTAAGAATTAAGATAATGAAAAATCTTTACATGCTATAAATCCATTATATTGGTAAGGAAACCTCTGGTAACATTCTAATGATGAGGGCAGATGGAATTTTTCTTACCAAAAATAGAGAGCAACTCTTTCACTGAATTTCTAGGGTTAGTGTCAAGTTTCTCCTTCTTTTGATTGTACCCCAGGCAAGAATTCAACCTAGCTTTTTTAGAGCCTCTATTGAAATGTTTAGGCACCTGACCTAGTTTGAACTTCTATACATTTAAGTGCTGGTCTTCTGTTCTTATTGCTGCTTCTCAACCTGAAAGATCTCTGCTTTGTTCCCTTTCTCTTTGAACTGTGCTTGAAAGGGAAGTGCTGTCATTGTAAGCAGTGCATAGTTCCTGGAAATGAAGCATGAGATTAATGCTTTGAGGTTATAAAACTCAGTGCTCTGAGGTCCAGGTGATAGACAAACTAAGTCTAAAATATGAATACTCTTTAAGTATGTGGTTTCAAATTAGTTTTTTACTGCAGAAATGCATCAGTATTCCAAAAGCACAAAACTTTATAGTAGCCATAGATGTGGTTATTTGGCATCAGAAATGGCGCAGACGGTTGAGCACAGTTCTGTGAGGCTGTCCGCAGCCTCTGCAGTGCCGGTTCGATCCCTGCCGGTCTCAGAGCAACCCGCATGGCGAGCAGACCTCTCCTGTCTCACCCACTGCTCCCCTCAGCAGTGTATTTCGTCAGTCTGCCTGTTCTATTCCCCACTCTGTCTCTGGTGAATCCTCTCACCCTCCCGCACATCTGGCCTGTACGCCGGCTCTTGTATAAATAAAATAAATCTTAAAAAAAAAAAAAGAAATGGCCATCTACAATAGCATGATTGAATTGATTCTTCAGCTATTTGATAGCTATCCAGCTTGAAAACAGTCTTTTGCAATATACTGTCTCTGAATATGGGAACTGTTTTGTGTTTCTATCAGGTTTTGACTTTTTTTTTTTTTAAGATTTTATTTTTATTTATTTATGCACACAAGAACTGGGGTGTAAGCCAAAGGTATGAGGGGGTGAGAAGATTTGCCAGAGACAGAATGGGGAGCAGAACAGGTGGATCCACTGAAATACACTGCTGAGGGGAGCATCAGGCAAGACAGAAGAGGTCTGCCGCACCATGTGGGTTAGGTCCTAGCCAGGGATCGAACTCATACTGCAGTGGCTGGTGATAATGCTGAAACTTTAACCACCAGGGAGGCCCAGAGATTTTGATTTTCAAATGTCTTTTATTTTTAAATCAGTTAAGTGTTTGTTCCTGATCTTATGCTTAAAATTTTCAGGGCACTGTATCTTGTTAACCTCAAACTCTTGTGTCTTCTGTGGCATTCCAGTCTACCCTAAGGACAGTTTTCATGATAGTGACTAGAAACCATGGGGTTCGTATCTCCTTTTAAAAAAAAAATGCCAGCCACCCTGATAGGATGCTATCTGAGCACAGAATATGTGTAACAGGTGGAAGGAAGAGGGTGGGCTCTTGATTGGCTATCAAAATCTGTCTCCCTGGAGCTTGTTAGAATTGCAGGTTCTTAAGCCTTACCCCAAACCTATTAAATCAGAATGTCTGGAGCAGGAACTCAAGAGTCAGTTTTAACAAGTCCTCTAGATAATTCTGATGCATGTTAACAAAACTTAATACTAGAAATCTTTCACAGGTGAGAATAACCTGCTGTAAAGATTTATGAAGTGAGAAACAGCTGCATCACTGAAACAGTTGGTCTAATCCAGCATCATTACCTGACTGGAGAAATTTCTTTTAGTCCTGGAGTAATGATAATAAAGAGTTTAAAAGAAATTTAGAAAGCCTGGTACTCTGGAAGTTAGGATCACACTATTTGAGAATTCTGAAAATAACATTATTCAGGTGGAGGCATAACTGTGATTGAAGGTAGTCGTTAACTTCACTATCACCCCTAACAAAAAATTCCTACCTTGGGCCTGAAGGCTAGAGCCTGCATCTTACTGATTAATAAATATTGAGTAACCTTTTCAAATTTATATCCAAGGTTATTCTCAGGATCTGAGTCTTTGTATAAGATATATACTTGGGTGCAGTTAAACATGAATTTAACAATCCTGTCCTATTTGAAAGGGCTACGGATAGTCCAAGCATTTCTCTTAAGTACAATTCTAATTGACTTACGTATTTTTCCTCTTCTAGATGGCAGACTGTGGTGGACTGCCCCAAGTAGTTCAGGTAATGAGATTTTTTTTTAAAGCACCTATTTGATTTTGTCTCTCTGCTTATGCAAAGATTAATGCCTTCTTACTTTGTCCCCCCTAGCCTGGGAAGCTCACCGAGGCCTTCAAGTACTTTTTGCAGGGAATGGGCTACAGTGAGTAATACACAATTTTCTGTCTTGCAAGAATTTATTGATGAATGGGGTCTTTTTGACATCTAGGGATCCCACAATTCTCAGGGCATAACATTTGTGCCAGCCAGCATAAAGTCAAGTAGAAACAGAAATATTGATGGAGCTTTCATGTGCCCATCTATGTAACACTTAGTAGGCACTTAACTTGTGCTAGGCACACTCTTTATAACCATGAGGGGTAAGTTTTGTTATTAGTCCCAATGTATAAAAGAGGAAACCGAGGCTCAAAGAGGCACAGGATAACAATTCAGCTGCAGAGCCATGATACACCCTGGCGGTATGACTCCAGAGCCCATGTTTTCAACCTCTGAAGCGTAGGCTGCCCTAGCTGTAAATCTGAAATTATGACTTGCATTTCAATTCAGCTGGCTAATGATTCCTGGCCTAGAGAAACACGGTGGTAACTCCAAAAGAAAAAAAGGTAATGGCCTCAGGTAAATCCATTCCAGACAGGCAATGATCTTCCAGAGTATTTTAGAGTGAGTCCGAGAATATGTCTTTATTATGTGCTGCTGTCCTGGTCCCTTGTATTGTGAGACCCCCAAGCATTCTCATTGGTGTAGAATATCTGTAGTTGTTCATTCTTGGAGTTTGAGGAAGAAAAACCCTCTTATCCAGGTACAGAGCTCTTTACCCAATAAGGTGACTTCTCTCCTATCTTTGATATCAGTGTGGATTATAGCCTTTGGGGAGCTGCCCTGGATAGCAGCTGAGTCCTGGGTACAGCCCTGCACCTGGCAGGCAGACCATGTATGTCTTGTCTAGAGTGGCTGTGTCATCCTGTCTGTGAGCTACTACCAACCGAGCCCACACCCACCTCCTTCTGGCTCACTAAGAGCAGAAGTCCCTCTCTTAGCCCATTCCTTTCCTAGGAAACAGCTTATCTTCCAGCCCACTTATGGCACAGAACAGGATGGAATTTATCGTGGATAGCCTTTGACTAGTTGAGAGAAGTATCCTCTAAAGTACTATTGAAGCATCAGTCAATCTCACCTCCTCTCTGGGACCTTAAAATAAAACCTCCCTGGCTTAGAGTATTCTGTCAGTGTCTACCAGGCAGTTGAGCCTGCCACTGGCACTCTTCAGGTCACTAACCTGCCTTTTCCTGTGTCCATCCTGCTTCCAGTCCCGTATGTGCAGCTCAGTCACCTGAGCACCGAGTCAGGTACCTTCCTCTATGCTGGCCCTGCCCCCGCCTTCTAGCCACGCTCTCCTGGCTGCATTGGCTGCCTGCAGCATGTCCGCGGTTTTCCTGTACAGTGAGAGCCCGATAGAACGTGGCTCATTGTGCCTCAGCCTACAGGCCCAGCCCTGATTCTTCAGGAGGAAGAAAGGAATGGGTTATAATAGCCAGGCTTCTTATCCCAAATTCAAAGACAAAGCAACAGCTAAAACTTATATAAACTTATAAGTAGGGTACCTCTTCCACCATCTGATCCCTGAGTTAACCCCAGACACAGGAGCAACCTTGATTCTAAATAGGAGTGTGAGAGCCTGTGCCCAGGGAACTCTGCAGGTGATGGCATCTTCAGACTCCCGCATTGAAACGACACCTGGAGGTGTGGCTGGTGCCTCAAGAACATAGGCAGGGAGGTTATGCCAGGTAACACCCTGTCCTGGCCAAGCCACAAGGACCTTAGCACTAAAGTAGTGACAGAAAAAGAGTCTGAGTTAAACACCCACCCCCAGAGCTCTTTCGTGACAGCAGCCTTTACCTCACTGCCTGTGTAGACACCGCCTGCAGGCCCATCTGTCCTCCCCTACAACCATACCTTCCTATATATCTCCTCCCCAGGTAGCAAGGGTCACCTGTGGACACGGGTGGTAGTCTCGTTGTATCGGGCTTGCACTGTGTTTGTGAAACACCTTCATACCTGTGTGATTTGTCTTTCTTTTGGTTTAATCTTGCATGCACTGCAGGTTTTGGTTACCTATTTGGTTCCTAAAGCCTCTTTCCTAATCACTGTATGATAGCTATACTCTGGACTTAGATTCCTCCTTGATCTGCTTCAGACTAGAATCAGCTGAAATTCCAACCTGTGATCAAAGCAGCCTTGCATATTACTGCTACCTAGAGCAAATAATGCAAAGTGAAGACAGCTATATCTTATCCTGGGTGTCACCTTAAATGGGTTGGGAAAGCTAAACATAAAGCCTTTTATGAACATTCTAGTTTAGCCAGACTTAACCAGGGCTACATCTTCTAGTCCTCTTGGTTCTTTCTTACAGTACCATCTGCCAGCATGACCCGGCTCGCCCGATCACGAACCCACTCAATCTCGAGTAGCAGCATCGGCTCTGGAGAAAGTGCCTTCAGCCGATCTGTCACCAGCAGTCATTCAGATGGAACTCAAGAATCCTCTGAGTCCCCTGATGTTCTGGACAGACACCAGACCATGGAGTTGTCCTGCTAAGCAGATGCTCCTCCCTTGGACCATACAAGTCCATTCTCCTTCAAATGACCACTCCATTATATAACATTTCATCCAGCAAACTGGCATCTACTATCTTTAACTCCTGCATGGCCACTGACTCTATCTGGTATCCTGGATTTATCATTCTTTCTGCCTGTCCACCCCCCCTTTTTGTATGTACCAAGAACCACTTCCATGCCATTACTGTAACATTCCAACATCTTTAGCTGATCAAATCACCATATCTTCTCTTGCCAGCTTTTTCCTGTGCTTTCCTAACAATGTATCTGATAAGATTCTTTGATCCTGATGTATGTGTGTGAGCACGCGTGTCTGTGTTTGTGTGTGCATAGTTCTGTGATTTTAGACATGCTTTCTTGTAGAGCTTCTGCAAAAAAAAAAAAGGGATTTTTTCTTTTTTGATTTTCAATGGTGTTTTTAGGGGAAACATGCAGAATGGGTTTCTAGGTTGGATAGGCCACTGCATTCTCTTTTGGTTACAAATTGGTCAGCAAGATTTGCAGAGTGACTTCAGGAGAGAGCAGGTCTGAAGAATGTGGCAGATCATAATTGCTTTTGGGCTGTTTATCGATTAGAAGGATACCTGTTATAGTGTGGCCAGCCTCCTGTTCCTGTCAGAATGAATTCACATATTCTATAAACAAAAGGGAGGGAGATATTTTCTCAGCAGCCCTCTAACATGACGTTCTCATGCAACATGGAGATTTTTCCCAAGAAGTGAGTGTGGCTTCACTACTGGACTCTTTGCACAGAATAAAACACCAGACCTCCACTCTGCCAGAGCAGAACTGCTATCCTTACAGTGTCTAATACCACTTACCAGACATCTGTAAAAAGTGTCTCCCAGCTCTCTAATAGAGAGTGTTCTATCCTTCTGTGTCCCCAAAAGGAAGAGGTCTAGCCTGAAAATTACATAGATGGTGAGGAAATAGCTGGGGGAGAGGAACAAATACTAACCTGATAATGTTTAATAAAGACAATCTTGATTTCAGAAAACTTAATGGAAGCTAATTGAAATTGACACAGAACATGTTTCTCGGGAAGATTCTTAATCCAGTGAACTCCCTTTTTGTAGGAGGAAAAGGGCCCGGTCTGTAAGGGCAGCCAGTCCAGGTAAAATTGTGTTCAGCCTCCTGTCTGTTGCTATGTGAGGGGGTCATTGCCAGCCAGAAAGTATCACTGGGAGGAGAGTGAAACCAGCTGCCACACAGCGAAGGCACAGCTCTTGAGGGCATTGAGATGTAAGCTCAGGGTCACAGTTCCGAACCTTAGGAAGGGCCATGTCAGACACCGTGTTCGCTTTCTGCTGAGACAGGGAATGTGTTACTCTGCCCAAGTACAACTTTTTACAGATTATTAAATAAAGCTGTATATGTCTCATTGTTACCTGATTGCTGGTATTATTTCTTTCAAGACACTCACTGGGAATCAGGGTGGGACTGAGGCTACTATATATGGGCTCCATGTTGAACATTTTCACATATTGATTGTTATCCCATCTAGTGAGGAAATGAAGGCTCAAGATAAATGATTTGCCCAAGGTTATAATAGTCAGCCCAGCCAGGATTGAATCCCAAGGTTCTTTGACATGCTGTAGTCCCCTCAAACTTAAAATCATGAGAAGCCTGACTGCTTGCAATGAGAAGCTCTGGTCTTGGAAAGGTGTTCCACATTTCTGCTAGACCATCTGTGTGGAGTGCCTGGTCCTACTGTTCATGTAATCATCTGCAACTACTTGTCTCGGTTCCTCAAACAGACCAGGCTGTGTTTCTCCAGAAATGGCTCGTACTCACCAAGAATAAATTTCAGGAGGGCCTCCCCGGTGGTGCAGCGGTTGAGTGCTGGGTTGTGAGGCTGCCTGCAGCCTCTGCAGCGCCGATTCAATCCCCAGCTGCTCCCCGGCCACTGGAGGAGGGTCTCACATGGCGCTCAGACCTCTCCTGCCGCCCGCTGCTCCCCTCAGCAGTGTGCTTCAGTCCTTCTGCCTGCTCTGCTCCCCGCTCTGGCTCTGGTGAATTCTCTTACCCTCCTGCGCTTCTGACTGTACTCAGTGCTTGTATAAATAAATAAAAAATAAATTAAAAAAAAAAAGAATAAATTTCAGGAGACTACTATCTCAGTTGAGTTTTGAATGATCCAGGAGCTACTGCTACCATAGTACATGGAGATTGCTGTGTCAGAAGAGGATTTGTAAAATGACATGCACATTGTTCATTCTGGTGGAGGAGATGAAACGGATGAATGTGGACAGATACAGGTCACCACGCTGAATTCCTGACAATATAGGCCGACACAGTTCTGGAGGAGATCTGATGGTCACAGTTGCTCTTAAAACACATTGCTCTGGGACTGCTCTCGTGGCACAGATGGTTGAGTGCATCGCTGTGAAGCTGTCTGCAGCTTCTGCAGTGCGGGTTCAATGCCGGCCAGCCGGTGAGATACCCACATGGTGTGGCAGACCTCTCCTATCGTGCCCACTGCTCCCCTCAACAGTGTATTTCATCAGTCTGCCTGTTCTGTACCCCACTCTGTCTCTGGTGAATCCTCCCATCCTCACATCTGGCCTGTACCCCGGTTCTTGTATAACTGAATAAATCTTAAAAAAAAAAAAAAAACACACACATTGCTCTGGCCACAGTGTCTTGGCCACACTCAGAATGGGTGGCTGCCTACTTTCCCTCTTCAGCCTTGTACCTGGAGTCAAGCCCTACCTAAGTGCTCCCATTTGGGCCTTACCTCACTCATTCCTCTTATTTTCACTTCCTTTCCGCCTGTTGAGTCCAAAAAACCCTGGGTGCCTGCTTTGTGAGAGGCAAGGAAGTGGCCATGTAGCCTCTACACAAGATGATTGTGTAAAACTCCCATGTATGTGGTCTCACCCAGTTTTCATGGCAACTCTGTACAGTAGATGGTATTTGTTTACAAACAAGCTGGTGAGAGTTGGCAACTTGAGCAAGGTCATATAGTTTGAAAAATGTTCCCAGTTCTTCCAAAATAAATACATTTTTATGTTATTCAGCCTTTCATCAGGTACCTGCTATAAACTGGGTCCTTAGCACCTTCCTGTATATTTCCTTCTATTGAACCAGTTAGCTACATGCTAGTTCCATTTTATGGGTGAGGAACAGGCCCAGAAGTAACTACTTTACAAATGATTGACAAACTAGTAAGCATCTGATTCTTAGGTGCCTCCCTGATTGGAAAGGGAGAGTATATAGTGGAATTGTTAAAAAAGAGTCCAGAAATGATCATTCCTTACTTCCTGCCTCATGCATGGACCTCACCTTGAGACCAGTCTGAAGATTTGCCTGTCAAAAAAGAATTCCGGGCCTCCCGGGTGGCGCAGCGGTTGAGCGCTGGGTTGTGAAGCTGCCCGCAGCCTCTGCAGTGCCAGTTCAATCCCCGGCTGCTCCCCAGCCACCTGAGGAGGGTCCCACATGGCGCTCAGACCTCTCCTGCCGCCGGCTGCTCCCCTCAGCAGTGTGCTTCAGTCCTTCTGCCTGCTCTGCTCCCTGCTCTGGCTCTGGTGAGTTCTCTCACCCTCCCGCGCTTCTGACTGTACCCAGAGGTTGTATAAATAAATAAATAAATCTTTAAAAAAAAAAAAAAAAAGAATTCCAAGATTCACATACTCCAAACCATCAGAATGGTTTGGAGGCAGGAGCAGGAGGTGGGCCTGTGCTCCGTGCCCTCCCTGCCATGGGCCACATCTCATGGCTGTCACCCATCCTAACATCTTGGTTAGAACTTGAGTGGCTGCATCTCCACTCTTGCTCCTTCAGTTCTCCATGCCAACTGTTCATAGATGTAAATCTCAAACCAACCTTCTGCAGAAACCTGGATAATGCTGTGTAGTGTGAACTGAAGTCAGGAGTCATTTTGTGTTTTTTTTTTTAAGTCTGCCTCCAGCAATACCAAGCTTTCTAATAGAAGGGCAGCAAAGGGGTATGTTTATATAAATGTTAATAAGCTAGGAATTTTATGGATGATTCTCAAGCTTGAGGTGTGCAACAGAATGAATCACCTGAAGGATTTGTAAAAAGATTGCTGGCCCGACCTGTGGAGTTTCTGATTCAGTAAATCTGAGATGGGGCCTGAGAATGTATGTGCCGAACACATTCCTCAAAGATGCAGAAACCGCTGGCCTGGGGACCACACTTGGGGACCACTGTTTAGGTCTTACAACTCAATGTGTGGCCCCCCGGCCAGCAGCAGGGGCATCATTTGGCACTTGTTCTGCAGAATCTTGAACTCCACACCAAATCACTGAACTAGAAGTGTTGAGCAAGATCCTCAGGGAATTCCTATACATTTTAAAAGTTGGGTCACAGCATTCAAGGCTAGTCAAAGGAATCTCTCGGTATATTTTAAGATGCAGGTTCCTAGGCTGCATCTCTGGTGACTTAGAATCAGAAGATGTGGGAGGATTCCAAGATTCACACACTAACAAGCCCCTCAGGTGTTTGTTATGATCAGGCAAGAATGGAAAATTCCTGTTTATTTACCTTAGTTCTGTGTTCCTGGGGCAAGACCAAGCCACAAAGTCAGAGAAAAACCTCTCCCTCCAGGATCATGACAAGGCAGCTGCTTCTTCCCCAGAAACAGGAACTTGGGGAAGGTGGCTCCTCTATGGTTTGTGATGCCGTCAGAGGAAACGGGTGGTTGTGAGAACCACAGAGGCTGCAGATGTGAGCTGGGAGCCCCTAGGACCCTGTCAGAGCTCAAACAGCCCTGGGCCTTCTTGCCTGGTCCAGCTGTGCTTTCAAGAGTTGTCCAGTCGGGCATCACTAAGGAGCATGGGGCTCCTGTCCCATCCCAGGTGCACAAACTGCTGACAACCGGTAGATGCGGAGCTACCCAAAGCACTACGAAGAGCCTCTCTCTGGAGATTCTCCCAGACAAAAAGGTTCTGGGAGTCCTACTACTAGGGACATTGACAGACTTCCAGAAGGGCCCCCCAAGCCCTAACCTCACGGACCAAAGCATGCATCTTAGTTGAGCCCGCGCACCAAGCCTCTGATGACAGGAAACCAGTAAGTATGCTTGCTTTTGTTTTCTGATGACCTTAGGACTGTGAGGAAAGATGGTTTGCTCAGAGACAGGAGTGGGTTTTACAGTTGAAAAAGTAGCTCAAAGAAAAGGAGACGTGGTTCCGCTGAGGTTGTAAGAGGGTTGGTCTCTTAAGGGTCCCTGGAAGAATAAGACTTCCCCCTTCTACCTTGCCCCCCTGGAGTATTAGTATCCCCCTTTTTTCCTGTTCTGGTCCCATCTTGGCTATTTGCTTGCTGTATGACTTTGGCCCTCTCTGAGCCACAGCCATCAACATCAGTGAATAAGAGGAGTATGGGTTATAATCTCTGAGACACTTTCAACTCTAGCGTCTGTGGCTTCTCTCAAAAAGGTGATATTTCTCAGTGGAAAGAGAGTGTGATGTCTCCCTTTAGCTCAGTGCATATTCATCACACATACCTCCACTGCCTTTCACACAAAACCTTTCACATAAAACCTTTCACACGTACCTTTCACACAAAAACAGACGTGGGTTGTAGACCCAGCCCTGCACTAACTAGCTAAATGACAATGAGAACAAAGTTGCCCTCTCCGGCCCTAGTTATTATATGTGAATGGATTTTCAACCCTGCCAGCTTCTCAAAGGGTCAAGTGAAAGATCCAAAACAACTATGGACAGTGTGCTAGTCTCAATGGCTTTTTACTGCTTTCTTCTCACTTGTCCTGGCCCCTAGAAAATGCCTAACACATAGCAAATTGCTCAAACACTTGTGTAACAATTAGATTATCTCTCTCAAAACTGTTGGCTAGTACAACCTCTTAGGCCTGACCATCCCCTGGAAGGGAAGTGATAGAGTCTGCTGGGGGACTTGCAGTATGAGTACAGTGTTCCTGCCTCCTTGGGCCCATCCCCCAACTCCACCTGCAGCAGGAAGAAGTTTCTGGGTTTAATGCAGGTGGTGATCATGGTGATAGTCTTGTTGAAAGAGGGGAAAGGAAGCAAACCTTTGCTGAGTGTCCACTCTGTTCCAGGCTGCTCCACCTCTCCCCACTATGGATTGGTCTGTATCTGGTTCACAGATGAGATCTGAAGTCTCTGCCAACTCAGAATGCTTTGCCTGAGCTCACACAGCTCAAGCTGGTTGTTCGAATTAATCACTAATGCCTGCACAATTAAGTACAGGACCAGTACCTCATACCTAAGAGTAAAGGAGAGACTGGGGAGCAGGAGAAAGGTTAAAAACCTGACCTGAGGGGTGCCACTTCCCATCTCAGGCTGTCCAGCCTTCAAGTTACCGAAGTCTGAACAGGAAGTGGCTACTGAGAGCCTTTTCCTATTAATTGCTGTATTTTGTGTTAAAAAGCTTCTCTCCTGTGAATACGCCCCATGAGAGGCAGCAGCAAAGTTATCCAGTTCTTTCCTGGCTAATGACATGAAACTGCAGATGCAAGACAAGTACCTTGCACAGATACACGGGTGTTCCATCTTCTAAGGCAGGATCTTTACTCTTTAGAACAGACCTGTGAGGCCTTGGAACTCACTCCACGATAATGATAATGACAGACCCCCGTTCTCACCTGGGCAGGGGGTGTTCAAAGGCAAAGACAGAGGCAACTGTGTTACCAGGCCACACAGCTTCAAGTGACAGTCCAGGGGATTGGTCAGTGAGTGTTGTAAATACCAGGTTTCCCTGGTAAGCCAAGCAGGTAAGAAGTGCAGACCCCTGTCCTTGGCACAAACTTGATAAATATCCTGAATGCAACCAGACTGGTCTAAGTATGCCTTGTCTTTAAAAGAATGGAGTGATCTGAAAGAATAACATTTCCCCCAAAACACTAATAAAATGATGAAAAAATCAACATTATCCTGGAAACCTGGGAATTTGAATTATTCGAAGACAGCTGTCCAAAGAGCTAATCATCATTTTCATTTACTTATGTATTGAAGTACTACATAAAATGTTGGAGGAGACTCGCAAACAAAAGGAGGTCCTTGCCCTCATTGAACTATAGAATAATGGCAGATTAAACAAGTAAGCATGCTAATGAATAATTAAAACTTGGGAAGGAGTATAACAACTGGGAGAGAAGGCGCGGCTCCCTGAGTGGCCTCTGCTAAGTGACTTTCAGGGAATGATAAAGGAAAAGCGGCCCCTGGCCAGGCTCTTCACATGTGTTATCTCTTGGACCCTTATGTTGGATGTTGTTATCCCCATTTTTCAGATGAGGAAATAGAGGCAAAAAGGGGAAGTGGTTCGATAACCAATTCTCCAAAGCTCTGTGTCATACTGTGTCATACATAATAATCTTTGTTCTGTGACACCAGCTCCCGAGCCTCCTAGGGTTCCCTTTGTCCACCTCTGACCTTAGCATGGGTCCTAGTATGTCTGAAATGATCTCTCTGTCCTACATTGTCTCCTGCCACCCAGGAAATGTTTCCAAGTAGGACATAGGAATAATAAGTGAGGGCTGGAAGGTTCAGGGGACTCTTCCTGTGGAGGGATGGGATCCAGACAGGGCCAAAGGGGGAGAAGATGGAGCATTCCAGTTAATGGGAAGGGGCACAGCATACACCAAGGCCCAGAAACAAAAAATCAAGCATATCTACCCCATAGAAAAGATGGGATACAGGGCCTCCCTAGTGGCACAGCTGTTGAGCACTGGGCTGCAAAGCTGTCCGCAGCCTCCACAGCGCCGGTTCAATCCCCGGCCGCCAGTGAGGGTCCCACATGGCGCGCAGACCTCTCCTGCAGCGCCGGCTGCTCCCCTCAGCAGTTTACTTTGTCAGTCTGCCTGTTCTGCTCCCCGCTCTGTCTCTGGTGAATCCTCTCACCCTCCCTCACTTCTGACTGTACCCAGTGCTTGTATAAAAAAATAAATCCTTAAAAAAAGGAAAGAAAAGATGGGATACAGAGATAACAGGGTCCAGTTTGCAGAGAGCCTTCAGAGTCAGGTAGAGGTATGGGTGTGACAGGAAGGAAACCACTCACCTATGTCAGCAAGCAGTCAGCAGGGTTGAGTCTGCTGGTTGAGGGGGGCAGTATGTGGGACCAAGTCCTGAACCATAGCTGTGTCCTCATAGCTCTGTCCACATAGCAGTTTCTCTTTCAGATTTTGCTTGATTGTGTGCCTCTGAAAATTCTCCGGAGAAATGATGGGATGTCAGCCCAGCAGAGGAAAAATGCTGCCAGGCCCAAGCTCAAGACCCTCTGTGCTCATGCAGACAGGTAAGCAAGCAGGTAGGCCACTGGGGCCTGCAGCCAGGTGGTGCCCAGGCACTGTAAGGCTGGCCAGTGCCTCCCTAACTAGCCACTCTCACACAGCTTCAAGTGTCAGTGAATGTTGTGTATACCAGGTGGTATAAGCCACACAGGCAGCACCTGCTCTTATGGAACCTACATTTTAGCAGCAGAACATTAACTAACAAGTACACTAGGAAAATATAAGTGACAGGTGCTAACCAGAAGGGTGTGACAACCCCCAGATGTCTTCCAATGTTTCCCTCTTCAACCAGTTTATTCGGAGACTGAATTGACATTTTAACCAACCCCACTTCGTAAATTTCTGCACTCTCCATTACAATAGCCACATGCCATTATTGAAATTTAAACTAAATTTATTTGTTTTAAGATTTATTTTATTTATGCATACAAGAGCTGGGGCACAAGCCAGAGGTGTAGGGGGTGAGTGGATTCACCAGAGTGGGGAACAGAACAGGAAGATCGACCCAAGTACACTGCTGAGTGGAGCAGTGGGCGAGTCAGGAGAGGTCTGCTGAGCCATGTGGGTTGCTCCCTGGCCAGCCGGGGATCGAAAACGTGCTGCAGAGGCTGTGGACAACTTCACAGGCTGCGTCTTAACCGCTTGCGCCACCAGGGAGGCCCCTAAACTAAATTTATTTATTTATTTTTAAAGATTTATTTTATTTATGCATACAAGAGCTGGCATACAGGCCAGAGATGCCGGGGCGGGGGGTGGGGGGGCAGTGAGAGGATTCACCAGAGACAGAATGGGGAATAGCACAGACAGATTGACCGAAGTACACTGCTGAGGGGAGCAGCGGGCCAGTCAGGAGAGGTCTGCTTTGCCATATGGGTTTCTCCTTGGCTGGCCGGAGATTGAACTCGTGTTGCAGTGGCTGTGGACTGCTTCATAATGCGGTGCTTAACCCCTTGCGCCACCAGGGAGGCCCCTAAACTAAATTTAAATGAAGTAAAATTTAAAATTCAACTCTGCAGTCATACTAGCCATATGTAGCTAGTGGCTACTGTATTGGATAGCATAATTATACAACATTATCATCATCATAGGCAATGCCACAGGACAGCAATGCTCCAAAGTGTGTCTTCTTTTCCTGAGGAATGCTATGAAGTCCTCTAAGCAGTATTAGGGCTATGTAACTGGGAAAAATTGGCACAAACTATGTATATGCTTAATCCATAACCATTTTCTAACACAGCCCTGATTAAAATGCCAATTTATAGGTTAATTAGGCAATATACTAGAAATTCTAATATTTTGATGTCAAAACTATAACCCCCAGTTTGTTTGTTATTCGCCAAAACAGCCTATAAATCCTTTCTCAAATCACATTCTGATTTGGCATTTTGACAATGTATTCACCAGGGTTCTCCAGAGAAACAACTAAAAGTGTGTGTGTTTGTGTGTGAGAGAGAGAGAGGGAGGGAGAGGGAGAGACAGAGATGGAGATCTGCAGGCCAGGCCAGTAGTTTAGAAACCTAAGAAAGAGTTGATGTTTCAGTTCTGAGTCTGAAGACAGAATTCCCTGTTCCTAGAATGACATCTCAGTCTTGTTCTCTTAAGGTCTTCAATTCATTTCATGAGAACAGCCACATTATGGAGGATAATCTGCTTTACAAAAAAGCCTACTGATTTAAATATCCCCTTTAAAAGAATACCTTCACAGCAACATTTGCCAACATTTTAAAAAAAGATTTATTTATGCATACAAGAATTGGAGTGACAGCCAGACATGGGGGGTGGAGGGGGGCGGTGATAGGATTTACCAGAGAGAGTGGGGAGCAGAACAGGCAGATCTACTTAATTACACTATTGAGGGGAGCAGTGGGCGAGAAAGGAGAGGTCTGCTGCTCCATGTAGGTAGCTCCCTGGGTCGGCTGGGATCAAACTTTTGCTGCAGTGGCTGCCAATAGCTTCACAGTGCTTTGCTTAACACTTTGTGCCACCGGAGAGGCCCATATAAAGTATTACATTTTTTTGTTCTATTTCCTTAAAGATATTGGACTGTTAATGGGGATTGTATTAAGTCTATATGTTACTTTTAGTAAAAATCATCATTTTAGGGCCTCCTAGCAGCACAAGTTTGATCCTCAGCCAGCCAGGGAGCTACACACATGGCGCAGCAGACCTCTCCTGTCTTGCCTGCTTCTCCCCTCAGGAGTGTATTTCAGTCAATCTGCCTGTTCTGTTCCCCACTCTGTCTCTGGTGAATCCTCTCACCCCCCACGCCTCTGGCCTGTACCCCAGTTCTTGTATGCATAAATAAATAAATAAATCTTTTTTTTAAAAAATCATCATTTTAATATATTAAATCTCCCCATCTGTGAACATGCAGTATCTTTCCATCTCTTTATGTTTGCTTCTATATCCTTCAATAGTGTCTTATAGTTTTCATTGTGTAAGTTCTTCACCTCCTTAACTAAATTAATTCTTAGGTATTTTATTCTCTTTGATATGATCGTAAATGGAGTTATTTTCATTCCTTTTCTTCTCACTTATTATTTGTATAGAAAACTGCAACAGATTTTTGTATGTTAATTTTGTAACCCATGGCTTAATATATTGTTACTGAGAGTTTTTTGGTGGAATCTTTAGGGTTTCCTATATATACTATTGTATTGTCTGCAAATAATGATATTTGCATTTTTTTTCCAATTTGGATTCCTTTTATTTCTTTTTTTAAAAAAAGATTTATTTATTTATGCAAACAAGAACTGGGGTGTCGGGGCCTCCCCGGTGGTGCAGCAGTTGAGTGCTGCGCTGCGAAGCTGCCCGTAGCCTCTGCAGCCCCAGTTTGATCCCCGGCTGCTGGTGAGGGTCCCACTTGGCGCGCAGATCTCTCCTGCCACGCCCGCTACTCCCCTCAGCAGTGTACTTCGAAGGTCTGCCTGCTCTGCTCCCCGTTCTGGCTCTGGTGAATTCTCTCACCCTCCCACACTTCTGACTGTACCCAGTGCTTGTATAAATAAATAAATCTTTGAAAAAAAAAAAGAACTGGGGTGTAGGCCAGAGGCATGGAGGGTGAGTGGATTCACCAGGGATGGAGTGGGGAGCAGAACAGGCAGATTGATAGAAATACACTGCTGAGGGGAGCAGTGGGCAAGACAGGAGAAGTCTGCTCTGCCATGTGGATCAGCTCCCTGGCCAGGGATTGAACTTGTTCTGCAGTGGCTGCCGATAGCTTCATAGTGCTGAGACTTAGCCCCTTGTGTCACCAGGGAGGCCCCCTTTTATTTCTTCTTCTTGACTGATTGCTCTAGTTCAAGTCAAGAATGCTACATAAGCAGTAGTGGTGTCAGTGGCATCTTTGCCTTGTTCCTGATCTCAAAGGGAAAGCTGGCCCTCCCCGGTGGTGCAAGGGGTTAAGCACCGTACTATGAAGCACGATCCATAGGCTCTGCAGCACAAGTTCCATCCCCAGCCAGCCAGGGAGCAGCCAACATGGTACAGCAGACCTCTCCTGTCTCATACGCTGCTCCTTTCAGCAGTGTACTTCGGTCAATCTGCCTGCTCTGTTCCCCACTCTGTCTCTGGTGAATCCTCTCACCCCCCACATCTCTGGCCTGTACCCCAACTCTTGTGTGAACAAATAAATAAATCTTTAAAAAAAAAGGGGGGAAGCTTTCAGTTTTTCACCATTAAGTGTAAAATTGGTTGTGGGTTTATGATATATGATCTTTATTGGGTTCTACTGAGGTAGGTTCCTTTTATTCCAATCTTGTTAAGAATTTTTATCATAAATGGGTGAGAATCTATCAGATGCTTTCTCTGAATCTATTGATATTATCAATTGTTTTTATACATCCTTTTCTTGCTGTAGTGTATTATACCAATTGATTTGCATATATTAAACCATTCTTGCTTTGCTAAAATAAATAGCAGTTCATCATAATGTATAATCTTTGTACTATATTGTTGAATTTGATTTGCTAGTATTTTGTTGAGAATCTTTGCATCGGTGTTTATCAGGGTTGTTGGGTCTGTAGTTTTCTTTTTGTGTGTGCTATCTCTGGTTTTAGTGTTAGGATAATGTTGGTACCATAGAATGTGTTAGAAAGTATTCTTCATAGGGCCTTCCTGGTGGCCTAGGGTTTAAGTCTCAGCACTATCACCACTAGAATTTGAGTTCGATCCCCAGCTAAGAAGCTAAACCACATATGGCACCCGCTGCTCCCTTCTCTAGTATATTTCAGTAGATCTGCCTGTTCTGCTCCCCACTTTGTCTCTGGTGAATCCTCTCACTCCCTACACCTCTGGCCAACACCCAGTTCTTCTCAATAAATATTTTTTTTAAAGTATAGTTTTGGGGCCTCCGCAGTGGCGCAGCAGGTTGAGCTCAGCGCTGTGAAGCTGTCCGCAGCCTCTGCAGCTCAGGTTCAATTCCTGGCCCGGCCAGGGAGAGAATCACATGGAGCAGCAGACCTTCTCCTGTCTCACCCACTGCTCCCCTCAGCAGTGCTTTCAGTGCTTCTGCCTGTTCTGCTCCCTGCTCTGTCTCTGGTGAACCATCTCACTCTCCCAAGCCACTGGCCTGTACCCCAGCTCTTGTATAAATAAAATAAATCTTTTAAAATATATATATATTATAAATTAAAAAATATATATAATATATATATAAGAATACATTGAAGATAATCCTTCAGGACATTTTGGAAATCTTTTTAAAAAATAAAAATAAAATAAAAGTATAGTTTTGATAAATTTTATTTGTAAAGTTGTCTGATCCTAGATGTTTTGGGTTTTTTTTTTTTTTCATTTTTGGCAGAGGGGTTAGGGGAAGAAGATTTATATATTTATAGTACATCATTATTCATTTTTGTACGATGTTTGATTTCACCTCTCAAGTGTAGTCCCCATCATAGTCCCACCACCAATTCACCCATGAAGCATCACCATAGTCCCTTGTGTTCTTCCCACCTGCTGTTTTGATCCCTCTCCTTCCACCTCCTATGCAGAATGTCTCTGATTTATTGTTGCTAGTTTTGTTTTTTAATTGTTTTTTTTCCCCTGATCCCGTATTTGGTGAAGGAGAAGATTTTTTATTACCATTTTCAAGTTCCATAATATTGATTGGTCTATTCAAGTATAGTTTCTTCCTGTTTTAGTCTTTTTTAAAAAAAGATTTATTTATTTTATACAAGAACTGGGGTACAGGTCAGAGGGGCAGGAGGGTGAGAGAATTCACCAGAGACAGAGAGGGTAACAAAACAGGCAGACGGACCAAAGACAGTGCTAAGGGGAGCAGCGGGCGAGGCAGGAGAGGTCTGCTGCACCATGTGGGGTTCTCCCTGGCTGGTGGGGAATTGAACCGGTGCTGCAGAGGCTGCGGACAGCTTCACAGCGTGGCGCTCAACCGCTGCACCATCGGGGAGGCCCCCTGTTTTAGTCTTGATAAACTGTATTGTAAACGTTTATCCATTTCTTCAAGATTATCAAATTTATTAGTATATCGTAATCTCTTATGATCCTTTGTATTCTATGCTATCTGTAGTAATTTTTCCTCGTTCATTTCTAATTCTATTTATCAAAGTTTCCTCTTTTTTTTTTAAAAAAAGATTTATTTATTTATTTATTTATACAAGCACTGGGTATAGTCAGAAGCGTGGGAGGGTGAGAGAATTCACCAGAGCCAGAGCAGGGAGGAGAGCAGGCAGGACCGAAATACACTGCTGAGGGGAGCAGTGGGCGGCAGGAGAGGTCTGCGCGCCATGTGGGACCCTCCTCTGGCGGCCAGGGATCGAACCAGTGATGCATAGGCTGCGGGGAGCCTTGCAACCCAGCGCTCAACTGCTGTGCCACCAGGGAGAGCCTCAAAGTTTCCTCTTTTCTTTGTTAATCTAGCTAAAAGTTTATTGATATTATTTGTCTTCTCAAATAGCCCACTCTTAATTTCACTAATTTTTCTCAAGTTTCAGATATTTACTGATCAGTGTAAACCCCAACATAAATCACCAACATCATTTTGTGCATTTAGAGGAGAAATATTTTCTGGTTAAGGGAAAATTGTACAGATGGCTTCTGGAAGCTTTATAGTGAAGTATTTTTAGCAGCTTTGTAGTGAAATGTTTAATTTCAGGGTCTGGACATTCTTTCTTCAGTTTGTTATAATCTACATTCACCGAGTAGAACTTGTATTGATGATTGGGACCCAGTTTGTTCCAGGGTTCTGGGTTCTTCTTTCTGTCCTAACTGACATCTAGAGGTACTCAGGTATTTCCAGCTCCAATGAATACAAAGAGGGGGTAAGCTAGGATGCTTCCTGACCTGATTGAGGATATGATGGGTCATGGTTGCAGGAGAGGCCTTGGGCTGGGATGGAGAGGAGAATAAATCTGCAAGGCCCAGACTAAGTCTCTCCCTTCATTGATTTTTTTTTAAAGATTTATTTATTTATGCGTACAAGAGCTGGGGCACACGCCAGAGATGCGGCGGGGGTGGTGGTGAGAGGATTCATCAGAGACAGAGTAGGGAACAGAACAGGCAAACTAACCGAAATACACTGCTGAGGGGAGCAGCGGGTGAGATAGGAGAGGTCTACTTCACCATGTGGGTTGCTCCTCGGCAGGCCAGGGATCGAACTCGTGCTATAAAGGCTGTGGATTGCTTCAGAGTGTGGTGCTTAATCCCTCGTGCCACCAGGGAGGCCCTTCATTGATCTTTTGTAAGTTTGTTTTCAGTTTCATTTTTTTCTGTTTTGACTTTTACTATTTCCTCCCTTCTACTAACTTTGGGTCTCGTTTGTTCATCTTTTTCAAGGTGATATAGATATAATATTAAATTGCTTATTTGTTTCTTACTTCTTAATGTAGGTCTGTGTTGCAATTAACTTCCCTCTTACAACCACTTTTGCTACATCCCTTAAATTCTGATAGCGTATGTCCTCATTGTCTCCAGGTTATTTAATTTCTGACCCAGTGGTTACTGAGAAGTATGTTGTTTAATCTTCTATGTGTTTAAAACATGTATCTTTTTTTAAATAGTTGATTTCTAGCTTTGTGACATTATGATCAAAAGAATGCTTGGTATGATTTCAGTCTTTACAAGATGACTTGTGTCCCACCATATGGTCAACTCTTGAGAATGTTCAAAGAGCACTTGAGGAAAATGTATATGCTATAGTTCTTGGGTAGAATGTTCTGTAGGTGTCTATTAAATATATCTTATCTAGCTTGTCATTTAAGAGTATTGCTTCCTTATTCTGTCTTGTTGATATGTTTGTGGTTGTAAGTGTGGCATTACAATCTCTTGCTATTATTGTGTTATTGATGTCTCTCTTTAATTCTGTTATATGTATTTGCTTTGGGCTTCCCTGGTGGTGCAAGGGGTTAAGCACTGCACTATGAAGCAATCCACAGCCTCTGCAGCACAAGTTCGATCCCCGGCCGGCCAGGGAGCAACCCACATGGCGCAGCAGACCTCTTCTTACTCACCCACTGCTCCCCTCAGCAGTTTACTTTGGTCAATCGGCCTGTTTTGTTCCCCACTCTGTCTCTGGTGAATCCTCTCAACCCCCGCATCTCTGGCCTGTACCCCAGCTCTTGTATGCATAAATAAATAAATCTTTAAAATAAATAAATAAGTAAATAAATGTATTTGCTTTATATATCTTGGTCCATTATTTGGTAAATATATATATATTTATAACTGATATCTTCATGTATTGTATAATTCTTAATTATAATGTTCATCTATTGTGTTACTTTTTAAAACTGGAAATCTGCTTTATCTTATATAAGTAAAGCACTTTCTGATTTTTTTTTTAAGATTTTTTTTAATGCATATAAGAACTAAGGTGTAGGCCAGAGGTGTGGGAGGTAAGAGGATTCACCAGAGACAGAGTGGGGAGCAGAACAGGCATATCTACTGAAATACACTGCTGAGGGTAGCAGTAAGCAAGCCAGGATTGGTCAGCTGTGCTATGTGGGTTAGCTCCCTGGTGGGAGACTGAACTCATGCTGCAGTAGGTGGTGATAGCTTGATAGGCTGAGACTTAACCCCTGAGCCACCAGGGGGGCCCCACTTCCTGATTTTTTTTTATTAACATGTGCTTATAGAATTGTCTTCCAGTCTTGTCTTTAAGCCGGTGCTTATTTTTAGTAATAAGATGAGTTTTCTGCAGACAAAAGATTAGACTTGGTTTTATAATCCATTCAGCCACAGTATTCCTTTTAATTGGTAATAAAACCATTTAGACTTAGGGTAATTAATGAAACATTTTTTGTCTTGTTGATACGTCATTTTGTTATTTGACATCTTCTATTTTTATATTTTGTCTTTGTCTTTATTTTTTGATACCTTCTTTTTATGTTTTGTTTGTGTTTTATTTCCACCTTCTTATGTGTTATTTCTATTGATTTTTGTTTGAAGGTTATACTGAAATTTATATGTGATTGTCTATGTGTGATCTGCTGAAAAATTTAATATAAACTAATTCTAACGGTGCACATATTTACTCTCCCTCTTGTGTAATTTTCATGTCTGTTATTTCTAGATGAGATTTATTATTGTTTTATAACAGTCCCTTTAGTATTTTTTTTTGAGAACAGAAAAGGTGGATTTATTGAACTATATTGTTAAGAGAAGCAGTGGGCTAGACTAGAGAGGTCTTCTGCACTTTTAATCTTTTAAGGCCAGCTTGGTGGTGCTGTAGTCTTTTCATTTTTGTTTCACTATAAAGCACCTTGTCCCTCCTTCAATCTTGAGTGGTAGTCTGACTAGATAGGATATGGTCATACATTTAAACAGAACTGTAAGACTGCAGAGCCAAGTATCTGGGTATTCTCATTTAGGTAGACACTATCCCTAATCCGAAAACTCCCTACAATGGCTAGGGTTCCTTCTACTCCTCAATCCCCATCTCCAGTATCCTCATCTTCCTAATACCAGTCTTCCCTAAGCCTCATAGGCATTGACATCCTAGACCCTACAGAACTTCTGTTGGGGAGGCAGTTGCCTCCTTTTAGTGACTCAGTCTGCAATGAGAACTTGGGGCCCACCAGGCCCTGGAGGAAGAGACCTGGAAACCACACAGACCTACACCTCGTTTCCTCTGAATGTAGCCACAGGCAGTGGCCCCCAGGCTGCTCTGAGTCATGCCTGGGCTGCCGATGGTGGTGATTCCCCTCACAGGTGTCCTGGAGGACTTCCCTGCCAGTGAGACCTGAGGGGAAGTATATTGCCCCCCCGACCCCCACCCCACCAGTGTCTCCAGGGAGAACAGTGGCCTCTCTCCCAGTAGGTCTACCTTGGACCCAGTAGGTATATGGACGTCAGGCAACCTCTCAGTGAGTTATTTGTCTGTCAGCTTTGCATCCATCTTAAATCTACTAAGGCTCTACCATATGCCCGACCTTGTGCAAGGAGCAGGGGACACAGAAGTAAACAAAAGAGGCACCATTTCTGCCTTTAGGGACAGTCAAGGCAGGAGATAGGTGCTACACCAAGAGTCAATTATAATTGTGTTATATTTTGGTGATACTGATCAAGAGTATGTGCTGAGGGGCTTATCAGGGAATAATACCTGGAGGAAGGGACATTTCAGCCAGGGAGTAAAGGAGGAAGGTGAGTTGGCCAGGCAGAGGCGCCAATCATGGAAATAGCACATGTAGCTCAGTGGCTTCAAGGGGTGCAAGACTAGGGCTTCCAGGAGAAGAGGACCTTCCAGGCTCCCTAGTTCCACCCTTGTCGAAGGACACCCTCCACAAGATTTGTTTGCATCATTTATTCAGGCATCAGGTATTTTCCTGCACTGTAGGGTAGCCAACCCTAGGCTACATACAGATGACTGAGAAGAGGAGTGACTCCTGGACTCTAATGAGATTGAGTCAGGTCACCACAGGGGTCTTCATGTGTGTCTGAGAAGATGTGTGGGAAGGAATCCATTCTAGTATCTCAGTCCCACTCTTCTCATGTTGACCCAGAAGCCCTCAGCCCACACAGCGTCTAGCTCTGGGTCTCTAGGTCTTCCCCACCCATTCTCTGGGTCTTTGTCTGTCCACCACCCCTCCCCCACCTCAAGGGACCCCAGCTCCATCTAAAGGACATTGTAGATCCCTTGACATCTATGCCCTTGACTTCTTGCTGACCTTGACTGCTTTTCATAGCTTAAAGCATTGATGTGCTGATTAGTGTATTTTCGCTTTATTATAGAGACCCTTGCTGAAATAGAAGGGGAGAAAGGAAAGGGAGGGGCACTGAACTGCAGGTGAAGTGGCTCAGCAGCCTGTGGAAGGTGGGTTTCTTAGGCAACAAGGCCCCGACAGGCACAGGGAGGTCTAGTTAAATGGGCTGATCTCTGATACTGGCACACGAATGAGTGACCTATGCTGAGGGAGTTGCTTGCACCTGCCATTGAGCCTGGAAATCAGGTCTCATGCCTACTACATCATTGGATCAGTCCTGATGTGACAAGGTTTGGTGTCCTCTGGTTCTGTGATTCCCTTTCTGGCCTCCCAGGGAGTCTGGACACTTCTGGAAATTTGCTGTTGCTGTTTGGCCCAGTGCCCCACAACCTGGGCCTGCAAGCAGCCACCATGACCACCTATCCCATTGCTACCCCATTGAAGGAGCTGTGACCTCACTCTGGCAGAGTGTCCTGTTGAGCCTCAGCGACATCTTACTGTCCAGTGTAGCCAACTAGAGATGGCTACTTCAGATATTTGAGGGACAAGAGGAAACAGACAGCACCTAATCAGGCACAACACATAGCAGGTACTCAGTGAGGTGGTAGCCAGGACACTTGAGTAAGACTTACACACCTGCTGGTCACCTGCTCTGGGCCAGGCCTAGCACAATGGACCCTGGTGCCACACCTTTTCTCATAAGGTAGCATAGACCTATACCCACTGCTCTGAACAAAGGCCACAGGAAAGCTACTCTGCCTGGGTCACAGCATTCTGGAGTCACAACTGTCATTTCATGGCTACTTCAGGAGACTTCATCCTCCAAGGGCCCAGTACTCTAAGTTAGTCCATACAATGCCCATCTCATCAGTGCCTTCCAGGAGCTGAGCTCAGAGATTTGTGCTGATTCCTGTTTAGAGCTGTAGGTTTTAAGTTTTATGAGCAGTAGAAAACCTCAAAACCTCTATAGAGATCTGCTTATAGGGAATTGAAGCTGGGAGTTTTGCTCCCCTTATCACCCTATCCTTTACCCTAAGGTGACTCCCAAAAGCTGTCTGGGTACCCCTAGGTTTCTGCAAAGCCCAACTGGAAAAGTTTCAGATACCAGGGATACCTGCCTGGGATTCCAGTAGATGTACCCCCTATGGGGTGTCTATAGGAGGGGAGACTTCACTATACCTCACATCAGGAGAATGATGTGAAATTTCACTATACCTCACATCAGGGCTGGCAAAAAGGGTGACCATTTCTGTCCCTCCATCCAGAAAGGAGCAAGACCAGAGGCGTGGCCCTGAGCAATTTTCCAGTAGGTGAGCAGCCCGAGCTGTCGCTGAGACTGGGGGAGCCACTAACCATTGTCTCTGAGTAAGTCCTTCTGAGGGCATCTGGTGGGATGCTCTGTTCCCTCCCCCTGGATACACTTAATTGGAGAAGGGGCTCCTGCCTCAAGAAGAAAAAAATGCTGCCTTTGGTACCAATCTCACATGCTATCCTAATGGTGGGATTTCAGGCAACTGATACTCCTACAAGGAGAAGCAGTGAGTGGGCAGGGTCTTGGAGGAAACCCTGAATCATTCCATCTCCCACCCAAAAGGTTCCTGGACAGCCTGTTGCAAGGAATCCTGAGAAACACAGGTGGGGCAGATGGTTGCAGGATTCAGTCTTGAGGTTCCTTGTGAATTCCAAATGAGTGGTTTTCTGGGTCTTGACTTTTTTTTTTTTAAAGATTTATTTATTTATGCATACAAGAGCTGGGGTTTAGGCCAGAGGTGTGTGGGGAGGGGGGGGGTGAGAGGATTCACCAGAGAGAGTAGGGAACAGAACAGGCAGATTGACTGAAGTACACTGCTGAGGGGATCAGTGGGCGAGTCAGGAGAAGTCTGCTGCGCCATGTGGGCAACGGTTCCCTGGCCAGCCGGGGAATCGAACTCGTGTTGGAGAGGTTGCAGACAACTTCATAGGTTGCATCTTAACCCCTTGCTCCACCAGGGTGGCCCTGGGTCTTGACTTTTCTGACAGGGGTCTCTCTCCCTTCTCTCTCCAGGAGTGGAGACTGGTGGTCTGTGCTGTCGGAAGTTTCAGGCAAAGGGTTCAGCATCCCCAGTGTGCATGTGGCCAAAATCTCCCATGGGTAAGTTGCTAGCCCAAGTCCTACCATAGGGGAGCTTCCTGCTTTCTCTTCCCACTCAGCCCTTTGCTGAGCAAAGCTTGGGACAGAGGAGAATCAGGCCCAGGCCCTTCCCTCAGGGGCAACAGACAACTAACTCTCTTAGGTCAGTCTGTGAGACTTGGGAAGCCAGAGGAGGAGGCTCAGGAGGACCTCATAGAGAAGAGGGCATTATCTGGGCTTTGGAGGGGGACCAGGAATCTAGTTGTGGAGAATGCTGGAAGGGACTTGCAGGAAATGGGAGTAGCCTGTATAAATGTCTTGAGGGGAGAAAGCAGAGGAGCAGCACCTGTGTCATGACAAGCTGCCTCTGAGCTCTCTGGGCTCCACGAGTCACCTGGGCTCCTGGACCAGGATCCCTTAAATAATGAGAGAAAAACTCAATGTCAAGAGAGAGAGGATGTGAACTGCTATAGGTGGGATCTACCTGGAATCAGGTGTGTGCTGAGACAGCCACTCTGCAGCTCATGGAGAAAGGCCACACTGTGTGCCCTGCTTTTCTGAGGCTTGACGTCTGGTTCGGATGAAAGTACCACAGAGATCCTGAGATGTGTGGGACCCTGGTAGAATCAGCTCACACAGATGTTGTCAGCAAGTCATGTGAGGCCCACCTGGGCTGACACCTGACTGCTTGGCCGGCTGGTCAGCAGTTTTGCACTAAGTTCAAGTCAAGAAAACACTGACCATCTCCTTGTCACTTCTTCATTGACATCTTCGTATGAATGACCTGTGTTACTTATGTAAGCTAAACTAAGTTTGCTGCTAGACCCAAATGAGTCACAGCATCTCAAATTTATTTATCTGGAAGCAACTCAGTCTGGACTCCAGCTTTGCCTGTGAGATGTGTCAGAATGACAGAGGCAGCCGTGTTCACCAAATTGACTTCTGTAGACTTCACACCAGTAGTCACTGGGCATGACTCTTTGGAGACATTACCGGGGCTAGTAAGTCAAAGGAATTCCCCAACTTTTCCATTGTTTAAGTCCTTCATGGACATATTTTAGGTGCAGGATTAAGGGAAAAGGAAAATAGGCAATCAGAGTAATCAACAATCCTAGCAATGGACTGTATGATCAACAAGTTGTAAGATGCTTTAAAAAATGTTAGGATGTCCTGAACATTCTAGTTGCAACCTTTCTTCACACAAATAAACCCCATTAGGACTTTGCTAAATTTCAATGATAATGAATAAATGCTCACCCAGATATCTTTCACCTGTTACAAAGTAAAAAATTTTAAATATTCAAATAAAATATTTACTAATTTTTTAAAAAAGAAACAGTTTGTACTTTTCTAATTCTTGGGAAGGTGAGTGGATAGAATGGGGGTCCTGGGGGACTGGCCAGTGATAGAAAAGAGGCTGGAATCACCCAACCTGCCCCATGTCACTTGGGAATGATGTCTCTAAACAGAAAAGACTAAGGCTAAACTCATGAGGTTGTCCTTTGAGGCCCCTGGAGCTAGGACCAGGAGGACAGAGTTGGGGGGCCCTTAGAGACCCTGAGACTAACTCTTGATGGTGCAGATGGAATGAGGAGGCCCAAAGAGGGAGGGTCTTGCCAGAGGTTTCACTGAGGGATTGGAGGAATTCTAGTAGAATCTTGCTCCTCACCCTCCACTAACCTCTGCCCCTCTCTCTGCTCCTCCCCACAGGTGGTTGTATGAAGGCCTGAGCCGAGAGAAAGCTGAAGAACTCCTGTTGCTGCCTGGAAACACTGGAGGGGCTTTCCTCATCCGGGAGAGCCAGACCAGGAGAGGTGAGTGAGCCATGCCTTACCCTCCCTTGGTGGGTATCCTCAGGGAGGAGCCTAAGATCTTGTATAGTGAATTAGCTATATCCTCACTGCCAGTCATTCCCCTTGGTGGGTAGATGGAGACACCCTACGTGGGCAGAGAACAATTAGCATCTCTGCTGGACGCTTCACAGAGGGGTGGATCGGAGTGGAAATGTGTAGGATTTTCCCATGGGAGCCCAGGCTTCAAGAATCAAATGGTGCAGGGGGGAGAGGGGGAGCAGTGACTGGTGGACTATACCGTGGACAGGTTAGGAGAAGCAGTCAGCCAGAGCCCAGAGGACCTTGAATGGCAGGCTAAGAAGCTGGGTTTTCTCTCTAAGGCCACAGGAGCTATTATTACTCAACTAAAAGACATGGTTAGTGTTAGATACACATTTTCGGGTGACAGTCTGTATATGTGTCCCACAGACTTACTCTGAGATAAGGGGGATGCTGTCTATCACATTTCTTGTTCTTATAGGACTTCTCAGGGCCTTCACATTGTCTAATTGGGCATTTCCCAAATACTTTTGAACACAGAAACTTTTCATCATGTAGCATCTAATATTCATACCACATTCATTGATTTCATTGATTGAACAAATGTTTCTCGTGTACCTACCATGTGGGGAGGCCTCAAGGAAGGAAAAGGAGCATATGAATGGTAACAGCCTCTGGTGAGTGAGGTGAGCATGGTCCTTGCTCTTGGGGAACTCTCAGGTCCCTGGAAGCTGGTGTTCCATGGTACACACTTTGAGAAACACAACTCTATTTGATATTTTCATTGATGTCAGGGCTTATCCCTCATATGCCAAAAGCCAAGTGTGATGTGACTTCAGGGGGTAGAGAGATAGGAGGCCAAATGTGAAGGGGGAGTATCTGCCTTTGGAGTCAAGCATCTGACAGACCACCATATTGTTGCCTTGAGAGCCCTTCAGTAACAGAAAAATAGCCTGCATTTCTAAGTCATTGTGAATGACCCACAGCAGGGATCCAGGCTCAGCCAACACTTTGGCTTCTGGGACTTGTAAGAATATAGGCACAGGATTTCTCTGCCCTAACAAGCAATGACTCCTCTCTTCCCAAGACACATTATTCTGATCTATTGGCAAGAAGTTGATTCTGTGCTTTGAGTCACTGGCCAATCTGAGATAGAAAAGCCATTTGAAGTCATCTCCTGATTTTCCTCTCTCCAGTGTAACAGATGGGCAAGCAGAGGCCTGAAGAGAGGTAGGGACATGTCACATTGCATATTCATATTAGACTTCTCCTACCCCAGTGCAGGGCCTTTGATGGACTCCATGTCCACATTTCTAATTCACTAGATCTATAGTCAATAGAATCTGTCTCTGATACCCCTGTCTCCTGGTTTCTGTATGCAGGGGCACAGAGGAATTCAGAAGGTGTGGCAGTGCCCACATTTATTTATTTTGGCTCTTTTTTTTTTAAAGATTTATTTATTTATGCATACAAGAACTTGGGTACAGGTCAGAGGTGCAGGTGGTGAGAGGATTCACCAGAGACAGAGTAGGGAACAGAACAGGCAGATTGACCAAAATACACTGCTGAGGGGAGCAGCGGGCAAGTCTGAAGAGGTCTGCTGCGCCATGTGGGTTGCTCCCTGACCGGCCAGGGATCGAACTTGTGCTGCAGAGGCTGTGGATAGCTTCATAGTGTTGTGCTTAACCCCTTGCCTTCAAGCAACCCTGTGGGGTGTGTTCTTCCCTTCCCCCCATTTTACAGATGAGTCTTGGAGATGAGTCTGGGGAGACACACCTGAGAAGTGCAGGGCTGGGATTCAAACCCAGCTGAGATTCATTTTGCTTCAGACCCCAAAGAAGTGCCCACATGTGACAATAATGATGAAGTGCAAGTACAGTGATAAGCCAGGGAGGAGATAGGCGCGAGAACCAGCCTCTTGTGTCTGCCCTAACTGAATGGACTGTGATGGGTTGTCAAGGTCCTTTGCTCACTACCTCAGTTCTCCTCCTGGGCCTTTCCCCAGTATCTCTTTGCCTCTCCTCCTCTTCCTTTGGGAGTGCCTGGGCTGATCGTTCCCTGGCGCTTCTGCTATTTTCCAGGCAGCATTAGTATCCCACCTTCATACACACCCACAGAATGGCTGAGGTAGGAGGCCAGTCCAGTGCTGCAACTACAAACAGGAAACCACAGTGGTGTTCTGACTGGGGCAGGGGTGTGAGGCTGAGCCCCAGTGAGCTTGAAAAGCCACAGGAAGTGCTCTGTGCTCAGTTGCCCTACTTCCCCCTCCCTTCCTGGCCTGGTTGAGCCTGAAAGCATAGTGACTACCCCTATTGCACTCTGTCCCTTTCCTAACAAGCACATGTACAAGGGCCCCCCTGGTAGCGCAGGTGGTTGAGCATAACGCTGTGAAGCTGTCCGCAGCCTCTGCATTGCGGGTTCGATCCCGGCCGGTCGGAGAGATACTCACATGGCACACCAGACCTCTCCTGTCTCACCTGCTGCTCCCCTCAGCAGTGTATTTCAGTTGGTCTGCCTGTTCTGTTCTCCGCTCTGTCTCTGGTGAATCCTCCCCCTCCCGCACATCTGTCCCTACCGGTTCTTGTATACATGAATAAATAAATCTTAAAAAAAAAAAAAGAAAGCAAGCATATGTGCAAGAGGAACTGGCTGGAAATAGAGAAAGCAGATAAGGATTGTAAGGGATCTTTAAAGTTCTATATCGTTACTCAGGATTAAGGTTAGATTTGACTTTGAGCTATCCCATCACCAACATCAAAAGGGAATAGCAGCATATCAGCCCTGGGTATCAAAAAAGGAAGAGATGTGCCAGTTCTGTAGGGAAGGCAGAAGTTTCTTCATACTAACTTCTCATTTCTCATCTGGAGGTCCCTTTTGGACAGTATTTGTCAAGCTGCAGCCCCATATCTGGACAAAACATCAGTTTAGTTTAGTGGTGATATGTAGACTGGTGGGTTTCAAACCTGAATGGGCATCAGAATCAGTTGCGGGATTTGTCAAAAGCTTGCTGGGCCTCATGTCCAGCATTTCTGATTTGAAAGATCTGTGGTGGAGTTGGAAAATTTACCTTTCTAACAAGTTCTCAGGTGATACTGCTGCATGGACACCACACTTTACAAACTGCTGATTTAGAACTTGACTGCACATTGGAATCATCAGGTTGGGTAGAGTTGTTTTTTTTTTTTTAATAGAGGCATGTTATTTATTTATTTGTTTGTTTTGTTTTTATACATGCACTGGGTACAGTCAGAAGCACGGGAGGGTGAGAGAATTCACCAGAGCCAGAGCAGGGAGCAGAGCAGGCAGAAGGACCGAAGTACACTGCTGAGGGGAGCAGCGGGCGGCAGGAGAGGTCTGCGCGCCATGTGGGACCCTCCTCTGGTGGCCGGGGAGCAGCCAGGGATCGAACCGGCACCACAGAGGCCATGGGCAGCTTCGCAACCCAGCGCTCAACTGCTGCGCCACTGGGGAGGCCCAGGTTGGGTAGAGTTTTATAAGCTACTGAGGTCTGCATTGCACCCCCAGAGTTGCTAATTTAATTGGTCAGGGGTATGACCTATAAAAGTCCCAGGTGATTCTGATGTGTAGCCAGGGTTGAAATCCACCGACAGTGACTCTGGACCAATGACTTGTTGAAATGAGAAGAGCAGAAAACATCAGGGGTTGGGACAAATATTGCTTTATCAAGTGGTCAAGGTATAAAAATTCATACTGCGGTTTTGATACCATAGCTCTAGGAGCCCAAGTGATGTCATGAAATGGTGGTTTCTCAGGCTTGAGTGTACAGGAATTGCCAGACTCTTGGGCCCCACTGCTGATCTACCTGTTAAACTATCGGGGGCAGGGCCTCCCTGGTGGCGCAGGCTGTTGAGCACCGCACTGTGAAGCTGTCTGCAGCCTCTGCAGTGCAGGTTTGATTCCAGTCGGCCGGCAAGAATCCCACATGGCGAAGTAGACCTCTCCTGTCTCGCCCACTGCTCCCCTCAGCAGTGTATTTTGTCAGTCTGCCTGTTCTGTTTCCCACTCTGTCTCTGGTGAATCCTCTTACCCTCCCATGCATTTGGCCTGTACCCTGGTTCTTGTATAAATAAATAAATCTTCAAAAAATAAATAAATAAACTATTAGGGGCAGAGGTCAGAAATCTCCTTCCTTCACAATCTCTCTGAATGGTTCTTACATTGTTTTACGTTTGAAAACAGTTTCAATCTAGGGAACCAGAATGAAGTAATAAAAGACATCTTTTATATTTATATTATGCATCTTGTCATATAAAACGGTAACCAGGGCCTCCCCAGTGGCGCAGCGGTTGAGCACTGGGCTGTGAAGCTGCCCTCAGCCTCTGCAGTGCCGGTTCTATCCTCGGCTGCCAGAGAGGGTCCCACATGGCGCGCAGACCTCTCCTGCTGCGCCGCCTGCTCCCCTCAGCAGTGTACTTCCGTCCTTCTGCCTGCTCTGCTCCCCGCTCTGGCTCTGGTGAGTTCTCTCACCCTCCCACGCTTCTGACTGTACCCAGTGCTTGTATAAATAAATAAATCTTTAAAAAAACAAAAACAGTAACCAACTGTTGAGTAAGTAAGTAAGAGTTATCAGTATCAGCTTTTCTTTGGACCAAGGTGCAGATGAACATCTAGGGAAAAATTCTTCAGGGTCTTTGAACATGTGCGTGGACAGACCAAGGAGGAGGCCTGGGGCTTGTAAGTTCCCAAGAACATTACTCAGAGTCTGGAGGGAGGGGATGGTCCTCCATTTTCTCCAAAGTCCTGCTGGCCCCCTGGTTCTGCTCTAGGCCTGAGGGGAGCCATGGCAGGGCCCAAGTCAGGCCCAAATCCTTGAAGACTGGTAGAGGTCACAGTAATTCTCCAGAGGTCAGTGTCAGGGTCAGGCCCCAATATCATCACTCTCACCTTCCTACTGTCCTATGATGTGTCTATTCTGTTAGGCACTGTAGGGGACGTTAATGGGTAAATGTGGTTCCTGCCACTAAGGGCCCATCTCTGTCCATTCTGCCAGTTGGGAAACACATATCCTGATAGGTAATGTGTAATTCCTGTTCTCAGAATGCAGACAGAGGAAGATCAAATGTTCAGCCTCCCAGAGACTATCAGTTCCTCAGAACCCTCAGCAGAGAAAGTTTAAGAGAGTCCTTCTAGGTCCATCTCTCTTCCCCCACCCCCCCAACACATCTCTAATTTGATCTCTCACACCACTCTGGACCCTACCTTCCTCCCTGGTGATCATCAGACCACCTGGAAAGGCATGGTGCCTGACCCCAGAGGTCCCTGCAGGGCAGGATGTGACACTGGCTAAGCCAGCCTGAGCTTCTTCGAATCCAGGATCATGTACCTTCCTTGCCTTCTTCCTGATGAGTTCCTCTTCAGTTCCTGCACCCAGCCACGATTCCTACTGCTCTTCTGACTCCACTGTCCACAAGAACAGTCCATGAACACAAATGTTCTTTCCACTGCTGCCTCCTTGCACATGCTTGTCTTTCAGCTTGGCAAGTCTATTCTCAATTCCTTCACATGGCAAATACACTCGCCCTTCACTACCCATTTCAATGTATTTCTCCAGACTATTTGTCATTTTGGTGGCAACGACTTTTAATTGCTTTTAATCAAAAACTGCTTTTAATCATAGAGATTCATTTACTCATTCAACAAATAGACATTACATGGCTACTCTGCACCAGCTCCTGTTCTAAGCACCAGGGATTCATTGGTAAAAAGCAAAATCCCTGCCCACAATCTCATTGATTGTATGTGCAAACACATGAGTGACTTCAGTGGAGGTTAGTGCCACGAAGGAACAAGCAGTGTAAGAGAATAGAGAGGTGGGAGGTATGCAGGAGAGCAGAGGCCTGGGCAGCAGGCAGGAGGGCCTGGAGCAGATCCCAGGTCATAGAGCCTTTCCAGGGAGGAATTTGGATTTATTTGGAGTGTGACAGGGAGGTTCTGAGTAGGGATTAACATGACCTGATACTTGACTGATACCACAGGAGTATGTGGCAGGGGATAGGGAGGAAGTGGGAAGCCACATGGGAAGTTGTTACACACTCTGTCAGGGTGAGAAGTGGCCAGGTTCTGGATATCTTCTGAATGTCGCTAACAGGAGTTTCTGTTGGGCTAGATGTGAGGTGCAGTCAAGAGTGACTCCAGGATTAATGGCTTACTAATGCATGAATGTTGCTGTTTTCTGAGATGGGAAGATGATGGCAGGATAAATCAGAACCATTCTTAGGAGGCTCCTACTATTTTATATGTGTGTGGGGTGTCTAGGGTTGAAGGACAGACAATGCAGAGCAGGACTACTTGGTGCCACAGAAGCACTGGTAATTAGGCAAGTTTAGAGTTTTTCTCAAGCAGGGGAAGCATCTGACCAGTTGTCCCAGCATAAATGAGCTGTAAGAGGAAAGCTAGGGGTCACACAGGTAGAAGGAGCAGCACAAGCAAAGGACTAAAGGCCTGGTAGGAATTACTAGATGCTTGCTACATGCTAGCCATCGTGCTGAATGCTTTACGTACTTTGCCATCCAGATCCCTGTGGCAATCTGGTGAGCATAGGACAATTATTCCCCTTTACAGAAGAAAACAGATCTGAGAGGTCAAATAATGTGATGTGCCTTAGAGATACAACTAGAGAGCATGGGGCAGCAAGGGTGTTACAGAACATGGCTCTGTATGGGATTTGAACCCAGGGAGTCTGAGTTAAAAGGTGGTGTCCTGGAAGGGGAGTGAGCAGTAGGTATTTGGGACCAACTGGAGCATGCAGTGGGAAGGAGCAGCAGGATACCAGGCACATGGGCCAGTCACAGATGGCCTTGGTAAGTGACCTCTCCCCACAGGGCGGTTAACACAGCTTATCTGTTATCACTGAACTCACCGGTCAGATCCTCCGTGTAGCTTCCCTTTCTGGTTCTAGTAACTGTGGTGCAGTGGCCAAGGTGGAGTGGCTGGAGAAACATGCAGAGGACTTGGTCAAGTAGGTCAGTTGGGTTGGTTGCCTCTTGGGCCTATTTTCAGATACTTAGTATTTTTTCAACCACAGTTTTTTCAGGGTCACAGCTTGTCTCAAGAAGAGACTCTTCTTAAAGGTACAGAGGTCAAAGGGTCTCCAGAGTCAGAGAATAAGGGAAAGGAAATAGAGACCCTACTCTATACTTCTCAAATCATGCTGACTTTCCTAAATTCACTTACTAGTTCCAGTAGCTTTTTGTAGATTCCTTATGATTGTTTACGTATGAACAAATTATTGAACTACTTATTTTCCAATCTATATATCTTTATTTTTCTGACTTATTGCACTAACTAGGACCTCTAGTACACTGAGTGAAGTTGTTAGAACACTCTTACTTTCTTCTCAGCCTTAGAAGGAAAAAGCCAGTCTTTCCCTTTAAGTATAATGTTACAGATTTTTCATGGATGTTTTGTCAGGTGATAGAATTATAGCTCCCCAAAGACCTCTAGGTTCTAATCCCTAGAAACTGAATATCTTACTTTATATTGTACAAAGGAATCTGTAGATTAAGGATTTGATGGGGCGATTATCATGGATTATCCAGATAAACCCAATGAAATCAAAAGGGTGGTAGGAAGGCAGGAAGACTAATTTTATAGATTGGAAGATGGTGCTGACTTTGAAGATGAAGGAGCAATGAGCTAAGGGAGCAGGTGCCTTCTAGAAACTGGGAAAAGGTAGAGTAATGGATTCTCTTCTAGAACCTACAGAACAAACAGGCCTGCTGACACCACTGATTTTAATCAGTGACACCCATTTCAGACATCTGACCTCAGGAACTGTAAGATAATGCACTTGTGTTATTTTAAATCATGAAGTTTGTGGTAATTTTTTATAGCCGTATAGGACACAAGCAAATCTTGTAATTATCTGTTATGTATTGTTTTTTCAGTCATGATGGGTGTTGAACTTTGTCCAATGATTTTTCTACATTTCATGTAATCATGTTTTTTCTCTTGTATTAACATGGTGAATTGCACTGATGGTCACTTTAAAATTAAACTTTTGGGCCTCTCTGGTGGCCTAGGAGTTAAATTTCGGAGCTGTAACTGCTTTTAATGTTTTATTTATTTATGCATACAAGAACTGGGGTGGAGGCAGGAGGTATAGGGGGCGAGAGAATTCACCAGAGACAGAGGAGTGGGGAGCAGAATAGGCAGATCTACTGAAATACACTGCTGAGGGGAGCAGCAGGTGAGACAGGAGAGGTCTGCTGTACCATGTGGCTTAGCTCCCAGCAGGGACTGAACTCAAGCCACAGTGGCTGGTGATAGCTTGATAGCCCTAGGACTTTAACCCCTGCACCATCAGGGAGGCCCCTCTAATCCACTATTCTATTAAGTGCATACGGACTGTTTAGTTTTGAGCTTTTCCAAACAATGCTGCTATGAATATTGTTCATGTATTTCTAAGTTAACATGGTTACTTTAGAAAGATGAAACTCCTGGGCTGTGAGGCATGTGCATGTTCTACTTGACTAGTTAATGCCAAATGTTCCCAAAATGGAATGAAAGAATTCCTTTCACCAGGGGCGGGCCCATTTTCACATTTTAACACTTGAATCCTTTTCTGCCCACTTGAATCTTTTATAACAGTCAGCATTTGATGTTCACTTAAAATGTACCAGGCCTGAGGACTCCTGTGTGTATGATATCATTTCATCCTTTCAAAAACCCTATTAAGAAGGTATTGTCACTATGATCACCAATAAACGTCTTTGTCCTTCTCCTGCCCACTTCTTTTCTGTGTGGGATGCCCTGTGGACATCTCATCTCCTTCTCTCCCCACCTGGGTGAGGCTGGATCCCAGCAAGGCCTCAGTCCTGCCTCTGGCCCTTTCCTCCTCAGGCTGTTATACCCTGTCCATCCGCCTCAGCCACCCTTCATCGTGGGACCGGATCAGACACTACAGGATCCATAACCTTGACAATGGTTGGCTGTACATCTCACCACGCCTCACCTTCCCCTCACTCCAGGCCCTGGTGGACCATTACTCTGGTATAGCCTTTACCTATTTCCGGGATGTGGGGTCTGAGGTGCAGACAGCTGTGTCTTTAAGACACTTTACCTGCCGATGAATATCCAGATAGAAAAGTACCTCTATCTTCATGCCAGGCCTGCTCCAAGAACAGGGAAAGGGATCCTGTCTTCATTCCACACCCTGACAGAGCCAGACACCACTATATTCCACACAGACCTCCGTTTTGAGTGCAGGCCAATACCTCGGCCACCATTGTGGCTCTGAAAGTCCCCAGCAGCAGGCACAGTTCTCTCTACAGGAACCAGATCCTTTGCCTATGTGGAATTCAACTGATTTTTGGCACCTTCAGATGCCTGTCTTGTAACAGGCACTGGAGAATGCAGTCACTAGAGCACAGTGGCAAAGGAGCAGGATAAAGACCACTCCTGGGAAAACTCCAGGCTTTTCTGGAGGCTAGTTCCATGCAGTAAATACTGACAGAACAAGTAGAGATTGAGCATTCCTTAGTTTTCTTCTATGAAAGTACATGTCTAACCAGAAACCTGGGCTCAAAAGGTAAATCCACTTATTCAAAATCACACAGTAAATTATTTCAAAATGTAGCCCAGAATGACCTTTGACTACATGTTAGCCTTCAGGATACCAACAGCTTGGGGCTCGTGCCCTGCCAACCTTTTCTGACTATGCTTTCTCCTGCCAAGCGTAAAGAACTGTCAGGGCGGGGGTGGGGAGTGTTGGGGCAGAAAGCAGGGCTAGAGTCAGCCATGTTACGAATCTTGGTCTCTCCCTCAGAGCTAGCAGACGACATCTGCTGCCTCCTCAAGGAGCCCTGTGCCCTGCGGAGGACTAGCCCACTCCCTGCCAAGGCCATACCCCCACCTGTGACTGTGCAGACAAAACCAATCAATTGGAAAGAAATTGACAGGTAAGGGGACCCCTGCAACATGAAGGTGGGAGAAAGTAGAGTTAGGACTTGCCCCTGGGAAGCCACAACCCAGAATGGGCCTGTCGCCTTCTCAGTACGGTGGCTCTCAGAACACCTGGGAACCAATGAGGAGTGACTTGAAGAGGCCAACCTAGACTCAGCAAGTCTATAGTGGGGACTGGCAAGAAAAAACAGGTGTGGATACAGGGATGCATGGATACCAAGGTGGCCAGGATGAAAGGAGGGTTGGACAAGAGGGCAGAACAGAGGGCATCAGTGCTATGTAGAAATCAAGTTGGGGCTTGCTGTCAGAGAATTAGGAACCACTGAGTTTTAGACACTTTAGCAGGAGTGTCTTAAAGATAGGTGTTGAGGGTCTCCCTGGTGGCCTAGGGAGTAAGTCTCAGCATTATCACTGCTACAACCTGAGTTCAATCCTCAGCCAGGGAGCTAACCCACACATGGCACAACAGACCTCTGGTCTTACCCGCTGCTCCCCTCAGCAGTGTATTTCAGTAGATCCGCCTGTTCTGCTTCCCACTCTACCTCTGGTGAACCCTCTCATCTCCCACACCTCTTGCCTATAGCCTAGTTCTTCTACATGGGGGAAAAATATAGGTTTTCGAGAACAGTGAACTAGCTGTGTGGTGAGTGTGGTGAAGAACAGAATGAAGATTCCAGCTTTTTTCCCCCTTCCACAGCAACCTCCTATTCTCTGGAGCATCTGCCACAGGGGAGGACTCTCTCCTCAGTGAGGGGCTCCGGGAGGCCCTCAGCTCCTATATCAACCTGACAGATGACGTCTCCTTGGATGATGCCAAGGCCCAAAGGAGAGGCCGAAAAGGGAATCAAGGCTGCAGCACCTAGAACCCCAACTCAGTTCAGCCTGACTGAGCATCCTTGAGACAAGGTTGTGCAGTGAAGGGGGGAGGGCTGGGATGCCTGTACACCTTACATCCCACCTACATCCCCTGCTCATTTCTGAGTCCCGAGAAGTCATTTAGCCTCCTCCCAGTGCCATGACTCCAACTATAACCTTTAGTACAAATACAGACCAGTGGAGAGCAGAGCCAAGACTCTAGAAAAGAAACTAAACTTCATCCAGGGTCTGATTTCAGGATTTGTAGCACTATCTTTTTCCTGGCTCTGAATCCATTTTATATCCCTGGGGCCTCACCTATAAGAAAAAATTCACCACTAATAGCAAGGAAAATAATCATTTAAAGAGTATTTACAGGGCCTCCCTGGTGGCACAAGGGGTTACGCACCGTACTAAGAAGCAATCCCCTGCCTTTGCAGCACGAGTTCGATCTCCAGCCAGCCAGGAGAAACCCATATGGTGAGGCAGACCTCTCCTGTCTCACTCGCTGCTCCCCTCAGCAGTATATTTCAGTCAATCTGCCTGTTCTGTTCCCACTCTGTCTCTGGTGGATCCTCTCACCCCCCGCATCTCTGGCCTGTGCCCCAGCTCTTGTATGCATAAATAAATAAATCCTTTTAAAAATATTAAAATAAAAAAAAAGAGTATTTACAGGTCTCACTTGGAATACTGCAGAAGGTAGAGCTGTAGCCTAGAAAGGACAGGAAAGTAGAAGGGATGGATGGCTTATCCCAGCAGCAGAATATGGGCTGTCCAGCCTCCACCTGCCCTCCAGAGCAAAGAACAAGGTCTTTGACAGTCCAGGTCTTCAAATGTCCCCCATCAAGCCTCCTCTCTGGACAGTCTCAGCTATCAGATTTCTTAGTTTGTGGCTTATCATTTGTACGTGACCAGCTTTCCTGGTCAGTGGTCTTGCCATCTTGTGGCCAAATGCAAAACGACACCTTTTGAGCCTAGTACACTGCAATAAGGTCAGTCACATCTCTGAATGGGCAGGGATATTAGAAGGTGTAAGTGCTCTCCACAAAGTTACAGCTACAGCCAACATCCAACTCCAGGCCTTGATTTTCCTACTGCCCATAAAGGGAAAAGAGGCCTTGCTGGAGCTGCTAAAGGGCCAGGAAGAGGGAAGTAGGGGAGAGAGTCTGGGATGGGAGGGTATTAGCTCTACTGTTCCTATCGATTCTGAGGCTAGAGGTGAGGTGGGAAAGTTTTTACCAGGTATCATCAACAGGTTCTCAATTAAAGATTTGATTTATTCAAATATCTGAAAACATTCTACAATGGAAACTTATAGATGCTGCTTGTACTGTGCCATGGACCACGCACATACTGCCATACTGTTTTTAGAAGACTTGAAATGCCACTGATAGTTTAAAAACTGTACACCTGATGGAGAAATGAGGAAGACAATTTAATGTTTCATCCGGATCCAGAGGTGCATCAAATTAAAGGACAGCTCCAACCAGCAAAAGGGTGTGTCATGATGGTATCTTGATGGTATCCAAGAAGAAAAGGTTGGTGACGGATAATTCAGAAATGCTTTCCTCAAAAGGTGGATGGTTCTCTAAAAAATTTCAGGTCACGACCCTTGCAGAAAACAATGATCCCCAACACACAGATTCTCGGTCCAGGAAACATGGGTCTTCAAGCTCCACGTGGTTGGGGTGCCCCTACAATCATGTTTCTGTGCTGTAACTAAGAGGGTCCTTTGGACTGGACAGGGAGCAGGTGGGGGCCGTACACCATCAGTCATAATGGATGGCAGTGTAAAAGATGATCCAAATGACCTAGAGAAAAGACAAGCAATGTTCATAGGTCACTTGGGTCAGTGTAGGCAGCTATTTCACACAAGAAAGTCAGATAAGAATGTGTGCCATGGGTTACCCAATGTACAATCTGCTTGGGGGTGTCTAAACTATTTCACTGAAATCACTCTCTAACAGCCCAGGATCACTCACCTGTGCTCCTAAAGAGAATATTGCCCACCACCAAACAGAGCACCAGGGAGTGGAGTTCTAGATGTGGAAACAATACATTTAAAGGGGTGCACTGCTAGCAGATGTTAGCAACACATGAGCAACACATGTGAAAGCTCCACTTCATAGTGGGTTTCTCAAGCCTGTTTGTCAAAGGCAATCTCTTGAGACCTTAAAAATTCATATATATACAACTAGACACCCAGGCACCACTTCCCATATACAGCTTTTGTGGTTGTATTTTATTGGTTTGGACTAAGGTATGGACATACAGAGGAGTGTATGTAATTAAAAACAAAAAATCAACTTGGAGATAAAATTCACATCCTATCAAGTTCATCCTTTATATTATATAATTTAAAGGTTCTTCATAAGGTGACTGACACCTTATGAAATGATAGCACTTGCTGTAAAATTATCAGTTCCACATACCATGAACAAGGCAAACGATGTCATAAATCCCTCTTTTGTGAGCTCCCATGTGCCACCATACTCTTCCTCATCTATCTGTAGATAATTGCTGAAGTAGAGATACAAGACTCCTGCATTGATCAGGCAGAATCTGGAGTGAAGGAGGACAAGCATCAAATACAAACTGTTAAGTTTAGAAGATTCAAACTCCAACCGCCACTGCCAGCTATATCAGGGTACCCACTGTTGCATTTTTAACTGTTTGTATTTGGGACAAGTGAATACATGAAAATGCCTAGGCCCTCAATGTAAATGTCAAATAAATAAAAAAAAAAATCTTCAAAAAAAAAAAAAAAAAAAAAACAAAGCTAATGGTCAATGTCCTATGCAGGAAAGGACTGGAAGGGCTCAAATTGAGCTTTAAGAACGGGCCTAATTCCTAAACTATAAATGAAGGCACACAGCAGGTGGTACGTTGACAATGAAATGAAGATGCTAAAATTGGGGGTAGAGGAAGACCATTAAAAAGGCTGGCTCTCAAATGGGTTTTTGAAAATTCTATCCTAAAAACTTTGGTCAGAATTTTAACAAGGCTGACTTCGGGATTAGAGTATCACATGTAATATGTGGCCCTGCTTTCAATGGTCAATGGGAATTCGTTTCAGCTTAAAAAAAATTTAACAAGGGGCCTCTCTGGTGGCGCAAGGGGTTAGGACGCAGCAGTATGAAGCTGTTGGCAGCAAATGCAGCACGAGTTCAATTCCCGGCCAGGGAGGTGACCCACATGGTGCAGCAGACCTCTTCTGACTCGCCCATTGCTCCCCTCAGCAGTGTATTTCAGTCAATCCGCCTGTTCTGTTCCCCGCTCTGTCTCTGGTGAATCCTCTCACCCCCAGCACCTCTGGCCTGTGCCCCAGTTCTTGACTGGATAAATAAATAAATCTTAAAAAAAAATTTAACAAATATTCACTTAGTAATCATATGCCAAGCTCCACGAGACAGAAAGGCAGGATGGAATGGACAGTGCCCCACTTGTAATGTAAAAACCTCAGCAGACAGCAGTGTTATCACTCAGTTCTCAGGCAAATTATAATGAGACCAAAAGGAAGTGATTTTACCTCAATAGGCTCTAACTGGTAGCTACCCTAGAAACAAATAGAAGTGAGGTGGAGTAAAGGCAGAGGGCAATTAAGGCAAGAAGTGGCAAGGAGGCGAGAGGGTTACCAGAACTGAGGCCAAAGCAGTGCTGCCGTCAGCCCAGACATTTGGGTCAGACAGATGGAGGAGAGGACGTGTGTGGAAAAAATCAACATCCTTGGGCCCTTTCCAAGAGAGGGGAAAGGTGCCAACCACAGGAGGGAAGAGATCCTTTGGAGTGAGAGGAACTGGTTCTGGCAAGACAATGTGGGAACAGACCCCAGAAAATAGGCAGTCCTGAGAAAGCAGTACCATGCAGTATGGATGAGCTACGCCATTCACCCCAAATATTTAATTTCCTGTTTTCTCAATAGCTTTATCTTATTACTCATAAAGCCTGTAATATGATTGCAATGGACCACTTATGGAGCGTCTATAATGTCCTATGCAATTTACATGTGTAATCTCATTTAATTCAGACATAAATTTTATGAGGAAGATACTTTAATTGCTCTCATTTTATTGATGAGGAAACGGAGCCCAAATTACACAGTTTGAAAGTGGCAGAGCCAGAACTTAAATCCAGAGCTTCTATAAAATATTTATTTATTTATTATTATTTTTTAAAGATTTATTTTTATTTATTTATACAAGCACTGGGTACAGTCAGAAGCGCAGGAGGGTGAGAGAATTCACCAGAGCCGGAGCAGGGAGCAGAGCAGGCAGAAGGACCGAAGTACACTGCTGAGGGGAGCAGCGGGCGGCAGGAGAGGTCTGCACGCCATGTGGGACCCTCCTCCGGTGGCCGGGGAGCAGCCGGGGATCGAACCGGCGCTGCAGAGGCTGCGGGCAGCTTCGCAACCCAGCGCTCAACCGCTGTGCCACCGGGGAGGCCCAAATACAGGGACTTTAAAATATTGTTATTCCTAGACAGTGGCGTTGGGCAGATGAAAAACTCCCTTCTGCCTTTAGATTGTCAGCCCTCTTTCCGGTCCTTCCCTCCTGTCTCCCTTTTTTTCTAACAGAAAGTTCAAATGGTGGCAACCAGCATTCTAAAAAATGTTTCTACATATGACCTCCAATCTGGGAAGAACTCTATAAAACCCACCACCCTGTGTCTCAATTAATTAGTCCTCATCAGAGCCCACCATGCCAAAGTCAGGAACAACAATAGCTCTTAACTGGTTTCCTTGTACAAATGCCTTGCTCAGCATAAATATCTTCTTAGTTAAGAGAGGGGACTATGTTCCTTTTATTTACCTTTTGAGAAAACAGGCAACTCAAATATTTGAGTTTGCTACATATTTAATGCTTTCCATTCCAGGGTAAGGGGAAAATAAGAGATGTGATCACCCCTAGAAAAAAACCAATGTGATTTCTGGGGAAAGATGACATCTTTCTCAAAGATGCTTGAGAAAATATCACAGACCTGCCTATCAATTTTCACCAAGCCTACCCCACAATCTGTATGTTAGACAACTCCCACACATCTTTAAAATCAATCTGGTCAATCTGGTGAGTATGTAGACTCACTTTCAGTGACTTAACAAGCTGAGCCATAACCAGGCGTTGGTGTAAACTGTGCTGCCACTAGCAACAAGGGCATCGTAAAGAATGGAGGGGCCAAACCCGTGCTTTGTCACTGTCTTTATAATGAAATGAAAAACTGCCAAAGCCAAGATTCAGCACATCCAGCACAGGGCCAAGGGAATGATCGTCCACTTTCTAAGATTGTACCATAGGTAACAAAGATCATGCCAGAACTAGAGTGACTGCCACCAACAGGTAATAAGGTACCCCCTTACATTAGGGCACTTTGGGCCAATGAACGAGTGTAGTGGCCCAGCCTTCAGCAAGTAAGAGGTCTGACCTCAGATGCTCTCAGCCTGCTGAATTGAGGACTATATTCCCAGACCCACAGTGCCATCCTGGGGCCATTTTTTTGTTTTGGTCATTCTACAAACTAAGTCATTCAAACAAAGTCATTCAAAATAAACAAAATCCTCAAAAGTAGCAATAACCTTTCCCATAAAAATAAAATCTCTATCTGGAAAAAAAAAAAAAAAAGATAGCATGAAAGTTCAAGATATCCAAGACTTACCCTGCTATTCCCAAAAAACCTCGCAACGGCAATATTCCCCAAATGACACCTAGGACCACAGCAATGATCTGTCGGAACCAGTAGATCACATCTAAAAATTCATCCTGTAGAAGAGAGATTGCGTGCATTATCTTAGTGGGTGTCACAGAAAAGCCTATCATGATAGGTAAGGAGCAGAAGAGCTTTCTGCTAAATACATCTTTCAGGGGCTATCTCCCCACCACCCCCCTTTTTCCTGGGCCCCCAAAGCAATGGTTTGTGATTCTCTCATCTTCACCTCTTCTTTTAATTAAAATATGGTAAGAGTGTGTGTGTGTGTGTACACACGTATTTAGTTAAGTGATGACTTCAGGGCCTGTGCTCTAAAAAAAAAATTTTTTTTTAAATAATTTTTATAAGCTGTATAAGTGAAATTGTTGGTCATGAAACGACTATAATTATGCAACTGATCACAGATACCTCCTATCTGATCTAGGGAGACCTAGATGACAGGCTATCACAGGCAGAAGGGCTGACTAACACCTAAGCACTGTCTTCCAGCACTCGGAAAGTCACAGGAGAGAGGAAGGATTAGAAACAAACAAAGTGCCAGAGACAGGTGAGCATATCTAAATTTCATACAAGGAAGACTCAGGTTTCACACTTGCCCCAGATTGCAGTAACTACTCCTTACACAAGGACAGAATGAAATGACACAGCAGATCAGAGACCGCAGGCTTTACAAGAGCTGGGCAGGGCTGGGGGCAGGACAAGGGCACCTTCAGGAAGTGCCTCCCGTGCCCCTCGAGGGGGCTCCAGGAAGGAAAACTCACTAGCTGTCCAGAAAGCAAGAGTGCAAGCACAACATTCTTTTTTAAATCAACTGGAATCAAGTTACTCATCCCTTCCAGATCAAGAAGCAGAGTTGGAGAAGAGCTCACCCTCAGATCTTCTGAATGTGTGTGACCAGAGAAGCTATCCTGAAGCCCTAACCATTTCTTATACACATTTGATGGTGCTTCTCTTAGACACACACACATGCCCGGGAAAGGTGGTGTCAGTCTCAGCTCTCAACTCTCGCACCAGCTGAGGTATTCTCTCTCTCTCACACTGGCAGGTCACCATTACTGCACCTCAGTAAAAGCCAAACGCTTTAATGCACCATGAGACCCCACGCCACAGCTCCGAAAGCTGAGATAAGGCACGGGGAGCACCTGGCACATGCACTCTAGAGCCTCTTACCATCCCTGTCCCTGCTAACGACAATGTCAAGTAGCTCATTCCCAGACGTTGTGTCACTTACTCAAAAGCCTACTGGAAGTAAAAGGCGGAGTTCGACTGGGATTCAGCTCACCCTCCCCGTTCAGGCACACGCTCTGCCCCGCGCGTGGCAACTCCTCTCGCCCCTCCTCGGGGCTTCCCGCGTGGGCCAGGCGGCCTCACCCTCAGGCCACTCCGCGGGGAGCCTCGACACCCTCGGGCCACCCGCCCCGCCACCCTGAACTCTCGGACGCGGGCAGGAACAGGATCGGGCCCGTCCTTCCGTGCCCCGCTTCCCTGAGCCACGCCCTCGCCAGGTCCCACCGCACCTTGTCCTCCCAGGCCGCGTCGCTCCGCAGCACCTTGCTCCAGACAGAGACTTTGAGGGCCCCGTTGGCCAGCTGCGGCTGAGGCGGCTCCTCCTTCCGCCGCCCGCCGCTCATCCTCCCGTCGCGCCGCCCGGGCTGGGCCTAGGGCGCGCGGGTCGAGCCAAAGAGTCGGGGGGTCTGGGGTCGCGAATCACGGAGCACAAGGCGGAGGCGGCAACAAGCTCAGCGGGAGGCTGCCGCTGTCCTCGCCCGGCCAGGCAGCCCGGCTCTGCTCGCTCGGCCGAGACCAGGTGCTGCGGAAGGAGGAGCTACGCAGCGCCGTGCGTCCTCCCGACGACGTGCCCACGCAGCCAATCGGCAGCCGCACGGTCGTCGGCGCTGCGCAAGCGCGCTACGCGTGGCGGAAGTGACGATGTGCCTCTGTCCGTCGTGTGGGATGGTGAGTAGGAAGGGACAATATTGGTGAGTTAGGACGGCTACCTGATCGCTCGAGGGCGCTCTGGAGCCCCAAGAACCACGTCTGAGGCGAAAGCGGAGGCCGGAAGTGAGCACAGTCCTGTCTGCCACGGCTTTCCCTTTCAGCATCAGCGCAGAGCGCGGCCTTGCTTTTCCCGAGGCAGCCTTTCGAACCCAAACCATTGCTCCCTGGAGCCTCAAACTGCCCTTCAGAATTTAGCCCCTACTCTTTCTCTCCCCTAACCCCAGCAAGTTCCGTAGGACTTAATAACTTTTTTTTTTTTAGATTTATTTTATTTTTATGCATACAAGAGCTGGGGTACAGGCCAGAGGTGTGGGGGTTGGAGGGCGGTGAGAAGATTCACCAGAGACAGAGTGGGGAACAGAACAGGCAGATTGACAGAAATACACTGCTGAGGGGAGCAGCGGGCAGTCAGGAGAGGTCTGCTGTGCCATGTGGGTAGCTCCCTGGCCGGGGATCGAACTCGTGCTGCAGAGGCTGCGGGTTTAGCTTCATAGGTTGCATCTGAACCCCTTGCGCCACCAGGGACGCCCGGACCTAATAACTTTTTTCACTAATAACGGTTACCTGGAACCGTCTTTTGTCAAAAGTGAGCCCAGAGCCCCAACGAGTGGAAATCATTTTCTGAGGCTATCGAGCAAGTTGGAACCAGCTGAGGTTGTGAGGAGGTGGGAGGGTTGATGGCGGGGGGAAGCGGATACTGCACTTTTCTTAGGTATCAGGATGTCTGCATCTTTGACGATTGTGTTGTGCTCGCTGTGCTAGGTTGGTGGTTCAAAAGTGTGTTTGCCAGCACACTTCCTGCAGCAGCTGCCTCACCTGGAGACTTGGTTAAAGTTGAAAATTCTTGGACACCATCCCAGACCTACTGAATCAGAAAGTTTTGGGGTGGGGCCATAATCAGTGTTTTAATAAGACCGCCACGTGTTGTCATGCGCACTCTGCTACCTAATAAGTTGAAGCCGAGGACCATCACTTGTGTGTAGTTGGTTTATAGAGGCAAAGTAACTTGCCCACTCTTATAGAGGCAAAGTAACTTGCCCACTCAAACTAGTGTCAGGGTCTATTTGACTTCAAAATCTGTACTCTATCCTTAAGCTTTAAGCCTTACAGAATATCAGTAAGGTCGTAATCCTTTGCATATCTGTCAACACTCACTGGTAGTTTTCCACTTTAGGTGAGCCACAAAATCTATGGCGTGTTTTTTTTTGTTTTTGTTTTTAGAGTACCATAACTGATCTTTTTCACCACAACCCAACCCCAAGGTCCTATTTCAGTAGGTGAAGTGAGGCTGGATCCCAAAGATGATAGGTACACATTGCAACAGATATTACCCTGTCAGGACCTTGTGGGAAAGCCATATTCCTGGCATGGCTGCATGTTTTTTGGCTCTTGTACTTTTCAGCCTTGGCTCTTCTGGACCATTTTCCCTCCCATATGCAAAACTACAGCATAGTCTCACCAGCTTACTCCAGTATGCAAGTGTACCATTGATATAAAACCTCTTTTACAGACTTCCTGGTGGCTTTCAGACACTGATTACACTATCATAGAATGCTGCAAGAATACCTAACCCGTTGTCAAAGACAGAATAGGTAAGTTTTCACTGCACTGGGTCTGGTGATAAAGATTTTTGATGGGGAATCTGATCTGGGGTGAGGGAAGACAGAGCTCTAAAGAAAGACTGCTAAGCAGGGAAGAGGAGAGGGCATTTTGGGGGTAGATGAAACCAGTGGTAAGGAATAAAACCAAAAGTTAGGGGAGGAAGAGGGGCATCATGCTGCAGAACTTGTTTTTACCTCTAGGGTGGAGGAAGTCATGGTAAGGATTTGAGTAGGGGATACTTCACTTTTCAGGTTTTCATATAAGCAAGATCACTCTGGCTGCTGTTTGGAAGACTGGATCAGAGTTGGAAACTAGTTTAAAGTTATACAAATGAGAGTTGGTAGGGGCACTAAAGGTGGAGAAAATTGGGGGTAAAACACAGTTCAATCTTTTTAAAACGTAAAGGTTTTTTAAAATTGCTGTGACATACACAATTTTTAAGTGTACAGTTCAGTGGCACCTTTGCTGTGCAGCCATCACCACTGGCCATTTTCAGAACATTTTCATGTTGCAAAACTGAAACTCTGTACCTATCAAGCTGTTAACTCCCTCTTCTCTCATGGCCCCCCTCCAGCATCCATCCTACCTTTTAACCCCTGGCAACTACCATTCTGCTGTGTCTCTGAATTTGACTAAGTGCTTTTTACTGTAAGGGACAGCCTGCTCTGCTCCACGCTCCCTTGGTTGGGCTAGGGAACCTGGGATCTCCTCTTTTCCTGGGGACCACCCTGTTTACAATAAGAGTGGGATCACACCATGTTTGTTCTTTCCTGGTTGGTTTATTCCACTTCGCATACTGCTTTCCAAATTGATGTGTCAGAACTTCCTTTTTAAGACTGAATAATAAGTTGTTAAATGTATGTTAAATGTCCTTTGCATTATATGCCACATTGTTTATCCATTCATGCACAGAGGAAGGTTTGGACTGCTTCCACCTCTTTGCTGTTGTGAAAAAATGTCTCTATGAACGTGGGTACACAGACAGCCATCCATGTCTCTGCTTTCAGTTCTTTTGGGCAGATACCCAGATGTGGAACTGTTGGATCATATGATGATTCTATTTTTTATTTTTTGAGGAACTGCTGTACAGTTTTCCACAGTGACTGCATTTCCCTAATGACTAGTGATAGTGACTGTCTTTTCATGTATTTATTGGCCATTTGTATATCTCCTTTGGAGAAATGTCTGTAACAGGTCTTTGCCCATATCGAGTCTGGCCATTTGGATATATTTTTCCCATTTTTTTTTAAGCTCAAGGTTAACATTGGTTTCAACCTTGTGTATGATTTTTTTTTAAAGATTTATTTATTGGGCCTCCCCAGTGGCGCAGTGGTTGAGCGCTGGGTTGCGAAGATGCCCGCAGCCTCTGCAGCGCCGGTTCGATCCCCGGCTGCTCCCCGGCCACCGGAAGAGGGTCCCACATGGCGCGCAGACCTCTCCTGCCGCCCGCTGCTCCCCTCAGCAGTGTACTTCGGTACTTCTGCCTGCTCTGCTCCCCACTCTGGTGAATTCTCTCACCCTCCCACGCTTCTGACTGTACCCAGTGCATGTACAAACAAACAAACAAATAAATAAATAAATATACATGCCTCTTTAAAAAAAAAAAAAAAGACTTATTTATTTATTTATTTATTTATTTATTTATTTATACAAGCACTGGGTACAGTCAGAAGTGCAGGAGGGTGACAGAATTCACCAGAGCCAGAGCAGGGAGCAGAACAGGCAGACTGACGAAATACACTGCTGAGGGGAGCAGCAGGCGGCAGGAGAGGTCTGCGGGCCATGTGGGACCCTCATCCAGAGGCCGGGGATCGAACCGGCGCTCAGAGGCTGCGAGCAGCTTCGCAGCCCAGCACTCAACTGCTGCGCCACCAGGGAGACCCTTGTGTATGATTTAGAGGAACAGGATTTCCCCCTTCATGTCTTACCACGCCACGTCCACCACCAAAGCACCCCTGCTCTTCCATAGTCAATTGTGCTCCCACCCCACTTTGTTCTCTCTGTCCTCTGCCACCATCACCACCCCCACTCCCTTCACCCCCTCCTACCTCAGTTCTACAGTCAGTTTCCTAAGGTTTGTTATTAGTTTGCCTTTATTTGATCCTTGTTGTTGTTTTTTTTTAAAAAAAAGATTTATTTATTTATGCATACAAGAACTGGGGCACAGGCCAGAGGTGTAGGGGATGAGAGGATTCACCAGAGACATAGTGGGGAGCCCAGCAGGTGGATTGACTGAAATACACTGCTGAGGGGAGCAGCAGGCGAGACAGGAGAGGTCTGCTGCACCATGTGGTTTGCTTCCTGGCTGGGAATTGAACTCGTGCTGCAGTGGTTACGGATAGCTTCATAGTGCTGCATCTTAACCCCTTGCAGCACCAGGGAGGCCCAATTCTTTGGATTTTTTTTTTCTTTCTATCATTTGGGGTTTTTTGTTGTTGAATTTTTAAGAGTTATGGATATTAACCTGGATATTAATCCCCTTTCATATGCATAATTTGCAATATTTTCCCCTGTTCTGTGGGTTGCCTTTTTACTCTATAATAATGTCCTTTAAAAATAATGTTTTGTTTTTTAAATTAATTAATTTATTTATACAAGCACTGGGTACAGTCAGAAGTGCAGGAGGGTGAGAGAATTCACCAGAGCCAGAGCGGGGAACAGAACAGACAGACTGACAAAATACACTGCTGAAGGGAGCAGCGGGTGCGGCAGGAGAGGTCTGTGCGCCATGTGGGACCCTCACCGGCGGCCAGGGATCGAACCAGCGCTGCAGAGGCTGCGGGCCAGGGGAGGCCCTAAAAATAATATTTTAAATTGAAGTAATATGGCATATGTTTCAGGTGTGCGCCATCATAAACCAGTGCTCATTAAGGTCACCACAAAAAGTCCACTTCTGTCATTTGCCATACATTCGACCCCTGGGGTTTCCCAGCTACCCCTTTCCATCTGATAGTCACTAATTTGGTCTTCTAGTCTGAAAGTTTATTTATTTTTGTTTTATTTAATTAATTTGTTTTCTTTACTACATATGAGTGAAATCATATGGCATTTGTCTTTCTCTGTCCGACTTATTTCACTAAGTGTCATATCCTTTAGGTCCATAGCAGGATTTCATCTTTTTTGCTTGTTTGTTTTAATAGCGGAATAGTATTCCATTGCATAAATATACCACATATTCATAATTCAATCATTGTTTATGGATTTGTAGGTTGTTTCTAGCTCTTATCTATTGTAAATAATACTACAATGAAAATGGGGGTGCAGATATCAATAATTCTTTGAATTAGTGTTTTTGCATTCTTCAGATAAATGCTAAAAGTGGGATAACTAGATTGTATGGAATTTCTATTTTAAATTTTTTTGAGGAATTTCCATACTGCTTTGCACAATGGCTGCAGCAGTTTACATTCCTCCCAATAGTATACAGGGCTTCCTTTCTCACCACATCCTCCCCAACACACTTGTTTCTTGTTTTTTTGTAAGGTGGCCATTCTCACAGGTGTGAGGTAATATTTCATTGTTTTGAGTTACAGTTCCTTAAAAGTAAGAGATGATGAGCGACTTTTTATGTGCCAGTTGACCATCTTTAGGTCTTTGGAGAAGTGTCTATTCAGATCCTCTGCCCATTTTTTAATCAGGTTGTTTAACTTTTGTTGAGTTTAATGTGTTCTTTCTATAATTTGAATATTAACTCCCTGTCAGAATGAGATTTGCAGATGTCTTGTCCTGTCAGTAAGGATGAAAGCTTTTTCATTTTAATGATAGCTTCTTTCACTGTGCATAGAGTGTAGTCCCATTTATTTGTTTTTGTTTCCCTTGGCTGTTGGAGTTGAGTCCCCAAAGGTATTCCTATGGCAGATTTTGAGGCGTTTATCAACCTGTGTTTTCCTCTCCGTGTTTTATAATTTCAAGTCTTACATGCAAGTCTTTTTTTTTTTTTTAAGATTTATTTATTCATGTATAGAAGAACTGAGGTACAGGATGGAGGTGCAGGGGTGAGAGGATTCACCAGAGACAGTGGGTAACAGAACAGCCAGGTTGACTGAAATACACTGCTGAGGGGAGCAGCAAGCAAGCCAGGAGAGGTCTGCTGCACCATGTGGGTAGCTCCCTGGCTGGGGATCGAACTTGCGCTGCAGTAGCTGTGGATAGCTTCATGAGCTGCATCTTAACCCCTTTGTTCTTTTTATTTTTTTAAAAGATTTATTTATTGGGACTCCCCAGTGGTGTAGCGGTTGAGTGCTGGGTTGTGAAGCTGTCTGCAGCCTCTGCAGCGCCGGTTTGATCCCCAGCCACCAGGCAAGGGTCCCACATGAAGCGCAGACCTCTCCTGCTGCCCGCTGCTCCCCTCAGCAGTGTACTTCATCAGTCTGCCTGTTCTGCTCTCTGCTCTGGCTCTGGTGAATTCTGTCACCCTCCCACGCTTCTGACTGTACCCAGTGCTTGCATGAATAAATTTAAAAAAAAGATTTATTTATACAAGAACTGGGGTACAGGCCAGATATGTGGGAGGGTGAGAGGATTCACCAGAGATAGAGCAGGGAACAGAACAGGCAGACTGATGAAATACACTGCTGAGGGGAGCAGTGGGTGAGACAGGAGAGGTCTACCGCACCATGTGGGCATCTCCACGGCCGGCGGGGATTGAACCTGCACTGCAGAGACTGCTGACAGCTTCACAGCACTGCGCTCAACCACCTGTGCCACCAGGGAGGCCCAACTTTGTTCTTTTTAAAGATTGTTTTGGTTATTGAATTTCCTTAAAACGCCATATAAATTTTAAGATCAGTTTTTCCTTTTTTTTTTTAAGATTTATTTAGGCATACAAGAACTGGGGTACAATTCTTGAATGCATAAATACACTGCTGAGGGGAGCAGCAGGCAAGTCAGGAGAGGTCTGCCGTGCCATGTGGGTCACCTCCCTGGCAGGGGATCAAACTCCTGCTGCAGTGGCTACAGATTGCTTTGACTAACCCCTTCGCCACCAGGGAGGCCCCTCATTGAGGTTTTGATAGAGATTGCAATAATTATGCAGATTACAGGGTAGTATTACCATCTTAAATATATTGTCTTCAAGTTCGCAAACAGAAAGTATCATTCTACTTATTTGTATCTTTTCATTTCTTTAACTGATGTTTTGTATTTCTTAGCATATGTCTTTCACTTTCTTGGTTAATTCCTAAGTATTTTATTTTTTTTTGGTGTGATTGTAAATGGAATTGTTTCCTTAATTTCATTTTCACATTGCACGTTATTAGGGTATACAGCCAACTGATTTTTGTGTAATGATTTTGTATCCTACAACTTTGTGGAATTCATTTATTAGTTCAAGGGTTTTTTTTGTAGTCTTTCAGTTTCTACATATGTGATCATATCATCTGCAAACATATAACTTTATTTCTTCCCCAAACAGGATTTAATTATATATATGCTGTATTTTATTATATTGTGACGCTCCAGCCTCACTCTGAGATTCACTAAGTCTGTGTTTACATGGGAAGAGAGAGAGGGTGTCACTGAAAGTTATATTTGCAAAGGTTCTCAGATCCTGTAGTCCAACCCAAGGTCACACCAGTTAGAGATTCAACAGGCATCTGAAACCTGATCTATACTGCTCTTAGCTTTCTAGGAGCAAAGCCATGCTGGAGCTAGCTTGGAGAACCCTTGCCTACAAGATATTTCTGGGACTGAGACTTGTTCCCTTTCTATTTTCACCCAAGACTTTCCTTATCTTAGGAAGTGGGGAATCTGGCTAACCCGCAGTGCATCCATCTGGCTAGAATAAACATCCTGGGTGGTCCGAGATGGAGACAAGCTTGATGAAGAGTCAATTTTGGATGTAGGACAAATTTTCCTTTGTGGAGCTGGGCTTTTAAACCAATATACACACAATTTCAGCCTGGAGAGTCAGTATGTCCTCCCAGCTGAATGCCCTAAAGCCATTGCCAGCTACTTGTAGTAGGGAGTTTGGAGGAAAATGCATACTCTGAGGGGTAAAACTGTACCCCAGACAGATGGATGAATTACAGAAATCAGGAGTCCTGGGGGGAAAAGATGAGCTATGGAAAGAGCACCTGTTGTAATTGAAGGTCTGAATTTGTGTTTGGCCATCTTTTTGCCTACAACAAATGTCTTACTAGCAATACCTGAGCTTTTAATAGGTGCCACCTGTGCTAAATGGTCTACGTTTGTTTTCCTTCAAAAACTGGCTGGACTCTTAACCACTTTACTAAACTCCTTTTACCTTTATTGAAAAAGTTTCCACAGTAAATGTAGGTTACACATGTAATTAAAATGACAATCTCGGGCCTCCCAGGTGGCGCAGCGGTTGAGCGCTGGGTTGCGAAGCTGCCCACGGCCTCCGAGGCGCCGGTTCGATCCCCGGCTGCTCCCCGGCCACCGAAGGAGGGTACCACATGGCGCGCAGACCTCTCCTGCCGCCCGCTGCTCCCCTCAGCAGTGTACTTCGGTCCTTCTGCCTGCTCTGCTCCCCGCTCTGGCTCTGGTGAATTCTCTCACCCTCCCGGCTTCTGACTATACCCAGTGCATGTATAAACCAAACAAACAAACAAATAGATAAATAAGACATGCCTCTAGAAAATTAAAAAAAAAATAAAATAAAATAAAAAAAAAAAATAAAATGACAATCTCAGAACTCCACTTGACCTTTAGGCCACCATAGATTCCTGGAGACCAAACGGTGAAATCAAGTGGTGTAGTGGGGATTATTGGGTGGCACTCCGTTTTCTTCCTTTCATAATTTGGAAAGATGAGGGGTTGTCTTCCCAACCCATGTTTCCTGATAAGTCAGTGTCTTGATTATAAATCATCAGGTCCCTAGAGCAGTAGCGTTAAAATTTCCTGGGTACAAATTTCTGAGGTCTGGGGATTTGCACTTTGGTATATTCTCCTGCCAATCTGGATGCATATTAAGACATGAGGATTCTGTCCCTATTCTGCCACCTGAAAGCTGTGTGGTACGGGGCAAGTTATTTCAATGGTTCTGCTTTTCTCTCAGTCCTATGCTGAGAGGTCAGATAACAATAAAGAATAACAGCAACCTGTGGATTTCATTTCCTTAAGAGGTGACTATCACTGTTCCCATTTTGTTGAAGAGGAAACCAAAACTTAGAGTGGTGAATTAACTTGCCTATGCTCACTTTGCCAATTGACAGAGCCAGAATTTGAATCCAGGTTCCATTCATAAAGTGCTTTGGAAAACTGGTAACACTGAGAGCAATGATGGTCACTATTTCCACATCCCCAGAGTGCACTTTATTCTCTGCTGCTCCTGAGTCTAATGTAGTGAGGTTTCAGCTACACCCAGGCCGGCTTGGCCCCTGCTCTATGGGAGCTTTCACATTAGCAGCTGGCACACTAGTGTTCTTTTAAGATCCAGAGTCTGGAGGAGTCCCACCCTGGATTCTCATTCATGGGATGGATGTTTCCCTGCTGGGGTCCATGAAGAATTTAGTTTGAAAAAGTGGTAGAAAGAGGTCTTCCTTGATCATCACTCTAAAAAATTACCCCCACCCCCACCCCCACCCCCATCACTTTTTCTTTTTCTCCTTTTTTACTATTGGACATGGAGTCTAAGTTTACATTGATACCCAAGGCATCATCATGGCCCTTTCGTTAAGAATAGGGCCATAGAGGGCCTCACTGGTGGCACAAGGGGTTAAGCACAGAACTGTGAAGCTATCCACAGCCTCTGCAACATGAGTTCGACATCCCTGGCCGGCCAGGGAGCTACCCACATGGCACAGCAGACCTCTCCTGTCTCTCCCACTGCTCCCCTCAGCAGTGTATTTCAGTCAATCGCCTTTTCTTGTCCCCACTCTCCGGTGAATCCTCTCACCCACCCCCACCCATCCACACCTCTGGCCTGTACCCCAGCTCTTGTATGCATAAATAAATAAATCTTTAAAAAATAAAAAGTACAGGGGCATAAAGAGGGCATCAGGCAATACATAGCCAACTCAACATATGTTCTCAAGGCTAGGGAGCAGAAATGCATTTAAAAGCTATTTCCTGAAGGAGAGACTGTTTCAGAGGGATAGATGTCCTTAGGTAACAGTCCCAGCTGCAGAAGAGCCCTAGAAACACTACCCGTCGACTTTCATTCTAGTGGTGTTTTTAATTTAAAAAAAAAAAATTTTTTTTAAAGATGTATTTATTTATTTATTTATACAAGCACTGGGTACAGTCAGAAGCGCGGGAGGGTGAGAGAATTCACCAGAGCCAGAGCAGGGAGCAGAGCAGGCAGAAGGACCGAAGTACACTGCTGAGGGGAGCAGCGGGCGGCAGGAGAGGTCTGCGCGCCATGTGGGACCCTCCCGTGGCCGGGAAACAGCCGGGGATGGAACCGGCGCTGCAGAGGCTGTGGGCAGCTTCGCAACCCAGCGCTCAACCGCTGCGCCACCGGGGAGGCCCATAAAAAATATTTTATTTATTTATACAAGCACTGAGGGGAGCAGCGGGCGGCAGGAGAGATATGCGTGCCATATGGGACCCTCGCCCGGCAGCTGGGGATCAAACCAGAGCTGCAGAGGCTGTGGAAAGCTTCGCAACCCAGCGCTCAACCGCTGTGCCACCAGGGGGGCCCTCCAGTGTTTTGTTTTTTTTTTTAAAGATTTTATGTTTATACAAGAATTGGGGTACAGGCCAGAGATACAGGGGGGTGAGACAGAGCGGGGAACAGAACAGGCAGACAGACCGAAATACACTTCTAAGGGGAGCAGCGGGCGAGACAGCAGAAGTCTATCCTGCCATGTGGGTTTCTCCCTGGCCAGCCAGGAATCGAACTTGTGCTGCAGTGGCTGTGGATTGCTTCATAGGTTGCGTCTTAACCCCCGTGCCACCAGGGAGGCCCCATTCTAGTGTTTGCTCATGCTAGGCCTCAAGACACATTGAGGCACAAGACATTTAGTTTCAGTTCTTTGAAAAGTATAAGAAGCCATCTCTTCTGAGACAGTTGAACCATCCAAATCAACTTCCCCTTTTAGGGGGATATGAATATTGATTTTCTGGGTGTAAAGTAATGGAGCTTATTTTGAAGAGTCCGCCCAGTGTGTTCCTCCTGACAAGTCCCAGGGCCAGTTTGAGGGATACTGACAGTAAAGTGGGAAAACCAGGCCCTTGGATGGATAAAGGAAATTTCTCCTCAAGGAGAGTGAGCTGTGGGAGAGACTATAGACATTCTCCACCATGTGTACTAGGGAGAAATCAGGAAGAAACCTCTAGTGCTTAGTCAAATTACCATATGTAGCTCAAAACCAATAGGTGGTGATCTGCCTGTCACTAGTTCAAATAAGCTCTGGGCAGACCTCAGGGTGCCCTTTCAACAAGACTTTAACTCACACTTAATACTGGTGCACGAAAAAGGCACCTCACTTTTTATGTGTACAAAAATGAAGAGATAATGAACAGATGTAGGCACAGAGCAAGACCATTTACTACTGTTGCACTTTGATTTGCCTTGTTTGGGCTACAGTAAACTGTGTAGTCATTTCATTGTGACAAATTCACCCCAGTTAGCTTAAGCAAAAAGGGGAATTTACAAGCTGGTAAATAGGGAAGTCCAGAAGTGGTACTGGTTTCAGAAATGACTTCGGTGTCCATCTCATCTGCCACTCTCCGGGCTGGCTTCACGAAGCCCTGCAGTCATGCTTTGCCCCACAGGGAGGGGAAGACAAAGTTTCCAGCTCCCTAAGTTTTCTCAGAGCTTGAGTGTTGATCCCAGTGAACTTACTGAGTTTGGGATGCATTTGCCTGCTATACATTGTGCTCAATGGGCGTGAAATGGCATTAAGGCCAAGAAAATAAGGATGCACACAGCTTAACACAGCTGGCTACCAGCAGGGGTAGGGAAAGAGAAAGAACTCAGCCACAGCCCTGTGCCCAGATGTTGGGATCCAGGGTCACTATGGATCAATGAAGATTTCTGTTTCTACTTTAAAAAATAAACAGGGCCTCCCCTGGTGGCGCAGCGGTTTAGCGCTGGTCTGCGAAGCTGCCCGCAGCCTCTGTAGTGCTGGTTCGATCCCCAGCCACCGGTGAGGGTCCCACATGGTGTGCAGACCTCTCCTGCTGTGCCCACTGCTCCCCTCAGCAGTGTTTCGTCAGTCTGCCTGTTCTGTTCCCCCCTCTGGCTCTGGTGAATTCTTTCATCCTCCCGCACTTCTGACTGTACCCAGTGCTTGTATAAATAAATAAATCTTTTTTTTAAAAAAGATAAATAAAAAATAAACAAACCAAAAACCAAAAACAACTTTATTTGACAAGACAAAAACAAGTTATTTACAGTAGTTTTTTGCTCAAATAATTCACCGGGATAACTGCTTCTCCAGGTTTGTCTCACAACGAAACCAAGCAGAGGCTGTCCTAGCCCCAGCCTGCCCATCTTGCATAAGGGGGGGAATGCCAACTAGAATTCAGCAGCATGGCTCCTTCACCCCTCACCCCCTCCACAGCTCAGTGCACTGTGGGAAGGGAAAGTCCCACCCCAGCCCAGCATAATTCCAGAGTTTCCCGTTATAAGCAACTTGCAACAGTCACCAGACTTAGGCTCATAGATGGGTGGGACGGATGAAACTGGACAGACAACTGCTTCCACCTTGAAGCTGCTTTGGCCATTCTTCCCCAGCTGGGCCTCAGGAGGGTGAGGATCCCTGATCCCCCTGGGGCATGCATGGACAAGGCACAAGAGGAATAAGCTAGGGTAGCAATGAGAGAGCCTAGGAAACTTGCTCAGAAAGCAAAGCTCCCTCTCCTTAAATGACCAATCCCCACTCCCACAAGAATGGATGGGCCAAGTCACTAAGCGGGGAGCTTCCTTGAAGCCTTCAGGGATCATCCCAGAAAGGGCAGAACACATGTTGCTGCCTTTCTCCCACCCAAGCCAGACAATCCGAGGAACTTCCCCTTGGGCCCAACATGGCAGCCTTTGGATCTACAGGCTGGGGATCCTGACCTATCTTTTGGTCCAGTAATGATGTTATTCAGAACAAAAATATTTTGGCTAGTAGTAACCTAGGATTAGTGTTTCTTAGGATATATAAAGATGGGGTATATTGCTGTTTAACATTTTCAGCAAAATAAGAAATGGGGGGAAGACTAAGACCAACTGTGATCAGTTTCACTGTGGAGTTCAGGGCAGGGCCTGAACAACTCCAATTTAAAGGTGCAACACAAAGACAGCGAACAGGCTTCATAATGCGATTTCCAGCCCCAGCTTCCTCTAAAGGCAAATCCTCACCTACTGGAGGCACTATTCCCTGCTTCCTCTAGGACTCTTCCTGCCACCAGCAGGAAAAGTAGCTAAAAGCTTGAGTCAACTAAAAGGGCTTCCTGGCCAGTAGATGGCTCACTTCTCTCCAAGTAGGAGCTACTGGCAGCCTTTGACATTCTGTCCCCACTAATGCAAGTTCCTAAAGGAATTCAAAACTCAGGCTGCAGGGCAAAGCTTTCAAAAATAAGGAAGGGGGAAACATTAAAGAGAGAGAGAGAGAAAGAAAAAAAAAAAAACCCATTGCCTCAGTCTAGCTTACTTCCCCCACCCCCCCCAAAATACAGTAAAAACAAAAATTAAAAAAAGCAAACAACTCTCTGATTTATCATCCTTCTCTGCTCTGCACCTAGGTTGGATCAGATTCAGCTGAATCCTCACCAGGCTTCTTTCTGTGCCTGACACAGAAAAGCCAAAGCCCACACAATTTTTTTTTTCTCCTTTCTCTTTTTGGTAAACCAAACCAACAAAGAAACAACTATTTGGAATTTTGCAGAGATTTAGCTGGTCCCCAAACTAAAAATACTCCTTCCTCCTAAAACACTCACCAGTTGCAGTGGTGGATCATTCCCAGTTCATCAGACTTCCCTTGACAAACTTATTCCCCACACCTGGGCTAACTACTCCCTTTGATGCAAACCACAGCAAAATGGGAAAAAACACAAAATTTAGTGGAAACCTAACCATTCAACTGGAGTCAGTACTGTTACATCTGCTAAGTTCCTCTTTTGATCACACTCATAAACTTGGAATGTCCACACTTGGCTTAACAAAAAGAGCCCAGCTCGGGCATATTGGACCCAGCATAGGTCTGAACTTGGCAGGTTTCCTGTGCCCAGCCCAGGAAAACAGGCTGAAACAAAGGTGTCCTGGGGAGTCTCTGGAGAAGCAGCAGCAGCACCATGCCTGTCTCCCATCTCTTGGTCTCACCACTGAGGAAGCCTGGAGAAACAGGAGAGTCAGCAGAGGAGAGGTCCCCATCACAGTGCAGTGACACCAGCTGGTGTCTTCCTGCTGAAGGCCTCTGGACAGAGGAGATGATCCCGATGTTTGGCAGTGATCCAAAGAAAACCCTCTGTATGAAAGGGAACCAAAACGGAAACCCAGGACAGCTGGCTCAAGCCTCAAGCACCCCTGTTGACGGAGGCCTACTTGGGGTTTTCAGAGACTAAAGGGATAGGAGTGTGCAGTAATGGGGGCGATGGGTCCTGCTGCTTCTGAAGCTCCATCTCAGCAGCCCTCTGTAGTGCCACCTCTACCAGCAGCTGGAAGCTACTGAAGTCGTCCTTGTCCTGCTCTGGGGGTGTGGGCGGAGGTGTGTTGAAGAGTCCACCTGTGGGGCTTCCAGCTTCAGCCCTGGTCAGTAGGGTGAGTGTGCTACCAGGGGTCACCAGGGACTTAGGGGGCTCCAGGTCCCCTTGGGGGAAAGGAGCAGCAGGCTTTTCCCCTTGGCCTGAGTGGAGCGGCATGGAGCACACAGACAAGGAGAGCACATTGGTAGGTGCTGGTACCGACATAGCCAGCACTGAGGGGCTGTTGCCGCGGGGGAGGGCCACATCTGAGGCCTTACCCCCGCGGCGGGAAATGGTAAATTGGTTGGGGTCTTTGCCGTCCTTCCGAAGCATGTCTGGGAGAAGTCGCCGCCGAGCGTTGATGAACCAGTTACATATCTAGAGTAAGCATAAGAGACCAATCAGTTCACTCAATTAAAACCAGCTATGAAGCACCTATGTTCCAGGCCCCAGGAATACAGTTACAAACTACAGACACAATCCCAGCCCTCCAAGAGGTTCATGTTGGGAAGAGAGAGTTAAGAAGTACACAACTAGGCCTCCCTGGTGGTGCAAGGGGTTAAGCACCACACTATGAGGCAGTCTGCAGTCTCTGCAGCATGAGTTCAATTCCCAGCCAGCCAGGGAGCAACCCACATGGTAAGGCACACCTCTCCTGTCTCACCCGCTGCTCCCCTCAGCAGTGTATTTCAGTCAATCTGCCTGTTCTGTTCCCCACTCTGTCTCTGGTAGGTCCTCTCACCCCCCCCACATCTCTGGCCTGTACCCCAGCTCTTGTATGCATATATAAATAAATCTTAAAAAAAAAAAAAGTACACAACTGAATATAAAATTGCAGCTGTGATTAAGCTACTAGAGAGAATAATGGGAACACTCAGGGTAGTCTTGAGGAAATGGCTTGTAAGTTGAGATCTGAAGGATTAGTGGTTGAGGTAGGAGTTGGAAAGGGAGCAGTCTGATTTAGAGGCAACAAAGGCCTTGTGGCAAGTGGTAGTGATAGGCCTATGAAGAACTCAGAGAAGGAAGGCCTATGTGGCTGGGGCTCAGAGTGGTAGCTAGAGGCTACCTCTTCTGGTGGGGACTTGGTTGTTTAGTCTAAGGGTAATGGGGAGCTATGGGAAGGTTTTAGGCAAAGGAGTTACTTGCTATGTGAAACACAGGGTGGAAGCAGGGAGGAAGGTTATTAGTTCAAGGTACATGATGAGATGACAAATATTTATCCTTTTAGGAAACTGGAAATGACAGGACCTGGTGCCCAGTTAGAAATGAAAGAGGGAGGTGGCGACAAGGGCAGTTTACTCCTAAATGCACTTGAGGGAGGGGAGAGAGAAGGGGGAGGGAGGAAGGGGGAGAAAGAGAGTGAGAGAGCAAGTGAGAGCTAGAGAGAGAGAGAGAGAGAGAGAGAGAGAGAGAGAGTGTGCGAGCGGCGCTCGCAAGAGAGCAAGCGAGCGCCTACAAAGCACCAAAAGACTACCAGGTAGAAGAAAACCTTTGCAAGCAAATCCAGGATCTATCTGAATGTGCACTGCAACCAACATCTTTGTCTTTTCTACATGCTGCTGAGAAAGCTACCATTGTCCTTAACCCCACATTCCTGTCTAGTTGATTGAGTTCCCCCGCCCCCCAGATTTATATATATTTATCAAGTAAATATTAAATTATTTCAAACAAAACAAAACCCTTACAATATCATAAGAATTTAAATATTCATGGTGATTCCAGATTTAAAACAATGTCCTGCTTGAGGATGAGTGCATCTGGACTGTTAACCCACTAAATTACCATCTTTGAATATCAAGAAACCAAAAACAAAAGATGACATTTTGAAAAGGAAAATGATAGTTTCAAAGTAAAATTGAGTCTTTAAAAGCATTGAAATTTTCTAAAACGTCAAATAGAAAGCCTAAGTATATGGAAAAAGACTGTGCATCTAACTAAACAAAGCTGAAAAACAGGCACAGCAGACCTTTCCCGGATCACCCACTGCTCCCCTCAGCAATGTACTTCACTTCGGTCATTCTTCCTGTTCTGTTCCCCACAATATCTCTGATGAATCCTCTCACCCCCCACCCCACGCCTCTGGCATGTACCCCAGCTCTTGTATGCATAAATAAATAAATTAAAAAAAAATAAGTTGAAAAACAAGTAACTCTTTAGGTCTCTCATATACAGACCTAAAATGAATGCATGCAGATTTTAAGAATTACAACTGCTCACTAATTCTTTTATAACTAAATTAAGTGTACCTAAAGAAATATTTCTACTCTCTTTATACGTACATACAAATACATGTACACGTCTATCGCTACACATACTTCCTAACATATATCCAACAAACAATTGTATACATAAACTTTCAGGATACATAACATAAAGCAAGATAATTTTTATAAGCAGTTTTTCTTAAGGGGGGGTGGGGTAGCTGATTGTTCAGATCGATCTTTTTGGACCCATACAGTGGGCATGAAATTTCTCACTGTAAGTGGTATACTGCAAAATCAAGGCAAGTCTGGACTCTCTTTTAATATCTCCCAGCTTCATGGCTCTCCAACTGGTGGTTTCATTTTCTAAAATGCAGTGACTTAGTTCTATTCTAGAAAACTTCCATTTGTCTCCTGCTGCCTCTAGGATCAAGTCCAGACTCCTGGGCCTCCTCTGTCAGGATCTATTTTTCCAGTCCTTATATTCTTCTGTATGAAGATTACTCACTCAGGTCCAATGATTTTTCTCCCCATAGCTTCATGCCTTTTGCACACCACATTCTTCCTTTCTGGAATGTCCTCTTCATCTGGAGAATGTCTATGCCTCTAAGTCTTGACTGCTCTAAGACATTAGCAATAGGGCCAGAGTAGATGGATTAAAAAAATTCTCTGTTCACCTGCAGCTGGTATAGGGCCTAGAACAATCTCTCCTCACACACAAAGGAATGACACCATGAAGGGAGAGAGGACTGTCCTGCGTTATCTGAAGAATATGAACAGTTCCTGCGTGCCTGGTGTAGCAGGCACCTAAATGGTGGCATCACTCTTGACAATCCAAAAGATCAGTCACTCATACTCTTTCCTCTGATTAACTCCTAACAGCCTAGACAGTAGTTTACTTGGTATTATTTAAAAACAACAACAGGTTAGACTAGAAAACAGTTTCTTAGTTGCATGGTTGGTGTAAGCTTATTATTACAAAATGTTTTATAAAACAACTTTCCTTAAATAGGTAAACATAACCCTTAACCTCTGTTTCAAGTCCTTTTTCCTCTTGCAGTTACTGGAGTGACACCACAGGGGAAAAGCTTCCTAATCACTTTCTTGCCAACTCAGAAGTGGGAGAGATGAAACATTAGAAACTGGGTGTGTACAGGGGAGGATGTGGGTGTGGTCTCTTAGACACCCAGGCATCTTTAGGGAGTCTGAATGGAGAAGAATTTACCAATAACTGCCATACACTAAGCATTCCACATGGATACAATTTTTCTCTAATATTTACTCTGTCCTATGAGTTTCATTAACTGTCATTTCACTGATGAATGTACATAAAGCTCAGCCTGGAGAAACCAGGTTGAATTCCACTTATAGCCAGGGACCCCCAAGCCTGGGCCTTGGGATCTAGAAAAGCGGTAGTCGCTCTTCTCTGGATCTTTCTCTGAGGCTGGCCCCAGAGTCCAGCTAATTCTAGTTACTAGAAGTCAAGTTAGTACTTCTCACTTTCCTATTGTTTTCCCTTTCAAGGCTTTGTGCTATTTCAAATAATATCTACTGCATGCTTACATGTGCCAGACCCAGTGCTCAGTGCTGTCGATGCCTTTATGAATTAAATAGACATGTGCTCTGCACTGTGGAGCTTAAAGTCCATCTACAGGAGCTGGAAGGGATCATGCTCAGAGATATAAGCCAGAAAGAAAAAGAAAAATACTGGATGGTCTCAACTCATAGCAGGAATTTAGAAAACCTAAATAAGGGACCAGGAAAAAGACTAATTATAATAAAGTTAAAATCAAAATCAACAAGCAACTATAAACCAGAGATACACTACAGGGTGTGGGGTGGGGAGGAGGGATTAGGGTCAAAATAAGGGGGATGGGAATTATAACCAAGGTGAAAATGCATACATTGTACAAAAATGAAAAATAATGTAAAAAATATATAAAATAAAATAAATCGTTGAAAAAAAAAAATAAAGTCCATCTGGATGTGGGACTGGCAATAAACAAATAGAGCGAACAGCCACCCGTAAGTGCCAGGAAGGAAACAGACAGGAATGAAAGGGTAGCATATAAAGATAAGCAAGTCTTCTGTAGATAAAAGGTCTAGAAAGGCTGTGACCTACAGGATAAGAAAGAGCTGACTATACAGAAGGCTGTGGGAAGAATGTCCTAAATAGAGGGGAAGCAAATACCAAGGTCCTGAGGCAGGAAAGGGTTTCATTTAAGGAATTGACAGAAGGGGGAATGTGCTAAAAGGAGGGATGATCCCACTAGGGCAGAACGCCATGACAGACTGCTAACGGGGGCCACAATCTCACACTCAAGGTCCTTCTCCTCATTTTGTCTCTTTCAGTTTATCAACAGATACAGAGCATGTACTAGCTGCTGTAAGGGGAAGAAAGGACAGGAACCCCTCCCCTACCCCTCCATGTACTGGGATGTTGGGAACTGTGTGGGCTGCAGCAATGCCTAACATTCCTTTAATGTTTGCTGAACAAATCAAAGGCCCACTTCTCTATCGGGCTTTGGTACCAATTTCTACCTCTTTCTATCATCCTCCTTTAAAAAAAAAATATTTATTTTACTTATTTATGCATACAAGAGTTAGGGTGTAGGCCAGAGATATGGGGGATGAGAGAATTCACCAGAGACAGAGTGGGGAACAGAACAGGCACATCTACTGAAATACACTGCTGAGGGGAGCAGCTGGTGAGACAGGAGAGGTCTGCTGTGCCATGAGGGTTAGCTCCCTAGCCGAAGATCGAACTCCTGCTACAGTGGCTGCCAAAAGCTTGAAAGTGCTAAGACTTAACCCCTTGCGCCACCAGGGAGGCCCTTTATCATCTTTCTTGACCCATACCTTGTAGGCCTTTGGGAAGGGCCACCTTCTTATAGACTCTGCCTGTATGTAGTCACGGGGAGCCCACTTGTGATAAGAACTAGTACAAGGAGCTGCATCTGTCACCCGTCCCAAGGATAACACTAGGCACTGGCCCTGTCAGGATGGTAAAGCTCCTGGGCAAGGCAGAGTTGGAATCTTCTTGTGGCCCTTCTCTCCCTTCTCCAATCATGTCTGGAACTGGGCTCGTTTACACCTCTTCACCCCTATGGTTCTGCCAGTACAAGAGAGCACACACACAACAGTACACCTTAGTGGACACTGGTTGAACTTAGTCCTGGCTAGAGTTGCAGGAGAGCCCCAAGGAGAGGCTAAGGCTGAATAGCTGGGTGCACCCATGGAAGGGAAATTAGCACCTTTGATACCTGGTATCATGTCAGTCATCTCACTTGCATTATGTTTCATCAGCACCTGAGCCTAGTAGGTGGTGAGCAATATCCCAAGAGTACTGAACAAAACTTGAAGAGATGAAAAGAACTTTCCCAAAGTCACACAGCTTCCGAGAGCAGAAGTGGGATTCAAACCCAGGACACCTGGCAGGTGGATTCCTGTTGCTGTACTTACTCTGTCTTACCAAACAGGAACAGAGGGGTAGCTGAATAACCGTTATATAATCCTACTTGCAAATGTGTGGAAAACAAAATGTCAGGTGCTATTCTGAACATTTCATATTAATCATTTAATCTTCAGCTTTGGAAACAGAGTCTGAGATGATCTTCACTTTATTTGAAACTCTGATGAAGGAGGCCCTGATCACGGGACTCTGGTGGTACAAGGGGTTAAGTCTCAACACTATCAAGTGGATCCCCAGCCAGGGAGCTACCCACATGGCACAGCAGACCTCTCCTGTCTCACCCACTGCTCCCCTTAGCAGTGTATTTCAGTAGATCTGCCTGCTCAGCTCCCTACTCTGTATCTAGTGAATCCTCTCACCACCCCGCACTTCTGGCCTACACCCCAGCTCTTGTATGAATAAATAAAAAATTCTTAAAAAATAAAAAAATAAAAAAGAGAGGTTCAGTAACTTGCTCAAGATCACAGTACAGGGCCTCCCCGGTGGCGCAGCGGTTGAGCGCTGGGTTGCGAAGCTGCCCGCGGCCTCTGCGGCGCCGGTTTGATCCCCGGCTGCTCCCTGGCCACCGGAGGAGGGTCCCACATGGCGCGCAGACCTCTCCTGCCGCCCGCTGCTCCCCTCAGCAGTGTACTTCGGTCCTTCTGCCTGCTCTGCTCCCTGCTCTGGCTCTGGTGAATTCTCTCACCTTCCCGCGCTTCTGACTGCACCCAGTGCATGTACAAACAAACAAACAAACAAACAAACAAACAAATAAAAATACATGCCTCTTTAAAAAAAAAAAAAGATCACAGTACAAAGGCTGGGATCTGATCCATGCAACCACCACAGCTAAGAGAAAAGACTGAAGAAAGTCAGTCTGAGGGCTCCTCCTTGCCCAGATGCCATCCCTCCATCCTGCAGCTGCTTCCTCAGCTACCTGTACTACAGGAAAGCAATGCACCCCTCCACCTCATCCTAGATCCAGGGGAACCGACTGGGTCACAGTGACCTGGGTCAAGTGGTGCAGCATTAGTGTTGTTGAAAAAGCAGTCTTGGGGAGGGGGAGCCTGGGCTGTTTCTGGCAGCTGTGTGCTGTGTGGGCACCTAGCCCTTAGCTGCACCTCCCACTTTGGCTTATAATTCTGAGAAGAAAACAGCAGACCCCACCCCCCTCAGAAAACGTGGCAGCCTACTGTCTGTTTAGTCTTCTCATCGACAGAAATGCAGAGCTGAGGGGGGTTGGGCAAGGGCAGGAGGCCTGAACACACCGTGAGTACCAGCTGTGATAACGGGCTGTCAGGATTTTCTTAGCCCCTTCTAGCTGCCTGACCCATGCCTAAGTCAGGAAAAAAGCATGTGACTAGCCCCCACTCAAGGTCCTTGGGGGTGGTGGCAGGGAGAATGCCAAGGTGAATTCTGTGATTGATATGGCAAAACAGAGGCTGGATGCCTGAAAGCCTGTCTCTACCATAAAACAGCCATATCTGAAAGGCTGTTGCCTTGTCTGGTTTTATTTTTTTAATCAATGGCTGCGATGAAGGTCACAGGAGGAATCACTGTCGCACCCCGGAAGCTGAGGAAGGCCAGGACCTAGAGGGGAGTTGAAGGCGACACACGTGCTTTAATATTAATGTCTCTTTAGCTGTGAAAGACAGAAGCAAGAGAGAAAAGTGAAGGCAGGTAGAGATCTCTCCCAAACATCAGGCATCTATCTCTATTTGTGTTGTGACCACCTGCATCAGGTGCTCTTAAGAGGCAGGCTCTATTATAATCACCTTAGGCTATTTATTTATTTTTTTAATAGAGGCATGTTTTATTTATTTATTTGTTTGTTTGTTTGTTTTGTTTATACATGCACTGGGTACAGTCAGAAGCGCGGGAGGGTGAGAGAATTCACCAGAGCCAGAACGGGGAGCAGAGCAGGCAGAAGGACCGAAGTACACTGCTGAGGGGAGCAGCGGGCGGCAGGAGAGGTCTGCGCGCCATGCGGGACCCTCCTCCGGTGGCCGGGGAGCAGCCGGGGATCGAACCGGCGCCACAGAGGCCGCGGGCAGCTTCGCAACCCAGCGCTCAACCGCTGAGCCACCGGGGAGGCCCAGGCTATTTATTTTTTTTAAAGATTTATTTATTTATGCATATAAGAGCTGGGGTATAGGCCAGAGGTGTGGGGGTGAGAGGATTCACCAGAGACAGAGTGGGGAACAGACTAGGCAGACGGACGGAAAACACTGCCGAGGGGAGCAGTGGACGAGACAGGAGAGGTCTGCTGCGCCAAGTGGGTAGCTCCCTGCCCAGGGATCGAACTCTTGCTGCAGTGGCTGCGGATAGCTTCATAGGTTGTGTCTTAACCCCTTGCACCATCAGGGAGGCACCTTCGGCAACTTAAAAAAGGATTTTACTAAATAGCTATTTCTCATCTACTTTGTAGGTCTAGCTGCTGTGGAGTCAATAATTTGTGTTCTTATATAGGTTCCCTAGAGTTCTGTTGTCTAGGCTTAGGAAACCATGGTTGAGCCCACAGATTTAGCTTGTACCTCACGGGCCAAATCCTTGATGCAAAAAAATAAAAATCTTACATAGAAGATCAAGAAAGTACACACGCAGATGAAAGGCCTTGAGGTGGGGAGACAAGAGATTGCTTGTGGGAAGAATGAGGAGCAGCTAGTTTTGGAGCCAGAGTAAGGAGAGCAGCTACCAACTGAAAGGGTCGCTTAGGGCCAGGCCAAGCCAGCCCTCACCACACTAGCAGACCACTACAGCTTCAGCACAGGGCTCCTTTCTTGCCCTATGCCCCATACCAGAGGGCTGATGCCCGCCCCCCCTCCCCAATTCCTTCATGTCTGTCTGGACTCCATTCAGATGTGGTTTCCTGAGATAAGCCTTTCTGAACACCACATAGGTAATTAATTACATTGAATTCTAATCCTTTAAATAGTCTGCCCCCGCCCCCCCAAAGGCTACCCAGAGGGCAGGGATAGTGCCTGTTCTGTTTTTCTAACACAGCACTGGGCTTGGCACAGAGTATAGCTGCAGTCATATTACAGAGGGCAGGAATGAGGCCTGAACCCTCCCAACTAGGCTTATCTCCCTTCTTCCCAGCAACCAGCAGCCCCTCAGAACAGTCAGAACCATTATAATTTAAATAAAGTAGGCTTAGGGGGCCTCCCTGTTGGCACAAGGGGTTAAACATCAGCACTATTAAGCAATCCGTAGCTACTGCAGCACAAGTTCCATCCCCCAGCCAGAGACATGGTGCAGCAGACCTCTCCTACCTTGCTTGCTGCTTCCCCTCAGCAGTGTATTTCAGTAGATCTTCCTGTTCTGCTCCCCACTCTGTCTCTGGTGAATCCTCTCACTGCCCCCCCCACCTCTGGCCTGTACCCCAGTTCCTGTATGCATAAATAAATAAATCTTTAAAAAAAGATAAAGTGGGCTTAGAGGGTGTCCCAGGGAACTAGGAAAATCCCTCACAAATGACTTTTTTTTTTTGCTTTACCCTCCCAACTGCCTAGCCCCAGGGCAAGTACCAGCAAACCAGTTAGTTAAATGACTCATTGACTTGCTAATGAGATTGCTTCAGGGCTGGTAGAAGGAGACAATCAAAAGAGATGTCCCCAAGGAGAAGGAAAACATGCCAGGAAAATGTTTATGCTTGTTGAAGCCAGGTGACCTACCAGGGTGCACCACAATATTCTCTTTTGAGGATATTTACAAATGTCCTTAATACAAAATGAAATGAACAAAATTAAATACAGGAAAAAAGAGGCCTCTAGAGACTTAAGCCAAATTTTCTGGATTGAGGATCCATAACATTTCCTATACTTCTGAGGTCCTGCTATTGACATTTATCTTTATCTTTTGCCAATTCAACAATTATTTACTGAGCACCTTGCAGATACCAAGCAGTTGGGCTATAGTGATAAATAAGACTAGGCAGGCCTATGTCTGTACATGCTTAAGCAGTTACAGATAGTGTTAAAATGCTTCTAGCAGGTAGAGCACAGGTCCCCCAAGGATCTCGAGTTTCCGTGGTCTGGGATGGTGAGAGTTTGGCGGGAACATGGCAGGGTCAGGCAAAGGGTCCTCTATGCAGGTAGGGACAGGTGATGTACTAGGTTGGCAGCAGTCACTGAAGAGTTTTAAGTAGTGGAGGGTAAAGCCAAAAAAGTCATTTGTGAGTGATATTTAAGAGGTTCATGTATAGGAATTGGTCTACCCTTTTCCATGTGCTGAACTGAACTGATGCTAGGCACTGCTGGACACCTGGGGTCAGCCCGAGGCTTATTATATAGGAGAGAGTGTTATAGGGCAGCCCCGATACAAAACGGGTTGCCTGATTGTGGGTCCTCACCCGCGCGCTTAAAAGGACTTATCAATACTCTACTTCAGGCACACAGGAAAGGTTAATAAAAGGTTTATTTACAAGGGAAGGGCAAATGAGGAAATGTACAACTCAGGGAGAAAAGTGGGAGACAAAGTTTTAAATGCGTCCTACAGGACCCGCCGATCTAGAATCCTAAATGGCACTCTGAGAGCTGGCCGCGAGCCAGGAGCCGTGAAGCTGTTATAGGACAGGGAGAGGGGCAGCCCAAACCCCACAAACCTGCCTATTCTAGATGCTTTAGACTTGTAGCAGGCTTTGGGGCCTTGTTCTGGGCCGATCCCATATGGATGGACTTTTACCCACGAGGGCACGGGTAACTTTGGGCGCCTCATTTAGAAACTAGACTCTTTGCCTTTCCTGTATTGTTTCCTAGTTTTATTAAAGATCCTTCCCATTACTCTCATGTGTTTTGTGTTGATGCGGCGGATGGCCGAACCCATTTAGAATAGGCAGGTTTGCGGGGTTTGGGCTGCCCCTCTCCCTGTCCTATAACAAAGCCAGGAGGTGAGCGACAGAGCGAGCCCCCCCCAAGGCCCACGTGTTTGGTTTTTTATACCAACCCTGGCTACTTAACTCCACCCTCAGGTCCCTGCCACCTTCCCTTTGGTGGTGACAGGATTTGTCTTTCCCAATGTCCTGATGGCTTTGGTCTGGAGTGGGGGTGGAGTCCACAAAGCCTGTATGGGATTAGCTCAGGACATCATTTCCCCCTAACAAGAGGAGGATGAAAATAAGAGTGGAAGTACCCACTTCGAGCCAAACACGTCACAGGGAGTCCTGACTTTGTCTTCTCTGTCCCTCTTTTACCCTTTTCAAAGAGGTACAACCACCTCCCTTTTTCAGCTAAGTAAACAGGCACAAAGAGGCAGTGACTTGGCCAAGGTCCACACTCTCCTGGAGAAGATAGGCAGGCTCTGAGTCAGACAGTCTGTAACTCTAGAGCCTTTCTTAGAGACATATTCGGATTAACCACTATCCAGTGCATATAAAGCCAGGTGACAAGGCGTTCCAGGGGCTGAATTCTCACAATGAGGCTTCAGGGAGGAGGAAAAGAGCTGAGAAAAGACAGAGGGGTTCAGGGTTGGGTAAGGAAAGGAAGAAAGAGTGTCACAGATTAGAGCAATGGGATATGAAAGGGCAGTGGCAGGGGCCTCCCCGGTGGCGCAGCGGTTGAGCGCTGGGTTGCGAAGCTGCCCGCGGCCTCTGCGGCACCAGTTCGATCCCCAGCTGCTCCCCGGCCACCGGAGGGTCCCACATGGCGCGCAGACCTCTCCTGCCGCCCGCTGCTCCCCTCCTACAGTGTACTTTGGTCCTTCTGCCTGCTCTGCTCCCCGCTCTGGCTCTGGTGAATTCTCTCACCCTCCCGTGCTTCTGACTGTACCCAGTGCTTGTATAAACAAAACAAACAAACAAACAAATAAATAAATAAAACATGCCTCTATTTAAAAAAAAAAAAAAAACTATTTAAAAAAAAAAGAAAGGGCAGTGGCAGGAAGGGAGGCAGAAAGCTTGGGGGAGAAGCTGACTGGCTCATGAAGGGAGCCAATGGAGCAGGGGTGGCTTCTGATGCTAAACTATGTCTCTCCTGTAGGTGAGAGGCAAACTGGAGGCCAGACAATGGCAGTCCAGGCTGTCCTGCCTCAGCAGCACAATATACCTGCAGGTCCACGATCAGGACAATTCAAAAGAGACAATACCTTGAACTCTGATGAAACGCAGACATGATCTTAAGTGTGCCTATGTGCATGGCTTACAAAGCATTTTCACATTCAGTTCTGAATCTACTCCTCACAACAGTTAAGTCAAACAGAGGATTCTAACCCCACTTTATAGATGGGGACATCAAGATGTGGCTCAAAGTTCCCATGTGGCAAAAGTTTTTGACCCCAGAACTTCTGACTTCTGCCCTTTCCTTGACAGTGATTGTAACTCAATTTTTAAACACACTGCATATCACCGCTGGCCCTGTCACCAAGTTGCCATCCAAACATGCTCTTGGGGCAGAGGCCGAAGCCTGCTGAAGTCCATACAGTGCCTTCTTACCTTCCCACTGCCTTGTGTTGACGGTGACACCCAGACATTAATAGCAACCCCTTGCCTCTTCAGAACTCTCCAAAATCTGAAATCTAGCTGCAATGATCTCATTTCATTTTCTTTCTTTAAGGCAGGAGTGTCCTCATCTGATCCAAGAAGAAAATGAGGACCAGAGAGGGGAGGCGGCTGGCCCAAGGCCACACAGTGAGTCAGTACCAGGGCTGGGGCAGGACTAGAACTCACATACCCTCTTAGCCCCTCCTTACCTGCAGCACTGACAGGTTGGTCTGTCCAGAAAGGCTCAGCTTCTCCTGCTCTGAGGGGTAGGCATTGTAGCGGTGCAAGTACAGCCAGTCCCGAAGGATCTTCACTGACTCCTTGGGCAGGTTCCCTCTGCGCTTCCTCTTGCCCGCCAGGGAAAGGAGGCCTTCATCCTCACCCAGATCACTGTCTGACATGGTGTTTAGGAGCTAGGCTGGACCCTGGGCAAGCCTGCAACAAGTGACAAAGGATATGGGGACATTATTATCCTGCACTACTGCCGCTCACCCTTTTCCTAGTCCAAACCTACCAATACTACTCTAGATCCAAGGACACCAGAAAAGGGGAATTGCAATTCAAAGCCTCAGGGCATACCCACAGTCTGGGGAGGCTAGAAGGGTTAAGTGCAAAATGGCTCCATTTCCTGGAGCCTGTAGATGGCTACTGAAAGAAACAGTAGTTCATTAATAAACAGTGCCAGTCTAAAAATAATTGCAACTATACCACTGAGGTCTACCCTTTTCCATGCGCTGAACTGAGTACTTCACAATTATCTCATTTAATCCTCACAAAGCCCTTCTACAGGAGATACTATTTATTTATTTATTTTTTAAAGATACTATTATTTTATAGGTGAGAAAACCAGGGCCCAGAGAGGCTGAGAAAGCCACCCCAGATATGTTACCATGTGACCAGGTAATGTCACTCCTAAGTATTTATTTACCCAGGAGAAATGAAAACCCATTTCCACACAAACGTGTGCTTTACACACACGTTTATAGAAACATTATTCATAATGACTAAAAGGTGTAAACAACCCAAGTGTCTCCATCCCTACAGTGGACAGATTATTTGGCTATAAAAACGACGCTTCAACCCAACCCATATTACAATGTGTATAAACTTTGAAAATACACTAAGTGGAAAAAGCAAGTCAGAAAACCCGCATATTATGATTCCATTTTATGAAATATCCAGAATGGAGTAGGGATTCATGAGTGATAAAGAACATAGTTTCTTTCCTTTGTTTTTATTTTTTGTACTTTCTTTTTGAGGAGATTAAAAAAACTCTAAAATTGTGGTGATGGCTGTATACACTAATTTTCATGTTTTAAATGTATAAATTGTATGGCATGTGAATTGTAGCTCAAAACTGTTGTGGGGGAAAAAAAATCCCAGCCCTAGGATATAGCCTGGACGTAAGGTTTGGACTCAGGTAGTTTGCCTTGTCCTCCACCCACCTTCCCCGCCCCAGTGTACTCCATACCATCTGGCATCCCAAGACCCAATGAGTCTGGAAATTCTATCAGTCACTTACAGCAATTCACAAAATATTTACTGAGCACCTACTGTGTGCCCTGCAGAGAGCATGACATCATCCCCACTGTTCCTCTTTCAGACATTCTCCTTTGCCATCTAGCCCTTGGCCTGATCCTGAAATCAACTCCTCAAAAATCCAGATACATGAACAAGGCTGTGGGCTCTGGTCCCTCCAACTTAGTCGTGTCACCTTGGACAAAAGTCCTCCCCTTTCTCTGCCAGAGGCCCCTCTTCATCTGTCAAATGAAAGGTAGGTGCTTCCCTAGACAACCTAACTCAGTTGCTCACATCCCCAGGACAAACTTCTTGTTCACACTTGCAAAAGAGATTTACATTATAAAACCAAAAGTTCCACACGCCAAGCAGATGCCAGAACCTCCAGGCTCCTCCCTCTCAGCCTTTTAACAGCTTCCCAGCAGGCTGGGCCAACAGACTCTGGCATCTCCCAGGTTTTGTTTCCACTACTTGGGCCTGAGCCCAGATCTCCGGGCTGGCTAGGCCAGGCTTTCGAGGGAAGGGTCTACCCTCCCCACCAGGCCACCTGGAGGTGAGTCAGGAATTGGTGAGAGGTGCCACTCACTGCTCAGCACCAACAACAGGCTGCTCTCTGAGGTTTAGCTGTCCAGGGCAATTGGGATCTGGGTTCAGGGAAGCAACTCTGGCAGGCTGTGAGTTTACTCAAGGTTATCTGTACAAATTCCGCCCTGGCTGCCTGCCAAGTCCCAGTCTGCAGGGCTCCAGGAGTGGGCTATGGAGAGGGCCCCTAGTGTCCCGTGCTCCAGCCTGGTTAGAATCCAGAAGGTTTTCCACAAACACTCTCGACACCCATATACACACACCCTCACACCAGGCAACTCTAATAGCACCAGATAACTGTAAGCAACCCATCCCTCAGCCCCTGGCATCCCCATGGTTTTCACTGACAAATATCAGCACACACAGTTTATAAACCCCAATTCACGAATAACTGGTAGCCACACAACGAACCCAATTCTTGGACCTATGCCCACCCACGAACTCCAACCGACCCGCCCACCCACGATCTCTCAGACTGGGAAAACTCCGGACGTCATCACACCAGAGAGCCTTCTTACCCCAGCTGGCCTGTGGCAGCACCCTCCGGACACAACACCCGGTGAACCCGCCAACACACTCGGCGCCGCCGACCTGCAGCTACTCCCGCAGGAACTTTCTGACAACTCCCCCAGCTCGGCCGGACACTCCCCCGGGCAGCGCACTCACGCCGCATTCCCAGCAGTTCACACAAAGCGCGCAGCCTCCCCCGCGGGCCGCACCGTGAGGGAGCACATGGCTCCCGGGGCGGCGGGGAAGCGGCCTCCGCTCCGGCGCCTGCACCCCTCAGCCCCCCAGCGGGGTCAGACTCGGAGCTCCAGTTCCCCCGCGGGCCCGCAGCCCCGGTGGGGGGGGCTCTGGAAGAAAGAAAACTCACGTGTCTGCCCCGGGGCCGTAAAAAGTTTGGTTCCCACCCCTTCCCCCGCCGCTCCGAGCTGGCTGACTCTTCGGGGCGCGGGGCCGGCCGAGCCTGCGCGCTTGGCTTTGTGCTCCGAACTCGGCCCGGAGGGGGAGGGGAGGGGGCTGGGCTCCCACCTCCGCGCCGCCCCCCCCCCCAGCCCTGCGCCCAGACTCCATTTTGGCCGCCCCCAGCCCCGGAGGCTGCGCGCTTCCCCTCCGGAGGCTCGGCTCGCGCCCGGCCTGCCTGAGGGGCCCGGCGCGCACAAACTTTCTTCGGGCCGCCGGCCCCACGCGCCCCGCTCCCTCGGCCCGCCCGGGAGTGACAGATGCCTCAGAGACAGACTTTCCTTTGTTCCAAGGGAAAGGGGAACTCGCGCGGGCTCTCCAGCCCCGCCGGCCCCGGGCCCTGCCCGTCGCCCCCGCCGCAGCTGTCACTCCCCGCGGCCCCCTCCCCGGCCCGGCCGCGGGGGGGCGGGCGGCCGGCGGTTAGCAACGTGCACTTTTGAAACCAAACAAACCCGCCCCCCGCGCGCTCACCCTGGCCCGGGGCTGGGGCGGCCGCCTCCCGGGACGGGATCCTGGGGCGCCGCGCCCCCCCAGGGGGTCCCGAGAGCGCGTCCTCTCGGGCAGCGGGGCAGCCCCCCACCGGCCCCCGCCCCCACACCGCGGCCGGGGCCAACAAACACACCCACAGCCGCACGCGCCGGGACGACGCTCCCTCCCCCGCCCGGCCGAGGAAAAGAAACTTTCCAAGTTGTCCGCGCGCCCCCTGCCCCCCTCTCCTCCCCTTCCCGCGCCCCGCACTGACTTTTCCGGGCGGCTTTTCAGTCCACGCGGCCTCAGGCTCCGTCCGGGGCGTCCTGGCGGGGGGCGGGGGCCGCCGGGGGAGCGCGCCGCGTACCTGCCCGGCCTGACACTCGGCCTGACAGCTCGCGGCTGGAAAGCACCTCGCGGCCTGACGTCAGATCCCCTCTCCTCCCTCGCGCCCTCCCCCACCCGCCCGCGGGGAGAAAACAAACTTTGTGAGGAGCGCGGCGAGCTACGCCCACCCCCCGCGGGGCGGGCCGACGGCGGCAACGAGGGGCTTCGCCCCGCCCACCGCGCCGGAGGGGGCGGGGCCCGGAGGGCACCTTCTTCCTGCGCCCACCCCCACCCTCAGGAATGCCACATGGCCTCGGCGAGGGCGGTGGGAGCCCGAGTGGGGTCGTCCGCTTGGGGGCAGGAAGTGGCCCGTTCCTGCTTTCAGAGGGCGTTTCGGGGCCGCCTACTGCGTGCCCCACACGGGGGTGGGGGCCGCGCCCGAGAGGAGAAATCGGTAAATCCTAACGTGACGGCGACTGCTCCCTCCGCCGGCATCTCCCCCGGTGGTGCGGTTCCCGTTGTGCTGAGAGGAAACTGAGGCCCGCTTAGTCCGGGGATTTTATCCCCAGGTGGGAAGGTCTGGGCTCTGAAAGCTAGGCCAGTTCTGCCCTCAGGGGCCTTAGAGTCGGTGGAAGGGCGGCTGACTCCCCCCAAAGCTAGGTCTGACCCACCACGGGTAGCCTGAGGTAAAACCAAAGCTGAAGAAGTGTTTTTAACGCTCTCAGTGACCCTGAGCGAGTCAGGGGTGTGTGTGTGAGAGAGCGAGATCCCGTCCAGTCCTCAGGTTATGAGGTGGATGCTCTTAAATGGATCAGCCCCTGGTTCACCCATGAACCGCAGAGAGGTTCTTGTCTCTTGATACACAGTCAACCAGTGTCAGTCAGCCCATGTGGTTCCCTTAGCAGAGCCCAAGCCCTGAGCCCATTGTGACAGGCTCTGGAAGGAGGCAGACCATCCTCTAGGAGCGCCCCACACTCCTGACTGGTGTCCTTTTCCTCGCCGCAACAACCCAACTCCAGAAACACATTTCCTTGGCCTTATCCAAGCCTGCCTCTGTGCTCTCAGTACCATATACTGTGAAATACATGCTGACCCAGCCCCTATATCCTGAGGGGGAGAGTTTGTGACACCCGTAGCCCAGCAAGTTAGCCTAACTACAACTTGGCGAAGCTTTCCTAGGCCTCCTCTTCTGGTCCCAAATATCTAGGATGCTTGAGCTTGAAAATCAGCAGCCGGGAAAACTTTTGGTCTTAACTGCACTTTAGCAATGGAGAACTCTGGAAACAAACAAAAAAAACAAGATTTTCTCCACAAATCCCAAGCCAGTCAGAATGCTTATTAAAGACCATTGGGTGCACCTGAGCTCCGCATGAGGCCAGACTTCATGGAAACCCTTAGAACCTAGTTAGCTGCACTGCTTTCCTCACAGAAGCACCAAAGTGTTGGTGTTACTGCCCAACACTCTCTGTTTTACAGATGGGGAAACTGTTACCCAGAGTGGAGGTTCCAGACAATTTCCTGTGGAAGTGATGTTCTGTCCACAGACTTCTGAGAGAAAAAAGGGAGCTTGGGAAGTCCTAGGTAAGAAGGTAAAACCCTCAGCTCTGGCCACTAGGATCAAAGAGCTTGTGGGGCTTGAAGGGGAAATCTGGTGCAGCTCCAGGCTTTGGCACTTAGCTGGCACTTAGCTCCAAGAATGGTACTTGAGTATCAGATTCACCATTTTGGGGGAGGCCACTGGGTACCTGGACTGGAGACCAGAGATCTCCCCATAAATTTGGGCAGCAGCAGTCCCCTAAATCAATATGCCCAGTTCTTGCACTAGATAAGGTACGTGGAGCAAATGGAGGAAAACAGCTCCTTCTCTTTAGCCCAAAGCAGAGCCACCTGGGAGCTGGGTAACAAAGCAGCTTCGGAAGCCCCTCCTCAGACTTCCTGGAGGGGGAGGGAATGTTAGAGGATGGAGGAAAGCTTGGTAGCTTGTCAGGATGTGTGTTGTAAACAAATTCCCAGGTAAAGTGTTTGAGAATTACCCTGGCAAGTTTCTCAACTGGTGTCAGAGTCTAAAATGTGTGCATCCTTAAGCCAGAAATTCTACTTCTAGGAATCTATTATGAGGAATAATTGCAAAACAAAGATAAATGCTTACACAAGCTTGTTTCTTTGCAGCACTGTTTTTGGTAGAAAATGGCAACCAGAGACACAGCCCTCACCTGGAGTTGAGGGGTAAGAGCAATGCCTGGTCCAGCTGCTGTTGTGATGGGGTAAGTCCATGCGCCCTATCCTAATGGGGTGGCCATGGTTTATGATGACAGTTTGCAGTTGTCTCAGGTAGAAGGGGCTTTGGATATGATTTGAGAGAACTTTCATGGGAAACCTTTTCAAATTGGGAAGTTATTTTTATTATCACTTTCTCTCATTCAATTTTGCAACCTTCTTCCTCTTACTGTCTTGTGCACACATGAAAAACTGGGTTCCTGCTAGAAGAAGGGACTTGCCTGATAATGAACCTGGGATGCTAACTCCTGGGACTGATCTGGCGTTGGCTGTGAGGGGGAGGAAATGTGGGCATGGGATCAGAGCCCAGCCCAACTTGGTTGCCCATGGGGTCCATTTTAAGAAGAGTTCCCTGGAACTCAAGGCCCATCTGACCACAAAAAGGACTTACTAGATGGCTTAAGGCAATTCCTGCCTCTATACTAGAAAACCCAACTTAGTTGTGTCTGATTTTGGGGCTCAGAGTCATGCCTGTTTCTAGTGAACTAAATGATCACACAAGTTCAAATAAGTGTCATGTAAATTTACATGTTTTTTAATAAAGCTAACCTCTGCTCTTTTTACCTGTGGTTAATGGAAGTGGAGCAAAGGACCCAGTAGACCTCAGGCGCCAACATGATCCAAGGCCAGATATGGCAGCATAAAGTAAATAGGGGTTCTGTGGGGTAGAGAAGAGTCTAGCAAAGGTTGGAGTCAGTGAGTAAGCCAGGAATCAGCTGGTTTTAGTGAGTTGGTAGGGCGTGGAAGGCCAGGGTGAAGAATTTGGATGTGGTGGTGTGGGCAATAGGGAGCTCCAGTAGGTTCCTGAGAGAAGGGGCGCGATTGGAGGCAGGTGAGGCAGCGCTGGGTAATTGAGGCCAAACAGATGAAGACCTGGCTCTGAGGTCTGGGAGATTTGTGGTGCTCTACTGTGAGGTTCTGTATTTCATCTAATGTAGATTTCAGCCTGTGGACATCTTCCTTCTTGTAGTATCTTGTCAGTGAACCACAGTTTGCTTAGTTTTCTTCTGGTGGTGAGGTATTAATTTTGTTTTTGTTTTTTTTCTTACTGTTTTTTTATTTTTATTTTTAAAAAATATTTATTTATTTATACAAGCACTGGGTACAGTCAGAAGCATGGGAGGGTGAGAGAATTCACCAGAGCGGGGAGCAGAACAGGCAGACTGACGAAATACACTGCTGAGGGGAGCAGCGGGCGCGGCAGGAGAGGTCTGCTGCACCATGTAGGACCCTCGCCGAGGCCAGGGATCAAACTGGCACTGCAGAGGCTGCGGGCAACTTCGCAGCCCAGTGCTCAACCACCACGCCACCGGGGAGACCCTTACTGTTTTTTAAAGATGTATTTATTTATGCATTCAAGAACTGGGCCAGAGGTGTGTGGGGTGAGAGGATTCACCAGAGACAGAGTGGGAAACAGAACAGGCAGGTTGACTGAAACATTGCTGAGGGGAACAGCAGGCGAGCCAGAAGAGGTCTGCTGTGCCATGTGGGTTGCTCCCTGGCAGGCCAGGGATTGAAAACGTGCTGCAGAGGCTGAGGACAGCTTCACAGCTTGTGTCTTAACCCCTTGCACCACCAGGGAAGCCCGAGGAATTAATTTTGGAATGCCTGTTGTGTATCGGGCTTTGGGCTTGAAGCTGGGGAACATGTTGCCTAGACCATCTTGAAGGGTTTGGGCAACTGCGTCAGGTGGTGGAAAGGGTATGGGATTGGAGCCACTAGCCATGTAGGCAGATCATCTAAATACTTTATCTCGGTTTTCTTATTTGTGGAAACATTAGCTTTGGTGAGGGTCTGAGAAAATAGTGGCCGTGGAAGCCTTTTGAGAATAGCTGAGTACTTAAAGAAGTAGAGATACCATTATCAGGTTGTCTTAGCCCTGTCTCTAAGATCCATGTGATGTTTGACAAATAAACTCATTTGAATTGCAGTTTCTTTTTCTTCAGTTGAGAAATGAGGGTTGCACATGATAATCCTGGAAGTCTCTTCTTTGGCATTCCATCATCTAAGGGTTAAATATTTTTGAAAGCAACATATATATAAATTCTTGTTTGTCCACAGCTTAGGCAACACTGGGATTTATCTTTTTTTTATTTTATCTTTGCTGATTTAAGTGGTGAAGAGTATTATGTAAAAGTTGTATGTGTCTGCAGGGCTTTCTTAAATAGCCAGACTAAACTTTGTCCCAGTTATGCTTGCTTATCTGATTTTCTTCCTGTGCAAACAGTTCTCATCAAAAGACAGGCCTGAGCTACAGCATTGTAACTGGGGGGAGGGGGGATTGGTATGGCAGGGATATGGTGGTTACCTGCTGGTAGCCATGCTATGGTCTCTTGATACCTTTCTGGTTCCTAGACAGGTTAATTAGTGCTTTTAATTTAAGGATTTAAAAAATTCCGTTTGCTTTTTCTGGTAGTCTGTTCTCCTTTGTGTAAGGGGTTGGATACTGGCACTGCCAATCATTGCTATAGAAATCACTTGGTCAGAGTTGGCTATTGTAGATTCTGGGACACTTAATGACAGTATTTTCTTCATTCTTTTCATTAGGGTCCAGGTGATGGTTTTGATGGGGATCAGATTCCATTTGGCATGATTTCGCCGTTTTTTTTTTTTTTTTTTAATGTGGGAACTTTCTTACCTCCTGGAGTAATTTTAATTACAAAAACCAACATACTATGTTAATTATGGCAAATTAAACAATGCAGGGGCAGATACAGAAAAAGTGAATAACCTCTGCCCTCATTCCTGCCTGTCAGCATCAGCAGTGATAATGTTACAGAGCAATCCCGATTAGCTTTAGGACATCCTTTTCCCCCTAACAATAACAGGTGTGTTCCTCCTCACCTGCCCCTCCATGTAAACACATGCAGATACACACATTCTGAGAGGTGTTTTCTCTCTTCCCACTTACATTTTCCCCTCCCAATTTTCAACAGGGCTGTAATGAACATTATCTACTTACATATCCTTGCAAATCTGAGAATTTCCTAAAATAGTTTCTCTGAAGTGGAATTAGTGGGACAAAGAGTAAGAATGAGTATTTATAAGACATATCACCACGTGTTCTCCCTGACAGCATTTATAGTGGATTCCTGTCTTGCCACATCATGTGTTAGCAGGTTAGTGTTAATTTTTGCTCTTTTAATGACTGAAGAATAGCCTTTGTTTCTTTATCGGAATTGTTTATTAGTGAGATTGATCATGTTAAAATTCCAAAATTATTACATACTTGTCATCTGTTAATTATCACCACAGCTTTTAAAGTCTTCATGATTTTCTCTGATGTGCAAGCTCTTTTTAATAGTAAGAATGTCTAACCCTCTGTAGGGTAAGGAAAAATGTCAGGCTTTTCTACCCTCCCGCCATCAGGATAGAGGATGGATCCTTGTGGTCCTGAATGCATGCCTGATGGCAGGCACCTGGAGTAGGGTGTGGGCATAGGTAGATGGGATTCACCTGGGCTAAGACTGCGCTTTTTTAAGGGCGGCGTCACGGGGACGCCAGCAGAAGCTGAAAGAGAAGCCAAGAACGAACGGAAGCTGAAAGAAGAAGAGAAGCAAAGAGAACACCGGAGAGCCCAGATAGAGTGAAGATTTGCTGGGGGCTGGGAGGATTGCCAGCCTCCCGGCCCCCAGCATCCCTGCCTGCCATGTACCCGCTAAATCCCAATAAAAGACCTGCAAAAATCCACGGAGAACTCTGATTTCTCCTTTACCTGGTCTGCTGGATCATAGAAAATCTGCACTGTGTCCATTCCTGCCTTACACCCTCGTTTGTCATATTTGTTGCAGGTAGTTTTTCACGCCATTATCGTTTGCATATGCTTTTCTGTGTAGCAGTTTAAACCTTTCCCCTTGTCAAACATTAGTCTTTGTGATTTTGCTTTATTGCTTTAGCCTGAGAAAGAATACTCACCTACATATTCCATCTTTTTAAATAGCTGAGCAGTAGTCTACATTTCTTTATCCAGTGGTCTGTGGGCACTTAGATTGGTTCCATGACTTGGCATTTATCGTCAGTGCTGCTGTGAACATAGGAGTGCGTAAAGCTATTGTAGGGTAAATAGAAGTTACCAGGTTTTTTCCACCCCCCCCCATTAGCATCTATGATTGACACCTGTGGTCTTATACACGTGCCTGATGGCAACACCTGGAGTGTGGTGCAGGCATGTGTAAGTGGGCACACCTGAGCCGAGAGACTGAGCATATGGGAGGGGGGCGCAGAGGACCGTGTAGTAGAGCCCATGAAAGAACACCAGAGAGCCCAGAAAGAGTAGATTCGCTGGGGGCTAGGAGGCCTGCTAGCCTCCTGGCCCCCAGGTCTCCCTTTCTGCCCTGCATCTGGGTGCCTTACTACAAATGGTGTAGAAAAATCATTAAAAGCCTGAAAAAACCACTGAGGGTCCCAGGACACTCTTACCTGTCTGCTTGGATTCATAGAAATCCTGCTTTGTGGCTTGCTGATACTACAGCTATCCATAAACTTTGGGTAAATACCTAGCAGAGGTATTGCTGGATTATTTGGCATTTCCATCTTTTTTTTTTTTTTTTAATTTTTATTTATTTATTTATTTTTGTGGGACCCTCACCAGCGGCCGGGGAACGAACCGGAGCTGCAGAGGCTGCAGGCAGCCTCGCAGCCCAGCGCTCAACTGTTGCGCCATCTTTAAAGATGGAGGCCCCATCTTTATTTTTTTAAAGGAATCTCTACCAGTTTTAATAAAGGCTGTGCCAAATTGCATTCCCACTCTTAGTTCCCTTTCCTCCACGTCCTCGCCAACATTTGTTTCCATTCTTTTTGATATGGGCTATTCTCACAGGAGTGAGGTGATAGCTCATTGTGGTTTGGACTTACATTTCCCTTATAGTAAGTGATGTTGAAAATTTGTTCATGTGCCTATAGGCCATCTGAACATCTTCCTAGAAAAGTGTTTGTTTAGGGCCTCCCTGGTGGCGCAAGGGGTTAAGACGCTACCTGCAGCCACTACAGCATGAGTTCGATCCCTGGCCAGGGAGCTGACCCATACAGCCACTGACTAGTGGCTTTCTTCCCACTGCTCCCCTCAGCAGTGTATTTCAGTCAATCCTCCTGTTCTGTTCCCCACTCTGTCTCTGGTGAATCCTCACCCCCTGCACATCTGGCCTGTACCCCAGTTCTTGTATGCATAAATCTTTTTTTTTAAAAAATATGTAAAGAAAAGTGTTTAGATCTTTTGCCTATGTTTGGACTGGATTGTTTGCTTTTTTTGTTCTTTGCTGTAGATGTCCCATAGTAGTGCCCCTGTTTTCATCTAGGTATGATTTCAGTTCTTACATCCAAATCTTTCCTTCATTTTGAATTAATTTTTGTGTGTGACAAATTTTATATATTTCATTCTATATTCTCAATGAGGACTCAAAATTATGTAACTTTCAGGTCCCACAATACCTGTCTCTGCCTTCAACCTTGTGGATGAATAGCTTGGCAAAGATTAAGCCTCACCCCTTCAGAAAATCTGGTTATAATGTGTTTCCCTCTGCTCCTTTGAAAAATGAAATTTCTTGTCCGTTGCCTCAATTTTGACACTAAAACAAAACATTTAAAGTGGTCATTAAGCGAATGATACCTTATGCACAATTTCATACCATGGGCTTTACACCTAATGGTATATCTTTTTTTTTTTTTTAAAAAAAAAGATTTTATTTGTACAAGAACGGGGTAAAGGCCAGATGCGCGGGAGGGTGAGAGGATTCACCAGAGACAGAGTGGGGAACAGAACGGGTAGACTGACGAAATACACTGCTGAAGGGAGCAGTAGGTGAGACAGGAGAGAATCTGCCACACCATGTGGGATTCTCGCCAGCCTGCCGGGATTGAACCCACACTGCAGAGGCTGCAGACAGCTTCACAGTGCGGCGTTCAACCACCTGCGCCACCAGGGAGGCCCCTACTAATGGTATATCTTAAGAGGCCTCTCTTCGTATGTGAAGAGCTTCCTTGTTCCTTTCATTGGTCCCCTATGTGGATATGCCACAATCCTGTGGCTGGTCTTTGCGTTGATTGTAGTAGTGCTCTCACAGACAATGTTGCAACAAGGAGCCTTATGCACTTATCATTTCACGTAAGTCATTTCTAAAGGATAAATTCTGAGAATTTCCACTCCCATGAGTATATGAGAAAAGTTTAGTTCGGAAATAATCCTTTTTTCTTTTTAAAGATTTATTTATTTATGCATACAAGAGCTGGGGTGTAGGCCAGAGGTGTGGAGGATGAGAGGATTCACCAGAGACACAGTGGGGAGCAGAACAGGGAGATCTACTGAAATACACTGCTGAGGGAAGCAGCTGGTGAGACAGGAGAAGTCTGCTGCGCCTGTGTGGGTTAGCTCCCTGGCTGGGGATTGAACTCATGCTGCAATGACTGCATCATATCTTGATAGTGCTGAACTTAACCCCTTGTGTCACCAGGGAGGCCCTGGAAATAATTTTTCTTAAGATTTTTTTTTAAAACACATAAAACTCACCCTTTAACCATTTTTAGTTATTCAATTAAGCTATATTATCAAGTATATTCACACTGTTTTACAACCATCACCACCATCCATCTCCAGAACCTTTTCATCTTCTCAAACTGAAACTATCCATTAAATAGTAGCTTCCCACACCCCTCTCTTCAGGCTCTGGCAACCACCATTTTGGTTTTTCTATCTATAAATTTACTGGATAGCTCATATGAGTAAAATCATAAGGGATGTCACTTCCTGTGTCTGGCTTATTTCACTTAGCATAATGTTTTCATGGTTCATCCATGTGGTAGCTTGTGTCAGTATCTCCTTCCTTGTCAAGACTGAATCTCTTTTCATCCATTGATGGACACTTGGGTTGTTTCTACTGTTTGGCTGTTGTGAATAATGCCCTTTGAACATGGCTGTGCAAATACCTGTTTGAATCCCTGTTTTCACTTCTCTTGGGTATATACCCAGAAGTTTCATCAGATTGTAAAGACCTTACTCCATGGTCTCTCAGCTTTCAGTTTCCAGTTAGGAAGTCTCAAGTCATTCTGATTTCTTTTTTTTAAAAGATTTATTTATTTATGCATATAAGAACTAGGGTACTGGCCAGAGATGTGGGGGGTGAGAGGGTTCACCAGAGAGAGTGGGGAACAGAACAGGCTGACTGACTGAAATATACTGCTGAGGGGAGCAGCAGATGCTACAGGAGAAGTCTGCCTCGCCATATGAGTTGCTCCCTGGCCAGCCAGGGATTGAACTCATGCTGCAGATGCTGTGGATTGCTTCATAGTGTGGTGCTTAACCCCTTGTTGTGCCACCAGGGAGGCCCCGTCATTCTGATTTTTTTTTTTGAAGATTTATTTATGCATACAAGAGCTGGGGTGCAGGCCAGAGATGAGGTGGATGAGAGGATTCACCAGAGACAGTGGGGAGCAGAACAGGCAGAAGTACTGAAATACACTGCTGAGGGGAGCAGCGGGTGAGGCAGGAGAGGTCTGCTGTGCCATGTGGGTTACCTTCTGGCCGGGAATCGAACTCGTGCTGCAGTGGCTGCAGATAGGTTCATAGTCCTGCGACTGAACCTCTTGTGCCACCAGGGAGGCCCCATATTCTGATTATTATTGCTTTGTACATGCCTTCCTTTTTCTTCATTCTCAGTATACAGAAATTTCTCCATACTATGCCCTGATTGGAATCTAGTTTTCCCATTGTGCTGGGTTTCTGGGAGTTGAGTGGGAGATGAAAGTCTGGGGTAGAGGAGTCTCACCTTTACTATTGGGAACTCAAGGCCTTGACAATGTTCCTGGGGTTGAGTGGAGGAGAGGACAGAGTTTAGACATTCCCAATAGTTAGAACATGAACTTTCATATCCTCCCTCTGTCTCCTGTGCCTGCTATCCACCTGTCCAGGGACCTTCTACTTTCTCCTAAAAACAAATTTCCAATCTTTTGCCAGTATCTGGGTTGCAACTGTGGGTGCTGAAAGGTACTATAGGGAGGGGATCTAGGAGTCCACTGTTTTTAGTTTTTAAATTGCTTTTTAAACACTCTTCTGCCAATCTTCCTTCTTATAGTAGCTCAACTTAATACCTCTTTTAAGAAGCACCGCTAATTTCTGAACCCTTTAAAGATTATGTGATATGAATCAGGTTAATTTTTTTTTCTTATTGCCTGTTTGGTTTACTAAGGCTGGTATTACTTTTTCCATTTATTTTCTAGCTTCTAAAATTTTGTGTGGTTCCCTCTTCCATTCTCTGCTTTATTGTGGGTTTATGCATTTTTGAAAGCAGAATTTCAAGAGGGAACCAAGTTAAATCTACCATCTTCAACTGTGTCAGTGGTTCCAACACTCTTTGTTGACTACACTACCTTTCTCCCTCTGGTTTGAGATGCCACCTTTATCCTACACCAGATACAAAGTCCCATGTGACTGTGGGTCTGTTTCTGAACTTTCTCCTGTTTCATCAAGATACTTTTTGAGCACATTCTGTGTGTCAGGCTTTGATCCAGGCACTGTAGGTAAAAGCAGTCTACAAAACAAAGCCCCTGCCTGATAGGGATTATATTCTGGTGAAGGGAGTCAGGTGATAGATAATGTCACATTGTGCTAAGTACTAGGAAGAAAAATAAAGCAGAGTTCCAGTATAGAGAGCAGCAGGTTGAGCTACTGTAGACATGTTGGTCAAAAGAGCACCATCTCAGGAGGTGACATTGAGTAGAACCTTTACTGAATTGGAAACTCCAGCCATGCATGCATCTTTAAAGAGGGGTGTCGTGGGCAGAGGAAATATTAGACTCTGAGACAGAAATGAACTGGGTGAATGTGGAATAGCCAGGACAGTGTGATTGGAACCATTCAGGCAAAGGAGAGGAGAGAGGTCCCCCTTGGGGCCAGGTACCAAAGCGTCGTGGGCCATGGAAAAGCATTTTATTCTACATGCAATGGGAAGTCATTGAGAGTTGAGAACAGTAGAATGGAAACATAAGCATCATTACCTTTTAAAGGAATGGCTGGTTGTGCAGAGAATAGGCTCTCATGAAGGAGGCAGGAGTAGCAGCAATAGAAAGCGATTGTGCTGAGTCAGTGAGAGAGAATGGTGACATAGACTCATTAAGGGTGAGGTGGATGGGTGAAGAAAGATTGGTTCTGGAATATATTTTGAAGGTAGAGCCAACAAACAGATGGGCTGAAGGTTTTGATGTGGAGGGAGAGAAGAAGAGTGAAGTTAAGTGACTGGCCAAACAGCAATAATTTTTTTTTAAAGATTTATTTACGCATATAAGAACTGGGGTACAGGCCAGAGGTGGGGGGTGGTGAGAGGGTTCACCCGAGACAGAGTAGAGAACAGAACAGGCAGACTAACCAAAGTACACTGCTGAGGGGAGCAACAGGTGAGACAGGAGAGGTCTGCTTCGCCATGTGGGTTGCTCCCTGGCTGGCCGGGGATTGAACTCGTGTTGCATTGGCTGCAGATTGCTTCATAGGTTGTGTCTTAACCCCTTGCACCACCAGGGAGGCCCGGAACTGCAATAATTAATTGTGTTTGACTAGGTACTTAACATAAATCCTTTGGTTTGCTGTTTATAACCTTTTTGAGAATAATAACATCCTTTTGAAGAATAAAGAAAATAGTGGCACAAAAAGATTAAGTGACCTGCCTGTGATTACACACTGGTCATTGGAGGAGATAGTATTTTATGTCTCTGAGGTCAATAGTATTGTTTCCTTTTCCTTTTGTTTTTCCTTTTCCTTTTTTTTTTTTTTTTTTAGCAACTCTATGTTGTCTAAAAGTGATGCATTTGAAACAAAAAATTATACAGCATAATATACAGATGTATACAAAATCAGATGTAATATAAAAGAATGGAAAATATGAAAATAGTAGGTAAAGCAGGCAAGTGTGGTTATACTGAGTCAAAGTAGACTTTAGCCAGGAGTACTACCAGAGATAATGGGATAAAAATAAAATTCTTGAAATAATTTAAGGGAGAAATGGATAAAGAAGAATTATGTAATCACAGGATTAAATAAACACAGCTCAGTATGTGTACACTTAATTTAATAATAGTTTAAAAAATAACTGAGCAGCCTCCCTGGTGGTGCAGGGGTTAAAGACAGTGGTATCACGCTATCGCCAGTCACTGCAGCAAGAGTTTGATTTCCTGGCCAACCAGTGAGGTGACCCACATGGCGTAGCAGACCTCTCCTGTCTCACCCGCTGCTCCCCTCAGCAGTGTATTTCAGTAGCTCTGCCTGTTCTGTTTCCACTCTGTCTCTGGTGAATCCTCTCACCCCCTGCACCTCTGGCCTGCACCCTAGCTCTTGTATGCATAAATAAATCTTTTTTAAAAATAAAATAATTGAGAAGTAATTAAGGAAGATAGAAAAAAGTTGTTGGAGATTTTATTTTTTTAAAAAAGATTTTATTTTATTTATTTATACAAGCACTGGGTACAGTCAGAAGCGCGGGAGGGTGAGAGAATTCACCAGAGCCAGAGCGGAAAGCAGAGCAGAGCAGGCAGACTGATGAAGTATACTGCTGAGGGGAGCAGAGGGCGGCAGGAGAGGTCTGCGCGCCATGTGGGACCCTCACCTGGTGGCCAGGGATTGAACTGGTGTTGCAGAGGGTACGGGAAGCTTCACAACCCAGTGCTCAACCTCTGCGCCACCGGGGAGGCCCTGTTGGAGATTTTAATACCCCTTTCTCAGTAATCAAACAAATAGGTAAAACAGTTTATATAAAAAAGCTGAAAGATGCCATTAACTACCTTAACCTAACTCATTTATATAACATCGCATTCAGCAACCACACATTTTTACATGCTCACTGAGTATTCAACAATACAGGCTCTATACTGGCTTGTAAAATTACAACACCCTATAAGACAAATAAAAAAGTATAAGAAAGTAAATAATCATTATCAATGGTATTGAATTATTAATGCAGAAAATGACAGATCATGTTTTATTAGAAGTATTATAGAGTCTTTACATTTTTAAAATATCTATTTGTGCATACAATAGCTGGGGTGTAGGCCAGAGTTGTACGTGAGAGGATTCACTAGAGACAGAGTGGAAACAGAACACCCAGAGCTACTGAAATACACTGCTGAGGGGAGCAGCGGGTGAGACAGGAGAGGTCTGTTGCGCCATGTGTGTCACCTCCCTGGCTGGCCTGGGGTCAAACTCCTGCTGCAGTGGCTGGTGATTGCTTGACAACTCTGTGTCTTTAACCCCTGCACCACCAGGGTGGCCCTCCATTTTTTTTTAAAGATTTATTTATTTATGCATACAAGAACTGGGGTGCAGGCTAGAGGTGAGGGGGAGAGGATTCACCAGAGACAGTAGGGAGCAGAACGAGTAGAATTGACTGAAATACACTGCTGCGAGAGGGTAGCAGCAGGTAATATAGGAGAGATCTGCTGCGCCATGTGAATTAGCTTGCTGGCTGGGGATTGAACAGTGGCTGTCCTACAGCACAGTAGCTTCATTGTGCTAAGACAAACCCTTGCGCCCTAAATTTCTTTCTAATTTAATTCCATTTTGCTCAGAGAACATATTTTGTATTATTTAAATTCCTTTAAATATCTTGAGGTTTCTTTTATGACCTAACACATGGTCTCTCTTGGAGATTGTCTTATGTGGTCTTGAGAGAAATATGTGTTGTGGTTGTTGAATGGAGAGGTCTATAGATGTCTGTTAGGTCTAGGTGCTTTGTAGTGCTGCTCAAGTCTTCTATTTCCTTGTTGATTTTCTGCCTAATTATTTTATCCATCGTTGAAAATGTAGTATTTCACTGTTCAGCTATTTTTGTTCAGTTATCTCCTTCCTTCATTTCTATCCATTTTTGCTTCATGTATTTTGGTGTTTTTCTGTCGAATACACATATGCTTACAATTTTTTTTATCTTCTTGACCTTTTTATTTTTCATGAAATGTCCTTTCTTATCTCTAGTGTAGGGTGATATTTTAAACCCAGACATTTGACCCCCAAGTCCATGTTTCTAACCCCACACCAACTGCCCTTGCCCCGAAGATACTTCCTCAGGTATTTCTTCCTGGGGTATAACTCCTGTGTTGTCAGCTATCCCAAACCCAGGTGTTCTGTTTTAACTGGATTTTCCTGCCCTGGGTCTTTATAACATCAGCTGAAATTCCGTTCCGTACTTTGGGGGAGAGTAACCAAGTGACAGGGGTCTGACCCACCTGGGTGTGAATTCTGGGTTTGAAGTTCTTTAGCAGCGTGCTTCTGGACAGGTTGCTTAACCTCTTTGAGCTTCCATACCCTCACCTGTAAAAGGGGAATAATATCCTCTTTGCAGGCATATGATTCTTTTGTCCCTTTCCCCCTCCCTGGAAAATGCTGCTTGCAATTTCCGTGCTGCCTTGTACTGTGCTTGTCACTATGAATGGAAGGCGGTGATTAATGTGTGGCTGTGGTGCCCCAGGCTGAAAAATCCCCTTATTTAAACTCTTAAGGGCTCCATGGGCCTGGGGCTACTGGTCCCTTGAGATGACATGCAAGCATGGTAGAACTTGAGTCACCTTGCAGGTCCAAAAGAGGACTCTGGCTTCCCAGCTGACTGGACTGGGAGTTGAGCGCTGTTCCAAAATCACTCGGTGACCTTGGGCGACCCCTAGAGGTGAAATGTGACAACACACACAACATTCCTGCAAGGATGGATTTTGTGCTTTCTACCTGATTTTGCTGAGATAATTTACTTTTGCTTCAGGTACAAGGTAGAAATTTCCTCACTATAATTTTTGCATTGTGACTTGATTTTTACTCGCTGATATACATTTGGATGCAGTCATTGTATTTGCTTTTACACCAGTGTACATACAGAATGGGGCTTCATTGACCAACAAATTCAATGTGTCTTTTTACTTACGAGGTACCACTTTTCACTGAAGTCCCTTTGTCTTAACTTTAGGGATTTTTATCCTTTCCAGAGTTTGTGAATTCCTACTGGAATCTTCTGAACTGTATTGCCATAACCATAATGTTTTCTCCTATACACTTCCAGATCACATTTGAATATTTGTATTTAAAAAATCATATTATTTAATAGCTATTTATGTAGCACTTTCTGTGTACCAGGCACTGTTTTGTATACTCTATAAGGTGGCTGTTATTATCCCATTTTATAGACAAGAAACCAAGTCTCAGAAAGGTTAAATTTGCCCAAGTTCAGACACCTAGTAAATGGCAGAATCAGGATTGCAACATGAATTTCGTCCTCTTAATTACTCTACTGTATTTGCTCTGACCTCAAAGTTACTTTCCCAAAACTTTCCATGTAAAATTGAGATGCAGAAGATGTACTAGTATATTTTATAAGCCAGGTATTTAATAGCTGACCTTGGGCAGCGTAAGTTTGGCTTTGAGCCCCATTTCTTCAGCGTGACTTTGAGCTCCCAGAACCTCATCTGTAAAATGAAGTTGGGGCATGTGACGAATTACATGACTTGTTTTATGGTTTATTTGTGTTTTTTTTTCCACAATTTTTTTTATTCATGCATACAAGAACCTGGGTACAGGCCAGATGTGCGGGAGGGTGAGAGGATTCACCAGAGACAGTGGGGAATAGAACAGGCAGAGTGACTGAAATACACTGCTGAGGGGAGCAGCAGGCGCGACAGGAGAGGTCTGCTACGCCATGTGGGACCCTCACTGGCCAGTTGGGATTGAACCAGCTCTTCAGAGGCTGCCGACAGCTTCGCAGCACGGCGCTCAACTGCCTGCACCACCAGGGGGAGGCCCCTGGGTTCATTTATTTTAAAATGTTTTTATTGAGTTAATATTGGTGGTATCAATTACTTTTCTTCCTCAGATTTATTCCGATGTACAAAGTTCCCAGCATCTCCCAGCATGCCAAGGTCCAAGTTCTCCCCAAGTCCCCAGCACAGTGGACCTTCCATAAATGTTCTTGGGAAAAAGGGAAGACCGACTCTTGGTCCACTTCAACTCCTTTGGGAAGTTAATTTCTAGCCAAGGGACAATTGTTGGTGTCACTAAATGATTAGATGATACAACTCCTAACTTCACAATGACTGCTTTCTTGTTTTTTCTTATTTGGCTGAGTGGAAACGAAGGTTTGTAGTTTGTTCAAGGTGAGTGAATGGTGTATGTGGGGATCGGCAGGGGTTTGGGTGGGTGGGTGGGATGGTAGTGTCTTTGTGTTCTTTCTGGTAACTGCCTGTGGTCATTGCTGCCCCACTCCAGGTACCCTCTTTGAAGGAAGGGACTCTGCAGCTTGGGTGCCCCAAACCAGCCAGAGGCCCTTGAGGGGCCTGGGCCACTTGGCTCTGGAGGTGGGATCTTAACATTTTAGAACTGGAGGGGCTATGGAGGTCATTAAGAAGCAGCTGGCATCTGGAAGATGAGGCTGGAATTCCAGGTCCCTTGTACTGAATTGAATGGGTGATCGCATGCTTGCCTGTGCCCTCTCTGGGTCAAGTCTGGGATACTGAAGGTCCCATTAGCTGCCATGTCTCAGGACATTAGTCTAGCCTTTCCATTGTATGTGAGAACACAGAAGCCCAGAGTGGAGCAGGGATTTGCCTGTATCATTTTATAGTCGGAGGAATTCTTAAAAAGACCTCTTTCCTGATCAGTGATATGGTAATGGCAGGGTCCCTGGAATCAGACCATCTGGCACATAGTAATTGTTCATTAAGTGTAGGCCATCTTATTAAGCAAAATCTTATCAGTGATTGAGTGTGAGTGATTGTGTGACCTTGACTTCAGTAGATCATTTAGCCTTTTCCTGCCTCAGTTTCCTTAGATGTGAAAAAATTGGGTTAGTAACTGACCCACTTTATGGGGGAGAATTTATTTATGGGAGAGAATTATCCATGCAAACTGTAGAAGTTCACACAGGGTCCACAGAGACAGAGCGGGGAGCAGAACAGGCTGAGTGAAACACACTGCTGAGGGGAGCAGCAGGTGAGTCAGGAGAGGTCTGCTGCACCATGTGGGTTTCTCCCTAGCTGGCCGGGTAATGAACTTGTGCTGCAGAGGCTGTGGATTGCTTCACAGTGTGATGCTTAACCCCTTGCACCACCAGGGAGGCCCATGTTTAATTTCTTGAACATCAGTCTCTGGTGAATCCTCTCGCCCTCCGCAACTCTGGCCTGTACCCAGGTCTTGTATGCATAAAAAACTGTATTCGTCATACATTGCAGGTAGAAATGTAAAATGGTATTGCCACTTTGGGACAATAGTTTGACTATTTCCTATGAAACTAAACATGTGTACCATGTGACTCAGCCATTGGAATCAGGCATTTATTCCAAGAACATTCATAGCAGCTTATTTATAATGGCCAAAAGCTGGTAGCTCTGCAGATGCCCTTCCTGGACAATCCATGTCCATTCATGACATGGAATTCTGCACTGCAATAAAAAGGGAACAAACTATTGATGCTAGTGCAATTATTAAACAAACTAGTAGAATCTGAATAATCACCATGGATTGTACTAGTGTTGATTTCCCAGCTTTGATATTATATCATTACTATAGCTATGCAGGAAGTTACCACTGGGAAAAACTGGGTGAAAGACATACAGGACTGGCAGCAGCTCTCCTGCCCACCTGGGACTGTGCAGGTGTTTTCTCTTCACCAGCCTTCTCCCTTTGCAAAGGAGCAGAGGCAGCTTAGCTCTCCTCCCAGGCTGCCCGCCTGTGACTCTGCAGGCCTTTCAGGGACAGCTCTTTCTGCCCACTTGTGTCTGTACAAGCATCCTTTACCTCTCTTCCCTTTTTATAATAAACCTGTCCTTCTGAATATTAAAAAAAAAACTCCATGTAGATTTGTCTGCAAAACATGAATCTATAAGTAGTTCAAAATGACACATTAAATAAAATAAATATTGAACTTTATCAGATGAATTTTGATAAACTTTAGTATTGCGCTTTTTCTTTTTTTTTTTTTATAAGGTGAAGAGGATTTTTTTTTTTAAAGATTTATTTATTTATTTATACAAGCACTGGGTACAGTCAGAAGCACGGGAGGGTGAGAGAATTCACCAGAGTCAGAGCGGAGAGCAGAGCAGGCAGACTGACGAAGTACACTGCTGAGGGGAGCAGCGGGCGGCATGAGAGGTCTGAGCGCCATGTGGGACCCTCACCCGGTGGCCGGGGATCGAACCAGCGCTGCAGAGGCTGCAGGCAGCTTTGCAGCCCAGTGCTCAACCGCTGCGCCACCGGGGAGGCCCGTATTGCGCTTTTTCTGTGTCTATATAGATGATTAGGTGTAGTCCATTTCTTTGGCAAAGTACATAGTTTGTTGTTAAATCTTGAATTCCTGATAAATTCTGTTTGGTTATAATGTAGTTTAAAACAATAACACATTGGATTTTGTCTGCTATTTCATTTAGAATTTTCACATCTGCATTCATAAATTAAGCGAGTCTATCATTGTATTTTTTTTTTTTTTGTAACATCCCAATCAGGTTTGAAATCTAGACCATACTAGAGCTTCACTTAACATGATGGGCAGTTTCTCCCACCCCCACCCCTTTTCTTTTTCCTGCAACAACTGGATTAAATAGGGGTACTGGCTCCTTGAAAGTTGTTGGAGCCCTTCTGTGAGACTCTTGCCTGAGTTGTTCTAGTGAGTGAGCTCTGATTAGTATCTTCTTTCCTTTGGCTATCACTTACACACCAAAGTTCCTGTGGTTTCTTATACTCCCCCAGAAAAGAAATTCTACTCATATTTTCAAATTTCTTGAGTTCTCTTTTTATCCTTTCAGTTGTTTAGACTTTATAACTAGTTATTTATATTCAGTAATCTCTGTTGAAATAACCAGAGTGTCTCTGGATCAAATCGTGACTGATGTAATTGTATATTCTCTTGTGGAGCTTTGGCTTGATGTCCTGTTCATGGGCTTTTTTTGTATTTGTGAGATTTACTATGAGGCATGTAGCTTTGTTCCTGTCATCTTGTCCTTTCTGTTGGTGGGCAGTTTGGGTTATTTCTAGTATGGGGCTGTTGTGAGCATCCTTGCATGTCTTTCGTGACCATGTTTCCACACTCCTAGGCATACCTAGGAGTGGAGTTACTGAGTCATGAGCAGATTTGTGTTTAGCTTTAGGAAATATGTCTAGTTTCTCAACGTGGTTGTACCTCTCTACCTAGTAGATGAGAGTTGTAGGTTCTCCCCATTCCTACCACTTGGTCTTGATAACTATCTTCATTTTAGCCCTTGTGGTAGGTCAGTTCCATTCATTGAGACCCCCCTTTTGTAACAAGTTATGTAAATGTGTAGGTCTGTTTTGAGGTGCTCTATTCCATGGATTGTTCTGTCTACCCCTCCACCATTACCACACTATTATGTTTACTACAGCTTGACATGAAGCATCATGTTTAGAGGTCCCTGATCCAATTCAACAGCATGTGTGGAGGATTCCCCATACCAATAAGTAATGCCCTGACACCACCATGGTGTCTAAGAATTCAACTCAATTTGGACACTCTCTACCCAGAGATAGCATTAGATGTCACAGTAATGGGCTCATTCTCCCCAGACCACTTTCAATTTGTTAGAGCAACTCACAGGACTCAGAAAACCCTTTACTCACGAGATCACAGGTTTATTACAGGATATAACTCAGGAATAACTGGATGGAAGAGACGCACAGGGCAAGGCCTCGAGTTTCATATTCTCCCTGGGCATTCCATCTCCCCTAAATCACATTCTCACCAACTTGGAAGCTCTCTGAAATCAAGCCCCCCCCCTTCTTTTTTAACATTTTGAAAGGACAGGTTTTTTTAGGAAAAGGTGAAAAAAAGACACCTCCATAGACACAGGTTTCTTTTTGTTTAAATAGTGTTTGTTTAGGGGTCTCCCCGTTGAGCACAGCGCTGTGAAGCTGTCCGCAGCCTCTGCAGTGCGGGGTCGATTCCCGCCAGCCAAGGAGAAACCCACATGGCGTAGGAGACCTCTCCTGCCTCGCCTGCTGCTCCCCTTAGCAGTGTCTTTGGTCCATCTGCCTGTTCTGCTCCCCGCTCTCTCTGGTGAATTCTCTCACCCTCCTGTGGCTCTGACCTGTACCCCAGTTCTTGTATAAATAAAATCTTTAAAAAAATTTGTTTAAATATTATTATTTAAACATTATATCTTTTCTTTCTGAGCTGATTCTAAGGCTCTAGGAATTTATTCATTTTTGTCTCATTTTCAAAATTGTTGGCATATAGTTAATATGGATTAGTATTTGGCCATTTGCTTATAGGCATATTATTGTTAATACTATGAATAAATTATTGGCCTTAGTTAATTAATTCTTCTTTGTCTGTTAGTCTTAGCTCCACCCTGGCACAGTTCTTTTTCAAGTGCTGTCTCCACTAGAAGAGCGATGTTCAGGGGCTGGGTGTCTCCAACCTTTGTGCTGAGGTTACCTGAAGCTCTGGATAAGTAGGAACTTAAATGCTTTGCTGAGACTTCCAACCCTCTCAGAACACATTCTGCTGTGAGCTGCTTCTTAGCCCCTTTTTGTCTTTACATATCCCCCCCATCCCTCAGGGCTGACCACCTTCATGGCCCTAAAGGGTTTTTGATTTTTGTTTTTGTTTTGGATAGTATTAACAGTTCCTATAACTTCCCTCTGACTTTCTTGGAGTCTCTTGGTTGTTCAGGGAAGGAGCCACACTCAGGATCTTTCTCCTTGTTAGGAGCTGTTAGACCTCTGCATTTAGTGGTTTCCTCTGCCTGAGGAAACTTGGCCTGATTTATGCCTCCTTCCCTCTCTCCCTCTCTCCCCTTACCCCCACCACTGAGCATCCTTGAATCCCTACTTGACCCTGTCACACTGGAATCCTGCTCATTGCTGTCTGGTTTCTTAGAGAGTCTTCCCCCCATGGCACTTTGAGCTCCTTTAGTCAGAACTGATTTGCTCTCTGAGGGAGCCATTGTGCTCTCTCTGTAAAAAATTGACCAACGCCCTCTTCAGCGCCATTATTCATAGTAGCCGAAAGGTGGAAACAGCCCAGCTCTCATGGACAGATGAATGAATAACATGTGGTCTGTCCATACAATGGAATGTTATTCAGCCATTAAGAGCAAGGTAGTCCTGATGCCTGTTACAGCATGAATGACTCTTGAGGCCATTTCACTAAGTGAAAACAGTCACTCCCAAAAGGACAAATACTATATGACCCCATTTATATGCGGGGTTGAGAGTAGTCCAGTTCGTGGAGGCAGAAACTAGAGTGGTTGTTTCCGGGCCTGGGGGACACATTTGCTCTGTCACTAGACAGTGTCAGCTGGGAAGATGAACAAGTCCTGACCGTGGTGATGGGTGACTGTGCTCGGCAATCCTGACGGTACACTTGAGAGTGGATGAGATTCTAATTTATGTTTTGTGTTATTTAACCACAACTTAACATTTAAGTTAACTAATCAAAAAATAAATGTAACACTATCGTATGAGGTCACACTTTTTTTTTTTTTTTTTTTTTTTTAGATATAACTATGGCTCCAGGGAATAGAATTGTTCAAAACCTACCTCTCAGCAAAGAGCCAACTATAAAAATTAAAACTAGGGGCCTCCCCGGTGGCGCAGCGGTTGAGCGCTGCGTTGTGAGGCTGCCCGCGGCCTCTGCAGCACCGGTTCGATCCCCGGCTGCTCCCCGGCCACCGGAGGAGGGTCCCACATGGCGCGCAGACCCCTCCTGCCGCCCGCTGCTCCCCTCAGCAGTGTACTTCGGTCCTTCTGCCTGCTCTGCTCCCTGCTCTGGCTCTGGTGAATTCTCTCACCCTCCCGCGCTTCTGACTGTACCCAGTGCTTGTATAAACAAAACAAACAAACAAACAAATAAATAAAACATCCCTCTAAAAAAATATTAAAAAAAATTAAAACTAGGAAATAATAGACTATTTTGACAATTACATGATGGTGTTAAGCACTTAAAATATACTTAAATGTTGATGTTTCCTCTGAGATTCTCTTTTTGTGTTATTTGCTCATTGTTTTTACTGAGCTCTGGTTTTTCCATATCGAATTGTTGAGGTTTTATAGATTAGTGTCATTAATTCTTTTTGTTGTGGTTAAATATGCTACAAATATTTTCTTCTGATTTGCATTTGGGCTTAACTTTGCTGTGTGATTTTTTTTTTTTTAGCTCACAGAAGTATTCATTGTTAATGCATTTAAATCCATCAGTCTTTTCCTTTGTGGCTTTTGCATTTTGTGCCAGACTTTGAAAGTTCTGGAAGTGTTTCACTGTTAACTCAAGATGTTGCCCATGAGAAATAAAACATTGGCTGCTATTTTTCTAAAAACCTAAGACTTTTTTCTTTTTTTTCCCAAGATCCATTTATTTATGCATACAAGAGCTGGGGCACAGGCTAGAGGTGTGGGGGATGAGAAGACTCACCAGAGACAGAGTGGGGAACAGAACAGGCAGATTGACCAAAATACACTGCTGAGGAGAGCAGCGGGCAAGTCAGAAGAGGTCAGCAGCACCATCTGGGCAGCCCCCTGGTCGGCAGGGGATCAAACTGTGCTGCGGACAGCCTCACAGTGCTGTCCTTGCGCCACTAGGGAGACCTAGAAGCTGCTAAGACGTTAATGAATGTTCATGAGACTAAAAAAAAAAACAAAAAACAACTGCCTCCCTCCCAGCTTTTAGGTGATCATTGTGCAGTCTTGCTCCCAACCTCTGCTCTGCCATGTCCATCCCTGCAGCACCTGTCCATCCTTGCTCTGCTCCTGGCTCAGTCCTGCCCTTCCTCCAGGTCCCATCAGCCCCCACCAGCTCCATGCTCCCCATCCATATGGGTGCCTTTTCACCCTCTCTAGGGTAGGGGGGAGCAGTCTAGTACAGGATTGGAATCTGAGGTTTGTTCCCAAAGACATGTCTCTGCCTTTTCCCAGGAAGACCTTTGGTGGCTCAGTGACTCTACAGAGTGACCTGTGACCCTGGTGTCTGGCATATGTGGCCAGTGCTTGGGAGTCCTGGGGGGACACCCAAAGCCTGCCTGATGCCTGGCTCCTCCCTCCAGGCCAGCTGCAGTGAGTGCATGGCCAGGCTGAGGGTTTCCAGGGCTCACAGTCTAGGGTCAGGTCAAGTCTGGAGTCAGGACTGAATCTGGGCAGTATTTAGACCTGCTAATAACTTGTTTGGTGATGGCTCCATCTGGAGAGCAGGAGCTCCTGGGCTTTAATTTGGAAGCAAGAGGCGAGGTTTCATGGCGGCTCTGGCAGGGTCTAGCCACAAGGTTGGGCAGAGGCCTGTGGGAGGCGAGGGCTCCTGGGCGGGGTAGGTCCCCTTAGTGCTCTCTCTTCCTTGCCTCTATGCTGTGCACTGTGGCTGGCTGACTCTGGGTAGCCTAGGAAGGCAGAAGGACCACGCTGGATCCAGCACCAGCTTCCTGCCCTTTGCTGAGGGTAGATGGGGTATCTCCAGTCCCAGGCCACCCAGGCAGTCCCTGGCTCTCTTGGCTTTCTGTTTCTTCAAGTAGCATTTCTGCTTTTGTGTCAGTGTCTCCATCATTCGCCTGTCACCGGCCTCTCGTGCATGCAGGATATAAAATGCTATGGCCTGCTATGCAGACCCTCCTGCCATGGTGGGTGCAGCCTAGAGAGCATCTGGTGGCTGCCCCCTTAACCTCAGGGAATTAATTCACTAAACTCCTCCACTCCTGGGCTTCTGGCATGCACCCTCCCTACTATTCCCAAAGCCTCCCTGCTCTTCTGGGACCACCTGGCTTTCCAGGAGCACTGAGGTGCCACCAGAGAGCCAAGCTCTCATGCTGAAGACTCTGTGACCTTGACCCCTTAGACATCTGGAATTTCCCACTAGGGTTGGCTACCTGGGATTCCTGATGGCCCGCTCTCCCAACTCCCTCCCATGATCAGGAGGGACCAGCACTGTCCCCTGCTGCGCTGGTCTCATCGATCTGTCCCCTGGCCAGCAGGGGAGGACAGGGTGTCCTTGAGGATGGGGGGGAGGTTGGGATTCCCTTATTTCACCCAAGCACAGACACACAGACTCGAAGCAGTGTTCAGCCTTCTATTAGAGATTCTGCCTCCCCTGGGACAAATATCCACTGTTCAGCATCCTCTGGAGCACACGTCCGGTGTGTGGGGGTGTGTGTGGCTATTCTGCTGGGCAGGGTGTAGCACAGGGGTCTGGCCCTGTGCTCTGAGAGGGGACCTTGGTGAGGCTGGTGTTTGTGGCAGTGGCTGGGAGGGCTCGCCTGCCCTGGAGACCAGGACTGGGCTCTTCCTGTAGGGGCAGGTTGCAGCTGAGGCCTGGGTTCTTTTGAGGACCTTCCCTGGTGCTTTCAGGCTCTGCCATCTGGCTAGGCCCTCAGGAGGTGGGACTTCCTTGGAAGGTCATGGTGGGGCACCTGCCTCACGTTGCTCTGTGACCCTTGCCTGGCACTGTGCTCTCTTGGCCCATTTCTTCTGCTGGGGACTGGCCCCCTAACCCCTCAGCGGGAGGAACCCCTGAGAGGTCACAGGCAGGAACTGGTGCAGACGAGTGTGTGTGGGGAGTAGGTGACTGGGACAGGGGCCTGGCCTCTGGCAGGGGCTGGGGTGGCCTAATCGTCTTTGTCCTTGGCCCCATGTTTGAGGATACGGGTGAACTCCACGTAGTTGAAGTTGCCTTTCTTATCAATGGGTGCCTCCCGGTACATCTCGTCCACTTCCTCATCTGTGAAGCGGTCTCCCATGGTGGTGAGCAGCTCCCGTAGGTGGTCCTCATGGATAACACCTGGGGGCAGGGCCAGGGTCCATGAGAGCAGGCCTTGGGTTGGGACATGCCCAGTACCCCCTGTCCCTCAGCCCCCCACCAGCCCTTGCAGACCTTGTAACAGGGCGGAGATCAGAAAGACACAATCCTAGTCACTTGGCAGGACCCCAGAGAGAGAGAGTTCTGCACATGACTGTCTTCAAAGTGTTTTTGTGAGAAACTTGGTGCTGAGTGTGGGGGTGTCAGCTTCCTCATGCTTTGAGAGCATGAGCCCTGGAGTTCCACTGCTTGAGTCTGAATGCTGATCCCCCTTCTTTCTAGCTGTGTGATCTTGAGCAAGTTACTTAACAGCTCTGTGTCTGTTGGATTTAGAAAATGGAGATGAAAATAGGCCATCCTGGTGGGGAGCCATAAAGATATTCAGGAAAACGTTCTGAACATGCTTAGGCCAGAAGTGGCCCCTGAGTGATGTTATTACTGAAACTACTGCTGCCAGCATCACTCTGGCCTGACCCTGGGAAGAGTGGGTGATGGGACAGGAAGTCTGGAAGCTCTGAGATGGGCTCTGGTTTCTGTACCTTGTTGGTCAGAAGGGCATGAAAGGGTTTGATTTCTGGAAAGTTCTCAAGCAGGTGGAGGGAGAGTGCTGGGCAACAGGTGAACTCAAGAAGCGGGACGCTTTGGTGACTGTGGGCTGTTTTGACCTAGCCTTCTGGGGAGGGAGCCAAGGAGGCAGCATGTCTTTTATAGTTGTGGTCACTGAAACTGGCAGATGGCTGTTTTCTGTTCTGGTCTTTGGGGGGCAGCCAGGTCCTACTTGCATACACAGAGGTACTGTGTATGAGTGCCAGCCCCATCCAGCCTCCACCCAGACACTGCTCACCTGAGGCCTCCTCATCAAAGCAGGCGAAGGCATTGCGGATCACATCCTCAGGGTCTGTGCCGTTCAGCTTCTCCCCAAACATGGTGAGGAACATGGTGAAGTTGATAGGTCCCGGGGCCTCGCTCATCATGCCTTCCAGGTACTCGTCAGTGGGGTTCTTCCCTGTAGTGGATGGGGCATTTGTACCTGCTGTCACAGCCCTGTCCCTGACCACTGCCTGACGCCCCCTCACAGCCTGGAGTGAGAGTCTGGGGAGACGGCCACCCGCAGGAGATGGGGAGTTTTGTGAACTGTAAAGCACAGTGCTGGGAGGCCAGATTTCTAATGCCCCTGTGCCCTTCAGGCTCCCTCCTCCAGGCTTTCAGCTCTGGGCCACTTTCCTCCTCGCTCTGGATAGCTGTCCCCATGGTCATGCATTCTAAAGTACAACCAGAGCCACCATCTGCTGGCTGAGCACTGTCTGGTGCTCCATGCACTTCACTGCATTTCCCTTGCACCTCTCTCCAAGGTCAACATTCTTATTCCCACTTGGCAGGTGTGGAACCTGACGCACAGAGAGGTGAGGTCACTTGTTCAGGGTCACACAGCGTAAGTAAGGAGCAGAACTGGCATTTGAACCCAGGCAGCCAGACTCCGGGCACAGTTCAAAGTGGTTAAAACCAGCGAGCTTTGGTGTCACACAGGTCTGTCTGGGTTTGCATCTGTGTCTTGGTACCTCCACCTTATAGGAGAATTGTGATGAAGAATACAGCAGTGGTTTTAAGACACACAAACAATGATCAGCAAGACCCTGTGGATTCTGGAATCTACTACTGGGTTAAAATTCCAGCTGTAACACTTAGTAGCTGTGTTACTTTGGGCAATTACTTAACCTCTCTGAACCTCTGTTTTTTCATTTGTAAAATGAGAATAATAATCACATCTACCCAGTAGGATTACTTTGAGATTTAAGATAACACTCACAGAGCAACTCCTTCTTATATTTACTGCTCTTGTGTGTGTGTGGTTTTTTTTTTTTGTTAAGATTTATTTATGCATATAAGAGCTGGGGCACAGGCCAGAGATGCCGGGGGTGAGACAACTCACCAGAGACAGAGTAGGAAACAGAACAGGCAGACTGAGTGAAATACACTGCTGAGGGGAGCAGGAGAGGTCTGCCGCACCATGTGGGTTGCTCCCTGGCTGGCCACGGATCAAACTTGTGCTGCAGAGGCTGAAGATTGCCTTATAGTGCAGTGCTTAACCCCTTGCGCCACTAGGGAGGCCCTACTGCTCTTGTTTTTTAACCTAAGGATGATGATTTTAATCAGAAGGCCATGACTGATCTGCAGGCCCACTAACATGAGCTGCAGCCTAGGAGTATGGGGTTTTCTGGTAGACGTCAGAGCTGGCATCAGGACTCGGGGGTCCAAGGCCCTGAGTACAGGATGTTACCCAATAAATGAAATGAGTCTTCATGTCCCTGTCTCCTCTGCGCCTCACATACCTGCTGTATCCCCACAGGCTGGCTGTGGTCCCAGAGGAGTTATGACATCAGGACCACTGCCCCTCCCCTCATAAACTCCTTTCTGTGGTGACCTAGGGAAGAAATCTAACCTGAAGCTGGAAGGAGAGGTTTGGCACCTCGGGTGGGGACCTCCCAGCACCCTTCAGGGGTGGGGGGTGCACCTGAGGGCCACAATCACCACCGCACAGGAAGGAAAGCTGGCACACGGTGGGGCTGCTCAGCCTTGAGGGGCAGTGCCAGGGACTGACTCAAGCTTAGCTGGCCCTACAGTTTGGGGCCTGACCCAAACTACTATAGCTGCCTGCTCTGCTCCCCCAGCCAGTGACGGGTCCAGGTGCTCTCACCGTGATGAGGTAACTGGGACCGAGAGTGGGTGTGTGTGGCTAGCACATGTGGCAGACCCACAACTCTAGGGGTGTCTGGAGGTCTGGCCTCTGGGTCTCAGTTTCCTCATCTGAACAATGGCCATTTGTATTCCATTCTTGAGTTCTTTCAACTCCAAGATTCTGATTCTGGGGAAGTCACTGAGGTAAGAGAAACGAAGCCTGGCACAGGTGACCTCTCCAGGTGGGATATGCTCTGGCTTCCCCGCTAAGCCTCACTTTCCCATCTGTAGAACCGAAGTCCATGCAGTTCAAGCTTTTTTTTAGCCACTGGACGTTTTCTTTAAATGTTACAAGGCATCCAATCCACAAATCTACCTACAATAGACCTGCTCTGGGGACAGTGTGGCTGGGTTCAAATCCAGGCCTAAACTGTTGTGCCTCAGTTTCCCTGCCTGTTAAATGGAGCAAAGAGTGGCACCTACTGTCCAGGGTGGGTGCCCATGTCACTCTGTAGGAAATGTTCCATGAGTGCCCAGCAAACCCACTACCTTCCCCGCCCACTTGGGGCCTCACCCGTCCTGCTCACCCAGCGAGGCCAGCATGTCATGCAAATCCTCTTTGTCGATGAAGCCATCCCGGTTCTGGTCAATCATGTTGAAGGCCTCCTTGAACTCCTGGATCTGGGACTGGTCAAACATCGCAAAGACATTGGATGTGGCTCTCTGGGGCCGCTTCTTGGTGGTCTTGGCCTTGGCCCGTTTGCTGGACATCTTGGCTTCAAGATGGGTAGGTGGGTGAGGCTTCCCTACAGGAAGGGCATGGAGCGGGGTGGGGAGCTTTAGACCCTGGGCCAGGGAGTCTTCAGACTTGGGGCTCCTGCCACCCATCTCATTCCACAAGTCGACAAGTGTGGGCTCTGTGTGATTTCAAACTACCTCCTCTACATCTCTGAGCCATTCCTCATCTGGGAAGGGGTAAGCGAGGAGGCGCGCCCAGCAGTAGGGATTAATTCATTGACTTGACTTAGTGTCTGAGAAGCGCCAGACAGAGTAAGCTGTTTTTGCTGTGATTGGGTAAAATGCTCAGGAATGGGCTTGGTGCCAACTATCTCAGTGCTTTATCTCCTTTATTCCTCACTAGCAGTTACTCTCCCCATCTCTCCCTCCCCAAGGGGTAAGGCCAGAAGAGCTGTGGGATGCTATGAGGGCACTGCTGGGGTTGCCTTCCAGGCTCCACCCCGCCCCCCCCCCCCAAGCAGGAAGGATCTCGATTGGCTGCCCTGAATTCCTGGCATTCCTGGCCCTCTCTCCTCCTCCCCATCCCTCTGGACTCCAGAGTTGGAGGTTCTGGAAGGCCCTTCCCCCACCTGTCCACACTGGATCAGCCCTGGTGGGGAGGTTGAAGGACTGGCTCAGTTTGGACCCTATTCCTCATTCTCACTTCAGAGGGCTCCCCCAGCTGAGAACCCCAATTCCGTCACCTGTGTTTAGGCCTGGCCTCCAGAGCCAGGTTTCCCATCCCATGTACACCTGGATCTTCACTTTGGAACTCTTGAAAGTCCCTGCTACCACTAGAGCAAATCTGGCCCCATCAGCCTGGTGTTCAAGGCCCTGTGTGAATCCATCTTCTCACTGACTGACTGTGGCACCTTCACTGTGTCTCTCTTGCCAGCTACAACCCTTGCAACTGAACTGCTGGCTGTTCTCCAGACACCCCCAGGCTTTGCTCCTTGGCCCCTTCCCAGGAATATTATTCCTTCTGCCGCCCAGTTCTTGAGACACCCCCTTGGGGAACTGTTTCTTTGCTCTTGTTTTGACAGCAAGGCCTTTCTCCCTCCTCATCAGTCAATCGGGCATAACTCCTGATTTACACCAAAGCCCACAGTTGGCTAACAGATGCTTATTTAATGAATGACTGAGGACAACTGCAGTCCTCACTGTACAGAAAGGGAAACTGAGGCCCAGTGAGGGGCACTTTGCCTGAGAGCCTAGAGCTGTGTGCCCCTCGGCTGGGGCCTCTGTGGGCCTGGTAAGAGGCCCTGGGGCTGTTACCACCCTTTCCTCTGGTCCAGGGTCTCCAGCAAGCTGCTTCTGCTTGTTGGGTTTTTTTCCCACCCCAAATTGTGTGGTTGTGTCTCTTAAGCTGTCTCCAAGCCTTTATCCCATGACCTTGGCCTTTGGTCTTTGGCCCTGAGCTGGGATCCTGGCCAGCCCCAGTGTCCTGGGGCCTCAGCACCGTGAGAGACACTGGCAACCTGTGCCCTACACCTTTCCCTTGGTATTTCTCACATGGCCAAGGGGGTGTAGGCAAAAGCCCTTCTCCCTCATGACCTTGGTGGCAGGGTGACAGTGGGAGGAACGCCATCCTCCTCTGTGCTTTAGTGCTTTGTGGGGCCTGGTCCTTCCCTGAGCCTGGTCTTCTCCGGGAACTTTAACTCTGGGCACCCATAGAAGGCTGCAGGGGATGAGTTCACTGTGCCCAGCAGAGGCAGTGATAGTCACCGTCACTGTCACCGCAGGGCTCTAGGGCAGGCATGGCCAGAGCTCATCCACTGCTGTCTGAGGCTGGCTGGGCCCCATCTTCCATCAGGGAGCCATGACATGACCCAGAGTACTGTGCTGTGGGAATCTCCATCCCAGCAGCCTTGGGAGCAAGGTTCCCAAGCAGTAAGCAGAGAAGAGCAGTTTCTGAGAGGGGTACAGGCCAAGTAGAAGCCAGGACCCCTGGATAATACTTGGGTTAGAGGGGGACACATGGCCCTTGGGAGTCTTCGAGGTTTGGTCACAGAAGGAAACATCTGTCTTGAGAGGCGCAGGTAGCCTATGGGTGAGGGCCTGAGGGCTCTGTGTGACTGGAGGTGGGTTCACAGGCAGGCTGGGCTCCTGTACACCTCAAAGCCCCGTTCTGCAGGCCCTAGAGAGCAGGGATCACATACATCTGACAGTTGGCCTGTGACTAGACGCTGCCACCCCGTACTGGTGTCTGAAATCCCATTACCTCAAGGTCCTTGTGGCTGGGCAGTGCCAGATGCCTGCTCACGAGCTCGTCTCAGGCTGATTAGCTGACTCCTGAGAGCAGCCGGAGGGCTGGGGAGGAGATGGGGTCGGGTACCTCCAGCCCCTGTCCTTGTCTGGCCCTGGGGTGAGCATGGCAGACCTTCATCACCCGCAGGCAAGGCTGGGCAGACAGCCCAGAGCAGGAAGCCTGGGTACATGGCTTGGTGTGTGAGGGGCGGTTACCTGGTCTCTAACCCTCTCCCCAGACCCGGCCTGGTGTGGGACACGGGAAGGAGACAGGGATGCTCTGGAGGGGTCTCCTGGAGCCTGACCACCTGTTTCTCCTCTATGAGCGGGGCTGCCGGAGCAGGGAACGCTGTCACCACAGCCCCCTCGGCTCCTCCTGAGCACCCGGAGCTCTGGGCTCAGCCTCTAACTCCACAGCAAGGGGCAGGGCTTGAATAGCCTCCTTCGCTAGTGGAGGGGCCACAGGTCCCCAGGGCCGGAACCGGGCCCCCTGCCGCCCCATGGGAGCCAAAAGGCTGGTGGGAGCCCAGCAGCGGCAGCCGCAGCCCCCGCCCCACGCGGCTCCCCACAGCCCTCGGCCTCCGGTCGTCCCGGGGCCTGGCCCCTGCCCCGACCGCGCCTGGCGGGCTCCCACCTGGTGCGGAGAGGGCGCTCTGGGTCTCGGAGCGACAGCCGTGCAGGGTGCGGTGGCGGCCTTCGGTCTGGTCTGCGGGTCTGCCGGTGGGGCAGTCGGGGCGGGCCTGGTGGGGGCGGCGGGCGCTGGCCGGGCCTTACAAGGCAGAAGAATGTGCGCGCTGTGGGGCGGGGCGAGGCTGCCTGCCCGGCCTTATTTGGGCTGGGGTGGGGGTGAACCCCCAGGTTGCAGCCTTCCCGAAGTGGGTGGGGGAGAGTGGTCTGAGTGATTGCGGGCGGGACTGGCTGGGGAGGGGAATTTATCTGCGTTGTCCCCTCTTGAGGCAGGCAGGACATCTAGGAGCCCCCAGTTCTCAGATCCTCCTACCGCCTGTCCCCCTAAGCCCTGCTTCCCAGCATCCACTTTTCCAGTATGAGGGAAGAGGTGATACAGAGAGGACCTGGTGTGCTCCTTACAACAAAAGTCTCCAGAGGGTGTGAGGAGCGCTTGGAAGTTGGACACGACCATGCTAAAGGAGGGGGACACCCCCGTGTCAGCCAAGCCACCCTCTTCTCCAGCTGCCGTGTTTCCCCACGTGTAAAATGGGAGAGTGGTGGTGAGAATTCAGTGAAAGTGGTCAGAAAGGGACAGGAGGCTGGGGGACCACAGACACATTCTGGCCACCATGGCAGCCCCTCTTACCCCCGCTTGTTGGCCTGAGATGAAGGATGGGGTCTGGAAGGACAGACCCCTTCCCTCCGGCGTCAGGCATCAGGGTCTCTCCATCCTTTTGATCCCTGAAGGAACCCTTTACTCACCAGCTTTCTCTGCCTCCCCCTTTGATGCAACACAGATGTTCCCAAGGGAACTTTCCAAGACCCAGTTACTTCTGTAAATATTGACTGACAGCTGTTCCCTGGAAGTGTGTGTGCTTGTGGAGGAAAACTGCAGTGAACAAGTAGCCGCATGGCTGGGGGGTAGGGGGAGTACCAAGTGCCTTGAAGGAGAATAGAGCCTCCTGGGAGGTGAATTTGGGGCCATCTGAAGGAGGTGAGGGAGTGAGCCCAGCCCAGTGAGCTTGAGGCAGAAGCCCTGTCAGGGGAGTTTGTCCAGCTCAGGTGGAGGAGCTATGGGGACCAATGTGAATGTGGGGAGAGGGGGTGGACTAGCTGCTCGCCCGTAGGCCACTGCAGGCAGAGTTCTGAAGAGAAGGAGGACTTGGTCTGGCTTAGGTTTTAGTTGAATCCCTCGGCATGTTGTCTTGGAAATGGACTGAAGGACCAGGGTTCGAGGCGGGGAGGCCAGTGAGGACTTATTCAGCAGGATGATGTGTTCCGAGCAGCATGGTGGCAGGAGGAGGTGAGGAGGCTAGGATTCTGGAAACGTTTCCAAGGTGCAGCCAATGGGGTTAGTGGGCAGATGGGAATGGTTGTGGAAGAAAAGTCCAAGATGACTCCAAGGATTCTGTTCTAGGCAACAGGAAAGATAGAACTGCCATTTTTTAAGACGGGTTAGCTATGGAAGGAGCAGGTTGGAGCATAAATCAGAAGTTCTGTTTTGTACATTAATTTAAAACACATTTTTATTTTGAAATAATTTCAAATTTAAAATAACATTATAATAATTGTACAAAGAGCTCCTGTACTCTTTGACCCAGATTCTCTGATTATTAACATTTGGCTTTTCCTCTCTCGTAACGTGTGTGTGTTTGTGTGTGTGTGTTTGTGTGTGTTTGTATTTCCCCTGAACCACTTAAGAGTAACTTGCATACTTCAATGAGTATCTCCCCAAAAAGGAGATTCTCTTATATTCCATAGCATATAGAATACAGGAGCTCTTTGTCTGGACCGTGATCAAAGTCAGGAAAATTTTAGCATTGATCTAATACTATTACCTAATCTACCATATCCAAGTTTTGCCAACTATCCCAATCATGCCCTTTATAGAAAAATTTTTTTCTTGTCCCAGGAGCCAATCCAAGATGATGTGTTGTCATGTTTCTTTAGCCTCTCTAGAGGTGCGGGGTGTGGAAGGTGTGGTATATTTGCATAAAGTTTAGCAATTGAACCAGTTTTCAGTGAACAGTTTAGTGGTATTAAGTACATTCACATTGTTGTACAACCATCCACCAGATCCATTTCCAGAGCTGTTTTTTTAAGATTTATTTTTATTTATTCATACAAGAACTGGGGTGCAGGCCAAAGGAACTAGGGGAGAGAGAATTCACCAGGGATAGAGTGGGGAACAGAACAGGCAGATTGACTGAAATACACTGTTGAGGGGAGCAGCGGGCGAGACAGGAAAGGTCTGCTGCGCCATGTGGGTCAGGTCTTTGGCCAGGGGTTGAACTCAAGCCGCAGTGGCTGGTGATAGCTTCATAGTGCTGAGACTAGCCCCTGTGCCACAAGGGAGGCCCCCATTTCCAAAACTTTTTAATCTTTCCCTGCTGACACTGTAGCCATTAGACAGTGTCCCCTCCCCAACCCCTGGCAACCACCACTCCACTTTCTGTATAAACTTGACAACTCTGGGTCACTCATATAAGTTGAACAATACAAAACTTGTCCCTTTGCATCTGGCTTATTTCACTTAGCATTAGGTCCTCAAAGTTTCACCCATGGTGTAGCTTGTGACAGAATTTTCTTCCTTTGAAGGCTGAATAACTTTCCATTGTATGAGTAGACTACATTTTGTGTATCCGTTCATCTGTTGACGGACGTTTCGGCTTACATGTTTTATTTTTATTTATTTATTTATTTATTTTTTTTTGCTTTCATTACCATTTATTTATTTATTGGTACAGATAATGAGAATTTAAATTCCCATCCCTTACTAATTTCCAACGTGGATGTCCCTAATATTTGCCAAACTTTGTGCCACGAAGTTTGTTAATGTCTTAACAACCCTGTGGGAGGTACGTATTATTACTAGATTACAGATAAAGAAAACCAAGGACCAACATAGTTCAGTAACTTTCCCAAAATCCTGTGGCTAATAAATTCAGAGTCAGATTCTTGTGGATCTTTTGCTTGTAAGTCTTAAAGTTCCTCTTGGGAGATCCCAGCCATCTGCCTTAGAAGATAACTTATGTTTGTAGCATCTTTCTCTTTCATCATCATCATCATTACCATAATCATCACCATTTCTTCATCTTCATCCTCAGCTATCATTTGTTAAGTTCTTACTGTCTGCCTTGCAGTGCATAAGCATATTGCATGAATACTTCTACTTCTCCTGTGGGGAAGGTAGGTTCATTATCATCTCCATTTTGCAGATGAGGAAATTGTCTTTATCCATTTGAATATGTAAATATAACTTTTATTTTGACACATAAGGACCAGTAGACTTTGTGGTCTATTCCCACAGTCCCATCGGGTAAATGTCTAGGTATGTCCTGAATCTTCTAAATATAACGAAGAGATTTTATAACTCCTATGCCTTTTGTGTAAGCAATTTAGTATATGTCAGTTCTTGCTTTCTTTTTTTTTTTTTTTATTTTATTATTTTTTTTTTTAAATAATAAATTTTATTTTTATATTCCACATACAATTGCAGCCCCCCATTCTGACCCCAATCCCTCCCCTCCCGCCCCTCACCCCCCAAAAAGTGTCTCTGGTTCATAGTTTTTTGTTGATTTTGATTTTCACTTTCTTATAGTTATTCATTCTCCTGGTCCCTTATTTAAGTTTTCTAGATTCCTGCTATGAGTGAGACCATCCGGTATTTTTCTTTTTCTTTTTGGCTTATTTCGCTGAGCATGATCCCTTCCAGCGCCATCCATGTTGCTGCAAATTGCATGTGTTTATCTTTTTTGAATGCTGAGTAATATTCCATGGTATATATGTACCACATCTTCTTGATCCAGTCATCGATTTTTGGGCATTTGGGTTGTTTCCAAAGCTTAGCTATTGTAGACAGTGCTGCTATAAACATAGGGGTGCAGGTGTTCTTTGGAATTGATGTTTCTGTGTCCTTTGGGTAAATACCTAGGAGTGGAATTGCTGGATCGTATGGAAGCTCTATGTTTAGTAGGTCCAGAAATCTCCACACAGCTTTCCACAGTGGTTGGACCAGTTTGCACTCCCACCAACAGTGCAGGAGAGTTCCTTTTTCTCCACACCCTCGCCAACATTTGTTGTTGCTAGTTTTTTTAATATGTGCCATTCTCACTGGTGTAAGATGGTATCTCATGGTAGTTTTGATTTGCATTTCCCTGATGACAAGTGATGTTGAACATTTTTTCATATGCCTGTTGGCCATTTGCATTTCCTCTTCAGAGAAGTTTCTTTTTAGCTCTTCTGCCCATTTTTTGACTGGATTATTTTCTTTGTTGTTGTTGAGTCTCATCAGCTCTTTGCAGATTTTTGTGATCAGTCCTTTATCATTAGTGTTGGGTGCAAAAATGTTCTCCCAGTTGGTGGGGTTTCTCTTTGTTTTTGTTATTGTCTCTTTTGCTGTGCAGAAGCTCTTTAATTTGATGTAGTCCCAGCTGTTTATCTTTGCCTTCACTATCACTTCGGCTTACATGTTTTAGCTATTGTGAATAGGCCTGCTGTGAACATGTGTGTACACATATCTTTTTGAGTCCCGGCTTTTGCTTCTTTTGTGTATATACCTAGAATCAAACTTGCTGGATCACAAGGTAATTCTGTTTTTAAGTGTTTTGAGGAATTTCCATCCTGTTTTCATAGAAGCTGCGCCATTTTATTTCCCACCCACAGTGCACGAGCATTCCAGTTTCTCCACGCCTGCCCAGTAGTTGTTCTGTTCTTTCCTTTCCAGTCTACCTACCAACCTGCCTACCTACCTGACCTACCCACCTTCTTACCTACCAGGTGTGAAGTGGTATCTCACTGTGATTTTCATTTCCCTAATAATTTTATACATCTTTTCAAGTACTTATAGCACATTTGTATGTCTTGGAGTAATGTCTATTCAAGTTCTCCCATTTTAAAAATCAGGTACCTTTTTTTTTCTAGTTGAGTTGTAGTTCTTCAAATATTCTGTATATTAATCTCTTAGCAGATATATTATTTGCAATTTATTTCATTCCATGGCTTTATCTGCCTTAAAATATTTTAAAAACTTGATGTAGTTTACATACCACAAAATTCACCCTTGTGAGTGTACAATTCAGCAGTTTTAGAATATTCACAGTTACACAGCTTTCGCCGCTTGGCAATTCCAGAACATTTTCATCACCGCCTACCCCCAGACTATACTCACTGGCAGTCACTTCCCGCTCCTCCCTCCCCGACCTGGACAACCACAGATGGCTTTTCACTTTTAAAAATAAATATGTTAAGAGTGGAATTGCTGGATCGTTGGTAACTGTTTAATATTTTAAGTGATTTCAGACTGCTTTCCAGCGCTGTGCCGTTTCACGTCACCCTCGAATGTATGAGGGCTGGAGCTTCTCCCCATCCTCACCAGCACTTGTCTTCCTGTCCTCCCATCAGGCATGAAGTCGTCTCTCCCTGTGGTTTTGATGATCATTTCCCTCCTGACTAGTCATGTTGAGTAGCCTTTCTTGTGCTTATCGAACATGTGTATATCTTCTTTGGAGAAAAAATATTCAGCTCACTTGCCCGTTTAAAAAAATTTTTTTTTTTTGTTATTGAGTTGCAAGATATATATATTTATTCTGGATACTAGATCTTATCAGATATGACTTGCAAATATTTTCTCTCATTTTGTGGGCTAGCTTTTTACCTTTTTTTTTTTTAAGATTTTTAAAAATTTATTTCTGCATACAAGAGCTGGGGTGTAGGGCTGAGGGAAGCACCGGGAGAGACAGGAGAGGTCTGCTGCACCATGTGGGTCAGCTACCTGGCGGGGGATTGAACTTGTGCTGCAGTGGCTGCAGATAGCTTCATAGTGCTGAGACTCAACCCCTTGTACCACTAGGGAGGCCCTTTACTTTCTTGATAGTTTCAATAAACACACATTTTATTTTATTTTATTTTTTTTAGAGGCATGTTTTATTTATTTATTTACTTGTTCATTTATTTTGTTTATACATGCACTGGGTACAGTCAGAAGTGCAGGAGAGTGAGAGAATTCACTAGAGCGGGGAGCAGACCAGGCAGAAGGACCCAAGTACACTGCTGAGGGGAGCAGTGGGCGGCAGGAGAGGTCTGCGCGCCATGTGGGACCCTCCTCCCGTGGCCGGGGAGCAGCCGGGGATCGAACCGGCGCCGCAGAGGTCGCAGGCAGCTTCGCAACCCAGCGCTCAACCGCTGCGCCACCAGGGAGGCCCCTAAACACACATTTTAACTTTGATGTTTTTTTTTCCTTGGTTTCTTGTGATTTTAGTATATATGAGAACCAACCTGTGTTTTATTTTAAGAGTTTTATAATTTTAGCTTTCAAATTTAGTTCTTTAACTCACTTTTGAGTTAATTTAGTATATGGCATGAGGTGAGGGTTCAGCTTCCCCTTGCATGTGGCTAGATTATCTAGTTGTCCCAGCACCATTACAAAGAAAACTTTTTTCTCATTGAGATGTCTTGTCACCCTTGTTGAAAAATCAGTTGTCCATAGATATATATGTCTACCCTTCTGCCACACTGCACAATCTTTATTACTTTAGTTTTGCGTTAAATTTTACAATCACTGTGTCATCCAACTTTGTTCTTTTTCAAGATTGTTTCGTTACTCAGGGTCTCTTGCATTTTCACATGAATTTTAGAATCAATCTCTGCAGAAATGGCAGCTTGCAGTTTGATTGAATAATTCTATCTGTACATTAATTTGGGGGCGTATTGCCATCTTTTTTTTTTTTTTAAAAATTTATTTATTTATACAAGCACTGGGCACAGTCAGAAGCGCGGGAGGGCGAGAGAATTCACCAGAGCCAGAGCGGGGAGCAGAGCAGGCAGAAGGACCGAAGTACACTGCTGAGGGGAGCAGCGGGCGGCAGGAGAGGTCTGCGCGCCATGTGGGACCCTCCTCTGGTGGCCGGGGAGCAGCCCGGGATTGAGCGGAGCTGCAGAGGCTGTGGGCAGCTTCGCAACCCAGCGCTCAACCACTGCGCCACTGGGGAGGCCCCGCGTATTGCCATCTTAACGAAGATTAAGTCTTCTGATCCAGTACATGGGATGTCATTCCTTTTACTTAGATCTTTTAAAGTTTCAGTGACATTTTATAGTTACCAGTGTATGAGTCTTATACTTCTGTTAATTTTATTTTTTTTAAAGATTTATTTATTTATGCATACAAGAGCTGTGGTACAGGCCAGAGATGCGTGGGGTGAGAGGATTCATCAGAGACAGAGTGGGGAACGGAACAGGTAGATTGACTGAAACACACTGCTGAGGGGAGCAGTGGGTGAGATAGGAGAGGTCTGCTGCGCCATGTGGGTTGCTCCCTGGCCAGCTGGAGAGCTAACTCCTGCTGCAGAGGCTGCAGAAGCTGCGGATTGCTTCATAGTGCGGTGCTTAACCCTTTGCGCCACCAGGGAGGCCCTTCTGTTAATTTTATTTCTAAATACTTTATTCTTCTTGATTGGCCATTAATTGTTAATTTTACTTTTAGAACTTTTATTGGTAGTTGAAATGTTTTTACTCATAAATTCTGAGTAAAACTTCTGACACTAAATGTGTGGGTTTTATTCTCACACCAACCAAATCTTCAACTTTCTGGACTCGAACTCAGTGTCCGACATATTAGTTCTGATCCTAAATCCCCGAGGTAGCATTAGACTTCCATAGATTGAGGGCTCAGTTCCACAAGGCCTCCCTTACTTCATATGCCAGTTGCAAAGACTGGGTCCTGAGTCATACCTCTACCTGATTTGGCTACAAATTGAAGGTTTCCATACCATCCCCTGTCCATTTGATAATTTGCTAGAATGGCTCATGGAACTCAGGAAAACTGTTTAGTTACCAAGTCAGGAACTAGGATATAGCTCAGGAACAGCCAAATGGAAGAGGCATAGGACAGCCTGGGCGCTGGGGCGGGCAGGGGCTCTTCAATTGTCTGCCAGCCCAGATGCTCTCTGAACCCTATTGTCTGAGTTTTTAATGGTGGTGTCACTACAGAGGCATTATTAAGTCACTGGCCATTCATGATTAGCTCATTCTCCAGCTCCTCTTTCCTCCATGAAGGTTGGGGAGTAAGGCCAAAAGTTCTAACCCTTGAGTCATCCTTTGTCTTCCAGGCAATCAGCCCCTATCCTGAAGCTGCCACCTGCAACCTCCAGACACCGTTCTCATGAGGCACTTAATGCTCTCGCACTTCCGAAGGGTTTTAGGAACCGTGCAGCAACAGAGACATTAATTTTTATTATATCAGATATTTTTATTATACCACCATGGAAAGTCAGTTGATTTTGTATATTGACCTTGTACCCAGCAATATTGCTGACCCCATTTTAAAACTTTAATAGCTCATATGTGTATACACCTTCAGATTTTTCATATGAAAGATCATGTATCTGCAAGTGTTTAATTTCTTTTCAATCTGGTTGCTGTTCATCCTTCTATGCGCCCATCCGCCCATCCATTCTTTTTGCCTACCTGCCCTGCCTGGAAGCTCGAATACAATGTTGACTGTGTGGCAAGAGCTGACATCCTTGCCTTGTTTCTGATCGTTGTGGGAGAGGCTCCCATCTTTCACTGTTAAATATATTAGTTGTGGATTTTTCTTGGATGCCCTGTATCAGAGGAAATTCTCTTCTATCCCTAGTTCATGGAGTGTTTTTATCAAGAAAAGGTATCAGGCTTTGTTAAATGCTTTTTCTGCATTTTAATGTGAAATGGCTCCTTAGCGCCTCTTTGTCTTCTATGACATGGACATTGAGAGTTCATACCACTTTGTCCTTCCCTCATGACCAGCTTCAGCCTATACATTTCTGACGGGAACATTGCAGGAGCAGACGATGTGCCCTGTGAGTCCATCGAATTAGGAGATACACGTTACTTTTCCCCATCACTGGTCATACTAACTTTGACCATTTAGGTAAGGTAATGTCTGCGTGTTTATCTATCATGAAGTGACTGTGAATGTGCTGGTGTACGTGAAGCTTTCACCCATGACTTCTAACACCTACAGATGATTCAGTTTTTATTATGATGGTCGCCAAATGGTGACTTTGTAACCCTTCTCACTCCCATTTACTTTTATTAGCTGGTGGACATGTTAATTTTGAGAATACCTGTCAGACAATCGAGATGGTGAGCAGGAAATGTAGAGCTCCAGGAAAGGTATAGTTTTGTAGATTTAGATGTTGGAGTTGTCAGTTTATACAAGGTAAGTCATAAGCAGCTTAAGGTCCTGGGGCTGGCTGGCATGTGTTGGAGACACATCCTGGTGCTGGCTGGGTCAGGGTTCTGTGATACCTTGGAGGCGAGGACTAGAACTAAGCCTGTCTCATGAGAAGCTGTGCTCTGTGGAAGGAAATATCCACGCTCATGCTGGTGAAAGGCCTTACTACTGAACTTGACATTCAAGGGCTGCCCAGCACTGCTCTTCCCTGAGCAGCCGCATTGCCTCACACTTCTGCCTATGTCACTAGGCCCTTCACTGCCAGTTTTGAGAACTTTTTTTTTAAATATTTATTTATGCACACAAGAACTGGGGTACAGAGATGTGTGTGTGTGTGTGTGGAGGGGAGGGGAGAGAGTTCACCAGAGACAGAGTAGGAAACAGAACAGGCAGACTGACCGAAAAAACACTGCTGAGGGGAGCAGCAGGCGAGTCAGCAGAGGTCTGCTGCACCATGTGGTTGCTCCCTGGCTGGGGATCGAATTCATGCTGCAGAGGCTGCGGACAGCTTCATAGGTTGTGTCTTAATCCCTTGCGCCACCAGGGATCCCAGTTTTGAAAACTCTTACTCATCTTTCAAAGCCCAATTTATGTATTGCCTTCTTTTCAAAGTCCTGCCCCTCTTTCCCCACAATAACTTTTTTTTAAATTTATTTATGCATACAAGAGCTGGGGTACAGGCCAGAGGTGCGGGGGTGAGAGGCTTCACCAGAGACTGAGTGGGGAGCAGAACGGGCAGATCTACTGAAATACACTGCTGAGGGGAACAGCGGGCGAGGCAGGAGGTCTGCTGCGCCATGTGGGTTGCTCCCTGGCTGGCTGGGGATTGAATTCGTGCTGCAGAGGCTGCGGACAGCTTTGCAGTGCTGTGCTGTTCTGAACCCCTTGTGCCATCAGGGTGCCCCCACAATAACCTTTTAGGAAATAGTTCTTGAGGTTCTCTTTGCTTGAGCACTGAGACTGGCGAGGAAGCATGACTCCTACCCTCAGGCTCCTGGCAGGGACAGATAGCCACATGTAATTGCACAGATCTAAGTGTCCCCATCACATCAGCGACAGCAGCAAAGACAAGCGAAGGGACTCCTGCCCCGTGAAGTGGGGGTCCGCACCAACCTGGTGTGGCCAAGGTGTGCTGGGAGGATTTCTCTGTCGAAATGCCTGACAGCTGAGCAAACAGTAGGTGTTACCTGCATGGCTGGGAAGCAGCAGCTCCCTGTGTGAGGCCTGAGGTGAGAATGCAGGGCAGGGAGCAGGGCATGGGCTCCCCTGGGGGGTACAGGTAGAAAACCAGCAAGGGCCCCCAAGGCCAAGGTGAAATGGCTGGCCTTGATCCTGCTGGCACCGGGCAGGCCACAGAGGGTGAGGTTTGGAGGGAACAGAATGTTTGAGAGGTCCCTCTGGCTCACATAAGGCAGGCCAGCGGGCACCTCATTGAATTTTTTTAGATCAGCAAGACTCAGATGGGCCAGGAGACAGGAAGACACAACTTCATTTAACATTTCTCTTCTGCACCCGTCCAAGGCTGGAGGCAGGCGGGTGCTTCATCCCAGTCGGTCTGGCGTCTTCTGCAGCGCTGACGCAGGCTGGCAGCCACGTGATCCTTGGCCCATGGTCCTGTTGTCCTGGATATAAGGCCCGAGCCCAGTGCTCCTGCTGGCTGGGGCTGGATCTTCTCTGCTCTCCAGGGAATGGACGGGAGGCTTCATAGGGCTCGGGGACCTGCAGGGGAGCTTTGGGGTCTAGAAAGGGACACTGGGCCGCCCCCTTGTGCTCAGATCTGCAGCACTCTAGGTGCTCAGGGGCAGTGCACATTGGGACTCCCTCTGCTGTACCCTGGCACCCTGCCGGAGGGTGCGTCCTATTTCTCTCTTGCTGGAAATGCAGGTGCTAAGGGGCCCAGCTTCTTTGGGAAGCTGCTGTCAGCCTCCCCCTGGAGTGACAGATGGCTCCCTGACAGAACAGCGCAAGGGACGGGCAGCATCTCAGTTGTGTTCTTGTTCAAACCGTTGGCTCTGAATGTAGTTGTGAGAAAACATGAATCCCAATGATGCAAGTCTACAAGATACTTGGCTACTTAAATGTCAGTGTCATGAAAAACAAAACCAAGCCAAAGAAGTCGGAAGCTTTTTGATTCAGTGAGTCTGAAGACACAGCATAATTGAAAGCAGTGATGACGGATCCTTAACCGGACACTAGATGGATGAAAAGGAAAAGCCGTAGCGGACACTCGCAATGCTTTGGCACCACTTGTTTGTGAACTTGGGAGGGCAATGATGGTTTTTGGTCTTGGAGGAATGTACCGAAGAGTTGCATGATGTGCCTGGGGGTGAAGTGTCATGGTGTCTGCAGGTTACTTTCAAATGGCTAGTGGGGAGAAGCATGTGTGGGTTTGTGCCTGAGGAGTAACAAATAGGACTAAATGTTGACAACTGATAATTCTGGGTAAGGGACCTGGTGTCCCTTATACTGTTCTTTCAATCTGGCGGGGGAGGCAGGGTCTCTCTGCTGCTGCGCTGGTGGGGCTGGGAGCAGGGGTGCAGATCCTGCCTAACAATCGCTTCTCTCCCCAGCGTGCCCGACACAGGGAGGGCAGGATCCCTTCCTGAGACACCAGCCTGACCCTCAGGGTCCCTCCCCTGCCAAAGCAGAAACACTCAGGCTCTGACTGGTACACACTGAAGGAGTCAGGTCCACCTGACCCTGGTTCCCCAATAGCTATGAGGAGTAGACCTGGGCTGCAGGAATGCGTCCCGCTGCATTCTTCCACACGAGTGTGTGTCTGGCTCAGTGGCCAGGGTGTCCTGAAACCTTCTTACCCTCCAGGTCACCCCCAGCAGGTCTCAGGATGTGCAGGTCCAGGAAGGTGGCAACCCCAGGAATTGAGCAGAGCCACCCATGAGACTGGCTATTCGGCCACCACTAATGGGGGGCCCAGGGATGAGGGCAGCTGCTCCCAGCAGCAGAGGGCCTGTGTTAGGAATGTCCTGTGAGGGATGAGCTGTGCAACCTGAACGAAACTCTTGTTGGCCTGCAGTCACCAGTATCCCGGCTGGATTGGACTAAGGCCCAGAGCCCAGCCCAAGAACTTTCCAAAGGCATGCTATTCAGTACCACCAGGCATTGGCAACTAGGGTCCTTTGTCCACAGAAAGGGCTTTCCCCAGGCTGCCCACTGTCACTCAGGGCTTGGGGGTGCTGTCAGAGCTTTCCTACCGCCTGAAGTAGACTTGACCTTGTCTGACATGTTCAGCATCCGTCTTCCCCTCCAGAGCTCTGAGAGTGACCTGTATCTACATCGGCACCTAGGCCCGGTAGAGGGGTGTTCAGGCAGTGCATTCAGTATGTAAACTGTCAGGGTGGGGGCTGTGGGGAGGCAAATACCCGGTCCCCAGAGATGTCAGTCAGCATTTGTGGGGGGGTGAGAGCGTTTGGTGAGGGCGGCCAATGTTGGCTCCTTCATAGCAGTTGATAAGCACTGACTTCTCACAGGATGCTGCTAGGTAATTATCGCTCACTCATTTTTCAGGCGAGGAAAACAATAGCTTGGTTTTCTTGTCCAGAATTGCAGAGCGGGTGGCGTCAGCCTGTCTCCAAAGAGTTGCCTTTTGGGAAGAGGGTCTGGGGCTTGGTCTCCTGGGGAACTCCGCTCCACCCACTCAGTCCCAGCCTGGCCCATCCCACTGCAATAATACCATGAGCCCTTGGTACACGTTACCTCATTTATTCTCACAACATGCCTGTGAGGTAGGGAGGGGCAGGGACTGTCCCCGTTTTACAGAGGAGGAAGTTGAGGCACACAGAGGTCAAGTGACTTGCCCAAGGTCACAGACGGCCAAGCTGGAATGGGGCCCCAGAGCAGGCCCTCAGTTCTTTCGGGGGCCCCCTGCAGCAAGCACTGGACACGAGGACGTGTCAGCGCTGTAGTTGTGTACACAGTAGAGAGCAGCCCTCCTGCGCTGAGCTGGCTTCGGGCTGGCCCTGCCCTCCCGTCCTCCCCACCCCGCCCTGCAGGCCCGGCATCGCAGCTCAGGGCTCATGACACCCTGGGAGTGGGGCGGGGGGGGGGGGGAGAGGAAGAGGAGGAGGAGGACTGGGGCTAAAAAAATAGAACAGAACAGAAAATTCAGAGGCCGGGCAGATGGGCCCATGGTGGGGCAGGGTGGGAGACCAAAAAAAAAAAGGGGCTGCTTACACACAAGGTCTATATTTTTACACACACTTGTACACACACCTAGATATAGTACATGTAAAAATATATGCTATTCACACACCCGCCTCCTGCCAGGTGCCCCGAGAGCCAGCGGTGGCGCTGGTGGGCATGGGTGAGCAGATGGGCGTTTGTTAAATATACACTCTAAGGTCTATGTGCATATGTACACATACGTACAGACAGCCGCCTGCCCCTCAGGTACTGTACACAGGCTCAGCCAGGGACAGATAACCCCTGGAAAATGGGGTACCCCCTCTCTCGAGTGCCTCCCTGCAAGTCACTCTGAGTCATATGTTTTGCTGAAGGAAGAAGGGGCTGGAGAGAAGAAATAGGCGGGAGTCTGGAGTGTGAACTGTGGCTTTTTATCTCATTTTCCTCCCCAAGACTTGAACCCTCCTCTGCTCACTCACCTGACCCTGCCTAGGGCTAGCGGATGGCAGTGGGAGGGCGGCTGCTGCCGGGAGGACCTACATCTGCGTGAGCACGTGTGTTGCTTGTGAGCACTTGGCGGGGGAGGGGATGCATGTCCATCTCTGTCCTCTGCAATCTCAGCCACACAGAGGGCTGAGAACCACACAAAGCCACTAGCCAGGATGGTGACCCCTGTGTGAGCTCTGAGGGGAAAAGAGAAAAAGAATGAAAACTCCAAGGTCAGAGCAGGGGGAGCTGGGAAAAGGAAGGACATGGCAGGTGCCCAAGGCTGCCCTTGGACTGACGTCGTCTTGTAAACAAGCTAGTTTAAGTTCTCGTTAGATAGAACAAGTAAAAAGACCGCAGTCTGGAGGCTGGGCCGGGGAGTTGCCGAAGTCCATCTATCTAGTCCGCCACGGCCGGCAAGAGGAAAAAAGTGTTTTATAGTTTTTGTTGATTTTCTTTTTGTGTGAAGTCTTCATAACCTAAAGCTGGGAGGGACCCAAAAAAGCCAAATTGTGAGCCCTTGAATGCGTCAATTGGAAAGTTGGCTCAGGGTCTCTGGACAGAATGACCATACTAAAGGTTGAGAAAATTTTGTTCCATTTGCATTTAGTTTGTGGTGGTGTTTTTTTTAATGACTTAAAACGGTTTCCTTCCTGGTCTCAGAGCCGGGTCTGGGCCTCAGGGACATAAATCTCGATGCTGTCTGCGCTCTCTGTGGCTGAGTTCTGCCGCACGGAAGCTGCCCGCTTGGCCGCCAGCAGTCTCTTGCGGGCCTCCTGACGCTGCTTGTCCCCGGCGTCGGAGGCCTTGTCACGGCTCACTGCCGGCTTGGATTTGGCTGGCTTCTTTGGGACTGGAGGGGGTGGTTTCTTCTCTTCCTTTAGTGAGACAGTGAGGAGGGAAGAAAAATAAAATAAAGGTGCCACGTTTTGTGTGGCAGTACCCCCACTAGATGGTGGCAGCTGGACTGTCCAGCCCAGCCTCCCCGCATCAAGCAACACACATTTGGAATCAGGAAGCCACAAGAAACGATGATAGTGGGAACAGCACAAGGCGTGGGAGCAAAACAGCAAGCTATTAGAATCCTAGAATGCTCTAGCAGGAAGGGATGGACAGATCATTGTTCCCACCCCTGAGAGCCTGAAACTCGGGACTTAAATTCAGGGCCTCTGACTCCCAGGTCACCTTTCACATGCTGTTCTAGGGAATGAGAAGTCCCAGGGGCCACAGTCAGCAGTAACCAGTCAGGGGCCACTGTGCCTGTTTCACAGAAGGAAGTCTGAGCCCCAGCAAAGAGGCTGGCGTCTTGAGGCAGACTTGGGTCCAAGACCCCCGACTCCTGGCAGCATGGCCCCAGGGGAAGGACTGGTTTTTGCCAAAGCTCCTACAGCATAGCTACACTGGTGCTCGAGGCTGTGGGCATGTATCTCCTAGGAGCCCCATTTACTGAACATGCAGGGCAGGTATGGGGGAGCATGCTTTTGAGGGGGCAGCCTCAACTACATAGAGCGAGCGGCATGCTGGACAAGTGCCAGGCATGGACCCCGCGCACTGATGGACGTGAGCCCCCAGCTCAAAGACGACACACGGAGAAGGGAGCCAAGCAGCACTGACCGATGTGGGCAGCGTTATTGCCGACCAGGAATTTGTCCCTGGACTTCCCCTCCGCACTGCTCCATGCTCACCTTCCTCTTCTCGGGGGTCTCCACCAGCTGCCAGCTGTTGGCCTTGAGGTGGTAGAGTTCATCAAACTTCATGCTGATGTCCTCGATGGACAGCTGTAGCAGGTCCCAGAACCCTGCCAGGTCCTGGGCTGTTGGACGTGGGTTGGCGTCAGGGTTCTGTGGGGCAGATAGCAATTAGTGGGGCAAGCCATGCAGAGGCTTACACCCCACCCCAAACATGCTATCCTGGCCATAGCTGAAGTCTCAGTGCCTCGTCTTGCTACCCATTGCCAGCATCAAGGTCAGTATCTACAGGCACGAATGAAGTCAGTCCCTGGTCATCCCATGATAGAGATCTTTGGGAGAAGACAGTCCCCTCCTGAGAGTAGATCCTGCACATACATGGGGACTGAGGCCTTCGCCACCACTGCAGGGCTACAGGGAGGAAGGCCCTATGTCCCTGTTGCGTGCCAGGTGGAGAACTGTTTCTATTTAACAGAGAGGACAGAAATGCTTGGCTGTGGTCGGGTAGTGAAGTAGGGCGAGTCGCACCACTCCGGGTGGGTGTGATTACACAATCCATGTGTTTTCTCTCCCATCACATTCCTCATTCTGACTGCCCCAGATCCCTACGTGTCCTGAAAGCACGTTCGTCACCATTGTCCTCCACTCCTACGAATGCACAACCGTGGCTGGCCGGAGAGAGATTTCCACAGGAGAAGTCATCTTCCCAACAGGTAAGGTGAAGGGGAAGGAAATCCTCCAAGCCAAGTGGTGGTATTTCATTAGTTCTTACCTTGACTGTCTCCTCGGAGCATGGTGCACATAAATAAGCAGGGATAACTGATTTTTAACGTTCACGTAGCTGTTTCTTAAACAGAGTTCACTTTTATATTTCAAGAGGTACTAGAGACCTCAGAGGACCATTCCTAGCTCTTTCCTACTGCTGGGCAGTGACAGGCATCACTGTCATCTTCCTCTGCCTCGAGGGAACAGCACCTCCCGGGAGGTGCTCTCAGAGGCTGAGGGCCTGGCTGGCAGTCAGAGCTGAAAGAATCACACTCACCAAGTTTTGCTCACAGAGGCCCCGGAACTGCTGGAATTTCTGGGACATCAGTAGCTGAGCACTGCCCACGGCACTGAGGACTTTTCCTAAGACTGAGAAAGAGAAAGTAGAAAAAGACTGAGCAGAGTGCAGGGTCTGCCATGTGGGATCAGGGTCACGGCTTTCCTCTTACCCCACCTTAGGACAGAAACCATTACCTGGTGATGGCAGTTGGTTTTCATTTTATTTATGTTTCAGTTTGTTCTTGTTGTGAAAAATGCAAACAACAGACATAAAGTGAATCCCACTCCCTAACTCCCCACGAACTTTTATTGCAGTAAGTATTTAAATGGGAAACTTTCCTAGGAAATCAAATTACTATTACAGACTCAAAGGTTAATGAGATTTTCTGTTTCTTCTTAAGAATCTGAAGTTTAAATTCTTCCCAGAAAAGAGGAACCAGGCCTATGTAGTTATGCAATTCTATCCTAGAATTAAATAATCTTAGGACTCCTGCAACAAGCTGTCATTTTCTGAGAGCAGGTAGGACATACCAAGAATAGACGACTTTCACTGTGACCAGAAATGTAAGTGTTAATAGATCATCAGAAGAGTTAACTGTTTTCTAACACAGGAATATAAGGTTAATCTTTCAATGTGACTTCCAGTTTTAAAATGGGGACATAAAGACTCTACTACCTTCTACCCACCCTTCCCGAGAAATCACTGGACAGCAAAATAAGAACTTGAAATGCAAATTATCTCTGATCTATAATTCTGGAGCAGAGTAGATGAGAAAGGTTGCCACATTCAGTGACTCCCGCACATTGGGGTGGGAAGTCTCTGATAAAGATGGCACCTTTAGGGGAGAAGCCAATAATCTGTCATTTGAAATAAAAAGGGGGTATGACTACAGTAGGAAATTTCCTGAAACTGGCTCAGTACCCAGGGGCCCTTATAAGCAGCCCTACAGTTGCCTAGGAGAAGCCAGTGCTGAAGAACATAACCCTGCACCCACCCTCTGCCTTAGGAATTCCTGCTGGCTTGGGATACAGTTCTGGCCCCTCTCCCACAAGGATCTATTTTACAAAAGCTCACAGATATTATGGGAACAGCAAATGGCAGATGGATATTCACCAGAAAACTTGTGCAGTAGTGAAAGTGACATTTCACTAGAGGAGACAGTGGTACAGGGAAAAAGAGACTTAAGACAATAGAAGGAGAGAGTACATGAGCTAGAACTAGTGAAAGAGAAAAACAGGCCATCACAGATAAAAGTATGATTCTGGAAGCAGCTGAAATATATTAAGGACATGGAGACCAGGACTGAAAAAGTTCCTGTTCAAAACACTTGATTAAACTGCTAAGCAACAAAAGTAGACATCTTTTGAAATGAACAGCTTTAAGTGGAAATAGTGTGTCCCACAGGGTAGACAGATAGTGGGTGGGAAGTGTGCCTGGCTGGAGTGGAAATAAAAGGAAAGTTCTCCTGAGAATTCTTTTTTTTTTTTTTTTTTTTAATAGAGGCATGTTTTATTTGTTTGTTTGTTTTGTTTTGTTTATACATGCACTGGGTACAGTCAGAAGCACGGGAGGGTGAGAGAATTCACCAGAGCCAGAGCGGGGAGCAGAGCAGGCAGAAGGACCGAAGTACACTGCTGAGGGGAGCAGCGGGCGGCAGGAGAGGTCTGCGCGCCATGTGGGACCCTCACCTGGTGGCCGGGGAGCAGCAGGGGATCGAACAGGCACTGCAGAGGCTGCGGGCAGCTTCGCAACCCAGTGCTCAATCGCTATGCCACCGGGGAGGCCCTCTCCTGAGAATTCTTAACCATCAAAGCAATGAGCTACAAATTAAACAGCAAACTTACCAACCACACTGATGGTCAAGGTATTAAGAGAAAAATATTAATTCTTTGGGTGTAAATGGATACTAGTGGGGAAAGAACAGTCTCTTCAACAAATGGTGCTGGAAAAACCTGATGCAAAATATGAACGTACTGTAAAATGTTTTGGGAACAGGATCTCTCCCTGCTCTAGCACAGAGAACGAAGCCAGTAGTACAGATTTGAAGTCTGAAACAAGTATGCTGCCTGCGGGTAAAAACAATCTTTTCATCCCCTCTGAGGAAGAAGGGCCCAGATGAGCGGTTAATAGCTGCACCTCGCCTTCTTGAGTAAAGAAAAGAGTAAAGCCCTGCCTGCCTCTGCGCATATAACACCAACATATCTTCCTTTTTTTTTTTTTTGAAGATTTATTTATTCATACATACAAGAGCTGGGGTACAGGCCGGAGATGTGGGGAGTGAGAGGATTCACCAGAGATAGAGCGGGGAACAGAACAGGTAGAATGACTGAAATACACTGCTGAGGGGAGCAGTGGGCGAGACAGGAGAGGTCTGCTGCGCCATGTGGGTTGCTCCCTGGCCAGCCGGGGATCAAACTCATGCTGCAGAGGCTGTGGATTGCTTCATAGCGCGGTGCCCAACCCTTTGTGCCACCAGGGAGGCCGTAACACCAACATATCTTTAGGTCAAAACAACCTAGAGCCAGAAGTCCTGTCAAGAATAATTACATTTTTAACATCACTGAATCACTGTTCCTACCTTTATGAACTAAATCCAAACTTGTCTTTGTTGAAACAGTTCTCAGAGTAAAATCTATTGGACTAATTCCCAGGTTTGAATTCTCACTTTGATTACTTAAAGTGGATCAAAGATCTAAACATAAGAGCTAAAACTAAAGTTCTGACATGAAAACATAAGAGCAATTTTGGGCCTCCCCTGGTGGCGCAGCGGTTGAGCGCTGGGCTGCGAGGCTGCCCACGGCCTCTGCAGCGACGGTTCATTCCCCGGCTGCCGGCGAGGGTCCCACAAAAACAAACAAACAAAACAACAACAAAAAAAAATAGGAGCAATTTTCATAACCATGAAAATTGGTAAGCGTTTCTTAGAAAAGAAAAACAGTAAAACGGACATTAAGATCAAAAGCTTTCAGGCACATAAGGATACTAGAAGAAAGTCTAAAGACAACCACAAATGGGAAAATAACTGCAAATCATGCATTTGATAAAGGTGTGTAACAAAGAATGCCAAAAGTTATGTCTGTAACAACAAAAAGGCAAACCATCCAATTAAAAAGGCAAGGATTTGAGTAGACATTTCTCGAAACATACAGAAATGGCCAGATAAATATGCCTGTCATTAGGAAACTGCAAATAAAAATAATCAGATACTAAGCTCAACAACCAAAAACACAGAAAAGGTGTTGACAAAGGTGTGGAGAAATTGGAATCCCTATGCACTGCTGTTGGGAACATAAAATGGTACAGCTGCTATGGAAATTTTGGCAGTTCCTCAAAAAGTTAAATGCAAAATTAAAGATATGGAAAAAGGTATGCCAGGTAAATACTAAAAAGAAATGCTGGTATATTTATACTAATATAAAAATGGTGGAGCCTCCCCTGGTGGCGCAGCAGTTGAGCACTGGGCTGCAAAGCAGCCCGCAGCCTCTGCAGCGCCGGTTCGATCCCCGGCCGTTGGTGAGGGTACCACATGGTGCGACAGACCTCTTCTGCCTTGCCTGCTGCTCCCCTCAGCAGTGTATTTCGTCAGTCTGCCTGTTCTGTTCCTCACTGTGGTGAATTCTCTCACCCTTCCGTGCTTCTGACTGTACCCAGTGCAAGATAAGTCTACTTTCAGAGTGGAAAAACTTACTATACCTCACTGGGTAGCTAGCAGGTAAAAAATTATTAGTTAAGGTCAGAAAATTTGATTCACTTAATAAGCTTGTTTTAATAGACATATAGAACCCTAAATCCACTCAACATAGATCTGAGTGGGAACACTTTGTTCTCACATCATGGGAACACTAATACTGATCACATTCTAAGTCATAAAATAGATCAAATTTAAAAGAACTGGACATCACAAAAGATTTTTGAGGGGTATAAATATAGTTAGAAACTAGTAATAAAATTACAACTAATACATTTAAAAACAAGCATAAAAGGTTGATGCTTGACCAGCACTGAACTGTGTGGGTCCATTTACATAAACACAATGTAAACTTAGAGTACTGTTAACACGTAATGCTGTAAATATATTTCTCTTACGACTTTGTTTTTTCCTTTCTCTAGCTTACTTTATAATACAAAATACATGTTAATTGATTTTGTTACTGATACGGCTTTGATCAACAACAGACTATTAAATTAGGGGGGAGTCTAAATTTACATGCATATTTTCAGCTGCAGGGGAGTGTTGGTATCTCTGACCACTGTGTTGCTTAAGGGTCAACTGTACTTCTAAATAACCCACTGGTCAGAGAAACCAGAGTGGAATTGATTGATTTATGCATAGAAGAACTGGGGCGTAGTCCAGAGGTGTGGGGAAGGGGTGAGAGGATTCACCAGAGACAGAGTGGGGAACAGAACAGGCAGATTGACTGAAATACACTGCTGAGGGGAGCAGCAGGGGAGACAGGCGAGGTCTGCTGTGCCATGTGGGTAGCTCCCTGGCCGGGCGAACTCATGTTGCAGTGGCTGGCAGCAGCTTGACAACGCTGTGTCTTTAACTCCTGTGCCACCAGGGAGGCCCCACTAGAGTGGAATTTAGAAGCATTACATACTCTAACTTGATAGATATGGCTAAAGTAGTAATTTAAGGGAAGTTCACAGACTTCAGAGTTTGTATTTTTAAAAAGTGAAGCAACACAATTAACCCAAAGAGAAAATTAATGATTAACAGATAAAAAGGAAGATCAATAAAAGTAATAAACTGGTCAAGATAAAAAAGATTGATAGGAATAAAGGATGTAATCATACTAGAAAACTCACCTAAAATGAAAGTTCTAAAAAACAATGAATAAAAGATAATTTTTTTCTTTTCTTTTTTTTTTTTTTTTTTTTAATATTAAATTTTATTTTTATATTCCCCCATACAATTGCAAACGCCCCATTCTAACCCCAATCCTTCCCCACCCGCCCCCCACCCCCCAACAAGTGTCTCTGGTTCATAGTTTTTTGTTGATTTTGATTTTCACTTTCTTATATTCATTTTCCTGGTCCCTTATTTAAGTTTTCTAGATTCCTGCTATGAGTGAGACCATCCGGTATTTTTCTTTTTCTTTTTGGCTTATTTCGCTGAGCATGATCCCTTCCAGTGCCATCCATGTTGCTGCAAATTGCATGTGTTTATCTTTTTTGAATGCTGAGTAATATTCCATGGTATATATGTACCACATCTTCTTGATCCAGTCATCTATTTTTGGGCATTTGGGTTGTTTCCAAAGCTTAGCTATTGTAAACAGTGCTGCTATAAACATAGGAGTGCAGGTGCTCTTTGGAATTGATGTTTCTGTGTCCTTTGGGTAAATACCTAGGAGTGGAATTGCTGGATCATATGGAAGCTCTATGTTTAGTAGGTCCAGAAATCTCCACACAGCTCTCCATAGTGGTTGGACCAGTTTGCACTCCCACCAACAGTGCACAAGAGTTCCTTTTTCTCCACATCCTCGCCAACATTTGTTGTTGCTAGTTTTTTTAATATGTGCCATTCTCACTGGTGTGAGATGGTATCTCATGGTAGTTTTGATTTGCATTTCCCTGATTACAAGTGATGTTGAACATTTTTTCATATGTCTGTTGGCCATTTGCATTTCCTCTTCAGAGAAGTTTCTTTTTAGCTCTTCTGCCCATTTTTTGACTGGATTATTTCCTTTGTTGTTGCTGAGTCTCATCAGCTCTTTGCAGATTTTTGTGATCAGTCCTTTATCATTAGTGTTGGGTGCAAAAATGTTCTCCCAGTTGGTGGGGTTTCTCTTTGTTTTTGTTATTGTCTCTTTTGCTGTGCAGAAGCTCTTTAATTTGATGTAGTCCCAGCTGTTTATCTTTCTCTTCACTATCACTGCTTTGGGTGATGTGTCTGTAAAGATGTCTTTGCTGTGCAAATCCCGTAGTGTTTCGCCTATATTTCCTTCTATGTATTTTATGGTTTCAGGTCTTATGTCTAGTTCTTTAATCCATTTTGAGTTGATTTTTGTGTATGGTGTGAGGTAGTGGTCAAGCTTCATTCTTCTGCATGTAGCGACCCAGTTTTCCCAGCACCATTTATTGAACAAACTTTCTTTGCTCCAATGCATAGTCTTTGCTCCTTTGTCAAAGATTAGTTGACCATAAATCTGTGGGTTTATTTCTGGATATTCTATTCGATTCCATTGGTCTGTATGTCTGTTCTTGTGCCAATACCATGCAGTTTTGATGATTATGGCTTTGTAGTATAGTTTGAAGTCTGGGAGTGTGATGCCTCCATTTCCTTCTTTTTTTTTTCAGTAGAGCTTTGGCTATTCGGGGTTTTTGGTGATTCCATATGAATTTCATCAATAATTGTTCTATTTCTTTGAAGAATGCCATTGAGATTTTGATTGGAATAGCATTGAATCTGTATATTGCTTTTGGTAGGATGGCCATTTTAATAATGTTTATTCTTCCAATCCATGAGCAGGGGATGTCTTTCCATTTCTTTGTGTCTTCTTCTATTTCTTTTAACAGTGTTTTATAGTTTTCTTTGTATAGGTCCTTTACCTCTTTTGTTAGATTTATTCCCAAATATTTGATTTTTTTGTTTCGATAATAAAAGGGGTGGTTTTTTGATTTCTTCTTCTTCAGATTTATTGTTTGTGTATAGGAAGGCTACTGACTTTTGCGTGTTGATTTTGTATCCTGCCACTTTACTGAATTGATTGATGAGTTGAATTAATTTTTCTGTGGAGATTTTGGGGTTCTCTATGTATATTATCATATCATCTGCAAATAGTGATAGTTTGACTTCTTCTTTTCCTATTTGGATTCCTTGGATGTCTTTCTCTTGTCTTATTGCTCTGGCTAGGACTTCCAGTATTATATTGAAAAGCAGTGGTGAGAGTGGACATCCTTGTCTTGTTCCAGATCTTAATGGAATTGCTTTCAGCTTTTCACCATTGAGAATGATACTGGCTGTTGGCTTGTCATAGATGGCCTTTATGATGTTGAGGTATGTTCCTTGTATCCCAAGAATTTCAAGGGCTTTTATCATGAATGGGTGTTGCACTTTGTCGAAAGCTTTCTCAGCATCTATTGATATTATCATATGGTTTTTATATTTCTTTTTGTTGATGTGTTGGATAACGTTGATTGATTTTCGGATGTTAAACCATCCTTGTGCCCCTGGAATGAATCCAACTTGGTCGTGGTGAATTATCTTATGGATACATTGTTGGATTCTGATAGCTAAAATTTTATTGAGGATTTTTGCATCAGTGTTCATTAGGGAGATTGGCCTATAGTTTTCCTTTTTTGTGTTGTCCTTATTCGGTTTTGGTATTAGTGTAATATTGGCTTCATAGAACGTGTTTGGTATTGTCCCTTCCTTCTCAATTTTTTGGAAGAGTTTGTGAAGGATAGGCACTAATTCGTCTCTGAATGTTTGGTAGAATTCATTTGTAAATCCATCAGGTCCTGGGCTTTTGTTTTTGGGGAGGTTTTTAATTACCATTTCAATTTCGCTGCTTGTAATTGGTCTGTTTAGGTGTTCTATTTCTTCTTTATCTAGCTTTGGGTGATTGTAGAGTTGTAGGAATTTGTCCATCTCCTCTAGATTGTTGAACTTGTTTCCATATAACTGTTCATAGTAGTTACTGATTATTCTTTTGATTTCTGCTGTGTCCGTTGTGATTTCTCCTCTTTCATTTATGATTCTGTGTATTTGTGCTTTCTCCCTTTTTTCCTTTGTGAGCCTGGCTAGGGGTTTGTCTATTTTATTTATTTTTTCAAAGAACCAGCTCTTGGTTTCATTGATCTTTTGGATTGTTTTTTTAGTTTCAATTTCATTTATTTCTGCTTTGGTTTTTATTATTTCTTTTCTTCTACTGGTTCTGGGTTTTTTTGTTGTTCTTTTTCTAGATCTTTGAGCTTCGAGATTAGGTTGTTTCTTTGAGTTCTTTCTTGTTTTTTGATGTGAGCTTCTATTGCTATATATTTTCCTCTTATTACTGCTTTTGCTGCATCCCATACATTTAGGATATTGGTGTCCTCCTTGTCATTCAATTCAAAGAATTTTCTAATTTCTTCTTTGATCTCCTCGTTAGTCCAGTGGTCTTCCAGTAGTGTGGCTTTTAATCTCCATGAGGTAGGATAGTTCCTTGCCTTCTTTTTATGATTTATTTCTAGTTTGATGCCTTCGTGGTCAGAAAAGATGGTTGGTATGATTTCAATCTTGGTGTATCTGTTGATGTTTGTCTTGTGCCCCAGTATGTGATCGATCCTGGAGAATGATTCATGTGCGCTTGAGAAAAATGTGTACTCCGTTTTTTTTGGGTTTAGTGTTCTATAGATGTCTGTTAAGCCCAAATGCTCTAGGTCCTTATTTAGAGCTTTAGTTTCTTTACTTATTTTTTGTCTTGTTGATCTATCCATTGTTGATAGTGGTGTGTTGAAGTCTCCCACTACATATGTGTTTTCTCTGATGTCTGTTTTCAGAGAGGACAACAGTTGTCTGATATATTTTGGTGCTCTTTCGTTTGGTGAGTATATGTTAATGAGTGTTATTTCTTCTTGAAGTATTGTCCCCTTAATCATAATGTAGTGACCATTGGGGTCTCTTTTTATTTTTTTGAGTTTGAAGTCTGTTTTATCTGATATAAGTATAGCTGTTCCTGCTTTCTTTTTTGGCCCATTTGCTTGTAGGATTGTTTTCCATCCTTTGACTTTGAGCCTATTTTTATCTTTTGTAGCTAAATGTGTTTCCTGGAGACAGCAAAAGGTTGGGTTTTGTTTCTTAATCCAGGCTGCAACTCTGTGTCTTTTTATTGAAGAGTTTAGTCCATTTACATTTAGAGTTAATATTGATATGTTAGCATCTGTATTTGCCATTATGTTTGTCTTTCCTTTGATTTTATTTATTTATTCTTTTAATAACTTTTTTTTTTTTTTGGTCTTCTTTCGTTGTTATTCGTCCCTCTGAGGTTCTGGCTTTAGGATTCCTTGTAGTATTTTTTGGAGTGGGGGTTTAGTCGCAATGAAATTCCGGAGTTTCTCTTTGTCTGGGAAGGTCCATATTCTTTCTTCATGGAGGAAAGAGAGCTTTGCGGGATAGAGTATTCTTGGTTGGCATCTGTTTTCTTGGAGTCTGTTGACTATGTCCCTCCACTCTCTCCTTGCCCGTAGTGTTTCTTCAGAGAAGTCTGATGTCAGCCTGATTGGTTTTCCTTTGAATGTTATCTGTTTCTTCCCTCTTGTCAGCTTCATTATTTTTTCCTTGTCCTGGATTCTTGGGAGCTTTACTATTATGTGTCTTGCTGTGTTTTTCCTTTCGTCGTGGAAGTTTGGTGTTCTTCTTGCTTCTTGTATATCAATTTTCAGCTCCTTCTTCTCATTTGGGAAGTTCTCTTCAATTATATCCATGAATATTTTCTCTGTTCCTACATCTCTCTCCTCTCCTTCTGGAATTCCTATAACTCTTATATTTCCTTTCCTCATGGAGTCAGATAGTTCCCGAAGTCTTTCTTCATTCTTTTTCCTTCGTACTTCTCTTTCCTTTTCTGTTTTGGTTCTTTTTATTTCTGTGTCTTCAAGATTACTTATTCGTTCTTCCATTTCATCTATTCTGCTTTCATTGCTTTTCCCAGAGTTCTTTAGTTCCTCCATTAATTCTTTGATCTCCTGCATTTCTCTTACTTCCCTCTTTAGGGACTCAATTTCCTTCTTCTGATCTATCACTTTTTTAATCATGGCAATTTTAAATTCTCTTTCTGGAAGGCTCAGAAGTTCTTCCAATTTGCTGTCGTTGCAATCTGGGGAGTGGTTTTCTTTTTGTGGTGTGCTTCTTTCCTGAGGAGTTTTTAGGTTGCGTGTGGTTCTTCTACTCCCTACTGTCTGTTTTCTAATTTGTCGTATGCGTTGGGACACTGTGTTGCTCGGACTGACTGACATCTTGGGTGAACTTCTCCGCTCCCCTCTGGCTCTTCCAGGAGCCATCTCTGTCTTCTGGGGGAGCTTTCTGCTGGTTTTAGGCAGTTTTTACTGAAGAAATGTCCCTGTTCTCAAATGGCGAAGCGGGATGCAGTCCCTGCGCCTCCGGTTTCAGGCACACTCTTCTGCGCCCCCGGTCTGCCCCGGACGTGGGTGCCTGCTCCCTCTGTGGGCTCAGACTGCTGGTCGGAAGGGGCCTGGCGTGGAATAACTTCCCGGCTGGCCCCTGCAGAAGCCTTCTGCCCTTTTCAAGCAGTCTTAAGAAATTTCCTGTTCTATGGGGTGTTAGTGACTTTTTTTTTTCCTGGTCACTAGGTGGCGCCAGAGATCTCTCCTATTGTCCTTGGGGGGCTGTTTTTCGTCCCCCCCACCCCGTGGGACAGGGAACAGAGCGGGAATGGTAGGGTACACCTCAACAGCTTTGGGGTGCTGTGTCTGCCTTGTGCCCCCCCGTCGTGGAGAACCCACGCCCCGAATTTTCGTGCCCCGGGTCTCAGTTCAAAGCCCTCAGTTCCAGGACGCGGGCTGTAGCCCAGTTCAGTGGCGCGGGAATGGCGCCTTTTGCACCGCTCCCGTGCCCGGGTGCCTGGTTCCTGCTCACTCAGGGAGGGACCTTCACCTCAGTGAGGACCTCCGCGCGTCTCCCCGCAAGCCTAGGTCGTCTCCCTGCAACCTAGGTCGCAGGCGCGGGTACCTGGGCAGCCGCGATTCCGGTCTGCACTGGCTTTTCAAGCTCCCCGAGCGCGCCGCGTTTCCGCGCCAGCTTACCGGCAGCCCGGGCTGTGTGCGCGTCTCCCGGGGTCTTTGTTCTTCTCTAATGGCGCCCGGAGCCGTTCGCTCACCGCCGCGGCGGATCCTGCAGGGTTCGCCTCAGCTCCCGTTCACGGGGTGTGGTGGCTGCAATAGTTCCTTTCCGCTCACAGTCCCGCTTGCTGCGTCGTTTGTTCTTGTGGGTTGTTTTGGTTTGTTGTTTTTCTCCCTCTCTGCCGGTCGGAGAGTGCCGCCTCTGTGGGCGGGGGAGGGGAGCAGGGTTCTGCGCTTCCCTCCCTTCTAGTCCTCTTTTATGGCCACTTTCTTCTTCGGGTAGTTTGCTGGAGTCACCCGTTTATCTTCCGTGTCCCAGTTCTCACTGGGACCTGCCGCTTTTCCTCCCTATTCACTTTTTTTAATGGGAGATCTTACTCGCAGCGTCTCCTCGCCGCCATGTTGCTCCGCCCACCCCTCTGCCTACTGTCTTAACTCGATAATTTTTTTCTTAAACTGAAGGGAATATTAGCAAACATCTCAAACTCATTTTATGAAGCTAGGTAACCTAGATACTGAAACAGGCCAAGAAAGGAAAATTACCAATTTCTCATAAACAAAGACAATGATATTAAATCACATATTCACAAATTAAGTTCAGCAACATACTAAAATATAATTCAGCTGAGTTTATTCTGGTAATACAAGACAGACTCAGCAAAGACAGTGTTTCATGATTTCTCATTCTGGCCATGACAAGCCAGTTAGTATCAGACAAACTGAACCTCCTACAAAGAATAAATAAAAACGAACTTAAGAGTGTTTCAAGGGGGCCTCCCCGGTGGCGCAGCGGTTGAGCGCTGGGTTGTGAAGCTGCCCCCAGCCTCTGCAGCACCGGTTCGATCCCCGACTGCCGGGCGAGGGTCCCACATGGCGCGCAGACCTCTCTAGCCGCCCGCTGCTCCCCTCAGCAGTGTACTTCATCCGTCTGCCTGTTCTGCTCCCTGCTCTGGCTCTGGTGAATTCTCTCACCCTCCCACGCTTCGGACTGTACCCAGTGCTTGTATAAATAAATAATAAATCTTTAAAAAAAAAAAAAAAAAAAAAAGAGTGTTTCAAGGAATTAAAAAATTACCAAAGCAAGCGTAATTTGATAAGCTAAGATCCCCGTGAGAAGGGAAACAATACTGAGAGGAGCCTGACATTCTGAAGTACTTTTTACCCTAAGTGACAAATAGCAGAGAGGCTAAGAAGTCAAGCAGCAGGGGTGGTTAAGGGGCTGAGAAGCACTTGTGGCAGTTTTAGGGGGACACACAGAATTTAGAGCAGATGGAACTTGAAATTCATCAAGGATGTACATTAAGCTGAGTAAACGTCCAGCAATCTTAGCTCCCACTGGGGTTACCCCTCAAGGGCCCACACTAGGATAAAGGCACAATAGAAACAGACTTAGTCATCATAAAACACTAGCTAAGAATGAGTTCAATTAGTCTGGTCCTACTGCAACTGTCTGCCATTTGTTCTTAAAAGATTAGAAAATCTTGAGCCTCAAGTTCTCTCTGGTTTTCATACATTTCAGGCAGTGAATAAAAATTATCAAGCACACCAGGAGATAGGACCACACAATAGCAAAAGTTTTGGTGATAAAAAAGAAATAAAACAGAAATAAAACAGAAATAAACAAATAAAAAAGACCTATAGGGAAAGGAATAGAGATACTTGAGTTATTGGACAAGAGCTTTAAAATAACTGAGTATGGGGCCTCCCTGGTAGCGCAAGGGGCTAAGCACTGCATTATGAAGCAAGCCGCAGCACGAGTTTTATCCGTGGCCGGCGAAGGAGCAACCCACATGGCGCAGCAGACCTCTCCTGCCTCAAACGCTGCTCCCCTCAGCAGTGTACTTTGGTCAATCTGCCTGTTCCGCTCCCCACTCTGTCTCTGGTGAATCCTCTCACCCCCGCATCTCTGGCCTGTACCCTAGTCCTTGTATGCACAAATAAATCTTAAAAAAAAAAAAACCAACTGAGAATGTTCATGAAAATGTATGACAAGATGAAGAATTTCAGTGTTTCAGCAGAATTTATCAAAAAGTCTAATGGAAATTCTAGCACTAAAAAAAAAAAATATATTATCTGAAATTATAGACCATATAGGGTGCAACAGTTGAGTTACAGGAAACATCCAGACTGAGACCCAGAGGAGGGAAAAAGAATCCAGAAGAGAGTTAAAATTAGACATGGTAGTCTAATGTGTGTGTAACTGAAGAGTCCAAAAGAAGAGAGAAAATAAAGTGGAGCAGGAACTTGAGAAAATGAAGAAATAATGGTCAAGACTCTCAAACTTGGGTCTCCCCAGTGGCGCAGCAGTTGAGTGCTGGGTTGTGAAGCTGCCCACAGCTTCTGCAGTGCCGGTTCGATCCCCGGCCACCAGAGGAGGGTCCCACATGGCGCGCAGACCTCTTCTGCCGCCCGCTGCTCCCCTCAGCAGTGTACTTCGGTCCTTCTGCCTGCTCTGCTCCCAGCTCTGGCTCTGGCGAATTGTCTCACCCTCCCGCGCTTCTGACTGCACCCAGTGCTTGTATAAATAAATAAATCTTTAAAAAAAAAAAAAGACTTCTCAAACTTATGAAAGTGATTAAAGCTAAAAATTCAAGAAACCCTGTGACATGTCAAGTTGGAAAACTGCTAAGAAAACCAGACCCAGGTAACAGAGTAAAACAGATAAAACTCAATCACAAGGAGAAAATCTTTAAAAAGCCAACAGAGGGCAAAGAAATTATTCTTCAAAGGAGCAGCAGGAAGATCAATAATGACTTTTCAATAGAAAGACTAGAAACCAGAAAATAGTCAAAGACATATATTTGAAGTGTATAGCAATACCAACCTTGGGGAAAAGACATTTTAAGGCAAATAATGCATTTTAATAAATACTAAATGGAGTTTGTCAGGCAGAATGAAAGTGATCCCAAATATAAGCAGAGAAATAAAGCAATGAGGAAAGGATAAATATGTGGTTAAAGTTAAATATTGACTGCATAAAGCAAAAATGTCTCGTGGCAGTATGAATATACACAGAACTAAAAAACTTCACTGCGACAGTACACAGCTGTAATAGCCATGATGGTATGGTGCTGGCATTAAGAATACACATGGGGTGAGGGGGCCTCCCTGGTGGTACAAGGGGTTAATAAGCACAGCACTGTGAAGCTATCCTCAGCCTCTGCAGCACGAGTTTGATCCCCGGCTGGCCAGGGAGCTACCCACATGGCACAGCAGACCTCACCTGTCTTGCCCACTGCTCCCCGCAGTGTGTACTTCAGTAGATCTGCTTGTTCTGCTCCCCACTCTGTCTTTGATGAATCCTCTCACCTCCTGCCCCCGCACCTCTGGCCTGTACCCCAGTTCTTGTATGCATAAATAAATCTTTAAAAAAAGAATACACATGTATATCAATGTATGGAGGAGAATAGAGAACTCAGAGAGGACAGCTTATATTTGAAGTCAACTGACGTTTTGACAAGTATGTCAGGACCATTCAACTGGGGAATGAATAGTCTCTTTAACATGTGATGCTGGGACACTGGACATTAAAATATAAAAGAATGAAGTTATAGTCATACCTCACACCATACACAATTGATCCAATTAAATTGAAGAGAACCGTTGTCAAATTTAAAGGTCTTTAGATTTGGACAAGAAGATAATGCAAAATCTGTTCAAGAGAGGCAACCAACTATGTGGGCACTGCCCAATTTCTCTAAGCAGTCAGAATATTTATCTTGGCCCTAAGGGCAGAACCATGTGACTACTTCTGTCTTTAAGTAGTAGTCACTGAAACAGGGTTGTGTAAAGGTCTCCATTTAGAGGTTGGGTTCAGCAGCAAAGGTTGGGGTCTGGTTATTAAAAAAAACTCCTTGGTGGTGTAGGGGTTAAGTCTCAGTGCTATCACTGCTATGCCCTGAGGCCTGAGTTTGAGCCCCAGCTAACCCACAAATGGTGCAGCAGAGCTCTCCAGTCTTGCCTGCTTCTCTGCTTAGCAGTGTATTTCAGTAAATCCACCTGTTCTGCTCCCCACGCTGTCTCTGGTTGAACCCGCTCACCCCCTGCACCTCTGGCCTGCACTCCAGTTCTTCTACACACACACACACACACACTAAATAAAAATAAAATACTTAGTGTGAAAAAGAATGTTATACTGCAATAATTTTTTATATTGAATACATGTTAAAACACATTTTAGACATTTAGGGTAAAATGCTTATTAAATTTATTTCACCTATTTCTTTTCACTTTTTGATTTCTTTTTCTATATCTATGCATACATAGAACTGGGGTATAGGCCAGGGGCGCCAGGGGGCGGTGAGAGGATTTACCAGAGACAGAGTGGGGAGCAGAACAGGTGGATTGACTGAAATACACTGCTGAGGGGAGCAGCGGGAGAGACAGGAGAGGTCTGCTACGCCATGTGGTTTAGCCACAGAACTCATGCCACTGTGGCTGGCGATGGCTTTATAGCACTGAGACTTTAACCCCTGTGCCACCAGAGAAGCCCTCTTTTTACTTTTTAAATGCAGCTCCTAGAGCATTTAAAACTGCACGTGGCTCATATTTTTGTTGAACAGCACTATTCAGCTGCCCAGAACCTAGGCCACCAGGCAGCATTGAGGGCAATGTCTGATACTGTGGATTAAATGAGTTTGCCAAACTCCCTTCATCCGCCCTGCTTTTGAAATGCCAGGAACCAGATCTGTTCCCCCTAGGGAAACTAGAGGAGTCTTTTCTGAAGAAGATTCTGAAGGGTTCCAGCAAAGACTGATTTTTCAAGGTGCTCTCCTAAAGAACGGGCAAGCTTGTCGCCCAATCGCGCTGCAGCAGGATGTCCTTAAACTTAGATGGGCAACAAACCCGTTTAATTTTATGTTAACAGTAGCTGTCACTTTATCACTGATAGAAGAACAGATAATTTCATGACATTGCAGTTTCACAATTATCTTTTTTTAAGGTATGTATACAAACCCCAACATTTATTATGTGAGCCAAAATGTACAGAAATACAATATATGGAATTCAGAGCGGTGGCTTTTTTTCAAGAGGGCTTGACTCTCACTGCCAGGCAGATAAAGAGACTGCACACTGGTGGAAACAGACCAGGGGTTGGCTCCGAAGTTCTGCCTAGAACTATCTAAATGCCATCCCCTGCACAGAGGATAAGAAGGGAACGTCCTTCTAGTTCCCACCATATATGGAAGCTGCTGTATTTCATTTTATCAGCACCAATATACATCTGGATTAAATGTTCACACAAAAATGAAGCTAGTACATAAAATTCTGGCTAAAGAGGGCACTTTATTCTCATTTAAATGTATCAAGTAAAAATTAACCTAAAGGGGCCTCCCCTGGTGGCGAAGCGGTTGAGCGCTGGGCTGCGCCGGTTCGTTCCCTGGCCGCCAGCGAGGGTCCCACAAAAAAAATTAACCAAAGATTTCAGTGCATTGTAAGCACAGGTTTAGTGTGTAGTTTTAATCAGCTGAAAACAATGGTTTAATGAAACCGAACACTTGCTCCATCTTAAGCTGTGAGTTCTAGGCTTCCACGTTGATGGGCTCCACCTTGTTTTACTAGTTCTTTCAATTAACTGATGTTCCCAACACATTTACTTAGACCTGATCTCATATTTTATGTTGTTTGGGGGAAGGAAGGGGGGGAAAGACTAGACGAGGGGGAGGGGAGGACTAGACGAGGGGGAGGGGAGGACTAGACGAGGGAGGGGGAGGGGAATGGGCACAACACACAGGATGGAAGAAGTGAACATTATTTTACACCACTAAGGGGAGCAGTGGGCAAGAGGAGAGTAGGCCCAACTGCACCTTACGTGGGCGGGCGGGCTGGCTCCCCAGGCTGGGTATCGAACTCAGGCCGTAGCAGCAGTAGCACTGCGCCTTAACCCACTAGGCCACTGGGGAGGCCCTTCTCACTACCTGGCTTATAAGGCTACTAGTACTTCTCTGGAGGGAGCGCGTCTAGCCTTGGCAATGGTGAGGTGATTGATGTAAATGCCTCATAAACTCGGCATCCGCAGGTGTCGCCCATGTCCTGAGAGGGCAGTGAGGGGTAAACACGGTCTGGTATCTGCTCACTGGGAGCCTGCACTACAAGTGGGCCTCAAGTTTACAGTCAGTGTGGCCTGTGTCACAATTATCTTGAAATAGTGTTTACTGTCAGCATTTCTTCAAAATTATAGTAATTTGACTGTTATTGCCTTAACAAAGAAGTACATGTATTGCTATGTCACAAATATATTTAATAACCGCACATTAGTGTGATTGTTTACCTTAATTATCTTGATATAATTTTTGTTATTTAAAACCAGTGCTCCCAGAAGCCAATCTTTCAAACAAGCCCTGCCCACAGAGCTGCCAGTTAGCTTCTCAGTGCTTTGCTTATTTTAATTTGTATAAATTAGTAGTCATTTGTTCATTTAAAAAATAAAAGTAATGTAAAAAACCCCAAATGGACTTCATCTCCCCAAAAAACCCAACTTTGTCTTTGTACATCATAGGACATGATTAAGAAAGTAAAATCTACAGAGTGAGAAAATATTTGCAAATTATGTAGCTGTTGAAAGCTTGTTATGCAGAATATATAAAGGAATTCTTTAAACTTAACAAAAAAAATAAAATAAACAACCCAAATGAAAAATGGATAAAGGAACTGAATTAAGTCTCCAAAGATAATATCCAAATGACCAATAAGAACGTGAAAAGATGCTCATCATCATTAGGGAAATACAAATCAGAATGATAATGACCTACCATTTCTCACACCTACTAAGATGGCTATAATATTTTTTAAAAAATGGAAGATAATTACTAGTGAAGATGTGAGGAAATTAGAACCTTGTGTACTGCGTATGGGAATGTAACATGGTGCAGCTGCTCAGTTTGATGGTTTCACAATAACTACACATAGATTTGGAGCCTCCTTGGTGGCATAAGATGTTAAGTCTCGGCACTGTGAAGCTATCAGCAGCCACTGCAGCACAAGTTTGATCCCCAGCCAGGGAGCTAACCCACATCGTGCTGCAGACCTTTCCTGCCTCGCTCGCTGTTCCCCTCAGCAGTGTATTTCAGTAGATCCACCTGTTCTGCTCCCCACTCTAGCTGGTGATTCCTCTCAAACCCCTGCACCTCTGGCCTACACCCCAGCTTTTGTATGCATAAATAAAGTAAATCTTAAAAAAAAAACAAAAAAAAAACCTACACATAGATTAATTACCATAGGGCCCAGCAATTCCACTCCTAGGTATATAAGCAAAAAACTTGAAAACAGGCACTGAAACAGATACTTGTATGCTACTGTTCACTGTAACAGTATTCCCAGTAGCCACAGAAATAACCCAAGTGCAACAGATGAATGGACAAATAAAATGTGCTATTTACATACAATAGAATATCATTCACCCATAAAAAGGAGTAAGTTCTGATATATGCTACAACATGGATGGACCTTGAAAACACATCAAAGATAAAAGGACAAACATTGTAACATCCCACTTTTATGAAGTATCTAGAATAGGCAAATTCATAGAGACAGAAAGTACACTAGAGGTTACCAAGGACTGGATGGACAGAACGGAGTTAATGTTAAATGGGGGCACAAAATCTCTGGCGTATGAAAAAGTTAGACGCAGAATTACCATATGATCCACCAATTCCTCTCCTAGGTATACACTCAAAAGACCTGACCATAGATATTCCAACAAAGTCATGTACTTGAATGTTCATAAGCGAGTATTTTTCACAATAGCTTTCATCCTGCTATTAGTTTTTATCCAGATGCTTAATTATCTTTGATGTTATTACTATGTCATTAACATACCAGCACATTACCATGACTTACTTTTTTTTTCGTTTCCTGTATTAGCTTTTACAAAGCCTAAAAATTTTATTTGAAATTAAATCATAAAATTAAAAAACAAGTGGAACTATTCAGTTTGAACAAAGTCATCCCCTGCTCTAACCCTTTCCTACTCCTGAGTCAGTTCCTCACTTTTAAATACGAACAAACCACCAATGACCACTGGACATTCTGAAGGTCTGACAAACCTCTAACTCAAAAGACAAACAGAAAAAAGGAACCTAAAAAATGGTGTGGGAGGGCCTCCCTGGTGGCGCAGGCAGTTGAGCGCAGCGCTGAAAAGATGTCTGCAGCCTCTACAGTGCCGGTTTGATCCCCGCTGGCCGCGGAGCAGCCCACATGGCACAGCAGACCTCTCCTGTCTTGCCCGCTGCTCCCCTCAGCAGTGTATTTCATGGGTCTGCCTGTTCTGTTCCCCGCTCTGTCTCTGGTGACTCCTCTTACCCTCCTGCGAATCTGGCCTGTACCCTGCTTCTTGTATAAATAAATCAATCTTTAAAAAAAAAGGTGTGTGAGTGAGAGAAGTGGCGGGGGTGGGGGGGAGTCGTGGGGAAAGAAGTTACTATAACCATAAAAGGACAAATATTTTGGAAAAGGAACAAATTAAGAAAGAATTCTTATGGATGGCCATAGTAAACAATTGCTGGAGTTTGGAGACAAAAGTCAAGAAAACCCCCTAGTCTCAATCCTAATAGAGTTCCTCCAACAAAGATATACAAATAGCCAATAATTTCACTTTGCAAAAACATTTGACATTAGTCACCATGGACATGCACACAATGAATTTACCACCACAATCCTGTGAGAATGCCTACAACAATGTTGGTGAGAATGTGGAGAAAAAGAAACACTTATTCAACTGTTGTTGGGAATGTAATTTGGTGCATTCTCTACTAAAACTGGCATGGAGATACCTTAAAAAAAAATGAATATGAATATGATCCAGTAACACTATTGCTAGTTATTTTTTTTAAAGATTTATTTATTTATGCATACAAGAATGGGGGTGTAGGCCAGAAGTGTGGGGGTAGGGTGAGAGGATTCACCAGAGTGGGGAGCGGAACAAGCAGATCTACTGAAATACACTGCTGAGGGGAGCAGCAGGTGAGACAGGAGAGGTCTGCTGCACCATGTGGGTTAGCTCCCTAGCCGGGGATAGAAGTCAGGTTGCAGTGGCTGGTGATAGCTTGATAACGCTGTCTTTAACCCCTGCACCACCAGGGAAGCCCAATTTCCAGTTATTTACTCAAAAACTATGCAAACTCTAATATGAAAAAATTTATACACTCCTATGTTCACAGCAGCATTATTCACAATAGCCAAGTCATGGAGTGCCCAACAACAGAGGACTGGATAAAAAAATTGTGGAATACTATCCAGCTATAAAAAAAATGAAATGGTGCATTTTGGGACAAAATGGACGGATCTTGAAGTGATTATGCTAAGTGAAGTAAGTCAGAAAGTGTAAGACAGATATTGAATGGTTTCACTGATTTGTGGAATTTAACCAAAGAATGCATAATGGCAAAGCACAGCAAAACAGAATTCTTAGATCGTGCGATAAATATACCAGCTACCAAATGGAACAGGGAGGAGGGAAGAAGGAGCAAGAGAAGGAAGGAGGCAGGTTATGGGCATGGGAATGCTGGTGGAGGGTTGAGTGAAGCATGTGCACATATGGAGGTGTGAAAACGTTACATAGATGCTTAAAAGACTGACAATAAAAAATAAAAACAAAGTCACAACAGAATACTATTTCATACCTGTTAGGATGGCTATAATCAAAAAGAGCAGTATACAAGTGATGAGGATATGGAAAAATCAGAACCTTCAAATATAAGTTGGGAATATAAGTTGGGTAGTCACTATGGAAAGCAGCCTGGCAGGTTCCTCAAAGTAAAGTATAGAGTCACATGACCTAGAAATTCCACATCTAGGTATATAATCAAAAGAAACAAATATGCACCCACATAGAAACTTGTATACAAATGTTCACAGCCACATTATTCACACTGGCCAAAAAGTGGAAACATGAAGAGGTGTGAGCCTGTATTCCTAATACATACGCAGCATTGTAAACCAATGTTACCTCAATTAACAACAAAAAAAGTAGAAATAACCCAAAAGTCCATTAACAGATGAATATATAAATAAAATGCAGTTTGTCCATAAAGTGGAATATTATTTAGTAATAAAAATGAAGTAATGATACTTTCTTCAACATGGATGACCCTCAAAAACATGCCAAGGAAAAGAAGTCAGATATGTTACACGTAATATGTATGTAAAAGAAGAGCCCATGTATGGTATGATTACATTTATGTAAGTATCCAGAACACGTAAATCCATCGAGACAGAATTAATGATTAAGAACTACAGGGAGGAAGAAGTGACTGCTTATGGTTGGGAGTTTCTTTTGGAGTGATGAAAATGTTCAGGTATTAGACAGTAGTGATGGCTGCACAGTACTGAGAGTACCAAGTGCCACTGAACTGTACACTTTTTTTTTCAATTTAAAGATTTATTTATTTATTTATACAAGCACTGGGTACAGTCAGAAGCGTGGCAGGGTGAAAGAATTCACCAGAGCCAGAGAGGGGAACAGAGCAGGCAGACCGACGAAATACACTGCTGAGGGGAGTAGCGGGTGCAGTAGGAGAAGTCTGCCGCACCATGTGGGACACTCGCCGCTGGCTGGGGATTGAACCAGCGCTGTAGAGGCTGTGGGCAGCTTTGCAGCCCAGCACTCAACCACTGTGCCACCAGGGGAGGCCTGAACTGTACACTTTAAAAGGGTAGATTTTATGGCATGTGAATTATATTTCAATAAAGTCATCCTAACTTGAAAGAAAGAGAAAACCTTCCAGAAAAGAAAACAAAAAGGTAGATACGAGGAAGAAAAGATCAGAGTCCGAGGATCAATCCACCTGGTCCAGCAACTGACCGGGATTTTAGAAAGAATATAGACTAAATGGAAGTGAGGAAAGTATTATAAAAAATTAATGCAAGACTCTTCCTCAGAACCAGAAGACCCAAGTCTTCACGTAGAAATATCCTGTTAATGGGCCTCCCTGCTGGCACAGTCAGCTAAGCGCAGTGCTGTGAAGCTGTGCACAGTCTCTGCAGTGTGGGTTCGCGCCCAGCCGGCTGGCGAGATACCCACATGGCGTGGCAGACCTCTCCTGGCTTGCCTGCTGCTCCCCTCAGCAGTGTATTTCGACTGGTCTGCCTGTTCTGTTTCCCGCTCTGGCTGTGGTGAATCCTCTCACCCTCCCACATATCTGGCCTGTACCCTAGTTCTTGTATAAATAAATCTTTTTTTTTAAAGATTTATTTATTTATTTATACAAGCACTGGGCACAGTCAGAAGCATGGGAGGGTGAGAGAATTCACCAGAGCCAGAGCGGGGAGCAGAGCAGGCAGAAGGACCGAAGTACACTGCTGAGGGGAGCAGCGGGCGGCAGGAGAGGTCTGCGCGCCATGTGGGACCCTCCTCCGGTGGCCGGGGAGCAGCCGGGGATCGAACCAGTGCTGTAGAAGCTGCGGGCAGCTTCGAAACCCAGCGCTCAACCGCTGTGCCACGGGGGAGGCCCATAAATAAATCTTAAAAAAAAAAGAAATACCTTGTTAACTACTAGAACAATAAATGAAAAAAGACCCATTCCATGGCACATCATTGAGAAGTTTCACAAGAGAGGTAAAGCTTCAAGAAATTAAAAAAGTACAAAACAGTGACAAATAGTACTGAACTTTTCAGCACAAGTAATGGAACCTAAACACAACTTAAGAATCTGAGAGAAAATTATCTTCAACTTTATTTTTATAAATTATACATATGTAAATATATACATTTATATATGTGAAAAATCTATATTCATTATTTTGAACTTTATACCCAGCCAAGCTATGTGAGGTCTGAATAAAGACAAGCAAAGTTTCCAAAAATGTATCTCCAACTGAAGATGTGCTCCAGTAAAATGAGAGAGTAAAATCAAGAAAGCAGAGGCCATGTGGTCTAAAAAGCATATCCACCTCGGGAAAGTGGCCAAGGGCAGTCCCCGGTGACAAAAAGGGAAATCTCTAGATAGGCAACTGGTCCAAGAAAGTAACCTGGCTGGACCAGACGAGAGTACACCAGGAAAAACAGGAAACGGTGAGATGATCTGATACATTTGCACATTAGGAAAATAGTATTGGTAAAGGTTTGAAATCTGAGGAAACATGAAAAAAAATACCACAAAATTTAAAATGTATTTAAAAATGAGGCAACCATTCATTCTAAGGAAAAACAATGTGTCAGGAAAAAAAGGATGAAATCATAATACAGCATTAGGCTCTCCTGTGAACAATATTTATAAGCTCATAATTAACAGATACATTGTGTTGTTATTTAGCCCAAAACTATGACATAAATAAATGGAGAGGTAGAGCATGGAAGGTGGTAGCCATGCCCAAATTGGCATCTATTATAGCAGGAAATCAATATATATTGACAATTTTAGAGAGGAAATAAAGGGTAATCATATTTTAAAAAGAAAGAAGAGGCCTCCCTGGTGGCGCAAGGTGTTAAGACGCAATCCATGAAGCAGTCCGCGGCCTCTGCAGCACGAGTTCGATCCCCAGCCGGCCAGGGAGCAACCCACATAGTGTGGCAGACCTCTCCTGACTTGCCCGCTGCTCCCCTCAGCAGTGTACTTCGGTCAGTCTGCCTGTTCTGTTCCCCATTCTGTCTCTGGTGGACCCTCTCACCTCCCACACCTCTGGCCTGTACCCCAGCTCTTCTATGTATAAATATATATTTTTTTAAATAAAAAAGAAAGAAGAAATATGAAGTCAAATACCAGAATATACAGCTAATGAGAGTTGAAAGGAGAGAGATGAAGGTAGGGCAGGGGGCTGGGCAATTTCCGTGAGAAGTCTTTTAGTGCTCTGATCCTTGCCTCCATTCTGATTTTTAAAATACTATTATTGCAGAAGTTATTAGGTTTATACCTCACAACAGTTCCCTGCACAACAGTGGGTGTGACATCAAAGCTGGGAACCAGCCTAGAGGGTAGGGAAAAACAAAGACTGAAGTGCTCTCTGAATGATCAAAGGGTGCTTTCCTCAAGTCCTACTCCATCAGTGTCAGTGGGATGTCAGCTCTGTCCCTCTGAGCCCTGTCCTTCCTGATGCTCGATGGAGGGGAGCTAACTGGGAACTGGAGCTTTGGCTGAACTAGCTCAGTGCAGGGTGTGATGTTGGACCACGGCCTGGAGTGTCCCAAACCTGCCCCCAAACCATAGTGAATCTAGGATCGTCTGTTCAACCACAGTGAATCTAGAATCCCTACGTATCTTTCTCGCTCTTAACTAATTTCTCAGAGGAATTTTGAGAAATAGGTCTGGTCCAGTTAAAAGCATAAGTGGACCGATAGATTTCTGTCTCACCCGTTTTTCCTCACACCCTGTTCAGACTCACACTTAGAGTCCTGGTGCCTGGCACACAGCAGGCACCCAGTAAGGAGATGTTGAAGGCATAATTATGTGACCAGCACTTCGGCAGATGTTTACATGCATTGCCTCATTCAGTTAGAGGGCACAGTTAGAAGGCAGGACTAGTTCCACGTCACAGGTAAGGAAACTGAGATTCGGAGTAACCTGACAAAACTTCACTAGTAAGCAAAGAGCTACTATTTAAACCCAGAAATGCCTGACCCTACATCCTGTACAACTAGCAACTCTTGCCATAAATCGTTTCTGGAAAAAGGTTCGCTTAGGTAGATGAAAGAATGAAAATGAGATGAGTTCACAACTGACCCAAGAAGAGCACTTAGGAGACTCCCTGCTCAGAGGTTCTGAAGTTGGAGAACGAGGTGCATCCCTTGTCTCCTCACCAGAGGGACTGTTCCCAGGGTACTCACTTTCTTCAGAGAGGTTGTTCTCTTTGGTCTCCTTGTCCATCTGGCAGCACCAGCCTTCTAGCCGCTCCGTTTCTGCCTGAAGTAGCTTCAAGAACCAGTAGCCATCTCGGCGGCAAGCTCCTGGCGGTGCTGGTTCTGCTGGGGAGCTGGAGGAGGTCTCGAGCCAGGGGTCGGGTGGGGGCAGCGAAGATGCCTCTAGGGCAGGGTCGCTGTTGTCTCCATAGGAGAGGTTGCGCTTGATCTGGGCAATCTTGGGGGCCTGCCGAGGGCCTGCATCAATGCTGATGGAGTTGGGATGTGGGGTACAGTCCGGGAGGCTCCTCTCAGATGACTTACAGCTTGAGTCATTGGCATCCTGGGTATCTGAGTCGGTGTCCCGTCGGGAGGACATGCTGTGAGAGGGCACACTGCTTCTGTGGGTGGGGGTGGAGCGGGGTGGGGACAGGAAGGAGTGCATCACCAAGAGAGTCCAAGACCAGAGGCCACCCGACTGGGACACACGGGAGACAGAGAAACGGATGCATCATCTGCTCACCATGCGCCTGAAGCGGGTCCCACAGCGCCTGTCTCATTCTCTGCTCAGCCCTTGCCCCGTCCCACCCATACACACACGCACACACACACATGGACAAGGTCATAAGGTTGCCTGTTTACTGCAGTGGGGCCAGGAAGACCACCAACGTCAGGGTAGCCGGGCCATGTTTCAGCCTGGCCTTAGCCCCGCCGGGGCTGATTAATCTCACAGAGCAAGTGCTCATTTGCCCGCCCACCTGCCTGCCCAGCCTCCCATGCCTGGGCCACCGCCCGCACCCCAAACCCAGCTTGGTTATTAGAAATTCAGCAGGAAAAGTGGGTTAGAGCGGGAGGAGAAGGCACAGGAGAGGTGACAGCAGAGGGAGGGAGAGGAAGGGGGAGAAGCAGCCACCATCTCTGTGTGACTTACCGCCAGTCGTCCTCTACCTGAACCCCGATGGACTGGAATTTGGTAGCGGGACTGGGCTCCTCTTTTGGCACTGGCTGAATGCAGTCAACCTTATTGAAGGACAACGACAGCAACGGCACGGAGACAAAGACAAAAATAAAAACAAACACCACACTTGCTGCTGAAATTCACATTAGTGGGACGACGCAAACAGACATGTGGACAGACACAGGCATGCGGACACTGCACGTGGGTCCGAGGCCGGACCAGGTTAAGCCGGGCACTGCTCATTCGCGCGGAGGCGGGCGGGCAGGTGGGCGGGAGGTGGGATGGGGTGGAGATGACTGGCTTTCCCTACTCTGAGGAGGGTGCCATCACATCGATCGCTTTGGGTCCGTTGTCCTCCGAGAGGTGGGAACCGTTCCTTCTAGTCCTCTCCTTTACACGCATCCGAGAGAAGGGAAAAAAAAGGACGACGAAAGAGAAAGAAAACACACACACACACACACACAAGGCCACAACTGTTATCTGGTGTAGTTGAAGCTGGGGGCTGTCTCCAGGTAGAGATCACTCCCCCAACCCTGCAGCTGAAGGGCAGGCTGGAGGCAGCTGCACTAAGGGCAAACATTGGACAACAGTATTGGAAACTACCACCAAGGTCCGTGAAGTGCCAGGACACTATGGGATGCCATCTCGGTGCCTCAATCACACTTGTCTGAGTTTACCTTCAAGCACTGGATGGGCCTGGGGGGCAGTAGGCAGGACAGGGGCAAGGGTTGAGTGCAGCTAGCACTCTTCCCCAGCACCCCTAAGAAATGAAGGCAACATGTCAACAGTGCTGCCCTAGGCCTGCCTTTCTTTTCTGGGACAAAGGACAGGCAGTCATCATGGCTCATGAATGAAGAAACTACACTTGACCTAGGACCTGAGACACCAAGGGGTAGGAAAAACATTGACGGGACATTCTTCAAAACTGGGTTACTCTCAGCTTCTTGACTGTGGAACAATTAGGACCAGGGAGGTTTTCTGGGGCAGGGTCTCAGGGCCAGAGTCATACTTGCTTTGGGCATGCAGCTGCATTTCTCCTTCAGCAGGAGCCAGCTCAGGAAATGCAGCATCACTATCTCAAGGAGCTGCTTCGTGGGTGGTGTGGGGTGTGGGTGAACCTGGGAAAGGGGTAGCCCAGGGCAGGCCCAAGAGCTAAAATCTTTGTCCCCTTGTGAACTTCTAGGTAAAAGAATCAAGGGTGGACCTCACTCTTTGTCAGGCCTTCTGATAAGATAAGGGCAGTTGGTTTGGTCAACAAGAGGGTGGGGTTACTGGAATAAAGACCCTTGGTGAACAGGTCCAAAGGTCAGGAACTAGGCTACTTTCTTTGTTCTTAAGAATCTTTCCTGGAGTGGTCATTAGGGCAGGGGCTGGACCCCTATGGAGTCCAGAAAACAGGAATCTTCCGGGCGACTCCCATATCTGGGGAAACTGAAGCCCAGAGCTGCCTTGGAGGAAAAAAAAAAATTCAGCCAAGTGCAAGAAATTCGCCAATGGACCTTTTTGTGTCATTCAGTGCCCTCTGTGTTCCGTGTTCCTTCTGCATTCTACTGCTTTGTCATCAATTTGGCCGTGTCCAACTGCTCTGAGGTGGCTAGGGGAATCCTGCCAACGCTAAGCTATGCACCTCCTTGATCACCCCAACCCCTGGGATTGGAAGGCCCCCAAGTTCTTGCCCACTGCAGAGGCCTTCCCTCCCTGCCCCAAGTGTGCTCCATCTTAGTCTGGAGTTCCAGCCAAGCAGACGGAGGCTGCTCATTTTGGATTTAGGGCAACTCTTGAAAACTGCAAGGCAGAGCCCTACATTTTCCCAGGTTAGCTAACAGAAGACAGATTACTTATGCTGAGTGCATGCAGGTGGTGCAACAAAGCAGGGGGGCAGGAGCTGGTGTACTCTGTGCTGTTGCATGCCACAGCTGCGGGTGCACAGTGAGTTTGGATTCTGGGAGGATCTACTGGCTTTGGCTACTTGGTCCTAGGGAAACTATCTGCCTGGATCCTTTCTCATGGAGAGAGGCATCAGGACTGGCACCACACTTCTTAATTTGACATGGGCCTGGCGCCTCAAACCACCTACCTGTCCCCAAGGCCCGAGAGGGCTCTGGGCAAAGTTCCCTTGGTGTAACCCCCATGGCTCAAAGGCCCTGGGTCTTGGGTCCCTGGCCCATCCGCGTCTATGTTCCACGCTGCTCCCACAGCCAAGCAGGGCTATGGTCTCCGCACCCGAGCTGACCTTGGATTAGAGAACTGTTAGGCCAGTCCCACCTCCCACATGTTGACTGGCAGGGCAAAGGGTGGAGTGGACAGACAGACAGTGGACAGGCAAACAGTGGACAGGAGATGGCTGGCTGAGTGTAACTACATTCACTGGGACATCCCACTGGAGGAGCAGGTGCACATGCCCATGGCTGCAGACTGCAACACGCATGGGTAAACTCCAGGAAGGTGTGGCTATGGGTGGAATTTGGCTTGGCCACTTAGGACCAACCCCCCAAAACAGATAAAACTGCCTTTTGCCCAGGAGACCTAGTGGACCTCCACGAGATGTAATTACACGCAGGTAGGTGCACAGAGCGAGTCAAGGACACAGTGCAAAAGGCGTCCCTACTTGTATTCCTATAGATGATAGCTTCCTTTTGGGGATGGCCTCAAGGTGGGATTCAGAGCTGGTCAGCGTTCCTTGTTCACTCTTCAGAGCTGCATGTTTTGGGGGTGGCTCAGGGGCCTCAGGCGCTGGGATGACTCCACCTCGTGTCACACTGGGTGGTCGGGTACTGCTGTCCAGGCTGTCTGAAGAGTTGCTCAGGCCTGACTGGCTTGTCACCTCGCTCTTGTGGTCCTGGCTGTCCAAGTAGGTGTCCTGGGCAGACTCAGTACTGCTTTGGACGGTGACTGAGATGAACGGCTTTGATGTGGTGCGTGGAGGGACCGGTGGCGGGGTCTTCTTATATGCCACTAAGCATGATGAACCTGTAGATGGATGAGAAGAGGGGAGTGGAGGTGAGGTCCTCAACCCTCTTAAGCCCTTTCCAAATGTAAGGCCCTACCTGACCTGGCCCTAGCTCTGGGCCTCAGCCATTCCCTTAGTGAGAATTTCTACAGCAGGAGAGTTGGGGTCAGACACAGCAATGACCAAGACAGACAGACACAGGTCCTGCCCGCCCTCATTGCAGGTAAAGGAAAAGCCTAGTAGGGAGGCCAATATAGACCATCTTCCACCTCACAGTTACACACACAGTTATTATCGAGCTGGAGCCTGGGCTAGCTAGCAGTGTTCCTGGTGCCACAGTCTGATAGTCTGACCTGTGCCAAGGCATGTTAACCTTGTTTTCCTCAAGCTCACGGAGACACCTACTGTTTCCCTCTACCCCTATTCCCTCTGCTTGGATGCCCCCCCTCCCTGTCTGGTCAAAGACCAGTTAAACTTCCCCCCATCTTGCTGTTCCCACCTACCTTCACCTCATTACATGAAAACCGATACACCAGTCCACCTCCCGCAGGACTCCATCATGGATGGGAGGTGGGGTCCTCTCTGAGTCCCATTCCCAGGCTGGTCTGGGGCATACCATAGACCCACAGCTTGTTCATTAAATGCTAAACTTTTTGCTTGAAACAGAAGGTGCTTTTCAAAAAAGCAATAGCTACTTGCTGTGAGGGACAGGATCACAACCAAGAGCCTTTCTCAGCAACTTAATTCTAAAAGCCCTTTCTCCAGTGAGGTTTGAAACAAGTCTCTTCCTGGGTCTCTGCCTAGGCTGGGAGTGGGAGTCAGAGGAGTGACTTTAAACCCTTCCTTCAAAGGATTACCAATCACAGTGATAGTGCCAAACCAAAGGAAATCTGTGTAACAGGCTCAGTGCCACAGATGCCATGGACAAAACACAGCATAATCCATTCATCTGCCACTATGAGAAATCACTACACAAACCTATTGGAAAAACCAAAATAAAAAAACAATCACACCACCAAATGCTGGTGAGGATATGGAGAAATGAGTTAACTTGTACATTGTTGTGGGAATGTAAATGATACTATTACCATGAAAATGGTTTGGCAGTTCCTTTAAAACTTAACATACAATTACTATAAAACCTAGTAATTGCACTCTTGGTCATTTATCCCATAAAAAAATGACATGTCCACCAAAAAACTTCTATGAATGTCCATGGCAGCTTTCTTCATAATAGCCCCAAACTGGAAGTAACCTCGATGTCTTTCAATGGGTGAATGGTTAAACAAACTGTGGTATATCTAAACTGTGGAATATTACTCAGCAATAAAAATAAATGAATTATTGATACATACAACAATCTGAATGACTGTCAATTATAAAAAAAAAAAACACACAAAAAAAAAACAGTCCCAAGAAGTTACATACCGTATGATTCTATTTATATAACATTCTTGAAATGACCTAATTATAGAGATGGAAAACAGATTAGTGGTTGGGGGAGGAGACTAGGAGGAAAGGGAATGGCAGGGGGCGGGAAGTGGATGTAGTTATAGAAGGGCAACAAGAAGAATCCTTGTGTGCTGACTGATGGAACAGTTCTGCATCTTGACTGTGGTGGTGGAAACATTAACCTATACACGTGGCCAAATACACACAAGTGAGTACCGTGAAAAGCATGAAATTCAAGTAAGATTAGTGCATTGTGTTCTCACTCCAAGATACAGATGTAGATATTATAGTTATGCAAGATGGCATAACTACCACTGAGGCAGACTGGGTAAAGGATACACAAGATCCTTCTGTATTATTTCTTAGAACTGCAGGTAAACTATAATAACCTAAAAATTAAAAATTCAATTTAAAAAGTTCATCTGTTCATCCAACAGACATCTAACCCAGGCCTGTAATGGATTCCAGGAAAGCCAGGAGCCCTGATGAGCAGAGAAACAAACTATGGAAAGTTGAGTGCTTCAGTGTAATAAATGCCACAATGGGAAAGGTCAGGGGCCTGGAGCCTAGTCTTATGCCTGACCTAGTATAGAGATGTTAAAATGCTCTGGGAGATCAGAGCCAGGAGCACTCAATTCACACTCTGTTCAAAATTTCCCAGTTTTTATCAGGCTTTGGTAAGAATTGGGAATCCCCCGACAGCTACTTTTGCAGTCTGACTCCCCAACCACGGAAGGGGAGTGCACAGACAGAAGTGGAACAAAGGCACCTTGGGAAGGCAGAAGGGGGGATTTTGGTCAACGGGAGAACGACTCTCCAGTGCACAGCCCTGTGGAAGAAGGGGCCTGCTCAGGGAAGATGAGCTCGTGTTCAGCTGGCTGGAAGGCACAGGCTGACAGCCAAAAGTGGGTCATTTGCTGTGCTATTGTTGGCAGCAGTGTGGCTTTGTAATTTAAGCCTCACTGTGACTCTGTAAGGTGGGGCTGTGACTGCCCACCTTGCAAATGGCACACGGGGCTAAGGAAGGTTAGAGAGCCTGCCCAGAACTGCATTAAGTGGCACCCACATCTGTTTGTCTGCACATCTACCTACTTCTGCTCCCCAGGCCTTCGGCCCCTCTTTGTAGGTCTGGGGTTGCAGGTGTCTTGTGTCTTCACTGATCACTGTACCCTTCAGCACCCTGTGAACCCTACAGCTCTTTGTGGGGCACACACAAGCTGTAACTTGGTTGCTAGGTAGGAAAGACCTAAACTAAAGGCAGGGGCCTGACTTCTAGGCTCCTCGCACAAATCCAGATCTGGCTGTGGACTTTTCAGTACCTTTATCTATTCAGTTGGGCAGGGGTGGAGGCCTGACTGAGTAACATTACACCATATTCATAAAGCCCTTGACAAACTCAAGGCATTTTCCCATTTGTTCTTTCACTCAAGGATGAGTGTGGAACCTTCCATCACTGACTGAACAAAAGATCTCAGTTCTGAATCCCTGCTCCCCACTGCCTGAATTCAGATACCAGCTCTGTCGTTTACCAGCTGTGTGACCACTGCCCCCGTCCCCCAGGGAGTGATTAATTGGCTATATCACAGAGGTTAAGGCTGAGCCAGGCCCAGAGCTGCTAGGGCTCCTATTTGTTATAGAAGAAATTAGACCTGGAGGAGGATGTGACCCAAAATTTTATCACTCCCCAGCCACTGGTGGAGAGGCTAGGCTGACTCCCTGATCAGCTCAGGGGCAGTTTCCCCCAAGAGCTAGACATTTAAAGCAGTCCAGTGGAGTCAATGGCCACCAGCACTCAGTAGACAGCACTCTTGAGGATTTCAGGATTGATTTGTTTGGCCTACCTATGCCCCAAGGAAACAGGGCTTCAGTGGAGTTTTCTGCCCAGATCAGAATCTGCTCAAAATATTTAAGGGGCTGAGGGGCAGAAGTGAGTATGAGGAGCCATAACTAAGCTCTAAGCCTGGCTGAAGCAGTCACTCATCAGAAAGAAAGTGAACTACTGAGAGGCCAGGAAATGGCCAGATGTGATAAAAGTGAACTAATCTTGGATTCTCTCTGTCTGCTGAGGCACAGGGCATAGGCAGATATGAGATGTGATTAGGAGAGAGAATTATGGGCCTCGGGTGTCTCCCTGAGTGATAGGAATCCATTTGCTCCGAGCACAATGCCCCACTGCCCCTCGGAGTCCTGAATGTATAGGACAGTGCTCATTTCACATGCATGAAACAGCCAACAAATGTTTACACATGTTCCTTCTGCCTGGAAAGCTTCACTCTACTCACATCTCAAATGTCACTTCCTCAAGGAAGTCTCCCCTGACTGCCCTCCAGTGTCATTATCGCCTAGGATCTCCATCAGACAAGCCTATCACATTTGTCATCAGCTTATGCAGGGATTTACTTGCTGATCACAGGTGTGAGAGGTTAGGGGAAATCTGTCTGTCTTGGCACAGCAGGTCATATCCCAGGTCCAGGGTAATACCACAAGCACAAACCTTGTTGAATAGGAAAAGTAACCTCATCATCGCTCTAAAAACTCCGGAGTTGTAAATAAACAAAAATCACAATTATTTACTCATAGCAAAGTCTCCCAACACTTTAGTATCCAAGGTTGTAGTCCCCCTCCCAAATTTGGGGCCCTTCTGCTTGTGCTCCCCTCCCCCACCTCTGCAGCTTCAACTATCCTCCCATGCCCTCAGCATGCCCCTTCCAGCTTCAGAAAACCAAATGCACCATTTCCCAAACACACCACTCTTAGTGCACTCAAGCCTTTGCACATGCACTGGTTCCTTCTAGAATCTCTTTTCCAGCCCTCCATGCCTCTTCTCCTCCTGCCAGTCACTCCACCCCCCAGGCTGACTCTGTCTCTCTCCTTTCTCTGTGGATCAGCTGGAGCACTGAGGGCTGTAACCAGGTCCCCAACAGAGAGCATGCCCCATGCAATTTGGTGGTGGAGTGCTCAGTCCTGAGTGTATATAATTATCTTATGCCAATTTAACTTTATTTTTATTTTTTTTTTTGGTGGGACCCTCGCCAGCGGCCGGGGAACGAACCGGTACTGCAGAGGCTGCGGGCAGCCTTGCAGCCCAGCGCTCAACCGCTGTGCCACCAGGGACCAGGGGAGGCCTTGCCAATTTAACTTTAGAGGGAGCAAGAGCCCAGAAACCCAAGGCTGGACCTGGTCAGTCTTGCATCCTTCAGGATGTGACCACAACCATTCCTGCCTGCTGAGACTTTCTATGTCCTAGAAATTACAACAACATGACATATGGATCCAACTCTTTGCTATTTACTATGGAAAATATTCAGATTTGCCTGGAAGCTTGGGGATGAATATCCCTCCATGAGAGTCTTCTCCAGCTGGCCCTTGTGTACAGTTTCAAAGATCCTGAGTGAAGTGCCTCTGGAGCCACAGCAGTGTGTGCACACCAAGCCACTGTCCCCAGGGCCACATGCTCCCCTGCCTCCTCCCCCCCATGCTAGCCATGCCAGTACCTCATGCCAGGCCTCAGACAGGAGACAATGTGTGATTCCCCCCATGCACCCTGCCCCAAGACCCAGATGTGCAGTCCAGTCTCCCCACCCCAAGGTGTACAATTCTTTGCTTCTTCTAAGTAGATACTCTCTTCTGTCCCAAGATTTTATCCAGCAAGCTCCACTTAACAGATAAGAATGAATTTGTTTCTACACTTGTATTTTAATGTCAAGGTGTATAAAATGATCAGCTTCAGATTCTGAGAGGAGTGGCTATGACCTTACCACCTAAGGACCTAGAGGACATATCCACCCCTGGAAGCTAGCTCCCTGCAAGCACCTTAGAGGCCAAGCTGGATTTGGTCTTGAGAACCAGCCCAGAATAACCCCTATTGGCTCCCAGGGACCTGAACCTGACAGGGTGGTTGAAGAAGAGGCCTAGACTCCCCAAGAGGAACAGATGCAGGGGGCCACAGACTGTGGGAGCCATGGCAGCAGGCTTTACAGAAGAGGTGGTAGGGCCCACTCAAGGTTCTATGTGAATGGACAGAGCTGCTCTTAGAGCCTGACCCTGCACTTTTCCTTTGCTGGCTCTGCCAGGCTGAGGAAAAGGATGGTCACTGGAAGAGCTATAATTACAGCCTAGAAGATCCCCTTCCTCCTCTTACCCAAGTAACCAGTCAAACCTGCTACATCAGGTAACCCATTTATGTGCTATAGTAAAAACAGAAATCAAGGTCCCTACTCAGCCGCAAACTTCTCCCTCCTTCCCTGTTTCTATCCCCTGGGAGAAAATTCTAAGCACAAGTTCTAGGTCAGGATCAGGCACAGACTGACCTCTGAGAGCTACTTTCCTGTTGACAGCCCATGTGACCCTCACTTCCCACTGTGTTGTTCTGAAAGTTGTGCCTGAAGAGTGAGCAACATCAAACTTTAATTTCAAACTCTAGCATGAGAGACTGTCAGCACCTCTCACCCCAACACCCTCCAAGTGGGTACCTGTGAGGTAGTGTCTCTCGCTGCCCACTTCAGATGAGGCCCAGAGAGGTGGAGCGACTAGTCCTAGCTCACTTGGGAAGTGTTGGGCTGGGGCATGAACTCAGGCTGCAGGCACATAAGTTGTTTTACCCAGAAAACAGGGTGTTATACCCAATATGCTCTGAGTAGGAACCAAAGAGATGACAAGACACCAAGATGCTTTGTAATTGTGGAATGGGCCCCTGCAAATTCTGTTAACATGGTTTCTGGATGAAGGAGAGAGTAACAATCTCCTGAGCTAGTGAGCCTTTCTGGAAGATATTGTAAAGCTGGCTAGGAATGGAAGGATGGACCAGAGTCAGTGAGTGGCAAGGATCTTCAGGGTTTTCAGGTGAAGGGATCCTCTGTGAGAGCAGGGCAGAACAGCTCAAGATACAGGAAGATAGGTATGAGCAAAACATGGCTTGCCAGAGCAGAACTCAGGTTATTTTAGCTGGTGGAGGAAAGGGAGGGGCAGAAGCAAGGAGGTCTAAGAGAGGGCAGCCTCTTCTCAGTCCTCAGCTATCTGGAGCCACTAAGGCAGAGGGAACAGAGGCATTTTCCTGCCTGCAGCATCCCTCATAAAGTCCCTTCAAAACTGGCCCCGAGTCAGAGGATTTTATAACAGGAAGACCTGATAGCACCCGGATGGACCTATTACCTCCCATCTCAATAGTCTAGGGCACTATGAAGCTGTGTCAAGGACATCTCAAGAGGGGGATGTCCAGAATGAATCTGAATCTTCTCCTCCTCTGCATCAGCCTTATTCTCCCAGGAAGAAACCCCATGCACTCAGTTACAGCCTCCAGAAGCCTCTCTTCCTACCCCTATCCCTCTACCACAAAAGCACGTCTTACAGAGACCTGCTTCTCTCCATCCCACTAGCCTGGTCTAGGCGTCCACTCTCTACCTTCTGGTCTTCCTGCCTTGTTTGTGGCCCAACTCACTTATAATCACTCTCCAAACAACAGCCTGAGGAATCTTTTAAAATTACAAATTGGATTACTTCCTTCCCTTTCTACAGCTTTTCAAAGACTCCCCACTCCATGAAGAATAAAATCTGTATTGGCAGCTTAACCTGCAGTGGAAACTGGCCCCCACCCACCTTTTCCAGGCTCAGTTCCTACACTTTCCCTTTGCTGATCATTCCAGTCATGCCGGCCTCTATGCTATTCTGCATATACTGCAAACACGAACACACCTCAGGATCTTTAAACTTGCTGTTTCCTGTCTGAAGTGATCTCCACACCCATCTTTGCATGCCTACTTCTTTTCACTCTAATTTCAGCTCCAGGTGTCAGATCCTCAATGAGGGCTTCCCTGACCACCTGTTTAAAGCTGCTGCTCTTTCGTTGAGGACCCTGTGTGTTTCATTCAAGCACTGGCCCAATAACTAGTTAACTTGTCTTTTTTCCTCTCCCCCCTACCAGACTGGCATCCTGAGTATTTAATATAGGTCCCTGATGATGAGGTCTTTGATGTTGTCTCAGCATCAGGCCCAGTGCGTGGTTTGGCTCAGAAAATATTTATTAAAAGAATGAAGAAATCCCTATTTTACAGCTGGATACACTGAGGTTTCAGAAAGCAGAATGATTCTGAGCTGGAATCTAATGCCCTGGGTCAGGACACACACACACACCATTGGTCATTGAATTAGTGCCTGTCTTCCCCCACCTGCCTGGAAGCAGCATCAGGACTGAGATTTTTTGCCTGCCTTTTGTATTTTCAATCCCTGTCACAGTGCTCAGCACCTAGTAGGCACTCAGTGAGTGACAGTGAGCAAATAAATCAATCTGAAGGGCCTAGCCTACTGCCTGTTTCATAATTTAACACCCCCCCCCTTGTCTATAAGAGTACAATCTGGTTTGAGGTACAGCCCTGAGCAAATCTGCTTGAAGTTGGGCAGTGGGCCATGGAAATGAGAGCTCAACAAACCCTAAACACTGAGCAAGCATCAGAGATTGTTCGAAAGAGAAGCATTTCTGAAAGTCGCCTGAGAAAGCAAGCAAGCAGTGCTTCCAGCAACATACACTGTATGCACAGATTTGAAAGAACAAGCATTACTAAGCAAGTCCTGGGTTAGGTGCTACTTAACTCCAGATACAGGCCTGGGGTAGGGGATAGTAATCACTGGGGCTTCAGAGATAAAAAAGAATTTTACCTTTAAAACTGGCAGTACAGGAAAGCTCTGCTCTGTGAGGCTAGGGTGCCAGGTTCTAAACTCAACACTGGCCACGGTAGGCTATGGACCTTGCACAGGGCTTGATCATTTCTGGACTTTAGTTTTCACAGCTGTAAAGTGGGTTGGCCTTGAATGAGGTTCACAAGTTCAAATGTCTAGCCTCTCTGGCTCACGGCTGCCAGGTAGAGACCTGGGCCTAGCATTGTCTGAGCTACCAAATGTGTGAGAGAAGCAGAAGTCTGGATTTGAAAAACATAATTTCTGGACTTTTAAATGGAGTTAATTCAAAGTTTAAAAAATATTGTAGGTAAGTGCCCACAAACTAACATGGCTGGGGGCACTAAAGTTTCTGACGCTAGAGCAGATGTCCCCAGACCTTGTTCTTTTCTGCTCCTACTGCCCAGGCAGCCAGTTCACAAAAGCCTCCCCCTCCCCCTGGGAAAGCCATGAGCCCCACAGGAACCTTTAAGCTGAGGCAGCCAGGAGCTATTTCTGGTGGTTTCTCAGGTCTGGCTGGGCAAAAGCAGAGAAAGCCACTTTTTCCCCCCGGTTGGCAGGTCTGTTTTCAGGCTCTTGGCATCAGGGCACAGGTGGCAGAAGAGCCCCATCCAGAATTCAGATGGACCTGGGGCAGTTGCCTGAGGGGGACTTTCTTGGTTGCCAGGGTAATATGCTACACTCCCTCCAGTGGCAGCTGCTCCTAGGGAGTGTTCACACAAAGTGAGGAGGTCTTTTCTTTAAATGTTCAGGCCAGAGAGGTTTGAGAAAGGAGTTAAGCAATGCTCTCTGGATCCACCCACAGTTTAGGTCAGCTGGTTTTTAGAGGATGGGGAGAGTCCATCAGCCCCAGGCTATCGCCCACTGACTGAGGGCTGGCAATGAACTTGCTTAGCATGGAGGGCTTTAATTCTATCACTTTATCAACTCTCCACAGAGTCTATCACTGTCAACTCAAAGAGGAAAAAACGGAGGCCCAGAGAGATGTGAATTGCCCAAGGTCACACAGCCAGTAAGTGGAAAAGTCAGGATTTGAGCTCAAGCTTTCTTAGTCATGAGCCAGCTCTGTTATAGTTACTACGTCACCATATTGCCCAAAGCTGGAGTTAGGTGCCTCCTAGTGGGGCCTGGCTGAGATCCTGGCCAGGCCAATTCCCTAGACCTCCTATCCTGGGGTCCTCATGCATGGTGTGAGGATTTCCTCTAAAAGGGTTAGATGGTGGCAGTCTCTGGCTCTACCAGCCACAAAGGCAGATGCCTGATGACCCCTGTGTCAGAATCCCAGAACAAGAAAAAGGCACCCGGCCCTGCTTATGACCACTGCTGCCTATTCTCAGGCCCTCCTCCAGTCACATGGTCCCAGTTACTCTGACACTCTCATCAGAAAAAAACAGAACCCCTGACAAGTGCCTCCTAGTAGCGCAGGACTTTCCCAGCTTGGTTAAGTCTTACTGCAATCTCAAATAAAGCTACTTGTGCCACAATGTGCCACTTGTCCCAGGTCACACAGTTGGCTGATGGCATGCTGGGACTGAGATAAGGATGTGGAACCTCCTAATTCCAGGGCTGGAGGAATTCTAGGAGACTAATTGCAGTGATTTTCAAAACAGGTTCAGGGGAAAGTTTTTTGACTCCCACCCTACTGTAGGTCCCTCAGAGCAGCTCCATTTTTTCCCCTCCATATGGAACTCCTTCATGGTATTTTGAGACCCCACTAGAATAATTCAGGCTCCTCATAGTGTAAATAAGGAAGCCAAGGATCTGAAAGAGAAATATACTGTTTGTGGATCGGGTGGCAGAGGAGGAACTCTTGCTGGCGCTTTGTGTAGGTGCGTTCCCCTTCTCAAGCCCTACCCCACCCCCCCAAACTGAGAATGGACAATGCCTCCAGATTTCCCAGGCTGAAGACCATCAGCTCTAGGTGTTCAGAGAGGTACCCACCAGTGGCTGAACACCCTCTTTCCAGAAAGAGCAGGCTATTTCTCAAAATCCACTTCTACCACTACCACAACAGTATCCAGGTAAGCAACCTGACAGGCAACTCACTCATTCTGTGTTAAAATCTGCCAAATATCTTATTTATCCTCAGTGACCCGCCTGCAGAGTCTGTAGTACCAGCAGCTCTGCTTTGCTCCCACCCACTAGGACACCTTATTACCACCACTCCTGGGAAGTCTAAATTTTAAAGAGATGCCATCTTCCAAGATTTGGTTATTGAATCATGATTTCCTTGTTGTGTATGAAAGCAATAACCTCTAGTAGGGGATACTGATGAACAGAAGATAGCCGGTTTCTAGACTTTTATGGCTGCAGTCCAGTGCAAAATTTTGATGGGTACAGTCTGTCTGGTCTGGTGGGGGGAGGAGGAGGCAGGGGGTGGTGACTGCAAAATTTGGGTTTTCAAATCCATTTGGCTTTTCAAAGACTGGTTATAACATTGGGACCTCACTGTTGGTTTTCCAAAGCCCTAAGGTCCCAGGAGCCCAGCTTGGGAAATACTACTTAAAAGAGCCTCCCCAAACCACCCTTACTCCTAGAGGGCTAATGTCAAACTCTGGTGATGGGTGGCAAAAGTCTGGCTCTCTGTCAGTTGTCACATGCATCCGAGTCCAGTGTGCAAAGCCACATACTATCAGGCCCTGCACACCTCGATTGCTGGCCTCTTTCATCATTTTGAATGACCAAGCGGATCCCAGAATAGAAAGACTGTGTTAATAGGTTCATTCACTATGCCTGGAGTGACAGGTGGCATATCGGGTGACAGAATCAAGAGCCAAGAAGCCTGGGCAGTCGAGAGATGGGATGAAATGAATAGTGCGGAACTGAATGGAGAAAACCGTGAGTTCAGCTGAGGTCAGCATGGGCAATGGCTGCCTCCCTAAGTGCCAGGCCAAGGGACAGAGACAGAAGAGATTCCTGTCCTCACAGCTTATATTAAGATCCTGAGTTTGGGATCCCAAATAAGAGACAAAAGACTAACATAAGAAAGCAGCACGTGCGGCCTCCCTGGTGGTGCAAGGGGTTAAGACACAACCTGTGAAGCTGTCCGCAGCCACTGCAACACGAGTTCAATCCCTGGCCGGCCAGGGAGCAACCCACATGGCGCAGCAGACCTCTCCTGACTCGCCCGGGGCTCTTTGGTCAATGTGCCTGTTCTGTTCCCCACTTTCTCTGGTGAATACTCTCACCCCCCACACCTCTGGCCTGTACCCCAGCTCTTGTATGCATAAATAAATCAATCTTTAAAAAAAAAAAAAAGCAGCACATGTGCAAAATATCTTAGTGACCCTAGCTGACCAGACACTGAGGCTAAACTAACAGAGGAAAGGTGCAGGATCGGTCAGTGGGCATCCTCCACTGACCTCTGGATAACACTGTGGGTACTGTTGGTGATTCTGGAAGAGGGACATTGCCAAACTAGAATGAGAGAAGAGAGCAATCTGTATAGGGAGAAATCAGACCCATTCCAATGCCGCAGTGTTTATTCACAGGAGGAGAGCCATACATCAGGCTCTAGGCGGGCACTAGGGCCCAAGATTAGTAGTTGTCCTCAAGAAACTCACAACAAAATGCTGAGGTAGCAAAGAAATGCTCCCTTTCTTGATTGGGTGTAGCTATAGGGAGCACTGCATGAGAAAGCCTGGGACTGACTGAACTAGACTGCTATGACTGATTGGAGATGTCTGTCACTGATTTGCCACAAATGAGGTATATGACCCACGTGTACCACGAGCAGTGTCTGTGGTCTAATGTGAGGGAGGGTTTGAAGAGACAGGGACGGTGTTCTGGAAGTGGTAATTCAGAAAGGCACGGCTACTGTCTTCAAACACCAAGCAGACTACATACACGTGTGGCCAACCAGAGCGGGGATGGCAAGGTGTATGTTGGGGTGGGGGTGGGGGGGCTACTAAGGGGAAGATTATAAGGAGATACTTTCTAAGTGGAGCTGCCCAGGAGGTGGCCAGGGAGGCTAGATACAGGCATGATGGATGCTAGGAAGGAAACTCAAGCCCCTGTGGGTGTGACCTTTATGATTCCTCCCCGGCCAGAGCTGTTTTTTTCTTTGCTCTCCTACTTTATAGCCAATTCTGGATGTGACATCAGACATTATTTCTGTGTGTATGACATTCAGAGTTTGTTCAAACTTATTCTTTCGCCTCCAGAGAATTATCATCACCAAGCAGAAAAGACAGAGGAAGAAAACGTTCATACAGCCTAACCACAGGGGAAAGGGGTGATGACAAACACCAGGCCCTCAGTCCAGTCAAGACTTAAATGCCTTCATCTGGGAGCAGGGCAGCACAGAATCCCTGCTTGAGATGATAAACCCATTCTTAGAACATGAGATCAGTGACACTTGCTCCCACCCTCTAAATTCCTGCTGCTGAGTTCCAAAGCAGCCCAGGGGTTAGGAGTCCCTGAGTGTGAGCGCCAGTTCCCTTTCAACTGCATGACTTGGGAGACCAACTACGACATGTGAAGAACACTGACTTGCACTGCCCACTGCTGCAGGACGGCTGTGAGAGTCTCTTGAGAAGACAGGAACTGTCAGTACAGTATCTTGAGGGGCCTATCCAGCTGCTACTCAATCCCAGGTGCTCCAGAAGGCAGGAGCTAGGGCAGAAGTGAGGGGCCATATCCCTTCAAGGGTTTGGGTTAGAAGTTTCAGTGCCCTGTCTGAGGATGTATAGCTATCCATCCTCTTCATGCCATGTTCACATCAACGTTGTAATATTTTAGGGCAGTGACCTCTGGTATCCCAGCCTTGCCAAGCACCCCTCTAACCCCTCTCCACACCTGTTCACACCAATGCACTATGTACCAGCTGCCCTCTGCCTGATGCTCCCTGCCTGCAGCACCCTTCCTCCTCCCTGATTTCACCTCCTTCATTAGGTCTCAGTACCAGCATTACTCCTTCCAAAAGGCCTTTCCTGATGGTCTCTTGAGCTCCCATCTTGGTTCCCCCTCATAGTCAATACTCATTTCAGACGTACACAGGCCTTTCCCACCACATTGTTTTATAGGCCTGTTTACATCTCTGCTTTTTTTCTTTTCGAAGGAGTCCCCTGAAGGCAGGAATCAAGTGGTTCCCATGCCTGCGGGATGGGAAAGAAAAGATAACTAAGCAAATGCCTGCAGATACCTATCAGGACCCCTGTCTGACTACTCCCCCAAAGTGGTACAGGCCTTTAGGAACTTCCCTTTGAATGACCCTGAGACCCATTAAGTAGAAACAGGTGACTTAGCAAGCAGAAATCAGAGGCATTGGGACAAGTCATGATTACAGGTTCCTCTCACTTATCTGCACCCCCTGCCTACTCTATTTTTTCTCTCCACCACCTCTGAAACCACAACATGGTGACATGTGGAAAGATCTCTTTGAAAGAACTTATCCATAGGATGGTTACCAACCTCCTCACTCTGACTACAGAATTCTGCCCTGCCTATGTCAGTGTTAGGCACACTCTAGGAAAAGGTTGAATATTAGTGGCTAATAATCCATTACTGGTGTTTTTGTCTGCTTAGGAATCAGTGGCTACTGTAGGGGCCCACTGACTCAGTGTCTCAGGTTCTTACACCTGCACCTTAAATTTGAGATTGTCTCACCATCTCTTGTAATACTGAGGAAATGGAGGCTCAGAGGGGTTGAAGATTTTCTTAGCATCACATAGCAAGACACCTTTTATCTGCTGAGTGTAAACCTATACTTTTCAATCTCCAGAACCCAACCTTCACAGCATCATCTCACAAGTAACAAAAATACGAGCTTGAGGCCTCCCAGGTGGTGTAACTGGTTAAGACACAGCACTATGAAGCTAGCCACAGCCACTGCAGCACGAGTTCAATTCCCAGCCAAGAAGGTGACCCACATGGCACAGACCTCTTCTGTCTCGCCCGCTGCTCCCCTCAGCAGTGTTTCAGTCAGTCTGGCTGTTCTGCTCCCCACTCTGTCTCCGGTGAATCACCCTCCCACACCTATGGCCTGTCCCCTAGTTCTTGTATGCATAAATAAAAATAAATCTTAAAAATATGAGTAAGTAAGCAATACTGACTCACGTTCCTACGAAGCTTAGAAGTCCCTGCAGGTTACGTTTGGTCTCCTCCTGCTGGCCGATTGACCTGAATGCACTTTCACAAAGACCTTAATCCTAAGGAGGACCTGAAGAAAGCAAACTTTACCGTGACAACTTCCACTCCTATGGGAGTAGTGCCCTGATGTTTCTGCAAGTGTACTGATCACCTCCCTAGGCTCTGGGTCTGTCTTGCCAGACCCTTTTCTGCTCTCACAAAGAGACCTGTGACGTCACTTGTCCCTCAAACAGTCCCTTCCCCTCCCAGGACTGTCACCCCCCTGTAGAAGCTGGGACTATAGTAGGTTGGGATAGTACAGATTGTATAGGTTGACTGTTAGTGCATGTTTGTGTTAAGAAGGACCCTGAAGCTGTGTTGGGACTCAGTGGGAGTATTGTGATTAATGCTGACCTAGTAAGGGAAGTGCCAAGTGCAAGGTTATTGTTGTACCTGTACAAGATAATCATCACAGAAATGCCTTAGGACTCTCTTTCCATCATTGTCCTTAATTCCCCACTAGAACCTTTATTTCTCAGGCTTCTGTGCAGGCCCACTGACACCAGAGCTTCTTGGGCAAAGTTATAAATCCAGTAAGATGGGAAAGCAACCATCCGTTTCATTGTCTATGTCCTTTAAAGTACTGACCAACAAGGAACTCTACATAGCTGCAACTTGTAGAGTGGGGGTGGCTGTGTTTGTTACTTATGTGCTATGTGACCTTGGGCAAGTCACTTCTAAGTCTGCTTCTCCTGTAAAATGGGGATCAGGAGCCCTGTTTTCCCTGTATTTAACCACATCTGAACACTGTGCTAGGATTCTCAAGGCTGCATTATCTGTATCATTGACTTCAGGACATGTAGGAAGTACTGTCCCATTTCTTAGAAGAGGAAGCTGAAGCTAAGAGTGTTGGAGGGACTTGGCCTAAATCCTACAGCATGTAAATAGTAGCCAATTTAGGAATTAGGTCTGGAACCTGTGATTAAGTCCACTTTCCTCCCCATCCCATTTACTTGCCTCCACAGGGGGGCTGTGGCCAGGCTCCATGCAGCCACCACGGGCTGTGGAACCAAGACTGCCTCTGAGGAAAAAGCCATCTCAAATGATTAATCTTTTAACAACTCTGCTGGAACACAGCCACATAAAGATTATATAGTTGTGTGTATAACCTAGAGAATTAATCATCACCAAAAGAGTTAACTATTCAGACACATCACCTATTCCCCTTTCAAATATACCTCCTAAAAGAGGGCTACTAAGACTAGTCAAATTCCTATCAACAGAAGCAGAAAGATGACTGTTGGGGTGGGGTAGAAGGGTTGGGGAGGGAATGGGAAGCTGTTGTTTAACAGGTATATTAAAGTTCCAGTTTTCCAGAGTTTTGGAGATGATAAACTTATTATATAACATGGAGAAAAGTCATTTTGCCCTAACAGTACTACTAAATCATTCTATACCAAAACTTTTTATTACAATAACTTTGGAATGGCAACCTTGCTAAAAGTATAAACTTTTGACTCAGCAGTGTGTTAGAAGAGAAAGAAAAGTGAATCTGGACTTCAAAATTTGATTCAGCTGTGTGACTTTGGGCAAGTCTCTTTACCTCTCTGTTCTATCACCTCTAAAAATGATGAAACTGCAACACACTTCCCTCAGCAATAGAAACCAATAGGTCTTTGTGAACCATGAAGTAGTATGGAGAGGAAGTTAACAATAGGGAGTGCTGAAGAAGCTCTATCTTAATGACTGATGATCAGTATGAAAGCCAGTAATTAGGTAAGTATCTGAGGTTCTGATGTTAATTTTAAAACAAAATCACTGTAGTACTTTATCTTTTTGTTTTTTAAAATCATATCTCTTAATTAAGTGACACCTCTGTCTCCTACAGGTGAGCAAAGCTGTGCCTAAGAACTAGCTAGCTCACCAGGCCAACAAGCTCTGCCTTGTCTGACCTTGCCGGCAGCTCCAGATAAAACCAGTACCTCTCCTTGCTCTCTCAATATCCCGAACACACTCCACCTCACAGTCCTGTCCCTGCCAGTCCCCATCTACCCCTGACAGCTTCCTTTTGCTCCTCCATCTCACTTTCTCTGAGATGCCTTCCCCATCCTTTCTGAGTATGTCCTTCTCCACACATATTTGTTTCTCTCAGGGCTCTAATTACCATCAGTATCTTGAGTATCTGTTACCTGCTTGGATGGGGACTCCAAGTTGATGGATGTTCCGTGAGGAACGAGACCAAGGCCTTTCCTGTTCTGTTCCCTCCCTCTCGCTCAGCACCTGGTACTCTGAGTACAAGAATGGCTGACTGGAATGCGAAGTAGAGATAGCGTGGGGAGAAGGGAGGAGCTGGCTGAAATGAACTTAAATCCTCCTCTCTTGGGCTATCCCCACGCACTGCTGCATGTGCTCTTTAGAGGGAACTGCTGGGGTAGTAGTAGTAGGGGCAGCCCCGTTTTCATAGGTGCTGTTAGACAAGCCCTGCTCCTCCCATTCCGGCCCACACTGGCAGGCAGACACCTCCTGGCTGCCACCACACCCCTACGCAGGGCAACAGCCACATCATGAAGCGTGGGAAGCATGGGAAGGCAGAAAGCTCCATGAGAAGCTAGAACTATCAAATCTATTCACAGCACACTAAAAAACAAGTTTCTTGTTGCAACCCCCAGCAGAAAACTGCCCTGATGGATAGAGTAATGACCCCGAAGAGAAAAATCTCGGTTCTTAACTCTCAGCATATGCTCTGACAGCATTGGGCAGGGTGCTCTAACCTGATCTTGGCGCTCCTCGTCCCTGGCCAGACCACCGCTAACTTCCACCCCTACCCTGAGCATCCTCCCCTCAGAATCTCTCCACCAAGAGCCTACCCAGTTTTTGAGGTCCTGAAGATCACCCCTCTCTAAAGCCTACCGTGATTCACTCCATATCCCCCATCAAAGCCCAGCGCTCAGCAAATAACCGTCACATGACTGACTCCAAACAACCTATCGAGCCCACCTGCATCTTTACAGGCACGGGCAATCTTTAGCTATGCCAAGTCTTCTCTCTCAGTAACGGCAGCAGCTAACATTTTTTAAAGTAGTTCCTCTATATCAAGCACTGCATGCTTTACAAACATTCTCTTGTCCTCATGCTTGACTGGTATTAATAATATTATCATTTCTTTGGCCACTACAGAAACTGAGGCCCGGAGAGATTAAGTTACTTGCCCAAGATCTCAGAGCTCTAGGTGGCAGCCCAGATCTGAACCCCAGAAGTCTGACACTAATTATGCTCTTAACTACAGGTCTGTATGACCTTTGTTTGGGGCGAGGGCTTTGCCCCACGCTGCCCGGCACAACTGTACATGGTTGGGCTTCATAAATGCCAGCTTTCTGCATCCCATGGGAGCAGCATGACCAGGTGTGGATCATCAATGCAGCCATTTCAACAACACTTTCCTGATCACCTACTGTCTGCCCTCAAGTAGTGGACCTGAATAAACACAGCTCTATGCTTGTGTCTGTGCGGAGGGGAGGGGAGACACAACAAATCATAAGTGTTGAAGCAACAAAACTGATATCATCTCTGTTTTGGCAAGTCTGAGAATTTCCTTCAAAAAAGCATAGAGAAACAGGAACTTGAAACCCCAGCTAGTTAGATAACAGCTAATCTTTGAAATACACAGGCCAACAAAGATACTCTCTCATCAGCTTCCAAGGGACCAGCATCAATTCAACCAAACCACAGAACTAGAAGAACTCCTTCCTGCTAAGAAACAAATGGGGGATCTGAGGGACAGAGCCGGGAAGGGCTTGCATATCAGCCACAGAAACACAAAGACCTGAGAAGCTCCTGCCCTGACAACTGCTCCACCCCGCCCTCCCGGCAGCGGCAGCGGCATTGAAATCAGGGAAAGAAGACTCCCAAGCTCCTGGGTCCTTAGGAAGAAAATGACAGGGGTTAAGGTAAACAGTCACGGTGACAGAAAGTTTAAAAGTCTTAATGATGGAGACGGGGTGCTGGTTCTTACCTTCAGGGAGAATGGAACTATTCTGTGGAAGCAGGACTCAGGCGGCCAGGGTTTCTTTCCCAGGCCAACACAGGCCCAACTCCAGCTCAGCCCTGCCCCGGAAGGATAGGAGTTTAAAAGGCACTAGCTCTCCACCTGGGGCCACACCCAGGTGAGGCTGACTTCACCAGGGAACCTGTCCGACTGGCCGTCTCCCAGACAGAGCAGGCCAGAATGCCACCTCCTGTCTGCAGCCTGGCGCCTCTTCTGGAGGGGCCACACCTCCCCCCTCCAGCTACCCCCCAGCACACGGGTAGTAAAGCGGTCTCCCCTCATGGGGAGGCCGGTGTGGCCTGAATTCCCCAGAGCCCACCCCAGACTGGGCTGAGTCTGAAGCAGCTGCTTCCTGCTTTGCCTTTTCCTTTCACTTTGGTTTTTAACCCCAAGTGAAACTAAAGACTGGGCCGATGTGGGAAGGATGGTGGGAGTGCGCACGAGAGTTTAGACTTCCTATAAACTTGACTCACTGGGAAACTTGGGAGGTGGTCCTCAACTCTATGGCTCAGTTTCCCCATTAATAAAATGGGAGGGACTAGGCTAGTGATTTTAAACATCACTTTAACGTAGGCAAACAACAGAACTTCCCCTTCTTCATCCCTGTCACAACTGAGCGTCAAAGGAGCTGTAGAAATGACCCATGAGGGACCCAAAAGGGCAAGGTGTAGGTTGGGACCAAGGGTAGGCAGGAGAAGGCAAAAACTCTGGCTGCTAACTTCTTCCCTGACTTCTTCCCCGTCTGGCATTTTAAAGCCTTTACCCCGAGTGGGCTCTGGCATCCCAGGAAACTGGGATAGAGCATATTCAGGAAGCCCCTAGACATAAGTCTGACCCTATCTTGGCACAGCAAAAGGAGACACCCACCAACAGCTGCCTGAAAATCCCCAGCCCTAGGGCTGACCAGGTCATCTGCTAAGACAGATAGCACCTGGGTGTAGTCCAAACTTTAGATTCTCTTCTGTCCCAATAGTGCTAAGACCACTAAATCTGTCTGATGGTGTTTTCCCAAAAATCTTCCTGCTAGCCCAACAACAGGAGAAAGAAAGGCAGGGACATAGTAGCCAAGGGAGCATGAAGATTCAGGAGCTCGGTAAATATTTGCTGGATGAATGAGCTCACGGGGGCCGTTGCCAGTTGCCAAGCAGGTGCGGCATGATGCAGTGTGGGAGTGGTCTCTCCCAGGAGACCAAATCACAAAAAGGTCCCAAGTACCCATAACAGACACCCCTCCCCCCAGTTCGGGCTCTACTCCTGCTGCCCCCACCAGCCCACTTCGTTCCTCACTTCCTGCCTAAGACACTTCATTCACCTTATGATAGAGACACTTCGTTGGCTGAGGACTGTTGAGTGACGCTGCTCAATCTCCTTCCCCTCCTGAGGTTGGGTTAAAAAAGTTGATTCTTAACCAAGAAAATGAATTTGAATCCTGGGGTGGCGGCAGGGTGCTTTACATATGTTTTTAGAATACAAAAGAAGGTAATTTGAAAATATCTGATAAAATTTTAGCTACACAGACTCTTCCAAACAGCAATTCCACGTGGAGGAATGGCTCCCAAAGCCCTGCACCCACTCACATGCACACGGACATGTGGGCAAGGTGCTCCCTGCTGCCCTGCTCCTACCAGCAGGAAGAACCACCTACATGACCTTGAGTAGAGCAGTGGACAGCTAGCGGCTCACCCATCAATGGACTTCTCGTCATGGAAAAGGAGGCCACAGGGAGTAACCTACGACAGATTTGTAAAGCGACTAGGTACCGAACCAGAGGGAGAGAGTATGCCGTTTATGCAATAAAGAGATGCTACTGACATAGATGCCTATATATGCAGAACATTTCTGGAAGGAAACATCAAAACTGCGCACAACTGTTATCTTGGAGTCTAGGTGAAAGAGATTAATTTTTCACTGGGCAATGTTTTCAGCTAAACATTTCACTGAAATGTTTTGCCTTTTCAATGAAAATATAATTTTATACATGTATTGCCTTTTCAGTAAAAATATAAATTTATACACAAAAAAATAATTCCAGCAAAACACTCTCCGACAAGCCTCCCTCTAGGTCTCAGGAACAGACTCCCTGGCTGGAGGAGGGACATAGGAACCTGTATTCTGCAGTCTCCTCATAGGCTGCTGATCTAGCCTTGCAGAACAGATGGTTAGTCTCTGAGGGCAGACAGGTAGCCTGGACACTCTAGGACTCTGGGTGGGAGAGAAAGTGTCAGAAGACTCAGGAAAAACTTGGCCTGAAGCCATAAGAAGGCTTTGAAGAGGGCTTCAAATTTTAACGAATACTGCTGGGAAGTGAGGATTCCCACCAGAAGGGCTAGGGAAATGAAATCAGGCTATAAGACAGGGGAAGGATGTCTCTCAATGTATGATCCCAGCATGTCCCATCCCCTCTCTCCCGCCCCCATGCTTGGTTCCCACTCCTGGGAAGAGTGGGGTTGTGTTAGAATCCTCTCCAGACCTGATATACTAGGATCTGCCTGTACCTCATCTAATATTAAAGGATGCAGGGAAGGTCCCAAGCTCAGCACATGGTCACCGGGCTCCACACCTGTACAGATGGTAATTAAGTATTTGGAGGCTACAGAAAATTCAGGCCAGGATCTTAGGTACAGCAGCCCTTAGGCGACTTCCTCTGGGGAGAAGCAGATGGCTTTCTGTTGAAATGTCCTCCCCGTCTTCTTTAATAATTAAGTCATAACTGAAGATTGCTTTTGTCACTTTTGAAATTCAGTTTGCAGAGGCTTGCTTTACCATGATGCTTGAAGCTGAGGGTTCACAGGTTACAAGAGTCTAAATGTAACCCATAGGTCCAAAATATAGGAATCTGCAGCGGGAAGAGCTCAGGCTGGAGATCAGGAGCACTGGGGTGAATCCTGACTAGACCTACTGTGGACTCTGGAGGTCGGGAATTCAGGTTCTTCGACTACTCCGCTTGCCACCGTAGGCCCAGGTTCACCATCTTGGAATGATGGCCTTGGTTCACCATCTTGCACAGAGCAGACATCTAAATATTTTTTTAATAAATGAGCAGCTCAGTCAGCCAGCAAATCCTGGAGTGACCTTAGAAAAGTCACTTTCTAGATAACAAGAATAGTAATAACCTCTTAGGATTGTATAAGGATCTACTGAGATAAGGTGGATGAAAGTGCTTAGCCAATGAAAAATAGGCTAGCCAAATATAAGGATCCAGCACCAAGGTGCTAAAGACAAAATAAGAATGGATATACACGAGGATGATCAAATTTAGGAGAAAGCACCTGGCAAAAGGTAAAGCACTAATCAAATGAGCTACAATTGAAAAGGACAGCACAAAATACTTAAGTCTACTCTTTCAATGTCAAAATATTTCTCAGGCTCTGTCTCAAAAGAGTACAGAAATCCCTCATCAAAAGTTTTGTCCAGATTTTGGTATGAAAAGCAATGGTACAGGGGCCTCCCTGGTGGCATAGGGGTTAAAGACAGAGCTATCAAGCTATCACCAGCCACTGCACCAAGAGTTCGATCCCCTGCAGCCAGGGAGCTGACCCACATGGCATAGCAGGCCTCTCCTGTATTGCCTGCTGCTCCCTTCAGCAGTGTATTTCAGGATCTGCCTGTTGTGCTCCCCACTCTCTCTGACGAATCCTCTCACACCCCACTCTGCACCTCTGGCTTACACCCCAGTTCCTGTATGCAAAAATGAATCTTAAACACACACACACACACAAACCCACTGGTACAGTTACAATCATATTCTGCAAACAGATGTGTTCAGAGAATATTTGCCAAAATGGACTGACAGAGGGATCCTGAGGGTGTTTACTGGAGGCAAGGGAAGAGTGGGGTGAGGGGAACATGGACGCTGTGCCTGCCATGTGGTTACTATGCCTCATTACCCAAGGCTAAGGCCCTGCTGGGGGCCGGTGGGGGGCGGGGGAGGACACACACAGAGGACAAAGACTGGCTAAGCCAACAGTTTCCAGCTGCACACTGGGACCAACCACTATCTTCCATAGCATCCACTTGGTAAGTACCAATCCCCTCCCGTTTCCCTCTGCCCAACAGGTATCCCTGGCTGCAGCCTGGGAAATCAGACTGAGCTCAATCACTTCCTCTCCTGTGCTGAGCACCTTGGGACAAGTCCCTTCCTGCCTTTCTGGGTGACTGATTCCTCTGGCTGGGCCAAGGAACACCCTCCCTAGGGGGTGGGAGTGGGTGCTGGATGAGAATCCCAATGGGTCCAGTCATAGACATGCCCACTGTTGACTGGACACTTATGACGCCAAACTCTGGAGGTTGCTCAGTCTGACAAGTAAAACTGCTGATGTGAAGGCCCTTCACTTTGCTCTCTCACACTGAAGAAAGTTTGAGCTGGCAACCAGTCCTGACCTCCTGGCCTGTTCAAAAGGCTGGGTTTCTAGGCTTTAGGGGATATATTTAAATGCCCCCCAACTCAGGGTTGCAAGAAGGCTCATATTCCTGGGACCCTAACAGCTGGATTTCCCTTTCTAAGCAGAATTGAGCTATGGGAAGAGCCAGGGTTTGGAGACTCAGCCTTGGGTCTGAGTCACATTTTCGTTATCTGTAAAACGGGGATGGTAAGTCCACCTGCCTCAGGGTTGTTGTAGATTTCATGAGAGCGCCTGTGGAGGCCCTGGCACAGAGCCTGGTATACGACAGGTGTACAGGCAATGTGCTCAGACTGTTATTTCCTGCCCCAAAGCAGCAACACCCAACATCTTTTCCTCTGGCCCATCAGGCTTTGAGTGAGCTCTCTTCAGGGAGTACAACATCATCCGTCCTCCAGCTGGTCCTTCCCACTCCCTGGGCTCCACCAGAACCTCACCCTCTTCTTTCATCTAGATGCTTGCAAAGCTTTCATTTACTCCAGTTCATTTTGCCTGATTCACCTTCTGCTACCACTGCATTAAAACCTTCCATGGACCCGCAAAATCTCTGCTTTTCAGCTGATATTCAACATTGCCTACAACCTCCCAGGTGCACCAGATTTTTCCTTAGAGCTGTGATATATCAGCAAAACTGGCCTCACTGTTTCCCTAAATGCATGCTAATGGCCAGCTGCTATACCTCTCCCTTTGCACAAACCACCTCTCCCACCCCACCCTCACCCCTCCACCCCCCATTAGCCCCATCCTTTGTCTGTGAATCCAGCCCCCTTCTAGGGACTCTTGTTTCCTCTGGCTCACACTCAGTTCTTCCTACTTAGACAATGCTTTTCCTCAGCAGACACTTAATTACAGACTGTCACGCAGTCTCTCATAATTGCAGGCCTTGTCTCCCTCGTCAGACAGTAAGTTCCCAGGGGCAGAGGGCCTTCCTGTCTGTTCTTTCCCATTCTCAGAGCCTGGCCCACTGCTGGGAGGGCAAGTTCCTGGTCAGAAAGTGATTTTCCGAGCGCAAGTCAGCTCCAGGCTGTGCTAAGTCTAGCTCAGGCCACATGGGACCATTTCTCTTGCTCTTGTCCTGTGAGGAAACCATTCACTAACCAAACCAGCCCTTGGAGCTCCAGCTTTCTATCAGGGGAGCCAGACCAGTGATGTGCAGAAATGAGGGTGAACTGGGCAGGAAGGTGGGAATAAGCTCTCAGTAACCCTGATATGGTCTTGCTCTGGGATCCCAGGCACTTCCTAATCACTACCCCTCCCTGGGCATGCTTCTGCACTATGGAACAAGAAACAGTAATTTTTTAGCTTTGGCATATGGATGTGATTTGATTTTAAGGTAGCCTTGGTTCCCTGGAGTGGGTAGACGAGGATCCAGCTGATTCCAAAATAGGCCGAGGGAGGGGAGGTAGCCATAACAGAACTGGGAAGACTGGGAACCTGAGAGGCACTCACATGGCATATACCTCATCAACCTCATTAAATTCCTGTTGATGACTAGATTGCATTCCTGCCCAGGTGTTCAATTCCCCAGCCCTCAACCTGGCCACAGCTGACAGTATCTGCTGCCAGGGCTAAGCAAGGGAAGGGTAACTTGCTTCTGAAAACAACCAATCCTGAAACAAAAACAGATGAGGGGCCTGTTTCCTCACCTGTAATATGGAAATACTGGCACCCATATAATAGAATGTTGCAATAATACAGTGAAATGCCTCAAGCACAATTCCTGCCACCCAGTGAACAGAAGAGTGGCACCAAGGTTCCCTTGACTACATGGGTTCTCACTCTCCCAATAATCTGTGACCCAGGTATTTTCATTCAACTTGACAGAGGGAAAAAAAACTGAGGCATAGAAAGTGCTCAATCCCAGGTGACACAAGAAGACAAGCCAAATTGTATTACAAATCCAGTTTGGCCTTTCAGAGCGCAGCCCCCAGGTTCTCAGTATCAGACTTCTCCAGGGGCTTCTTTAAAAAGTTGGTTCGTGCCCTCAAATTTGCCAAATGAGAAGCTCTGGGGATGGAGCTTAGCAACCTTACGTTTATAAGGATGAGAAACCTACATTTTACACATGTGGAAACAAAGGCACAAAAGGATGAAGGGAACTGACAAGGTCACACTTTTTATCAAGTATGGATCTGGAACTGAATTCAGTCTAACTCCAGAGGCAGTAATCAGAGTCTTCCTGGAGGAGGTAGCCTTTGACAATGTGGGCCTTAAAGGGGAGAGGACACCACAGAGGGAGGGTACAGCACCAAAAAAAAGGCTTCAAGCAGGAAAGACCAGGCAATAATTGCTCCATGTGGATTGAGCTTGTTGGGGAGTAAAGAAATGGAGCCACTGCTGCAGCCTTCCCTTAAGAGCCAGGGAGAGACATTCCTAAGCCCATCTGAGCTTCTGGGAGGAAAGCCTGTTTTATATGATGTCTACAAAGAAAGTCACCAGCAGTGGCCCCCTCTGGGTGTGTCTGGCTGTTGCTCAGGATGAGAAAGCCAGGGAAGGTAGTGACTCAGTCCCTATCCAGCCTCAAGCTATTCCCATTTAAATTTGAGATGAGCTCAGAGGCTGGGGAAATGTCAAGTAAACTCTCCTTACAGAACAGATGCCAAGCCCAGAGAAAGCAGCCTTAAGCGGGTAGGCCACCCGGCATAAAAAATAAATTTGTGGGATGTGGGGGATGAAATGTCAAGAGGCCTGGGCTGGAGCCCACCCAGGCAATGCCATGCCACGGGACACGGAGCAGGTGCCTGCCGTCTCTGGAGTCCTCCGCTCTTCATTCACCTGTGAAACAGGGACACCTCCACTGGCTTCTGACTTCCTCCCAGAATTGTTGTGAGGAACAATGATCAGGAAAGAACCTGGCAGATTACACAATGCCTCACACTGCAAGTGAGAGATTTGAGGATTACTCCTATTATTTATTATAACAGCCAAAAGGTGCTTTCCTGTTACCTGAGCCCCAACCACAGGGGGTGAGGGTTTGATCAGATGTTACTGTGGAGTGAAAGTTCACATTTATTAAGTGCCTACTGCGTACTTTTAAAAATCTATAATATCACATAATCGCCACAATCCTGTAGTGTAAATGTGATTATCCTGAGTCCAGTGGAGGAAAGTGAAGCTCAAAGAAAGCAACCTGCTTGAGATTACACAGCAGTAAGTGATCAAGACCAGTTAAAGCCACGTGTTTGTGGCTCTAAAATCTACACTAGTTCTATTCCCTGGAACAGTTAAGAGGCAGAACACGCCTGGTAGAACCCCAACTCAAACGCTGCTGCCTCCTGGAAGTCTTTCTGATCTGACAGCTCTGGCAGCACTCTGCACATTTCTCTCTGTAAGCAAGTACACCTTTAACAGGTAAGCAAACACACCAGGTACAAATAGATGGCCTTTGAACTCAAACCTTAGAATCCTCAACTGTCAGACCTGGAAGCACCTAAAGGACCATGCCTCCAACTCCCACGTTTTCTCAGAAGGAAGAATACGGAGAGAGGAGGACAATTGTCTTTAGTCACATAGCATCTTAGCATCAGAGGCGGAAATAGAACCTTGACATTCTGCCTCACAGGACTTCTTCAGGAATTCTATGATTTCAGAATCAGTTTCAGGACAAGGATTTATTATTCCAGTTTTACAGAGAAGGAAGCTGAAGTCCAGGGAGAAGTAGGGACCAGAACCCCGATCCCCTCACTTCCACACAAAGGACCAAGTTCTCCTACCCACTACAAGTGGTCTATGTAGTGTGCCAAGTCCAGGGCCCACACTAAGAAGTCAACGGGAGTAGAAACCATCATGATTCACTAGTGGGCAGGTGACACCAGGCTGACAGTGACTTCCTCAAAGGCAGCGCCATGGAATAGGGCCCAGTAGTCCTGGTTTGACCCTCTGTGTGTCCCTGGCCTCTCTGGGTCTCATCTATAAGACAAGGAGGCTACACTAGCTCATCATCTCCGTTCCAAAGTTCTCTGACATCACAGGCTGCTTAAGAGCAGACCCCAGCCGTCTGTGGAGCCTCTATCAACTAGGTCCTTTCTTCCCCTGCTCCACAGGGAAACAGGAAAAGCAGCCAGGGCTCAGAACTACTAATAAATTGACTTTATTCCTAAGTGCTACTGGCTAAGTAGGACCCACCCTCAAGCAACGAGATGGAACATGGAAAATTCAACTGGGTGCCCATCCAGATGGGCACAACTGTCTATTTGACAAACTGACAAAGAGCCACCAGAAATCTGGGCATATATAAGGAACAGCCTGCTCCCTGCCCTATTGGAAGGGCAGGTGTATTCCTGAATAACCAGGTGGCAATGAAGTGCAAGGTAAAACTCTGAACTGTGAAAGCCCAGGCCTGGATCCTTGTCCCAGCTCTGCCATGAAATAGCTTGTGCCCCAAGCAAGCTGCTTTCATTTTGTAGGGCTCAATTTAAAGACAGACCGATAATTCATAAAGCATGCCTACAGATGTTTCATTTGCTCCTGCTGACAACCTTGTGAGGTGGGCACTATTTCCTTTTTACAGATGAAGAAACTGAGACTTGTAGAGGTCAAAGGTCTCACTCAAAGGCACACAGCTTGAAGCTGGCAGAGGAAGGTTCCAGAGGCCTTAGAATGCCAAACCCAATACTCAAGGGTGGTCAGAATAACAACTCCTCTCTTCCATCAGCCTGACAGAGAGCTGCAAGATCAAGGCAATGCAGACCCTTGTTCACCTGCCCAATCTGGTGGCCTGCAAAGTTCTGGCTACAAACCCCACAGCCCAGCTGCCTAGGAGGCCGCACCCCCTGCAAAATTTCATTACTCAAATTGGCAAGAACGCAGCCCCCACCCCCAGCCAGGTCTAAATAAACGCCCAGTGATATCACATCCTGCTGGCTCCAAAATAGCCCAGGCCTGCCCACAAGCGATCACAAAGTGCCAGGCCATGCAGGGCCAAGTGGGCAGGGATGCCCAGCCCATGGCACCCTCCACACACTCAAGCAACTAAAGCAGAAGCCTCAGAGCAGAAAGGCCCCCCCTCCCCTGCCAGACATCCTGGCCCCTCCCTCCTTGCCCCCTTTGTTGGGAGGCCCCACTGCCTCCTGCCCCAGTGCCAGCCCTTGCCCCGTGCCAACCCCATGGAGCCTCAGCCGCGGCCAGCCTGCAAGCGGGCTCCGGCCCGACCCAGACACCCCACCACTCACATTGCTTCAAGAGCTCCAGACACAAAGCCATGAGGGCCGGATGGGGGTCAGAGACCCAGAGACCGGCAAAGACAGAAAAGGGGAGAGGGAGAGACACAGGAGCAGAAAGAAAGGGAGACAGGGGGGCTGGGGCAGTGAAAGCACAGGGGAGCCAAGGGTCCTGGGCAAAGCAATAGGCTCAACAGGGGGGGCTTTAGTGCAAGAGAAACAGTGTGGTGAGACCACCAGGCAGATGTGGGGGCACAGAGAGGCAGGACAGCAAAGCAGGGGAACCCCACCCAGACAAATGGGGGGGGGCACGGACGCCTGAGAGAGTCCAAGGAGAATCAGCGACAAGGGAAGAACCAGGGCAAGTTAGGGAGGGGCTCTGAGGTCGGGAGTTGAGGAGGTATCAGGGGTCCCAAGGAAAGAGACCCCACGGGATCTTGGAAGTCCCAGGTATATGGGGAACGCTAGAAGAGTAAAAAACCCTGAGGAAAAGGGAGCTCAGATGAGGCAAGACCCCAGGGATTTGGGGGTACAGATGGAGGGACCCCCCAAGGGATGTAAGGGCAGCTCAGAGGGGATCCCTGGGAGAATGGAGGGTGAGCTGAAGGAAAAGCCCCCAAAGATTTGGGGGTGCTCCGAGGACTGCCGAAGAATGGGGGCGCTCAGAAAAAGACTGCGGAATGAGAGGAGCGCTTTGAGGGGGACCGGAGAACGGGGAGCGAGGGAGGGGCTGTGAGGAGCGCGAGGGCAGAGACAAAGAGACAGCGAGCCAGGGAGAGACAAAGCGGACGGAGCGGGGAGACGGGCCCCAGGGCTGGTGGCCGGACAGAAGGACGGAAGCGCGAGCGGGTGGACGGACGGACGGACAGACGGGGAGAAGGGCGGGGGCAGGGCCGGGCGGGGGCGGCGCCCGTCTCCTCGCGGGGCCGCGGCTGCTCCGGGCGGCGCTGGGCGGGCCCCGGGCGTCCGGGCTGAGGAGGCGGCGGCGGCGACGACGTGGACCGGACAGACGGACGGAGTGACGGACGGGCTGGCGGCAGCTGCGGCCAGCGGCGGGCACTCACCCTCCTCCCTCACGCGGCCCGGCCCGAGGCTCCGGTTTTGTACGCCCGAGGGCGGGGCCTCCGGGTTAAAGCCCCGCGCCGGCCCCACCCCGCCCCGCCCCTCGCGTCAGCCGCGCGCGCGTCGCCCGGGACTCCAGGCGCGGGCGGGGGCGCGCGCAGCCCGCTCGGCACGTGGCCCGCGCGCCCGCGCGCCCGCGCGGCGGGGTCGGCGCGCAAGCGCGCGGGGAGCTCAGTCCCGCCCAAGCCCAGGCCGAGCGACGGTGGAAGGGAGCGCGCGCCCACGTCGGCGTGCGCACGCCTGAGCACGGCGGGAGGGGGGCCGCCGCCCCTGGAGCCGCCCCGCCAAACCGGTTCCAGCTGGAACCGGACGCAAGCTTCAACCCGGAGGCGAACCCCTAGAGTTCCATCAGTTCACCGCAGCGACACCTCGTCGTTGGGGGCTGCGGAAGTGAAGTTCCGCAGGAGCCGCCCGAGGTGACCTCCACCCTGCCTGGTCAAATAAACCCTCAAGCACCACAGCTCCACGCCCGGAGTGTTTCTAGGGGTCCCATTCACAGCAGCCTGGATTTGCTGTTTTCACCTGGAATCCTCCGGATTGGGCTTGATTCCCCGCACAGCCTCTGGAGGGCCGTGTGACCTTGGACAAGATGCTCTTTCAGCCTCCCTCAGCCTTCGTTTCCTCTTGGGCAAAATAAAAAGAGCACACCCACGGTGCCCTGGAGGGCAAAGTGCATGCAGTAGGCGCCATCTAAATCCATAAATCGCTCCCTTCTGGCCTCAAGGCCCTGCCAGACCCCGGCTTCTCGCTTGTGAGCCGTCCCTTCCTCACGTAGTCCTGGTGCTGGGTGGCTTCTTGCTGCTCTGTTTCATCTCCTGGTCTCACCTACAGTTGGTTTGCCATCCACAGCCCTACCCAAGTCCCTTCCCTTCTCAAATGTGCGTCTCTTTTCCAAACTGGAAAAAAGGATCTCACTAAAGATGATGATACGATGTTTCCAATACCACTGTTGCGATCTTTGCATAAAGGTACAATAATAACAAAAGCAACTGAAGGTTACTGAACCGTTTTGATGCCAGACAGTGCACTAGGCATTTTTAAACCATTAGCTTACTTCTTCCCACTCACAGTCACTATGCTCACCTGTACTATTCACTTAGTATTTAACGTTAAATTGATTTACTTAGAAGCCCTTAAACATAGGCCAGACTGGGTCTTGCTCTGCCCCAGTCCCAGGGCCTTCTGCTCCTCCTTCAACACACCTGGCAGTCTCCTGCCTCCTGGCCTGGTACCATTAGTCCCCCTGCCTAGCAAGCCTAACGAACAGACTCACTTTCTCCAAGTCTGTGCTATGGCATAATCTTTCTCCAAGACCTCTACCCATAGCGACCCTGTTTAGTACCACTCCCCTCACTCTGCCAACACTCCCTGGTCCCTTACCCTAAGCTAGTTTACAGTGAACCATGTTTGTGTGTGTTTGTTTTGTCTGTCCCCCACATCCAACAGAAGAATGTACTTTCCATGAAGGCAGGGGTTTCCATGTAATTCACTGATGTGTCTCTGATCCCTAGAACACGGCATGTCTCACTGTAGGTAAACATCTATCCAATGAAAGCGCTGCATGATTGTATACCACCATACTGTAGGGCATCCAAAGTTCGATTAAAGTAACAAATCTATCCTCCTTTGGCCTGACCACTCTGCCCCTGAAGGTTAAGAATGGCCTTTCTTGTTCAAAAATCTCAATCCTGGAGTTTGAGGCCTACCTACCAGTGCTTAAGCCCAGTTACTATTTCCACCAGAAGGCTCAGTGGGTCTGCCTAAAACCTGGACTTAGAATGGTGATCCATGCATTGAGCACATAGTAGGCACTGAATTAACCCGGAGCACCCTGATCCAAAGGTTTGGTAGCGCCCAGGGAGGAAGCCCACCTTCTGTCCACTGCTCTCCATAAAGAAGCGTCTAATTCAACAGCAGAAAATTCTGGTTCCTCATCACTTACTCTGGGAAAGCTGCCTGGTTCATCCCATTACTTTGTCACTCTGGCCCCTGCCCAGGCCTCACTATTTATTGCCTGGACCACTGCACCAGCCTCCAATCCATTCTGCCCACGTTGCCAGATGATTCTTCCTGAAACACCTGTGACCACACTGTATCTTTTTACTAGGATCTCAGACGGCTCCCTCACCACCACACCAGCCCCCTCCTTGACCTACTACTAGCTGGGTGACTCTGACTTGACATTCACCCTCTCTAGGCTATAGTTTCTTTGTAAAATATCTGTAAATGTGTATACGTGTATGTGTATGTGGTTAAGCTGGGTTAAATTAGGAATATCAGATATGTGCAACCGTTCAGACAGATATCCATAATCTATGGTGGCACACTTCTCTGCTTAACTAAATCTCAGTCCTGAGCTCTGAGGATCAGAGATGACACATGAACTGAAGTCTCTGTAATGTCTGGATATGTGGGTCTTTGAGATTCCTCTCAGCCCTGACACTTGGGAGACTGGCATGTCCAATTTGACAGTCTATAGTATAATAACCAGAGATTATGCAGGGCTAACTCTGGGAGTGGCCTGGGTGACAAGGCTGATTGGGGGGCTGACTGCTTACTGGAATTTTATCAGTGTCCCTTACTGTACCTATGGAGGTAGGAATGAATTAGCGAAGAAACTGGGGAGAAAAGGGTTCTGGGGGGTTGGCAGGGGGGACAAAGGAGGGCAGAGCATTCTGTGATTTGGATGGGATTGCTCACCACACTGATGGGAGAATCTGAGGCACAGGGAGGCGCCAGGACCTGCTCAGAGGGACACGGAAGAGTTGACAGTAGAACTCAGGGTCCCTGAGCAAGAAGCAGATGTGCTTCCCAGGCCAGAAATCTATCCAGATCAGCCTAGAGTCTCACATACTGCCAGGGAGTGACCCCACATATGTGTACCTATGTGTGTACCTATATATTGTAAACATGTACAGGTGCAGAGAATGCAATTGTAGAGTGGGGGTGTCACCCAGCAGCCTACCCCACCAGGCTCGCTGAGGCTCCTGGGAGATGTCATAGCTTCTTGTGATTCAGAGGGAGTAGGAGAGAGCAGAAAGGGAGGGGGGGGAAGGGAGAAGGGCCAGAAATTAAGAGGGAAAAAAGGGATGGAGGGCAGGGGAGAGAAACAACTGAACTAGACAGACAGAAGGCTAAGATGGTGGGGGAGGGAGAGAGGGGAAGCCGGAAGAAGGGGATGGAGGAAGGGAGGAGAATGAGCACTAATGGCAGTTGGGTAGAGAAAGAAGGGAGGAGGAGGGAGGGAGGGCTTCTATTTTTTCTTCTTTTCTTTCTCAGAGGTGGAGACAAGAGACAGGATGGTGCAAACTGAGGGCTGATGACCCCACCTCCCAGGGTCCCCCTCCTTTGGCTGGGGAAGGGTATGTATATGCAGCCAAGCTGCTGCTTCCCCTACCATCCCCAGCTGGAACTGACCCTGCCTGCCAGTCACCTGCCAGAGCTATTTCTGGAATGTGGAATCTGGGTCAGAAAAGGGGAGGGAAGAGGGGGAAAAGGCTGCGGCGCTGGCAGCTGGGAAGCTGGCCAGCTCTGAGTGGGTGGGCGTGCAGCTCCACCCTCATGGCTGCTTCAGAGGGGCTCACCCCTTCCAGGCACTCACTGCCTCAGTAACCACCCTCACCTGTTTCTCCCCACTAGCCTGCATGTGGCCTGAGTGCACACATGCCCTTATGTGACAAAGTACTTTCATGACCCTCAGCAACTTGAGGGCACAGAACAGCCCTGGGGGGAGGGTGGGGGGGGGGGGGCAAGGCCTAGGCCTGCTTGCTCACTCCTTGGAGACAGATGCTCAGGGGTGAAACCTGCACCATGGCTGAGGGAGGGTGTGCCTGTGTGTCGGTGAGTCCCTGGATGGAGGGAGGTGGTTACCATGTATGGGTGTGCACAGTTTGCATGGATGAAGGATACCACCTATGAGGGGGTGCTATTCACAACACAGACATAATTGAATTATATACTTATTACAATCAATTTATGGCAGATGGCAATAAAAACCTTATTCTAATAAGAATTGTGCATCATGACAGTTTGCCAGCAGATGGCAGTTAAGTGTCTTAGAGGGAGCTCTCTTTCCTAAGCAGCTGCAGCTCTGAGCACAGGTTTGAAAAATCTGTGTTTGAAATCTGGCTTTCATTTCCCCCATGAGGCAAGTGGGTTTACGAACTGTGCATGAGGGGATCCAGTATATCATGTAGGCCATATACAGTATATGGTGGTCACCTGGTAGGGGGGGTGTAGGGATGGGTGTGGGTGAATATCTTTGGTGCCTCCAATTGACTAGAAGCATGCTTTCCTCACAAGTGTGGAGGTGGCATGACCTTTGAAGGAGACATGCATGTATTGGTATATGTAGATATCAGGTGTATGTGTGCAGATGAGAATATCAGTGAGCATGTTTTAATGTGTTTTCGTATTACATATAGGTCTAAGGGTACAAATCCTTATTTATGTGTATGAGCAGGTGCATATGTGCACACATGTCAGAGTAAATGTGAGATGTTTCTACATGATACCTCCTTGAGTATCTTCGTTTGGGCTAGCTAAAGTCCTCAAACTAAAAATAACTGGAGCCACACATCCTTACATTTAAAACCAAATGCTGGGTTATCCAAAACCATATGCAGGGAGTGGGGGGCTGTGACTGATTGGGTTATTGACCTCAATTCTCACTCCTTCCCAGTACTCATACCATTTGCTATTGTAGTTTCTGCCATGAAAGCTGCAGTATATTTCCTGGATGTTGGCTTTGGTATCACATGACTTGCTTTGACCAAACAGATGTGCTACAGAGACTTGAAATGTGCTTGCACAGAGGGGTTTGCGCTCTTATATTTATGCCAGCCCAAGAGAGGAGCATGTCCTGGCTAGGACACTGATTCCAGGAGCATGCTTGATTCCAGGAGGAGGATGTAGGACATACAGAGAGAACCGGTGACTGAGAACTAACGCATAATATTGTGCACCACTGAAATCATGTGCCTGCATGTTACACAGCATTGTTGTAACAACAGCTGTTGACCAATATTGAAATTGGTGCCCAGAGTGAGGTGTGTTAGCAATAAAAATGAAAATATGTAGCATTGCTCTGGGACCAAATGGTGAGCAGTGAGTAAACTGTTATAGGAGGCCTGAAAAAAGGTAATGCAGGTTATCTAGAGACAAAATGCTTACACTGTCAACCTAGAGTGCAATCAGAGTGACTTTTTTGTCAACAACAGACCACATACACGACAGTGGCCCCATACACAGTTTAGGTGTGTAGTAAACTATCCCTTTTGAGTTTGTGTGAGTACATGCTATAATGTTTGCAAAACAAAATTATTTAAGAACACATTTCTTAGAAGATATCCCTGTCAAATAACATGAGACTAGAAACTGAAGGGAGCAAATGGATTTGGGCAAGTTTCCAAGTAAAATGTTGAAAGCAAGAGCTGGCTCTTTTGGGATACATTTGATAAGGACTTATAAGAAAAAAAAAACTCATCAAAGAAATAGGGAGTGTTGCAGGGAAAGTTTAGAGGGAATACAGAGAGCCCAGAACTTGCTGAGTTGGAAAATACATCTGTCAACTCCAGCCCTTCCAGTCAGTAAATCATTCTCAAAATTAAGATATAGCCTGGGGACAAAGATCAAACCACAATCGTGGCCAGTTAAGATGTAGCTTATGAACCAGATCAAATCAAGGGTGTGATTATAACATTTTAAATTAATGCTCTAAGATAATAAGACACTCTCTAATAGATGTTCTCAACTGCTCAAAAGGCTTCTGGAAAGCTTGAAGTCTTGGCCCCACAGAAGCCTTACGCACCCAAAGTAGTCGTGACTGAATCAAATGTAACTGGTATAACTCAAAAATAATTGTGGGCATAGCTTTTGGCACATGGACTTAAATGGAATCAAATACACAGAAACTGCATAAAGTATTTGAGGTAGGTGCATGGTCAAAACTATGACAAGCTTAGGCTAAAGGGGTTGGGGAAAGGGTATAAGAAAAAAAAAAAAATCTAGGTTCCTAGCTCTCCTCAGGCAGTGAGCAGGCTCAGAAAGCTGTTCACCTGCCCAAAAGGCACTCTTAGGAGTGGCCAAAAAAGGCTAATGGAAAAGGAAGGGCTTTCACAGTAGAGCCAAGAGCTGTGAGGACAATCCATTAGGAAATCAACACCAGGGAACAGAGTTTATGCCTACAAGGAATATTCCCTATCCCAGAATATTCACCTAACATTTGCCTAGAAGGACTTCAGAATTGTCATGGATTAATTAAATCTCTAATCCCTAAGCTCCCCTTTCTGAACAGGTGTGTGAATTGCAGTTATCCTGTTTTTCTTTCACCAATGTATGTTGGGGATGGGGTAGAGTGAGAGGTAGATAATTTTCTTTTTAAATTTTTGGTCGCTGGGCCTCCCTGGTGGCACAAGTTGATTAAGCACAGCACTGGAAAGCTATCCCCAGCCTCTGCAGTGGGAGTTCGATCCCTGGCCAGCCAGGGGCTACCCACACGGCGCAGCAGACCTCTCCTGTCTCGGCTGCTGCTCCCCTCAGCAGTGTATTTCAGTCAGTCTGCCTGTTCTGTTCCCCACTCTGTCTCTGGTGAATCCTCTCACCCCCAGCACCTCTGGCCTGTACCCCAGGTCTTGTATGCATAAATAAATTTATCTTTAAAAAAATAAAATAAAAAAATAAATCTTAGGTCACTCAAGAGCAACCACATCCAGATCTGATAAAGATCATAAATCTTAATGCTATGATTGAATGAGACTTTGGGGGTCTTCAGGATAAGCACATTTTCTATGTGAATAAATGTGGCTTGGGAGTAGATTATAGCAGATAGAATTATTGTCCTGATTCTTCACCCTTCCCTGTATCTACATCCTTTGCCATCTAAATAAAGTTTCTTACAAAAAGGTGGGCGGTACTTCTCCATCTCTTTAAGTTCTTTTCCAACAGGACTTTAGAAGATGTGCAAACTGGGGCTTTGAAATGTGCTTGTGTAGTTAGGATTGCTCTCTTGTGTTTTTGCACCACCATGTTCTCATAGAAGAATAAGCCCTGATCCCATGAGGACCCTTTGGACTCAGGAAGAGGATGAAAGATGTGGAGCAGAGCTTTCCCAGCCGAACCACAATCTTGGAAGCAAGAAACAAATGTGAATTGTAATATACCAATTTTGTGGTTGGTTGTTACATGGCACCACTGTAGCAATATAGGGACCCAAACAGCTCCAGGACATGTAGCCTCTCATCACCCATTCTCATTCCACTTATGAATGATTGGGCTGGGAGAGACAGGTTAGTAGGAACTTATTTGAAGAAAATTGCTGGGGCCAACTCATCAGAGAGAACTTTCCACAGGTTCAATGATGTGGGGTATCTGACCTTTACTTGAAGCCTCCGTGGGACTGTAGTGGAATGCCTGGGAGGACTTCCTTGATTTGGAGGTCACAGAACCTGGGCCTCAAAACCTGGTGGGAGGGAACTCCCTGGTGGTTAAGACACAACCTATGAAGCATTCAGCAGCCACTACAGCATGAGTTCAATCCCCCAGCCAGGGAGCTACCCACATGGCATAGCAGACCTCTCCTGACTCGCATGCTGCTCCCCTCAGCAGTGTATTTCAATAGATCTGCCTGTTCTGTTCCCCACTCTTTCTCTGGTGAATACCTGCACCTCTGACCTGTACCCCAGTTCTTGTATGCATAAATAAATAAATCTTAAAAAAAAAAAACTGTTGGGAGACTTCTAAGATGGAGAAGCTGGCAGGGCTACCTGAGAGAGCAGGTGTAGAAGGCAGGCTGTGGCAAACTAGTCCATCAGAGTTCCACAGGGCAAAGGTCCCCCAGCACAAACAGGCTGAGTGTTGAGGAGGGGACCATCGCTGAACAAGGAACAGAGAAAACACTGATGACCCTGCCTGGCCTCAATTAGGCCCCAAATGCAGGTGCATGAACTTTGAGAAGACTAAAGTTTGCAAACAAGACCAAGCACTACTTTTAATCCTGAAAATGAGACTGTTCCTTAAGGTCTAAAAAACCTAAAGGTCTAGAAAAGCTCAGGGTTTTGCCCAGATACACCTAGGGTTTGAAAGGCAACAGTGATGTAAAGCAGTTTCTAGTTCTGGCCCCTGCAAAGACTAAGTGGTTCAGTCAATAAGCTGGTTTCCTGCGTGGAGACTATCTACCATGGGATTCAGGTTCATTTATTTACCCCAAACACCAACAGAGCACTACAAACAATGCTCTCTTCTTACAATTCAAGTCCAACTGCCTTTAATTATCAAGAAGCTCAGAGTCAAGTTTGAGAACCAGCAATGACAGCTACTACTTGTCAGCTCCTATCCTGTATAAGGCCCTGCCTACCCCAAGAGTTCTCTGGGGTCTGACTTATGCCTGTTTACAGACAGGGAATCTGGGGCTCAGAGAGGAGAATGAGCTAGCCAGAGTAGGCTCACAGCTCTTTCTACTAAACCAGAAATTGCTTTTTTTTTTTTTTAAGATTTATTTTTTATTTATTTATACAAGCATTGGGTACAGTCAGAAGCGCGGGAGGGTGAGAGAATTCACCAGAGCCAGAGCGGGGAGCAGAGCAGGCAGAAGGACCGAAGCACACTGCTGAGGGGAGCAGCAGGCGGCGGGAGGGGCCTGCGCGCCAAGTGGGACCCTCCTCCAGTGGCCAGGGAGCAACCAGGGATTGAACCGGTGCTGCAGAGGCTGCGGGCAGCTTTGCAACCCAGCGCTCAACCGCTGCGCCACCGGGGAGGCCCTAAACCAGAAATTGTGCCGTCATTTTCCTTGTGCTTGCTCTGTGACACAGTTTCTTCCTTTTTCTCTGATCATTCAGAAGGTTTACAGTAAGTATCAAGAGGGGTAGTTTGTCCCTGATTGTGCATGAGAGAAACCTGCAAACCCATTCCTTCGAGAAGGTTCAGTGCAGATCCCATCCTCTCCCTGAAGGCTCTGCCCTCCCCACAGGTATGCCTACCTGCTGCACTAATGCTGAAAGGTAGGTAGGGTGTCAGTAAGCAACATCCACTAGCAGGTGGCAACAGAGTATCCCATAAGCTCCCCCACTCTTGAACCCCACTCAGCCCAACAGTGATAGCATCTGCCTCTATGACCCCCATTTGAGCTCCAATCAGCCAGTTAGCAGCAAATTCAACCATAAGACCTGCTTTTTGTCCTAATCACCCCTCCAGTTCTGGCCAGCCCACCATGGATTCCTCCCCAGCATTTCCCACCAGTTGGCTCACCACAAATTGTTCCTGCAGTCCCCTTGCTAAACAAACACATAAACAAGACCACGCCCCCCCTCCCCACCCCCTTAGGTACTCACTTGGAAGCGTCCGACTGTTGCTGAGGCTGCCGGTGCTGGGTGGGGGTGAGAGGGACTGCAGGGAGACACTGTCTTCCTCCTGTGAGCAGCCTGCCTGAATGGCGCGAAGGTAGCTGTGGCTACGGGAGCGAAAGTAGCTGGGCAGAGGCAAGTCAAGAGCCTCTGCCACTGCTGACTCCGCTTCACTGCAGGCTGACTCACAGGCAGCTTCGTACTGGTCACTCAGATCTGCGTCCCGTACCTGTGCCGGCAAAGGCAGGCATCAGGGGCCAGCTTTGCCCATTCTGGAGGGCTGGGGTGCTTGGTGGTTGGCTCAGTAAGCAGGGTTGGAATCTGTGGCGCCTCAACTCAGTTCACCCCCCAAACTCCATCTCAGAGTATGGGATGGGCAGATAGAGCCCCTAAGAAATCCACAGCCCCTTTCACCTCTCTGGGCCTCAATTTTCCCATGTCTACAATGGAGGAAAAACTACCTGGGATAGTTTCTAGGATATTAAATAGATTATATCTCGTGTGTCCACACTTATCAATTAATAAATCTTGATGTTCCATCTGAATTCAGTGGGAAAGAAAACTGACCAGTCAGTAATGCCTGTCTTGCATGTTGGAATGGGGGTGGCAGGAAGAGTGCTGAGTATTTACCATCTCATGGTCCACTATCTTCATTTTTCAAGCAAAATAACTAGAGATAGTGAGGGGAAAATGCTTGCTAGGAGTCACCAGTGAGGAACTGGCAGATCCAACATTGCAAATTTATATTTAAAGATCAATCTAACTCTGGTATTTAGAGTAGGTGTTGGGGAGGAAGTCTGGAATGGAGGCAGAGGCCAGAGATGAAACTAATGCAATAGTCTGATAAAGACATAAGACTGGAATGAAAGTAGTGGCAGTGAGGATTGATTAGTGATGTCTGCTACAGACAGAATGGAGAATGGTTGCAGGTATGCTAGGTATCTCACATCCAGTGGCGTCTCCTCCAGAGATGACATGAAGGATCCTGCAAATCTGCTGCTGGGAGTGTGACCATAGAGGGGCCTCATCATCAGTGTACTCTCAAGAGTTCTATGAGGGTCTGTCTGATCTGTGTCTCAGGCCATTGGTAACTAGGGATCATGGAATGTAAGTTGAAGCATCCATCAGCTAGCCAGAGATGAACACTGGGTGGAGGTCCTGGGGGAGGTCTGACGTACAGGGTAGGGAGCACAAGTTCACTGAGCATTATGAGGAAGAAAAGATGGAGTTGAGCCTAGGATCAGCTCTGCCATGGAGCTGGCTGTATGATCTTGGGCCATCACTATCCTCTGGGTCAGTGTTTCCTCATCTAAATGAAATGGAATGCCTGTGTACTTATTTGGCACTGCATTAGATAAAATGACAAGCAGGCTCATCACCCAATTTGGACTGAATGTTTGGAAAGCTCTAAATCTGTGCTGTCCAACATGGTAGCAACGAACCATATGTGGCTATTTAGGTTTAAATTAATTAAATAATAAATTCAGTTTCTAGCCACATTTCACTTGCTCACACTATCTTATTGGGCAGTGTGGATTACAGAATATTTCTAGAGTTGCAGCAAGTTCTATTGAACAGTAATGATAAAATGTAAGTCATGTGACTTCAGTATTCACTGAAAAGAGGTAGGTATTTATCCTCCTATCAAGGTACTACCTATCAAAGAGATAGATATTTATCCTCCAAGATGCAACCTGCAATTTACTGAGGGGCTCCTATTGGGATTGCACAGTAACAGCACAACCCTGAAATCAGACTACAAGGGTCCATTATTCCATGGCATATGAGTATGGGCAAGCCACCTACCTGCTCTGTGCCTCAGTATCCCCAGCTACACAATGGAGGCTACTTATAGATCATATTTCATAAAATTTTTATTGAAATTAAATGAGGTAATTCATATTGTGTGCTTAGAATAGTTGTCTGGGAGACTAGCACCTTGTAACCTGTACCTATTATTGCAGGTAGCTTTGTGGGGTGAGTGCAAGGATTTGGAAATGTGAATCAAGCTTCTTTTTTTTTGACGGGGGTTACCTGGGCAGTGCTGTTGGTATGTGCATCACTGAGGTATGTGTGGGGAACTGCCTTGTATATGTTAACACATCAAATTTTTATCATGAGCTTGCTAAAGTTAGAGGAGGAAGCGCTCACCTGGCCCACTGTGGGCTCCCCAAAATCTTCTCGAATAAAATGTTCAAGAGGTGATGGGGTCACACGAGGCATCCACAGCTAGCATCAGGAAATATGGTGTCAGTCCTAGTTTTGCCCCTGTAGGACATGTGGTCTTGGCCAAGTCACTTGGCTACTTCTGGTCACCAAGGGTTGAGCTCAAAGGGCCTTTCCGGTCCTGCTTTCTGACCTGGGGGCTGGGGCCTGTCAGGGACAAGGGGTCACTTCCAATGGAAGGATGGGTATGCATGGGGGCACCATTAGGGCAGTCAGACAGTGCCAGGACTGGCATGCCCAACTTTTATAAAATTGAAAAGTATCTGCATTCATTCCAAGGCCCTAACATCCTTAAAGATCTTGCTGGAGCCCTGGAAGGGAGAGAAGTCAGCGGACCTGGGGCTAGTCGCCAGCTCTGTTATGTTCAAATGAAGCAATCTCCCCAGGCTTTTCCCAGGTTTTATGGGAGGGATGGAGCCAAGACTCTCAGAGGATGCCTTTCCTCATCCTGCACCGGGGGCTAGGACCACTCAGAAGCCAGGCCTATGACCCAGCCTGGACTCTGGAATTGGGGTGTGAGAAAAGGGGCAAACATACTGACCTGCTGCTCATGGCCAAACAACTGGGGGATCAGGGAGGCCTGTCCAAAAATCTGCAGGAAAGAGAGGGGGAGGGTTATGGGGAGACCAAGGCTGGGGACTGGGGTGGGTATGCAGGCTTGTGACTGGTTGGTCTAACCTCCTCCCCAGATCAGCTGAAGCCCAGGCAGTCTCACTTGGCCTCCTTCAGGGGTGGGGGGCTACTTCCTTCCAGAGCTGGACATTGCCGAGGACTGGTGATCAGCTATTTACAGGTCTTTCTCTCGTTCTGGCTCCTGGATGCCCTGTCTGCTGCCTCTTACTTGGGCAGGCAGACCACTAGGGCCTACGGACTAGGCACAGAGCCCAGAGTTTTCTCCCTGTTCATGGCCTACCTAGTCCAGCGCCCGGTAGAAGGGGTACTCCTTCTGGCAGGAGTCGAGGCTCCAGAGACATGGCCAGAGCTGGGTCATCTCTGACTTAAGAACTGTATATGTAGTTCAGGTCAGTCAAGGTTTTGGGAGGGTCCCTAGACTAGAAGAAGGCAGCAGTGGGATGGCGGGGTGGGCGATAGTGGGTTCCAGCCTGGTTGATTTTATGTGCCTTTTCGTGTCCAAAGGACAGACATGTTCCAAGTGCCAGGGCAAGGTAGGAACAGCTGATGGGGTGTGTGAGAGGGATAACATGGAGTCAGAGAAAAATGTGAAGGAGGACAGATAGGACAGAGTGACAAAAGCAGAGGAAGATAGAACAGACAAGAAAACTGAGACACATGGAAGAGACAGGGAAGGAAGCCATCCATTCAGCAAATACTTCTGTGCCCTATACCACGTGCTGGAGACACTGTGGGGAGCTGGAGACACTGTCCCTGCCTGCAGGGAGCTCCCAGTCTTAAGAAAGAGACAGGCATCAAGTAAACAAGCACATAAACATAATTCCGGATAGTGAGATGTCCTTTGAGAATTAACCAGGTAAGTGAAAGTGCCCTGGGGGCTCCTTTAGATGAAGGCCCCCCTGACAAGGTGACTTTTGAGCTAAAACCTAAAATGCAGTGAATAGCCAGCTTGCAAATATTTGAGAGATGAGTACTCCTGGGCAGAGGGAAGAATAAAGGCAGTGAGTCTGGGGCAGGAGTAAAGTGGAGCTTTGTTGGGTGAGGAGCGGAAAGGAGACCAATGTGATTGGCACAGGGAGAGGGAGCAAGGGGGAGATCTTGTCCACGAGGGAAGCCAGGTCTCACGGGGCGCATAAGGGCACTGGCTCTCACTTGGGGGAAGGGTGAGGCATGGAGGTTTTGGAGTCTGGGTGTGATGTGATCTGACATATAGCTTTTACCAGCCCCCTCTGATCATTGAGAATAGACTGGAGGTGGCAGTAGACTGAGAATGTGCAGGATGACCATTCAGGTGAGACTTGGTGGGGTCTGGATGAGGGGCAGAGGGTCCCACAGTTGGGGTGTCCTGTCCCTCCCTGAGTCTGAGGTTAGTCTCCTTGGAGTTTGGGAATGACCGTGCTGTAGGTGAGGGTCTGGGTAGGGCTTGGCCAGGACAGGCCAGGAGTAATGTGCTGGTGAGGAATTGGGGTCCCAAAACCTTCAGTTTGGTTCTAAGCAGTATAACAGCCTTCCTGGGCCATGGGATTGCACACAGTAGCACCTGTGGCCTGTTCCTGCTCAGAGAGGAGGCTGGGTCTGCATCCGCCTGCTCCACTGACTCAGTGTCTACTCTCTCTGGGCCTTGTCTCCCTACCCACACCACTGGGATTGCCTTTGCCCCGGTTGGCCCTCTGCAAAACCTAAACTACTTTGTTCCAGGTCTGAGCTGGAGCTCCAGGTCTGGGGACTGATAGTTCTAGGTCCCCACCCAGCTTTGCCTCTGCCTGACTGTGTGACCTCGCCTCTCTGTGCCTCAGTTTCCTCATCTATGAAATGGGGATATGGATAATAAGGCCCATTCTGGGGTGTGGCTGTGAAGGCTCAAGGAACTCAAGGTTGAGAATTAACAGTGTAGCACAGTGTGCTTATCTCTGTTAGTGGCAGAGTTGTCTGGCCCTGGAAGTCCACCTTTCCACTGAGCAGATGGGACATGGAGGCCCAGAGTACAGAAGCAACTTGCCAGAGGTGACACAGCAAGATGATAACGATAACCATAAAGGTTATTACCCCTCTGATAAGCACATTATGTTGGTTATCTCATTGAATGCTCACAACCCTTCACAATAGAAATAATCACTCTCCTGTACTAAATCAGGAAATTGAGGCTTAGGGAGGGGGTGACTTGTCCTGGGTTGATACTGTCAGTGACAACCTTCCCTACCTTCATGGCTTAGAGGCCAAGGAGCAGTAAGGCCCGCAGGCCCCCACCAGCAATCTGGGTGTGGCCTCTCTTAGGCTATGCATGTCAGACTGTGACCTCTCTCCAGCCACTGGATGGTCACTGGGGCAGAAAGACACACACAGGCAACTTCAAGAAGAAAGACCAAATGAAAGCACAGTGCAGACATCTGGGACCACTCAACAGGAGTGGGGTGTCAACGTCCTGGGGGGAGCTGGGGCTCTCCCAAGCCCGCTGGTCACTGGCTGCCCACCGCCCTCACCTGGCTGATGCAGCTGGAGTCGTTGAGGCTGTCGCTGATGGGGTTGTAGTCCTCCTCCCAGCTGGGACACTTGGAGGGCAGCAGCATGTCCACTGAATCCAGGCGGTCCAGACTCCTGGTGGGGGGTGGGGAGCAGACAGGGCTCAGCCCACATTCAGCCTGGGACACAAAGGCCCAGGCAGGGAAAGACTGGCCAATATCATCCAGTGGCAAAAAGAAAAATGGAAGTCACTGCCAGACTAGCTAGTGCAACAGGCAGCGATGAGTAAGGGGAAAGCTTTTAGAAGCTTTGAGGACATAGGCAGCCTGTATCTGCCATGCCTGTTGCAGCCTCAAGGTGGCAGTACAAACCTGCTTTTGACTGTTTCAAACCGGCATGGTCCAACCTAGCCCAATGTTACAACCCTTTCTCTTGGGTTTTAGGGGCTGGACCCAGACAGCAGGTCAAGACCCCTAGCCTTGACCTGCGGTTAGCATTGTCCAGAGGGCTTCAGTTTTGACACAAGTGGCCTCCACCAGGCTCCCAAAAACATCACTTTTCCCAGGCTCTTTAACCTTTCTCACACACACTTGATCCTGGGCCACCTGCTGCATTGCCCAGGGGATAAGGTCCAGGCAGCCAGCAGCACAGAACCTTAAGATAGAGGGCTTGGGCTGCAATCCAGATTTCTCACTGGGTGACCCCGGGCAAGTCATCGCCCCTGGCTTAAGTGTTTGTTTCCACACCTATACAGTAGGCATGGGATGAGGTCTAAGTGACGCAGACTGAAGTATACTGGGGCAGAACAGAGCCCAGCAGGCAGCAGGTGCTAACAGAGGGCACCCATCATTATTACTGCCACTATTACTGATTTTCTCTCATTAAAGGTCTGCACCCCAGACCTGCCCACTGCTCCCACCTCAGTGGCCACTGGACATTTGTAGAATGCCAGGATTTCAGGACTAGAAGGGGTCTTAGAGATCGTCCAGCTCAGCCCCTTCACTTAAAGATGGGGAAACTGAGGCTCAGAAAGGGGCAGACCTGAGACTGGCTGCTAGTGTCCTGAATTCCCACCTGGAAGCTTTTCCCTGCCTTCCGTCCTAGCCAATGAGATTCCTGGTTTCTCAGAAGGCCTACCTCTCCCTACTTCGTGTGTGTTGCTAGCGCCTCACTTGCTCTCTGCCCTCTGCTGCAGTCTTCCCAGTCTACTTCCTCCATGAAGCTGTGGCTCAAGCTCCAGTAGTGGAAGATATAGGATTAAATTTGTTTCCTTTAATTCTTCCAAGTTTCTCCTCATCAATGACTTTGACTCTCCTATGCCAAGTTTCACCCATTTTATACCCCACTGGATGGATTCTGTACTTCCACTCCATCCTGGTCTAGTCCCCACTGTGACTGCTGTTTGCAAAAGGCTCACCTCTCTAACATTTCAACTGTTGCTTCCTGTGTTACATGCATCTCGTTTGTTCATCAATTCACTAACCCTTCCAAGTCTTAAAGCAACAGGATGGGGTTTGAATGGTGAAATTCCAGGCAGCGTGACAGGACTGGTGAAGGCAGTCTATCTCGCTTTGACTTCTGGATTCACCCTTGTCCCAATCTTGGAGCTCAACAAGGCAGTCAATTACAGGGTCCCAGGCAGAGGGGGATCTAGCTTCCCTGGGCAGTGATGGGTGCACTCAAGGCAGGGTTCTCCTAACCTGAAGAAGTGGGTCCTCTGGGGCCGTTCCCCTGAGGAGTGGAACTTACCTGGGATGCGGTTCCTGCGGGCAGGGTTTACCAGGCTCAGTCCCTCTAGAGAGGCTTTCCTGGCTTATCAAGGATGTGGCTCACCTGTGCTCGAACTTGGGTGGGTGGGACTGACACTAAATGGCAGGACCCTCCGGAGCCCACTCATTAAAATGCAGGGGCCCATCTAAGGACGTGGCTGTCAGGCACCAGGCTAACCCGGAGGAAGGTTTACCCGCGGGGGCGGGGGGTGTCCTAGGTCACAGTGGGCGCGTTCACCTGAATTTGGGGTTGGAAGGCAGAATTCATGTGTAGGGCCTGGGCTCTCCAAGGGTGGCCGAAGGGGTGGAAGGCGAGGCTCTCGGGCGGGCACAGCTGCGAGGGGCTCGCCCAGCCAGGGGGCCGGCCTGGGGCGCGCAGGAGGGGGCTCCCCCAGGGCGGGGCCGGGGCCGGCGCGCTCTCCGGGGGCGGGCCCGATGGGCCGGGGCGGCCCGTGGGCGGTGCCGCCAGGGGGCGGGGCTCCCCGACTGGAGTTGTCCACCTCGGAGAACTCACAAGCAGCCAGAGCGTCTGGTGGGTGGGACTCAACCCCCAGGTGGTGGCGCTTCCAGGCGAGACTCCCGAGAGCGCAGCGACCTCCCGGGGCGGGGACCCCGGGGCCGGGCTGGCAGGGGGCGGGGCCCGCGGGGCGGGGCTGCGCGCTCACCGGCGGGGGTTGCTCTGCTCGCCCAGAGACTGCTGCGTGGCCCTCAGGTAGCTCTGGCGCCGCGCCGCCGTCTTGGGTGAGGGCTTGGGGCTGCCGCCGGACTCGTCGCTGTCCTCATCGCCCATGGCCTTGATGTAGCTGCCGCTGCGCATGCGCCGGCACGGGATGGGGCCCTCGGCCGCCGCGTCCGCGTCGCGCGGGGACAGCAGCGCGGTGCTCCACTCGCCGCCGCCGCCGGGCACCTGGGGAGGGGTGGACAGGCCGCAGGAGGGTGGCAGGGCGGGCAGAGCACACTTCCCGGGGCGCCACCGCCTCCCAGCCTCGGGCCGGGGAATGAGTCGTGGGCGAGAACCCTCAGCTTCCGGCTCTGAAGCTCCCTCATCCCCCTCCGAGATTCAGTCTTTGGGGCTGGGGTACGTGCCGCCCTGGAGGCCACCCAGCAACAGAGCAGAGCCCTGACTGGGAAGGATACCTGGGTTCCCGCCCTGCCACAGCTTCCCCGTGTGGCCTTCAGGAAATCCCTGCTGCTTTCTGTCCTCAGATTTCTCCATGGATCCCAGGATGGGTGTGCCACATCAAAACGGCCCGGCGCCTCTGATCACAATGGGCCCCACCAGAGCTACCCTTCTGAACCCCCACTGTATTCCCATCACTTCCCCTGCGATCTCAGAGGCTTATAGTCCTCCACAACCTGAGTACTCCCAACCCGATCCTAGGAAGAGGGGCAGGAAAGTCAGAATGAAAGGGAACTACTAAGCAAATGAAATCTTTTCCTGTTTCCTGCTAAAGAGTCACAGGCCTGGTGCAGTAAATAATGCAAAGTTAGTGTAAATAACAAAGGAGGTGATCTAAAGGAGGTGACATTCTAAAACAGTGGGAGCACTGGCCAGGCCGACTGATCTCCCAGGCCATACTCCAGTATCTGCAGTTTTCCCCCTTTTGTCAAGAACTTTTGTGCTCACTGACCCATGTTATCAATATCTGATGGTTGTGTATAAAAGAGACCCTTTGTCTCTGGACCGGTGCTCAGACCTTAAGGGGCTACCCAGGTCTGGGACCTCATGCATGAGTAATAAATCTTCTCCTCACCTCACCATTCCTTAAGTACCGCTTGTTCTTCCCCTGCCTGGTAAAAGGCTAGAATTTATTTCTGCAACATAGAGGACCCTAGCACTTTAAGTATGGAGACAGAGTCCTGGGAGCCAATCAACATGCCTTTTCCCACAGATAATAAACTGAGGTTCAGTCAACAGAGGGGCTTTTGGGGTTGGGCAGTCACATGGTGAGCGAGAAAAAATGGCTGTGTTTTCCCTACTGAACCTCAGGCACCCCAGTCATGGAAGAGGTGATAAAGGCAAGTGAGGTCACAGCTATGAGAGCAGTCCTGGCCCCAAGGGGTTATGGTGGCAGAATCCAATTGCCGGGCCTCCCCAGCCTTTTTGAGGCAGGTTCTGCCAGCTGCTCCAGGACAGCATCCAGCCTATATCCCTGTTACCTAGTACATACTCACATGTGCACACAGTGAGAGGAATTCCCTTACAATCAAGTACCTCCTGGTGACTGAATGAACATGCCTCGCCAGATACACATAACTCAGGGAACAAGCTCACCCTTCCCACACATACCCATGTCATCAAGGACACACTCCAGTAACTACTTCATTGTGTGTGCCTCCCTCAATGTATATACACCGTGAACACAGATCACATGGCCCTTTTCACACACCAGCAACCACTGCACAGTGGACACCCTCCAACAGAACCCCTCCTCAACACAGTGCACACCCTCACTAGATTTACACCCTTCACCATGGATGCCAACACACACACATTTCTCTGTGTACACAGCAAGCCCGTTCTTCATCATGTGCACAAATGCACACTCCTAGTAACTCTCTGGCACAGGTATCACATCCTTCTTGGTGCTCATATTGCCCTCTGGTTGATTCCCAGCTGAGGAAGGGTCACTTTCTGGGCTCCCACTGAGGGGGCCCCTTCAACTTTCCCCTGAATACCCTCTTCCCCTGCAGCTGACTTCCCAGCCAGTCACTAGGGCCTGCACATTCTACCTCCCTTACATGTACTTGCTAGTACATCCTCCCTACCTCCATCTTGGGAAGATGACCTTGGACATCTCTGCTCAGAATCTGTTGCTAGCCCAGGCCCCACACCCCTACCTCCTATCACCCAAACAGACAGGACAAATCCCTAGGGCCTGCAGGGTCACACTTTCATGGTGTTTCTGAAGTCTTTTCACATGGCCAGACCAAACCACACTGTTCTGAGACGGAGCCAAGTCACACACCACCCTCTTTGTCTGTAAACGAAGGAAGTAAATTGAGAACCTCATATACCTTAAATATATAATACTGCCTAGATTTCCTTTCCTTCTAGTGAAAAAAAAAGTCTCCCTCTGCCCCTTCCCCATAGTTTCACTGTCTTTGGGATTTTATACAAAATAACAAGAACTCAGGGCTTTGTCAGACTTTGATGTTCATCTGGTTCAAAATGTATCTAATGTGTTCCCAAAGGCTGGCCAGGCCTGTGCTGGCATAGTCCCCAGGATGAGTCTCTTGCTACCTACACAAGCACCCCCTTCCATCTTGACAGGGACTGAAATCTACTTCCTGTAACTTTCATCCACAGTCTGGACTCTGCCCTTGAGAGTGCAGGAGTCTTGGTGCATAAATGCTACAATAAAGTTAAGTTTCCTGAACTGTGTTAGGGCCTCTGGGCTCCTGCAACCCTCTGCACTGCTGTCCATCACATTGTTCCTACTGATACGACTATCTATGCATCTCTCTCTCCCAGCATCCTAATTATCGGCACTACGTCTTATTTCTAGCTTTGTTCTACTATGTCTTATTTCTAGTTTTGTTCACTTATTTCTAGCTTTGTTCACCTGTTCGTCTACCCCCTCTTCTCTCACATTTCTCAAGCATTTCCTCTTTGCCAGACTGTGTCCCAGCTTTGGGGACACAAAGCCATATCCGAAGTGGTCCCTGTCCCCAAGAAGTCCTGTGCCCTCAAGAAATGCCATGCAACTGCTCCTATAAAGGGGATGGATGGCATAGCTTTCCAGACTTGCCTTCTAAATGGCAGGGACTTTTAATTCCTACTCAGGGCTAAGGCCAGAAAGGCCCTAATAAGTATCTGCTGACAGCACTGATCAGCAGGAGGAATTCCCTTATTAGCAAGTACATCAGCCATGCATACATACGGGAGTAAACAGAGGCTGAGAGAGAACAACTTTCCAAGTATACCTAGTGCCTTCCTCACACCCCTCTGCCCACCCCATCTCACGCAGGGACTTACCTGCAGGTAGTGGTATGCTAAACCCTGGTGGCAGGATTTGGACTTTAGCAGGCTCTTATCCAAGGTGGCTGAGGTCTTCTGGCAGACCTCGTGGGCATGGCTGAGGGTCAGAGTGGACCAGGAGCCCCGCTTGACATAGTTGGTGTCAGTTCCCACCCCAAGGCTAGGGCAGGTGGCTGGGGGTGCGGGTGGGGGTGGTGGGGCAGTCAGCTCAGCGGTGTTGTTCTTGGCGGCTTTCAGCATGTGCCCACTGATGGTGTTGTAGGCGTGCATGAAATAGCGTGGCTGGCTGCGTTCCGCCTGGCGGCCTAGCGTCATCAGCCCTGAGGCTGGGCCACTGCTGCGGAAGGCGCCACTCTCGCCGTCCAAGTTGTCATCAGAGCTCCACCATCCAGAGATGTTAGAGCGGCTGCGCCGTTTGGGCTCCCCAGCCTTGGCTCGCTCCTTGCTCTTGGCCCTTCGGCCTTTGCCGTCCTCCAAGCCACCTTTCTTGCTGCCATTGCCACCAATCTTGCCAGCTGTGCCCTCCAGTGAGGGTGCCTTGGTGAAGAAGAGCCGCTGGACAGAATGGACCAGGTGGCGAATGCGGCCAGGACTCTCACCGCGGGCCTTGGCCTCACCGCGGGGGAACTGAAGTGTGCTAAAGCCATCGCGGTGGATGGGCAGCTGCTTCTCAAACTGGTCCAGGAGGTTGGCGGGCAGCCGGTTGATCTTGGTGGCCTGGGCATGGCTGGGGAAGGGGCTTTCCTCTGGGACCTCGAAGTGGGAGTTATAATGGATGCGAGGGAAGGTGCTGCTTGGAGGTGGCAGCTGGTTGTTGAGTGGGAAGAGACCATCCCCTGGTAGAGCATTCTGCCCAGGGAAGCGAGCCTCACGGGCAAAGGCCTCCGTGGGAGACAGCAGATAGGGGTTGCGGTCAGGCCCTGCAAACAGGGGCTCGTGGGGTTGGTCCAGGCTGTCAGAGAGGTGGCGGGGGCGGCTGTCACCGAGGCCTTTCATGATCCCGGGCCTCGGAGCAAGGGCCGTTGCCCTATCGGGGCGCCCGGGTCACTTCTCCCAGGCAGCAACTATCCTGGGGAGAGAAGACAGAGAGGAGTCAGTGGGATTGGGAGGAGACAGAGTGCTGGGAAGGTTAGTCAGACCTCAATAGGCCTCAGGCTTGGGAGGATTTCTGGATTCTTGGTTGCTCTGAACATGGTGGGCCTGAGGACAAGAATACAAAGGGAGTCTGACATACCATGAGTACAAGTGAGAGTTACAATTCAGGCTCGGCAACTATTAAACAAAGTATGTTCTACTCTCCTTTGAAGACTATATCTTCATAATAACTTGGAAAACCAAGTCTGAATTCGCATTTTGTGGTTTCTTCCAAACACGCTAGTGGAATGCGGTGGCGGTGGTGGGGAGCTGCCTCTCCTCCATATTCCTCTCACCTCCGATTGTTCTGTACTATGAGGAGTGGCACACATGCGTGCACCCCAGCCAGCACATTCAAGTTTATTCCACATTTCCCCCCAAAAAGCCATCCTTCGGCCCTAGGGATGGTCCAACTGGCAGTGCAGGCCACTCCCTGGGAAGATCCCATGCTGGCTCTGGATGCAGGCCTGAGGTCATTCCTTGCATAGGAAATTCCAGGGTGCCCAGTATCCAGAGTGGGGCCAAAGGGGGGGGGTGTAGTTCTGGATGGAATGTTCCCTTGGCTCCTGAACACTCCTTGTCTCATAGGGAAGATCAAGGTCAAAAGAAGGCCAGAGAGGCCCTTGCTGTCCTCCATGCCACCTTTGTTGTTCTAGAGAGTAGGGTCCAGGACAGGGGCCCATCTTACCTGGGTCTGTCCAACTCTATTTTAGCAGAGCAAATGTTACATCACATGCAAACCTCTGTTACACCCACACTGTTCCTCAACAAATGTGTACCAAGTGTGAACTCTGGGCTAGGTGCTGGGGCTGCAGACATCAGAAAGGCCAACAAGCCCATTGGCCCATCATTTCTAACTGGGATGAATCAGTGATGGCCACCGCGGAAGAGAGGTCTCAGCCAGTCAATAACGTGAGCACATCGTCAGGACTGGATGCACCGGAGAGAGGATGGTGTTAGGTGTGTGCCTCAGTTTCTGTACACTGTGCCTCAGTTTCTCCATCTGCAAAATGGGACAGTGGGTCCCTCTAGTCAGGACCAGCCTGGAACCACCAGTTCCAAACTTAGGCAGGCCCTTTCCTTTTCAGGACCTCAGTCTTCCCATCTGTACCACAGAGCAGAGGGGAGGTTAGTGAAGTTTCTAAGCTTTGCTTAGTAGTCCCCCAATGCTTGGTCTGGCCTGTGTGTCTGACCTATTGAGGATGTGCAATGAGTCAGTGTGGCTGGAGCAGAGCAGGTGAGGGGCAAGGGCTCCCAGAGGGGCTGGGCAAGGTCAGTGTGGACAGACTCTGGTTGAAGCCAAGTGTGGGGGGCAGAGCGACGGCTCCCACCCAAAGATTCCTGTTCCTAATCCTCAGAATCTATGATTGTATTATTGTCAGAAGGCAGTTTGGGGCCTCCCCTGGTGGCACAGCGGTTGAGTGCTGGGCTGTGAAGCTGCCCGCAGCCTCTGCAGCGCCGGTTCGATCCCCGGCCACCAGCAAGAGTCCCACATGGCGCACAGACCTTTCCTGCTGCGCCCGCTGCTACCCTCAGCAGTGTGTTTCGTCGGACTGCCTGTTCTGTACCCCACTCTGTCCCTGGTGAATCCTCTCACCCTCCCGTGCTTCTGACTGTACCCAGTGCTTGTATAAATAACTAAATAAATCTTTAAAAAAAACGCAGTTTGTAGATGTGATTCAGAATCTTGAGATAGGGAGATTATCCTGGATTATCCAGCAGGGCAATTTAATCACGTGTCCTTGTAAGAGGATAGGTGCAAGGGCCTAAGTCAGAGAAGGAAACATGGAGTCTGGAGCAGAGGTCTGAGTGATCATGAGCCAAGGGATGTGGGCAGCCCTTAGCAGCTGGGAGAATCAAGGAGGCAGATTCTCCCCATAAGCCTCCTGAAGGAATGCAGCCCTGTGACCCATTTGAGACTTCTGACCTCTAGCATTGTACATAATAAATCTGTGTTGTTTTAAACCACTAAGTATGTGGTCATTTGTTACAACACTTAAGATACCACTACACCAAGCAAGGATTCAGGTATCTGAGACCCTCCCTACCCCTCAGAGTAGCTTTTGAGGCAGAACCCCAGACCCCACCCTACACTGGGCAAAACTTCCATCTTATAGATAGGGAAACTGAGGCTCTCAGAGGGAAGACCTTCCCCAAGATCATAAAATGAGTCCAGAGGCTGAGGCAGATTGGCACCCAGGCTCTTCCTACTCTTCCAGAGAGGAACTGCAATTGTTACCCTCAGCTGGCTGGCCCCGAGACCCACAAGGATCTCACAGTTCCTGGGACCCAGTCAATTGCAAGATAATCAGTGCCCTCAACCTCCCAAGCTCAAAGACTTCCAGAGTCCACCTGGCTCAAATTCTCCCTCTTCTTTGCCACAGTCCCTCCTTGCCTGCAGGAGCTTGATGGAGCCCACTCCTGGAGTCCAGGGCACTTTAGCGAGGTCCTGGGGCTGAGCTGCTTCCTTGGAAATGTCTCTACTTCCACCAGCAGCTTGTCAGTGAATTTATCCCCAGCCTGGAGAGGAAGTCTGCTGACTGACATCTTTATCTTCAGACCCTCATAACAGCCATATGAGATAGGGGGCCATTAGCTCCCTTTTACAGATGGGGAAACTGAGGCTGAGAGAAGCAGTTCTAGCTAAGGTGAAATCACTAACTTCAGTGTCCTGGACAGTCAAAGGTCCTCTTCTACCCTAGATAACTCCCTCTGGGCAAATCTCTCCTCGAAGACAATTACAGGCAAATATTGAACCACCCCCACATCCCTTCTACTCCTCCTGTTTTCTTGGTCTTCTCACATCCTCTGAGGGCCACAGTGATCTTAAGACTCCAGGGCCTGGGCCTCCCCGGTGGCGCAGCGGTTGAGCGCTGGGTTGCGAAGCTGCCCGCAGCCTCTGCAGCGCCGGTTCAATCCCCGGCTGCTCCCCGGCCACCGGAGGAGGGTCCTACGTGGTGCGCAGACCTCTCCTGCCGCCCGCTGCTCCCCTCAGCAGTGTACCTTGGTCCTTCTGCCTGCTCTGCTCCCTGCTCTGGCTCTGGTGAATTCTCTCACCCTCCCGCGCTTCTGACTATACCCAATGCTTGTATAAAATAAATAAATCTTTAAAAAAAAAAAAAAAAAAAAAGACTCCAGGGCCTGGCCCCCTTGGCTGTTCAGCTGGAGAACTGTGGGTGTGGCAATATGTCCTTGATGCCCACTCACGTAAAACCAGTGCTACAGAAAACTGAGAACACTGTTTGCAAACATAGACCGTTCACTCAGCAGGGGCCCGACTCCCTAGAAATGCTGTAGGTGGAGAGGGTTGGTCCCCAGAGTAGAAGACAGCTACAGAGCCCTGCCCTCACAGCGCACGCTACACTCAATTGTCCCAGTGAGAAGTCCGTTTCCATTTCACATCACAGGTGCTACCAAAGCAGGAATCCAGGGTTGTCCCAGGAGGACTGTGTGTGCCTGGGCCCAGGGCCACCTCCCTGGTTGTGCATCTGCCAAATGAGGCCAGGAGGTGGGAGCCAGGGAAGGCGAGGGAAAATGCTGGGTGAGCTGTGGAGTACTGACACAGGCTCCGTCCCCTGGGGACAAACCTTACAGACTTGGAAGGGAAGGCTCTACCTGCCCAGTCCTGGTGGTCTGGACTAATGAGGCTTTTTCCTGACTGGTAAAGAAAACAGGTAGGCCCCTGCCTTGGAGATACCTCTGGGATTACAGAAGGAAAGTGGAGCTGCTGCCTTAAAGGAAGAGTTCCAGAGACTGGCAAGATACTTCAATGACCACAAGTGATCTCCCAGCTGATGTCCTTCCTGTAACAGGGCCCTCATGGTTCAGTCTCTTCCTCTGGCTTCTGGGGCCTACATGTCTGTCCTTCTCTCCTTAAGTGCCAGTGCATCCCAGCACTCTGGTTAGGCCCATAATGACTCTGTTGCAGTAAAATATTTCAATGTCACCCAGTGGGTCTCAAGCCAAACACCCGCACGCCTTCTTTGAATTCTTCCTTCTGCTAACCTTCTGTGTCCTTCCCCCAAGTAACAGCCCCCACTGTTTCTGGCAAATGATTCTGGTGTAGGTGGAGCCGGCTCTACCCCAGAACCCCAGGGTTCCCACAGGACCCAAGCCTGGCCAATCAAAGCCTGGTATCCTTGAGTATGGATTGGCTCAGAGATGGAGACAGGATCCTTGCTAGTCAGTGAGTGGGTGTTGGCCCGGGGTTATGGCTGAACTCTGGGGAAAGAGGCACCCTTCTTTCTATCAGTATTCCTGTGCTTGGCAAGTGTCAGCCTGGAGTCCTTCGTTAAGATCTTTCCTGTTGTCTTATATATGTGAGGCAAGAGTCTTTCTGCTTAAGTTTCAGCTGGATTTCCGTCTCTTTCAACAAGAGCCTGACTGGTACAGCTGTGGCCATGGGGATCCCACCTGCATCTCCTGTGGTCTCACCACTGTGATAGCCAATGACTGACTTCCAACTGTTAGCATCTGCAACCCTGCAGGGGGCTCTCTTTAGCAGCTAAATGCTGCTTCACTCATACATGGCCAGCAAGATCTGCAGGAGGATTAGTGACCCCCTGACCTGGCAGCAGCTCTCAACTAGCACCTGTTCCTGTTGGTGGGTTGGCGTGTAAATATCCCACCTCCAGGGGTTAAAGACGGCGCTATCAAGCTACTGCCAGCCACTGCAGCACGAGTTCAATCCCGGCCTGGGCAGGGAGCTAACCCACATGGCACAGCAGACCTCTCCTGTCTTGCCTGCTGCTCCCCTCAGCAGTGTATTTCAGTATAGTTCTCAAACATCAAATCCATCTCCCATGACCCACTCCCAAAGTTGGGGTCCAGAATATTCTCCTTCCTTTAACCCTTTGCCCATCTTTGTGAGTTGGAAACATAATTTATTTATCTTATGACTTTCTGCTAGTCTAAAAATGTGTCCATGGGAAAGGCATATTTTCCCCCTGAGTACCTACTTGGCTTCATACCATCGATTTTATTTCTCCATAGGTTATTCTCCCTTTAAAAAATAAAAAAACTGTAATTTTTTCACATAGCATAAGCTAACCACTTTAAAGCATACAATTCACAATGCTGTGTATCCACTCCTTCCAACTAGTTGCATAACATTTGCAGAATGCCAAGGAAAAGCTCTATATCCAATAAGCAGTCACTCCGTTTCCCACTTCTTTCCAGCCTTGGCAACTGCCAATCACTTTTCCATGGATTTCAGTCTGTCTCTATGGATTTACTTATTTCCCAATGGCTTCATTTTTATTGTGGTATAATATACATAACTTAAATCTGCCATTTTGACCATTTGTTGTAAACCACCACTATTATCTACGTCCAAACTTTTCACACCCCAAACAGAAAATCTAACCAGTAAGCAATAACTCCTTACTCTCCTCCTTCCCCCAGACCCTGGTAGTTTCTAATCTACTTTTGGTCTCTATGAATTTGCCTATTCTAGATAGTTCATGTAACTGGAATCATACATTTTCTTTTTGTGTCTGGTTTATTTCACTTAATGCATTTTCAAGGTTTATCCATGTTGGAGCATGTATCAGAACTTCATTCCTTTTAGTGGTTGAATAATATTTCATTTTAGGTAGACAGCACATTTTCTTTGTCCATTCATCTGATGGACATTGGGTTGTTTCTACCTTTTGGTTATTATGGATGTTACAATGAGCACTGGCATGCAAATATCTATTTGAGTCCTTGCTTTCAATTCTTTTGGATACACCCAGGAATGGAACTGCTGAGTCTCTCTCTCTCTCTCTCTCTCTCTCTCTCACACACACACACACACACACATATCCATGCACATACTCGCACACACAGCATAGCTGGGTCATTTGGTAATTCTATGTTTAACCTTTTGAGGAACCTTCTAAACTGTTTTCCACAGTGGCTACATCATTCCCTCCAGCAATGTTAGGGAATTCCAATTTCTCCATATCCTCCCCAATATTTGTTATTTTTTTCCTTTTTTATTTATTATGTCCATCTTAGTAGGTGTGACTGGTGTCTCATTGTGGTTTTGATCTACATTTCTCTGTTGACTAATTATGTTGAGCATCATTTCACGTGCTTATTGGCCATTTGTATATCTTCTCTGGAAGAATGTTAGTTTATGTCCTTTGCCCATTTTTTAACTGGGTGGTTGTCATTTTTGTTGTTAAGTTTTATGAGTTCCTTGTATATTATGGGCATTAGACATTTATCAGATATGACCTGCAAATATTTTGTCCCTATAGGTTTTTTAATATTTTTATTTATATATTTTAAAATCGTTTTTCATTCTCCTCTCAAGTGTAATCCCCATAAAATTACCACCACCAAGACACCATGAACTGTCACCATAGACTCTTGTGTTCTTTCCTTCCCCGTTTTGATCCCCCTCCCTCCTGCTCCTCAGCTGAATGCCTCAGATTTATAGTTTGCCTGCTAGTTTTGTCTTTTCCTACAGATTTTTGATAGGTAGTGTTTTTCAGCTTTGGTGGAATGGACACTCACTTTTGCCTTCCTCACTAGCACTGATGGCCGCCCCTTCCTCCTTCCCCCTTCCCGCCCCTGGCCTGTTAGCTCCATCAAGAACATGGGTCCATGGGCCTCCCCTGGTGGTGCAGCGGTTGAGCTCTGGGCTGTGAAGCTGCCCACAGCCTCTGCAGTGCTGGTTCGATCCCCGGCCACTGGGCGAGGGTCCCACATGGCGCGCAGACCTCTCCTGCCACGCCCTCTGTTTCCCTCAGCAGTGTACTTCAGTCCTTTTGCCTGTTCTGCTCCCCACTCTGGCTCTGGTGAATTCTCTCACCCTTCCGCACTTCTGACTGTACCCAGTGCATGTATAAATAAATATTTAAATAAATAAATGAATAAATCTTAAAAAAAAAAACAAAACATTGGTCCATGTTCCCATAACCTCCTTGTGGAGCAGGAGTTGGTTCTTATCTGAAGGGGTGAGGGGGACAGGAATGAGCATTCTGGGAAAGGACGTGCAGTGGGTGCTGTGGTGGCTGCCCAAGTCTCCCATTTAGGACTGAGGTGCTCCAGTCTCCAGTTGCCAAGAGCCCTGGCTGCTGACAGTTCACAGCTGGGTACCTGCCAGAACCTGGCTCTCAGCCAAAGGGAGATGCCCCACCCAAGGTTACACTCCTTCCCCAGGGGCAGCTTGTGTCCAGTACCGGGTTGATATGCTGGCACCATAGCCTGGTACCTTTGCCCCAATTCAGAGCAAAAGGACCATCCCAGTTCCTGAGTTCCTGAAGGATTAGCTGAGAATTCTGTTGTGACAACATCTCTATGTTCATCCCCTCCCTCCCCCCAATGCCACACCCCTCACCTGTCACATGTAAACCTCAGAGCATGTTTCCTGGGGAACCTGACAGATAACAGGACACAACTAGGTTCTACTTCTTTCCCTCCTTATCCCAGGACATTCAACAATTTGACTATTCCTTCTAAGCCTCCATTTCCTCTTCTATAATATGGGGTGAAGATCCTCACTTAACTGTGATGTCATGTAGACATCTGGCACTCAGGTGCTTGACGACTATCAGTCATGCTCCCCTCCTTGCTCCAGTGTACTTGGGCACAGGCAAGGCCATGGCTTCCAGGGCGGGGATGCTCATAGTGTAGTAGAAAGTGTTTGTAGGTGAATATGGACTAAAATCCTGGCTCTGCCCTTTCCTTGTCGTGACCTCGGGTTGGTTCCTTCCTTCTATGGCCTCAGTTTCTACCTCTTGGCAGTAGGGGTTTGAAAGAGGGTGGTCTGGGTATCTGATCACACTGACTCCCTCTGAACTCTCTGGCTCTGAACCCTAGTCACCCAACATCCAGGGGTGACAGAAGCCTCACCTTGGGGAGGTCTTAAAATAGGCAGGCCTCAGCCTTGCAGGAGAAGCAGCTGGCTGCCTCGCACTGCCTTTGTCTCTGAGCTATACTTAGGCCTATCCGTGTGCCCATAATTACCTCTCATTAATATAAGCCTCATTGCCCTCATGGAAACATGGAGGAACCAGTAGAGCTGCTGTCTCCCTAGGAGGCTTCCCTGCTCTGTGATGCCTTAGTGTCTGCAGCCACTACTCCCACCTACACAGAGTGGGGCCTCCTTGCCCTATCCAGTTCACCCTGGAGCCAGAATTGGCCTGTGAGCATGTAAGAGCTAATTAGGGACGAGGCCAGAAACAGAATCCATCATAGCTCTTTCTGAAGCAAAACTCACCTGACTGCATAAGTCCCCTAATCTAGAAACTTCTGTGGATCCCTCCTGCTCCTAAGTCCTAATTTCTTGGTGTGACAACCAAGAGCCTTGCTGATGTAACCCCCAACCCCCTTTCAGATATCACCAACCCCATTTCCATTACTGACAGTCCCTCTTTAAATGAATCCAATCCCTCACTATTCGCCACTCATACCTTCTGTATTTAGTGCTACCAGAGAGGCTGGTTTTGTCTAAAGTTGCATTAACAGAGACAGAGAATCTAAATGAAAGAAGGAGATGGTCCTACTGAATGCTGAGCCTTGTTGGTAACAGAGACAGAGAATCTAAATGAAAGAAGGAGATGGTCCTACTGAATGCTGAGCCTTGTTGGTAACAGAGACACAGACAACTAGAGAGAGCACAGGGGAGGATGAGTACAGTGATGAAAGCCTGCAAATGATGTGGGTGAATGGCCGAACACTGGGGGGGATGTTCACAGAAGTCCATGGAGGACACTGTCACTTCCTTAGGACTCTGAAGGGATGATGTGTAGAGGGGTAAGGACGAGCTTTTTTGGGTCTCAGAGTCTTATTGGTGGCTGGGTACAGGTAGAGGTAGAGAGAGGCAGGCCAGGCTCCTGTGACTTGTTTCTTCCCACTCTCCTAAATCTCTTGCAACACCTACTCCATCTCTTGCTGGCTTCTCCTCCTCTGACCTCTAAACACAGAAGAACTGGGTGCTTCTGTCTACACACTCTCTCCTGCTGATCTCATCCAGATTCATGGCTTTAAACAATACGTTATCTGACAACTCCTAAATTTACATCTTCCACCCAATCTCAAACACCAACTCATATCTTTTTTTTTTTTTTAAGATTTATTTATTTATTTACACAAGCACTGGGTACAGTCAGAAGTGCGGGAGGGTGAGAGAATTCACCAGAGCCAGAGCAGGGAGCAGAGCAGGCAGAAGGACCGAAGTACACTGCTGAGGGGAGCAGCGGGCGGCAGGAGAGGTCTGCGCGCCATGCGGGACCCTCCTCCGGTGGCCGGGGAGCAGCCGGGGATCAAACCGGCGCTGCAGAGGCTGCGGGCAGCTTCGCAACCCAGCGCTCAACCGCTGCGCCACCGGGGAGGCCCACCAACTCATATCTTTAACTGCTTCCTTGACATCTCAGGTTGATGTCTGACAGGCCCAAAATCAAATGCCTGATCTCTCATCCACCCTGATTTGTTCTTCCCACAGTCTGCCCCGATTCACGACAATAGGATCCTCCTGTTCGCGCAGGTCAGACACCTTGGAACCATCCTTGACTCCTCTCTCACCCTCTACATTCCATTCAACAGCAAATCCTACAAACACAACTCCACCTATAACATATCCTGGAATCCTACCACCTCCATGCCCTGCCCGGGGCCAGGCTCCAATTGTCTCTCCTGCAGATGACAACTCCCAAGACCCTTAAACTCAGCCAGTCTTCTTACTTCTTCCTGCTTTTTTCCAGCCTCATTTGCTGCCACTGCTCCCTTGAGCCTCCACTTCCTGGAGCATGATCGTTAGTTCCTGTCTTTGGGGTTTTGCCCTTATCAGTCTGGTTACTGGAGATGATCTGCACCCTCTGAGCACATAACTACCTTCACTTCATTCAGGTCTCAGCACACAGGCTATCTCTGCAGAGAGGCCAGTACGGCCTCTGTCCAAAGCAGTCGCTCACTTGCCAGCCCTTTCTGCTCCACACCCTTATTTATGTCTGATGGAGGTTGGAACAACAAAGATAAGGTCTGTCACCAGCAGTCACACAGGGCCTGGATGCAGGACTGACTCATTGCTTGCGCTAAGTGAAAGTGGCAGAGGGTCTTGAGGGTGCCTGGAAATGAACCGGAAAGGGAGGCAGCTGCAGGGTGGTACATTATCAGCTCAAGCTAATCACAGAGATCCTTTACTGTATACCTTTACTGCATGCAGTGCTCACGGTATACCAGGCACTTCTATATGTGAGCTCATTTAATCCTTACTGAAGCTCTTCCTGGTGGAAATGATGAATCCATGCTGGTGGTCAGCCTTCAACTCTGGCGATCCCCACCTCCCTGTACCTACATCCTTGTGTGCCCACCCCCCACTCCAACATGAGCAGGGTTGACTGTGTAACTTACAAGACATTGTGGAAATGACTGGTAGGCAGGGCAGAAAAGTCACTGCTGCCTTGCTCTTCTGGGTCACTGGCCCCAGGGTTAGTCAGCTGCCAAGGACACTCAAGCAGGTCCACATGGGGAGGTGCTGAAGCCTCTTGCTCACAGTCAGCGCTAACCTGCTAACCAGCGCTAACCAGCCCTAGTGAGGACTTCAAGTGACTGCAGCCCTAGCTGATGAACCAGATGGCAAAGTCATGAGAGACCCTGGGCCAGAACCACCCACCTGGACTGCTCCTGGGTTCCTGACTCTCAGAAATGTGTGAGGTAATACATACTTATTGTTTTAAGCTGCTGTCAAGTTTTGATATTTTTTATGCAGAAATAAGTAATGAATACACTCAAGTTAGAGGAGAAAAAGCAGCTCAGGTGGCTCACGTCACCTACTCTAGGCCCACAGCTGATGGGGGTGTGACTCAGTATGTCCCTTGAGCCCACATTCCACGGCCTTGCCCACTGGGCTGAGGTTCCAGTATCCTTTTCATCTACGATGGATCCATTATCCTGATGGATTCAAGGTCCAAATTGTTTTCAGCCTAAGTCGGTGTCCATAGCAACTGTTTGAAAAGCATGACATTCTATCAACTGGTTGTTTGGTCAACAAAACAGCAAGTGATGGCTCAAGCAGATATCCCTAGATGGACTGCTTGGGATGTAAGGCTGATAGGGTTTCCATCTTGGGTCCTCTCCTTCCCTTGAAGCCAAATTTCTGTGAACTCTGAACACAGGGCCTGGGATGTGGGTGCTGCACTGCCTCTGGAGTGAGGGAGTACAGAGTTGGGGTCCAGTGGGGACAGGGATGCCTAGCAGGAATATAAATCTTCCTGGTCTCAGTTAAAGCTTTGGAGGTCAAAGGGTCACACATCTTGGCGTGGTAGATACAGAAATGATAGCATGACCTAGAGCATCAGAACAAAATAACTACAAAGGCTACTAGAGCCACATAATCACCCTTTTAAAAGAGCCCCCAAATAGAATCCCTCTGTAGTTCCCTTACACCCCTTCAAGGTCTCCTCTGACCGTCAGGCTAAACTCCAGTTTCCTTACCCTGATACAGCCATGCTGGCCTCCTCATTCAAGTTATGTTTCTGACACTAAATACTAAATGAATGAGATAGTCAGACAGACAGAGCCGCAAAGGGAGAGGAGCTGAAGAGGGCTGGGGCTGACCTACAGAAGGAGAGGGAGTTAATCGTTGGGCTGCCACAGTCCCCTTTCTTGCTTCTTCTCTATGTCTGGGTCCCACATAGTCTGGGCTGGTGTTTCCATTGCCCAGAACCTTCCTGAACATGTTCTATCTCTAGCCTCTGTCCATGCTTAATATTCTTGAAACTCAGAAGAGAGATATCCCTTCCTCCAAGAAGTCTTCCCTGACCTTGCCAGTCAGGGTAAGGCTTCCTCTGGGTTTCCCTGTGATGGGAAGTAAAACTCTAAGGAATTGCCAACAGTCATGAGTGATCCTCTGTCCAGAAGAAGGCCCCAGCACAGAGTTGGCACTTGCAAATGTTGATGCATGAGTGGTGACATAAGGGTTGACATATGAGTCAGTTACCGAACCTCCTTGAGTCTAGGGTTTCAAAGGGTGGCTAGGAGAGACAGGTAAATGGCTTGGCACACCCCTGGCACAGTAAGCATTTCTACAAGTATTCACTGTTACTATCCTTATTGATGGGGCTGGGCCACAGGAGGAACTCAGGGTGCCAGAGGGAGTGTGGGCTCTGGAGGCAGAAATGACTGGGCACCATTCTTGTTTAGCCTCTTAGACGTTCAGAGAGGGAATGGAATTTGGCCAGAATGACACAGCATGTTGGTAGCAGCTGGGATTTAAACCCAGGCTCTGGACTCACATTCCTAGGCCAGTGCTCTATGGAGGTCTCAAGCCAATAAGGGCTGAGTATCCCTTACCCCTCTTTATGTTTCCAGAACTCAACTGTCTAGATCTGGGTTTGGTTAAACTTAAGTAGAATTAAGTACAAATGGAAATTCAGTTTCTCACTTGCTGTAACCACACTGCCAGTAATCAAAGGCCACACCAGCCCAGTGGCTACCAGAAGCACAGTGCGGCCATGGATCATATCATCAGCACAGACAGTTCTATGGGCAGCCCTGGCCTACATCTTGGCCACTACCTATGATGCCCATGATACTTACTTGGGCTGGGGGTGGGGGGGTGGACAGAGATGGGGTCTCAGCCATTGGCAGTCCCCTCAAAAGTCCATGAATTGTGGAGTGTTGTTCAGCATGGAACTTGTCTCATTCAGACTGCTCATGCTATGCTTTGCTAACTGGGCTCAGGCAGGGGCTGGGACTCACCCAAGGCCACACAGCAGGTGGAGCCTGTGAGGGGCTCAGGTCTCCTGACACTCTGTTTGCTGTGTCCTAGAACCCCACTGCTCAGGCTGCAGAGTCAGCAGCCAGGCCATGCTTGGCAGAGGTGCTGGTCAACAGAAATGCCTTTTTGCTAATGAACAAAAGCCAAAAAACCACTCTGGGATGGACAGTGGGGGACAGTCGGCAGAGCCAGTGCCCATCAGCCCCATGATCCACTGCCCAGGTCACACTGGGACAACTATAGGGCTGGGAAAATGGCAGGCAGGGTTCATCTCCCCTTCCCATCCCAGCAGGGTCTGAAGAGACCTCAATAACCACCCTCTCCTCTCACAGCCACTTCAAGTATTTGTTACTGTGCTCTCATAGTGGCTGGGACCCTCAGTCTTGGCTTACTCACCTGAGGGGACCCCCCCAACTTCAGTTTTCTCATTTGGAAATAGAGATGACGATCCCAACTTGTGTGGGGCCAACAGGACTAACTGGATGGGAGTGTGTTTGACAATTAGCGGCACTGAAGTGGAGAGAAAACATGTTTTGGATGCCAGTTGACTTGAGTATGACCAGCGGTGTGACCGTAATGTGGGTCAGTCAGCACGTCCGGGGAAGTATGCATAAGATAATTTGCTCGCTATTTCATGGAATACTATTGAGCCATAAACAGGAATGAGGTGCTGGTACAGGTGACAGGGATGAACTTTGAAAACAATTATGCTAAGTGAAAGAACATCAAAGTCCACATACTATATTATTCCATTCATATGAATGTCCAGAATAGAAAAATTATAATAGAAACAGAAAATAGACTAGTGGTGACCAGGAGATGGAAGGAAGGGGCGTGAGCCATGATTGTTTAATGGGTACATGGTTTCTCTTAGGGGCGATGAAAGAGTTGTAGAAATAAATAGGCGATGGCTGCACAACCCTGTGAATGTACTACTGCCACTGAATTCTACACTTTTGAGGTTAAAATGGTAAATTTTATGTGTAACCTACCATATTTAATAAAATTAAGATACTTCACCTGTAGGTATTTTGGAGCTTCAGTCAATCAGAGTGTCCAGTACAGTTACCAGTAGGTGCTTGATAAAGGGGAGCTATAGTTGCTACAGGTCCCTCAAGGAGCTTTTCAAAACCCTCCTGAAGCTTACCTATCAAGTGCTTCCTACCTATACATAAGCACTGTACATGAACTCTCTCTTTGAATCCTCAAATTAGCCTTCTGAAATGCATCTTATCATGTGTCCCATTTTATTGAGGCACAAAGAACAGTGACTTGCCCAAGGTCACACAGGTAGGATGTGGGGGAGCTAGGATTTGGTTTGGTTCCAGAGCCTGTGTCCCCAGTCACCTTCCTGAGCTACCTCTCAGCTTCTAGATGACAATGCCCCTTCTGCCGCCCCCTCACAGAGCTCTGAGATTGGGCTGCGTGAAGGGGACACAACCTCTAACCACCTGGTAACCTTGCTGGGGGAGGGCTATTAGGGGGAGGTCATTCAGGGGCCACACTGCTCTGCTGTCTGGCTTCAGAGCTCTGACTGTGAGGCAGGCAGCCCTGAATATCACCTGCCTCGACTTGTTTCATTCTGGCTCCCGCTGAGGGACCATCCAGGAAGGTTGTGTTGGCAAACAGCAGTACAAAATGGTCAGAATGCAGCAATTGCCAGGACATTTAATTCAATTCTTCCAACATTTATAGGGCCTGCTCTGTGACTCAGACGGTTCTAGCCCTTAGAGAGCATGTGGCCAAGCACAGAAGGCAGAGAGACACATGGCAATTAGACAAAACATAAAAATAAATTCCAGCAATTGTGAAATCCAGGGTATGCAGTCCAGTGAAAGGTGGGATTAATACTCACTGGGGCACCAGGAAGGCTCCTTAGAAGAGGTGGCATTTCAGCCAGATCTCTGAGTAAGATTTCAATAAATAAAGGTATAGAGAACATTTCATAAAAGGGAAAAGCAGTGACAAACCACAGTTACAGATGATTATGGAAGGAGTGCTAGAGACAGCAAGTTGTCTATGTGGTGAGGGGTGCACTTTGAGAGGAAGGGGGAGGCAGACATCTAGGGTTAGATCATGGAGGGCCTTAATCTATATTAAGATAGTCTCTAAGATTCTATATTTAAAATGTAGGCCACCTGCCATCAAAATAGAGCAGGGCCCCAAAGGCCACTGGTACCAATAATTCCACTTCTCAGAATTATCAGTAGCCTTTCCTTATTTATATATGGGAAGGTGTGCAGGGTTCTTTTTGAAAGCTTGTATTCTGAAAACTTGTACTAACAAAAGTCTGAGAACAGCCCAAATGTCTATCAGGAGACTAGACAAATAAATCATGATTTAGCACACTAGGGAATACTATGCAGCTGTGAAAAAAAGGACAAGGGAGCCCTAAGGGTACTGACATGAAGATCTCTCCAAAATATACCATTAGGTGAGAACAGCAAAGGGTGGAACAGGATGATATATCTGCCTTACTTTGGGTTCTCTCAGAAGCAGACCCCTAGACAAGGGTTTGAGTCTATTTGGGATATGATCCCAGGAAACACAGGGAGGGAGTGAGAAATAAGGACAGGCAAAAAAGAATGTGGGCAGGGCCTCCCTGGTGGCGCAGAGGTTGAGCGCTGGGTTGCGAAGCTGCCCGCGGCCTCTGCGGCGCCGGTTCGATCCCCGGCTGCTCCCCGGCCACCGGAGGAGGGTCCCACATGGCGCGCAGACCTCTCCTGCCGCCCTCTGCTCCCCTCAGCAGTGTACTTCAGTCCTTCTGCCTGCTCTGCTCCCCGCTCTGGCTCTGGTGAATTCTCTCACCCTCCCGCGCTTCTGACTGTACTCAGTGCATGTATAAACAAACAAACAAATAAATAAATAAATAAACATGCCTCTTTAAAAAAAAAAAAAAAAAATTTAAAAAAAAAATTAAAAAAAAAAAAATTAAAAAAAAAAAAAAAAAAAAAAGAATGTGGGCAACTGTGCTCAGTCCTGCTGGGGTAGAACACACATCTGAGTTTCCCCAGGGAGCTTGCGTGTTTATTCTCTACCCACTTCCACAATGGCCTACGGCTATGGTGGGGCATTAACTCCCCAGTATTTCCACCCTCCTGTAGATGCTTCCAGAAGAATGAAGTCAGCATGAACCAGACAGTGGTTTGAGGTGGCAGGGGCCAGGACACCCATGGTTGCTGCTACAGAATGGAACCAATCATATAAAAATGAGTGCAAAAGAATATCATCCATATTTGCTTATCTCTGGAAGAGTACCCCAAAACTAGGAACAGGGTTGATGGAAAAAATTCCATCTAAAATTCCATTCTAAATTCTTTAGAATTAAAAAAAAGGCTTTTATTTTATGTTTTTTCTATTTTTTTTTTAAAAGATTCATTTATTTATTTATACAAGAACCGGGGTACAGGCCAGGCAGACTGACGAAATACACTGCTGAGGGGAGCAGCGGGCGCGACAGGAGAGGTCTGCTCACCATGTGGGACCCTCGATGGCATGCGGGGATCAAACCTGCGCTGCAGAGGCTGCGGACAGCTTCACAGCGCGGTGCTCAACCACCTGCGCCACCAGGGGAGGCCCAAAGTCTTTTATTTTGGAATGATCTTAGCTTACTTCAGGTTGCAGAGTACAGAGAGCTCTCATATAACCTTCACCCAGTTTCCCCTAATGCTAACATTTTACATAACAATGGTACTTTTGTCAAAACTCAGAAATTAACATTAGTACATTACTATTAACTAAACGCCAGGCTTTATTCGCAATTCACCAATTCCATTAATGTCCTTTTCCGTTTCAGGATCCAATCCAGAATACCACATTGCATTGAGTCTTTAGAATTTCTACCCATGCAAATATATTAGCTAGTCCAAAAAATTATTAATAATTAAAAAAAAACCAAACAAACCAACTGCAGACTTCTGGGAATCATTTAATCATCTGAGCCAGCTTGACATGACCCAGGGTGACTGGACAGAAGCCTCAGTAGTGGATGCCTGAAGAAAGGGAAGTTTGAGTTGCACAAGCAGCACTCGGGGGCCCCTTACACTTCAGGCTGATGTTCCCTGGCAAGGGTGTTTGCTGGTCCTTTCCCCCCACAAAACGAGTTAGGATGAAATTGTAGCAGATGCCACAGTAACCCCACTCAGATCCCCAGGATACTCAAACCACACCTGCAAAGGCCCATGACTGCCTGTAGGAGCAAGCTCAGTCTATGCAGAGGACAAGCGGGAAATATCAGAGAGCTGATGGTCCCCCAAATAGATGGAGAATTCAACCCAAAAGAGATGGAGAATTGGTGGATGAACACCCAACCTTCTCAACCTCTCCGTGCCATAACTCTCAGTTGTGTGTGTGTTCTCCTGTCACTCAGGGTTCCCGCTTGTCCACAGCCCTAGCTGCCAGGAGAACTATTCTTTATCAACCTCTCTTTTTCCCCTTTCCCTCTCCCTTCCCAGGCTTCTCTGGGGCCACCCTCCAAGAGGTCTCCCTGAGACCCTTGTCTCTGAGTATACAGGAAAATCCAAAGTGGGATAAAACCCAAGCCCCTTGTCCTGATCCTTAGGCTGTTCCTGTCCTACCAGCTCCTCATCGGCCTCCCACCTTGAAGCCACATACAAAAGTCTTTTTGGGGGGTCCCTAGAACATGGAAATTTTAGACATTCCTGACCTTGCATGTGCTGTTTTCTCTGCCTGGGATGTCCTCCCTCTCCTTGACGGCTTGGGAAACTCCTGCTCAGTCCAGTGGCCCCACTCTAATGTCATTTCTTCTGTGACCATTTCTCTGACCCTCAGGGGCACGAGATGCTTTAATTCACCGCTCCCCAACCCATCCCCATCCCCACGCCCAACAAATCTGGTATCGCCTCCTGCACTGCGAGCTCCTTGAAGGCAAAAATGCTCCTGAATCATGTCTGCATCTGCAGCTTACAGCCTGGCATACAGCAAGTGCTTAATAAAAGTCTGGTGAACGAATGAAACAATGCAAGAAGTGAATGACCACGGAGGACCACATTTTAATGGTGTGAACCTCACTGAAGGTCTACTATGCACCAACCCCTCTAAGACATGGTATCATTTGACTCTCCACCACTCTAAGACTGAGGATTCATTCTGATAGGAAGATGAGGAAACTAAGGCTCAGAGATGAGGGGCTTGTCTAATAAGTAGCAGAGCTAGGACTGGAGGACAGGTCTATAAGACTCCTGCAGCCTTTCCATTGTCCTCACCTACCTCAACTCCACACTCGTTACCTGGAGCACAGAACTTGCCAACTGGTCCTGGTGGGTCTCTAACCCACATTGTGAGCTTGGGCTGCCCCTGATGGCTCCTGGGCCTCAGTTCCCCCATTTGCACAATGTTGGGGGTTAGCTGAGATAGAGAGTCTTCAAGGTCTCTTACTGCTCACGCAGTCTGGGATTCTAGGGTTTGCCAGCCAACTGCCCTAGGTGAAGGGGACTTAGCCCTATGTCCTGCTCTCTCAGAGATGGGAAGGGGTGTCAGGCATAGTACTTGATAATTACAAACCTGTATTGTAGGATTAAGGACCATCCACACATCCTGCTACAAGTCACACTACCCCTTTAAAGAGGGGTGTCAACAACTGGTGAGCCAGTCCCTAGGTCTCCCCATGTCCTCTTTCCAGCCCCAAGACAAGCAGGGCCTCTGCATATTACAGAGCAGAGGGACTCATAGAAATAGCTTCAAAGGGTGAAGGCTTCACTCCACTCAACCCCTTGCCCAGGTGAGAGGCTCAACAGTGGAGCAAAGGATGGAGTTCCCTGCTTTAGCCCCAGCTGCCAACAGGCACTAGCCTCCAAGCAGACAGCAATGATCTGCTTTGATTACTGTCTCAGCAGCTTGGAAGCATCCCTGGGCCCTGAGTTCTTACCTCAGGCCCTTCTCTTAGAGTCCAGTCGGTCATGGTTTCCTGGCCTACCCTCCACAAAGGCGCCCCTGCCTGGGGCCCATTTGGGTCTGAATGTTCCAATATGGGTATGCCAATTTTGGGGTGCCCTCAGTCCACCCTCTCTCCCCCTTTCCATGTAACAGGTCCCTGGGATGGCAACATCCTGGGGTGGGAGGCAACATCTAGTAATCCAGCTAATCCATCCTAATGGCAACATCCATCCTAATCCAGCTCTTGTCTCCATCCCCATGTCCTCTACATTCCTAGACCCTCATCAGCTCTGGTTCAACTAGTCCCCAGCCCCTCTGACCTCCCTGGCCCATCCACAATCATTACTAAAATAGCACATGAGTTAAAAAAACAAAACAAAACCAGCAAGTCTCCCTCCCACCTAGGCCCCTATGAACTCTCTCCTGGGGTCTTCCAGAAATGGCCCATGCCTCCCTCACATGTGTATACAATACTTAAAATGACTAATACTATGTGTCACAGGCTGTTTCAAGCACTTTCAGCACATACATAAATTCATGTTAACCTCCCACAGTCCTGAGGTCGGGAGCTACTATCAGCAACTCTATTTCACAGGTGAAACTGAGGCCCCCAGGACAAACAACTTGGCCAGGGTCACAGAGCATGCTGAAGGTAGAGCTGGGATTTGAAACCAGGCCGTCCAAGTCCAGAGCCCATGTCCTTAGCTATCTCTTCACTCTTGACTCCAACCATGTCCTCCTTTGCTAGAGATGCTTCCCTCGCCGTCTTGCAGTCTAGCATCCAAGGCCCTGTACAACCCTGCCCTGCCCATTTCTGCGGCAGCATCTCCACCCCATATCATTCACTCTTTCCAGGATACTCCCTGCAGGCTCGTGTGTGCGGGTTCCATTGTGTGAAGGCCCTTCTCTTCCCCCAGGCCTGAAGTAAGGCCTGGCTCATACCCCACCTCCACAAGAGATGCTCCCCAACCTGCTCACCACCAACTGCCCCTCACATGCAGCCTCCTCAGGCTGTCTCTCCCTCCAGGCTTCTCAGTTGCGGAAGGTGCTAGATCATATAGCACATGTGCTGTAATGAGCTGTCAGGGTCCCCACTGGACTAGGGCTCCCCACAACCTGGGATGGCAGCTTACTTAGCTCATTCATTCATTCAGCAAACATTCATAAATACTGCCCATGAGATAGGCCAGTGCTCACCAGCAGAGATCCCTTGTGGGGGAGACTGACAACACACACAGACTCGCCCATCCTTTCTGCCCCCTCACTTCTTTCCACCCCTTGCAATGGCTCTCTGGAGAAGCTTTCAGGAAAAGCTCACTAGAAGGGGAGATGAAGTAAAGAGTACCCGATTTGTGCAGGAATTTTCAGGAGTGGAGGGATGTGCCCGGGCAGCTACCAGCTCCTGAGATGCCCTCTGCAACATCAGAGGTAGGCTGGTAGCTGGGCTGGTGCTCTCTAGGGAAACATTCCACAGCCTGTTGTGGTGCTCTTGGGGACTCTGGGGTGACCAGGGGCATTCACTGTCCCCTCTGGTCTAACCTGTTCCTGAGTTCTATGACCTAGGGCTCTGCAGATGACCTGACATACTGACCCTGGGTTCACCCTACCACCTGTAGAAACCCTTAGGAATCAACCAACCCAACCCCTATTATACAGATGGAGAAACAGGTTTGGAGGGGACACCTAAAGCTGGAGGGTATAGTGAAGGTTTCATAGGTTAACATTGTGATAGCAGCATCCAAGATAGCGCCCCATGAGAAAAGAGAGAGCACAGGGTAGGTAGAAAACTGGAGCCTTGGCCTCTGAGAAAGGAGACCAGAAAGAGGGGTGCTGGTATTCACAGCCTTAAAAGTCAGTCCCCTCCCATATTTGCTGAACTTGGCCTGTGTAATCAACAGAATATTGTGGAAGTGACAGGAGTGACTTCCAGAGTTAGGTTATAAAGGACAGAGTGGTTTCCGTCTTGCTCTCTCGGTTCTGCTCTGGGCCAGGGAACCAGCTGCCATGCTGGAAAGGTACTCAAGTAACCCTGTGGAGTGGTCCACATGGCAGGAAACCGAGGCCTCCTACCAACAGCCCTGTATGTGAACTTGGAAGCAAGCCCCCCAGTCCCAGGCAAGCCTTCAGGTGGCCGCAGCCCTGGCAGACACCTTGACTGCAACCTCGAGACTCCTGAGCCAGAACCACCCAGCTACACTGCTTTGAAATTCTTGGCCCACAGAAACAATATGACAACTAAGGTTTATTTTTGTTTTAGGATGCCATATTTTGGGGGTACTTGGGTATATGGCAATAGATAACTGTTACAGTTCTCTGGAAAAAACATTGACATCTGTTCATATACTTCCAGGAGTGGGTAGCTCACTACCTCCCAAAGCTGTCTTCTCTACCACTGGGCAGCACAGATGCTCTCTCTTGAGATTTCCACCCTGGCCCATTTTTGCCCTCTGGACTACAGAAGACATGAACTCCCTCTTCTCTTGGCTGGTCATACAGGAATTGCATCTCCTCTGGCTTCCTCCTCTGCTAGCTGCACAGCCCTGGGAACAGCACCCTCTTTCTGGTCTTCTTTCTTGTAAGACAAGACTTCAACTTCCTACTCACTCTGTGCTCTCTCTTTTTTTCCAGCCATGGTTCAGATTATTACAGACCCGAGTCGCCAAAAGGAAGTAATACCAGTTACAGAATCCAGCAGATGCAGATTTGAATCCTAGTTCCTCCATTACTGTGGCCCTGAATCTCTGAGCTACTATAAGATCTGGGTAGTAACAGAGGATTATAGGGAGGAGTGAATGAGTTGATATGATGATGACAATATAAAACAGAGACAATTTCACTCACTGGGCACATATGACCCACCAGATACTTGACACGCAGTGGCCCATTTACTAGTCCTGCAAGATGGAATTATGCATCATTTTACAGAGGAGAAAACTGAATCTGGAGAGATGAAGCGACTTGCCCAGGTGGTGAGATCTGAGCCCCAAACCACTCCACCCAGTTGGAGAGAGGGTTAAGGGGCAATTCCTTTCTGCCCAGTCCTTTTTCACCATCAGAGCTCCTGCAAAGAAACCAGATCTCACATATGAAAAAATGTTCAACATCACTTGTAATCAGGGAAATGCAAATCAAAACTACCATGAGATACCATCTTACACCAGTGAGAATGGCACATATTAAAAAAACTAGCAACAACAAATGTTGGCGAGGTTGTGGAGAAAAAGGAACTCTCCTGCGCTGCTGGTGGGAGTGCAAACTGGTCCAACCACTCTGGAGAGCTGTGTGGAGATTTCTTGACCTACTAAACATAGAGCTTCCATATGATCCAGCAATTCCACTCCTAGGTATCTACCCAAAGGACACAGAAACATCAATTCCAAAGAGCACCTGCACCCCTATGTTTATAGCAGCAGTGTTTACAATAGCTAAGCTTTGGAAACAACCCAAATGCCCAAAAATAGATGACTGGATCAAGAAGATGTGGTACATATACACCATGGAATATCACTCAGCATTCAAAAAAGATAAACACATGCAATTTGGGGCAACATGGATGGCGCTGGAAGGGATCATGCTCAGCGAAATAAGCCAGAAAGAAAAAGAAAAATACCGGATGGTCTCACTCATAGCAGGAATCTAGAAAACTTAAATAAGGGACTAGGAAAAAGAATAACTATAAGAAAGAAAATATCAAAATCAACAAATAACTATGAACAAGAGACACTTTATGGAGGGTGGGGGGCAGGGAAAGGAGGGCTTGGGGTAAAAATAAGGGGGTTGTAATTGTATGGGGAATATAAAAATAAAATTTAAATTAAAAAAAAAAAAAAAGAAACCAGACCTCAAATGCACTGACTTTGTGCTCTTCCTATTGGGGCCCTGCCCATGGCAGCTGTGAATGGTTTTACGGTTCATCTGTTGCCAGAGATGTAGCACAGACCTGACCCCCTACTCTGGCCCTTTCTCCAGCTTCTCCCATACCTCTCCAATCACACTGGTTTTCCTGATTCTCACACTCACTAAGCCGACCTCAGGGCCTTTGCATCTGCGGAGACCTCGGTTTTGTCTGGAATACTATCTTCAATCTAGATCCTGGCATAAATGTCACCTCTCCTGGGAGGCCTTTTCTGACCTACACTCTACAATAGGTGTTCCCTGTTTGACTCCAACATAGCAGCCTGACTGCATCTTTTGCAAAACTCATCTGAACAGAGGCTTTTTTTTTCATGTGTTAATTTCTGTCATCCTCCCAGATCACGAGCTTGTTCATGGCTGTGTCCTCTACAATGACCACAATGCTGGTCACAGCAGCAGCTACTCAGTGAGATGGACTATTTGTGAGATGGATAAACATGACTATTTGTCAGATAAACAAACATGAGTTTCCAGTGTACCTGGCATCTTGCTCAGCACTGTCGGAGGAGGAGGGCGAAGGATGTATCAAGCCTGTTTTGCAAGTAAGGTCATGTAGTATCCAAAAAGGAAAAGCTACCTGCCTGAGGTCACGCAAGGGATAAAGCAACAGCTCACAGCACAGGCTAAGGGTTCTGTCTCTCTGCTCAGAACCTCCTCCTCGCCAGCAATGTCTGGACCCAACAGGGAGGCAGAGGGAAGCTGCTTGATATTCTGCCTGGGACTGCTTGGAATGGAATAAAATATTTATCTGTGGCTGGAGGTTTGCAGAGGACATTTGAGATGGATCGTGTTTTCATGTGCCTATGAAATCTAATTGGATTCATTGAAGGATATTTGGTTTCTCGGAACAGACACATCGTTTTCTCAGGGAGCGGAAGCCTCTGTCACCCAGGATTGGGCAGAGCTGGTTTGGCCTCAGGCTGCCTGATTGGCTGGGTCCAGTTTGGGTCTCTGGTTGCCCTGGGGGTGGGAGGCAGGAGATCTGTCTTGTTTTTATGGGGTGGCCTGATTTCCTCTGAGGTTCTTAGTCAGAGATGGCCAGTTCTTCCTGCAGTGGAAGGAATGTAAGCAAGGACTAAAAGAATGTCCCCCACCCCGCCGTGCTCTAAGACAAACCCCTGCCTGGCCTCCAAAACATCTCTCAACTAAGTTTCATCCCCATGGCCATGACCAAGCACTCCTTTCGCCCTCATTCTTCTACACTAGGCACTTCACTGGCAGCCTGACTTATGCTTCCCCTGCTCCAAAGTGAGACAAATCTCTCAAAAGTATAAGCTTCAAGTTTTCCCTCCTACTTGCCGTATGAACAAAGGCAAGACTCTTCCCTCCTGGGACCTCAGTTTTCCCATCTGAAAGGAAGGGATGGGGTTATAGAAGCAGTTCTCAACCCGATCCAAACCCTCTCGACTCCAAGTCCCACTTTTATGACAAATATTTGGTAATGCTCCCCTTTACTATCCTGACATGCAATTCACAGATAACACTACCTACCTACACATACAATTAAAATAAAAATACAATGCCCTAACAGAAATAAAAAGAAGTGAAAGGAAAGTGATTTATAACACATATTATAAAGCTTAAATGCTGGGCCATGACTCCACTAGAAGGCATAATGAAGGAATCAGATGCTGGCACCTACACGCAGCATTAGTGACAGCTACAGATACAGACAGAGAAAGATGCGCTGTTGAATCAGCTACTCAAACACCACAAGGATCACAGCTAGAGGGGGTGTGCTTCTTCTAAAATGGTGACCAACTCCTGATAAAGTTCTGTACACACAGGCCTGGCCTATCCTTTCCTTGATAAACATGATAGGTGCATACCTGGAACATTCAGGGTATGTCAAACTGTAGAAAATGCTTCATGCACATTTATGAACTAGAGTGAGGGTACAGGCTCAAGGAACTATAAACAGATTTTTCTGCCTGCTGGAATGGCTGACAGGACATTTGAAATCATGTAGAATGCAGAGGGGACACTTCTTCACAGTCCCAGACATGCTGGTCAGAGCAGTCCCGGTTCTGTCCTCTAAATGCCACTAGTGCTTGCCCAGTTACAGTGGTAACGAAAGTAGTCCCTAGGGGGCAGTGCCGCCCCCTCCAAAGCCTCTGGGCTGGAGGTGGAATGGCAGGCACAGAGCTCACCACCACTGCTGTTTCCTGCAACAGTGCAGACAGGGCTAATGGAAATCTCACTTTCTCACTGAGTGGACAAGACTTGGGATAGTCAAATCTGCTCTCTCTGCAATGCACTGGAATTGACTCATAGGCTGAACCTTGGCTCAGAGTTGAAACTCATTCAACTCTTACAAATATTTCTTGAATTTGACAGGGTGGCATGAAGCATCTGCAAGGTTCTTTTTAGCGTCAGGCTCAGGATTCATTGCCCTTCCCCAGCTCAAAGCTCACCCATGGCTCTCCACTGCAGACAAAAGGGAGCCCTGTTCGCTTGGCCTGACACTGCAAGCTCTCCTGAGTTGGTGCGACAATGACACATGTGAACAGAACACCCCAGAGGTGGCAAAGCATACAGAGTCTTATTTGATCTTGACACAGCATCAGAAGGCAGGTAGGGCAGGTGCTATCAGACCTGTTTTATAGATAAGGAAACCAAGACTCTTCAAGTGGAGGTGACTGGCCCAACATCACAGAGCTGAGTAGTGAGCAGAGACACCTGATTCTTGAGTGTAAAACCCTCATTTGTCCAGACTATGCTTTTCAACCCTGTTCTGTCTCAGGTCATCCAAGTTCAATCACAGTGGGCCACATGTCATCCCCCAGTAACTCCTATCATACCTAGGAAACAGCAATCCAGTGGCTAAGAATGGCAGGCAGACTTAGATTGTATCTGGTTGGCTTCAAATCCTGGCTCCACCACTTGGTGCTGTGTGACCCAGGGCAAGTTACTTATCCTCTCTGGCTTTTGTTTCCTCATCTGTAAAATGGAGCTGATATTGACCGTACGGAGCTATTGAGGGGATTACAGCTCTCTCTCTCTCTCTCTCTCTCTCTCTCTCTCTCTCTCTCTCTCTCTCTGTGTGTGTGTGTGTGTGTGTGTGTGACAGAGAGAAAGAGAGGATGAGCACATGTAGTTTATCAGAGTGTGTATGAGGGGAGTGTGTGAGCATGTCAGTATGCTTGTCTGTGTAAGAGTGTGGAGTATGTGAGTGTGTGTAGGGTGAGGGGCATAGGGCAAGGAGGCCAGAGTAGCTGAAGTGGAGGAAACGAGGTGTTGTGTGTATGTGTGTGTGTGTTGAGGGGGTGGGCAGGATCACAGGGTCCTATGGGCCACAGACTCTGGGGGTCATTATTCTTAGGCCATACAACCAGGGTGAAGGAACTGGGTATCAACTTAGGCAGACACATGCCAGTGCCCCCTCTCTTTCAACGTGGCCTCAACCAGCATTTCTGGGACCTAGAGCTGATCTTGAATGAGAGGTGTGTCTAGGGAGAGGCCCCTGAACCCCCAGCATTCAGAAGCCAGAGCCCCATGGATGTGGGAGGCAAGGCGGGCAGAATCTGGGTCATGGAGAAGCCAGGAGGGGAGCCAGAAGGGGTGGCAGAGGCAAGACACCTGGGGCCCGGGGCGGGTGGGGGCGGCCTCTCCATGGAGATAGCGTTTGGAAGCACCACTGGAATTACTCACGGAGGCCCGTGTGCACACGTGCATGCACCCAGGGCCATGTGCATACACAAGCACCAGAGCCCACACAATCCTGGCTCATCTCAGAAGCCATTTAATAACTGACATCATTCCCAGGAGGAGAGGGGGCCGTGGAGTTCATCTCAGGAATGGGGGTGGCAAGCATCCACACAGATCATCTGGAACATTCCTCTGTATCCCCTGCAGTTTCACACCCCTACAGGTCAGAGGTACACAGAGCAGCAGCCCCAACGATCCATCCAACCAGTGGTCTCTGTCCTGAGATACAACTGGTCAGTCTCTTGGGGGAGAAAGAGCATTAATATGTGACTACAAGTGATTATGCAGGTAGATGAAAATGACAGCAGTGACCGCAGCACAGGAGAAGGTAAATCAAGCATTTAAAGGGAGAAAGTCAAAAAAGGCTTTCTGGAGAGTGAGGTTTGATCTGAGATCTGAAGATAAGCAGGAATGAACAGGATAAAGTGTGTGTTCTCCAGGCAGGAGACAGTGTATGCAAAGGCCCTGGGGCCATGAGAAAAAAAGAAACAACTCAAAGGTTCAAGGAAATAGTGAGAAGGCCAGAGTGGCATAGGTGACAGAGGTACACCACTAAAGTCAACCTTCCCTGTGTATCAAGAAGGTCCAGGACTGAATGGCTTGGCGAGGGGATAAATCCCTCAGCTTCCTCTCCAGCTGTCTCAGGACCATCTGAGAGGCAGGCCAGGGTTGTAATATACTCATTTACTGTGTGACTTAGGGCAAATCATCTTGCTCTCTAAGCCTCAGTTCCTCATCTGAGACTTTAGCCTATGGAGACTTTAACCTATGCCTTTTTTTTAAGATACCACATATAGAGTACCACAGAGGGTACAGGCACATAACAGCTGCTGAGTAAATGGAGCCTTCCTGCTGTTTCCTTCTCTCTGATGCGCTGGCCTCTGCCTCTCTTTCTCATTCTGCACACCAGTTTCTTTAAGGGGCTCGAGTCATACTTTGAGGCTGGAGGGCTGGGACAAGCTCTAGCCAGGGGTCAGTGCTCACCCAGCCTACTGCAGACTTGCCCCACTAGTAACTCCAAGCTTAGCTCTCTCCCGGGTGTGCTGCAGGAGCTTCACCTAAGGGGAACAAGTCCAGAAAACTTGTCAGCCCTGCCCTCCTCAGAGGGGCACCATGAGGGGCCAGATTTTCAGATAATCTTAGGGCTTCCCAAGTGCATAGTACTCCACAGTTCAGCAGCTCCTTCCTCTACTGCCCCTGGGAGACAGGTATCAGTGTATATGGTAGATGAGGAAGCTGAGCCAGGGGAGAACTGCCCTAAACTTCCCAGTGAGTGAATGGAGGGATCAGGGCTCTAACTCAGGATTCTCTGACTCGAAGGTGGGGATGGGGGCACTTCTAGGCCAGTGTTTCCCTTAAACCCCTTCTCCTTTGGTGTGCTTCATCCCCTTTGGGATTCTAATCACTCTCACTGCCCTGATAATACTCCCAGTTCTCCTGTCCCATCCCAACCTCACCCCTGACTTCTCTATCCAAATCAACTTCTTACAGAGGTAACAGGGCTCCTTCCTAAGTCCTTACATCCACCCCACCCACCCAGCATTCAACCTGCCTGGCCTCCACTGGCTGTTCCCTCTACTAGCAGTGCTCTGCCCCAGATTTTCCTGTGGCTCTTCCCTTGTTTCATTAGGACTCAGCCCAAATGTTACCTTCCCAGAGAGGCCCCCTGAGCCCCTCCCCATAAATACTGTCCCTCCCCCACTCCCATGTTTCTTCAGAGCATTTGTTTATGTTGCTTATTGTCTGTCTCTTCCACTAAATTGAGAGCCCCCTGAAAGCTGGGCTGGGTCCTGTCCACTGAAATATCCTGAGCTCTGATATAGTGCTTGAAACATAAGAGGTGCTTAATAAATGTATGTTGAGTGAATGAACGCTTACCTGAATGAGTGAATGAATGAATGAATGAGCCACCAATAGCCCTGACAATCCATTACCTCCAAGATGCCTCCACTGGCATGTCAATCAGGCATCTGAGACCACACATCTGAACTGAATTCCAGGTCTCCTCAGGCAGACATGCTCCTTGCATGTCCCCATCCTAGTGGCTGTCCCTAGCACCTGAGCTGGAGGCTGAGATCCTCCTGGTCTCTGTCCCTTGCTCCAACAGCCCCTTTCCCCCTCTAGCCTTCTGAACAGGTCTGGCAGTCCCATCTCTGAGCCAACTCTCAAATCTGCCCATTTCTTTTCATCCCTGCTGCTGGAGTCCTGGACCTGGCCACCATCCCTGTTAGGAGAGTTATAAACAGTCTAGCCCCTTAAATCCACACCACCTGACATGTCTCTTACCTCCTCATTGCCTCCATGGTGACCACACACTGCAGCCTAAAATCTGTAGCCCAATAACCACGATCCCTTGTGACATGACTCAGATGGATTCTCTAGTCTCAACTGCCACTGTCCACCCAGGCTCTGCCACCATGACAGCCTGTGGGCGTCAAGCCTCCAGATCTCCAGTCAGCAGTTCCCACTGCTAGAAGAGGCTTCTCCTCTCCAACTGCCTCACTGAACACGTGAGGGTTTGCATCACCTTCTCAGAGATGTGCCCCTGATGGAGCATGGGCTACCTCTCCCTCTGCTGGGCAGATTTCTGCTCCAGACGAGGCCATGTCTTCCTCAGCAGGTATGCTCCAACCACTGGGCAGCTCCTGCCCACAGGTCAGCCTGCGTCCCAGCAGCTCACCTGCATTACCCCTTATCCTTGGCATGGCAGCTCACTGTATAGATGAGGACACAGAGGTAGGGTGACCTACCCAAGGTCACACAGAAAGAAACAAGTACTCTCAGGATTCAAACGCAGGTCCATCTGTGGACTGTGAATTCCTTTACAGCAGGGATCATATTGGGTTTCTTTCTTTGGGTTTTTCACAGGACTGGGCTCAACAATAAATGTTCTAAGGGGAAGCATCAGAGTAAGAGGGGAAAAAATATAGAAATGATTTTGGCATGTTTTAAGAAGAACCCCAAAGACAAGGAGCTGCCTAGGAGACAGTGAATTTGAGAGCAAGTAGAAGCCAGAGGAATGCTGGCAGAATGTGAGGGGGGGTTCTTTCCTGGGAGGGGTGACTTGAAAGACCTTTGCGGTCTCTGACCTATTGATGGAGGTGGTGTTGGCACAAGGGACTGTTCAGGGGCACAATCCCAAGGCATTCCCTGCCTCTTCCCCAAGCATGGAGGCCCACCATGTGAATCAGGATGTTCCTAGGAGACTTTGCAACACTTTGGAAGGGCAGCCATAAGCTGCTTCCCCTCCAGGGTGATGATGATCTGCTTTTAACTAAGATTTCTAGATAACCCAAATAGTACCCCTGCAGGCACTGTTCGGGCTGCTGGGAAGTGACAGCAGGTCCTGCCTACTTGCTCACTTGTTGGGGAGTAAGCACTGAGCAGCTCCCCTTTGCAGTCTGAGCACTTTGCACCTCACTGAATCCCACTCCCAATCCTGGACTCAGGGGCCACTGTTTCATTTGCAAGGCGAAGAGACAGGCCTTATAGAGGCATAATGATTCATCAGCGGGCACCAGTGGGAAGCAGAGGACCTTGTGCCTTCAGCGCCTGGCCCCTTCCAATCAGCCAGGGTTGGTGGCTGCTGGGAACTGTGTTCCAAGTCTGGTGCAGAGCAAAAGAGGGGGCATATCCTCAATGCAGGATCTGTGGCTTCAATTGGTGACAGGTGACTGTGAAGAGGGCCCTCTGCTGTGGATGCAGTTTGAAGTTTTGGGGGTTTTAAAGGATGAATAGAGCTGCTTTGCCATTGGTCCCTGGGACTGGCTTTCTCATGAAGGACACAGATTTTATAAATACCTCAACCCTCACCATGGATCACATGATATAAGGAATTAGAAGGCAAATTAGGAGGAAAGAAAAAAGAGGGTTTCAGCTGTCCTGGCAGCCCATTTGGGGATGAAGAGTTCATGGTTAGAGAAGGCAGGACTGAATGGCTTGTCTGCAGGTCACTGAGGCCAAAGCCAGGCTGTGGGGGGCAGGTCTTTCAGACAGAACTCTTAGGGCACAGTCTGAGTCAGGAAGTACTAGTCTTTATTGGGGGAGGGGTCTCGACTGAGTTTTTAGCAGTTGTGGGGGAAAGGGCTGACCCTAACTATTCATGTCCCCAATTGCCAGCCATCCAGCTGAGCCAAGCTCAGGGATCAGTCTCAGGGATCAAGGTCAGAACTTAGCCTGGAGACAGGGTCAAGATTTAGACCAGAATCAAAGTTGGGGTTTGGTATGCATCTATGACTCCCCAGGTGGGTACCTAACCTCATAACTGTGTCTGATTTAGGGACAAGTCAGTTTTCTTGCAACAACATAGAGGCCCAGGATCCAGGACTCTGCTCTGTGCTAGGGAAGGAGCTGTGACCATGAGGAGTTCACTGAGATGAGAGGGGAGGGCAGTGGATGCATGCCCCCCACCCTCACCCTTTGACTGCTATTCTGGGCTTCTGTAAGTCACAGTGTGGGAGTTAAATATAAGGGGACACCACGTGGCAGGCAGTAGGTGGTTAATGACCCTGCAGGAGGCGAGTCAGAATCCAGAGCAGGATTCATGTGGGTATGGAGAGCAGGAGAACTAGCCGTGGTCAGGGAGGCAGGAGGCTTTGGTGTGAGGCCTGCTATGTCCCTGCCTCTCTTTGTGACTTCAGGCTCCTCCCTGCTTTCTCCGGGCCTCAGTTTCCACCTGTATGGAGTAAGCAGTTGCATTCAAGTTGCAGAGGTCTGCAAGATGCCATGGGTAGGTGCTCCTCCCCCAGGCAGGACGTGGTGGGCATCTCATGACCTCTACCTTAACCTTCACTGGTCAAAGTCCTATTTGGCCTTGGAGGCCCAGGGTAGATATGCCTCCTCCAAGAACCCTCCTCACCTTCCCCATGCCAGGACTGAAATTCACTGCCTGTTGATCCAGGTGGCATAATTCTGAACCCCCATTTCAGTCTGGAGCCCACTCTACCATGTAGAAAGGTAGTGTGTCCTGCTGTCTCCCCCACCAGCACTTGGGGCAAGGAGTTCAGGCTCTAGCAGCCAGTTCTGGTATTTTGGACTCTGGGGTCCCATAGACACCACCCTTCTGAACCTCAGCTTCTTTAGAGATGTTGTTATTGTAGCCCCACTGCTGCTGTATATGCAGTACACATGGCCCTGAGGAAACAGTCACTCTGCAAACACCTGAACAATTAACTACCTCCTCTTCCTTTCAAGGGCACTGTGAATCCTGCCACTTTTTATACTTCCATTTTTTCTCTGTCTGCTCAGCAGTTCAGAGGCAAATTTACAGCCTACCCTTAGCAAAGTATAACCTGGAATTGTCTCATTTCTGTCTTTGTTTTCTCTTTTTCTGATCTCTTCTCTACTTCTTTTCTTATATAAGGGAATAGAAAAAAAGAAGAGAGGAAGACAAGGAACAAAAGAATGAACCAAGAACTCTTAGACACATAGCTATAAATGATAATTACTAGAGTTTATATATAGAGAGAGTGCTTAGCCCAAGAGAGGCCTCAGCTAAGCCCAGGACCTGGCATTCATTATCTCCTGTAATCCCCCCATTCCGCTAAGGGAGAGGTAGGCATTCTTGTTACCTCGTGTTGTGGATCAGAAAGCAGAGGCACAGAAAAAGGAAGCAACTTGCCCCTGGACACACATGAGAAAGAGCTGGCACTTAAACCATCTGACTTACAAACCTGCCTTCTTAACCACTGTGCTTTCTTACCTCCCCAGTCACAGATCACTGGGTTCTCTGGGCTGCTGGGGTCCTCAGGTGTATCTGTAGCTGTGAACTTGGGCCCAGTTGAAGGCCTGGCTCAATAAGTACTTGGATTCAAACTTTCCAAAGCAAATTTTAAAACAAACCCTAACAGTTAGTGACTAAATATTGAAAAGTGGGAAGCCTGGAGCTGCTACCAACAACTTCACAAACCTGAGGCCAGCCAGAACAACTCCAGTCTCTTGTAAGAGGAGAGCTCTGCAAGATTGTTCACAGTGTACTAAGTAAGAGAGGATGGTCAGAAACAACCAGAGTTCAATAGTGGGAAACCAGAGACATAACTTCCATCTACCATAGAATATTAGAATATTATGCAGACCATAGAATATTACGCAGGTAAGAAAAAGAATGAGGTCTATCTCTATGTACTAACCTGAAGGGAAAAAAACCCTGAAAAACACAGGATACATGAAAAAAAAAGCAGACTGTGGATCAATTAGAGTATGGTTCCATTTGTAAGAGAAGCACACAAAATAAAACAACACTTACGCAATTGTAGTGGAAGAGATCTGGGAAGGTTGGATGACTCCCACATTTACATCTTTACCTGGATCCCTCCCCTGAACTCCGGACTCATATCTCCAAGTGGCCACACCACATCTCTACTGGGAGTCTAAAAGGCATTTTGAACTTGACATGTACAACCTGCACTCTTGACTTCACAAATCTGCTCCCTCAATCTCTCCTTCCCAATTGATGGTAACTCCATCCTCCTACTTGATCAGCCCACAACCTTGGATTCTGTCTTGACTCCTCCTTGTCATCTCCTCACCCAGCCCTGCAGCAAATGCTGCCATTTCAGTTTCTCAGAGAAAGGAGGCAATGTGGTCACTGCCCTGGCCACAGTCTACCTGGTTGCTTCTCACAGCTCCGGGTTCCTCTCTTGATGGATGAGCATGGAATAGTGACCACCACGAGCATCAAAGAGAAGTAGCAATTGCAGAAACAATGTTAACAGCTATCACTTCTTCAGCAACCCCACTAGACCCAGGACTTGTCAGTGTCCAAATCATTTTCCCCTCTCAATGACCCTCTGAGGTGGGGGACCTATCACCTCCATTTAACAAATGAGGTATATATCCAAAGGACTGTGTAAGGAGTGCAGTTCTGCTGGCAATGAGTGCCAAAGATTGGAACTGGGATACTAAATGAGTGCTCCAGCCCAAAGAAAAAAGTGTCCTACCCCAAATGCCAATATGTCCCTGTTGAAAAAAACAAGATATAATAATTAGTATATAGTTGGAATAGACAAAGAGATCAATGAGACAGAACAGCATTCCCAGAAATAGATCCATAAATACATGGGCACTTAAACATAAAAAGGAGATGTTATTTCAAGTCAGTGAGAAAAGGATAGTGTATTCCACTAATGCTGCTGGGACAACAGGTTCTCGATATAAAAATAAAATTAGATCCTTACTTCATACCACATGCAAAGATAAAAGCTCAGATGTATTAAAGACCTAAACAAGAAACATAAAAGGAAAACAAAACTTTAAAGTTATTAGAAGGAAACACAGCACATCTTTATGACCTTGGGTAGGGAAGGCCTTCTTAAACAAGTTTCAGGGAAGTAAAAGCAAACAAGGGAAAATGATGCTTTACTACATGGAGAATTTAAAACTTCTGAATTAAAAAGGCACAGAGTTAAAAGGGAAGCAACACACTGAGAAAATATTTACAATGAACATAACAAGGACTAATATCCACATATACAAACCTCTTTAACAAATTAATAAGAAAAAGATAAGCGACCCATGAAAGATGGGGGGCAAAGTATGGGATCAGGCATTTTGCAGAAGAGGACATTCAGATGACCATTAAACATGATGAAGCCCAGCATCTCTAATAATCAGGTGAGGCTAATGAAAATGAGATGTTTTCTCCCAACAGATTGGCAAAATTAAAGAATGATAAATCAACTGACGGTGAGGTACTGAGGAAATGGGACCACAGATATATTACTAATAGGAATACAAACCAAAGAAATAACCTGAAGGGCATTTTGGCAGTGTTTACATTAAAAGAGAAAAACCTTGTCCATAGGAAGTTCATGGCAACACTGATTATGGTGAAGAACTGGAAACGCTGGAATGCTTGCTCTGTGCTGGCAGGTGTGGGAGGTGAGGTCAAAGCCCCAAGTTGTACCTCTGCCATGAAAAACATTCCACATGATTCCAGCTCCAGAATGACCCGACCCTGGCCTCACAGCTTGTGCCACATTGTCTAGATGTCTGTGATATGGACATGATGGCTGTGTTCTGCTGGCTGCACAGGCTGTTGAGAGATTCACAGGAGAGTGTGGATGGGGGTTCGTGTCTCATAAAGTGTCTGTGGGAGAGGTGGGTGCTAGGGCTGACATCAGCCTCAGCGGAGGAGATTAGCTGATGCTGGTAAGTTCCACACTTTCCTTTCTTCTCTGTTCTCCTGTCATTTCCCCCTCCTTTCCTTCTCTAGTGCCAAGTCTTGGAACCAGGGTAGGGTATGGTGGGGAAGTGCAATCAAAATTTGAGATTAAGGCCTCCGGGGTTGGGCTGAGGAGACAGGATGTTTAGACCATAGATGACTATAAGAGCAGGTGATCGCCTTCTCCCCTAAGCCAAACGGAAGCCAAAGGCAGCAGTCATTATAACATCCAGGGCCTCAGATGGTCACAACAGGGCCCTGGAGAGAGGGTGACTGAGGACGGCCTAATTGGGCATGACAGCAGCCCTGTAAGGCACATTAAGCTGGGAGTTGTTAGGGTGGCTGGTGGAGGAACAGTCAGAACTGGCCCAGTTACTGATCCCCACAGGACACTTGGCTCTGGGGGTCGAGTCTGCCAGCCTGAAGGAATGTCTGTTAGCTGGGCCTGCCAGGTGCTACCCGAGCCTGCTGCCTATCCCACTGGGAAGTGGCACTGGTGGCAGTTCTAGACCCTTCTCTGCAAGTATCCTCTGATACTTGCTGTGCCACCAGAGGGTCCTTCCTACCTTCATTTCTACTAATAACAACTAACCTGTCAGTCCTTTCCCGCCCACTGTCTCTTCTGATCTTCAAAGTCACCCTGCAGGGCAGTGATTACAGTGCCTTTCTGCTTTAGTGGAGATGGGGTAACAAGCCCAGAGAGGGTAAGTGACTTATCAGAAGCCACACAGCTCACAAATGGCAAATCCAGAACTTGAATTCTAGACCTTGTTGATATCTAGTCCCTGTTTGTGACACAACACCAATTTCTCACCTTCCTGGAGCCGAGGCGAGTGGTGAGGGGAGAGGGTGGTCCCACAGCCTTGGGAGAGGAAAAATGCTAAAGGAAGACAAATCCAGTCTGTGTTCTTCTGCCATCTGATTGTCCCTAGCAGGCCATACCCCTTCTCTGGGTGGGACCCCATGACACCCAGGGTCCTTTCCAGTTCCAATGTTCAAGTTTGTGGTTTCTAGTACCCAAGGTCTTTCCAGTTCTGTCACTTTTAAGCTAAGTAACCATGTTTAAGCTAAGAACCTCCTCTCTGCCTCCTTATCTGCAAGGGCACTCTTCCTCCTTGTAGTTGTAGGGTAGAGGAATCTGGTCTTTCAGGTACCCTGAACAGGGCCTGATGCATAGTAGGTGCCCAGTAAATGGGCATTCCCTTCTTGACCACACAATTCATGAAGCCCTTTTAGATCTGGCTCAAATCTCATGCCTTCCAGGAAACTCCATAAGAGTATAAGAGCATATGTTTAACATTGCCCTTATGGTTTCCTCTGTGTGTAAGACTAGTGTTACCTCATCTATGCATCAGTTTACAAAGTATGGCCCCACCCATTTGTTTGTGTAATATGCCCAAAAACCTTCCTATTATAACTAAAGAAACCGATGTTAGATAGAGAGTACTCAGGTCACTTAAATTCTACAAGCTTGAGTTTTCTTACCTCTAAATTGGGCATGCAAATTAGTACTTTTTCTGCATGTTTCGGCTTAGAAATAAATGGCATAAAACATAAAATGTTCTTGAAAGGTTGCTTGGTAGATAACCACATAAGCCTGAATCTTACCTCAGATATTGTTCCACTTTTTTCAGTGCTAGAATCAAAGCCTCTGACCTCTCAGCTGGGCACCCAGAAAACCAGTCTTGGAAATGATTCATGAGGTCTCTCTGAAGAGAGCGCCATGGACAGCACCCCAGACGTGGGGACAGGGCCAAACTCTCTCTTCAGCACCATGGACAACACCTCTGCCAACAACATCAGAACAGGCAAACACATCCTGCTCATTCCGAACACCTCAGAGCCAAGGTCAGTGGCAAAATCCCCCCCCCCCCCGCTCCCACCATGGTGGGGTGGCACTGGAAAGTGTTATTTTTTTCTAAATTTAAGATTTATTTATTTATGCATACAAGAGCTGGGGTACAGGACAGAGATGCAGGGTGGGGGGCGGTGAGAGGATTCACCAGAGATGAAGTGGGGAGCAGAACAGGCAGACAGACTGAAATACACTGCAGAGGGGAGCAGCAGGTGAGACAAGAGAGGTCTCCTTCACCACGTAGGTTTCTCCCTGGCCAGCTGGGGATTGAACTTGTGCTGCAGATGCTGCAGATTGCTCCATAGTGCAGTGCTTAACCCCTTGCACCACCAGGGAGGCCCTAGAAAGTGTTATTTTTCAGGTAGCTACCTGTTCCACTATTTTGAGGGTTCAGAACAGGCTACTTTCATTTCTATTTTCATTTTTAGTCTTTGTTCCAGAAGCTTGTTTTCCTATTTCTCACCCAGTGACTGGAATACCTCAAGAAGAGGTACATAACAGGGGAAACAGTTTACAAAGTATGGCCCCACCCATTTATTTATATAATATGCCCAAAAACCTGGGGGCACACAACAGGGAAAAAACACCTCCTTAGGCCAGGAGAGCCTCCTTAGCCTTCTCTGTTTCTACTTATGGCCTAGTTTTAGACACAATGATGGCCACTGGGCAGTGTCCCAGCCAAGAGTGGCAGCAAGGGCCCGACCTGCTGCCACCTCATCTCAAGGACTGGGCTTACTGCCCTGTTCTTAAGACACTGAATAAAGAGGGAAAGTATTTCTGATCTTTCAACTTGTCCCACTCCATCATTCATCCTTGAAATCATCTTTTATTGGCTCCTCAGCTATCTGAAGAGGACTAAATTCCTGTAACAATCACTTCTATTTCTGACCTCACAGGCTGCCTGCACGGTCTCATAAAGAACATCTTGAGCTGCCTCAGGCTTTCCAGGATCCCCAGGTTTCAGTTCAGAGGGACCCCAACGAAGCAAGCAACTCAGTCCTTCTGAGGCAGAAGAAGGAGAAGATGAGGCACAACAGAATAAGATGAGGTGTGTTCAGCATGGAGGCTGGCACATAACAGGGCTCAGTAAATATCTGTTCCCCCTTTCTAAAAAGGAAAATACAGCAATGACAATGATGACCACTACCAATGAGTGTCTACTGCAAACTAGGTGCTGGGTCAAGGCCTTCAGGGGTAGGGAAGGCAAGGATTATTATACCCACTTTGTTGGATAAGAAAACCAAAGCATAGATGGGTCAAGAAATCTGCCAACGATCACCCAAGCAAGCAGTGACAGAACCAGATCTTCATCCTCAAATTCCAGGCTGCTTTCCTACTTCCAGGAAATATGTGATTACTACAATCATCCTTACTTCTCACCTGGGAGGCCTGGCACAGCCCATTCACTGCTTGTCTACAACTAAAATTGGAAGCTCCATGCCTTGTTGTCAACAAGCTACCAGGCCCAGATACTGGAGTGGGTGAGGATGGGAGCAGAGCTCAGTCTCCTTGCCCTTTGGGGTTGAGATGCAGTCCCCCCGCCCCATTCTTGCAGTAGTTGTCTCCTCTCCTTTTGTGGCAAGCTGGCATCTAGTCCATCTAACTCTATACTGTCTATACATACAGAGGACCAAGGCTTATGAAGCAGTCGCCATCATCTCTAGCACCACTGATATCCTACAAAGGGCCCAGCACACCTGTCATACAGGCGAGGACATGGAGGCCCTGGGGTTGGGGGGGAGATAGGGCTTACTCTGTAAGCATATGTGATGTACATGAACAGATTCAATCTTAAGACTCCAGATTCCATCTCCAGTGCTTCTGGCCCTAGAGGCACTGTGGGTTCAATTGGGGTAAGGAGGCACAAAACCTTGCTCATTGCAAGGTCTCCAGCACCCACATCAGGGCCTCACCCATAACAGTTTCTTTCCCTACTTCTGTGGGGAAGGGCAATGTGTCACCCACTTTTTCCTCTCCCAAAGAGCATTGTACACAGTAGGCCCCCAATGAGTATTTAAGTGATTTCATTCATTCAGTAACTATTTATTGACTGCCTCACAAGGATCAGACTCTGTTCTAGGTGGGACCATAGCAATTTGAAAAAATAGACACAGATAAGTGGACATCCAATCTTCTCTTATGACACTGACTAGAACGGACTGAATCTGACTGCTTCCTTGATTGATTTCCCTAGTCACTGTGCCAAAAGGGCAGGGACTGCCCCTGTCATGTCTTCAGAATGGCAAACAGTGCCCAGAACACAATATATATTTGCTGAATGAGTGAATGAATGAATGAAAGAGAGGATGAATGCAGGTAGAGCAGTATAATAAAAGTAGCTAGTGTTCAGTGAGAGATTGCTCTAGATCAGGTACTAGATGTTTTATTTTTATTCAGTATCTCCTAGAATGTTCCCAACAGCCCCTGTGAGATGGGCATTTTAAAATGGATCCTGCTAGTCATTCTTTCTTTTCACCTATTAACAGAAATGCCCAGTTAGAAATATTCACTTCACCATCTTCCTTTGCAGCCAGGGTGACCAGGTGACCAAATCTGGCAAACACGGTGTGGGCAAAAGTCCACTGAATGAGGCTTCCAAGAAATCCATGTTTTCCTGATAGGTAGGCCAGATTCAGAAAAGCATGCAGGGTTTACTTCTCTTGTCCTTCCTGGGGTTCAAACAGCATGTGGAGATGGAGCAGCCATTTTGTAGCCATGAGAATGAAAGATACATGGTAAAGAAGGCAGAGGTCTGGACCCTTGATCACTTATTTGAATTGCTGTACAGGCTCAGGCCAGCCTGCCTTTGGGATCCTTGTTACACGACAAAAATAATCTTCTGGTTTTATATCACTACCTTTTTCCTTCTGTTAGGAGCAGGCAAGTGCAATCCCAACTGATTCACTATTACTATAAAAGGTGAGGCTCAGAGAGGTCTAGTGACTCTCCCAAGTCACACAGTAGATAAGGAGATTTGGAATTGACCTGTGGATCTAACACAGGTAAGTGCATCAGCCTGTGCTCACTGCTTGCATGTCTGTCGCCTATGCACGCCGCCCCCCTGCCCCTCACCAGAACCAGAGCTTCTTGAGGGCAGGAAACATGACTATCTTTTTCACCAGTTTGCCTAGTGCCTGGCATGAGGCCCAGTTACTTGGGCTCAATCAGAAGGTGCTGAGTGAAGCTCAAACTTTCTTCCTGCACCTCCCCACCACCCACTTTCTATTTCAGTCAAATAGAACTACTCGAGATTCCCTGAGCCCTCCTACAGCAACTGTTGCCCAGAGCCTCCCCCAACAGCCTCCAGCCAGGCCTTCCTCTCCCTGCCACCCATCTAACCAAGCTGTTCTGTCTCATGCCCTTGGGATGTTGCTTTTATCTCAGTACCAACAGAATTCAAGCAGATGGGCATTCCAGACTCCAGTGGGGGTGAATGAAACTTTGGGACAGAGTGCACTTGTGTGTGTGTGTGTGTGTGTGTGTATATGTGTGTGTGTGTATGTATGTGTGTGTGTGTGCTTACGCGCACGCGAGCCCTTGGGTGTGGGGGGAGGACTGGACACCTATACTCTACCCTGAACGTATGTTCTATAGCTTCTGTATGTTCTTACTCTTGTATTTCTGGCTGTGTTGCTGTGTTTAGCCTCTGTAGCACTTCTGTTATCCCTACTTGAATCAATTCTAAAATGTATACCTGATTCCCTAAGTAGCCACAGCTGTAAGAAAGAAGATTAAAAAAATGCTAATATTTACTGAATCCCTGTTATGTGCCAGGCATTGTTTTAGGTCAAATAATAAGGATGACAACGAACAAGATGATGACAGTAGCTAATGTTTGCTGAGCACTTAACATGAGCCTGACACCATGTTAAGGGCTTTTAATCAGATCCTATTATCATCCCCATTTTACGGATGAAGAAACTCAGAAAGGTAAGGCCACCTGCCCAAAGTTAGAGACATAAATTATCTTGAAGTCAGATCTCTCTAATCCAAAATCTGTTCCTCTGCCAGGCTGAGCTGGGCAACACCCAGCTGTCTTGGTGTTGGGGGAGGCGGCACTGCTTCCTCTAGCAAACTCCTACTGCCTCTGAATGGAAGGCTGAAAGCACAACTTCCGGACCAGGGCTCTCCTGGGTGAAGGCAGGGTTGGTAAGACTTACCCCACCTGCAAGGCTGTAGAATGGTGTTCCAGCCCCCAGTGGGCCAGGCCCAAGGAGTCACAGGATGGACGGAAGTCAGTGAACCTGGGCTCTGCTTCCCTGGTAAGGCTGAAGATTTTCCCAACAGCCAGGGCCAAATTTATCTGCCAATCCCCCGAAGAGCTGATTCCAGCGTCTGTCTGGAAATGTCAGCCCGTGTGGTTGGAGGAACGCGGGGAGAGTTTTCCTCTAAATAGCAGGAAGCATATGGGAGGCGGATGGCGCCCGCCACACCAACCTGCCAACTCTCACTCAAGGGAGCTAAAAGGGGCCCAGAAGGGTCTGGAATTCCTACCACCTCCCAAGGTGGGGGTAGGGTTGGGGTGGGGCTAGAGACAGAGATGGTGACAGTGAGAAAGGCAGAAAGTGGGTGCTGAAGGAAGGGCAGGTAGGCAGAACGATAAATAGGATTCACAGGAGCGACCTGAGGCCCTCAGATGGAGGGTCATACCCAGCATGTAGCATCGGATCGACCACAGTAAGAACAGCTGTGTTCTCCAAGCACCTGCCACATGCCATATAGGGTCAGCACTTTACTGGATGATACCACTTTTTAAACTTTGCAACTGATTCTAAGATCAGGCTGTTCTACCCTAACCCCCCCTCCTCCCACCCATTACAGATGAATAAACTGAGGCTCAGAGAAGAAAAAATACGAGATCAAAGACTGAACTAGAAAGGACCTTCCAGATCTTCAACTAATCACAAATACTTATGGAATTTTCTGTCCAGTTGTTACTCAACAACTGCCTGAATAGTTCCAGACATAGGGAGTTCATTACCATTCAAGTCAGTCTACCTACAAAGAAATCTTTGTATCCAAAAGGTTTTCCTAGCCCAAGTTAGAATCTCCTTCCTTAGAGCTTTTCCACTGAGTACCAGACTCAGACTCTGAGTCTTGCTTTCCCTACAAACAAAAAGGCAGGGAGTAAGGCCCCTCAAGTCTCTGGTTTCCACTCTCTAGGTGATATACCCAGTTCCCTTGCTCACCTCTGCACCCCTCACCACCGTAATCAGTGCAGCCTCCAGTCACCAGCACTTACTGTGTGCCAGGCACTGGGCAGAATCTGCCCACACATGCCTCTTCCAATCCTTGCCATAACCCCTTGGGAGGTACTGTCATCACCCCATTTTACAGAGGAATAAACTGAAGCTCCACAAAGGGAAGAAACTTTCCCCAGTCATTTGGTGGAACATGGGGACCTTGGAGACCTCACTAGATTGCTTCTCTAAATCTCCTAAAAGCTGACGAGGGTCTTGCTGGCCCCACCTGGGGACCGTCTCACCGACACTGGCCTAGCCTTTGCCAGGGTTCACCTTGACATTAGTCCACAGGGCCTGCTCTCACTCCCACCCAAGGATTAAATAAGCCCCCTTTCTCCCCTTCTTCAGGACCCACTAAGTCCCCAAGTCCTATTAAGGTCCCTGCTAACCACCCCTCTGCACTATCCCCAGAGTCCTGTCCTGTTCACCGTCACCAACCCAAGGAGAAAAACTTTCTAACAGCCAGACCTATCCTGCCCTTGGCTCCCTTCTACCTTAAAAATCAAATGCATACTCTTAGTCCAGTAGTTGAGGCCTTGGAACACCTCCAGCCTTGTCCTCTACACTTTTGTGGTCTAAGAGTTAGCAGGAGGCAGACATAGCCCAGTCCCTCCATCTGTTTCCCTCTTCCCAGTTGTTTCTCCTGAGGAACTCCTAGTCATCCTTTAAGGTTCTGCACAAAGGGACAAAATTAATTGCTCTAGCCCCAAAGATCCCTAAACAGTTGGCACTGCCCTCTACCTGCCACGTATCCCTTATGGTGGCTGAGGGAGACGCCTCTCTCCTTGGCTGAGTCGTGGACTCCCCTGGGCAGGTGCTGCTCTGATGGATCTCTGTAGCTGGTGTCTAGCACAGCACCTGCCATGAGGTAGGTGCTAATAAATGTTTGTGGAGTGTGAGAATAAATGATTCAATGGGGACTGTGGGCATGATGAAGTATTAGCAATGACCCGTAAAACATGGCTCATGCATGTCACAACTTTGATGTCTAAAAAACAAAAAATGCTGCTGTCAAAATGAACAGTCACAAAACATTTCATCAGTGGGGATTTTGATGGCTGCCTACAAAAATAAAGGCAATTAGGGGATGATATGAGATGGTTGGAGCTTCCAGAAAAAAGCTGCCCAAGTAGGAGTCGGTGAGGTAGATGAGGGTTCACCTGAAAGGTGGGCAGGGGTGAGCAAGAAGACCACAAAGAGGCAGGGGTGTCCCACACCTGCCTCTTACTTGTTCGATGTTGTTATACAGGTGGCTTGGCCTTTCTGATCCTCAGTTTCTTCTTTGTAAAATACAGATGTGTGTCCAAAAGCCTAAATTCTCTCTCCTGTCAGGCTGATATAATTCTCTTTGCCTCCTCCTCTTCATCCATGCTCCCAAGGTATGCAGACACCCAGGGCAACCTGGTCTTAGAATCTTCTAACCTGAAAATGCAGATAGATCCCTGTCTGCCCTTCTGGCAGGTCATTCAGGAGAGAAACCTTAGTAGTGATTGGTGAGAAATTTTCCAGGTGGGGCTTGGGCAGTGCACAATTGTAGACTTGGTCCTACAAAGGAGCTTTCTAATCAAAGGTGGAAGGAACAGAGAGTGAGCTCCCCATCTCTGGGGGTATGCTATCAGTGGCTGGATACCTCAGGACTATTTGACCCAGGATGGGGAGGAATTTCAATAGATTTCTAAGGCTCCCTTGAAGGGCCACTGGGTCTCTTCTCTCTGTCCCCACAATGGGTGTTGACCTGACCCCTCCAAGGTTGTGCTCTAGTACCAGTCACATGGAGCTTGCTGATTCATCCCTCCTCCCTTAATATCCCTCAAAGGCTTCCTGCTGCCTTCAAGTTTAAGCTCTTAACCTGACATCTAAGGCCCAAGGGGAACAAAGCTCATCTACTGTTTGTTCCCCTAACACATGCCTTGATAAGTTGTTTTTCTTGCTTACAATGTTTTTCATTTAATTTTTACTAGCTACTCAGAAGGGGGGTTGTTTGATCTTTATGTGGGAGTGGTGTGGGCCCTGTGGACTAGTGTCAAGGTAAACCCTGGCAATCTCTTTCCTAGAGCTTTTCCTCCTCCGGGAAGCCTTCCTTGCTACCAGGCTGGCCTTTGTGTTCCCCCAGCTCCTGTATGTACGCTCACATTCCAGATGTGAGTATAAAATTACACATTCCACTTTCCCAAAGACTACAAGAATCCTGAAGGCCAGGAAGGCTCCCCACCAGGGCCAGTTCCAGCTCTGACTTATAGAGGGTGATGTCTCCTGAGCTCAGCTGCCACTTGAGAGATTCTGATGTTCTGATTCCAAAAGTCTGAAGTTGCTTCAGTGAGCTTCTGACTGTAAGATCTGGGCCCAGGACTCCTTGCAATGGTTGTACAGATATTCTTCACTTTATGACGGGGTTATGTCCTGTTAAACCTGTCATAAGTTGAAATATCATCATCTGAAATGCATTTAATGCTCCTATCCTACCCTACCTCAGAATAATTGTATTAGTACAGTTGGGTAAAATCATCTAACCCAGAGCCTAGTTTATTATAAAGTATTGAATAACTCATGTCATTAACTGAGCAATGAACTGAAAGTGAAAAATATTCCATAGAGTGTTGCTTTTTACCCTTGTGATAGTGGGGCTGATGGGGACCTGTGGCTCGCTGCTGCCCAACATCGAGGGAGAGTATCTTACAACATATTGCTAGTCCAGGAAAAAGGTAAAACTTTAAAATTCAGAGCACAGTTTGTACTGAATGAATATTTCTTTTGCACCATTCTAAAGGTGAAAAATCGTAAGTGGGATAATCTTTAGCCAGGGACTGTGCACATTTTTTTTTTCTGATTGCAAAACTCACGCATCGTGGGACATTTAATACACGAGGAGGGATGTGCCGTGTTTGGTCACTGTCTACATTCTGTTTGGGGAAGGCACTCTTTCCCATTCCCTATTTATGAGGTTCCATGTTGACTCTACCTCTGGCTGGGGGGCAGTGCATAGGCCCAAGCTGCCAATCAGAGTGAATGAGGGGTGGGTACATACACAAATATAAACAATCAATACCAACACTCAGTTGTGGGACTGGCATTTGTGCTGCCCTGGAAGAAAGCTTGCATATTTCTCTAGTGAGGCATCTTATCGCCTGTAAAAGATGCCCTATAAGACCCTGGGAAGCAGAGTTGAGAAATGATGAGAAAAATCGGGTCCTAGTGACTGTGCCTGAGCTTCTGGATCCAGCTGAGCTGAATTGAGTTAACTATTGACTTTATAGTTACTACAAGTCAGTAAGTTCAATTTTGTTTAAACCAGTTTGGGCTGAGTTTTCTGCCACTTGCACCTGAAATGTACTGGAATGATTACCAGCAAAAATAAAAATAGAGTTTATCCATATCTCACTAAGCAAAGGAAACCACTATGAGCAATTTAATGATTGTCTTTCTGGGTGTGTCTTTGGACAGGAGCATACACATGTATGTATTTCTTAACCAAAATGAGATCATGTTGGGACTCCCCGGTGGCGCAGCGGTTGAGCGCTGGGTTGCGAAGCTGCCCACAGCCTCTGCAGCGCCGGTTTGACCCCCGGCTGCTCCCCGGCCATTGGCGGAGGGTCCCACATGGCGCGCAGACCTCTCCTGGCGCCCGCTGCTCCCCTCAGCAGTGTACTTCGGTCCTTCTGCCTGCTCTGCTCCCCGCTCTGGCTCTGGTGAATTCTCTCACCCTCCCGCGCTTCTGACTGTACCCAGTGCTTGTATAAATAAATAAATAAATAAATAAAAAAAAAACAAAAACCAAAACAAAATGAGATCATGCAATGTACATCATTTTATAACCTCCTCTTTTTTCCTCAATGCACTACAGACATGTTTCCTTATCAACAACTACAGATCTACAGTATTGTCTCTCCAGCCCATGAGAATACCATTGTCTGGCCAACTAATTTATTTAACCATCTCTTGCTGATAGATAATTGGGTAACTTCTAATTTATAATTGTCATCAAGAAAGGTGTGGTGAACTTACTTATAAAATGCATATGTTTACTCTTGCCAGATTATTTTGAACAAGATTCCATGATTCCAAGAGTTCGACTTTGCAAGTATAAGTTTCTCTCTGTGTCCTTAAAGTAGTATCTGTCTTTCCAAGCAGGTTTAGTGGTCATAAAAAAAAAAAAAAAAACAACCAACCAAATCCTGTGCCAGGGTGTCCCCATTACAGTGTCTCTGGTGAGAGTGTTCACATGTAAGTTGGTGGGGAGGTAGCCAGGGCTCATTCCCCAACTGAGTCTGATTCCTAGTAACTGAGGGCAGATATGAGCTTTGAGGAACAGTAAGGATTGGAGGAACTGTCAGGACATGACAAGCACACAAAAGGTGTCACCTCAGTCACGGTGATAATGGCAGCTGCCACCAGTGATGCAACCCTGGGATTGTCCTAGCGCTTTGTACCTTTTAACTCTTTGAAGCCCCACAACCACCCTCTGATGCTATTCTTATCTCTGTTTCACAGAAGGAAAAATTTAGACTCAGAGAAAGCAAGTCACTTGTCCAAAGTCACACAGCCAAGAAGTGGTGGAGCTGAGACATGACCCAGATTCAGCAATTCCCCAGGCCATGCCTTGCCCAGACTTACTGGGGTAGGCAGCAGGGGAGAACTGCCCTGGGCAGGACAGAAAAGCTCCCAAACTCCCTGTGCCTCCCATCCTCCAAGTCCTAACACTAAGGAAAGACTCAAATCCAGAAAAAGCAAGAAGACAACAATCTCCTATGCCCCCACATCCACTATGAACAGTTTCAGAAAAACACGTAGTTCTTACAAAAATGATATCATGCCACCCATGCTGTTTTATAACCTCTTTTTTTCCCAGTTCTACAACACACTGTGAAGTTTTTTCGGCAACAGGAAATTTATATCCATGGCCCCATTTTTGAGTGCTGCAGCAGGTGCCACTGTATGACTGCAGTAAATGGATTTAACTCATCCCCTGGTAATGGATAAATAGGTTGTTCCCAATTGTCCTATCAACAGTGTTACAACGAATACTCTACAGCACGGCTGGATCTATGTCATCCTTCAGGTCCCCACTCACATGCCACCTTCTTAGAGGTCTTCTTTTACCATTCCATGTCATGCAGGTCCCCCGCCCGGTTAATATTTATAAGGACATCATGGTAATTTCCTTCATTGCATTGATGGAGTTTCTGCTAATTCTCTTTATTTGTTCAGGTGATTATATAATATCTGTCCCATCTCAAGGCTGTGTGCTCTGTGAAGGCCATAGACTAGCAGGGACTAGCACTCAATAAATATCCTGAGAATGCAGAATGCTTCTGGGGCTGGTGCCTGTCTGCAGAGTAAACAGTCCTACAGAGGAGCCCTTTGTGATACCACCCTCCATACCATGTCCCCAGAGCCAGTTCAGGAACCCACAGATCTGCCCCACGGCTCCAGTTTAGCCCATGGCATACTCCAAGCTTCCAAGCCATATTCCTGTCTAGCCCAGACCCCAGCGCCGAGCAGCACTTGCTGCCGAGGCTACAGGACACTGAGATTGGCAAAGCACCTCAAGATTACCAGTCACTGACTGTGTGACCTTGGGGCACTCATTCCCCCTCATCTGTAAAATGAGGCCAGTACTACTGATCTCAGGTATTGTTCTGAAGATTAAGGGAGATAATGGATGTGCTTAGCATCCATGGAAATGGCAATTTGACCCCACTGGCAATTTGGCAATTTGGCCAGTTAGTCCAGAGGTTGGGTCTGACACTATCTTATCTGCATGACCTCTTTTTACTTTGAATGATTCCTGGGTGTGCCCTGGTCTCCTTCCCTGGACTATCTCTAGGGACACCCCATCGCTATTCTTTGTTACTTATTATGTGGCTAAATGCTCTGCTTGGACCCGTCAGGCTCCTGGACACCTCATCTGCTGCATATGGTCACAGACACCTGCTTGGATTCCCAAGCCTTAATAAAAAATGCCAGATGGAGGCACTGACACATGTCTGGGGAACAAATGGAGGAAGCCCCTGCCCTCCTGGCCCCAATGCTCGAGCACAAGGTAGCGATGCTGGCCTGAGTCAGGATATCTACTTTTTCACCTGCCTCCTCACCCCACACCTGAGCACTCTTGACCACATGAATAGTAACTTACTCTCTAAGCCTCACTTTCTTTGTAAAAATGGGTAGAAGAGGGCCTCCCTGGTGGCCTAGGGGTTAAGTATCAGCGCTGTCACCATTCACGATGGCCTGAGTTCAATCCCCAACCAGGAAGCTAGCCCATATATGGCTCAGCAGACCTTTCCTGTCTCACCTGCTGCTCCCCTTAGCAGTGTATTTCAGAAAATCCACCTGCTCTGCTCCCCACTCTGTTTCTGGTGAATCCTCTTAACCCTGTCACTTATGGCCTATACCCCAGCTCTTCTATGCTAAATAAAATCTTTTTTAAAAAATGGGTAGAAGAGGGCCTCCCCGGTGGCGCAGCAGGTTGAGCGCAGCGCTGTGAAGCTGTCTGCAGCCTCCGCAGCGCAGGTTCAATTCCTGGCCGGCCAGGGAGAATCCCAGGTGGCGAGGCAGACCTCTCCTATCTCGCCCGCTGCTCCCCTCAGCAGTGCTTTCGGTATGTCTGCCTATTCTGTTCCCTGTTCTGTCTCTGATGAATCCTTTCACCCTCCCGCGACTCTGTCCTGTACCCCAGCTCTTGTATAAATAAAAATAAATCTTTAAAAAAAATGGGTAGAAGAGAATACATGAGGGTTCAATGAGGTAAGGTAAAAATGCTTAGCAAGGAGGCTGGAAATTAGTAAGTGCTCAGTAAATAATAACTATAATTGTTATAAACACTTTTCAGTCTTTTCACTGTGAAATATAATACACAGAAAACCCAAAAATGTTTACTGCAATAAATTATCACACAGGTAATCCTTCCCCAGACTTCTATAGTGCCATTGCTATAATTAATAATAACAGGGAAATGGAAGGAAGCAGGTGTGTGGCTACTCTGTCCTGACCCAGCCAGGCTCCTGGACCCCTGGCTACCTCCATCTTGGGCACAGAGATGCCCCATCTGATTTCCTGACTTTGACTTTGGCTGTTCCTTAAATAACCAGCTTGTTAGCAAAATAGCAGCAGTAACACCTCCCTCGCTACAGCCCGGGGCCTCCATCTTTCGGCGCAATGCTGACGGCTGCTATCCCAGCTTGTGCCAAGGAATCCCGTTCTCTGTCACTGGGCCACACGTGCCAGCTAGTCTGTGCTCCTGGTGGCTACAACCTGCCCCTCTCACTGGGCCTGGCCTGGGGGGCAGAAGTGGGCACCAAATGGCAGTCATTTTCTGGGAAGATTGGAATGTTGACAGAGGAGCCTTCTCCCCCAGGGCCATGCCTCAGTCTCCCCCTTGACCTCCCCAAGGATCATCAGATGTTTAACTGAGATGATGAAGAGAATGAAATATTTAGTGCAATGCTGGGCATGCAGTAACTGCTCAAGAAATACTCGCTAGAAATACTCGCTGTTATTCGGGTTGCCCTTGCTACATATTTAGTCCCTGGGGAGGACACGCTGGCTGGTCCATTTTTAGGGCACAACCAGGGATGTTTGCAAATGATTAGAGCCCCAATACACAGTTCTCATCTTTTCCTGAGACGGCTTCTCGGCCAAATACAACAGCTGCCCTGGGGTTGCTACAATAGGCCAGGGGTCAGATCAAGGGAGATGGGCTAGGGGCCGTTAATTAATAGGGTCCTTCCCACAGTTATTAATAATCAGGCTGGCACTGCATGAGTATGCAACTCCTGGTTCTTGAAGAAGCCCTTCTACATATATTATCTACAGCAAACTTCACGAGTTTGTTATTATCTTATGATATTAGCATATTATACATATTTACGAATCTTTCCCTTCTTATAAGCATCCCATCGGGGGGCTGGGCAAGTGTTGGGAGATGAGAGAATCAAGATGAGAGGGCTGGCCACCTTGCTCAGGCCTGATCTGACCACAAACTCTGTGGGTGCAGCAGGGACCAACAGCCAGTATGGGTGGAGGGAGGTGAGGGAGTCTTTTCTTCTTTTCCCCCCACCTTCCTTCTACAACTATTTACCGTGTTCCCATTCTAGGCTAGGTCCCGTGCCAGCAGCTGATTATCCGGTGGGAAATGGAGTAGTTGTTCCTCCCTCTTGGGAAGCTGAGGCCAGATAAGGAGGCAGACTATAAACCAATGATTCCATGCAGCCCTGAGTGGTGGCTAGGTGGCTCTGGGCAAGCCCCATGAGCCCATTTGGGCCGCAGTTACCTCATATGTGAACTAGCCTCATCACGCCTGCAAGGCCTTGAGACGATGAGATGCAGGAACATGGTGAGGGTCCGGTGCCGTGGACAGCACTGAGTCAGGGATGCTGTTGGGATCGTCTTGGGGAAGGACGATGGGACCAGCTTGGGCTGGTGTGTGTGTGGGTGGGCTGTGGCATCCTCAGGTGGACGGTCATAGATGCTGCTGGCACCTCATCCCACGTTGAGGTCAGGCAAGGTGTGGACTGTAGGAAGGTGGGTGGGAGAAGGCTGGAAAAGCAGGATCAACAGGGCTCCCCAAAATTCAGGAACTCTGACGATCCCCCTCAGCCACCTGGGGCTGATTTCTGGCACTTGCTGGCTTCCAGCATGGCTGACTGCTCCCCTTTCCTTCCCACGCCTGTGTCACCAATTGCCCCACCCCTTGGGTGGGGCAAGAACTGGCCTTGGAGCAATATAGAGCTGGGCTGGTTATGCATGCTCTGGTAGCTGCTGCCCCTCTGAGGTTGTTTCCTCTGGAAAACAGGCATAGCACGGTGCCCACCTCCAGGGTTGTTAGGAAGACTGGGTAAGACAAGCAGTTAAACTATAAATTAAGCCCAAGCATATAAAAAAACTCACTGTGGTCCCTTTGCTAGCATGTGGGTGCCGCAGGGTGGGAAGGCTGGGCATTTCCCAACTGTGCCAAGCATGGGTGGGCGGGTGAGCAGCCCTGATTACGTGTGCGCAGGCTTGCCGACGCAGTTACTTACCAACCAGGGAGCTACGTGCAGAGGGAAAATGGGAACCAGTCTGGAACCAGCAGGTGAAATCTTGGGAGGGGGAGCTGGACCGAGAGCTGGCACACACATCCCTCCGGGCACTTGATCAGAGGTGCTGGCAGGAAGCAGGGTGAGACAAGGGCCCTTCAGCACCCAGAGTGACCAGGTTCTGGTCACACACAGGTCCACCAGGCACCTGGCAGAGGGAGAGATACTGGTGCCTGCAAGAGTGGGTGAGAATAACAATTAGGAGTTGCCCAGGATAATCCCTCTTCCCTGAGACCCTTGGACAAGCCCTGGGGAGAAGGACACACCATGGAGCAATCGTCATAGAAACCCAAGTGTTTGTACAACACTACATCTTCCAAAGTACTCTGGCATCTCGTGTGGGCCCCCACATTGTTTTACAGAGGCATATTTGCATGTCATGCATATTTACAATGCCTTTCCTACCACCCACAGAATCCCCACAGCAGCCGGGTAGCTGGGGCTCCAAAGGCGCTGATCTGTGCCGTCTTGGTTTTCCCTCCTTTTCCCTGGATGGGGCAGTTAGGAAAGGAGCTGGAGTGACACTGTCTTGGGTCAAACCCCTGGTTAGCCCCTCACTTGCTGGATTACACTGGGAAGGCAGCTGCCCCTTTCTGAACCTCAGTTTTACCATTTGTCACATGGGAATGAGTGTCTTCATTGAGAATTAAGAAGGTAATGCAGGGAGACTAGCTGGCAGAATCCATGCCTGCTAAAGACTCTCCAAAGAGCTTTGCCTTGTCCCCTGCATGCAGAGCAGGAGGCCCTACGTGCATCACCACTGCCTCCACCTCCCACACAGCACATCTTGTGTGAGAGGCAAAGGGAGCCAGGTGTCTCTTTCCACCCACCTCTCCTGAACAGGTGCCACTTCTGCTTGGGTGTTTAAATCAGCAGGAACCAGGCCCTCCTGAGAGAAGAAAAGGGCCCCTCTATTGAACACTCCCCCCACCTTCCAGGAGCCTCTTGGCTGCCTTGGAGGCCTCAGAGAATAACTCCCCCCGCCCCCCGCCCGTCACCCTCTCAGTCTCCAGGTGAAGTAGCTGAGACAAAGAAGGAACCACGCTGACGCAGGACGAGGCAGCAAAGTGTTTGGACTGGGATTTCAATTCAGGCTTTCCACCAAGGGTCAGTCTTCAACGGGGATGAGGAGGAAGGGGCAGTCAATGGTGTGTGTGTAGGGGGAGAGGATTCACACACACACACACACACACATACACACACCATTGTGTGGGGGCTCTGAAAAGCCCTCACAACATTTCTAAAGGGACCCAGTAAATCCCAACCTCCCTGTATTAGCACCCTCCCTGTGCCAAGTCTGTAACAGGCTTTGCCTCATTTCTTCCTCCCCATGGTCTGATAACGTTATCCCTGTTTTCCAGAAGGAGAAACTGAGGCTTAGAGAGCGCCAGTAATTGCCCACATAAGTACACACTAAGGAAGAGGCACCACCTGGAACCCAGGCAACTCATTCCAAGACCCGGCCCTTAATTCTGCTGCTGCCCTTGCCCAGCCTCTCCCAGTGGAAAAATCACCCACTAGGAAAAAACAGGCTAACTGCCTGGATGAAAAGTGTTTAAGTAGCAGGAAAATAAAATACCAAACTCCAAGAAATTCTAGATTAGTGGATGCAAATTCTTAAAGATGCATAAAAGATTTCAAGATGCACCATGGGGTGTGAAAATTGTCAGCGCATGAGAAATAGTGCTTGGGGGATGCATTCCTGACCATGCTGTCACTTTTAGCCCAAATCTGCTGGAATCCAAAGCTGAAGGAAGAGGGGAGATAGCAGAGGCTCAGTGCAGGACAGTGGGGCAGGGTACCAACATAGTGGGTCCAGGGACCCACCTTGGAATCCCTGCCACTTTCTAGCTGAAACCAGAGAAAGTCTCCCCCCAATTTCTTTATGTGTGGGAGAAGCACACAGACAGGCTCTCAGGTCCCCACAGGCTCTGATGCCGTTTAAGACTCTGGAACTTTCAACAAGGATAAAACTCGAGAACATTATGTTAGGTAAAAGAAGCCCAGTCACAAAAGACCACACAGTATATGATTTCACATACATAAAATGTCCGGAACAGGAAACCATTCTAGGAAAGAAAGTAGATTAGTCGTTGCCAGCGGGGAAGACTGGGAAGGACAGACAGCTGAGCGGTACAAGGTTTCTTTTGGTGGATAATAAAAATCTCCTAAGATGGATGGTGGTGATGAATGCCCAGTTCTGTGAAAACACTAAAAGTGACTGAATTGCACACTTTAAATGGGTAAATTGTGTGATGTGTGACTGCTATGTCAAAGCTATTACAATAATCCAACACTAAAACGCAAGGATTCTGCAACTTTCCAGTGGACAGCCATCCTCTGGGAGACTGTGTCCCCACTGGGGTTCTTCTTCTGTGGTTCTTCTTCCTAAAGGCCTTTGTACTTCACATTCACCTCCTCCAGGAAGTCCTCCCTCACATCCAGCTAGATCAAGTCCCCTGTTACTGGTTCCTAAAGATCCCTTGGCTTCCCCTTCCTGTCATTTACGATAATGTGAAGAAATCATTCCATGATCATTGGTGAATGCTGCCTCCTCCATCAGAGTGGGAACTCCACAAGGACAGGCACCATCTTCATGGGTTATCATTATCAACATTTAGTGGGGTGCCTGGTACATAGTTGGTGCTCTAGAAATGTTTATGATTGAATGAATGAATATAAATTTCAAACCCTATGATGTACACTTGGCTTCCGGTCCTGATTCCATCGCATTCCAGATGAGTGATCCTGAGCAAGTCACCTAACCTTCAAGAGTCTCAACATCTACCTCAGAGAGTAGCCAGGAGACTAAGTGGCGTAAGAGACATGGAAAATACCTTATGAAGTGGCTCCTCTCACAGCTGCCCATTTGGATTGGTGGACTCCCCTCTTTCCAACCACTCAAGCACAAGCCCTGGTGTTATCCTGATGCCTCTCTTTCCCTCACCCCCCATTTTCAAGTCATCAGCAGCTCTTGGGGGACCATCATAAAGTATAAAGAAATGGATGCACCACCTGCACTGCCACCACTGTGGACTGAGCCACTGTCGTCTCCTGCCTGGGGTAGTTGTGTCTTCTCTGGTTTCCTGCTTCTGCCCTTGCTCCTGACTCAGAAGCCACAGGAATTGGGTTAGAACACAAGTCAGAACCCTGCGCCTCCTCTGCTTGTAGTCTTGCATAGTAAAAGCTGGCAGCTCTATGGGGGCCACAGGTGGCATCTCCACCCCCTCTATTCTCCTCTTTACTCTCCGCACATTCCCTGGGTTATACTGGTTTCCTTGCTGTTTCCCAAATATGCCAAGCATGCTCCTACCTCATGGGCTTTGCACAAGCTCTTCTGCCTTGAGTGTCAGTCACCTAGATGTCCCTGAGCACCACCCAGTCACCTAGATGTCCCTGAGCACCACCCCCACTCCTTCAAATCTTTGCTGAGATCTGACCTTGTCAATGAGAGGCAGTTTAGCCTAATGGTGAAGACTCTACACTGAAGAGCGTGGACATCAGGTAAAAATCCAGGTGCTGCCAGTTACATAGCTGAGTGACCTTGGACAAGTTTCTTAACTTCTCTGCGACTCAGTTGCTCATCTCTCAGAGGGGAGTAACTCCAACTCCTTCCTCATATGTGGAAATAAATTCAGTGAATGTAACTTCTGTGTCTGCTGAGAGCACTGCTCCCCAGCCATGCCACCTAACACCCAGAGCCTGGCCCTCCCTGCTTAGTGCTGTCCTGGGTGGGCATGGAGCATTGATAACAGGGTATGGAAATAAGCAGGTTATCCTGATGACTGCCTGCCCTCCCCCCAAAAAAAATGTCGGCCCCACCAGCCAGAGCTTTGTCTGTTGGGTTTACAGCCAGATGCCTGGTACATAGAGGTGCTCAGTGAGCACTTCACTCAACAAATATTTTCAGTCCTGAATCAATATTTATTGCCTAATTGTCATGAGCTCTGGATTTCCCCTACTTCCCTGTCAGACATTCTCTCTCCAGCCAGCTTGCTCCTCTGCGCTCCATGTTTGACAGCCAAATTCCCACTGGCAGCTCTGCCTTCTGCCTCGTGGACGCCTCACGCTCTCTGTGTCCAGCGCCCAGTGTGGGGCATTCCCCAGAGACCTTGCCCTTTTCCAGCTCTACATAACCTGGTACCTGGAATCAGCTCACCCTCTTTGTTAACCATGAAGTCAGCTGGATACCATGTCCCTTACTTCTCACTCCCTCATCCATAAAACTCATATATATATATATATATATATATATATATAGTAAACTTCCTAAACCCCTCTCAAATTCCCTCCTCAAATCCCCTTTTTTCTCTGATTGGGCCACCAGGACCCCTCCTCAGGCCACTGTGCCAGCCTCCCCCCTGCCAGTGCCCTGCTGCCTTGCTGGGTCCAGCTTCTACGCAGCAGCCAGAAGGGTCTTCTCAAAGCACGTTTGGAACAAACAAAAGCCTCACTCTGCGAGCTGGTAAAGTCAAAATCCTCACTGACTAGGAAAACAAACCAACGGGGGTTTTTCAAAAGAATTCAACTCGGGGTTCCCCAACACTGCCACCTCAGGCCCAGGCAAAATGGTATTTGTTGCACAAAGATTTAATTTACAAAACGGATTTACACAGAACCTTTAGCTCAATAAATATTTGTGAAGTTGAATTGAAATGGAGAAATGGTTTTAAATAATACCATTTATGGACTGCCCTCACATGCTGGGGGCTTCTCATTCTCCCACATCTCCTTTACTTCTCTCACAAACCAGGCAGGCGGCACTGACCCCAGCTTCCAGATGAGGTGACTGACCCAGAGAGGGAAGGCGATGTGTCCAAAGTACCATTTCCCAGACTCCTGAGAGGAAAGAAGCCGACCCTCCTATTCTCCAGCGAACTGCTGCAGGCTCCGAGGCCCTGTGACCACAGGGACCTAACTTGCTCATGGTTTCCCTGATGAGGGTAACCATTACCCAGGTTGGTCAAACTCTTGCCACCCTTTACAGCCTGCTTCTAGCACCGAGCCTCCTAATTGCACCTCCTCAGCACCAGCTGCCCCAAACACATAGCAACCAATTTATGGATATTCCTGACGAGGCAGTGCCCTCCCCCACCCCCTTGTGCCATGTCCTTCCTGGCCCTTCTATTTCAGGGACCTCTGTCTCCTTGACAAGGTGTTCTCCAGCCCTTTGTCTTGAGAGCACACTGACCACTTGAGTCTCTCTATACAGCCCAGCCTCGCCTGGAACCAGACCAAGACTCATCGCCTAGCTGCTCCCAGACCTTCCTTCCCTCCATAGGCCTCTCATACCGTCATGTTTAGAATGGACTTCACACCTTCTTCCCTAAACCTGCTCCTCCCTACAACACTGATCCTCCCAAGTCCCCTTGTTAGAAAATTGGGCATCACTCTGGACACTTTGCTGCCCCTCAGCCTTCCTAAAGCCATGGTGATTTTGCCCCTCAAACCATCACTTCTCTCCATGCTCACAGCCCTGTGCTCAGTGCAGGCCTCAGCCCCCCTCAGGATATTTGAGCACCCACATGCCCACCTACCTGTACATTATCCCTCCATCCACTTTGCCAACCAGTCACCATCTATCTACTCGCCCCTGGACTCACCATCCACCCACCAGTCTTCTTCCCCTCCATCTACTCATTCATCCACCCGCCAGTCTAGCACCCATAGTCACCGAGGACGCCGGTGCTGGACCACGTGCTGGACATTATGAGACTGAAATATCTTAGACCCACTCTTTCGTCTCCAGATGCTCACACCAGAATGGGGTCTTGAAGGTTGAACAGGAATTTATGGAGGGTGGAGGGAGATGGGGATGGCATCTTGGTCAAGGAATAAGCAAGAGTGCAGACATAGCAGGGACATACTTGGGTGGTCTGAGGAACTTGACCACACAGGTAGTCACAGAGCCACAGAGGTGAAGATGGAAGAGCCAAAGGAATTGGCTCCTCAGGGGCATTCAGTACCAAGTAAGGAGTTTGGGCTTTATCCATAGTGTGGACTCTGGAGCTAGACAGCCCAGGGTCAGCTCTGCTGCCTCATAGCTGTGGAATTACGAACAAATGACCTCAGTTTACCCTATCTGTAAAATGGGAATGATATACTTATTACAAAGGGCTGTTGTGAGGACTAAATGAGCTAACCCATACAAATATTATTCCTGTTAGCACAATGCCTGGTATATAGAAAATGCTCAGTAAATACAGTTGCTGTTATTGCTCACATTGTTATCAACCAATATCTTCCAGTCAGTTGGTATACAACAGAACTTATTGGAAAGAAAGAACATTCTGCTCTGGACTGCAAAGCCTCAGCAGCTGGGGGCTCTCCAGAGAGTTTTTTTGCCCCTGCCCAGGATTTCCTGGCCTCTGGCCAGCCCAGCCCCACCAGCTCCAACCTTGTCTCCCCTATCACTGCCTTCAGTCAGTCATGCCTGCCTAAACCAGCCCCCAGGGCCCAGGTGAACTCCAGCATATTTTGCTCCTGGTTTTGAGGAGCACAGGCAGTTGAGCTCGAAGGTCCCAGGGTCTGGAAGGCTTCTCCTCAGAGAACCTTCTGACACAAGCAGCCTCTTAGCTCTCTCCCAGCTCAACAGACACAGCTCCTTGCACAGAACTCTGAGCAGCCTTTCCCATCACTTTCTCCTCTAACCCTCAGGTGTATGGTAGCCCATTCTGCAGATGAGGACACTGAGCCTCAGGGAGGAGGCAGAAGTTCCTTTGCCCAATGCTGCACAGCAAGCAAATGTTTGAGCAGAGACCCAAACCCTGGTTGGTCAGTCTCCAGAGCCCCAGCTCTCTCCCCTAAGTCTTGATGCCCCATAAATTATCTGGGCTTAAGATAACATATGGACATGAATTTTCAAGGTACCATGGAGTTGCTGTCCAATAGGTCTCTCCACAATGATGGAGTCCTCTCACTGGCACCATTCAATGGTAGCCATGAGCCCAAGGCGGCTACTCAGCGCCTGAAATGTGCCAAGTGCATTCTCAACCCCAAGATTTCATTTCCAGACACTCACAAAACTCACCAAACATTTTGTTACAAAGATTTCTACCACGTACCACCTGGTCCCTCTTTTTATAAAATGAGGCTACCCAGCACCCTCAAGTTAATTGCTTCTTTACAACTCCAGGCCATTTAAGAACCAGTTGCTAAACTCCTGCTCTGGACCTGGCAGCAAGCCAAATGCTGAAGACTAACTGCTTGTCCCTGCCCCCAAAGGGCTCAGTCTGGTGGGAGGACATGTTCTACATTAGGGTCCATGTCAAAGTGGATGGGTATAAGAACAAGGTTTATACACAGTGTGGAGATCCCTGAACACAGAGCAATTCAGCTGGCATCACTGCACTTTATAGTTTGCAAGATACTTTCATATTCATTGTCTCATTTGTACCTCAACATAGCCCCATTAGGGAGTTCAGGCCTAGTCTGGCTTCTTATTTTCTGCACACTGGATTCACATCAGCACGTGCTTTTGGAAATGAGTCCTAAGTCCTGGGATACGGAACCCAAGGCCCCCACAGTGGGTGAGGGCAGAGCTCGTTCAGATTCTCCTGACTCCCCCACAGCTGCTTCTTGAGAAGGGTAACTCAGGACCAAGTCAGCTGGTGCCCAAATTTGTTTTCCATCTGGGACTGGAAATCCCTAAATGTTCCCTAATCCTCCAAAGGGTCAGTCTTGTAAATCCTTAAACTTTCCAGCAGCTTTCATGGGTCCCAACAGTCCCGTCACTGGCCACCTGGTCTCCTCTCAGCTGCTGACTTCCAGAGGCCATGGGAAATCTTCACTTTAATGACATTTCCCATAATCCTTTCATTTCTATCCCATGCTGTCAGGGCCCATGTGGTGGCCTATTCTCACCTGTTCTACTCTTCCTTTCTCCAAACCCTTCTCCGAGTTCCTGATTTGTTCATTTTGTTCTCCTTGGGAGGCGGTTTCTCTGCACTTCCTGAGGGTGCACCAACCTGAGGGCCCACACAGCTCCAGTCTTTCTATCTCCCTGTGTTAACACTGAGTCAATGGTCCTTTGTTCAAAGCTTTGTCTGACCTGGGGCCCTTCACAGTGGCTCTGGAATATAAGGCAGTGTATACACTGTCCCCCACAATAAACATTTCTTGTGTCCCTACTCTGTGCATTTCCCCAAGCTGGGCCATGCTGAGGAAAAGGATATGAATTAGTCAGTGTCCCTGCAGCTTCCAATCTAATTGGGGTGGCAAATATCTGAATAGACATGTCAGTCCATGATGATTGCAGCTGCCCTGGATGGACGCTCATGGACCCACAGAAGCCCTGAGCAGCCTAGAGGAATTAGAGAAATATATAAAAGGAGGTGAGGCTTTGGCTGGGACTCAAGAAGATGCACAGGACACTAGGCAGACACCAGGAAGACGAAGTAGGGAAGGGCTGTGGAGGTAGAAGGATGAGGAACAGAGAATGCCATGAGCCAGGAACTTGAAGTTATTCTACATGCACAGGTGGTGAGGTGGGCTGTGTGTTCTTGGGCAGAAGGGGAGGAGAAAGGAAAGAGACAGGACTAGAAACAGAGGCAGGACCTCCGGGAATGTGGCTTTTACCTTGGGAGCAGTGGGGAACCCAAGGGCTTAATCAAGCTTGGGTGGGAAAAAGATCACCAGCAGCTTTGTGGGGCAGCCTACAGGTGGGTGGTGCGATGTGGGTGATTGCTAGCAGTCTATCTAGGGAAGGAGCCCTGGGGCTGGGAGCAGCAGAGAGTCAGAAGGTATTTAGATTATAAAAATCAATCAGACTTGGAGTTAATCAATTAGATGTGGAGCATGAGGTAGAGGGAGGAGACAGGGATGATTCCTAGGTCTCTGTCCTGAGTGACTGGAGATTTATATTGAATACTATAAGAGGGTTCAGCAAATTTATTCTTTTTTTTTTTTAAAGATTTATTTTTTTTATTTATACAAGAGCTGGGGTACAGGCCAGAGGCACGGGAGGGTGAGAGGACTCACCAGAGACAGAGTGGGGGGCTGAACAGGCAGATGGACCAAAAGCACTGCTGAGGGGAGCAGCAGGCACAACAGAAGAGGTCTGCCGCGCCATGTGGGAATCTCCCTGGCCAGCCAGGAATCGAATCTGCGCTGCAGAGGCTGCAGACAGCTTCACAGCGCTGTGCTCAACCCGCTGAGCCACTGGGGAGGCCCAGCAAATTTACTCTTAAAGGGACAATGGTAAACATTTGTTGGGTGGGATTCCTAAGTCATTTGGTTCTCCAAAGCAACCACAAACAAATACATAAATGAATGGGTGTAGGTGTGGCTCACCAAAATACTTTTTTTTTATAAGAATTAGCTAGTCATGGCCATCATTTGCTGACCCCTGAGCTATAAGCAACACTAAAAATCAAACTGGTTTTAGCAATAAAGTGAATTGATTAACTCACATAATTAAAAATTCCAAAAAATAAAAAAAAAAAAATTCCAGAATTTAGGTGGACTTCAGACACAGTCCAGAGTTTCAGCTGTTCTGTTGATGTCTTGTCAACCCAGTTCTTCTCCATGAATCAACTCTGTCCTTAGGCTGCCTTCCTTCATGCACACATGAGTGCAGCTATTCCAGGCAAATCACACCATCAGGGGGTATGATCAAGGACTCACTAGTGCAGCCCAGAGTCATTCTGATTGGAAGAGCTTATGTCACATGCCCATTCAGGAACCAATCATTGTGCCTGAGAGATGGAACACACACTGATTGGCTTATCCTGGGTCACATGCTCTATCCCTCAGTAGGGGAGGTAAAGTAAAGGTTCCCAATAAAAATCAGGGTATGGTGATATGGTAGGAAAAAGGGAAGAACACACAAAGAACAAAGCATATGTCCCCACAAAGACGTATATGTGAATGTTCACAGCAGCATTATTTCTAATAGCCAAAATCCAAAAGCCACCAACCAGTGAACAGATGAACAAAATGTCATATATCCATAAAACGATATCACTCAGTACTAGAAAAGGAACAGAGTGCTGCTACGTGAAACTATACTGATGGACATCAAAAACATGCTGAGTCAGGCCTCCCTGGTGGCACAAGGGGTTAAGCACCGCACTATGAAGCAATCCACAGCCTCTGCAGCATGAGTTCGATCCCAGGCCGGCCAGGGGGCAACCCACATGGCGCAGCAGACCTCCCCTGTCTCGCCGGCTGCTTCCCTGAGCAGTGTATTTCAGTTAGTCTGCCTTTTCTGTTCGTCACTCTGTCTCTGGTGAATCCTCTTAGCCCCCTGCATCTCTGGCCTGAACCCCAGCTCTTTTATGCATAAACAAATAAATCTTAAAAAAAACACACACACAAAAAACATGCTGAGTGTAAGGAATGTGACAAAGACAACATGTTACATGTTTCTATTTACATGAACTTTCTGGAAAAGGCAAAACTATAGAGGCAGAAAACACATCAGGGGTTACCTGGGGTCTGGGATGGGAATGGAAACAGACTGCAAATGTGCACAAGGAGATTTTGGATTGTGGTGATGTCTAGACACAGCACAAGCTCATTAAAACTAATCAAAAATGAGGAAACTGCATTAAAGTAAACTTTATGGTATTTAGACTATACCTCAATAAAGCTTTGTTTTAAAAGGCGAGACTGGTGATGGGGAGACTGGTGATGCCGGGTCCCCAAGGACGATGGTGCCCCTGACTAGTTGGGGGACAGAGTGGCAGGGGCAAGTGCCATCTAGGAGATCTCCAGGGAACAGCTGGTGGAGTCAGGAGCTGGGGGATTGTGGGTGTTCAGGTTCAGAGGGACACTGAAGCAGGGGCAGCTGGTGAGTCCTGGAGAGGGTGTGGCCTGAGAGGAGAAGGCTGATGGGACAGAGTCCTGGGAAATAAACATTTAGACAGAGGAAGGAAAGCCAGCAAAGGTGTGAGGTGGGGCATCCAGAGTGGTGCAGGGCTGCGGGTCCAGTGGGCCATGGAGGGGGCCATTGGGGGCCTGTGTGGCTGTGAGAGTCTGGGGGAGGGGAGGGCTGAGGTTGGCCACCAGGTGAATCACAGGAAGTCCTGGTGGCCTTGGTGAGAACAATGAGCGTGGAGGGGTGGGATGTGATCCAAGCCACAATGGGTGAGGAATAACTGAGTTGGTAACACAATCAACGCCCGTGCAAAGCTCAGCTGGGAAGAGAAGGAGAGAGTGGGGTAGCTGGAGGCAGCACAGAAATAAAAGGCAGAAGCAGTGGGTTAAGGAGTAAATGGAGGCCGTGGGCACAGTCCACACTCTTGATAGGTGTTGTTGGGAAGAAGAGGAGACACAGCAGTGTGGGGGCAGATGCTGCCACTCTACACGCTGTCACACTCTGGGAACCAGGCAGCCTGCCTGCTGTGCCGCCTATCCGTGAGGCCCCAGCAACCTCTCCTCCCACTGTGGAGACAGGGCTCTTTCTGGGGCCACTTCCCAACTTGCCCAGCCACTGTCCACTGACCAGGATAGTGGGAGCTACAGGTCAAAGTCCCAGCACACAGGGCCAGGCCGGGCACAGAGGAGGTGTCAGTGAATGGAGCAGAGGATGGTTCTGTGTCCCAACCACTGTCTGCTCTGGCCTTTTCTCTAGACCCCTTCCAGAGAGCCTGGGCCCTCTGAGACAAAAGAAATTCTGTCTAAGCTTTACATGATTTCTTTGTGTGAAACAGCAAGTGGGAATACCTTCAGGAGGATCTTCACTTACGCTCTAGGCCTCTTCTCTTACACTGGATTAACCACGTGCTTGTCAGCACAGAGGGCATGAACCTGGCATCTGCCAAGGGCCTCCTGTTGGTTCAGTTCTAGTGTCCAGTTTGCCCTTCCCCACAGTGATGGTAGGTTGTCATTGTTACAATCATCTGACCGACAAGGAAAATGAACTCAGAGAGTTTGAATAGCTCCCTAAGGTCACACAGCCAAGTGGCAGAGTTGGGTTTGGTCCCCAGTTCTATTGACCCTTTCCCCACTGGCCCTTGACAAAGGGGCATGAAAAAAAAAAAAAAAAGAGAAGAGTAGGAGGGGGGCTGTGGAGAGACAGAATTCTGAATGGCAAAGCAGACAACCCACAGCTCTGGCCCCGCTCCTGCAGCCAGAGTAAGTGAGTCTCCCAAATAAAGGCCTCAGTTTCCCCACGTACACAATGAGCTTGGAGGCCCCTTGGGGCTGTAACATGCTGAGTTCTGTGGCCAGGAGCTTCTCTGAAACTCTTCTCCCCTCGACAGAAGAAACAAAAGTTCCAAAAAGGTGAGCAGCAGAGCAAGGCCATGGTGTCAGGGAGGAGGCAGAAGGGCCCTCCGCTATCACGCAGGTCCTGGAGAAGCTGCCCCTGGGAAACATAGCCAAGCAAGTCCAGGTGCTGGCTCAGTCACTTTGCTGGGACAAAGGCCCAGCCTCAGGTCACTGCCTCCCGCAGGAAGTACAGCTTCTCAGTCATCACAGTGGGATCTGCCTGGGCAGAGGACTGGGGCAAGAGTCAGTGTCTGTGTGTCTCCGTCTCTGTCTGTCTGTATTTCTCTCTCCCCTCTCCCTTTCTTCCTCCCTTCCTCCCCATCTTCTCCACATAACCAATCTATCATGAGATTCTGTTGTCCCTACTTTCAAAACATCTCCAGAATCCAACCAGCCCTCGCCACCCCCACCTCTGCCACGTGGTCTAGCCAACACCATCTCTCTCCTGGATTAGAGCAGTGGCTTCTGCATGCTTTCCCTGGCCTCCCCTTGGTCCCTTAGCCTGACTCCCACACAGCAAGCAGCCAGAGGGGCTTGATAAGACACAGGTCTGTTCAAAGCCTTCGGGGGCTCTCATCTCACTCAGAGTGAAAGCCAAAGGTCTTGCCTTGGCTTTTGAGGGACCTCCACAGCCTGGCCTCCAGATGGCCTCTGATCTCACCTCCCACCACTCTACCATCAAGCCCTCTGTTCTCGCCACACTGCCTTTCCAACTGTTCCTCCCTCACACCTCCCTCCCACCCCAGGCCCTGCACTTGCTTGCATTTACCACGAGAAGCACTCTTCTGGGCATATCCTGGCTGTTTCTGCCCTCCATCATTTCCTAGAGGTTTCTATCAAATGTCACCTTCTCTGAAGCCTGGGTACAAACTCCCTGTCTAATCCTCACTGTCCTCCTTTGCCCTGCTTTATAGCCTATACCCCTACCTGGCACTGCAGTACATCACACCTACTGACTGGTTTAGATGAGCCCCAAGAGATAGACAGACACTGTGTCTTTTCCTTACCCATGTATCAGCAGCCCCCAGCAAGTGACGGGGACATAGTAATTGCTCAATAAACATTTGTTGAGAAAATGAAGAATGAGATCTGCACCTTCCCTACTGCTTGGAGGGAGTCCTCCATTTGCAGTGCCACTACAATAGCACACCAGGTCCTGCCACCAGTAGAGTTGGCCTGGGATTAAGATTAAGTTGGCCTGCAGGGCGGATCGCACCTTTGTGCCAGGTAATAGGGGCTCCTTGACTCTTTCATTATCTTCATTTTACAGAAGGGGGGTAATGAAATGACTTATTTGAAGTCAGCCGGCCAGTCTGCATTAGAATTGGAATTACATCTTAGATTTGTTTGGTCCTTAGCCCCTATGCCCCCGAAATCTAGCTTCCCTGGCCTGGCATCTGACCCCTCAGGCCTCAGGATTCCTCATTAAAGACTCAGGGTGCTGCCAAGGTGAGAGGCAGGGAGGGGTCACCCCAGTGGCAGGGATAGTGTCCCCCTACTCAAAACCATTCTCTGGGAGCAGCAGAGACTTCATGCCCATGGGAAAGAAGTTAGGCAGTTACTGCATCCCCCACCAGTCTCTGAGACAGAGGCCTCAGCATGCATCACCTCCCTGCCATTTGCTGCTGGTCAGCACTATGTAATCACCTATGGTGTGCAGATGCCTGTGCTGATGCTTGTGGGAACAAAGATATGTCTCCATTCACCTCTCCCCACCTGCTGGAAGAGTGGGCAAGCCACTTGTGAGCCATTATGTTATCTGACTCTCCCCACAGAAATAACAGGTAAGTAACGCTAGGCCCATTTTATAGACCAGGAAAGTGAGGCACATTTCTTTATCAAGCACAAGCAAGTCCAGGTATCTGAGCAAGGTGAATTTTGAGTCTCATGAGGGTCAGGATGGGGCAGGTGCTGGCATGAGGAGGCAATATCCTGAGGAACAGAAGGATGGACAAGGTCACAGGAGGCCATCCCTGCTGCCCCACCCAGGAGGGACCGCCCTTACCACAATCCAGATGCTATTCCCATCTCCCATAGCTCACTGAGATACTCATTTGTGCCCTCACATATGCCAAGGGGCTGTATCTCCAGTGCACAAAAACCTGGTGCCAAGAGTGGGCAGGCGCAAGGTCAGGCTGAGCAAGGGGGATGAACCAAGCTGGGCACGTGTGCGCCTCCTGTCTCCCAGTGCAAATTGCTTTCCTGTCCCTAGGCACCTCCTCCAGAGACACATCTGGGGAAATCACACAGCCACCTGAGACCCACAGACTGAATATGTGGCAACTACGAGACAAGGGCATCCTTACTCGCTGGGGAGCACGTGGTGAAGAGGGGCTGGAGCAAGCACTGCTATGCCCAGTGGGGCTGCTCCTCCTGGGGGAGAAAAGTGGGGCTGGTTGTGGGGAAGGATCTCGGTGTGGGAAAGGCAGCCCATGTCTCAGGGATGCTGCTTTCCCAGAATTACCTTGGGGAATTTAGCTTCCCAAGAATTAGCTATAATTTATTGATGTGATGACCATATACTTTCTCATCAAAACCAGGATACTTGTACGCTGAAAGGAAAGCTGTTAATAATTACTCCAGAACTGGGGCCTCCCTGGTAGCGCAAGGGGTTAAGAGGTAACCTATGAAGCTATCCGCAGCCACTGCAGCATGAGTTCGAGACCTGGTCAGGGAGCTACCCACATGGTACAGCAGACCTCTCCTGTCTCACCTGCTGCTCCCCTCAGCAGTGTACTTCAGTCAGTCTGCCTGTTCTGTTCCCCACTCTGTCTCTGGTGAATCTTCTCACCCACCCCTCTCCCCACACCTCTGGCCTATATCCCAGTTCTTGTATGCATAAACAAATAAATCTTTAAAAAAAATTGGTCCAGGGCCTCCCCAGTGGTGCAGCAGTTGAGCGCTGGGCTGCGAAGCTGCCCGCAATCTCTGCAGCGCCGGTTCGATCCCTGGCCACATGGCTTGCAGACCTCTCCTGCCGCACCCGCTGCTCCCCTCAGCAGTGTATTTCATCAGTCTGCCTGTTCCACTCTGGCTCTGGTGAATTCTCTCACCCTCCCACACTTCTGACTATACCCAGTGCTTGTATAAATAAATCAATCTTAAAAAAATAATAATTACTCCAGAACTGACCTAGGAAAATAATGACATATGGGCTCATTATTTACTGAGCACCTACTATGTGCTAGTATGAAAGCTGGACACTTCACACCATCACAACAGCCCATGAAATGGTACTGCAGCTGCTCTTGCCTCCCGCTGTTTCTCTATCATGCCTGAATTGCCATTACAGGAGTCCCTGCTTTGGGCTAAGGTAGTGAAATTCCCTGTTACAACGCACAGCCCTTTCAATCCCCCCTTAGTACTTCATCAGAATCAACCCATTTTGGGCCATTATGACTTCATCATGGATTCATTTCATAGGGGATAGATTTCAAGTCAATTTTAAGAAGAGAGAGTGAGTGGGGATGAACTGGGGTTGGGGAGGGGCATAAGTGGTGTAGGAAGGTTGAACAAATGGGTCCTAAGACTTGTGAGTGTGATGGAAGGAAAAGAGAGAAAGGAAGTAAAGGGGCTTGTATAAGACGCAGCATTGGAGGCCCTTGACAATCCAGATAAACCCCACCTACTTCTCAGAATATGTCATTTACTAGCTCTTCCCACACCACACACCAGGCACAACCTGTCTTTCCTGCCTCCACTACTTTGTACATGCTGCTACCCCATCCAGCGATGCCATCTGTCAATCTCAGCTGGGCAAATGCTCTGCTCTTTAAGACTTGTTTGAAACACCACCTCCTCCAGGAGGTCTTCCCTGATGGCTCATCTCTGTAGTTTACCCTCCCTCTCCTGTGCCCAGCACTTTGCTCAGGCTTCTAGTACCTGTAGAATGAGGCCCAGGGTCCTGCTGAGGGTAAAGAGAGCTGCCTCATCAGCCTGTCAGCTCCACGGCTGCAAGGCAGTTCACCATTGAATGCCTTATGGTGGCCATGACATCTTCCAGTCACTGATGGCAAGTGTGGGGTACCTGTAACAATGTAGACCCTGGACTCTGTCCACAGTTTAGATCCTAGGGATCTAGGTGAGAGCAGGGTCTGCATCCTCAAGTTCCTTCAAGGGATTCCAATGTATGCTAAACTTCAAGGCCCTCTGGGGAGACTGGTGAAAAGTAAATGTCTGTTGGAATAAAAAAAAAAAGTGAAATAGGGAATGGAATCAGGAGGCAGCTGCCCCTAATATTCTGAAAGAAAGCCCTTATGGCGGGGCTGGTGGGCAGATTCTGCTCATTCATTCACCATTTATCTAGCACCCACTAACTAGTAACAAAAACAACAAGTGATATTAGCTGGCATTCACCACACACAAGGCCCAAAGCTTGTGCCACTTGAAAAAATCTTCACAACAACCCCACGAGGGTCCCCATCTCACAGATGGAGAAACTGAGGTTCAGAGAGAAGTGATCTGCATGTCTCACAGCCAGTGCCAGAACTGGGATGTAAATCCAGACCAGGTGGTCCCAGAATCCATAGTTTCACCAGTGTGGGTGTGCATGGGCCCTGGGATAAGACCGTGGACCAACAGGCCCAGCCTTCATTTTTCTGCCAGCAGGGAAGAGACACTAAACACACAAGCAACACATACTTTCATATTATGGCACACACAAAGGAGAAGAGAAGTGAGTCCTCTAGAATACAACTTTGAGGGTCATTTATTGCTGGTCTCCCTGAAGAGACCTTGCCTACATTTTCTCATCTACATAATGGAGCAGTGGGGCCTGTCCAGCTGCTGCATCCAATGAATCAGCCCTCCTTTTTCTAGCCTTCAGTTTCTCCATTTATACAGTGGGCTGAGAGGAGAGTAGAGAGTAAAGCCAGTGGTAGTCCCAGAACCCTTCCAACTCTGCCCCTTACTTCCTAAGGCCAAGTCATCCTGGGGTTCCTGGAGCCAGATATTTGAGAGCATATGCCACTCATTTCCTAGGATGGGGATGTGGTGATGCTGGAACCTGGAACCTGGAGGTGGCACCCTGGTTCCAATCCGCCCAGGAGTAAGGGCCTCTATATGCAGTGGAATCTCTGAAGAGGGGGAGGGGTGGGCCCTTGGCTTTGCTGGATCATCCAGAGCCCCACTGTTTGCAAATGGCAAGGATGAGGAGCAGGGCCTCTCTTTCCCCCCTGCACTCCCTCCCTTGCAACTTGAAAAGGACTTGCCTCCAGGGCCACAGGCAAAGCCAAGGCCCAGTTCCCATATTTAGTGGCAAGCAGAAGAAGGTGCTGAGTGCTGTCCGTGGTTCTGGAATGAGGTGGGCTGGACTCCTGAGACAGGGTCCCCCTTGGCAAACACTTCCAAGAGCCAATTGTCTGGAATGGGGAGTTCAGGAAGGATAGGCCAGGAACCATGACCAGTTGGGGTCTACACTTCCCAGCACTGCGACCTAGGGCCATCCCTTTTCCTCTCTATGCTTTAGTTCCCTCAAATGTAAAATGGGAACAATAACCAAACTGGCCTTGTGAGTCAGTAATGAAGGGTGAATGCAGATGCTAGAGAGGCCCAATGAATGTTGGCTATTATTGTTCGATTGTGTATTTGTAATTATTTGGGGGAGGCTAATTTTGATAGTGTGCCTGTTCTTTTTTTTTTTTTTTTTAAAGATTTATTTATTTATTTATACAAGCACTGGGTACAGTCAGAAGCGTGGGAGGGTGAGAGAATTCACCAAAGACAGAGCGGAGAACAGAACAGGCAGACTGATGAAGCATACTGCTGAGGGGAGCAGCGGGCGCAGCAGGAGAGGTCTGTGCACCATGTGGGACCCTCGCTCGGTGGGCAGGGATCGAACCGGCGCTGGAGAGGCTGCGGCTAGTGTGCCTGTTCTTTCAGGAATTTTACCTGCTTCTACTCATAGAAGTTCTGTAAGTGCTATGTTGGGGATAAGAATTCTCAGGCACAGAGAAATTTAGTTAGTTGCCCAATATCTCATAACTAGTGAAATGGAGAACAGAGATTCAGACTAGTGAGCCTCTGAAATCATAGGCTCCATCCCACCCATTTCTAGTATCTAGATGGGGAACCTAAGGACCAGGGAGGGACCTGGCTTACCACAAGTCATCCAGGAAACCCAGGATCCCACCTCCCAGTGCAGACCTCTTCCCATCGCTCCAAGTCACGTTCTCTAAGGCAAGGTGAACAGGACTCCCCCATGCCCATGACAGCTGGAACTGTAGGCAGGCAGGCAGCTCCCTCCATTGTGATCTCTCTGCCCAGCTGGAGAGTTCTCCTCTGTCAAAGGCAGAGATGTGAAGTGGCCCAGAGACAATGTGTCAGCTGCAGCTATGGGCCAGAGGCTACTCAGGGCCTGCCAGTGCCCTTGCCTGCAGGCATCTGAGTGCCAGGGAGAGGGCGGGACTAGGACAATACTGCTGGGGTCCTTCCAGCTCTGGCCTGGTTTCCCAGCAAAGAGAAGAACCAGATATGCATCCAAGCTTCTCCTATCCCTGTTTCCTGCTGAGTGGAGCACATGTATACAAACATAGATATAGTTCAAATCCACCATTCACCAATTTCACCAATGGGGGGTCCTTCCTGTAGCTTCAAAAACCCAATTGTTCCCTTGTGGAGGTACAGCCTTAATCTCTGGTGGGGGATAAAGGGAAAGTGAGGCATTAAAGAATGATGGAACTCAGAAACTTTACTTTCCACACCAGTTCTTCTCCTTCCAAGCTGGGTGACCTTGAGCAAGTCATAAAGTTGGTCTAATGTAGTGTTGCATCTACAAAAGGGGTTCCTGGGCCCTGGTGTGGTGCATCAAGGGGATCATGGATTGAAACAGGTTTGAGACATTAGAACTATGGGGAACAAGAGGCTTAAAGAGGAACCCTCGGCACAAATTCCAGCTCCAGGGTTTGGTTCTCCTTGGTCACTTTTGCCCCGTGGCAGCCTTTCCAGGCTCCCCGTTTCTCTGTATGCGTCTCCAATTCACTTTTATCACATAGAGGGGGGAGGGCTGTTAGAAAATATAAAGCGGTTCCAACACCTCCAGAGCTTTCCCAGTGTCCAACCGCCTCGCTGGCACCCACAAAACCCCTAGGGATCTGATCACCCCTCACCCCCTTCCCCAGCATCACTTTCTTCTCACTCAGCCTGAGCACGCACCTTGCCTTTCCCTGAACATACCAACCTCTGTGCCACCTTACACTCAGGCCCATGCTGGTCCCTCCCTCCCTCCCTCCTTCCCCAGCAAGCTCCCTCCCCCAGCATTCACAGGACTAGCTTCTTCTTATCCTTTAGGGTTTAGCACAAGCATCACCTCTTCTAAGAGGCTTTCCTGGTCACCCTGAAATCTAACATACCCCCTGGCAGTGCTCACTTGCTGACTTTTGGTTTCTGCCTTGAGTTAGAGGAAGAAGCCTCTGTCAGCAAGCAAATGGTACAAAACGTGTGTTCCAGGCAGCTTGGGTGTGTCTCCTTTCAGCTGCAAGCAACATAGTAACAAGTCCTCACTGAGAAATGCCTCTGCTGAGTGGCCCTGGGCATGTCACCTGCCCTCTGGGCCTCAGTTTTCCTACCAGGACCATGGGGCAGAGGAGTCAGTCTCAGAGCCCTTTCCAGTGGCTGAGGTTGCCTTCTTCCAGGCCCCACCCTGCATTGACCCATTTTTCTGAAGCTTCTCCGAGCTCAGACAGTTGCTCCCGAGGGCCTCAATCCCATAAATCACTGCTGATTGCACTGAGTGGGGTGGCTCCTGGCGCCCAGGCATTTTGTTGCCATTAATCAACATCAGCAGTGCCGAGACTGTTGCAAGGCAGCTTTGGCAGGAGCTGGGTCTGGCCTTCAAGGCTGGGGAGCCAAGGTTGGATCTAGCCCAGCTAGACTTTCCTCTAGCAGGCTTCTCTTGCCCTGACAGGTTCCCATCCAGTGACACCCACCTGCTTACCCTGCCTGTCATCCGCTCCCCATTCAGTCAACAAATGCTACTTATGTTACTTGCTCTAAAGGCACCCCCTCAGCTTCCCAGGTCCTCAGTGTACCATGAGACCAGAGTCATCCTGCACTCCACTTCATCAAAGAGTCTGAAGCAGGAAGAGGAGGAACAACTTGCCTCAGTGCAAGTTCACAGTGCAAGTGTGTGTAGGCCCCTGGCTCTAAAGCTTTTAATCTTTGCCCTTCTCACTGGGGAGATCCCAGCCTAGACCTGGGCCTGGGGGGCTGAACCATTGCCCAACTCTGTCCAACTCCTGGGAAAACCTAGCAAGCTCCTGGGTGGTGACTGCATCTGTGTTCACAGGCCCCTCTCCCACCCTCAGAGGTCTGATCCATCCATCGGGAGCTCCTGGGAAATTAAACCTCTCATCCCAGATGCCCCAGTCCAACTGGCTGCCTCTACTCCCACTCTTTAATCTGCTCAGAGAAATGAGGAGAAAATCGAATGAGGTGTCTCCAGAGAGCTGAGCCTGTACTTCTAGGTGGCAGGAAGGCGGGAGGCTGTCGTGGTGCCCACTGGGTGCTGAGGGTGATGCCCCAGCAGCATCAAAAACCACCAGGAGACAAGCTGAAGTGACAGGTTGATTCTCCTCTCAATCTTTAGGTGATTCTGGGAGAAGCCTGTCTGCCCATCTGTTTACCCAGTTACTACTTACTGAGTGCCTACTGTGTGCTTTAGGGTAAAGGGGATGAACCCAGGAGCAGATGTGGGAGCACAGTTATGGGCAGATTGCTGTCAACCAAATCCCACCTCCTCCCTGCAGGAGCCTCCAAGGTCCATCATCTAAAATAGTGACGATGGACACTGTGCCTCTCTCAAAGGCTTACTTTGGATCAAAGGTATATGAAGGTGGTTACATTGTGCCTGGCATGTAAGATGTGCTCAGTAAGTGCCAGGTATTTTTCTTGTCATTGTTGCCTATGCCAGGCACTATGCCAAGGGCTGGGTGAGAACACTGGACAAGATGGATGTGACTTTAAGTTGCAAAGCTTACCTCCCCGGAAGGAAGAGAGACGAAAGTGATAAAACAAATTATGATAAGTGCTCCAATGGCCGGGGACAATGAAAACGAGGGGGCCAAGTCAGGGTCACAGAGGCCCCTCTGAAAAGGAGAGTCAGCTGAGAACCTTGACGGATAACTGGACAAGTGTTTGGGTAGAGGGAACAGCTGAGCAAGAGCCCTAAGTTATAGTAACTTGGTATAGTGTTCAAAGACTGGAAAGAGGGCTGTGTAGGCAGAGAACAAGGAGCCAGGAGAAATGCATTCCTGTCTGGGTCTCAGTTTCCCTCTCTCTGCAGAAGAGTGATGGAAGTGCCTCCAGGTTCAGAGATTATCATGGAGTGGGCTTTTTTGTTCCAGGAGAAACCTAGGGGGGCAGTGGGAGATTCTCAGGGAAGCTTGGCCCAAATCACTCTCATGTGACCTTGGTTGTGTCCCCTTCCCCTTCACCTCCTGGGGCTGACTCAAAGCTACCAGTGGTGCCTGACTCACTACTTCGGTGACAGCTCATTATGCCACCCCCTCCACCCAGGAGAGAGCAGCACCTGCATAAAGCACTTTGGTCCTGACCTCCTCACCAATCTAGCAGCCTGACAACCCCCTGAGGGGCCAAGCCTAGTTGGGAGGACCACCCTGGATCTCAGAGGAGAGGCTGGAGGGAGGCAGTTTGGGGAGCAGCTTCTTCCCTTCTCACATCAGGGCAGGACAGCATGGCGGTCTGGTGTGGCCATTTTTGAGGGCCAGAGAGACCAAAGTGCCCTAAGACTAGGAGTGCAAGCTCCTGACTCAAACTGGAAGTATGTGTCCAGGCTCACTGGAACGTGGTTGGCAGTGGGGATTGTAGGGAACCCTTTGCAGCTTCTTCCCTGAGACTCCCCCATCACCATCCTGTGCCCCTGGGAGGGTGAGTCACTAAAGTCCTGCTCACGCTGCCACTGCTCCTGCAAAGCCAGCCATGTGCAGGCGGATCACAAGCTGGGGCCCAGCCCTCAGTATGTGTGCACACACGTGTCCCAGGGATACTCCTCTTCTGTACCACCCCCATTTCCGCAACAGAATTTCTGGGAGGGAGGGTGTGCAGGGACTGACTGGCAGAGAGAAGGGAGAGTTGACATAGGGGATATGGGGAACTCCTCTGCCCACCTCCTACTTGGGACTTCATTCCCAGAAGGACAGGGTGTTGGGAACTTAGTTCTCCCTCTATCACAGAGGAAAGATACCGCCCACACAGGCCTCCATGGGCTGACCAGCACATTTGTATGGGGTTATTACGATCGTGAATGTGTTAGCCAGGCACGACTGGCTCCCTGCATCCTCATCACAGTGCCAAGAGGGGATGGTGATTGGCCTCTTCTGGGATGAGGAAACCGAGGTCCTAAGAGGGGAGGGACTCGGGGCTTGGCAGACCTGTGTCTGCTTATGTGGAGAGGAAGTGTCCCCCACACCCCCAGGTTTCCTCTGCCTTCCCTAATCTAGCCTTCAGCTCTGCTGCCACCACAGGCTCCTTTCCTCCCTCACTCGGCCTCAATCTCCCCCATTCTTTCCTAGGTCTTAAATTCAGGGTCCACTGGGTTCTTCCCTCATCTGCCATTTCCACATTTACAAGTTTGCTAGAGCTACGACCCCACAAACACCAACCCTCAGCTCTGCCTCTCCATAGGCATACACCCCACCTCAAACACTACCGTGTGGTATTTTGTAGCTGTCCCCAAGCAGAACCTGTGCCTGTCATATCCCCACGTCCACAGCGGGCCCTCTGGCCTCCTTCTCTCGGGGGTCAGAGTAAGCACATCACCACGCACATGGATGACATTAGCCCCAGCCTAAACCAACCCCCTTCCCCTCTCCCCTGCCCCGTGACTCCCACTGCTCTTGAGATGCAGTCTGAAGTGTCTCCTGTGGGTGCAGAGTCCACAGCACTCTGAGCCGCACCCCTCCAGCTCCTCCTCCCTGGGCTCACGTGGGGCCAGCTTCCCAGCCTTTCCAACTTGTCCTGTACCCTCCTGCCTCAATGCCTTTGCCAAACTGTCTCCCCTTCCTGGAACACCCTTCCTTCCCTCTTCACCCGGTAGCTGTCACTCATTTTCCAGAGTTTAGCTCAAATGACCTTCTCCAGGGAAGGGCTCCTATTCCACTAAGTTGGGATCCTCCACATTTTTGTGTGGCTGCTTTTATTTACTTTTGTGTTCACTTAATGACTATTTACCCCAAAAGGCTGGGCGTTTCCAGGGAGCAGAGACCAGTCTGTGCAGGGTCTTGCACACAGGTGGCACAAAATAAATGTTTACTAAATGAATAGTCGGTGGGTTTTAATATCCTTCCAGCAGACTCCAGATGGGCCTCCCTGACTCCCTCCTGTACTTGTGGCTGATTCTCCACCAGCGCCCAACTCTGAACAGAGAATGTTTCCCATGTGTGCCCAGTGTATCACACACAGTTTAAGAAGCTTCTCCGTCACTTTGACTCCCAGCTTCCTGGGCAGGGCAGGATAGAACCATGAGGCTAAATTGTATAAGCAGACACAGGCTTGCCAGACCCATGAATCCTTCCTCCCTCGGGCCTATGTTTCCTGAAAGAAGCCAATCCCCATCCCCCTTGGCAAACTGATGAGGATGAAGGGAGACTGGGGTAGATAAGAACCTGTGGGTGCCTGACAGGCTGGCGTCTGCTCTGTAGGTATCTGGGGCCAGAAAGTTCCAGGCAGAAAGAAAAGCAAGTGCAATGCCCTGGGGCAGAAACGTGATGGTGGAGCTGCCAGCATAGGCCAGAGGAGCAAGCAGGGATTGGGAGTCAATGGTCGTTGACTTGGTGACTTGAAGGTGAGAAACTTCAGCCATGTAGCCTTTGGCTCCTTACAGGCAAACAGACACAGAAATATGTCATGAACAGTTACGAGAATGAAAGGGAGAAAGTCAGTGGAGGAAGAGACCTGCAGCTCAGGAAAGAACACACTAGAGGCTCAATAAATGCCAACCAGATTGGCAAACTTTCCAAACAAAACTGGGGTGGGAGGGGTGCCTGGCCACGGGCTTGGGGCCGCTCTAGAAACAGGAGTCTTACAAAAGGGCTGCAGCCTCTTGTGGTCCCTGGGAGTAAATTAGCACTGAAAGGCAGGAGACCAGGCTCCTAGGAGGAATGTTCAGGCAGCTTTGGGAATGTAAGTCCCAAGGAGGAGTAGGGGAAAGCTTCCTAGGGGAGGCATCTCCAAGCCTGCATTTGAAAGATGTCCAGGTGGGCAAAAGTGGAGAGAGGCATCGTAGATGGGGAAACAGCATGTGCAAAGGTAAAGAGCGGGTCAAATCTGCCTGTTTCAGAAGAGGGAGGGGGAGGGGTGGCGAGGAGAAGGCAACATCAACTGGTGGTAAGAGTAGCTAACGTTTACAGAGCACCTGCATGTGCTGGGCTTACACACACAGTCTTGAGAGCCAAACCAATAGAAGCTCCATTCAAAGAGTTCAAGAATGTTCAAGAATGTCCATTCAAGAATGTTCAGTAGGGGCCAGATGTTTGGATTCTCTCTGTTTCTCTTAACAACCATTCAGGGCAGTAGCTGAACATTCCCATTTTACAGATGAGCAAACTGAGGCTGTGGGTCGTTAAACTACTTGCCTGAGCTCCTGCAGCCAGTGACTACAAAGACAAGACTCAAACCTAAATGTGTCCCACAAATTCTCCATGACCAGCTCCACAGTCTCCTGCAGAAGAAAGTACTGGGGAGCCAAGGAAGGTTTTGAACAGGGAACTAAAGTTATATTACCTGTTCTTGGAAACTCTGGTTGCCACATAGGAAGGTTGAGGTTCAATAGGGGCTGCTGCCACAGTGTTAATGGCAGGGCCCCTGCCTTAGACTCCCTTTGGAAGGCGTTACAGACCCCAGTGCAGAAGCTTCCTGCTCTGTGAGGCTGGAATGAACACTCAGGAGGCCTCCTCCCACCTACCCTAAGGGCTTAGGCACCAGCTCCAACCTGCAGCTTTAATTAAAAGGCCCTTTCAAACCATTAGTGGCAATAATAATAAAACCCCAAATAGGAACAATAAAACAGTATGACTGTTGGAGAATTAAAATGGGCACCTGGAGTTCTGCCACCCCCAGGGGGCAATTTGGGGCTCAGGCGGGAAGCATGATTTTCACCTCCAATAGACATGTCAATCCCAGACACAGCAGAAGGGGCAGGCTTGAGGGAAACGGAAAGGACCACCCTGTGTCAGGGACCCAGCCACCATCCAGGCCACCTGGGGATCCGCTCAAGCAGGGTTCTGGCTGTGAGTCCCAGCCCCATCTTAGAGTTAGTGGCCCCCACCTCCAGGGCTTACCCAGCCTTCCCTCCTTTCCCCTCACCCAGACCAGTGCAAAAGCCAGTGTGCCTGCCACTAAAATCTAATTGGCCCCTCCCTTCCAGGTCCCAGTCCCTGTCCTGATTCCCTTTGCTTTCATCTCCCCTGAAAACCCACACCAGCCTCCTACACAGCAATCCTCATATTCATCTGGGCCCTGCAAACTGCTCAAACCAAACCCTCTGCTGCTGCCACCTCCTCAGATTCAGCCAATGAGTCCCCACCTCCTCTGGCATGCTGCCCTCGCCATGGTCCCAGGGTCACACACCCTCCCATTTGTTTCCTGAGTGAGCCCCGTCTTTCTACATTCAGGGCCTTTGCACAGTTAGCCTGAGAGAACCCACACCTCCCTGACTGACTCCCTCTCACCCCAGAGAGTTAATAATAACTCCTGAAAAGTCTGATACTCACCTCCCCATACACAGGCTTTGTAAGGGCAGAAACCGGGTCTTGCTTGTTCACAGCTGTGCCCCAGTGCCTAGCACTGTGCTGGACATACAGTAAGTGCTCAATCAATGCTGCAAACACAACCTCTCTGTCCACAGAGCCAGGCTCCCCAAATATCTGGTCACCACTTGGGTACAGGGGGCAATGTTTTCCAGCCTCCCTGGGTTTCCTGTTCCCAAGGCCTCTGCAGACAGGTCCCATGAACCTTCTGAGCCTCTGCCTTCACTCCACAACAGCAGGGACTGGGGAAGACATTCTCCAAGATCTCAGATCTAGGTTTTTACCCATTTAGCAAACACCTGTCTATGCCTCCTTAGTACTAGCCCTGAGCTAAGCACATAGGATTCTGGGGGTTTCCTGGCCTGGGGGAGACCCAGTCAGAAAGACATGTGCTACCAAGTATTGTATGATGTGCAGGAGAAAGGGGGTAATTGAGAGAGGGTGCAGCACAGTCACACAAAATAATCTTTCAAATCCTCGCTTGCTGTGTGACCTTGAATAAGTGGCCTCACTTCTCTGAATCTGTTTCCTCATTACATGTGGGATAATTCTGCCTCATGGGACTGCTACCAGAAACCAGAACCATATTCTGGACAAAGCCCAGAGCCTAAAGCAGTGTGGGCACTGATGGGGGATACTGGGGAGGGAATATGGACGAGGGGCTCTGAGAGAGAGGGGTGTGTGTAGAACTGTCTGAGGGAATCAGGGAAGGCTTCTAAGAGGAGGTGGCATGGGAACTAAGCCTTGGAGAACAAGAGATCATGAAGTATGAGGTGAGCAGCACATACTTACAGTGAAGCGAGGTGCTTGGGGAAGAGAGAGCAGATATTTGCTGTGGCCACGCCAGAAAAGTCTCATAGAGAAGGTATGGATGCCACGCCTAGGAGTGGTGGCTCCCACCGGAAGGGCGCCAGCATGCAGGTGTTTTTTGTTTTTAGTGTTTGTTTGTTATTTAAAAAAAAAACTTTATTAACTTCTTATTTTGAAAATTTTCAAATATGCACGAAAGCAGGGAGAAAAACCACATTTATGCAGTGCTTTTTAAGCAGGGTGAGTAGGTAAGCAGCCACCCTGAGGCCCGGTGACCGTGGCATACCCATGCCCTCTCTGAACATGTGACTCAGAAGTGAAACCAGATGGCTTTGGAGGTCGCTGAAAGGCCAGCAGCTCTGAAGCCCCCTGGCCTCCACCCTCTAGAACGAACCAGGCAGAGTCTGAAGCAACCATGTTCAGTCTTCAGAGCTTGAGGTAGCAGCTTTCTTTTACTAACAAGTAAAAAAAAGCAAAAAAATTCCTTTTCTAGCCAGACTACATTTCCTGCATCTGAGAGGGTGAGAATTTGCTCTTGGAAGGAAAGAAAGAGTCTCCTGTCTGGAACTTCCTCTTTGAAGCTCCATGAATATACATGGTGGTGGGCAGAGAGGGTTCTTTGAGATGCTAACAAGCTGCCTTACCTTGGGAAATTGAGGTCACAGGCTTTGAGGGGGCCTCAACTGGTGGGGGGCTGGGTGGGAGAGGAGATGCTGGAGAGAATGGAGAGAGGCAGGCCCTGCTCTGACCCTGGGCAACTCCTTTCCTCTCTGGGGTTTCATTTTTTCATTTGTGAAATGGGGATATTCCCTCCTGGGGCCGCCAGGCACAGAAGGCGATGTAATGAAGCACCCACAAGGCACCTGGTACCCAGAGCACCCAATATTTGCTGGTACTTTTTTTTACATAACTCAAAGCCAGAATAGAATGTTGGGACAGATAATGGTGGGGATAGAGGAGTTTGGCAATCCATCCAACCTGGGTTTAAGTCTTTGTTCTGCTTCCATTAGCTCTGTGCCCTTGGGCAATAAACATGACCTCTTTTTACCTCAGTTTCCTCATCAGCAAAGTGGGGGGAATTCTGCTTGCCTACAATGGGTGCTGTGGGAATGAACTAAGATACATGCAAAACAAACTGAAACGCTTATATGATACGAAAAACAAATTTTAGTCCTTGAGGTTCATGATTACATTGACTGATGCTGCTGTAGCTGAGGTCTGGGTTGGGTGGATGAGAAGTGACAGGGAGAGGCATGGGCAGAGGTGGAGATAGGCTGCAGGATGTCAGGAGATGGGCTTTGGAGATGGGCACATTTCTTGGTAAAGAAGATGAGGCTGGGAAGGCTGGAAGGACTCACTGGAAGGACAGAAAACCTTTGCCCTGCCCAGCCCTGATTCATTTCTCATCCCCAAGCCAACTGTACTCTTTAGCGCCTCGGGTCATGCTCCACAGGGTCAGTCTCCACCATTGCCTGGAAGAGGGGCCCAGGCCTTTGTGCCCCTTCTCCAGACACAAAAAAATCTCCTGAAATGTAAATGTGATCACACCAAATCCTCACTCCAAGCGTTCCAACAATTCTAGCTTGACTCAGGGAAACAACTAAGTTCTTCCTACAATTAGTTACATGCCCCCCTTATTTCTACAACTTCACCCTAGTCACCTCTTACGCACCCCCTACTCTCTCCCTGTCACACATGAACACAGCAGGCCCAATCTCCTCAGTTCATAGTAGGTGCTCAATTAACAGCCACAGAATGACTGTGAGTGAATATGTGAACAGAAGTCAAGACTTTGATTTCTGCATCTGTCTTTAGCGACATAAGGAATTCTGCTGCCAGAGAAACCCCTTTCTCTGACCCCATCACCCAGGGACAGGATGAGGGCCAACCCCTGCAGAGGTTGGGCAGGCAGGAGCCCAGCAGCATGGGTGACCCTTGCTCCGCTCCTGATGCTGCGCAGACTGCAAGTCTAATTGCTACAACTCTGGAGCAAAGTGAATTAATGAGGTGGATTAATGTTCCCATGTTATTCCCGTTTCCTCTGCAGCCATCAGGGAGCTGGAAGAGGGGTAGCTTAGGCTTTGGAGGTCAGGTCTCTGGGTGGCTGGGGTGTCTGACCCAACCCATTCTGGCCACTTGGCCTTTCCCACTCTTCGCAATGCTCCTTGATTCCATAGGTTATCCATAAAGGAATCGAGGCAATGACAGATGATGATAATGGAAATAATAACAGTGACAATAGCTAATATTTACTGTGCACTGGATACTGTGCTAAAAACAAAAACATGAAGCCTCAACAATCTTATGCTGTAGATCCCATTATATGCCATTTTAGGGATAAGGAAATTTGAGATACAGAGAAGTGCAGATCAAGGTCACACAAGGTGTAAATGGATTCAATACTAGAATTTATATTCTCCACTACCTCCCTCCATGGCCTCCATTTTGATTCCAACCCAAATGGGTTGACTCTGGTGGGGGACTAGCTAACATGCCCTTCTCCAGCCCTGAAGCCTCTGCAGCTGGCCTGGCCTATCAGTCTCATTCTCCTCAAAGGTAGGCTCTGGAAAAACAATACACCCTGTGTTTTAACTGCCATCATTTTTTTCTCATTACAAATGCAATGTATGTTCATTGTGAAAAACGAAAAAAACAAAAAAGGTACTTGGAAAATAAAATTATTCCTCTCCCAGTAAGGAATATCATTTCTGGTATTTTGGTGCTTTTGACTCTAATCTTTTTATTTTCTAGATATAATCAACATTAAGACATCCCCCAGCAGCACAAGATTTGTTCTGTGCTTGGCTCTGTGCTGAGTATCTTGCGTAGATAATCTCATTTCACCCTCACATTATCACATTTCACCCTCACTACAACCAGAAAACATAAGAATTAAAACTTCTATTTTATAAACAAATGGAAATCAGAGAAGTAAAGTAACTTGTCCAAGGTTGCACAGCTACTCAATGGGTATAGCCAGGTTGAAACTTTATCTCTTGGCTACAATAATCTGAACTATTTTCTTATAACTTCCTGGAACTAGAATTGCCAGGTAAAGCACATGTAAAATTCCTAACTTTCTCAATTTAAAAAAAAAAAAATCTAAACCAGGGCCTCCCCTGGTGGCGCAGGTGGTTGAGCGCAGCGCTGTGAAGCTGTCCGCAAGCCTCTGCAGCACCAGTTCGATCCTGGCCAGCGGGTGAGGGTCCCACATGGCGCGACAGACCTCTCCTGCTACGCCTGCTGCTCCCCTCAGCAGTGTATTTCATCAGTCTAACTGTTCTGTTCCCCGCGCTGGCTCTGGTGAATTCTCTCACCCTCCCGTTCTTCTGACTGTACCCAGTGCTTGTACAAATAAATAAATAAATCTTAAAAAAAATTCTAAACCATCCTGCCCTTAAAAAAGGGTCACCAGTTTATACCCTTGCCAGTAGGATCTAGGTAGGACTATTCCCCCTCACCCTGGCCCACACTGAACTTTTGTTTGTTTTTTTAATTCTAAAAATTTATTTATTCATGCATACAAGCACCAGGGTACAGGCCAGATGTGCGGGTGGGTGAGAGGATTCACCAGAGACAGTGGGGAACAGAACAGGCAGAATGACAAAATACACTGCTGAGGGGAGCAGCGGGCACGACAGGAGAGGTCTGCCTCACCATGCGGGACCCTCACCGGCTGGCCAGGATTGAACTGGTGCTGCAGAGGCTTGCGGACAGCTTCACAGCGCTGTGTTCGACCGCCTGCGCCACCAGGGGAGGACCTGCACTTTGTTTTTTAAAAGCCTGCCCGTGTATGATGGTGCATCATATACAAATAAGATGCACCATCTCTGTTTCTGATGGTATTTCTTTAATTTCACTGTGTGTTTTTAGCCTCTGTGTGGATGAGGGCCAGGGCCTCATGTTCTCCCAGCTGGAACCCCCTGCTGCCTCTTGTCTCAGCACAGGAAGTAGCCAGGAGAAGCTGAGTCATCAAGTCAAGGGTCATATCGAACTACATGGTGGTACCTTGGCAACTCTTTCACTGTATATTTGTACCTTAGAAGCAAGCCTTACTTGGAAAACAAAATATCCTAGAATGCAAGTATCCCCCAACCTACCTACAGACAGGGAAACCTCATCAGGAGTGGCCTCAACCCAAGCTTTTGACCCTGACACTTCCTCTTTGTCCCTGAGTCACACTCTGTCATGTGAAAAATTATGAATTATAAGCCTTCAGATTCAAGAAATTCAATGAATCCAAGGACAAGAAGTATGAAGAAAACTATACTAGGGTAAATAAAAAATTATGCAAAACCAATGATGAAAAGAAAATCTTTTAAAAAGTCTGGTTTAAAAAAAGACATGTTGTAAACTGAGGAACAAAAATAAGAATCACAGCAGATTTTTTTTTTGTTTCAGTCAAAAACAATGCAAGCAAGAGGACAGGAAACAATATCTTTAAAGTAATGAAAGAAAAATAATTTGTCAACTTAGACGTCTATATTCAGCAAGAATAACTTTCAAAAGTGAAGGTTCAAATGAAGACTTTTTTTCAGACATAGAAAAGCTAGAAGAATTCATTACCAGAAGACCCACACTGCAGGAAAAGTTCAAGTCCTTCAGCTTGAAGAAAAATGATAATAGAGAAATACAGATCTACAAAAAGAAATAAAGAATGTGGAACTGGTAACTATGTGGCAAATATAAATGAATATTTTCCTCCTCATTTAAATATCTTTCAAACATGACTGTTTAAATAAATATAACAATGTATTATTCCTGTAACTTATGTAAAAGCAAAATATGCCATACTACAAGAATGTAACATGTATACTATACATAAAACAATATGAAGTGTCTTGAAAGTAGGCTGTAATAAGTTAAAGATGTATTATAAAGCTATAAACAACAAATCACACAGCCATCACTAAAATAACAAAACAAAGAGTTACAACAAATAAACAGAATTATAAAAACATTTAATTAATCCACAGAAGACAGAAAAAGAAAAGGAGAACAAGAAATTGAAAGGACAAATAAAAAACAAATAGCAAGATAAAAGATATTAACAATTAAATTAAATGGTCTCAATATACCAACTGAAAGAAAGGTATTTTCATATTAAGTAAGAAACAGACCCAAATATATGCTGCCTGTAAGAAACTTACTTCAAATTTAAAAACACAAATGGATTTAAAAGGATGAAAAGTTAAATCCACAAATGGATTTAAAAGGATGAAAAAATAGAGAACAATTTAACACTAATCAAAAGAAAACTGGAGGGCTGTATTAACATCAGAAGATGTATGCTTTTTGGAGGGCGGTAAGCAAATTTCATAATAATAAAGGGACAACCATCATAAGGGATACTGATTCTAAATATTCATATTGGATAACAAATTATCAAAATACATACAAAAAATGAGTAAAATACAAGAAACAGACAAATCCCCAATTATAGCCAGAAATTTTAATACCCCTCTCTTAATAATTGATAGAACAAGTAAACGGAGGTGGGGGTGGGGAGAAGATATGGAAGATTTAAAAAACACTCCCAAAGAACTTGAGCTGACACTTAGAGAATACTCCACCCAATAATAGCAGAATACATATGTTTTTCAGGGAACATTTACCAATGTAGACCATACTCTGGCCCATTAAACAAATCTCAATACATTTTTAAAAATTCAACTCATATAAAATACGTTCTATGATCACAAGAAAATTAAAGTTAAAAATCAATAACTGGAAAATCCCCAAATATTTGTAAACAAAATAATACATATATAAATAACCCATGAATCAAAGAGAAATAAGGGCCTTCCTGCTGGCACAGGGATTAAGCACTATCAAGCTATCACCAGCCACTGCATCAGGAGTTCGATCCCCAGTCAGGGAGCTAACCTACATGGTGCGGCAGACCTCTCGGGTCTCGCCCACTGCTCCCCTCAGCAGTGTATTTCAGTAGATCCTCCTGTTCTTTTCCCCACTCTGTCTCTGGTAAAACCTCTCACCCTCCACACCTCTGGCCTATACCCCAGTTGTGTGCATAAATAAATAAAATAAATCTTAAAAAAAAGGGAAATCAAAAAAGGAACTTAGAAAATATTTTGACTGAGTGAAAATACTGATATATCAAAATTTGTGGAATACTGCTAAAGTGGAACTTAGGAGAAACTTTATAGCACTTCATACCTATATTAGTGAAGAAAGGTTTCAAATCAATGACCTCACTATCATCTTAAAATATAAAACAAGAACAAATTAAATCCAAACTAAGTAGGAGAAAACATATAATAAGATTAAAACAGAAACCAATAAGAGAGATCACAGAAAAGCAATAGAGAAAAATCAGTGACACCAAAATCAGATTATTTGAAAAGATCAATAAAACTGATAAATCACCAGCCAGCCTGAAAATAAAAAAACCCACAAAATTTTAAAGAAGAGAGAAGTCACAAATTATCAATGTCAGGAATAAAAGAGGTAACATCACTATAGATTATAAAATCATATTAGAAAGATATTCAAAGAATCATAAGTTTCAAAACTTACTAAGAGCTCTAGTAGTCAAGCCAGAGTGATATTATAAAGATAAATCAATGGAACAGAATTAGGAGTTCAGAAAAAAATAAGCCTCACATTTGTGATCAGTTGATTTTCAACAAGGATACCAGTAACATTCAATTGGGGAAGAACTGACTTTCAACAAATGTTTAGACTGCAACTGAATATCCAGATGCCAAAAAATATGAAGTTGGACTACTACCTCATACCATGTACAAAAAAAAAAAAAAATAACTTAATGGATCAAAGACCTACATGTAAGAGCTAAAACTATATTGCTCTTAAAAGAAACCTAGGTGTATATCTTCATGACCTTGAATTAGGCAATGGTTTCTTATATGTGACACCAAAAACAATGTAGTAAAAGAAAATATAGATAACTTGGACTTCATCAAAATTAAAAGGGACTATGAAGGACATCACTTTTGTTCTGTAAAGAACACTATCAAGGACATAAAAGATAACCTGCAGAATAGGATAAAATATTTGCAAATCAAATATCTGAAAATAGACTTGTACACCAAAATACATAAAGAACTCTTACAATTCAATTATAAGAAGATTAAGTAGTCCACCTCGCTTTATGGGGAGACTGATACCAAAACCCAAATGAATTAACTAAAATAAATGAAAACTACATGCCAATATCTCTCATGATCATAAATGCCAATATCCTAAACAAAATTTTGGCAAATTTAATTTCACAAGAGACCAAATGGTGCTCATCCAACGAGTACAGGGTTAGTTTAAAGTTGAAAATCAATCAAATGTAATTGACCATATTAACAGACTAGAAGAGAAAAACCAAGGGTTCATCTCCAAAGACACAGAAAAAACATTTGACAAAACAGAGCATTCATTCGTGATTTTAAACTTCCCAGTAAACAGAACTGAAGAGAACTTCCTCAACCCTAGAAGTTCATCTACTACAACTTCAAAATTAACATCATACTCAATGGTGAAAGACTGAAAGGATCAGGAATAAGACAAGGATGACTACTCTCACCACTTACATTCAACATAGCATTAGAGTTTCTAGTGAGGACAATTAGACAAGAAAATGAGGTAAAAGCCATCCAGACAGAAAGAAAAAAGTCATCTTTATTGCAGATGACATGTTCTTCTACATAGAAAATCCAATAGAGGGCCTCCCTGGTGGTCTAGGGGTTAAGTCTCAGTGCTACCATCGCAAAGGCCTTCGTGGCCTGAGTTCGATCCCTAGCCAGGGAGCTAACCTACATGGCACAGCAGACCTCTTTTGCCCACTGTTCCCCTCTGCTGTGTATTTCAGTGGATCTGCCTGTTCTACTCCCCACTCTGTCTCTGGTGAATTCTCACAGCAACCCTCACCACCTCTAGCCTGTATCTCAGTTCTTCTACACAAAAATAAAGAAAATCCAATAGAATTCACATGTTAAAAGCTATTATAACTAACAAGTTTACTAAGGTTCAGGATATAAATCAATATACAAAATTCAGTTATATTTCTATATACTACCTATGAACGTCAGAAATAAAAAAAAAATTCTAAGTACTGTTTACAATAGAACAAAATACCAAATATTTAGGAATAAATATGACAAACATGGGAAAGGCCTAGATATGAGAAACTAAATTTTTGCTGAGAAAACTTGAAAAACAAAAACCTAAATAGAGAGTTAGAAGACTGTTTATGGGTTAGGAGACTCAATGTTATTAAGATGCTCATTCTCCCTAAACCAAACCATACATTCAAATCAGTATCAACCAAAATTTCAACAGGACGTTTTGTAAAAATTGATAAACTATTCTAAAATTCAAGGGTAAATGCAAAGGACCTACAATTGCCAAAACAACTTTAAAAGAGAAAAGTTGGAGGCCCTGATTTCAAAATAGGGTGACCCTGGCACAAAGGTAAACTATTAAATAGAATAATGGAACAGAATAGAAATTCCAGAAACAGACCTAGACACAGAGATTCTTGACAACAAAACAAAGATAGCACAGTGGAGGCAGGAGAGGTTTTTCAACAAATGGTGCTGGAATGAAGGTATATTTAGAAGCAAAAGGTGAAATTTAATTCATATCTCATACTACATACAAAAATTAACTCAAAATGAATCATACTTCTGAATACGAAACTTAAAATGACAAAACTTCAAGGAAAAAAACAGGCAAAACCATTATAAAATTGTGTTAGGTGAAGATTTCTCAGATATGATATCAAACACAATCAATAAAAGAACAAATTAATAAATCAGACATCATCAAAATTTAAAACTCCTGTGCTCTGAAAAGCACTCTTAAGGAGATAAGAAATAAGTCACAGGCTAGGGAAAGACATTTGTAAAATATGTATCATTTACAGGAGTTGTATCCAGAAAGGGAAGAGCTCTTGAAACTCAATAACAAGAAGACAACCCCATTTGAAAATGGGCAAAAGGGGCCTCCCTGGTGGTACAAGGGGTTAAGCACCGCACTATGAAGCAGTCCACAGCCTCTGCAACACACATGGCGCAGCAGACCTCTCCTGGCTCACCCATTGCTCCCCTCAGCAGTGTATTTCATTCAGTCTGCCTGTTCTGTTCCCTACTCTTTCTTTGGTAAATCCTCTCACACTCCACATCTCTGGCCTGTACCCCAGCTCTTGTATGCATAAATAAATAAATCTTTAAAAAAAATAAAAAATAAAAATGGGCAAAAGATTTGAATAGACACTTCACAGAGGAAATATACAGATAGCAAATAAGTATAAAAAAAGCTGTTCAACATCATCGGTCATCAAGGAATTGCACATTAACACCACAAGGAGATAACACATCTGCTAGAATGTTTAAGGCTGGAAAGACTGATGATGCCAAGTGCTGGTCTGAATGTGTCAGAACCGGAACTTTCATACATTGCTGGCGGGAATTTAAATTGGTACACCCACTATAGAAAAAATGCTGGCAGTTTCTGGAAAAGTTAAATATACACCTACTGTTTTGTCCAGTCATTCCTCTCCTAGGCATTTACCCAAGAGAAATGAATGCATATATTCATACAAAGAGTTGTATACAAACATTCATAGAAGCTTTATTTATAATAGGTTCAAACTGGAAACAAACCCAAATATCTACGAACAAGTAAAGTGGTGGCATATCCATGCAATGGACTACTACTCAACAACAAAAAAGAATAACTATTGACACAAATTACAACATAGATGAATCTCCAAGGAATGATGCTTAGTGAGAGAGAGAGAGAGAGAGAGGATAACGAGAATAATTCCATTTATATAGAACTCTAGAAAATACAAGTGAATGCTTGCCTGGGGATGGGGTAAGGCAAGAGTAAGGTGGGAGGGGGGAAGGGGTGGAAGAGGAGCAAGAGGAAGGGGCGGCCCAAGGTCATGAGGAAACATTGGGGAATGATGAATGTGTCTGTTATCTTGATTGTGGTGATTGTTTCATGGGTGTATACATTTGTCAAAACTAATTATATCTGATTTATTGTAAACTATACATTAATAAAAGCTTTTTTTAATTATTTTCCCCCCAAAAGGTCACTTAATTGACTTCAGTCACAAATTTATTAAGTTATCATGTCTTTATTCAAAATTATGACTTATACGGACATGACAACTGCATGTGCACCCTTATATTGTACACAGTGAAACTTTCAAGAGGTTCGTCTAGTTTTTAGATGAAAAACCATACCTTGAACTGAATAGCATGATTACAAATAGGTATTATCTAAAAACAGCAAATTAATATGCTTAACAATAGCACCCCTGCTCTCTTCATTCCAAAGTTATTTTTTAAAAAGAAAATACATTAAAGTTCACCCTGGGAAAAGATTAAACTAGAATACCTTCACTGGTTCTTTCAATTAGAGATTCTAAAATTCTTTTATTCTTGAAATATTAAATCTCATCTGCTCAAAGATCTGTATTCACTTATTTCCAGAATGTAAACATACTTCATTCTACCATTTGAAGATAACTGTACTGAGATTCTGTAATACATTGGAATCAAGTAAGATGCTATAGTTCTAAATCATTTCCACTAAAATATAACACCCATAATCTGAGATCCCACAATCTCCATATTTTTCCTCTCAATCCAAATGGCTCCTAATCCATCATCAGATTTTCAATTAACCACCACCTCTTACCTCCCCCCCCCCCTTAAGACATCATTAAGATGTTTAGGAAAGTTTTAAGTGATATGGGATGTGTCTGGTGCTGGGAATGAGAACAAGGAGGAAGGGAACAGAGGCAAAACACAAAAGTGCTCCTGGAGTGTCATATCCCCCTTGAAAAAGGAATCATCCCAGGAGAAAGGTCAGTAGGAGATTCTCCAAGCGCGGACAACTCCAGGGACTTTTGATTTTTTTTTTTTCCTTTGTAATGATTTTACATTTTAATTTTTAAACTTATTTTTAAAATACACTTTTTTAAAAAAGCAATTTTAGGTTTACAGGAAAACTGAGGAGAAAGTCAGAGTTCCCAAATCCACATATCCCTCCCCCCTCACAGTTTCCCCTATTATTAACATCTTGCATTAGTGTGATGTATTTATTACAAATGATGAGCCAATATTGGCACTTCAGTATTAACTGAAGTCTACAGTTTACATTAGGGCTCATTTTTTGGGTTGTAAAGTTCACAAAGGTTTTGACAAATGTATAATCCATTTTATATTTGGTCATGTAGCCACCATTTTAGGATCACACAGAAGAGTTTCACTGCCCTAAAAATCCTTTGTGTTCCTCCTACTCACCTCTCCCTCCCTCCTCTCAAATCCCTGGCAACCACTGATCCTTTTACTGTCTTCATAGTTTTGCCTTTTCCAAAATGTCATATAGTTGGAATCACACAGTATATAATCTTTTCAGCTTGGCTTTTTTCACTTAGTAATTGTGTTTAAAGTTCCTCCATGTCTTTTTGTGACTCGATAGCTCATTTCTTTTTATCACTGAATAAGAATCTATTAAGTAGATGTACCTCTATGTTTATTCAATCATTTGTTGAAGGACATCTTAGTTGCTTCCATTATTTATTTAAACATTTTTTATTTAATTGCTTTATTTCTTTGCTTTTTAACTTTAAAAAATCATGTAAGTGTTGGCAACAGCCTAATGCCCATCATTCAGGAACTGATCTGACCGTGTAGTGGCGTTCCCTGCAGCTATTAGAAAAGATTTGTAGTCAGCATGTTGATGAGGATGTGCAGCAACTTATTGCTCAGATTCTGCTCAAATTCTAAATTAGTATCCACTACAAGTTAAACATATTTATCCTATATGGCCCAAAAACTCCAATCCGAAAACACATGTATAGGAAAGTTCACAGAAGCACTATCCATATAGTCAAAAACTGGAAATAATCCAAATGTCTGTTAATAATAGAAAAGATGAAGGATGAAATTTTCACTATGTGGAATATTAAGCAGTGATGTAAAATAATGAACTATTAATCCACACAATGACATGGATTAAATTCATAAACAAATGATCAGCAAAAGAAGCCAAACATAAAGAAACATCCTGCATGATTCCATATTTTATGACAGTCCAGAAGAGGCAAAACTAACCTATGATTTTAGAAGTCATTATAATATAGGTTATCTCTAAGAGTAAGGGGCAGGAAATTAACTGGGGAAGGGCAGGAAGGAGCTGGAAATGTCCTACCTATTGATCTGAGTGGTGGTTCCAGGGGTGAAATATATATGTACTTATATATATGATACATGATATATATACAAATGTGTGCACACGAATCAAACTATAGCTTGATATGCTTAAGACAGTGCATGCTACAACACACATCCTCAACATAAACATTAAAAATATAATAATATCCTCTCTTAGAAATATGTTCAGCATTAAGAGGAAAAGCAGCTATAGATAACAGGATTAATATGATCCTATTTATACAAAATAATCTACACATAACTTCAAAATTATATGAGCTGCCATTTATGAGTACTTTCCGTATACCACAGGCTATCTTCAGTGCTTTATTAGACTATTTAATCCCCACAACAGTTTTGGGAGGTAGGGACCAATACTAGTCCCACTTTATAGATGAGCAGAATGAGGCACAGAGAAGTTAAGTGACTTGCTTGAAATCAACCAGCTAAGTGGCAGAGTTAGACTTGAACGCAGGCCTTAAGACACCAGAGTTCATGCCTTTTATGTAAATCCATACATAATCTTGACCAAGCCCATGAGGTCCCATATAGTGTGATGGTGCCTAACACCTCCTCATACTTTGTCCTCTCTCCTCACCCCAACACTCCAGCCTCCCCATTACCCTTCCTCTTTCTTGAAGACACCACTGCCCTTATACCACAGGGCTTGCACATTTGCTGTTCTCTCCACCAGGAATGATTTACGCAGTTCCTCTTTGCTAGGGCAACTTCTTGCCATCCTTCAGGTCTCCCGCTAAGTGTCACCTCCTCCAGGAAATCTTCTTGACCCCCAGCCTAAACTGGGTCATCTTGTTAGTGCCAGGGTTCCTGTGGCCATCCCCTATGGGGCTTATCACTGTTTTACCTGCTTTCTGAGTACCCCAAGAGCAAGGAAAATTTCACTCAGAGTCGTTTCCTTTGCTCACCACAGGGCCTGGCATGAAGTGGACACTTAGGAAATATTGATGAGTGAATGAATGAATGAATGAATGAATGAATCCATCTGCCAGGGCAGATTAACTTGGAGAGATATCAAGAAGGCTGGCATAATGTGTTAATGACAGGCACCATAGGGAGGTGGCCTGCAGGGTGTTCTTATACTCATCTTTGTACTCTGGGGGTTATTTGGCTGGATATTGTTCTGGGGAGCAGGTATCCTTTTCCACCACCTCAGCATTTCCCTTGTCTGAGGGACCCGTCTGCCACCATCCCCTCTCCCACACCCACTCTTCCACCTCCACCTGCAGCCCCAGTGGGCAGTGTATTAATAAATGGAGGGAGGTCATCTGCTCACAAGCACTGCTGTCCTTGACTTGGTGCCGATGAAACGCGCAGAGGCAGGGTGGGGGGAGCTGCTTCACCAAGCGCTGAGCACGTGTGAGCTATTTCTGATTCCCACCCGGCCGGGCACAGCACATCTGCTTTGGAAGCCAGAGCCAGAGCCAGCCTGGTGAGCAGTGGGTGCAACCACTAACCAGCAGCCAGGCCATACTCACACCAGATCAGGCAGTGTCCTGCTGAAAACTCCATGATTCTCCAGTGCCCAGGGCAGGGGAAGATGGAGAGGAAGGAGGAGCAAGACCCTCAGGCTGGCGCTTGAAGCTCAGCAAGATCCAGTCCCTGCCCTCACTACTTTCCACTCACCCTAGTGCAGCTGGGTCCTCACTCAATTCTTGGCCTTGGCACATGCTATCCCCTCTGCCAGGAATGACTATCAATCTCCAACTGTTGGCTCACTCCCACTTTATCTTTAGATCTCAGCTCGGACCACTCTGTTTTCAAAGAAACCTCCTGGATCATCGCCCAGCTCAGGGGTCCCTTGTCCTAGGTCTTCCTGCTCTCCTAACAGGTATCTTCATTTTGACTCAGTGGCCTCTGACCCCTCTTCCAGTCTGTGAAGTGGTCACCTTGAAGGCCATCATCTCATATCCCACAATGGACAAGAACCCACATTTGCTAGCAGACTACACAAGGGAGAAAGCTCTCCGAGCACTGAGAGGGCAGAGGAAGTGGGAGGCAAGGGAGTGGGCATCAAATCTGAGTTTGGCTATGCCTTGGAGGCAAAGGGTCAGAGAGTTGTGGTTCTAGGGCACAGGGAAATGGAAAAGACACAAGACAGTCAGCAGAGGGCGTGGGAACAGGGTAACTCCTCCAGGCTGCAAGCCCCTGGAGGTCCAAGGCAGCCCAGACTCCAAGCGCCAGGTGTTGCTGCTCCCAGACCCTGCCTCCCTCCCTCTACCACCTTGACTTCCTCTTCTTCCCCCTCCCCAACAATCACGGAGGATGCCAAATTTGTACAGGATGAGCATTTGGTCTAAATATATCTGCTCCCCAAAGCAGGACATGCAGGGAGGAAGTAGGGGGCACAGCAGGCCTGCAGTGCTGGGGGAAGGCTGACAGGAGCACTTGCTGCAGAGGGAGTCTACCCTGAAGCCCTGGGTCAAGGGTGGGCCTGGGAGAGCCCCTCCAAGTGGGCTTCCCACTGCCTGTCATCTCACCCCAAAGCTGCTGCCTTGAATGTGGGCCACAGGGAAACCAGGCCAGCAGAGGAGGGCGGGGACACCGAGGTAGGCCTGGGGGAGGGAACATAGAGGTGAGTCTGGGGGAAGGGACACAGAAGCAGGGTTTAGGGGAGCAGGAATACAAAGGCAGGCCTGGGGGAGGGGGCCTTGTTCCCAGGCAGTCCGGGGTTCAGGCTATCCCCCCAACCACCTTACAATGAAGACACAGAGTGGGAGGCAACTTGAATGTGGACACACAGGGACTCAGGGACAGCAGGGAGAGGTGGAGGACCCAAGGAAGGCACTCTGAGCATACCTAGAATTCTCTTCAGCTTGACATTCTCCCAAGGACCCTTCAGAGAGGGACAGCAGGAAGAGTACTATATTCGGAGTCAAGAGGCCTATGCCTCAGTCCCATCTCCACCACTGAGGCTGGCAGGCAAGTCATTGCTGGGCCTAAGTTTCCCATCACTCTGTGTGCTGGTCTCACTGGAAGGCCTCAGGGTGACCGTCTATGAGCTGATCTGGACTGGGGTGTAGGGAGGAAACGCCAGAGGGCTCCAATGTGTGCGTGTTGATGGGAGGGAGGAGGTAAACAGTCATAGAGTGCACAATATCAGCTGTTTTTTCTTGAGCACCTACTGTGTGCTGGGCCCTGTTCTTGGTACTTTAACACACAAGATTCAACTTGAGCCAAATCTCAGAGTTGGCTCACTTCCTCCTGTGGGTGGCCACCCAGGAAGGTCAGCTTGTGACTCTGAACAGCCTTTCCAGGGTCCTGGGATGACGGGGAATTGTCACCTTTCCACTCAGTTGTGCTCTTTCGATTAAACACAAAACAGAAAAAGCTGTTCATTAAAACAGCTGGATGCAAATACTGCTCTTAATTCCTCATTTTTGAACAGGCAATGCCACTCCACACAGTCTGGAGCTTCCTCCCCACCTCATCCACTCTCACCCCAGGTAGGATGGGGCTGTGGTTATGAGCCTGGGCAATGAGGACGATGGATCTGGGCCCAAATCCAGGATACACCAGATGCTGGCTGGGTGACCTTCAGAGTGTCAATCTCCCTCTCTGTGCCTCATTGACCTCCCCCCCACTCCCCACCCCATGATGGGACAGTGGTCTCTCCAACCCAAAGTCACTGGAGAGACAACTGATGTCAAGTTCTGGCCCAGATCCCACCGGAAACAGCTGCATCACTCCTGCTTAACCATGGAGGATGAATCTAAACTGGATTCCCTCAAGGTGGCCCTAGAGACAGATTGTGTGTGAGAGAGATAATAAATGTTTATTACTGTCTTAAGTCACTAAGTTTTGGGGTAATTTGTTATGCAGCAGTAGGCAACTAACAGAAGGTAGGGTCTGCGGTGGGGGAGGCGAGAGAGCAGCCAGGAGCTAGTGCCAGAGGATAGCACAGACAGTGCTCCCGGCAGGCCATGTGGGGCTCCCCCTTCTAGTGGCACAAGATCATCCAGAAGCACAGCCTTCTCTGTAAGACTACCTCCTGTAACTGTTTATAGACTTAAGATCTGAAATAGTGCATCTAATCCACAGAGCCTACTGTGTGCCAGCAAAAAGCTGACAGCTTTCACTTATCACTTTTCATTTCATACTCACAATAGCCCTTTGGAGGTGAATATTATTATCCCCAGAATAATATCTGGAACGCAATAGATATTTATATTAGTTAGTGTGAACTAGGCTGCTGTAATAAACAGACCTCAAATTAGGGGCTTAAAGAACAAGAAATGTATTCCTTTCCTGGAGATAGATTTTCTCTTCAGGTTGGCAAAAACAGTCCCGGTGGGTCTCAAGCTAAATAGAGGGCAACCAACCTGTCTCCGGGCACCCCAGATAACTCACACAGCCATCATGCCCACTCCCAGGGCCAGTGAGAAGGGAATGAGAAGAGACAATGGGACATTTGGCTAGTTCTTACATGAGGCACCTGTCACGTCATCTGGCCCCTCTGGGGGAGACAAGGTTCCAGGCTCAAAATTCAGGAGCTCTGCACCCAATGTGTCCCAGGCACTAGGCTAAACACTGCTGCGGGGGCGCCCAGGGGCATCAGCCTGGAGTGGCTGGAGGGGCTTCCCCTGATGGAGAGGCAGACAGATGTGCACACCTCCCAGTGCACAGGCCGTGAGTCTGGGCAGGGTGACACATGGAGGAGCAGGCAGTCTCCTGGGAGGGTGAGGCCTGAGTTAGATAGCAGATAACAAATAGGAGGAGTTTTAAGCAAAGATTTTGGGAAAGAGTTTTCTGGGCAGAGGGAACAGTCAATGCAGAGGTGGGGGCCAGGGCACAGGGAGTGCTCTGGGAGTAGCATTATTCAGCTGAGCTGCAGATGACAATGGTGTGATGGAGACAGAGGGACTGAAGGGGGCACAGAGGCAGGTGACGGGCTGACTGGCCAGGGTCTGGGCCATGACAAGTGTAAGGGGCTGGGTGAGGTTTCTGGATCAATCATTTTGCTTAGGTGTGGAGGACTTCGAGGGGGCAAGGGCAGACCTGGGAGGGGATTTGGACTGTCATCTTGGCCAGAGGCCATGAAGGTTGGAGCCAAATGATACTTGAGAAGGGAATGTGTGGCAAGGAAGGAGCCCAACTTTGCTTTGTAGCTGAATCCCAGATGCACCCCAAGGATTCCAGACTGCCTCCCTGTTGGCCTCCAGGAATGCCCTGTCATTTAAATCCAGCCTGGCAAATGGTTCCTGGAAGCTGCAGGCCTGCTGGCCCCATCCAGGCTGCCCACTGCCTCTGCCCCTGTCCCGTCTAGCAGGGGAAGCAAAGGGTGGTGACACACTGGGTCAGCAGCAGTCAACTGGCTCTGGCCTCAGCCTTGGCCTCAGTGGCAGGCAGGCAGCCAACACTCTATGCTAGTGCCGGGAAGGCCTGGGGAGCACTGTGGATCTGCCCTGCTCCAGAACCTCCTGTGACTCCCCACCTTCTTTCAGTAGGAAGCACCCAAGCAGGAAGGCCATGCTGACTTGCTGCTGGATCTCAGATAAGTTGCTCAAATTGTCCTGATTTAGACTCAAGTGATAGCCAAGGCTCTGCTGCTACAGCTGGTGAAGACCCTCCAAGAACCCCTTAGAAATCCAATCCATATCCAGTTGGTTTCCAGTTCCACCGGAGACTTCTCTGAGCCTTAGTTTCCTCAGGGGTCAGCAACCTACCCTGTTGCCCACAGGTTCAGATTCCTCTTCACATTAAACTCCTCCTTGCTCTTTTCAGGCTTTAGACCTTCCCACTCTCTATGCAGTCCCCACCACAGGGCCTCTGCATCAGCTGTTCCACTCAGCTGGTTAACCTCACTCTCAGGTCTCAAGTCCAGCATCACCTCCTTGGGGCAATCCTTCCTGCTCTCTCAGACTATGTCAGCTATTCTTATAATTCTCTGTGGCAGCAGCATCTCTCACTGATAGGAGTTTACACTCATCTGGGAGGCCATGTCATGATTGCTGACCTCCCAAGAGGTTTGTGGGTGCCACAGGGCAGGGTCCAGGGTCAGTGAATCCATGATTCACTGATATATGCTTGGCACCTGCTCTGGGCACAGAGAAGTCACTTAACATGTGTTTGTTGAATGAATACTTAGAAAAAGAAAGGGAGGTAGGAAGGTAAGTCTGGAGGGAGTATAATATCTGCCTATAGTATCTATAATATCTATTGTTGAGGGGAATCTGACAATATACAAAAGGCCTGGCCTGCATCGGGGATATGTCTGTCACACACACACACACACACACACACACACACAATTTCCTGACCATGCCTGCACTCTCCCAGAGTTCCTGGTGAACAAGAAACACAAGGCTCAGTTGCTCAGACGGGTGTTGGTGGGGTGTCCCAGTGGCTAGCCAAGAACTCCAGGCTATACAGAGTCAACCAGCCTCTGTCCCCACCCACACTGTCCCTGGAAGGCTTTGCACAGACCCAGTCCTCCAGGAATCTCTCACACTGTAAAGGTGGTGGTAGGTCCCCCTTCCTCTCCCCCCAGGAGAGGCATTAGATGCTGACACCTCCTTGCCTGCCATCACACCTCTTCAAGGATAGGAGCTGGATGTTGGTGAGGAGGCTCAGAAAATTCCCAGCAGTGCCAGATAGGGCTGGCACTATGGGCTGGGGCAGCCCCAATCCCATTCCCACCCCATTCCCACTGCACAGATGGGGAATCTGAGAACCCAGAGAGAGCACAGTGGGGCTCACAGTCACCTAGTTGGCCCCCCGCCTGGGGCTGCTTTATCACCTGGATGCCTGAGTCACATTGACCTGGGTACCAACCTCATTCTACCACCCACCATCTGTGCGGTCTCAGTTTCCTCAGAAGTAAGGTGTGGATAACCATAATACCTCACTACCTCCACTGTGGGCTGGACACCAAGAGAACATAGGTGGTGGGGGCCCTGAAGCTATCTCCAGCCCAGTGACTTTGGATTACAGCCCCATCCTCCCCAATAGCAGGCAGAGTCTAGCTGGAAGCTCCTTCCCAGTTGCAAGGACCCCCTCAGAGTCCCCACTGCATAGCTGCATGGTCAGCCTCAGAATCCCGAAGCCCAGCCTCTCACAGTACAGTGCCCAGAAAAGACAGGCAACCATGTCAGGGTCACACAGCATACCGAACCTTGAACTTAAGCTCTGTTCAGCACAGCCTCCAGTCCCACACCTTCCACCCCCACGTGGATCTAACAGAGCCAAGGAGGTACCAGTGCTTGGTGGCAGCCCAGGGAGGGAGGCAGGCAGTTAAGGGTGATGGGAAGGACTTTTTCCCTCTTTCTTTAGCAAACCCCAAGCCCCATTTCTAAGCTGGCTCCAGAACCCTTGGTTGCTGGGTCACCTCGTGCAGAAGGAAAGGTTCCCTCCCCTCCAGTAAAGTCTAGAGGGACAGAGGGAGGTGAGAGGCCAGGCAGAGGGTTGGGAGTGAGGACTGTGAGGGCTCCCTGACACTTTCTAGAAGGAGGCCCAGTTGTGTCATCCCTGTAGTCATATAGGTCTGAGCTGGGAGAGCACTGGAGAACAAATCCCGGCATCCCAACAATTAGATGGAGACCAGAAGCTTGAGAGGTGCTGGGCCTCAGGCATGGACACAGCAGCAAGCCAGCTCACTACTCCTACCCCAAGCCCTGTCACCTGGCAGCTGCAAAACCACATCTCGTGGATCCACCTCTGCCACTGCAGAAAGAGAAATATCTGAACCCAGAGTCCAAGTTCTCACTCCCAGCCCTAGCATCCAGGGGGATAGAGACGCCCCCCCCCCAATCCCTACACAATCATAAGCACCTCATCAGGAAGTGTTTCTGAGGCCCTGTTTCAGGCCAGGCACAGTGCAAGGTACTCAGCAGGCACTCGATAAACGGCGTTGTGCTGCATTTATACACCAGGACGCCTGCCCCATTTCTACATTATCAAAGACAGAACTCGCCCACATCATGTATTTTCTAAAGATGACCCCTTCACACATCGAATGACATTTTAGCCATTTTTGAAGCCAAGTCCTGGGGATGGACTACCCGCGCCGACCTTATACTGAAGAAAGGAATACAAATGCAATATCTCCTTTGCTGCCTTCTCAGGAATGAGGGGCTGTACCCGCTATGATCTGTCCACCTCTAGCTCCTGGGGGCTGCTAAGTGTGGAGGGATCTGCTCCTTCATTGAATGATCCCAGGAACCAATAATTTCGTCTTCTTTTGTTCTGCCAGTTGAGGTCACTTCTCACCCCCCATATCACACCCTCACCTGCACTGCCAGGAAACCTGAGATGTGAGCTGCTAACCAGGACTAGGTGTTAGTGAAGAGTAAAGGAGCTAGGAAGAGGTCAGCCTCCTCTTCCCAAGAACCATGACAGGGGGCTCTGACAGGGCCTGAGAGGTAGGCTACTTTTAAGAGCACTCCTGAGGTTGCCCTCACACCAGACCAAGCTCCACCTCCAGCATATGGGTCAGGGGTCCCCAAGTCAGGAACTGGGTCTGCTACATTTGACTCCCAGGTGTTTGGCGGAGTCTAATATCCACCCTCCACCCTTACATCACTTCTGTTGAATAAGTGGGGACTTCAGAATCTCCAGAATATGGGGCTAAGAACAGCCTCTAAACTATAACTGACTTGGATTCAAATCCTGGCACCAGCACTTTGCCATCGGTGAGGTCTTGGACAATTTCCCAAAGCTCTCCATGCCCCAGTGTCCTCATCTATAAGATGGGGCCAATGATAAAATAGTGTGATGTGACTTAAAGAGAAGCTCGATTTAAGGAGCTTCTAGCTGGTGCTCACTAGAGGGCCCAGCACGGTGCTGGGCGCCTGAGAGATAGTCCATGATGCTTTGTTGAGTGAATGGATTTGAGCCAATGATAGTGCTGTTGTTATTATTATCATCAACATCAGCAGGGATCCCCAAGCCTGGTTTTGCAACCAGCCCTGATGAAGGGTGTAGCAAAATTCTCCAAACAAAATTTGCTTCCATTCATTTTGGGTTTTTGAAAAGGCCACGTCAGACAGCTTGGTGGGGAGGAGGAAGCATTGTGAAACCCAGCGCAGAGGGATCTGTGGCCCTTGGCTCAGGAAATGATGTGTGAGCAGTCAGCAGGAGAAAGTCCCCATGTGCTGGCACCCTCAGGGCCCCATGACAAGGAGCACCTGGGTTGTGGGTTCATGCCCCACCCCGCCACCTTCCATCCAAGTTGCCTTGGTCAGCTACCCAACCTCTCCAAGGCTCAGTCTCCTCATCTGTCAAATGGAGACAGCATCTCTTTTCATTTCTATGCCAGGGGATGGTTGGAAGAAGTGAAATTAATGTGTTTTATAGAGCATTGCACATACCCTAAAGGCTTCAGTACTGTTCTGAGGCGACCACCAGGAGACACTGTGGAGGGAGAATAGGAGCAGAACATTCAGCCCCCATCCAAAGTCACAATAAAAGAAAGTCTGATCATGTGAGTCTTAAAGGGTCCCCACAAAAGTCTGATGAAGTATGTGTGTATGTGGAGTGGGATATGGGGTGGTGGTGGTGGTAGTGGTAGTGGGTTTGTCTTTGGTCCAACACACAGGAAACTTTTCAGTGATAGCTTTTCCTGAAGCTTGCAGTGAGAGGCTGATAAATGGGGAGCTGCCTCCCAATGCAGCCAGTTCCAATACTCCCTTAACCCACAGAGGCATCTGTTAGAAGACACCACCCGGCCTCATTAGCCCAGCCCTGGGTGCTGCCCTCCAAGGGCATAGAGCAAACCAAGACCCATCTAGTGAAAGCACCTCCCCCCCTCCCCACTGGCACCTCTGCCCAAAGAAGAGGCAGGGATCTTGAAGACCCTTCCTGGACTCAGCATCACATGCTTCAGAGGGATGGTGGAAGGGCCCTTTGAGGTGTGAGCCCAAGTGCAAGCTTTCACTTTATCAAGGGAGCCAAGTAAGGGCCCGTGCCTCAGCCCAGGAGCCACAGCAAGGCAGCAACAGTGCTCCTGGCAGACTAGACACCACCGTGAGGGACAGTGCCCATTTCTGCGACCAGCTTCTCCGTGGCCACTGGGGAGGGCCTCCTGTGAGGACCTTCACCATCCCAAGCCCGGCCAGCACTTACCCCCTTTATCCATACAATTCTCCCGGCCAGCAGTGCCCTTCCCTGCCACTCTCCATTTACCCAAATCCCACTAATCCCCTGAAAGCCACACCAGACCCCTTGGGCATCCTCTAGGAAGCGCTTTTCACAGGTCTAACCCAGTGGTTTCTTCCCAGCCCTGGGACTGCACCAGCCTCCATCCTGGGCCTGACAGGATGAGTTTATACAGCAGGCCCCCACGGGTATCCCTGCTTGGCACAGGGCTAGGCCTTGGGATGCACAGGTGGCCCAGAGAAGGAATGGAGGATGATGAAATGGAGGGATGAACAAACTGGTACCTAGTGAAAGAAGGGGTGAACCAGTAAACAGGTGGTGCTGTGAGCAAAAGATCTGATACAAGAATAAATGTCCTACCAGACACCCTCCCCTCACCCCGAGCATGCAGGGCACTATCAAGTATGGCCCCTCATCTGTAGAGGCTTTGGGGTCCCATAGATAAACACTAGGATTTTAGAGGCCATGGGTCTTTATCTCCCATAGAGCCTGGTCAATACCTTTGAGTTTCCAGACCCAGCTGGAGGCCAGGAACCCACAGGTGTGGTCATGTTGGAAACTGGGCCTGGCTAAGGTCCTACCATGTTCTACCAGCCAGCCCTCAACTTAGAATAGCCCAGACCATGCTCATCCAATCATTCAACCAAAAGAAATGAACTGAGGACCCAGGCCCAGCCAAGATCTGCTGTCAGCACCAGAGGAACAGCATAAACAGTCAGGCCTGACCCTATCCCTCCCTGCAGCTACCACACCAAGAGATACCCAATAATAAGGAACAGTAATTAGGTAGTGAAGGCAAAGACCCTGAGGCTGTATATGATGGTGACAGGGACACAGTCTGGCCTGGATGTCAGGGAAGGCCTTCCGGATATGATGCCTAAGCTGAGACCTGGAAGATGGGTAGTAATTAAGTGAGCAAATGGAGGCAGGGGAGCAGGATATTCAGGTAGGAGAAGCAGCACGTGCAAAGACCCTGAGACTGGAAGAAATGGCCTGTTTCAGGAACTAAAAGCAGTTCCTGTTCCAGGAACTAAAAGCAGAGGACCACAGCCAGAGGGAGGGGAAGGGGGTACCAGATGGGATAGAGAGGTGGCTAGCAGGGAGAGGAGGATGGGTTTCATCCCAGGAACCAAGGACATTTATTGAGTATCTACTGTGTGCTTTTAAAAACAGATTTGCATTCAAGATTTCATTAACTCACACTTCAGAAGGCATAAGTGGCAATGTTTAAATGCACTGTAGTGAGATACTGCTATTTTTTAATGATTTTTTAATGAATGAATCTACCAGTCAATCACAGATGTATGGGAGGGTGGAGACCACCTGCTCCCTGTCATATAGAATGCCCAACACAATTCCTCACAAGCCTCTCCAATCATGTAGGAACCCTGGCATTTATGAAATCAGTAGCCCATACCATAAAAGAACCTAACGAAATGCCAGTGAGTAGTACCCCTAATACATCCAATACATCACTGAGTCTTCCGAAAACACCAAAGTACACAATCTATCCTCAGCTCCCAAGTCTGCATGGTCTCTCTTCAAAAACATCAACTCAGCTGCCAGGCAACCTTGCACCCAGAGCACAGCTATCAAACCTGTGGCTCCATCTCAAAGCTGACACCAGCTGGATGCCTCCCTGGGTCCCACCTAACTCAGCCATCAGCCTGGCTCTACCCTACAGTCTTGTCTGGGCTTCAACTCCAGTACCCTGCACAGACCATATTCTACCACAAAACAGGGACTCCTTGAGGGTGAGGATCACACCAGGCCATCACATGTCACCAGCACCCAGCCAAGGTCTAGCCTGGCCTCATGGATAAATGCAGTGAGGGTACCACGAACAGCACGCAGACACATTCCCAGAAGTTGACCTTCTGTCTCTCCGCTCCAGGAGGACCCAGGAGCCCTGGAGCACCCCTGCCACATTGCAGGCACACGCACACATGCCTGCCCCACGCGCACAGCCAGTGTCTCCAGGAGCTGCTGGGAACACACTCAGCATCTGCTGCTGACTGGCCGCCAACAGTCGGCTCTGAGGCCTGGCAGTGACTCCCAACGCTCCAGCCACTGATCCGCCACACCACTGTGCGGCCCCACCCAGCCCTGCCACCTACAGGAATCTGGCTCAGGTCCCTCAGGCCACCTGGGGAACATGAAGCCCAGAGTCCCCTCTTTGGGACAGAAGCTGGGCTCCTCCAACTGCCACTCTTTGAAATGGTCCTGCACAACCTCCATCTACCATCTCCAGCCTGGCAGAAAACATTGCATCCTCCCACAAGTGAAGGTACAGAAGCAGAGAGAGCCAGGCCCTGGGGGAACTGGGCTGAGAGAGGTGGTGCATTGGGGGTAGAGGCAGGCCAGTCCAGCCTCCCTAGGGACAGGGGACTGCAGCCCCCTCCCCCTCCGTCATTTCCATCTCCAGGCATGTGGGGGTGCAGAAACCCTCTCCCCCTAGCGCTACCCCCCAAGCTTGAGACTTCCCATCCTCAGGGTATCTCTTCCACCCCCTCACCTCCCACCCCCCACTACTGCCTTCACCAACTCATAACCCCTTCTCCCATTTCATCCCCCCCAACCCCTCACACATACACAGCATCAACAGTCGAAGGCAATCACTCCGCAACACAGCGTGGAGGAAGAGGGAGGAAAGGGGAAGGAACGGAGGGATAGAGGAATGGATGGGCAGAGAGATCCGTAGGTTCGGTAGAGAAAGGCCAGGGGCCATCACACATCCAGGTAGCATATGTCCCCTCCCAGCAGGCCCGGCACATCTGGATCCAACTGGCTTCCCCAGCCCCCTGGTCCACCTGCCACCCGTTCTAAAAGCGAACCCCTTTTGCCGTGGGGCGCCGCACGTGGGGGCCTCCCGTAGCCATGTGAGCCTTTCCCCAGCCCAGGTGCCGGGGTCGGCCCGGCCCCTCCCGCGTACGCCAACAGGGAGGGGGCGCCGTGTAGCGCGGGGGAGGGGGGAGTTGCCCCCGCCCCCTCCCCAAATGCAGGTCCGGGGCAGCGCTTGGGAAGGGGGAGCCGGCTGGACAGGCTCCCGGGGCTGCTGAGGTGGGATGGAGGCAGCCGGGCGGAATGGAGGAATGCCCCGGCCGACGGGAAGAGCCCTCCCGCTTCTCAGCTCCAAGGCTGGGGGGCGAGGGAGGCGTCCGACTGCTCCCTGGACTGCCCCGCGGGTTGAGGGTCGGGTCTGGGGAGGGGTTTCCCAGCTCTGGCAGCTCCCCGGCAGGGAGAGTCCGCGGGAAAAAGAGCTGGAATGAGGGTCCGGCCTTGGACAGGGGGTTCCGGGCCCCAGCGTTGCCGACCCCCCCGGTTTGAGGGTTCGGGGAGACCTGGATTGGGGGTCCCACACAGGAAGGGGGCTTCCCAAAAGCAGAGACGCCCCTTCGGATTGGGGGCTTGGAAGACAGAACTGGCAGGGGGAGGGGGCTTTTCTGCGCCAGCGCCGCCCCTCGGTTTAGGGAGGTCTCTCAAAAAGAGGAGAATTTGGGGCTCTTGTCGAGGGACCGGGCGCACCGGCTCCCAGAAGGGGGCCGGGGCCACCGCGCGCCACCCCCGCGCCCTCACCTGCGCCCGGCGCCTCGGCCGCCTCTGGCCCGCCTGGCCGCTGCGCTGCGCTGCCGCCGCCGCTCGGGTCCGCTCGCAGGTTCGCCCGCCTAGGCCCGAGCCCCGGCCCCCGCCCCGGCCCCGGCCCGCGGGCGCCCCATGCCTCTCTCCGGCCGGCGCGGCGCCCCAGATGCGGCTGCGGGAGGAGGAGCCGCGCGGCCCCGGCTCCCCGGGAGCGGCGGGGAGGGGGCGGGGGGCGGGGAGATGCGCGCGGGGGAGGGGGCCGCACGGCTGCGCCCAAAACCAGGCGCGGATTCCGCCTCCGGCCCGGGGCTGGGGGGTGGGGGGACGCTGTTTCCAGCGCCCACCCTCACCCACACCCCCGCAACGGGAGGGGCGGGGAGAGGCTCCGCCGCCAGCTACGTTCGGGCGCCCGCCGGAAGGGCGCTTGGAGATCCGCGGGCTGCTGCCCAGAGAGTGTAGGCGACAGACACAAGGTCACACAGCGCCGGCTGAGGTGCGCGGAGACCTGGAAGCCCAGGCTGTCCGGCGGGAACTTGCGTTAACGATCTCCGGCCCCGAGGAGGAAGGAAACTGAGGCCTGCACCGGACGAGATTGGCCCGGGTGGCTCCGCGCAACTCTGGAGGCCCTAGGGATTCGAACTTGGAGCTTCTGCCTCTGGGAAGGTGTGCCCCCTCCTGGTGACCCGTTTCCTGCACAACTGTCTACCAGGTGCCTTCTCCCTGCGGCCACACCCAAGTTAAAAACAAAATAATCCCTGGAATCAGTTGAACCTGGGCTGAGTACCCACGCTACTTTCCTGGGGCTTTGTGATAATAGATAAAAGAGCCTGTGCCTCCTTCACCTGTAAAATGGGACAACACTAGTATAGTATCCCCAACTCGGGTAGAGGAATCAGAGATAATGTATGTAACTCCTTGCCAGTGCGTGACATTCAGTTAAGTGTCAAATGAATGTGCTCACCCTTTCTGACTCCCATGTACCGTCATCTCCCAAGAATGCCTGTTGAATGCAAGCAGCGTCTGAACGGTGTTAAAGGGTGGCATTCGGGCCTCCTTGGTGGCTCAAGGGTTAAGCACCGCACTATGAAGCAAGCTGCAGCCTCTGCAGCACCAGTTCAATCCCCCAGCCAGCCAGGGAGCTACCCACATGGCACAGCAGACCTCTCCTGTCTTGCCCGCTGCTCTCCTCGGCAGTGTATTTCAGTCAGTCTGCCTGTTCTGCTCCCCGCTTTGTCTCTGGTGAGTCCTCTTACTGCCCCCTCGCCTTTGTATCTCTGGCCTATACCCCAGCTCTTGTATGCATAAATAAATAAATCTTAAAAAAAAAAAAAAGGTGGCATTCCAGGCTCTTCACAGCCCTTTTCCAACCGTATCCTTTTCCTCAACTTTTTCCTGCCTACAATCCCATCCTGGAAACCTCGGTTTCAGTGCTTCTCTGCTTTTCCCTGTGCCTGCAATGCCCTTGCACTATCTCTACCCCACAAACTCCTATTCATCTGTCAAGGAGCCCAGCAATCCATTGCAGACCCCACTTGCTCATACTGCCACCATTCTACCGAGTCTTCCCTCTACCATTCCTAGCATCTAGTCTAGGTTTCTCTGTCTTCATGTGCCTTGACAACTGTGGTGAGAGGATGTCCGAGAAGACAATATCAAGAGGACCAACACTGCTCGAGAGAGCTCTCTGAAGGAGGTAGGGATTCATCGGTTCTGGAAGGAGAGGTGGGTTTGAAGGTGGGTTGAGGGGGAGGAAGGAGAGTGTGTGGTAGACAAAGAGGTGGCTGTACATTTGCACAGGCTGTCAGCAGGGAGGAGTGGGCGCAGTGGGAAGAACTTAATGACTGAGCTGGGAGCCAGCTAGAGCCACAGACTGAACAGCAACCTGGCAATATATGGTCAGGTTGAAAATGAACAGGCTTTGCCCTGGAGGACAGCTCACATAAGGGTCCTGCGAGACTTGTACAAGGATGTTCACAGAGGCATCATTTGTAATAGTGAAGAACTGGACACAGCCTGACGTCCATCATCCAGCAACTGGATAAAGAGTGATGAATTTAGATCATGGAAAACCCTCCGTGCCACGCAACTCAAAACAGGTGACTGCAAGCCACATGCATTCAAGAAGATAAATCTCAAAAACACACTGTGGGTTCGGTTTGTGAAAACTCAGAGTTGCACACTTGTGATTTGTGTATTCTTTACATGAATTTCATATTGCAATACTATTTTTTTAAATAAAAAATATATATTGTTGGATAAAAAAGCAAATTGCATATGGAAAACAGTTTGATGCCAGATATATGAAGTTTGAAAACATGCAACACAACACTATATATTGTTTAGGGACACATACATATGTAATGTAAGTGTAAAAACACACATGGGAATGATAAATAGCAAATTCAAGAGAGCAGTAACCCTGAGGGAGAGAAGGAAGAGAATATAATAAAGGTTTCAAATATACTTGAAATGGTTTTTTTTTTTTAGATTTATTTACTTATGCATATAAGAACTGGGGTACAAGCCAGAGGTGTATAGCGGGGGGTGATTCACCAGAGACAGAGTGGGGAACAGAACAGGCAGACTGAAATACACTGCTGAGAGGAGCAGCGGGCGAGTCAGGAGAGGTCTGCTGCGCCATGTGGGTAGCTCCCAGACCGGGGATCAAACTCTGCAGTGGCTGCGGATAGCGTCATAGGTTGCGTCTTAACTCCTTGCGCCACCAGGGAGGCCCGAAATGGTTTATTTTTTAAACTGGGTGATGGGTACATGGTTGTTTATTATGCTGTTTTCTAGACTTTGCTGTAAACATAAAATTTCATAATATTTTTTTTAAAAGGTGGTTCCTGGGAATATAATGGGTAGCCATTGCTGGTTCTTGAGCAGGGTTGTGATCTGGTCTGTGGACTAGAAGGAGCAAAAAGGAAGGTCTGGGGAGGCTGGTGTGATGGTTTAGGAGAGAGATGTAAAGGCTGAGCAGAAACAGGGACAGGGTTATGGGGAGGGTGGGGAGGAAAAGAGATGTAAAGGAATAAATAACCTGCATGCTTAGGCAAACATCACAAACTGACATGCTCACAGGTCATTTCAGCAGGGCCTGAGCATGAAGTCTTGGGGACTGTGGCACATGTTCTGGCAGAGATAAGGACTCTGCATCAGGTGGTGGTTGTCATGTAGGAAAGCTGCATCTTCTCTCTCTCTCTTTTTTTTCCCCCAAGAGAAGTCAGCAATTTAGATATTTTTAAATGCAAACTCTCTTGAATTTTAAATTATGGCAACTAAATTAGAAAAAAAAACTGCAGGGGATAAGCCTTATAGGTTTGCAGTCTCTTTGGTGAGGAAGAGGCTTCAGATGAAATGAAGGGACACTGAGTTTTCCTGCCTGTAGGACTGAAGAGGTCACAACCTCAGCAGCAGTCAGAGAGGGCTTCTTGGAAGAACTGACACTGGGCAATGAAGGGAGAAGGTGTTTCAGGATGCGAGAAGAGCAAGTGCAAAGGCAGGGGTTGAGTTAAATGAGGCCCAACAAAAAAACAAGCAAAAACCACCAATAGGGCATTTCACAAAAGTGAACATATGGACAGTAAATACTCAGGGAGGTGCCTGATCTCATTTGTCATCAGAGAAATATAAGTCAAGACTATCATGAACTGCCACTTTATACCCATTCAATTGGCAAAAATCAAGACAGTTTGACAATAACAAGTGTGGGTGAAGATGAGAGGAAGGTGCCTTTGTGACCCAGTAACTCCACCGCTGGTATGTGTGGCCAAGAGAAATTCCTGCACATGTACGCTCAGCCAGGGTGTCTCAAACTTTAGTGTCCCTCAGAATTCCCCAGGAGTCTTGTGAAAAGGTAGGTCCTGATTCAGGGCCCAAGATTCTGCATTTCTAACAAGTCTCTAGATGATATTTCAACCATATTTTGCAGATCATTAGGAGAAGTGCACCAGACTATCCATAGCACCACTGTTTGAAATAGCAGAGACTGAAAACAGCCCAAGGATCAATTGATGGGAGAATGAAGAGATAAATAGATTACAGTATAGTTCCACACAGCACCCAAAATGAATGAATCACAATTATTTACGACATAGATGAATTCTCACCACTATAGCATCAGGTTGTTTTTTGGTTTTTTTTTTTTAAGATTATATACAGGGGCCTCCCCGGTGGCACAGCGGTTGAGCGCTGGGTTGCGAAGCTGCCTGCAGCCTCTGCAGTGCCAGTTCGATCCCCGGTAGCCGGGCGAGGGTCCCACATGGCGCGCAGACCTCTCCTGCCGCCCGCTGCTCCCTTCAGCAGTGTATTTCGTCGGTCTGCCTGTTCTGTTCCCCACTCTGGCTCTGGTGAATCCTCTCACCCTCCCACGATTCTGACTGTACCCAGTGCTTGTGTAAATAAATAAATAAAATCTTAAAAAAAAAAAAAACCCATCATTTAAAAAAAAAAGATTATATACAGGGGCCTCCCTGGTGGCACAAGGGGTTAAGTGTCAGTACTATGAAGCTATCCACAGCCACTGCAGCACCAAGTTCGATGCTGGCCAGGGAGCTAACCCACATGGTGCAGGAGACCTCTCCTGTCTTGCCCATAGCTCCCCTCAACAGTGTATCTCAGTGCATCTGCCTTCTCTGCTCCCCACTCTCTCTGGTGAATCCTCTCACCCCCAACACCTATGGCCTGCACCCCAGTTCTTGTATGCATAAATAAATAAAATAACTCTTAATTTAAAATTTTTTTAAGATATTATATACAGTATACCTTTTAAAATAAAATTAATAAATAAGTAAAAACTAACAAGAAATTGTCCAGGCATTTCTACATGTAATAAATGTACTACATGTATGAAAACTATTACATGTATGAATGCCTAAGCTTAGACATGAGTGCTCAGGCATTCATACATGTTTAAGAAAAATAAACTCGAAATTCAGCATATCTGTGACCACAAGCTGAGAACTGGGGAATGGCATGGGGTGGGGCACACAGGGGATACCAGATTTTAGTTGTGTTCTAGTTTTTGGAGTGTGGGCAGTGGTTCACAAGTGCATATGTTATATTATGTTATGTTTTATACTATATTATCTTAGACTATAATGAGATGTCATGAACCAAGAATGCTCTTAACTCAATTGTGTGTGCCTAAAATGCACATTTTGAGAGAGAGAGAGACAGAGAGAGAGAGCGAGAGAGAGAGAGAGAGAGAGAGAGAGAGAGAGAGAGAAAGAGAGAGTGTCCTAGAGTCAGAGAATCAGAGAGAGATGGAGAGATGAAGAGAAATGGGCAGAGAGAGCTGAGGACAAGTACGGCTCCTTTTGGGTGCTCGGACACAAGCATGGCCTGGGGCAGTCAGGGCTCTGATGGGAGCAGAAGTTGTGGGACTTTGGGATGTTTGTCTGGCCCACCCTGTGGAAGGACCTGTGTCGGGAAAGCGGCTGTGGTATCAGCTTCTCTCTGCTAACTCCTGTCATCAACCCAGACCATGAGGACACTGAACTGTGGGCGTCAGGAAGGACAGTGCAAAAGAACAGACTGACTGCAATTAGAACAATTTCCAGTGAAGAGAGTCCACTGGGTGGCAGTTAACTCCAACCATGGGTAGTGACCAAGTAATAACTAGATCTAGGTAGTGACCACATGACAGACTTGGCTTGTGACCAAACCAGACAATGTCCAGATCCCTCAAAACCAGACTGAGGGATGCCTGGTCCAGCACCACTCTCCAAATCAATCAGCATTTGGTCAGGCTAGAGAGCCCCTGGGGACATGGAGACGGAGGAATCAACCAGGATCCCTACAGTAAGGAGGGTGGACCTCCCTGTCCTCACCATATCCCACTCAGTGAACTTTCTCATTCCTAAACAGTCCTAGGGTCTGACCCCACTTCCCCATTGCTCTGTCCCTACCCTGGCTCAGCCTCTGCATCCTCAGATTCCTCCCATGGCTTCTCTCCAAGTCTCCTATTTTCCAGATCCCCCGTCCACACCAGCCCCAGAGAGATGATTCTCTTACATACATCTGTTTACCTCCCCTACTCAGAATTCTGCAGTGACTCCCTAGCGCCTGAGGAGAAAGTCCCCTTAACCGAGTATTCCAAGCTTCACCATTTGGCCTTTACTCACTTCCAATTCAAGTCTGGTCATATCTCATGACTCAGACTCTGCAGTTTCTCCAAAAACAAGCCTTTCACACCTCAGCATATGTGGATCCTTCTGCTTGGGATGCCTCTCCCCCCATTAAATACTTACCTTTCAAAACTCAACTCCAATGTCATTTACTCTGATGAAATCTTCCCTGACACCTATGTCCTGCTCCCCATTCCCAGTCATCCCCTAAATATGTTTACCCCCATGATATTTTCAAGCATTTCTTTCTTTAGCTTTGTTGAGGTATAATTGACAAATTGTATAATTTTAAGATGTACAACATGATAAACGTATATGTTGTGGAATGATCACCACAATCAAGTTTATTAGCATATCCTTCACCTCACAGAATTACCTTTTTCTCTTGTGATGAGAACACTTAAGATCTACCCTCTTAGCAAATTTCAAGAACACAATACAGTATTGTTAACTATAGGCTCCAAAAACACTTTAGGATGACAAGACACGCTTTGTCTCAAGCACCCCCTCACAAATGCTTTTGGTGCCCATTGGTGGTATCAGGCAGCCTCTGGACAGTCCCAGACACTGGTCCCCTGCAAGCACCCATCATTCTCTGTTTCTGCTTGATGTTGTTTTCTGAATTCACAAGAGCTGGCTCAGCCTGAGCACAGGACAAGTAGGGATGCAGGGGAGTTGGCGCCCTCAGAAGCAACCACCAAACATAGGTGTTGGGAATCTGTGGGTAAGTGCCCCAGCCCTCCATCCTTCAGGGAGACAGTTCTGAGGCATGTTCTCTGCTACTCTTCAGAAGGTCCCAGCAGGATGGCGTTCCACTGGCTGCTTGCTAGCGCATGTCTTATCAATCTTGTCTCACTCTCCACACCCTTCTGCTTCCTAGTATCACCTCCCAAATAAACTACCTGCGATCAAGTCCCTGTCTCAGGATCTGCTTTTGGAGGAACCAAAAGTAAGCCTGTTTACATCTAGCTCTCCCATAAGACTGCAAATAGCTCCTTGAGGTCCATGGCCACATTGAAGTGACCTCTAGTTGTGGCATTCAAAAGTCTAGGTTCAACTGACCATGTTTGTGTCCATGTGACCTTGGCCCTACCAATTCTTTGCACCAATAGGCTCAGCCAAAATCAGTAGGATATTCCCAGACTCTCAATGAAATACATACCGTAGGATGGGGGGACTATATAAACCTTTGCCCCTCCTTTCCTAAATTTTCCCATTTTTTCCCAAGTACTCATGTATTTCTTTGCTTTTTTATTTTTATGCAGTGTTGAATGAGTTTGGGGTCTAGAGTGAGCAGGCCTGGGTTTCAATCTTGGCTCTGCTACATACCAGCAGTAGAAGTGTCACTCAACCTCATTAGGCCTCAATCTCCACATCTGGAAGGTAACACAAGAATGAATACCTAATTTGTGGAGTGGTTGTGACTTTGATGATGGAAGCCCTTTGTAAATCACCAAGTGAATTGCAAAACTGAGTTATTGTCATACCTGGAGCTGGCATGGAGGAGGTACCTGGGTAATATTTGGAGAACAAAATGAGTGAGGTGAGGAGTGAAAAACCCAGCATGTTCCTTAGCTCATTCACTCAGTGTTCCCTGATAGCCACTTGGGCCAAGTCCTGTGCTGGGGATTAGGGATGCTGAGTTGCAGGAAGAACTGATATAGGGGCTTACTGTGTCCTAGGGATCTCCAAGAAACCACCATTCTCATAGAGATCTTGGCCAAGTGTTGAAGGAATATGGGAAGACTTCAGGAAGAGGTGATGCTCCAACTGTGCAGAATTTAGCCTGTGAGCAAAGGGAGGACAGAGAGGACATCCCAGCATGAGGGGACAAATGTGCACAATGTGGATGCCAGATTGGGCCCATGCAAACCACCATAGGGAGTTCATTAGGGCTGAAGCCTCAAGAGTTCAAAGGTGAAGCCAGAGGTCAGCATGGGCTGGATCATGATAATCTTGAGATTCTTTGAAGATTGAGGATTTCCCATTGAAGGTGTTGGGAATCTATGGGAAATGAGGACAAGATTAGGAAAGACTCTTTGATTTCCTTTGTGATCCAGGGCAACTCATTTTGCCTCTTAAAGTCTTGGTTTCTTTATCTGTACAATGGGAGCAAAAATCCCACAAGAGGGATATTCTGAGGAAGACTTGAAATGAGGTATGCTCATTGCCTGCCAGAGGAAAGATGCTCAGACATGAATTGAATGAATAAATGAGCGAGTGAATGAATGAATTTCTGCCAGATCAGGAACACTCTGGTACCTTCACTTATACAAGTCTGAGCCTGGAAATTACCCTTTCCCCAAATTCCCCCATTCCTTACAGCAGGGCCTCCTTTCCACAGATTCCCCCTTTCCTTACAGCAAGGCCTCCTACTCACCAACAGGCAAAAAGGCTACAGGGACTGGGATTTTTCTAGGGTCATCAAGTGGAGGCAAAAGCACAGCCAGGTTCAGTGCTCTGTCCCTGCTTTGTGATGTCAGAAATGGTTTTTCTCTGCCCCTCAATATGGATTTACCTCCAGACCATGCCCTGGTGCCTTCTGGGATGGGGAGGCCCTTGGGATCTACTGTCTCCTTGAAGGGCCAGAGCCACCTGCCTCTGCCTCTCAGATGCCCGAGCCACCATCTGGTCCCACCCAAGCCCTTGGCTCTTTTCTTAAAATAATTTCTCCTGTTTCCTTGGAGACATCTCTCACATGGAAGAAAGGAAGGGAGGGAGGGAGGAAGGGAGGAGGACAGGTTGAGTTCCATTTCCTAAGCACCTACTATGTGTGAGGTTCTAAACTTCATCACATCCATCTCAGCTGGGGATCACTCCCTGCCCCTTTTCAGACACCTGTAATCAGGTGTCCCAGATCTCACAGCAAGTAAAAGTCAGAATTTGAATCTGGGTCCGTAGGACTCAAAAACTAATGCCTGTGTGACATGATGGGGAGGTACATTTGTCCTAAAACCCTGGCCAGGGCACTGCCCACCACCCCCGCCCACAGCTCCTCTGCCTAATTTGATTGAAATCACTCCAGATGTATGAACACCTGTTGTAAGTTCAGCCCTGGGCCAGGCATGGAGTAGGAGGAATGTCTGAGATGTGAATGTCTTCTCCCAGAATGTGGGGGGCCCAATGAGAGTGGCAAAAGTCAGATAAAAAACAATCACCCCTGATTTCCTGTGCATAGCTCAAAAGGCTTCAGAGGAGCTACTTCATCTGATCCTCCCAATGGGAGGATTTAAGAGCCCCATCTATAGAAAGGAAACTGAGGCCCAAAGAAAAAAATTCACTTATTCAGGGGCACATGGGGAACAAGCGGTGGAACCAGGATAAAGTCCCAGATTTTGCTAAAATCACAGGAAACTTGCACAAAGACCTGGGATTGCCCCCCAATGACCTGCATGAAGCACTGCTGTGGAGTGCAGAAGGGAGTGATGGTTGGGAACCCAAGGGCCTTCAAATAGAGGGGACAATTGAAAGAATGTGAACAGATGGATCTTTGCCCCTTTCTGACCTCAGCCCTCTGAAGCCACCTCCAAGGCTGACATCCCCAAGGTATCTGGCATTACCAGCCTGAGTGGGACAACCAAATCACACCTGCCTTAGTATCTAGTAAATCCCATTCAGAGTTTCTCGTGGACATGCCTCACCCGGTATACATTTAATCAACCTGAAGCCTTTCTGTCCTCTGGCTAACCCTACTCAAGCAGCGCATCTGGTTGACCCTATTATCCAAATCTTGGGTTTAAAGGCAACTCTCACATGTGGTGATGAAGCCTAGAAGAGGAGAGGCCATTTCCAAAGACTTGTGGCAAAAGTGAGATCACCATTACATCAACATGCCTGCATGCTGTGTGCACACAGATAATACCCTGCCTTTAATTCTCCTATTCTGCAATGCATGTCTTATGACAGGGGCTGTGGCAACTCTGCATCAAGCAGGGAAAGAAGGAAAGGAATTCTAGATGGAGGGACTGGCATAAACTAAAGGAAGGAGGCACAGGTAATTCATGGGGAAGCAAACAGGTTATTCAGAGAGAAGCCAACAGCTAAGTGCAGGTGTTTGGGGAGAGGAGCAGAGCTGAGACCAGGGCAGGGAGTCTGATCAGGAAAATCTTGAGTGCCACGTGACTTGCCAGCCTTCATCTGGGAGGCCCAGGGCTGCTATTGTGAGAGCCCAGGGAAAGGTTGATCAGGCATTATTTTTTTTTTTTTAAAGATTTATTTATTTATTTAGACAAGCACTGGGCACAGTCAGAAGCACAGGAGGGTGAGAGAATTCACCAGAGCCAGAGCAGGGAACAGAACAGGCAGAAGGACCGAAGCACACTGCTGAGGGGAGCAGCCGAAGGCAGGAGAGGTCTGCGCGCCATATGGGACCCTCGCTGTCGGCCGGGGATCGAACTGGAGCTGCAGAGGCTGCGGGCAGCTTTGCAGCCCAGCACTCAACCGCTGCGCCACCAGGGGAGGCCCAGATCAGGCATTATTTAATGATGACCCTGGGGGTTAGTGTGGAAGGTGGCTATCAAGAGTAGGTGAGGCAAGAAGGGACACCAGTGAGGAGGCTGCCACACTGTCCAGAGGAGACTTGACAGGGCTACATGAGGCTGGAACTGTGGGAAGAAAGATGATGAGGGTTGAGAGAGAAGGTAAAGAGGCAGACAAGCAGTGGATGATGCATGCTGATATGGGGCAAAGGAAAGAGGAGGAGGAAAAATGAGGTTCAGGTTTCTGGTGTGGGTGACTGGTAGGACTTCCCTTGAGATGGGAGGTCTGGGCAAAGGGCAAAGGAGATGAAGGAGGAAGAAGATGCCGTTGCGGACCTGAGTCATGTGAGGTGTTTGAGGACTCACAGCGCTGCTCCTGCCCTGGGCTCCGTGTTTGCAGTTCACAAAGTTATTGTACCACAGACTCTCTAAAACCTCCCAACAACCCTCTGAGATAAAGTTCACTTTTCTCAGACAGATAATTCAAGGATTAGAGAGTGGCGATGACCCAAGAATTCATAGAGTGGATGACAGAGAGAGGTGTTTTGCCTTCCATACGAAAGCTATTCCGCTGCACCCAAGGAGTCTCCCAGTCAAACCGAGGCTTGTAAGAAGCCATCCAAGAAAATGGGCAATCCTGGGAGAGGCTGGGGCTGGAGACTGTGATGCAAGGCACAGCGTGGACAAGGTGATTCAGAGAAAGCATCGGGAGTGACAAGAAAATCACCTGGGCAGAACCTCAAGAAACAGCCACCATTTAAAGTTAAGCAGAAGAAACTAAAAGGACATGAGCAGAGAAGCAGAAAGAAAACCAAGATTGTTCTGTGGGACGAGTTGGGGGAGATTATGCTTCCAGAAGAGAGAATAGCTGACAGTGCTATGAAGTGAAGAGTTTTTCCTGCTCCTGCTCCCATACACACACCTGGGGCCTGGGGCAGGTTTCCAAAGGAGCTTCAAAGCTGCAGGGTAATTGTTCTGGTCCTGGCTCTGCCACCACTTCTCCGGGTGACCATGACAAATCCTTTCTCTCTTGAGACCCCTGTTTCTCCCTCTGTCCAATAAAAGTTTCAGCTTCTGGAAGCACATTCCTTTATTCACTCACTCAACTGAAGAAGTATATGCTGAGAACATGTTATATGTCAGTAACTGTTCTAGGAATTTGGAGACTTCAGTAAACAAAACAGTTAAAGATTCTACCCTCCTAGAACTTACATCTACCTAAGGGAACTGGCCAAGCAACAACAAAAAAATAATTAAAAAAAAAAGGTAAATGAATATGAGAAGATGGATATTAGCTGAACACATCATGGTAACCACATCATAGTATATGTAAATCAGGTCATCATACACATAAACTTATATAATGATGTATGTCAATTATTCCTCAAAAAAACTAGGAGAAAAGAAGTAGGCTATATGATATTTAGATGGTAATTAAGAGCTATGAAAAAAAGAAAAAATGGTAGATTAGGTTAAGAGGAGTAGGGGGTGCTATAGTTGGTGCAGACTATTTTAAATAGGATAGTCAGAACAGTGAGGGAAACAAAAGCAAAAATAAACAAATGGGGCTACATCACACTAAAAAACTTCTATACAGTGAGAGAAACCATTGTGAAAATGAAAGGCAACTACTGAATGGGAGAAGACATTTGTGTATCATGTATCTGACAAAAGATTAATATCCAAAATATGTAAACAACTCATACAACTTAACAACGACCACTCCATTAAAAAATGGGCAAGAGGTTCTAAATAGACATTTCACCAAAGACACATACAGATGGCCATCAGGCACAAGAACAAATGTTCATCATCACGTATCTGAGGGAAATGCAAATCAAAGCTACAACAAGGCATCACCTCACACCAGTTTGAATGGCTATTATCAAAAAGACAGGATGTTTGGTGAGGATGTGAGAGAAGAAAACCCTACACGCTGGTAGTGGGAATGTAAATTGTTATAGCCACTTTGGGAAAACATACGGAGATTTCTCAACAAATTAAGAATAGAAATACTGTACAATTCAGCTATTACACTTCTGGGTTTTTACCAGAATAATATGAAAACACTAATTTAAAAAGATATATGCACCCATGTGCAGCATTAGTCACAATAGTCAAGATATGGAAGCAGCTTAAATGCCCACCAGTGGATGGGTGAATGGCATATAAACGCAATGGAAAACCACTCAGATATTTAAAAAAATTTGAAGTATTAACAAAGATGTAAAACAATGGTACTTCATTAATAAAAAAAAAATAAAAGGCAATAAATACTAAAAGAAAAAGATCAAATCTTACCATTTCAACAATATGGATGAACCGTGAAGGGATTATGCTAAGTGAAATAAATTAGATGAGAAAGACAAATACCACATGGTTTAACTTATATGTAGGAGATAAGGAAACAAAGCAAATGAACAATAAAACAAACATAAACCCTTCAATTCTGACAACAGAATGATGGTATGCCAGTGAGTTAAATGAGTAAAGGGAATCAATTGTATGGTGTTGGACTTTAGGTGATGATCATAAAGTAGTATATACAGGTGTCGACAAAGCTGTACAACTAAATAAAGTAATAGCTTCCTTTCACATTTAGGCCAGCAGAATGGCTCCCGCAAAGAGTGTGGTGAGAAGGGCCATTCTGCCATGAGCAAGGTAGTAACCAGAGAACACACCATCAACATTCACAAGCATATCTGCAGAGTGGGCTTCAAGAAGCCCAACCCTTGAGCACTAAAAGATATCTGGAAATTTGCAACGAAGGAAATGGGCACTCCAGGTGTGGCCTTGACACCAGGCTCAACAAAGCTGTCTAGACCAAAGGAATAAGGAATATTCCAGACTGTATCCGTGTATGGTTGTCCAGGAAACATAATAAGGATGAAGACTCACCAAACAGGTGGTATACATTGGTTACCTATGTCCTTGTCACAACTTTCAAAAATCTACAGTCAACGTAGATGAGAACTAACTACTGATTATCAAATAAAGTTGTAAAACTAAATAAATAAACAAAAAAGAGATATATAAATAAATAGACTCATTGAGAAGGTAATAGTTAATGAACAGTGAAGGAGAAATCCCTGCAGATATGGGGGGTGGGGGAGCATCCCAGAAGATGGTAAAGTGAATGCACAGACCCTAAGATGACACTAAAATTTCCCTACCACAAAACTTCTAAAAGTACTAGATTTAAAAAAAAAAACAAAAAACTATTTGGGGCTTCCCTGGTGGCACAAGGGATTAAGTCTCAGCACTAGGAAGCTGTCCACAGCCATTGCAGCATGAGTTCAATTTCAGTCAATCCGCTTGTTCTGTTTCTCACTGTCTCTGGTGAATGCTCTCCCTTTCCTACAGCCCTGGCCTGTACCCCAGTTCTTTTTTTTTTCCCAAAATTTATTTATTTATTTATTTATTTATACAAGCACTGGGTACAGTCAGAAGCGCGGGAGGGTGAGAGAATTCATCAGAGCCAGAGCGGGGAACAGAACAGGCAGACTGATGAAATACACTGCTGAGGGGAGCAGTGGGCACGGCAGGAGAGGTCTGTCGCACCATGTGGGACCCTCGCTGGTATCGAACAGGTGCTGCAGTGGCTGCGGGGAGCTTTGCAGCCCAGCACTCAACCGCTGCGCCACCAGGGGAGGCCTAGTACCCCAGTTCTTGTATGCATAAATAAGTAAATCTTAAAAAAATCTATTTGGAGATGGATAAGACTTAAATAAAGTAGGGGACTATTCTCATGCCAGAAACAAAGCAGGAACAAGAGATCAAGGAAGTTGTAAACATACATTGAAGCTGCAGGATAGCATGTAGACCTCTACACCTCAAGTAACACAAAATTCCTAGAGGACAATAGAAGAGAAACCTAGGGCCTCCCTGGTGGCACAAGGGGTTAAGACGCAACTTATGAAGCTATCCGCAGCCACTGCAGCACAAGTTCAATCCCCAGCCAGGGAGTCACCCACATGGCGCAGCAGACCTCTCCTGACTCACCTGCTGCTCCCCTCATCAGTGTATTTCAGACACTCTGCTTGTTCTGTTCCCCACTCTGTCTCTGGTGAATCATATCACCCCCCGCACCTCTGGCTGGCCTGTACCCCAGCTCTTGTATACATAAATAAATAAATCCTTAAAAAAAAAGAATTAAAAAAAAAAGAAGAAAAACCTAGATGACTTTGGGTATGGTAACGAGTTTTTAATCACAACAGCAAAGACATAATCTATAAAGAAAATAATTGATAGGGGCCTCCCCGGTGGCGCAGCGGTTAAGCATTGGGTTGTGAAGCTGCCCGCAGCCTTTGCAGCGCTGGTTCAATCCCCGGCTGCCGGGCGAGGGTCCCACATGGTGCGCAGACCTCTCCTGCAGCCTGCAGCTCCTCTCAGCAGTGTACTTTGGTCCTTCTGCTTGTTCTGCTCCCTGCTCTGGCTCTGGTGAATTCTCTCACCCTCCCGTGCTTCTGACTGTACCCAATGCTTGTATAAATAAAAAAATGAAATCTTAAAAAAAATTGATAAACTGGATTTCATTAAAATTGAAAACTTTTATTCTGTGAAAGGCAATGTCCAGAGGGCTAGAAGACAAGCTATGGGCTGGGAGGAAATATTTGCAAAAGACATCTCTGATAAAGGACGGTTTTCCAAAATATACCAAGAACTCTTAAAACTCAACACTAAGATGAACAGTCCTACTTAAAAATGAGTGAAATTGCTGAACAGACACCTCACCATAGAATATATACAGATGGCAAGTAACATGAAAAGATGTTCACTACCATGTATCATTAGGGAATTCCTAATTAAAACAATACTATATACCTATATTAAAATGGCTAAAATCCAACACATTGAAAACACCAAATGCTCGCCAGGATGTGAAGCAGCAGAAACTTTCATCTCACTTCCAGTGGGAATGCAAAATGGTAAAGCTACTTCAGGAGACAGTTTCCTACTAAACTAAACATACTCTTAACCAGATGATCCTGCAATTGTGCTCCTTGGTATTTATCCAAATGAATTGAAAACCCAAGTCCACACAAAACCTGTGCACAAAGTTTACAGAAGATTTTTCCATAATTGCCAAAAACCTGGAAGCAACCAAGAAACCCTCTAGCAGGTGACTAGATACATAAACCGTGGTACATTCAGACAACAGAATGTTATTCCATGCAAAAAATGAAATGAGCTATCAAGTCATGGAAAAACATGAAGGAACTTAAATGAGTATTACTAAGTGAAGGAAGCCCGAAGCCAACGTGAAAAGTCTTCATACTTATGATCCTAACTAACATTCTGGAAAAAGCAAAAGTGTGGCAACAGTGAACGATGAGTGTTTGTCAGAGGTAAGGGGGAGGGATACATAGTCAGAGCACAGAAGAAATTTAGGCCAGTGAAATTACTCTGTATGATACTGTAATTACATGTCACTTACACATTTTTCTAAGTCCATATTATACATGGCATCAAGAGTGAACCCTAATGTAAGCTATGGATTTGGGATAACAATGATGTGTCAAAGTAGATTCATAGATTGTAGTAAATGCACCACTCTGGTTGTGGATTTTGATATTAGGGCAGACTGTGCAAATGTAGGAGCAGGGGATACATGGGGATTCTCTATACCTTCTACTCAATACTTTTGTGAATCTAAAAATAAAATTTATATATGTGTGTGTGTATAATGTGTATATATACATACATATATGTGGAGGAAATATGCAATTGCCACACATCTTAGAAATGATACTCTTTGTCACTTATACAAGAGAGAAATAGAAACAGGCTCACACAAAAACCTGTTTATGAATGTTCATAGTAGCTTTATTAGTAATAGTTGAAAAATGGAAACAATTCGATACCCCTCATCAGGTAAGTAATTAAATAAATTGGCACATCTATACCATGAATATTACTCTGCAATAAAAAGGAACACACTATTCATACACATAACAAGGGGTGAATTTCAAGTGAATTTATGGTGGGAAGTCAACCCTAAAAGCTTAGATACTATGCCATTTTATTTATATAACACTTTTGAAATGACAAAATTATAGAAATGGAGAACAGATTAGTGACTGCCAGAGGTTAGGAATGATTGATGTGTTGGGGAGCGAAAGTAGGAGGGAGGTGGATGTGGTTAACAAAGGGAAACAGGATTATTGTGGTGATGGAAATTTCTCCAATTGACTATGGTATATGAACCTACGTGTGAGATAAAAGTGTACAGAAACACACACACACACACACACACACACACACATACAGAGTACAAGTAAAATGGGAGATCTAAATAAGATCAATAGATTATATCAATATCCTGATTGTTATTTGGTACTATAGTTTTTGTTTTGTTTTTTAAAGATTTATTTATTTATTTATTTATACAAGCACTGGGTACAGTCAGAAGCGCGGAAGGGTGAGAGAATTCACCAGAGCCAGAGTGGAGAGTAGAACAGGCAGAGTGACGAAGTACACTGCTAAGGGGAGCAGCGGGTGGCAGGAGAGGTCTGCGCGCCATGTGGGACCCTCCTCCGGTGGCCGGGGAGCAGTCGGGGATCGAACTGGCACTGCAGAGGCTGCGGGCAGCTTCGCAACCCAGCGCTCAACCACTGCGCCACTGGGGAGGCCCTGGTACTATAGTTTTGCAAAATATTATCATTGGGAGAAACTGGGTAAAGAGTATATAGGATCTCTCTGTATTACTTCTTAGAACTGTATGAGAATCTACAATTATCTTAAAATAAAAATTTAATTTTAAAAATAAGTTATAGTTTGAAGACAGTGTGGAATTAGTACAAAGACAAACAGAGCAAACTCTATTCTTTACAGAATAGAGAATGCAAAACCAGACTCACTCATATGATCACCTGGCTAATAGGTGTCCTGCGATTCAGTGAGGAAAGGATTTTTTTAATAAACAGTGCTGTCAAAACCAGATATCCATATTTAAAAAATAATCTGACACTTATCTCACACCATACATAAAAAATTAATTCAAGATTCAAAAATTAATTCATAGATCTATATGTGGAAATTAAGTAAAAGTTGTAGAAGGAAACAGATAAACAACTTCATTTCTGAAATACTTCTTAAAGGGTATCAGAAACACTAGTGATGAAAGAAAAGAATGATAAACTCGACTTGATTAAAATTGAGCAATTCATTTAGGAGAAGTCAAAGACAAGCCTCAGACTGAGGTATGTTTCAATACATGTAACCAACTAAGGGCTCATATCCAGAACATACAAATAGCACCCGCCTATGACTCTGTAAGAAAAAGACAAATAATTCAAAAAACACACATCAAAACATCTTAATGATGAGGACCTAGAAAAGGTCACTGGGTAGGCTCAGGTCTCAAAGGCAGAGCCACTGCTCCATCCCCAGTGGGCTTTCCCTGGACTAGGCAGCACAGGGAGCACAGGGAGTAATGTCACGATGTCACAACTTCCACAGCCCTCAGTGTCAGGAGAGGGACCTAGAACATGGTGTTTCAGACTGGCTGAGAGGAAGAAAAAGACAAAACTGGGTCTAAGAGAGCTCACAATGGTGGATTCCAAACTTTTGTCAGGGTTGCAGGGAGGCCTGGGATGGGATGTTTCTAGGGCAGGGAGGGAACAGGCCTGGGCCAGAGCACCACTGACCAGCCACAGTGGGCACGGGCCATCACAGTAGAAAGATGAGGAAACACCAAGTGTGGATGATGCTAGGCACTCTTGTCACTATAAACCGTTTGCCCTATACCCATCAACATTTACTGCCTAGAGGTATTCGATGTAATCTGGGGTCCCAAGCATGGGGGAGCTCCCGGCAGGCAGCTTGGAAATGTCCCCAGGAATTCCATTTTTTTAAACCTTGTTTTTAATATCAGATGAGGAAAGTGAAGCACAGAGGGATTTAAGGCGATTTGCCTGAAATCAAAGAGAAGGTGTAAAACCAGTATTCAAATCTAGACCTGACTGTAAAACCTTCTGTGGCTATGTGATCCCTGGCTTTTCTGGCTCCAGAAGTCATATTTTAAAAGCCTCCAGTCCAGAGAAGTACTAAAATAGAAATAAAGCAAAGAAGACAATTGGTGAAATATTTCTTGAGTTTTTAGCTGCAGACTTCCAGAACTAGAAGGGAACTTGGAGGTCATTTAACTCAAAATCATTATTTGTTGACTGTGCACACAAGATCAAGAGGATTTCCTGAAGGGCCCCAAAAGCATCAGCAAATCTGCAAGCAGTGAACTAGAAGTAGAGACAGATCCACAATCTTTGAAATGTGATGTGAAAATCCAAAGGGCTCCCCTATCCTGGAAGTTCTTCTTTTACAGTTAATTGGTCATTGACTCATTTGCAGGCAAAAGTCTGACCTCCTCTGATGTGAGGCTGTTTTAGACTAATTAGTGTGAATATTTACATATTTTGCCGCAGAAATATCAATTAGTTTCATTAGAGGTCTCCCCCGACTCAGTGATGTCCCACAGCTCCTCTATTCTGGCTCATGGGAGCGGTCTGCTAAATATTCAGGAATTTTGTGAGCCATTGATTTGGTAGCTTGAAATTGGCCAGGACTAGAGTATTTGCACTACAGAAATCAGAAAATGCTACAAATCAGACTTTTCATTTATTCTTGAGAGCTATTTTGCCATAGCACCTCTGCCCGAGACTCTGCTGGAGGTATTACATAAAATGGAGTATCACTTTACTTTTCCAGTGAATTCCAATTAATTCTAAGTTAAAAAGAGGCAGCAGCAGATTTGAGGAAGCGTCAAATAGGGTATCAAAATAGTCAACAAATATAATAGATGTTCCACATCATTAATCATCAGGAAAATAAAAATAAATTAAAGCCACAATAAAATACCACTACAGTCCCTGCTCCCCCCCCCAGAATCAGGGGGTATAGCACTTGGAATTCTCGTAAGTGGCTTGTGGAGAGTATATTGGAGAGTAAATGACACAACTATATACTCCATCACCCACTAGTATCAGTTCTAGGTATTTACTCGAGAAAAGAAGTACTGGGCCTCCCTGGTGGCGCAAGGGGTTAAGCACCGCACTATGAAGCAATCTGCAGCCTCTGCAGCACAAGTTCGATCCCCGGCCAGCCAGGGAGCAACCCACATGGCGCAGCAGACCTCTCCTGACTTGCCCACTGCTCCCCTCAGCAGTGTACTTCAGTCACTTTGCCTGTTCTGTTCCCCACTGTCTCTGGTGAATCCTCTCACCCCCCGCATCTCTGGCCTGTACCCCAGCTCTTGTATGCATAAATAAATCTTAAAAAAAAAAAAAGAAGAAGTACTTATGGTCACCAAATGTAATAGGTAAGAGTGTTCATAATACACCAAACTGGAAACAACCCAAATATCCATAAACAGGAGAAAGGATAAATGAATTGGGGTATATCTATACAAGGGACACTATGCAAATTATTACTACATACAATATCAGGAAAGAATGGTATAAATATTGCATCAAGATGAAGAATCCTGCATAATTTCATTTGTGTCAGTAATAATTTGTGTCAGCAATGGCAGAAGGTAAAACAATGGTTCTTTTTAAGGTCTTGTGGAAATAGCTTTAAGTAAATAGCTCAAGGGCCTCCCTGGTGGCACAGCGGTTGAGCGCTGGGTTGCGAAGCTGCCCGCGGCCTCTGCGGCGCCGGTTCGATCCCCGGCTGCTTCCCCGGCCACCGGAGGAGGGTCCCACATGGCGTGCAGACCTCTCCTGCCGCCCGCTGCTCCCCTCAGCAGTGTACTTCGGTCCTTCTGCCTGCTCTGCTCCCCGCTCTGGCTCTGGTGAATTCTCTCACCCTCCCGCGCTTCTGACTGTGCCCAGTGCATGTGTAAACAGAACAAACAAACAAAACAAATAAAGAAATAAACATGCCTCTATAAAAAAAAAAAAATTAAAAAAAAAAAAAAAATAGCTCAAGTTTTTAAAGTGTAAAAAATATAAAATAAATTTGTGGTACTCCAGGTGCTCAACTGAGGCATAATCAAGTCCTCCCTGGAAGAACATATCCTTAACCCAGTACTCAGTGAACTGCCACAGCTGCAGGTCCAAATGACAATTTTAGAAAGTTAAAACATTCAGGAAACATGCACCTTGGATAAGACAGAGAAACAGCAAACAACAAAATCAGATCCCCCCAACTCCAGATATTTGTATTATAACAGTGAAAATATTAAATACATTTAATGTGTTTAGAGAAATAATAGAGGATGTTGAAAACACGAATAAAAAGCAAAAGACTCTCCAAAAGAACAAACAGATTTGAAAAGAACCAAAGCAAACTTACAGAAATGGAAAAGATAATGGATCTTTAAAACTCTCAGAAAGACTAAACAGCATGGGCCTCCCTGGTGGCACAAGGGGTTAAGCACCACACTATGAAGTGGTCCACAGCCTCTGCAGCACAAGTTCGATCCCCGGCCAGCCAGGGAGTGACCCATATGGAGCAGCAGACCTCTCCTGTCTTGCCCGCTCCTCCCCTCAGCAGTGTATTTCAGTGGATCTGCCTGTTTTGCTCCTCACTCTGTCTCTGGTGAATCTTCTCACCCCCCACACCTTTGGTCTGTGCCTCAGTTCTTTAATATATATATGTATTTTTAAGATTTATTTATTTATTTATTTATTTATTTATTTATTTATTTATTTATTTATACAAATAGTGGGTATAGTCAGAAGCACAGGAGGGTGAGAGAATTCACCAGAGCCAGAGCAGGGAGCAGAGGAGGCAGAAGGACGGAAATACACTGCTGAGGGGAGCAGCGGGCGGCAGGAGGGGTCTGCGCGCCATGTGGGGCTCTCCTCCTGTGGCTGGGGAGCAGCCAGGGATCAAACCGCCACTGCAGAGGCTGCAGGCAGCTTCGCAACCCAGCACTCAACCGCTGCACCACCGGGGAGACCCTGTGCCCCAGTTCTTGTATGCATAAATAAATAAATCTTTAAAAAAAAAAAAGACTAAACAGCATGTTAACCTCAGGTGAAGAGAAAAAAATGTGACCTGAAATCTAAAGAAATTATCTAGAATCAGGGAGAGAAAATAAAGAGGAAAGAGAATGAAAACATAAGAGACAGAAGATCGAGAAGATATAACAAATGTCTGCTTGGAGTTCCAAGAAGAGAAAATAGAGAGTAGAAGGAAAAGGTGAATATTTCAAGAATTTTCCAGACCTTATGAAGGGTATGGATCCACAGGAATCACAAAAAGTCTCAGCTGAATTTAAACTAGAAAAAACAACACAAAACAGAACCATAGTCAAACTGCAGACCATCAAGAGAAAGAGATCTTAAAAAAATAGTAAGACCAGCTCTTCTGGCACTAAGCACCTGGGGAGCACTGGCTTGGTACAGACATGGTCAGGTCCAAAAACCACACCATGCACAACCAGTCCTGAAAATGGCAGAGAAATCGTGCCAAGAAGCCCCTCTCACAAAGATATGAATCTCTTAAGGGGATGGACTCCAAGTTCCTAAGGAATACGTACTTTGCTAAGAAGCACAACAAGAAGGGCCTGAAGAAGGCCCTTGTTGCAGGCCAACGATGCCAAGGTCATGAATGCATGAGCTGAGGCTATCAAGGTCCTTGTGAAGCCCAAGGTGGTCAGACTAATATCCCAAAGAGCAGCAGCCACATTCAGTGGACTTGCCTACATTGCTCACCTGAAGCTTGGGAGAGTTGCCACCATTGCCATGGGGCTCAGGCTTTCATGACCAAAGACCAAGGCTCTAGTCCAGGTCCAAGGTATCCCTATGGTGCTCAGGCTCCCAAAGATGCCCATGCCCCCACAAAGGCTCTAGAATGGAGAACCCTGTCTGTCCATGTGAGAACAGAAGGACTGGGGTGACCCCTGGGCTGGTGTCTGCCAGGGCACTGGTGTCTTCCTGCACTATTTATACAAGAAAACCTGAAGCAGAAAAAAAATCAAAAACCAAACAAACAAAAAAACAATATGGGCCCTTTCCAACACCAGGCAGGCTTCATAGGACCGAGGACCTAAGCCCTCAAGCTGACTTGAGGGGAGTAATTTGTCATGTTCACTTACAGGCTAGTGAGGCAATATATTGGGGCTTTCAAACCCCAAATGGGAAATGTACTAGGCTCTTACTTATGAATGAAAGGGAATCATAGTTCACTTTCTCCAGGCCTTTTCTGTGGCAGCCACACCTGGAAATTTCTGGAAACCTAGGTGGCACTCACCATCCTGTTCTGTCTCCCTGCTTCCAAACTCTTCCTCTCTAATCCATTCTTCATGCAGGCCTCAGAGTGGTCTATTTAAAACACAGCTCTGATCCTTACTTTCCTCTGCCTAACCCCTCTTCTCCACCTCCCCATTCTGAAGGTCCCCAACCAGCAGAATAAAGCCCAGACTCCCTTAGCTGCACTCTTGTGATCCAGCCCTGATGACTTCTCTACACTATCTCCTTTCACTGCAGTCTACCCAGTCTGCTCTTCGTTGTCTCAACATTCTACATCCTCAATATCTCTGAACAATGTCCTAGTACCTCTGTCTGTCAGAAACTTCTTGTGTCTTAAAATTTTAAGTGTGACCTTTAGAATTTGCTTAAATATCACTTACTCACAAAGGTCTCCCTGATGCTCTCCTATCCTAATTTGCCCCTTGATATGTCCCCAATTTCATAATTGTGTTTTCATTAAAGTCATGGTGTTGGGCCTCCCCGGTGGCGCAGCAGTTGAGCGCTGGGTTGCGAAGCTGCCCACAGCCTCTACGGCGCCAGTTCGATCCCCAAATGCTGATCCGCAGCCACCGGAGGAGGGTCCCGCCTGGCCGCAGACCTCTCCTGCCGCCCGCTGCTCCCCTCAGCAGTGTACTTCGGTCCTTCTGCCTGCTCTGCTCCCCTCTCTGGCTGGTGAATTTTCTCACCCTCCCGCGCTTCTGACTGTACCCAGTGTTTGTATGAATAAATAAATAAATAAATCTTAAATAAATAAATAAATAAATAAATAAATAAATAAATAAAATATTAAAAAAAATAAAGTCATGGTGTTTTTCATATCACACTGTAATTATCTGTTTCCATATATGTCCCATTGCACTTGCCACAGACTGTGAGCATACTGAGGTCAGGGACTAAGTCTTACCATTGATGCACTACCAGGGACCAGGCAGGGTCCATCACGAGGAGGAAGGTGCCATCCCATACAGAAGGTAGGCAAGTCAGCATGAAAAGTGAAACATGAACCGCTAAAATTACCCTCAAAGGTTCAATAAATCACCCTGAAATGCAGCATATGTGATTCTGTTTTCACTAACCTATTTAGTAAATGTTCTCCTACAATGACTGGAAAGTCACATGGCTCAGCTCATACTCCCTCTGGGTCATACACCCACTGAGTGGAACAGTATAGTCATGGAGTTAATTTTGCTTTTAAAACTAGTTTTCCCTCATTATTTTGCTAGGAATATACTTGAATTCATAAAATTTAAATGTATATTCAAGACTGTTCAATAAATGAAAGAACAGATGTATGGAAGAATGGACAGAACAGTGGATTTATGAGTACATGGCTGAATAACAATAGCAACAGTACCAAGGCTAATGATAATAGTTAATGTTTATTGAGTACTGAACAGGTGCTGGTCATTACTCTAGATCTATTAACTCTAGATCTATTACTCTACATCTATTAATTTATTGAATCTTCAAACAAACCTGTGAGTTTTATATTATCATCCCCATTTTACAGATGAGGAAACCGGGCCATAATGAAGTGAATGAGATATATAGGTGGGTGGATACATGGATGGAGAGATGGTAGATAAAACAAATAAAATAATGTCTCTTTCTTGGTGCCAGCTCAATTCATAATGCTAGTGCTTCCTGAATCAGGAGCAGCTGCTCACCCAACTGGTTCAATAGTTTTGACAGCCAACACCCACCTACTGCCTTTGGTAGCATATGATGTGGCTAGCATGGTCACAACAGCATCTCCAGTCCTGCATACTACCCCACTGAGAGGGGAGGTCCATGTTCCCCTACTGGAATCTGGGTGGGACTGTGACTACTGCAGAAGTGATGCCAAGGCTATGTGATAAAGGCGAGATAGCTTCCACTTGGCCCTCTTGGAATGCTTTCCTTTGCAACCCATAGCTGCCATGCTGTGAGGAAGCCCAAACCAGTCTAGGGAGAGGCTGCATAGGAAAGCCACATGTAGTCGTTCTGGTTGACAACCCTACTGAGGTCCCAGAAGTCAACTAGTATCAACCGCCAGATGCATAAATGAGGTAATCCAGGTCTTAGATCACCCCTAGCTTGGGGTCTTCCCCAGATGAGGCCCAGACATCATGAAGCACAAGTCCTCACTATGCCCTGTCCAAATTCTTGCCTACTGAGTCTTTGGGCATAGCAGAATGGTTAGTTCGTGCTATTCAGGTTTATGGTGGTTTGTCTCACAATAACAGTGACTGAAACATCTCCCCTGCCCCCGCACTCCCCATCAGCTTCATCTGTCCTTGGGGAGGTGAGGGGAAGGTTTGAGCCCTGGGCTGCACTGAATCCTGTGTCAGTACACATAGCGGGCATGGGGAAGGGGCCACTACCAAGCTCACCATCCCTGACACTTCAGGGTGAAATGAGGTCAGCTTCCAGGTGTCCTGGTTTCCCTACCCTCAGAGGTCAAGACCAGGCTGAGCCCCCTGTTGATGAGGCAGTGCCTAGGGACAGGAGCTCAACCCCAGCAAAAGCTTGTTCCGGCTTCATCTGAGACTGGCCTGGTTTGCTTCCAGATTTTTGTTCTTTTAAAAACTGGTTCACTCAGTGGGTATTTAAGACAAAAACCACAGACCTTGGTCTGATTTGAGGGGAAAAAATAGTATTGGGGGCTGGGAATCCGACAGATCTAGGTTGAAACCCAGTTCTACCACTTACCAGCTGTGTGGTCTTGTAAGTTACATCACCTTCCTGGGCTTCTTCTGTGTAGTGGGGATAAGAATAGCTGCCACCTCATGGGTTTGTTGTGAGATGAAATGGGATGAGCAATGGAAAGCATACTAGCTCAGTGCCTGGCACACAGTAAGAGCTCAAGAAATGTCAATTAACTTTCTTCATTTTTGAGTGGTGTATGGCCATAACCCATCTCTCTTCCATGCACAGGGCCTAACACAGTGTTCTGTGACCCCAAAGTGCTCAATAAATACATCTTAAATGAATGGATGAATTTCTCAAAGTTTTCTCAAGTCTTCTCAGTTCATCTTTAATCTCCATCCTCAGTGTCTCAAGAGACACTAATCTCCCCAGGGACAAGGACACTTGTTTGTATTCATTTTTTTTTTATCCTCAGCATACAGCAGGTGCTTAATCAGTGAGTACTAAAGCAATTCTAGTGCCTCCTGAGTTCAGCATGGAGTCTTCAGTTCAGAATCTGCATTGGCTTCTTCTTTTTTTTTTTTTTAAAGATTTATTTACTTATTTAAGCACTAGGTACAGTCAGAAGTGCGGGAGGGTGAGAGAATTCACCAGAGCCAGAGCAGGGAGCAGAGCAGGCAGAAGGACCGAAGTACACTGCTGAGGGGAGCGGCGGGCGGCAGGAGAGGTCCGCGCGCCCTGCAGGACCCTCCTCCAGTGGTCGGGGAGCAGCTGGGGATCGAACCGGTGCTGCAGAGGCTGTGGGCAGCTTTGCAACCCAGCGCTCAACCGCTGCGCCACCGGGGAGGCCCTGCATGGCTTCTTTTTAAAAATTATTTATTATTTATTTATACAAGCACTGGGTACAGTCAGAAGCGCGGGAGGGTGAGAGAATTCACCAGAGCCCAGAGCGGGGAGCAGAACAGGCCGACTGATGAAATACATTGCTGAGGGGAGCAGTGGTTGTGGCAGGAGAGGTCTGTGCGCCATGTGGGTCACCTCCCTGGCCGGGGATCAAACTCGTGCTGCAGAGGCTGCGGGCAGCTTCGCAGCCCAGTGCTCAACCACTGCACCACTGGGGAGGTCCTGCATTGGCTTCTTGACAAGGTTTTGAGGTGAAGCTGCCACAAGGTACAGCTCTGTACTACCCACTTTCCACTTATCCTCTGCTTCTATTTACCATCTGCTGACCAGCACTACCCACCTGCAGCCTCAACCCCACATGGTGGCCACCATAACCCATATGACAGATAGACTCCCAAGGGCAGTCATAGGCTTTTATACCTTTCAAAAATTTTTGTAGGTCAGGAAAGAACACACAATTTTAGAACGTCTTTTAGGCTAGGTTTCCCAAATTGCAGACCCTGGATAAAGACTGGGATGACAATTTATCTGGGATGAAGGGAAGGAACCTAGAAATGGTGCTAATTTTCGAGTTACCACTGTGGACAATTGTCTCACTGAGGGCTGATGAAATCTTTCACCAACTCCCAGTCCCCTTGGTTGAGAGCGGCTCCTGAGGCACTAAGCACCTGACACTTCGAGCTATGTTCCAGGAGCAAAGAACACCTTTGGGCAGAGAGTCAGGGGGGTATCAGCAGGTACCTTAGGAACATGGGAAGTGCACAGCAGGGTATCTGTGCAAACATTTACATCACTGTAAGTGGCTGTTAATAGATACCAGTTTGAGGCACAGGCTTGAGGCACAGGTGAGAGACAGACGTTGCAGTTTCTGGGAACTTCTACTCAAGGATGCAAGTGAGTGGGGACACCACCATTATAGGGATAACTTTTAATCCACTCAAAATTGATCATTTGGAGAATCTAGGGCTTTAACAATTCTTTGTGTAACAAATCTAAGATCCTAATAGAGAGGTTGGAAACCACTGCCAAGGTTAATAATACTGATTCCCATATTGCTTTCATTCACCAAAGGCAGATTCCTTTAGAACCACCTTCTGTGAGTGAACTGCAGTTTCCAACTCCTCTTAGATCTCTGAAAATCCTAAGTCCCCCAGATGACAAGAGGAAAGGAGGGGGGGCTCTTCCAGGATCCCCCAGGTTATGGCTCACTGTGTAGCCTAAAGGTTTCTGCACCTATCCCCAGCGGTCCCCTCTAGAAGCCAGGTCTCCTGCAATCTACCCTCTTAGCAGCCACCTGTGAATTAAAGTTCCTTGCATATTTCTAGACCTTTTCTTTTTTTTTTTTTTTAAAGATTGATTTATTTATTTATACAAGCACTGGGTACAGTCAGAGGCGCGGGAGGGTGAGAGAACTCACCAGAGCCAGAGCGGGGAGCAGAACAGGCAGAAGGACCAAAGTACACTGCTGAGGGGAGCAGCGGGCAGCAGGAGAGGTCCACGCGCCATGTGGGACCCTCCTCCAGTGGCCGGGGAGCAGCTGGGGATCGAACCAGCACTGCAGAGGCTGCGGGCAGCTTCACAACCCAGCGCTCAACCGCTGCGCCACGGGGGAGGCCCTCTAGACCTTTTCTGAACCCATTGCAGGAAGGGCCAATTCTGCATAGCAGACTTAGGGCACAACACTGATAATGACAAAGCTAACAATGACAACGACAAAACAACAATACTTGTCTCATGGAATCCTTTTTATAGCAAGCCAGAACATAAATGGAGAAAATAGTGTCTAATATTTATCTAGCATTTTGCAGCATATCAAATACTGTCTCAGATGCTAACAATTTATTTATTGAACATTACCGAGCAACAGTTGCTGGAGTTACAGCAATAAACAAGATGGACACGGCCCCTGTCTTCAGGAAGCCCACATTCTATCGAGTGAGATGGACAAGAAATAAGCAACTACAATAAAATGTGACAATAAATAGTAGCATTTAATATTTGCTGAGCACTAAACACTGCGAAGACTTTTTGTGTGGACTGTCTAGTTGAACACTGGAAGTAATAGTGTTTTGTCCTCACAATATAGACAAAGAAATCAAGGAATTGAGAGGGTAATCAGTCTGAGGTCACACAGCTGGCAACAGGCACATCTGGGATTTTTGAACCCCAAATTTTCCAATTCACATTTGCCATCTGTTAAATGGGAGCAAATAATAGTACTCCTCCATGGCATGTCATGAGTGTTAACCAAGACAGTGATGGGGACACTATAATGACCAAGTATGAGCCACTGGTTTTCTCATTCCTGGCTGAAGCGGGAACTCTCTGTGCCTGCCCCTTGCCTGGATGGCTGCCTGTGCTTGACCTAGGCTATAGTCACTTGGCAGGGCTCTTGGTTGTTAGAGAAAACACCATCTGCCTCACCAGCTCTCTAATAACAAGGTTCTGTGGCATCTGTGCTGATTTAACTATAGATTGATCAGGAGAGCTGGGGCGGGAGCTCCCCTGTTTTGTCCAGCAAGCTTGACTGTGACCCTGGTGTGCATAGAAGCATGTAAGGGACAGAGGTGAGTCCCCTCCAGTGCTCTGCCTCAGGGGGTAGCTGAAGTAAGTCAGGGCACCTCTACCTAGAACTTGTGAATCTCCTAATCTCCATCTGGATAATTCCCAAGGTGAGTTTCCATCATCAGGGCTTTGTCATTGCTATCCCTTAGACCCCAAACGTCCTTATTTCACCTTATCTCTTTACAGTCATGCTTTTCAAAGTTTAGCCTAAATGCCACTTCCTGCAAGAAGCCTTCTCTGATGTCTCAGCTGGGATGACTTCCTCCTCTTTTGAATTTCCACAGAACTTAATGTGGCTTCATCTGAAGGCTCTGACCACTCTCTCTATCCTCTTTCCCTCCCTCCCTCTGGGGATGAGATCTTATTGAGAAACAATGCAGTGCTCTCCCCAGTGCCCAGCATAAGGCTGGCATCAATACAGTGGCTGAATGGTAAATGGGGGAAATCTACACAGAAATTCCTATGGGCTTAAAGGATCTGGAGCTAAGAGCCCAGCTTCCTTCCAGGCTTCCCAAGTGCCTGCTGGCCCCTGATAGAGCTTGCACATTCAGGCAACCCCATGGCCCTTTCTCTGAGGCTGAACAACTAACTTCCACCTTCCTAGGGCTTCTCCTGTCTTGCTAGGAACTGGCCTACCTGACACTCACTGAGGAGGGAGGGAGGGAAGGTGTTGGGGGGAGGAAAAAGGGGGTTGAGCTCAGATCAGCAAGCAGGCAAAGGCTAGAGAGAAATACTCTCCACATCCTTCCCCTGCCAGAACCGACCCATGCACCATCCTGTTGCCTTATATCTCCCCATGAACCAAGCAGAGGAACCACAGCTGGGCAGTGGCTACATTGGCAACAGTGGAATGTGTTGATCACCCCTTCCCCCCTGTGATTATTTACTCGTATTAGCTCATTCAATCCTTCAAGTGGCCCAGGGCAACTGTTACTAGTCTCTTTTGAAGATGAGTAAACCAAGAGGTGAAAAACTTCATTAGTGTTGGCAGAGGATTTAAACCCAGTTTAGCTCCAGAGCTTCCACCCAGTCAATGTCCTCCCCCTCCCAGCCCTACATCCCCCACCACTGAGTTACCTACCACCTGCCTGGCTCCAGCAAGGCCCTTTGACTCCAGACCCTACATTGCCCTTGCTGCTAGGTGGAATCCATGGACCCAGGCTGCTGCCCACAGCCCTGGCATCCTCTCAGGTGGCATGAATGAACCAGCTCATGAATATGCAGGCAGGCCCCGTGTGCTGAGTGCTCTCAGCTAAATCTGATCACAATGCGGGATAAATTAAGCAGCAGGATAAATGCATTAAAAATCACGGCCACAGGAACATGCTGTTCAAGGAGGGGCCTGGGGAGGAGGGAGAAGAGCAGTGGGAGAAGCTTCACCAGGCGCTGCCAGCCGCTCCCAAACAGCCCCAAATGAAGTTCCCTTCCGTGGGGGAGGACCCTCCCCCCATATCCACCCTCCCCTGGTTCCTATGGAAACGCAGAGCAAGTTTAGGAGGGAAAATGCCTAGCATGAGCGATATGGGGAGGGACTAAGAATAGCAGCTGGAGCAGGGACTGGGACAGGTGTGTTGACAGAGACTCTTTCCTGACACGGGGTGACAGGGAGGGCCTGGGTGCCCTCTCAGGCCCCTAGTAGCATTCAGAGGTGGGGTATGAGGAGAGAACCACGTTCAGCTAGACACAGGTTCAAATAACAACACTAACAGCAGCTAAATATTCATGGAACATTTGTTCTGTGCCCCACATGGGAGGAACTATAACATCTCCCCCTTACAGGTGAGGAAGGTGAACTCAGAGGTGTAAGTGACTTACCAGAGACACGATAATGTTATACCAGGTGATCTGATTACATGTCTCTCTTAGGTGTACTACATGCCTGTTATGGCCCATGTCATCATAATAGTCTCTTTACAGGGCAAATCTTGTTCATTCATTCAGCAGAGACTTATTGAGCAGCTACTATGTTGCAAGCAAGCACTTATTCTAGATAATGTTGATACATAGCTGGAACAAGACAAAGTTGCTGCCTTCTGGGACTGTTTAATGGATGGAAACCAGTGGCTTATAGCCTTCCTCTCTCTGGTCCAGATAGGGGGTGGGCTCCAGAAAAAAAAAAAAAGTTCTGGGAAATCAAGGAATGACTTGAGGGCTTCACAGAGCTCCAATGAAATAAAGCCTGATTAGAGTTTGACTCTGACAAGCACAAATCCAGTTCTGCCACCTGCTGGCTATGAGCTCTTCAGCCAGTCACTTATCCTGTCTGTACCTTGCTGTTTTCATCTATAAAATGGGAGTGATAACAGTGTCTATCTCTTGTGACTAAAAAGGTACCACGTTTAATTACTTAAGATAATGCCAGGCGTATCCTAAGTACTCTTAAATGTTAGCTATTGATATTTTTATTTAGGCAAGAGCTCTGCTCTACCCATTCCAAGCTAAAGGGGTCAAGTGTGTGCTTCTGTATTTTCTATAAGCCTCTCCAACTTCAGTTTCCCAGAAATGTCCCCCTGGGTAGAAGGGGTTGGCTGACAGTTTCACAGGTCATTGTGAGTGTACAGTTTGTGAGGGAAGCACACCATTGCTCACTCACCACTCCTAAGAGCCCCAACACAGCATGAGGGAAGGAAAAAAGGAAAGAGGCCACTGAGGGAGCCCCATTTGAATCAAGTGACCTAGTTGGGTTGGGGTCACCAAGCAGAGTAACTCTGCTCAAAGAGTTGTCTCCCTGGCTAACACCCATTGTTGAAGTTCTGGTGTGAGCTTCTACACTCGCTGTGCTCTGGCTAGTCTAGTGCTCTAACTCATCACACAATGAGGGTTGGCCCACTATTCTCTGGAGGGGATTAAGAAATACAGGAACTCAATGAGGAGCAAGAGTTAAAAGAAACAGAAATGCCTGAGCTTCATGCAAGATCCTCATCTACAGCTGGTGTCCAGATCCCTGTGGCTTCCTCTTTGTCCACAGCACCTGCCACACCCTTCGAGTCAGGGTTGTCCCTGAATTCTGCTGCTCACAGGTGCTAGGCTTTGCAATCAGTAATGTGAGGGCACTGAAAACTGCCTGGGGCAATGGAATTCAGAGGGATGATTTGGAATTCCCTGAAAACTCAGCTCCCAGCTTGAAGGTTTTACTCAGTTACTTCTAAGCTGACCACTAGAAAGGTCTTGTGCTCAAGGGGCATGAAGGCATGACCTCTCTCTCTTTTTTCTTTTTTTTTAAAAAAAAAAGATTTATTTATTTTTGCATAGAAGAACTGGGATGCAGGCCAGAGGTGTGGGGGATGAGAGGATTCACCAGAGACAGAGTGGGGAACACAACAGGCAGACTGACTGAAATACGCTGCTGAGGGGAGCAGCAGGTGAGACAGGAGAGGTCTGTTGCACCATAAGTGGGTTAGCTCCCTGGCCAGGGATTGAACTCAGGCCATTGTGTGATAGCGCTGAGACTTAACTCCTATACCACCAGGGAGGGCCCACGACCTCTAGAACTCTTGTAGGTGATGGCTTCACCTCTCCTTCCCTCTCCTTCCCTCCCCTCTCCTCCTTACTTCTCCCTGCCCTCTCCCTTTCTCATTCTTCTTTCTTGTTAGCTCTAAGCCTGACTTCATCTCAGATGGCTCTTTCCTCTTCCATTGGAGTAAAATGAGACCCTAGAGAACAGAGCAGTGCTATGAAGGATGGAGGCATGGGATGAGGAGAGACAGACCCAGACAGTCTGGCTGCCAGCACCCCAGGTATCTCTGGTCAGACCCTCCCTCCTCTCCCTGGGCTTGTTTTTACCATTGTCCAAAGCTGGCTCCCAGTGCTCCTGGCTTGGAGCTCCTTAGTGATGTGGTGTTTCCTCCCTCTCCCTCACATGTTGGCCACCCAACATGTGCAGATTGCCCTGCAGCCTGCTTGGAGCTCGGCCCCTTCGTGTACCTCTCAAGCCTGCAGCCCTATGCTCTGCACTGTTAGTGCTCGCACTTGCTCTAGTATCTAAGCACCAACTGCCTAGCAATGTCTTCATTGCATCTTTTCTCTTCTCAGAACAAAGGTGATATGTCACCTTTTTTTCCCTAGCTGTCTGTGTAGGCTGTGTAGGTAAGTATTTAGAGGCTCAGAGAGGGTGCATGATCTGTCCAGGGTATTCAGGAAGTTGCCTGGAGGAGAGCAATGGGCTTGAGCTCAGAGCTTCTGTGAGCATAGTTTTGAGCCTGGCTGCCTGGGAAGAGCTGGAAGCATAGATGGGTCTTCCTGGGCAGTTCAAGGTCAAGGTCTTCTCTAAGCCATCAGCCTGGTGAGCCAGAGAGGCAGCACTAGCTCCCTGCCTAGCTCTGCAGATTGTGAGTCCTTCCTCATAGACACTATCTCAATTGAGCCTCTGTACTGGCTTGGTATTTAGACTTATGGTGAGAGATGATGCAATGTCAACAGAAAGCCCCTTGAGTCAGCAATTCCACTACTATGGAGCCTAAGAACGGAAGTGGACAGGAAGCAAAGATGCCTCCCAAGCACATTTATTACCAAAATCTTTATACTTTAGTAAAATTAGAAATCTCTTACCTGACAAGATGGCTTGTGGTTACGGCCAGGTATACACGTACAATGAAATATCATACAGCTGATAAAAGTGATATTGTGAGTGTAAATGTACTGATACGAACAAATGGTCAAAGTAGAATTCCATTATATATGTGTGAGTGTGTGTGCATATATACTCACAAATGTGTACATGAAAAAGATTAGACATTTTACAGCAAAAATTTCAACAGAGACTTGGTGGTAAGAAACAGGCAAACTTACATATATTTTCTAGTTTTTCTTTAGTACATGCTTAATGTGGAAAGAGAGCAGTCATAATTTTGCATTTATCTTTTAAAAAAATATCTAAACCAATCAATTAGTAATTCCAATTCCAGGAAGTTGTCTTAAGGAAATAATTAGGATGAGCTCAAAGATTTAAATACAAGAATAAATGATGCATTATTTTGCACTAGGGAAAAACAGACACAAGGTAAAATTTTAGGCAATAGGAATGGGTTGAATAAAGTGTGATTGTAGTCATATACAGGCACTAAAAATCATACTGTAGAAGTGTGATTGTTCTAGGACAGATGTTTATGAATATATGATTGGAATGAAAAAACAGATTTCAGAACATTGTGTACAAATTAGTTCCTCTTTCTTTAATATGTGCTTGGCCCAAAGTCTGGAAGGACATACGTTTAAAGGTTAATGGTTGTTTCATCTGGAGGGACTGATTAAAGGTGATCTTAATTTTCTTCTTTATACCTTCCTATATTACCATAAATATGCATTATTACATAATTTTTTAAAAAATTACTTTTTTAAGAGGGAAAAATAAACTGTTCCAAGAGGTCAGGCAGTGCGAAGGAGGCAGTGAGAGGTGGGACCTGGACCCCAACTCCCTCTCCCCCCCCAGGACAGGAAGGAGCTGAAGCACCTGGGAAGAGAGCTGGGATTGGGGGCAACCAGCTCAGAGAGATGTGGAGCCTCCCTGCGCCTGCGCAGAACTGGCTAAGGAAGAACCCCCCCACCCCCCAGGCCTGCTCTCTGCCATTCACCCTCTGGAATTAGCTTACAGAGACCATTTTAGGAAGCCTGTGGGCGGTTGGAAGCAGCTTGTGAGGAGAGCTGCAGGCCGGCTGAGAGCTGCTGAAAGTGAGTGCCCAGAGGAAGACAAGGCAGAAAATATCGGGAAGCCAGCACCCTTTTCCATTTTTCTTTTTAGTTCAATTTTTCAAAAACAGTTCTCTGGAAAACCCTTGCTTTGGTCCAAGCGTTTCCTCCTCTTCCTCCCCTCACCTCTTCCAAGATTTCAAAGAGGGGCCAAGTCTAAACCTTTGAGGCCAGGGGCTCTGGTCTCAGGGCTTCCACTAATGCCCTTTGCACCAATTGCTCATCCTCTAGTGGCCTCAGTTTCCCTTTTTTAAATCAAATTGGATGGAATGGATCCAATCCTCTCTTTTCACCCTAAGGTTCCCTGCTTCTGGGATTCCATCTCAGGAGTAAGGCAGCTGAAAACCAAAAAGAGGAAGGCTACAGAGGCCAGAGGCAGCTATAACAGAGCAGACTGGCTGTGAAGATGCCCTGTAGGCTGCCCCAAAGACCCAGCACACTGTAAGTCCAAACCCCCACACTACGTTGCACACTAAGTCACCACTTGAAGGATAAAAAATGGAATGTTTGACCAGGCCAACATGTCCATAAAGATGTCCTTTAGAACAAAGATTTTATGACCTAGTTCTTGCATTTCTCACACATACATTGCTTCTGACCACAGAGGTATGGCTCCCTAAATGTATACAATACACTTCCCTACTTTTTACCTTTACATAAAGATACTAAAGATTACCACACACTTACTTTTAAAATACTTTGCTATAGAATTAATGTGATCTTTCCATTGTATTCAGCCCAACTTTCACAGTGGTAAGTTATAATTACCTCAGAAGAGTGGGTACAGCTGACCAGGACTCTCTGTTTGTCAGGCTAGTCATCACCCCTGACTGAAGATAGATCTCCTTTATTAACCTTTACAGCAGTGATATTTCAGTCAACAGAATGTAAGAGGTCCACATTTATGCCCACTTACCTAATGAGAAAGTGGAGGCTCAGAAAGGTTCAATGACTTGATAGGGTCACAGAGCTAGAAGGCGGGAGAACTAAAACCTGGTCCCAGGTTTAGCTGACTCCAGAGCCCTGCTGAACTACCCTACAAGCTCCTAGCAGACTCCAGCCCTGCTGACTCCTGATAGGCAGGGTCTGCCATGGGGAGAGGCAGGAAATAGCTTGAATATAACCAGTGCTTCCAGAACAAAGACGCAGAGCATCCACCTAGCCCTGGCCAGCTTCCCCAACCAGGGTGGCTGAGTTGAGCCAGTCCCCATAAGCAGGTGGGGACTATGTTCATGCCCACATGCATGTGGATGATTGTGTGGTTCCTGGAGGGTATATCTCTGTATGTGTCCCTATATGCGTGTGTGTCTGAGGTGGATGAGAGGTTTGGGTGGGTCTGCTTGTGTATGCAATGCCATTTCCACCCTAAAGTGTGAGAGAGACAGATGAGTGTGACCTCTTTTGAGCCCAAGAGAGGGAAGCAATGAGTGGGTGAATTCTGGTGCATGCTCTCTCCTGTCCTCCTCATAGTATTGGGTGTATAGGTCTTCATAGACTTGGGTCCCTGCTTTTCTACCCAGATTCAAGTTGGATCTGGAATCACCAGCTCCCCACATCCTTTGCTTTCCCTGGCTCCCATATCCACTAGGTGGCTGGACCCACCACCAACAGCATCTCAGGAATCTCTTGGGCCAGATTAGGGTCTCGTATCAGCCTTGATCCAAGGAGACCAGTGAAGGCCCCACAAAAAGGCAGCTGGTGCTGAGCCCTGTGGTGTGTTCACAAACAACTCACCATCAGTCACTGGACTCCCCTTCTCTCTACCCTGAATCAAGTGTGCTGATATCTGTGTCTGTCTTGGGACTTGGTTGCTTGCAGAGAAAATCCTAGAAAAAAAGGAGATATGCAGTGTAAGAACTGGAAGGCAATTCACAGTCACAGTCACCTGTGAAGCTTCTTTTTTGGTGGAGATCTGTGTTAGCTCTATTGCGCAGGCTACATTTTATTTGCACACCTTTCGGGTGGAAGCACTCATCACTTCTTAGGTGCGCCTTCCATGCTGGCAGTTTCAACCTCACACTGAGGTATTAGAGCTGCCTCCTGAAACTTCACCCCACTTGTCTCAGTCCTGCCCTTTGGGACCCAGGAGGCTCAGTCTCAGTCATTCCAGCTGAGGTGTGTATGTGTGGGGAGTCAGGATAAAGCCTTATGGGGACCCTCAGGCTGAGAAGCTGTTTCTTTTACCAGGTGGAAAAAAAAGTTGAGGACCCTCAAAGACACACCAAGTTGAATAGACATGGGAGGCTAAGGTTCACTGGGAGCCAGCCACATGGCTGTGGAGATGAGGCCCCCAAGTCCTGCCAGGCCAAGGATGCTGGGAGAGGCAGCTAAAGCCTGAGGGAAGCTGGGAGTGGCTATCCTGGATGGGTCTGGTCAAGGCCTCTGGGGACATTTGGGAAATACAATCTGGGTCTGTGTGTGCATAGTGAACAGATGACACGGAAGGGTGTGGCTCCCTCCAGGCCCAAGACTGCTGCCAGGATGAAGAATGACGTATACAGAGAGGGTGGCATATGGAGGGGGTTTGACAAGCACTGCTGGTAGGATATTATTCATCCAGTCACCCCTCCATTGACTCATTCTCCTCCTCTGGGCCAAGTCCAGGGATGAAGACTGATGACCAGGAGATGAAGAGGTACAGCCTCACCCCTTGCCTTGGGAGGACCAGGCAGGAAGGGGGACAGACTCAGTTCCAGCATATCATTGTAAGTCAGCATATACCCAGCACACAGGCTCCAGCTTTGGACACAGGGCAAAGAGAGCTGCAGATATCTTCAACTCATTTCCCTGTTCCTGGAGATGGGAACATGCTGGATGCTGTGGTTTCACAAGAACTTGGGGCAGAGCTAATAGGCTACTTTACAGAAGAAAATTGAGTCCGAGAGAAGTTAAAGGACTTGTCCAAGCAGTGACAGCAGTGCCAAGATTTCTGATTTGCTTGCTGAGCTGGGCTTCCTGGTGGGGGGCATAGGTGAGGTGTGCAGGCCCTGTATCAGCTCTTGGGCCTGGGGCAGGTAGAGGAGGTCACAGGGAGACACACCTGACTCATCAGTCTTACCCCCACAGAGCTCATGTTCTAGACAGGTGACAGGATGGCTTAGACACAGGCCCTGGCATGAACATGCTCTGAAACCTTAGTAAAGCCTTTGCCCTCTCTGCGCTCTTCTCCCTATTATAAGGCACCTGTGTTTGAACTAGATCAGGAAAGACAGGAAAGCCTGTTTAGGCTTCCTCTTATGTGCCAGCTTCCTGTGGTTGACAGAGACTATTTGGGTTTGGGCACCACATTGAGAAGGAAAGGGCATCAAGATCAATCCTTCACATCTCTCCTGGGGGAGGGACACAGCAGCATGTAGGCTGGATCAGATAATCACTAGCCACTCCCACTGACCCCCCACCCCAACTGCATCCTGAAAGCCTCCTCCAACATTCTCCTGGGACCCACAACCCCTAAGAAGGCATCAAACACACTGAACCTCTTTTTGACGAGTAGCCAGGGCCTCCTGTGCTATGGCCAAGGCCCAGAGGCCACTAGCCCAGGTGGCTTTGTGATCTTGAGCCCATATTCAGGTACATAGCCCTGCTGCCCACCTAGCTCCCATCACTGCCCTTCTGATTGGTTCCGACAGATGCCCAAGCTTGTGTTCAGTGGGGACAGACTAAGAGTAAAGAATGCGAGTAAAAAATGAAGCATGACACCATGAGTGAAGTGCATGATCAGGCCTTTCCCCTGCCTTCCCAGCTCTTTGGCTGTGTCCTAGATAGAGGGGAGAGAGGAAGAAGGCAAGCACTGACCATTGACCTATGGTGTGCCAGGCGCTTTCACAGTCTGTACTTCATTTGCTCTTCACTCTTAGCCCGAGGTCGCTGCCATCCCCACTTTACAGACTGGGTCTCAGAGAGGTTCTGTGACTTTCCTAGTATTACCACTATCATGGGCAAGGCTGGGATTCTGTTGTAGTCCAGAGCCCCGGCTCAATGGCATCCAGGTGGTTGATATGGCTCAGAAAGACCTCAGATCTAGTCCCACAGCGCTTTTGCTGAGTTACTGTGGGATATGGACATGTGAGATGTCCTCGCCCATAAAATGAAAGGATATATCTCCTTCCGCTCTCTTGGTATTCCCTTGCCGCTCCTTACCCTGCCCCCACTGCTGGGGCCTCCCCTTTGAGGCACAGTCTAAAATGAGTGACTAGCCCGCAAAAGGCAGGGTCCCACTTCGACTCCCTGAGGGCCAATTCTCCTGCCAGGCAATGGAAAGGGACCCCTGTGGGTCAAAGCATGGTCCTCCAGCCACACAAGAGTAGAGTAGAGCAGAAAAGCTGCAATCCATGAACTCGCAAATGTGCTTTTGGTTGGTCTGCACAGTTTTGTTTTTTTCTTTCAAATCTTAATTTGTTGCCAGGGTTTAAAAATAGAGAATTTTCACACAAAAATCCAGATTTCCGGCTCCTCTTAGAAAACTGGAAGCTCTGACAAGCCTGACTTGTATTGGCTGTCCTGGGCTAGATTTGAGGAGCAAAAGCAGACTGTCCTCTCGAAGCTCTCCACTCAGTCACATGCCCACCTGACCCCCACTGGCTTCTGAATTTGCCTTCCCTGGTGCAAGGTTACCTGACACTCTGGAGTCATATCATGTGGAGTCAGTCCAAGCATGGGGATCAATTGCAATGTGACCATCAGGAAGTTCCCTAACTTCTCTGGGCCTGTTCGCTTACTGGAAAAATGGGGGTTGCCATAGCACCTCCTTTCCAGGGATGCTGCAAGGCTTCAAAGAGCTAGTGTATGTAAAACTACTGCCAGGGTTTAACCAGTCTCCTGGCATATAGTGAGTGATCAGAGTGTCAGCCATGGCGGTGACCACCTCCACTCTCTGCTGCAGGGCCAGGGCCCTAGAAGTCAGAGCAGCAGGAGCAACAGCAAAGGCAGCATTCTCCCTGGGTTCTGGCCCATCCTGGAGCTCTCCCTTGGCTGTACACACGCTGGTGAAGCAGTGGCAATCCGGTTTGGGTAAGGCATCCAAAAACAACAGATCAATAGCCACTAAGCGCTCCAGCACTGTCTCAGAGGCCCACAGCTCCACTACCTAGGCTGCTGGCCAGTGAGTGCAGGCTCTTCAAACTCTTTTCTTTTTGAATCTTAGAAAAGTTCTTTTTCCATCCTGAGATCTTGGTTTTACCACCTGCAGGATAAGCCTGTGTTCTCTAAGTGTCCTTTGAACTCTGACATCTTAGGAGTTATTGCAGATGAACAGATAATGAAGAGCCAAAGCCTCACAATGCAGGAGTGAATTAGCCAGGATTCTTTTGGCTGCAGAGGCAGAAACCTGCCCCAAAGGGACTTAAATGAAAAAGAATTACATTGAACTTTATGTGACTGGCTTATTTTACTCAGCATAAAGTCTTCAAGGTTCATTCATATTACATATTATATTACATATAAAGGTTGAATAATACTCCATTGTATGTATGTACCACATTTTCATTATCCAGTCATCTACCAAAGGACATTTAGTTTCTTTTCACAGCTTGGCTATTATGAATAGTATGAGGTATCTAAAATAGTCAAATTCAGATAATCAAAAAAATGGGATCGTGATTATATGGGGTTAGGGAGAAGAGGAGATAAGGAGTTACCAATAAAGTTCCAGTTAAAAAAGATGAGTGTGTTCTAGAGATCTGCTGTATGACTATGACAGTGAACCTGTAGTCAACAATACCAAATTATGTACTTAAAATTTTGTTAAGAGGGTAGATCTCATGTTAATTATTCTTACCAAAATTCAAAAAATTGAAAAGGTCTTGCATTGGCTTATAAAAAAGGAAGTGTGGGGGATTAGGGATGCAGGTAGGGCTAGAATTAGGGGCACCAATGATGCTGTTGGCACTTTCTCACTCTCTCAGCTCAGTTTCCTTCTGTGTTGGCCTCCTCCTCATTTCTGGTGCAAGGATTTATTTTTAAAATGGAGATGATGAGCCCTATTAGTTCCAATTGAGGCACTAGTCTTCTGGCACCGTAATTCCAAAAGCAGGCACTATCTAGAAGCAGCATCCCAGGGAAGATGCCAAGTGGCTTAGCTGGAGTTGTGAATCTATCCCTGTGGGTGGAAGGATAGGGTGAGGTATGTAACTGGCACTCCTACCGAGGATGACATGGAATAGAAAAAATCTTCCTCAAAGCAAAGGAGGCCAGACACTAGAAGAGAGGCGAACAGGAATGGGTGGTGCAGTCCACTGTAACAGTAGCCACTGGCTGTACTAAGGGCCTTTCGTGCAGGAACACAGCTTTCTCAGAGAGGGAGAGGGAATCTTCCAATCAAGAAAGTGATTATGCACTTAGCCCCATGCTTGGAGCATAGGGGGGTATGAAATCATGAGCGAATGATTCTAGTCTCTGAGAAGCAACTAGAAAGCACTTGACACCACCAGCGCATGATGCCAAGGGCCACCTTAAGTGTGTGGTTCTGGCTGTAATGCAGTCCAGGGATCAGGAAGGCTTGTGAGAAGTCCTTAGAGCCTGAGGAAAAAAACAAGTATGGAGGCATAAGGCTATGAATTAGGACCTAAAATTCAGAGAGAAAATTCAAGACCCTATCTCAGATGTGAAAGGTAGCAGTGGAGATAGATTAAGTGGGTCTGAGGAAATATGGCTCTGATTGTGGCAAAATAAAAAAAAAAAAAGGTCTTGTACTGGGAAAAGCTAGATATGGGAATGGACTTTTAAGCATTAAAACTGTGGGAAAAATAAAAAAAAATTCAACTCAAATATGTGCCATATTTGACACATATGAACCTAAAGCATATATTTCAAACCATTATAAATTTAAAAGGCAAACTGGGGGAAATATTTCTAATATTAAGATATTTTATAAGATAAATAAATATTTTTTTATATTTTTAAAGATTTATTTATTACAGATACAAGAACTGGGGTATAGACCAGAGGTGTGGGGGGTGAGAGGATTTACCAGAGACAGAATGGGATTCACTAGCGAACAGGTGGATCTACTGAAATACACTGCTGAGGGGAGCAGCAGGCAAGACAGGAGGGGTCTGCTGCATCATGTGGGTTAGCTCATGTCAGGGATTGAACTCACGTAACAGTGGCTGGTGATAGCTTGATAGCATTGTCTTTAACCCCTGTGCCACCAGGGGGGCCCTAAATACATATTTTTTTTAAAAGAAGGAACATTTAACAGAAAAAGAAGTATAAGATATAAATGGATAATTTCCAAAAGGGAAGTGGACAATGGTGCAGCCTTTTTCAAAATGTGCCACAGAGGTCCCCTCAACTCCCACCTCCCGTTCTCTACCTTCAGGTTGCCAGACTTAGAATAAAATGACTTATTGATCCATAGAGGGGAAGCAAAGGTGAAGACCTGTCTAGAGGATGTCCAGAATGGACAGAAAATGTTCAGTCATCAAATCAGCCCTTCAGCTTCTTTTTCTAAAGCAAATGCCTTTTGCAAATTCAATAGTGACTCTGGCAGGCCAGGGTGGAAGGTGCGCCTCAGAGTGAGCAGCCCTCAGTGGACCCAGGAGTCCATAAGGGGAAAGAGCAGCCTCTTTGTGGACCAGATGCTACTACTCCCCCTCCCACTCCTAGCTGCCACCTCAGCTGGAGTCAGGGCGGTCCACTGTGTCCACAGGACAGATGTAAACATGGAAGGTCTGGGTGGGAATATTAGCAAGTTGTAAAGACAAGTGGCTGACATGGGCGGTTGTCAGCCTGGCCGCCTTGGATCTGCTAGTAATTATCACAGATTATGTAACTGTCCTTATTAAGGAACGCTGGCCAGTGGCAGGGCAGGCTGGACTCAGAGAGGCAGGCTGGAATTGTGGCTCTGAGGCTCTCTAACCTGTGCCTTTGGGGAAATCCCTTCTCATCTCAGAGCCTAGGTTTCCTGTCTGTGTGACAGGAATGTTATGCCCTCCCTTGAAGAACTTGTGTTCCACCCGAATAAGGACCTTTTAAAAAAAAAGGGCCAACACAGTCCGCAGTATCAGAAAGGCAGTCCCCACATGTTTACTCTGCCAGCTCATGTTAAACAACTGAATGTCTGCGAAAATTCTGTGGTGGGAGTGGGAACATGAATGGTTCTTGGCTAGGACAAGTTAATACTAGCAGGGAGAGGTTCCCAGGTGCCAAATTCCCTGTTGGTCCCAAGAACATCAACATCAAAAGGGACCCACCTCATCACCCATTGGCACCCAATCACTTGATAGTGAGGCCAAGGCTAATCAGGGGCCTCAGATTCACCCACCACTTTTCAACAGAGCCATCTCATGTCCCTGCCTCTAACCCATTCCCCAGAATTCCAAACAGCCCTCCACAGTCCTTCACCATTGCCCCATCTACCCATATGTACCTTGGGTGTTTGGGAACAGGAAATATTCTGTGATGGGACAGAAAAGAGGGTACTTCTGTGTGTGTCCATTGGAATACTCCAATGTGCTGGTGTTCTGCCCAGACTCTGAAACTTCAGAGAAGTAGGGGCGATCAGGCTGGAAGAGTCCTTTAAAGGACATCTGAATCATGGAAACAGCGCTAGGGTGCACACCAGACACCACTCAGATCCGAGTCAGCATCTTCTCACACCTGCATTATTCCTCTAGCCTCCTTACTGGCCTCCCTGCTTCCATCTGTCCCCTTACAGTCTGCATTCAATACAGCAGCTTTTGATCCTGTTAAAACAAAAGTCAGCTCATGTCACTTTTCTACTTAAAACCCATTGGTCTCTATTTCACTGAGTAAAATGCAACGTTTTTAACACAATCCATAAACCTGGTCCTTTTTTAAAGGTGGAACTCCTACATTCTCTCCTTTGATCACTCCACTCTCACCAGACTGGCCACCAGGTATTCTTCCAAACACACTCTTGCCCCAGGGCCTTTGCACCCACTAGAACACTTTTATTTTTTTTTTTTTTAAGATTTACTTATTGATACATACAAGAACCGGGCCAGAGTTTTGGCGGGGATGAGAGGATTCACCAGAGACATAGTAGGGAACAGAACAGGCAGATCAACTGAAATACACTGCTGAAGGGAGCAGTGGGCGAGTCAGGAGAGGTCTGCTGCACCATGTGGGTCACCTCCCTGGCCGGGGATCAAACTCGTGCTGCAGTGGCTGCAGTGAGCTTCATAGGTTGCATCTTAATCCCTTGCACCACCAGGGAGGCCCCACACACTAGAACACTCTTCCTCCAGACAATTACATGGCCCACTTACCCACTCCAAGTCTTTGCTTATATGTTACCTCACTTAAATTGTAATGTCTCTCCTCATCCTGCCAGGACTCTCAATATCCTATATTTTGCTCTACCCCCCACCCCAGAACACTTCTCATAATGAAATACTCTAAATCTACTTACTATGCTTATTACTTGCCCCCACCTTGAAAGTAAGTTCACAGGGCAAGTGCTCCGAACATACTGGTTGAATGAAAGAGAAATGGAGCCAACCCTGCCTTCACGTAACTTCTTCACTGAGTCCTGAGTCTGCATTCTGCAGTATGCAGACCTCCATCTTCAAGACAGTTCTCCCAAACTAATCTCTTAAGTGAGGGTTCCACACTTTTCTTCAACTGCTCTATCTCAAGATGTAACTGTATTTGCATCCTCTTAAAAAGGTAGAGTTCAGACTTGAGCCAGGTGAAAGTATTTGGAGGTGGACAGAGGGAAAACAGGAAAATTTGGGGAAAGAAGAAGCAAGAAAAAAAAATCCAAGCAAGAGGGACCTATGGAATTTCTTCCGTACAGACCATCTGTACAGACATTGGACCACTCCACTGAGAATCCCCTATTTCTCCTACTTCCTCCATCAAGCATTTTAACTGGCATCTGCTTTCTAGAAATCTGGCAAGTCTACCTATGTGAACACCAGATAGATCCAGGGCAAGGACAGGTGACCTGGCAGGTGGGGGAGGGGGTTGCGAGCAGGACACCCCATTAAAGACTCAGCAGGGAGCAGTTGCCATTATTTCTGGTTCTCATCCCACAGATCAGCAGGGAGGCCAGTCCACAGCAGGAGTACATGGTTGGGGGAGAAATAAAGCAGCACTGGAGTTGGGGCATAATCTGGGCATAGAAGATTGAAAATAGCCTGCCAGGGCTAGATATGGTGACCTTTGAGTTGAGGAAGTGCAATGGACAGCAGGGGACTAAGGAGAATCATGGGGGCCTGAGACCATTAGGTAGTTCAGTCAGTTGCCCCTCTCCTTTCTGCTTAAATCTGGTGGACGTGACTCTGGGATGGCTTTGCCCATGGCATTCACTCCACATTTCTAAACCTCATTTCAACAGGAAGTGGGCATTTTGGTTAAGCCAAAGTCTAGTAAGTTGGAGAGACCAACATGTCACAGAAGCCTGGGAGTATTAAATAATATTTATAAGAGGATGACATGGGGAAATAATTATGGATGTTAAGAGGCAATCAGCAGCGGGGAACTCCTCCACTGCTCAAGTGGCGAGAAATTACGAGGGGGGGGGGGCGTGGGATTCAAGAGCAGCACGGCTGTCATGGGGACTGCGAAGGGGTTGGGAAGTCACCACCACTGCTAAATCTGTTAATAGGATAAAGCAGCCTTGCAAGTAAGAGCCAGACCCCAGGAGGCCTGCATTTGAGGGGATTTTAAAATCAGGCCAGATCTTGCCAATAGCATCACTTTTAGATGTTAGAACTGGAAGGGAGCTTAGAGATCAGCAATGCCACTGGTTCTCAGTGTGGAAGGTTTCTGCCTTCCAAAACTACAGCAAGCATTAAGTAATAATTGATTTGTTTTCATTTTTTGTTCATCAAAGACACATAGAGGACTGCCAGCTGGGACAAGCAAGCAAGAGAAGATATGAAGTCGATGTCACTCCAGCCCCCAACAAGAGACCTATTGTTTTCCTGTTGGTCCAGTCATACTATGCTGTGTAAATGTAGTTTCCCTTTTGAAGACACTTAAAATAACACAAAGGCCCACTTTTAAAGACCTGAGGGAGGCTGGAGAACCTGTACCACAAAGCCCAAATCTAAGCAAACAGTCTCATTTTGTACATAAGTAGACTGAGGCCAGGAGAATGAATGTGGCTTGCCCAGGATCACACAGCTGTCTGTCAAAACGGCTAAGGCTAGATCAGGGGAACAAGGCGAGGGGAAGGCTGTCCTGGACATTCAGGAGCAGGGGTAGAGTAATTCCCAGTCAGTAATGCAATGGCTGAGCATTGCAGACACCAAAAGATTTGGGCTTGATTCTTGTCTTCAGTTGGTACTAGCTGTGAGACCCCGGCAAAATGATGGAAGCTGAGTCCATTTTCCTATCAGTAAAACGAGGATAACAATAGCACTTAACCACATATTGTGAGGATTCAGTGAAATAACAAAGCTTTGTAAATAGTACTTTCCCTTAATCCCTTTTGTGTATGGTGGTGGTGTGGGTCTGTAGACATAAGATCAATGAGCTTAGAGAACAAGATCACATGCCCCAACCCCCAGGTGCTGTCCTGATAATGCCAGTGGAAAACAGTCTATCCCAAAGGAGCACTAATAAAAATGCTGTCACTTCTAGGTACTCAAAACTGAGGGTGCCTCAGAACACAGGCCCTATCCAGATTCATTGCTTCTGAGTGCCTGCAGGGTGGGGTCAGGGAATCTGCAGTTTTAGATATTACAATTGAGAAATAATTTACACAGCATAAAATTCACCATCTTAAAATGTACACTCAGTAGTTTTAGCATTTTAAGATTGTGCAACTATCACCACTAACTCCACAAACTTTTCATCACTCCAAAAAGAAACCCCATATCCATTCCCAGTGAATTCTCTATTCCCTACTTTCCTATCCCCTTATAACCACTCACATTTCCCTCACTATGGATTTGCTCATTTTGGACAATTCATATGAACGGAGTCATACAATACATGGTCTTTGAAACTGGTTCCTTAGCACTGTTTTCTAGGCCCATCTATGCACGTGGTAGTGTGAATAAGGACTTCATTCCTTTGGAATCTACACTTTTAACAAGCTCCAAGTAGTTCTGGACAGGTTTGGGGGAGGAAAATAGCAAATTCACACAAGCCCCTGCTTCCCACTCTTCCCCATCTCCCCCAGGCCCAGCCTCAGTGGGTGCAGGGAATGTAGTGCAAGACCCCACAGTGGATGCCTGAAAAATGTGGGTTGTACCAAACCCCATGTATGATTTTTTTTTTTAAAGATTTATTTATTTATACAAGCACTGGGTACAGTCAGAAGCGCGGGAGGGTGAGAGAATTCACCAGGGCCAGAGCGGGGAACAGAACAGGCAGACTGACAGAAATACACTGCTGAGGGGAGCAGCGGGCACGGCAAGAGGGGTCTGTCGTGCCATTTGGGACTTTTGCCGGCAGCCGGGGATCAAACCGGCGCTGCAGAGGCTGCGGGCAGCCTCACAGCCCAGGGCTCAAATGCTGCACCACCAGGGGAGGCCCTGTATGATTTTTTTATACATATACATACCTATGATAAAGTTGAATTTCTAAATTGGGCACAGATTAATAGAACAATTATAATGATACACTGCAATAAAAGTTATATGAATGTCATCGCTTTCAAAATATCCTAAGTAAAGTTTTCAGATTACAGCTGACTATGGGTAACTGAGAAGCGCAAAGTGAAATAACTGAGGGAAAGCGTAGATGGGGTGACTACTAGACAGGGTAGCATTCCTTCCTTCGGGTGTGCCTGTCTCAGCAACTCCACTGGTAACGGAGGGTAACGCTCGAAGCTTGCGTCCTCCACAGCTGGCAAAGATTGGACAGGGTTTCCTGGCACTCAGTACAGAGGAAATGTATCCACCAATAGTGGCCTGGCTGCTCTGGAAATTGAGCAGATTAACTGCAAGAGAGACTCACACAAGGGGATTTAGTCTCAACTCAAAACACTTTAATGTACATTATGCTCTTGGAAAAATATCTCCAAGGAAACAAGTGGATCCTTAAGTCTTAACCAGCAGGAATTCTTCTTCCAAAACCTGGAAAGGAAACAGTCTTGGAAAGAAAGGGCAAAGGGAATCTGACCACAGTACAGTACAAGGTCAGGGTAGCAGGGCCTGTGTGCACAAAGGGAATGCTCTGACGACTCCCAGACAACCAGTGTGTCATTACTTCAGTGGCTGATGTCTCTAGAGCACAATGGGGAGAATCTAGACTAGCCAGGTCATCTCTAGAGCTTGCAAGAAGAGGCATAGAGCAAGGACCTTTCCTTTTGTTGTTGAACCCCCAGGTCATCAGAAATAGTCACGGTGGTTCTAGTGAGGACTGGGGCCACAAGGTAGGTCGCCAAGTCCCACATCTGGGTTTGGGCCTCAGAATGGAACGCATGGGAAGGGAGTGGCACCTGCTAGGACTCTGAGCTCAGGGACCACAGAAATCTTGGAAGATTGCCCACAGGGACCTTTGGACAGGGAAATGGGACTTAGATGGAGAAAGTAAGAATCAAGACTCAAACACTTTCAGTGTTACACCCTTCCCAATTTGGGGCTCCTGGAAAAACATGGCCAAATTTTCTGTGACATATATCCACTCAACAAGGGGCAGGCAGAAATTCTGGCTCATTCCCTGTTAGCCTTCGAAACTTCTCTTCAAAACAGTCACCAACTGACATCTCAGACTTGTGGGGCAGTCCAGGGTTTCTTGTTTTCTAATCATACTCTGTAGTAAGCAAATCTGTTTTCCATGGCTTTGGTTGTTCTTTTTTCTCTTTCAGAAGCAAGTAGATAGCTGCTAAGGCAGGTCTCTCCCAGGAGCTTCGGAAGAGCCCATTTGGAATCCAGTAAGGTTAGCACCAAGTCCAGGTTGACTGGAACCCACGAAAGTGCCTTCAGGGTGAATACAGCTTCTTTGGCACTAATGGAACTTACTTATTACTACGGGAAGGATTTCTGGCTGGCTCCATCTTTGTAGAATCTGGTAGGACTGCTGCTCCGGCAAGTTCCTGTAGGAAGGGGTGATAGAGAGGCCAGGACTGCGACCATGTGGGAAGGAGTCTCCCAGGGCTGAGCTTTCCCAGTTAGCCGGTCTCCGCACCCTCAGGGAGCTCTACCACCACGGGGGCACAGTCCTCAGGCTCCGCCTCAAAGTCCCACCGGAACTTCTTGGTCAGGTGAGCTTGGAACTTTTCAGCTTTCTGCCTCAGAGTAGCATCCACTGCAATGCTGCAGGCAGAGGAAAAGAAAACCTACAGAGAACAGAGGATAAGTCACTCCTGAGAACACAGAGGGGGCCGAGAAAGCTGTGGAAATTTCCTCATGGCGTTCAGCTCTCTGGGGCGGGTGGATCAGCTGCTGCTGGCACAGGCCCAGGACACCTGCTGTGCTCCCCCCAAACCAAGAAGGAAGGTCCAAACCCAGCTGAGAAGCTGGGGCAGGACTAGAATGGAAAATTACTATCCTGGGCAGACATGCCCCACTGGGAGTAAGGCCAGTAGGGGGGCTATTACCCTGACCCCAACCCCTGGGGGGATCTACTGGGCACCTGGGCAATAACTCAGAGAAAGAGGTAGCAGCTCTACCAGCTGGTACTACAAAAGGCTTTGGGGGCTTATAAGCCCTTGGGTCCCATAAAGTCCCAGGCCCTAAGCCAACGCTGAGAGAATGAATTGCTGCTCTAATCTAAATGGGGCACAGGCTGCCAGTCTGAGTTTTCTATTCCCCTTAAAAACTGTCTTTGATGCGTTTTTTTAGGTAATATACACAAAACATAAAACTTACATTTTTACATTAACCTTTTAAAAATTATGCTAAATATACATAATATTTGCTGTTTTAACTGTTTTTAAGTGTACAGTCAGTGCAATATTAAGCACATTCACAACACTGTGCAACCACTACCACATCCTCCAAAACTTTTTCATCTTCCCAGATGTTTTCCCTCCCCCAACTCTTGGAGACCACCATTCTACTTTCTGTCTATGAGTCTGATGACTCTTACATACTTCGTGTAAGTGGAATTGTACAGAATGATTGTTCCCTTTACCTGGCTTATTTCATTCAGCATAATGTCCTCAAGGTTCATTCATTTTGTAGCCTGTGCTAGAATTTCCTTTCTTTTTATTTTTTTAAAAAGATTTATTTATTTATGCATACAAAAGCTGAGGCACAGGCCAGAGACAGGGGGTGAGAGAATTCACCAGAGACAGAGTGGGGAACAGAACAAGCAGATTGATCAAAGTACACCGCTGAGGGGAGCAGCAGGTGAGGCAGGAGAGGTCTGCTGTGCCATGTGGGTAGGTCCCTGGCCAGGGATCAAACTTATGCTGCAGTGGCTGTGGATAGCTTCACAGGTTGCATCTTAACCCTTGTGCCACCAGGGAGGCCCTCCTTTCTTTTTAAAGTTGAGTAATGGACCTCCCAGGTGGCGCAGCGGTTGAGCGCTGGGTTGCGAAGCTGCCTGCAGCCTCTGCAGCGCCGGTTCGATCCCTGGCTGCTCCCCGGCCACCGGAGGAGAGTCCCACACGGTGCGCAGACCTCTCCTGCCGCCCGCTGCTCCCCTCAGCAGTGTACTTCGGTCCTTCTGCCTGCTCTGCTCCCCGCTCTGGCTCTGGTGAATTCTCTCACCCTCCCGCGCTTCTGACTGTACCCAGTGCTTGTATAAATCAATCAATCAATCAATCAATCAATCAATCAATCTTTAAAAAAAAAAAAAAAGAAAGAAAGTTGAGTAACATTCCATTTTACTTATATACCACATTTTGTTTTCCATTCATCTCTCAATGGCCATTTGGGGTGCTTCCACCTTTTGGCTATTACAAATAAGGCTGCTATCAACATGGGTGTACAAATATCTCTTCGAATCAACTCTTTCAATTCTTTTGGTATATACCCAGGAATTCCTGGATCATAAGGTAATTCTCTGTTTAATGTTTTGAAAAATGCCATGCTGTTTTCAAGTGCCCATGCCATTTTATAATCCCACCAACAATGAAAAATTTCTTCACATTCTTGCCAACACCTGACTTTCAATTTTTCTTTTTGATAATAGCCTTCCTAATGGGTATAAAGTCGTATCTCATTGTGGTTTTGCTTTGCATTTCCATAATGACTAGTGATGTTGCATGTCTTTTCATATACTTATCAGTCATTTGTCAAGTCCTTTGTCCATTTTTTAATCAGGTTCTTTTTGTTGCTGAGCTCTCAGAATTCTTTATATGTTCTGGATATTAATTCCTTGATTTGTTTTCTTTTTAATTCAGTTTCATGGTCAAGAGGCAGAATAATAATTTTCACTACATCTGAAATCCCATTCCAGATTATACTGGATCCCAAATTCTTCTAAGAATAATGGCAAACCCATTATTCCTTCTCATACTATTTTACTATTTTCAAAGAAATTTCAGAGTATCCCAGTAGATCCTCACAAAGTCTTGAGAAGAAAATGCCTATTTCATGGGAGTAGAGGCTGAGAAGTTAAATGACTGTATCAAAACTATCCAGAAAGGATGGAGTGGTTTCCCAGACCATCACTAAAGGATCTTCAAGGACCACCTGCAGACATTGGAGCATGAGTGTCAAAGAAACTCTTTGGTTCACATCACTCTTGTACTATAGCTGACCTTTGTCAAGGATGAAATCTGGGCTCCAGGAACCCTGACTTGACAAAGGCAACACACATACTCTGTAGTTGACCATGGACAATGCCCCTCCTACATTCTTCTCCAATGTCTGTTAGCAGGAAGAGTGGAATTCATTTTCACTAGTGTTTGGAGTCATTCTGTCCTAGTGGTAGCAGGGACAGAAGTGATGGGGGGGAGGGGTCCTACAGAATTTGGTTTCATTAACTTGGGAATTGACTAAATATAGAAACAGGAAGCACACTCACAACAAAAATCAAAAATGCTAGATCAATAACTAATTAGAGGGGCTGTGTGAGCCTGATGGTGAGAGGGCATTGGGGAAATCTGAGGCTTGTCTGTAAGCAGCAAAAGGAGCTGCCATCAAGCACTGAGTGTGGAACACTGCTAAACTCTAGGGCGGGGTCTGGTATGGGATGCACAGAACTCTTGTTTCAAACAGAAATAGCTCGAGAGTTCCTACACACCATGGGTCTATCCCCCAGAGGTCCTGGGGACCTGCTAAACTGAATTAACAAAAGCCCCTTTCTGTGTCCCCCCCTTACAGAGTCAACTGTACTACTGTCTACACATTCCCTCCTTTGCAGCAACATTGAATAGCTGCCCAAACATACTCTACTATCTCTTCTGTGCTCCATGTGTCTATGCGTTTCCCTCTGCTTCTAACATCCTTCCATTCTGTGCTTTTTCTACTAGTGACCCAGGCTCAGCTCAGATATCACTTTCTATAGGATGTCTTCCCAGACCAGGGATGGAACAGGTGTCCCTCTGCGTTTGCCCAGCGCCCAGGGTTACATGGAAGATAGCCTCAACCTCAGTCAGGTAACAGTCCATTCACTGTTGAGTTCCCCCAAAAGATGAGGAGCAACTCCAAAGCAGTGATTCTCTCTTACTCCTGCATTCCACACTCCTGGCACAGCCTGACATATTAAAAAGACCCATTAAATGTTCAAAAGAATAAAGACTATTGGTTCTATAAAAATCTATTTTTTTGTTCCCTTTTACATAGTGTCTGGCATCAAATAATTGTTCGATAATTATGTAATGATGCTGGACAGAATAAGGGACTCATCCTGGAGATGAAGTGACTTATTTGTCTGGTCCCTGAAAGCTACCAGCTCACAAGTCATCTCCTTGTGACATGCATCTTATAAAAGCCCAAGTCAAAATGAACTGCTCCAATCTCTGTTCCCCAATACTAATGAGATGCAAGGATTGCACTGCATTTGGCAATGACCAGCGATGAGAGCTGGAACAGGCTGAGCTCACACTCACCACTCCTCCTTCCCACCCACCACACTGCCTGGGAGTAAAATCAAACAGAGATAGGTGTAACAGAAGACTCAGAAGACGCCTCTAAATTGAAAAGTGCTTTGTTCTTTTTAAAGAACTTATCAATTTAATCTTTACTACAAACCTGGGAGGACGAAGGATAGGAAATGACTATTCCCACTGTACAAATGAGGATGATGATAAAAGCTGAGCAAGTAATAAATGTCAAGCAAGATATAGGTAAGTAGGGAAATATTAATCCTTTTTCTCTACCAAGAACGTCTTTTGTTTTGACACAGATGTGCTACTTCTAGCGGCACCCTGTGGGGAGTAAAGAGGCTTGGAGATCCAAAGGTTTGGGAACTGTTTCCTCCATAATTCTCCAGGCCCCAGACCAAGCCGACCTTAAAAAAAAATCTACTTTATTGAGGTATAATTCACATTCAATTAAATGTACCCAACTTAAGTGCTTGATTCATTTTGACAAATGTATACACCCATGCAACCACAATCTTATATAATCAAGACAGGTGAGTGTTGACAAGTTTTTCTTTTGGCATCCAAGTCTATGAGTTTGAAAGCTCACATAGATCTGAGTAACCACCACCACGATCAGGACACAGAACATTTTCCTCACTCCAAAAAGCTCCCTCATGCTGCCCCTTGGTGGTCAAACCTTCCCCTATCCCCAGGCCCTGGCATCCACTGATCTATTTTTGTCCCTACAGTTTACAAACCTGGTTTGTAAAAAGTACCTCACAACTCATAAAAGAGATGTTTAAACAGTATCCAGTTTTCAAACAAAATTTTACTTTTAAAAAATTCTCTTATTTTTACATTACTTTTATGTCCTCTTCAGAAAACTTAGTAATATTAGTTAATTTATTTACTAAAGTGAAACCAAGTAAATTTAACATCACTGGGAAGCTAATCATCTTAATATTAGAAGATTAATCAAAAATATTTTTAAAATACTTTTGAAAACGTAATTTAGATAATGGCCATTATCTAAAACTAAAAGCACACCCATTGGGTGTTCTTCTTTAAATATAAAAAAAAATTAGTAGTTTAATCACTAAGTCGATATGCTATAAAACTGTAAATCACTTTAGTTAGAAATATGAAAGCTTTCTTATAAACTCAAGTTAAATAAACAGAGCTCAGTTACGTCACCTTGAGAAATTAAAAATATCAAGGTAGGTAGCTGAGTCACTAGACTATCCTATTTTATTGCTAGACCAAAAAGATGAAATTTCCTCATTTTTTTTCAATTTCCAAGTGATTATTCAACTTAGAATGAAACCGAGGCAGAGGTAGAACAAATTATTTCCACTTACAGAAAAAGAAAGTGGTGTAAGAGAGAGATTATCACTTCCCACTGATTACCAGGAGGGTGAAAGGCAATAGGAATCATGTCTTTTGAGATCTGTTTAAAGAATCTGGGCAGTTGCACCTGGAGTTCTAATCATGTATAGGAGTCCACCACAGGCTTTAAAATCAAAGCTCGGTCTTGCCATCCACCAGCTTTGTTGATCTTAGGTAAAATTGTTTGATCTCTTTGATTCTATTTCCTCATCCATAAAAAGGGAATTTTTTTTTAAACTTCTAGAATTACTGTGAGGGCTAAATGAGACAATGCACAATAAGTGAAGAAACACAGTTGAATGCAGAAGGTACAGGAGTAGGTAAAATTCATCATAGCAGGTGTTATGATAAAAAATACTATAGACCAACCAATACTATAGAACAACGTTTTCCCTCAAGAGTTAAAGATGGACACTGGTTTTCAGAATAATGGCAAGACATGTAGCTGGAAAGCATATATGGCCTATTGCAACTAAAAGTATTTAAAAAAAAAATAGGTTATGTGACAATATGCCTAAATGCTGTACAATCAGCAACAAGAATCCCTATTTTGTGCATAACTTACTTTCTAACATACCATTAAATTCAGATTATCCTTTCATTGGTTTTAAACAAATTATGGTGACTCAAGTTGCTTTAAGTCAGAGGAAAAATGGTATCTATTTTTGGAAAACAAATAATTTTTAATTCAAGCTAAATCCACAGGATTTGTAAAAACCCCTGGCATCTATTCAGAGGGACGTCTAACGGCGGAGACCATTACATGGCTGATTTTATACAAGCTAATGTGGCTTTCTTTAAGAGCTTATATATACAAACACCAGTCTCTCTCCATGGGTAGTAGTCATTTAAGTTCCTAAGTAAGAAAGCCAGTGCCACTTACTTGACTACCTGGGGGGAAAGCAGGCGTCTAGCTGACGAAGGCTTTTATGGGCTGAATCATTCACTCACAAACACTCTGATTGAGTGCTTCTGTGTGGGGAGACTGGATTCTCACTGTCAAGATTGCATCAACATAACTCTTCATTAAAAAAAGTTTTGTAACATCTTTTCCACATTGGGTCTGCTGAAATCTCAGTCATCCTTCACGTTTCAATGCCCCCCTTCGCAAAATGCCTTTCCTGATCTTCTATACCCTCAAATCTAAATTTCAGTCTGAATTAACCAATCCTCTTTGGCACTCCTAATGCCCTTTGATCAGACTTTACTTTTTGTACCTATCATATCAGGGTCATCTATTTATGTTGCCAAAGGAATTATACATTCTATCCATCTAAAAACAACAAATAACACAAAGCAAGTGTTAGGTCTCCATTAGGTGTTGAAAATAACCAGATGAACAAAAAATAAGCTGTGGATAAAAGCTCATGGCTCAGTGGGGAATTCAGGCAGACAACACATACATTTCAGCAAGCACAGCCTGTGCAATATAATAGTGACAAGTACAAAGTAGGCTAACAGTATGGAAGGATGAGAGATCAGGAATAACTTTACAGGGCAGGATGAACAAGTACATACCAGGTAGGGGCGGGAATCAGATTCAGTTAAGAAGGCATGAAACATGGGTGCAAAGTTTCAGTTGTGCCAGATGAAAAAGGTCTGGAGATCTGCTGTGCCTATAGTTAACAATACTGTACACTTAAAATTTTAAAAGCAGATCTCAAGTTACATGTTTTAACAATAAATTTAAAAAACGAAGGCATGAAAGATCATGGCATATATGGGAGCTTGTGAGAAGACCACTGTTGCTGGAGTTGATGGGGAGAAAACAGGGAGAGGAAGGGGAAGCTAGAAGCCAGGTCAGAAGGAGACTTGTGAATTGTGTTTGGCCTTTAACTTTCTAGACAATGAGAAGCTACGGAAAAATAGGCTCAGAGCTGCATTTCAGAGCACCGACTCAGAGGGCAGTATGGGAGAGCACTGGGCTGAAGAGGAAGGCCCAGAAGTGAGGAGAGCCAGGATGAGAGCAAAAGGCCTTGGTTAAGGAAATGGTACCAGGGACAGACCTGCCTTCTAAAACACTTATCAGTATCTGGAGTTATTTAGGCAATACATTTGCTTACTTTACCACCAAAATATAAGCTCCAATCACCAACAAATTTACTTAAAGTCATATTCCCAGTCCTAGAACTGGACCTTGTATATAGCAGGTGCTCATCAAACACCTGCTAAATCAATGAACAAATCCCTTGAGGGCAGGAACTCTGGCTAACTCATGTATGTATTCTTCAGTACTTACATGAGAGTACTGTATATAAAGAAAGGGATGCTCAAAAAAATGTGATGATGAATTTTTTTAAAGGTCCATGTCCTGGATTTTCCAAATAATGACATCAAATTTTCTTGGTGGAAAGTCCAAAGACAGATTCTTCCAGCCATCAGCTTTGCAAACTCCACCTGGGCATCTAGCAATCCAGCTGGGCCCTTTTTCTGCCTGGTAAATCATTGTTGGCAACAAAGTCTCAGCAATTAGTGCTCAGCTGTTGGTTGCACTGACAATGACAATGGTCAGGACAACCAGCAACACAGTGTGACCCCTATACTGTGTGACAGTACTAACGCATTATCACGAGGTGGCAGCTTGATGCCTCCTTCCCCTGCTCTGCAAATTACAACCCACTTTGGGGGCGGGGGGGGGGGGTTTCCTCTGCAGAGGAAGGATAAAGGGATTTAATTTCTGTTACATCAAGAACCAATAAAAGGGCAGTTTTATAACTCTTCTGAAGTGGAGCATACCAGGCTCAAGACATCAGCTTGACTGACTCATCCCCATGGTCGGCACCCGCCCTCCAACTGCCAGTTTTAAGTTAGCTGCCTGCTCACAGGGACTCAGAGTACGTTGGTTTTAGAAAAGTGTTCTGTATCTCTGAGAAACAGGTCCCTGATGGTGTCTCCACCAACGTGAGTCAAGAATCCTCTTGGGGGGAATCTACATCGTATTCAGTACACAGGGGTACAAGGATATCCCTAGACCAAGATTTCAGACTTGTAAATAAACCCTGACTCTATCACTTACCAGCTGTGTGACCATATGTAAATGATTTAACCTTTCTGAGTCTCAGTGTTCTCATTTATAAAATGGGAATAATATTCCCTGACTTACAGGATCCCCAAGAGAAAATAAATGAGGGAATTGCTATAGTGTGATAAACATGGCATCTGAAACCCATGGCATTTAACAAATGTTCATTCCTTCCCTTACCCTGGGTAGAATAAGAGCTCACCACATTGTAAGGAGCAGGCCTTGTGGGGTCTCACACACAGGGAGAAGAAAGCAGCTTGGAGAGCAGAAAGTATGGAAATGACAGCTTGCAGGTTCTGTCTGTCTCTTCTACTCTTGGGAAAGTTACAAAATGTGAGTGACAGGGGCTGTCCCAAGAACATAAAGGAAGCTAATCTGTTTGCAAAGGGAGGAAATAGCACAGGATGAAGATTGTAAGTTGTTTGAAGCTTCTTCCCTAATTACCACTCATAATGAAAATTTAATTGCCAAGTTAAAAGCAAATTTCACTTTTTCTGTCAGAGAATCTCTGCAGAAACTGGCACATTTTGTTTGAACAGGAAATCAAAGTTACTTTAATGCTTAAATGAGATCTAAGGAGCTGCAGATGTTTCCCTGGGAATAACAAGCTTCAAACTGTCCTACTGGGTTGCAGCAACTTACAGCTACAGGGAGAGAGAAAAACTGTTTTGAGCTGAGTAACTCAGAGGCTGGGAGGTGATTCAAATTCCAAGTACCCCAGTGCTAGACATCTAGAGATAAGGCAGGGATTGGGTGATACAGAGAAGGTCTCTGGCATCAAGAAGCTTACAAGTAGGAGAGAGAACTGAAAGACAACCCAAGATTAGGAAACTGAAATCTAGAAACCTTTAGGTGATGAAAGAACAGCAAGAAACACAGAGGCAACCTTCTGAGGGTGCTAACCCACATGAATGTCAGCCAAAGGACTTCTCACCTGTAAGGTGCTGGTGAGAAAGTTGTTCTGGGAGACAATATCCACAAAGAAATCGGCAGGGATCTCTCCAAGCTGATGGTACAGGATAGAGATGAGGTTGATGTACAGGGTATTGTGCTTCACCATGGCTTCTTCTGACCGGCACAGAAGGTTCAGGAGCCGCTTCCAGTGCTCAAATGCCTCATACACATTTCCCAGCAGGAAGCATACAAAGGCAAATTGGAGTTCACCTAAAAGAGGCAGAGAGGAGAAATGATCCTGGGGGAGAGGAGCACCAGCTGACTCTGTGAGGTCATCAATTCACCAGTTCTGCTCCTCAGCAATGGCAGCCTTTTATTCTTGACTCCTACAGAGTCTAGCGTGGGGTTTTGCAGTTAGCAGGTGCTACAATTTCAAGCATAGGACATCAAACTGTTGTAAAATCAGACTACAAGGAAGAGGTATACCTAGTATTTGCTTGGCAAAGAGTTCACAAAATGTATCCATAGATATTATGCCAAGTGGCTTCTAAACCTGGCTGCTTATCATATTTACAAGGAAAGCTTGTTAAAAATAAAGCTGCCAAGCCTCACACCCAAAGATCCTGATTGAGAACAGATGATGGGCCAAAGTAACTGTGCTCTAATAAGCTCCCAGGTGATTCTGATGAAGCTGTCTGCTCCAGGATCAGGGAAGTGCTGCATTACACCACATAATCCTCAGCTTGACTCCACAAAGCAGTCAGGAAAGGTGTATTTGTCTTATTATGCAGATGAGGTCAGGGACGTGCCCAAGGTCACACAGGCAATGCTTGGCAATGTATTCAATGGGAAGATAAAACAGATTTCCTATTGAGTGGGAATAGCTCTAGAGGCTCCCAGAACAGGAAAATTAGTGAGTACTTATTCCAGAGTTAGCCTGTCAGCCAGATTTGGATTTTTTTTATAATCACAAGGATATGTGGTATAATCCCTATAAACAGTTTGGTGGCTAAGAACCTGAGCACTGGAGCCAAACTGCCTGGGTTCAAATCTCAGCTCCACCGCTTCACAGTTGTGACCGTGGCAAGTTACTTGACCTGTTTATATCTGTTTCCTTACTGGCAGGTGGTAAAGATTAAATAAATCAATGAAACACATAAAAAGCATTTAGAACAATGCCTGCCACAAAGTAGCCCTCAAAGATACCAGTTTTTATTATTCCCACATTTCCACTGGATGTCTGTTTCAAACAAAGAGACCTGTTGTCCTTGGACAACTGGGTCTCTGGTTGCCAAGATATACTGTTGCTGATCAAAGACATTCTATCTGGCTTCAAATTTAATGAGGGCTTCTGTGGTAATCTAGACTCAGACCATCAAATGAACAGATGCACCCACTACCTCCTTAAAAGCTTGGTATCTATCAACTCCAGAGACCTGAAAAAACTACTTTCCCGCCCCAAGACCTGTGGAACTAAGTTTAATTTGTATGATTTGATTTGACCTGTGTAGAAAGTATGAAGTAAGACCAGTATTTTCAAAACATAGTCAAATATTCTTTGTATGTTAGAGGTTAATGATTTACTTTTTCAGTTGGCTCATAAAGCCAACTGAAAATATGAGCTTTTTCTTTGAATTTAGGGCATTTATTTAAATTCATGCATTTCTGAGCTAGTCTAAAATTAAAGTGAGATGAGAAATAATTTTAAAGAGCTGTTCAAAGATATAGTCATCCCTGCAAGGAAACTGTCCATAAGATTAAAGAACTGAAATGTTTAAGAGATAGGATTTCTGTTCATTTGTTAAGCCAGATTTCTAAGCATTACTTATTAAATGAAAATACTGTGTAATGCATTAAAATGCACCCATTAAAATATCCCTTTTGATCAACTGAGCCAATGATAAAAAAAGTCTTATATTCAAACTTTTCACTCACCTTCTAATAAAGAAATATGCAAATACTGGGACAATTTGTAAAAGATTTTTGCTGTTACCAGTAATCAAAGAAAAATAAAATGAAACAAGATGTCATTTTTACCTACCCAGTTGGAAGAGGACTTTGCTACATTACTTTGTCAACAGCTTCCCCTGGGGGTAAGGATGCACACAGGCTCCTGCCAACACACACTCTGCTCTAGCCATTTTAACCCTATACATGTGCTGAAGGACTCGCAAGGAAATGTGTTAGGCTACACTTATCAGAGAGAAAATAGAAACACCTCAAAGGTCCATTAGCAGTAGGCTAGTTTGATAAACTGGAAAATAAGTTGCCACAAAAAAGGAGTGGCTGTTTCAGTGACAAGGAAAAATGTTTATATTAAAACAGATTATGAAATAGGATACAGTAATCCTGTTTTTAAAAAAAATAATTATATACATCACAAGCATATATAATTAAGTTTAAAAAAAAGACTAAAAGGAAACAGAAAGAGAAAAGATAAATAGAAGAAAAGATAGAATACACCAAACTGTAAAACATGGTTATTCCTAGATAGTGGGCTTTGGAGTAAATTTTATTCTTGTTTTTCTTTTTTGATGAGTATGTATTATTTTTGTAGTAAAGGGAGGAGAAACAACAATAAAAACTAACAAGTAAAAATCACTGTCCTGGTCTAAGCCAGTAGAGAGCCAACACGTTGAGACAGTCAGGAGCAAACTGAGGAGGCAGTGCAAGACCGAGAACCAGGAGTCCCACTTTGGCCACTTAGAGGGCCAAATCCTTTGTTTGTCGAACTTAACTTAAAAAACAGGGGGATGGGCCACACTGATGGTTCCCAAACACAAGATTGTCTTCATCAGGTTCACCTAGCATGCTTGTTTATGACATAAACTGACAGACAAATTACTGAGGGCCCACTCCAAATCTCTTAAATTAGTCTTTAGAGGCAAGGCCTGGGCATCTATATCTTTAATGAGTGTACTGGGCAAGACTGCCACCTAGCTGTGTTTAGGTACCAAAGGACTAGATAATCCAAGATTTACTCCCTTCCTCTAAGCCCCCTACTATGTTCCCCTTCCTTGGTCCACTCCCAAAGAGCCAGTGTCTCCTCACCGAGTACATCCTGGGGGCTGCCAGGGAACTGCTTGCTGAGCACAGTCTCCAGGGCATAGCTCAGGTCCATGCTGTGCCTGGTTATCTCTGCTGGCGAGGCACCTGCGGGGAACATCTGTGTAGGCAGCTCTGAGAAGCGGATCTCTGTCCCAGCTCTGGGTTTCATTTCAGGCAGCCGTGCCAGGCCCTCCTGGTAGCTTTTGCATTCGGTGCCACAGTGGGGTAGATTCTGCCCCACCCGATCCTTGGTGTGCTTCATGGAGAGCACGGGTAGCACCTCTGAGAAGGCACAGATCTGCCGGTTTTCAGGTTGCAGCCTCTCCATTGTGGCCTCACTGATGAAGTTGGTGAGTGAGATCCACTTTTTGAGGGTGGCATATGGATAAGGTCCCAGGAACTGGTCCAGCTCCTGGAGGTTGGCCCTCATGGCTTCCACCTCAGCCTCTGGGGCTGGGGTTAGGTCCACCTCCTCCCGGACTGCATTCCAGCGCAAGACCATTAGCCCCCGCTGCTGCAGGCTAAGGAAAAAGCCCATGCGAGGACCCACCTCCCTGGGATTGGCTTTGTCCACAGAGCTGTAGTGGAGGAAATGGATTCCTGGTGGGATCATCTTCACGCCCCGGAACTTGGGCCCCACTTCCCAGGAGTTGTAGTCAATCCCAAACTCTGTCCCCTTGGGCATATTTAGGATGACCACGGTGGCCCCTTCAAAGAAGAGTTGCTTGGCAAGTTCAGGGTCCATCTGCAAGGCGGCCATGGGACCAGTGGTAGGTGACCAAAAAGGAGGACACGTCTTGTCTTCCAGAACTGAAAGGAAAGAAATCAGTTAATCAGAACTTAGGTAAGGATACTTCATTTGTTGAGCATTCTCTATGTGCCAGATATTTTATTAGACAACTGATATAATTATCTTTTAATCCTCACCACAGCCCTTCATTTGTTTTACAGATGAGAAAATGAGATTCAGGAGGATTTTGGGGTTTGGCTTAATGAACAACAACACTCATTTCACAGCTAAAAAGGCATACTCAAGAGAAGGACATACTCAAGGTCCATAAGGTCACACAAGACCACACAAATTAGAACCTAGATACCAATATTGTTACTACGTTCCACTTGGGATCTGTTTTCAGATTTCTCTTTCATAATGGAGGATGAAGCAGAGAAACCTGGAGGGTTCATTCCAAATTATAACTCTGTCTAAAACTTACTGCTAAAGAGTCTCAAGGGTAGAGAAGGTTGATTAAATCAAGCATGCATGCAGCTTCCCACAAGCCTCAAGAAGGCTCAGAAATGGACAGAAAAATTTAACCCACCTTATAAAATTAAAAAAGGTTGGAGTGGTGAAACTTTCAACCACAAGCCTCCCTTCTTTTCCATATACATAATCAAAAGTGCAAGGAGTGAAATGACTTCCTAAAAGTCAGTGGCAGCTCAGGACCACTTGCCCAGAATGGAATCAGAAGGAAAGGTACCAGTTTAATATACTTATTTGAGCTACCTCTCAACTACATGATGAAACTTCTGTTATCTGGCAGCTACCACATCTGTGGTGCTTACAAGAATGGCTCCAGTATAAGTTAATTTAAACCAATCAACTAACCTTCTAGTCCCAAGATACCTATTCAATTCAACAAATAATCGTTAAGCGTCTGCACTGTGCCAGCATCTTGTGCTGGGTACTGAAAGATCCATAATTAAAAGTCACTACTCTCTATGTACTTCCAAATCCAGCCAGAGAAACAAACAAGACCCAAAATTTCACAAATAGAAGATCCAGTTGCCAGTTAACTCAATACAATAGGAAAGACTAATCCTTTTTCAGACATGTTAAGGGCATATTTTATAATCTGAAATCAAAAGCTACAAAGGATTCCACTCTAAATCAACATCTTTTTCAAACTGCAAGTCAACTCACTAATGGATCAAGAAATCAATTTAGAGGGTTAATACTTTTAAAAGAATGAAATATTTCAAAAGTCAGAATACATCACAAGTAGTAAAGGTTTACTGTTTTCTGAAGCTTTGGTATTTGCATGTATTCTTAGTCATGCCATAAAATGTACTTGTTACTGTAGGTCACAGTCAAAAAAGTCTGAAAGTCACTGCTCTCAATAATTTATATCATCATCTTCCTATTTCCAATGCTGAATTCAGGAGGTACTTAATAAAATATTTGCTAAGTGAACAGCTACTGCATTTAGAATAATTGCTCATCAATTAGCTATTTTCCCTTGTGGCATCTGTGTGCTCCTCCTTGATAATGATATTCCCTTCATTCTAATTCCACCAGCCTGTAATTCTCTTCCCTAAATCTTCAGCAGCTGACATGTGGCCTGGCACAGTAAGGACACCCTGGAATGCAGAAAGTCTCATCTATCCACTTCTTTCTTCTACCTCCTTAATTGGAACTACCATATCCTTCATCCAGACACTGCTTGCCCTTCCAATTCACTTTGTATCTGCATCCAGACAGTTGGAGAAAACTTTTCAAAGTGCCTAGATGAGCATGTCACCAACCCACTAAAAACCATTTGACTGGCTTCCTATGTTCTTGGAAAGCTAAAATTCTCACTATTACCTACCAGGTGGGTCTGGGATGGTCCCTGGCAACTATCCAACCAGTTTCAAGTTATAACCCCATTCCTCTCCCAGCCCCAAGCTCTCTGTCCCACTCACACGTGCTGTTCAGACCCACAAAGGTGAAGATCACCTCCTTGGTAAAGCATCTTTGATGTGGAATTAGGTCAGATTTCCCATGATACATTCTCAAGGTACTTTGTACTTTTCCATTTCACTTATCACAACCACAATTTTGCATTTGTTTAATAAAAGGCTGTCACCTCTATGAGACTTGAATCTTTTGTACCTCTGGCACACATTAGACATTCTGCTTACTTATATAGTAAAACCATGATAACTGTGTGAAGCAGGAGACAGGGTCAGATGAGTCTCAGGACACTCTATCTTACTGAACATTAACTCAGGTTGAGGCTGACTAAGTCAAATAAAGTAGAAAGTTTTTTCCATTGGAGATGGGAAGCAAGGTCACCTATCCACAATCTGACAGTGACTGTCCCTATTTCTAAGAAGGAACCACCTCCCACCCCCATACATACTTTAGATGAAATAAAGTATTTATCATTAACAAACTCTTTCGGCTAACAACCCTCTAGGCCAATATGGAATCCATCCCGAAGAGGTCACAAGTCTGTGGAGATGAGGAGTTCGAGAGAGGCAATGACATCAAGGAAAGAAAAGCAAAGGACGTACACCAGCCCTTTAATTATGCTGGGTTAAAACTGCTAAAATAGAAGCTATGCCTATTTTTTGGAGAATGGCACACATATCCTGGCTCCCTTATGCTGAACTGCGTAAACTTTAATAATGCTTACTCGGTACCTGCAGGATTGGAGTCTCCCTTTTTTCTGTATCAGTGAACTCAAGACCCCAGAATCCGGTAACGTAATATTTCTGATGAGAAACAGACTCGGTTCAGAAAGACCTTACCCGAAGTTAGAGAGCAGGGCTAGCGGTACCAGACTAGGAATAACCCCAAGGTGTCTGGCCCCCAGGTTCTAAAGTTAGGGGAAAAGCGACGTTACCCCAGGATCCCCCAGGAAGTCCTGGCGACGGTGTCAGCGGTGACGGTTTCTCAGGGAGCAAGGCCTGCGGAGACACCAAGGTCCCACCGCGGGCCCTCAAGCCCGGGAAGCAGCCGTCCGGCGAGATGCCCTAATTCAGGGCACTCCGCCACCGCGGGCCGGTAATAGGGTTGTTCGGTTACACGCTAACGAAAACAGAGGAGTTGGAAAGGGGCCAGAGAGCCCCTTCAGTAGCCTCCCGGACCTCGCCACACGACCAGGAACCGCGAAGACGCACCGGAAGTTCTCCCCTTTGGCGCCGGAAGGGAGCGTCGGGGAAAGCCGCCCGGTAGAGCACTAGGTCGGGGGCGGAACGTCGGTTCCTGCAGGTTCCGCCCCTATCAAGTGTCGCCTTTTGCTACCGATACTGGATAACAACTTTCATGGAACCATACATTTCATATCCCACTGCAGAAACATATCCACCAGTCCTGATCCTTTGGTCTCAGTCAGTCGTGGTCACTGAAGCTGGGGTCGAGGTCGTGACTTCCCAGGAGCCAGTTTCAGACCCTTAGTTTTGAATTTGATGCTGGTCAGCCTGTCTCCATCCGAGTCACTGAGTCACCTCTGATTCGTCATGACCCAGTGTCAGCTTCCAACCACATTCAGCCCGAGGGGAGAGCCTCGGAAACTCAGTCCCCTATCTCAGCAGCAGTAATCACCACATGGATCCTTCTTGCCATAATCACTCAGCGTCTGGCTATAAACACGCCCTGCGCCAGGAAACTGCCTGTCCCTGGAACCTACCTCTAAGTCAGGCACAAAACGATTAGCACAGTACATGTATTATGCATTTCATTAATGACAGCAATTCAGTATTAATAAATGACTTCTAGTTTTGTGTCTAGCCCTGTGCTGGTTTCAACCAAGGATAAACATCAATATGATTTATTGCAATGAACTGGTTTACCTAATTGTGAGGGCCAACTACTATCTAGGTAAGTCCAAAATCAGTGAGGCATACCTCTCCTATCGAATTTCTAACCCTTACACTAACCCTTACGTAAGTTTTAGTATTCCCAATTTACAGAAGAGAAAATTGAGACTCAGAGAGGTTACACAGTCAGAGTGATGCAGCTATGATACAAACCAGTGTCTGACAATCTGTTCTTGTACTTGTGCTGATGCTCCTTAGCTCGTCTGTCACTCCTTGGTGATAACTGAAAACACCAATCTGTCTCAGTCACAATTCATCCCTTAGTTGATTACACTGGACCCCACAGGCATGGTTAATCACAATGAGCTGCTGCAGGATTAACCAGAGACATCCTCCATCCATCACAGTCATGTGTGTAATTCTCAGCCTGTCCTGTCAGTTCCATTTCCTGCATGAAAAAGCTCAGCTCCCTTGCCAGCCTACACATTCCCAGTCTTAGCTGCTCACTATGTGGTCAGGTCTCAGAGCTCTCTGTTTCAATTGGGTTCACCATCTTTTAAGAGATTACAGGGCACCCAACAATGGACACTGAAGCTGTAGATAGTGGCCTGGGAATCCCACCTTGAGGATCACTATTCCATCCAGATAGGGATTTTCACCCTTTGTACTATTGATATTTAGGGGCAGATAATTTTTGTTGTAGGAAGCTGTCCTGTGTACTACAGGATATTTAGAAGAAGTACCCTTGTCTCTATGCATTAGATCCTAGTAGCACCCTAAAACCACAATTATCTCTAGACACTGCAAAATGTTCAGGGCGGGGGGGAGGGATCATGTCCCACCCCTCATTTGAGACCCACTGATCCAGATGAACCAGCTCCAGATTATTCCCAAACATTCAGAAACTAATATTGTATTTATGGGAGATAGAGCCACAGATCTAGGGTGTGTGGAGTCTCAGTGTTTACAGTCCAAGTCCTAGTCCAGAAGTTCAGGGTGACTGATAGCTAAAGGAAACCTGTGGAGAAAATTCAGGGAAGGATTCACAAAGATCAGTGGGGCAATTGCCTCTGGCAATGGACAGGAGTCTGGAGAAGGTTGTAGAATTATTTTCTTCTTCTTCCTTTTTTTTTTCACATTTTAAAAGGACAGGGTTGTTGAGAAAAGGAAAAAGAAAAATAGAGGCACCTGCATAATCACAGACAGGCAGGAAAGCTGCCTGCAGAATTTTTTTTTTTTTTGCATAGCATTCTGTGTAACTTCATGAATTTCCTTTTTTAAAAAAAGATTTATTTATTTATTTATACAAGCACTGGGTACAGTCAGAAGTGTGGGAGGGTGAGAGAATTCACCAGAGTGGGGAACGGAACAGGCAGACTGACGAAATACACTGCTGAGGGAAGCAGCGGGCACGGCAGGAGAGTCTGTGCGCCATGTGGGACCCTCGCCAGCGGCCGGGGATTGAACAGGTGCTGCAGAGGCTGCGGGCAGCTTCACAGCCCAGTGCTCAACCGCTGCGCCACCAGGAGAGGCCCTGAATTTCCTTCTTAAAGAAAAGAAGTTGTGTCTAGCATTTGAAATTAAAAGGAAATGCTCAGGATGTAAATTTTAAGAAGTAGTACTTTAAAATATTATAAGAAGTATTAAAGTAATATGCACAAGGTAACTTCAATTCTGAAAAAATAGATATACAAAAGAAAACTGAAACAAAAAAAACACCATATTACTAGCTGTGGGCGATAAAGTGGTCTAGATGAGTCACTTGGTGGAATGAAAAATAAAGCATGACATGTGCACCTCAGGTAGGCTGAGGGACAAGAGTAGGTTTTATAAGGATTATGGTTTGAGTATTTTTACACTTATTTTTATGAAGACCTCTCTTCAACAAATGACTAATTTTCCATTTGTGGAAGTTATAGTTTCCTCTTTAAAATAACTTGCCATTTTCTACATATTCAATTTAAAGAAAACTAAGTCAAGAACGGGACAGGTAGTACATATAGGAATAGGGCAATCTGTGGCAAGGGGGTTGGCAAAGGCTGATGTTGGAGGTTACTATCTACATATCTGCTAGGAGCCCCTGTAGACCTTGATGCAGGTGATCTTCCATGAAGAGAGGAAGGATCATGTTGTTCCTCCATGCACCAAGCCCCTCCAAATCCTGGAGCCTGCGAGCTTTACTGCTCTCTGCCTAGAATGTGTACACCCAAGTTCTTCCCATTATTGGATCTTTTCCCTCATTCAACTCAAAAACTATGTCCTCAAGGAGGCCACAACTGGCCACCTTATTTAAAGTGATACACTTTAGAGATGTTGCATCTCCTCCTCCTTTGCCTTTCCTTGGTTGTCATTCTAGAATTGTCTCTATGTGCCCATTTCCTCCACTAGCCTGGAGTTCCCAGAAGGCAAGGACTTTGTCTCAAGGGTGTACCTGCAGAACCTGGACCAACTTGGGAGCTGCAAATATTTGTTGAATGAAGTGTTCTACGTTGGGATCTCTCCATGCCAGCTTTGGCCCTTCTTATAATGCCAACCTGTATCAGTAGCCAAGGAGAGAGAGACAGAGAGATGCCAAAGCAGCTTGTGGTTCAGCATCAAACACATTTATTTCACTTTTATTGAGTATACAAGAACAGAGAGCACACGCATACAGCACGGAGCACTGAGGTGGGGAAGCGCAGGGACGAGAGAGGAAGGGCGTGAGTAAAAAGGAACAGGACAGCATCGCAGTTGGTTGGTAAGGTGCTTTTGAAAAAAAATTATTTAAAGTGATGTTGCTCATGCAATTTCAGGCCAGTCTTGGAATGTGCTTGCAGGATTCAAAAACAGAAACAGATCATGGCACTTCCTGTACCCTCATATGGAAAAGATCCCAAGAAAACAAAATAAGAGAAAATGAAGATCTACAGGATGGCAGAATGGAAAAAGACCCTGGAGCACATCTGGTTTATCCTTCTAGTTTTGCAAATGGAAAAACTGAGACCCAAAAGATCTAGTCTGTTTTCACACGGTGAGGGAGGGGCTGAGCCAGTGTGACCAGCTGGAAGTCTTGACTGCCCTCTGGGACATTTCCACTATGCTCCATGGTCTCCTATACGGACAGGCAGCACACAGATGGGAAATGTAAAAAGGAAAAGTAAGTTGAAGACAGACAAGACAAACATTGATATTCTCTATGAAGAGGACAGGGAGGAATCAGTGCCCTAAATTTCAGCTTTGCAGCTCCCCTCCTCTCTGGTGGCACTGCCTGCTTCCCCTTGGAAGGCCAGAGCATCCATGGGACAGAGACCTCCACAAACCCTGCCCACCTCCCAGGCTAACCCTGATCACTCCCTCCCTGCCCTGCAGCCACACACTCAGGGTCTGTAAGCAGGTGCAGAATTCAGAGCAAATATTCTCCTTGTGAGGTGTGTGCAGTGTGCTCAGGACACCTGGCTCCTGCAAAGACAGCGGGGTGGTCCAATGAGTGGTATCTCTGCAGCTCCTGGCCCAGAAACAGTGTGAGATTTTGGGTTGAGAAGGCAGGGAAAAAAGTTTCTGTGGCTTCCCCCCCAGGAATGCAGTAAGACCTGGTGCATGGACAGTGTGCCGCTGTATTCAGGGGAGGGGTGTGGCTGATGCTGCCTTCTGATCCCCAGATGCCGGGATCTCCCTGTCCTCTCCTTCCCATTTTTTTTTTTTTTTTTTTGCCCACAAGGTAAACACTATTTCATGTCTTGTTCTGCCTCAGGCAAGCATCAGCTAAGCAGCTAAGCATATGTCTTCTGGGCAACTGATAAGCCAACTTGGGCCCTCTGAGGGGCATCCCTGGGCAATGTATTAGAGAGAATGCAGAAATATTCTCAGAGGGGCTGACCATGGTGGGAGATATAAGGCTGGCTCAAGGGGCTTCCCAGGGCCCTCCCCTCCCCTCACACATTCTCCTTCAACCTAAGAATAGTGCCTGGCACGAGTAAGCACTCAATAAATATTTGTTGAATGAATTTATCGACTGCTTTAGAAGCTAGGCTGGGAAGATGAAAGGGGACTTAGAAATGAAAGTGCAGTGGGGACACACTCCCTCAGAAAGGGACTTTGCTCAAGGAAGCAGCGTGTGCTGGAAAAGCCCATGTGTGCCAAGGCCACTGCCAAGCTTTTGATGGGGTCTTCTCCAAGGACTTCTGTGGTCTTGAGGCAATTTCTGGGATTCTAAGGTTACAGGCTCAGAGCTTAGATGTTGACTGAAGGGCCGTAGGGTGTCTCCAAAGCAAGGGTCTTCTCCATAGACGGAGCCTTTGGGTGGGACCACCTTGCATTCTTGGCTTCTTCCAGGGCAGGTGAAGCCTTTAGAAATGCAGTTTTGACCTATCAGGGCATGCCCTGTGTTCATGGTCTCTACCATGGCTGTTTTGGCCCAGGAAGAAGAGAATGATTCAGAACATGGGTGAAGGAGAGGAAAAGATTGAATTAGGAATTTCCAAACAGCCAGTTTGAAGACACTGTACTCTGTGGGAGCCCAGTGCAGGGAGCAGGCATTAGCTCCCTTTGGATGGGGAGTCAGCTATCACAATGTGGTCAGGGAAAGGCAAGACATGTGGCGAAAAAAAAAAGAAAAAAAAGGGCTGAAAACCAAGGCAACCCCCCTACCACCACCACCACCCAGGGAGGTAAGGAGACTGAGCCAGGAGAGCCTCTTAAGCAAAGTCTGGATCAGGACTCCATTTGAACACAGATCAGGCTCTGGTTGCTACTGCCGGGGGAGAGAAGGCATTCTGGACCTTCCTTCTTGCCAAACTCCTGCCTCTCCATTTGGGGCCCCCGCCCCTCCCCACCAATCAACCAATCACAAACACCACATACTGTATTACTACACTGAACCACTGCCTCTACTGTGAGCCACCACAGCCAGAGTCCAAGTCTCCTTGACTGGGCCAGTTCAGTGAGATCTAGGAACCTTGGGATACATTGATCACAGTCAGATAATTATAATTTTAAAATGTCAGCTTCATACTTACCAGCACTGTTTATTTTAATATTTGTTTCCTGTTATATGTAATATACATAACTTAAAAGCACATCCATACAAATCTACAAGCTGCACCTTCATAATGAAAACCCATAAACATACAGTGTCTACTTCCCTTCCTTGGCTTGGTTTTCTGTTCTTGCTTTCTTTTCTTTTCCTCATTTCAAATGACAGTCATCTGTTGTGGCCCCAGCAGGACCTGGACACAGAGGGTGACAAGTATGGGGTGGGGGCAGGGGGAGGAGGGAGCCAAGACAGAAAATGATAACTAGACGCTTGAGAGTGGAGGGGGGTGGGGAGATGGAAGAAAGGAAGGTGGATTTTGCAGCCCAGTGTCAAGACCCAAAAAATAATAATCCAGTGTTCCTCCTCCTTCTTTCCAAGTGGGGGATTTTTTCTTTCTTGGAAAACGGTTGATGGGTACGTGTCTTGCTGCTGCGACTTCTCTTGCTTTGTTGCAAAAGTATTTTCCTTTGCATCTGAGTGGGCAACAGATGCTGGAGAAGAACAAATGGGATGCTTGTCCACTAAATGTAATGTGCAAAACCAGGGTTATATTGTACCTCTACAATCACTGTGGTCTGGCTTGCTTTTGTTGTTCCTCAGGGCTTTGAAGCGGGGAGCAAGGGATTATTGTGATCTTTTTTTTTTTTTCCTTGAAAAATCCCACCGGTTATTTAATTAGTCTGCAAAGGAAATGTAGGTGTTCAGATGTTGGCTGTTGCTGTCGGCCGATTGCTCGGCCAGCCCCAGCAGCAGTGCAGGACGCGGTGTTTCCTGTATATATACTATATCTCTATATATCTCTATATATATGCTTTTCCTTTCCCAGTCTTTCATCAGGGACAGTATGTCGCAGCTGGGACATCGATGTTGAGTCGGAGAATCCAGAATGAAGGCCCCTTCTTAACGGTTCTCTGGCTTGAGTTGGACCAGAAATGCCAGCATCTCTTCACAGAGGTCAGGATTCCTGGAGTCAGAGGGTCAGAGTTGGAGACAGGAGAGGGGAGCACAAAGAAAGGGGGAGGACAAGAAAAGTTAGGAACTCTCTGTCACTCATTTTTTTTTTTTTTTAAAGATTTATTTATTTATTTATACAAGCACTAGGTACAGTCAGAAGCGCGGGAGGGTGAGAGAATTCACCAGAGCCAGAGCAGGGAGCAGAGCAGGCAGAAGGACCAAAGTACACGGCTGAGGGCAGCAGCGGGCGGCAGGAGAGGTCTGTGCGCCATGTGGGACCCTCGCCGGTGGCCGGGCATCGAACCGGTGCTGCAGAGGCTGCAGGCAGCTTCGCAGCCCAGCGCTCAACCGCTGCACCACCAGGGGAGGCCCTGTCACTCATCTTTAATGCATGGCAAGAGGTTTGTAGCTAGCCTTTACTATGTATCCTTAATTATGGCTCCAGAAGATAAAGCAATTTGTCCAAGGCTAGCCAGCTGATAAATAGCATCTGACAAATGAATCCATACCTGTCTGCCTCTGATATGTTTTCTTGTTTGTTTCCAGGGAGAAGATGTCTTTCACTTTTTTTTTTTTTAAGATTTATTTATTTATTTATACAAGCACTGGGTAGAGTCAGAAGTGCGGGAGGGTGAGAGAATTCACCAGAGCCAGAGCGGGGAGCAGAACAGGCAGACTGACAAAGTACACTGCTGAGGGGAGCAGCGGGCGCAGCAGGATTGGTCTGCGCGCCATGTGGGACCCTCGCCAGAGGCCGGGGAACAAACCAGTGCTGCAGAGGCTGCGGGTAGCTTTGCAGCCCAGCGCTCAACCGCTGCGCCACCAGGGTAGGCCCTGTCTTTCATTTCTTAACAGTCCAAGTTTCCTTTAACACTGAGGCTACAATCACATTCATTTCACTTTTTCTTCCTCTCCTCTCTCAGGTCTAAGAAATGTTTAGTTGTGACTGCAAGAATACTTTTCTAGTTGTTTTTCCTTGGAGCAGACTACATGGGACTGCTGTGGCTTGGGGCTTACACCCAAAAGATCAGTATTTAAATAAGGAAACTGAAGTCTGGGTTCCAACTCAAGTTTGACTCCAAAACTTTGTGGGTGAGGAAGTGGGTTCTGCAGTTAGAGTCCCTGAATTCAAATCCCACCCCTCTGCCTACTCACACTATAATTCCCAGCAAGTTTCTTAATCTCTTGAGACCTTGGTTGTGCCCTCTGTAAAATGGGTCCTGCCTTATGCAGTTATAGGGAGGATTCAAAACAAGGGTCAGAATATGTTAAGTGCTAAATAAATATCACCTGTTCTTATAAGTACTACTGTGGTTAATTGAACCATACACTATTCTAATCTCCTTGAGGACAAGGAATGTCTTTGCTAATGTGGTGGGTACACAGCAATAACCCAAAACTATTTCACAGGTGTATATTATTCCTGCCCTTTACTGTTCACATCTGGTCAAGTGCTGATCGAGTCAGAGATTTAGCAAGTTGGTCAGAACCCAAGGTTCCTCTTTGGAATGGATCATTTCCACCCCCAACCCTGTTAAATTAAAATTTTGAAGGTAAGAAAGCACTAAGAAGCTGGGTGAGTGATGACCTCTTGTTGGCAGTGTTTGGGAGACAGGTCCTGTCTGAAGGAGGCAGACAGTGGGAGAAGATAGAGCAGAAGCCATACATCTAGCCTGCAAGTTGCAGGGAGAGGAGAGAAAAGACTCTTTGTGAGATGGGTATGTATTCCACACTCACAGCAAGAACTTCAAGGAGAAGAATTTCCAGATGGAAGGACAAGTCAATAAAGGACAGATTTTCTGGAGGATTCAGGGAGGCAGGAAAAGACCAGCAAGATGAACACCCACATGGACACAGGGCTTGAGTGCCAGGCTGGTGGCAGCAGTTCATGGTCTGAAATACTTTGGGCTGTCATCGACTCCTCAAATTGGACAAAGAAGCAGGTTTACATTGTTAAAAATGTGAGATCCTTCCCTGACACATCACTGCAATGGATTGGATGTCTACGTCTCCCCAAAATTCACATGTTACAGCCCTAATCCTGTAGATGATGATATTTGGAGGTGAGGCTTTAGGTTTTTAAGGGTGAAGCCCCATAAATGGGCTTAGGCCTTTATTTTATTTTTAAAGATTTATTTATTTATACAAGCACTGGGTACAGTCAGAAGCGTGGGAGGGTGAGAGAATTCACCAGAGCCAGAGAGGGGAACAGAACAGGCAGACTGGTCAAGTGCTAACCGAGTCAGAGACTTAGCAAGTTGGTCAGAACCCAAGGCTCCTCTTTGGAATGGATCATTTCCATCCCCAACCCTGTTAAATTAAAATTTTGAAGGTAAGAAAGCACTAGGAACCTGGGTGAGTGATGACCTCTTGTTGGCAGTGTTTGGGAGACAGGTCCTGTCTGAAGGAGGTAGACACTCAGACTGCTGAGGGGAGCAGCGGGCATGGCAGGAGAGGTCTGTCACGCCATGTGGGACCCTCGCCGGCGGCCGGGGATCGAACTGGCACTGCAGAGGCTGCGGGCAGCTTCGCAGCCCAGCGCTCAACCGCTGTGCCACCAGGGGAGGCCCGGCTTAGGTCTTTATAAGAAGAAACATGAGAGATGATCTCTCTCTGCCCTTGACCATGTGTACACACACAGGGAAGGTGACTCACTGCAGACCAGGCAGTGGGTTCTCACCAGGAAATGAATTGGTCAGCACCTTGATCTTGGACTTCCCCGTCCCAACAACTGTGAGAAATAAATGTGTGCCACCCAGTCTATGGTATTCAGCAGCTCCACTGACTATGACCGTCACACAATGGCTGTGAGGATATGCTGTTTCCACCTGTCCCTCTTCACTACCCACTGTCAATCCTCACTCCCTTTTTCTTACCACATCTGGATTCATTTTTGGGGGGTCTTATGCTTACAACCCCAAAGAAGCCAGGGAACCAGTCTTCCTTCCCCTTCCCACTCTGATTCATTGTATCTAGGGGAGCTAAAGCTTTATTTTTATTTTTTAAAAAAGATTTATTTATTTATTTATATAAGAACTGGGGCACAGGCCAGATTCACGGGAGGGTGAGAGGATTCACTAGAGACAGAGCGGGGAACAGAACAGGAAGACTGACGAAATACGAAATACACTGCTGAGAGGAGCAGTGGGCGCGACAGGAGAGCTCTGCCGCGCCATGTGGGACCCTTGCTGGCTGGCCAGGATGGAACCAGTGCTGCAGAGGCTGTGGACAGCTTCACAGCGCTGCACTCAACAGCCTGAGCCACCAAGGGAGGCCCGGGAGCTAGAGCTTTAAAGAAAGAAGGTTAGGGGGTATCAAAGCTACACTAGGGATCAAGTCATTTGATGGATTCTCAGAAAGAAATGAGGCTCAGAGGATCCTGGCACCATCTGTTCTTTCCTTGCATGGCTGACGAGCCTCAAAAGGCTTACCTGTGGCTTCTTGTCCCTCTCCTCCGGGGATGGGTCTGTTTCTCTGTATACGACAGCTTTGGTTACCAGCATGTCAGGATGCTGCAGCTTAGCCTCCTTGATGGCCAAAGCCAGGGCCTGGTGTAAAAGAACAGCAAAGTGAGCACCATAAATTTCAGACACGAGAGAAACCATGAAGACCGGCAAGGCCCTTAGTGCACTGCTGGGAAACTGAAGCACAGGGAGGGACAGAGGTCAAATAGTTAAAGGCACAGACTAGAGCTTGGGTTCTCCCACTCCTTCTGGATCCTATTTCCCTCCCCCAGGGGCCTCATGTCTGGACAGTGTCAGCAGGAAGAAGACATTCCCTGTCCACAGGGTAACCTGATATGGGAAGCACTGGGAACTGGGCAGTGCCGCTGGGAATAAAGTTTCCTAACCACCTACCTGATCTTGATCAACATCTTCGTCCCCAGTAATGATGATTCGCTTCTCGATCCTCGTCTCTGAAAACCCTCCTTTCACAGTCTACAGAGGGAGAGGGAGGTGAGGTCAGCTCTGGGGCCTGTTGGGGCACCTGAGGCAGGGGACCTCGCCAAAGCATCCCTCATGGGCCAGGCTGGGAAATAGCAGTCACCTGCTCTCTTGGCTCCCTCCAATTTTTCCTTTTCTGGCTTTGTGACTTCAGACTGCAGCTCTGGCCTGGCTACCACCACTACCCCAGTTACCAAACTACCCTCCTAAGCCTTCCAAGCCCAGTTCAAAGGCTGTCTCCCGGACCTTGGGTGGCTGTCCTTCCTGCCTTGATGCTTCCCCAGCATCAGTCTGTCTCTGGCTGTTCTGGGACACCCTGCCTGGGGCTGATCATTTGTTTGTGACCTGGCCTTGCTCACTAGGCTGGTGATCTTGAGGACAAGTGTTCTTTTGTTCATCTCTGTATCCCCTCCTTCCTCACTCCCCTGTCCAACCTGACCAGAACAGGTGCTCAATGCAGATTTGTTGGATGAACACATGAATGAAATGTAAATGGTGACAAGGTTCTAACTTAAATGACTTCAAACAATACTCCAAGAAGAAACTCTGATAACACTCCACACTCCACTGTTTTCTAAAAGGGTGGGCCTTGGGTGCAAGTTTAGAAGTAGAAGAGGTGGTAAGATCTAATTGGCATATTAAAGGAGGGTGGTATTTGAGGAAGTTCCAGCTGGAGTCAGGAGTAGATGGAAAGAAGAGGGGCTCCCAGTGGGTAGGGCCAGGAGGGTTTGGGCAGGGAACTGACAGCAGTAAGCATGTGATGGGGCTTTGCAAGGTAAAATTTGCAAACCCAAATCTGTAGGATAAATACAGGAGCACAGGCTGGCTGTAATGGAAAACCTTCCCACAAAGCGTCTGATGAAGTGGTCGTTGCTCACTTTCGGTGAGAGTGGGTGCTCCCTGGAGGAAGTAAGGAAGTGTCGAGTCCTGCATAGCAGTGGGCATAGCGGGGACACTTGTGTGCAGAAAGGGCAGTGCTGCCTGCCAGACTCAGCAGAACATCCTCTCAACCTGACTTCCTGGCCTCGCTCCTCCAGGCCTCCACCCTGGCCTAGACTCCCTCCTGCCTTCTTCCCTGCTACTCAGGCATGGACGAGCTGGCCTGACTGCCCCTCACTCCCCAGTCCTCTCTGGCCTTCCTTTTATGGTCCCTTACTTCTCCATCCCCTGCTCCCACCCTGTCCAAGTTCTCTATCCCTAGTCTCTCCTTAATTCTCTCTTGTCTCCCATCTAACTGCACATCCTGGTGGTCCTAATCACTTCTCCGTTAACCCTTTGACAGCTTTCCAAGTGCTCTCAGACTCGGGCTGTCTGTTGTCCCATCTGTCCTGAGATTTGTCCTACTGATCTCTATTCTGTTTTCCCGGCTCTCAGTCCCACCTAAGTGTTCACAATTATGTCCCCTGCTCCTTCTTGTTAGTGATTGCTTTTCCCATTTCCCACAAACATGCACTGCTGCCGTCACCCCCAGCAGCCCCCAGCACAGAGGCCAGAGTGAGACTGACACGCAACAACATTTGCTCATTGCACAAATAAGCGACAGTTTTTGCTCCTGTTTCTGCTTTTCTTTGGACACCTGCATCATCTTTTCTCCTGTCATGGGTCCCACCTGGTTTCCAAAACCCTGCACACATCTCACTTTTTGCAGAAAACCCTTCTTCACTCTCAGAGTCTTGCGTATATTACCTCCCGCTAGGCCCCTCCAGCACTTAGGTCTATAAGGCGCAAAAGCCACGGTTCACAATTACTTCCAAGGAGATAGTCTTGTCCCCCCCAGCCTGGCTGTCGACATTGAAGGGCCTAGGACAACCCGTAGCACAGAACAAAGCGCACAGCACTCCAGAAACTGGGACCACCACAGGTCTCCTCCAGCCACGTTACAAGGCAGAGCAATGGCAATGACCTTCCCGATCCCCACAGCCAGGCTGGGAGTACAGGGCGCCCTGCTGCTACTCACTTTGGTAACATGGGTGGTGGTGGAGGTGGAGAGGGTTTCCGCAGTGGCGCCGTAGGTGCTGGTGAGGACATCTTTCCCGATGATCTGCAGAATACAACCACCCCCCACCCGGGGGGGGGGGTGTCAGGTGAGGACGATGGGCTCTGAAGGGTGGGGTGGGGTGGGATAACCCAAGGGATGGTTGGGGTCCCCGTAAAGGTAAAGTTTGGAGGCCAACCTGCTTCTAACAACTGAGTCTAAACATTCAAAAATATTGGCATCTTCAGAATGCTAGGCCCAAGAAATTCTCAAACCTAGAATCCTAACAACACACTAGAATTTAAGAATCCTGACATCTAAGAAGAATGAGCAGAAGGATTCAAGGTGGAAACAGAGCCCTCCAGGTGCCCCACAGGACAGAACTCTTTCTCTGCAGTTATGATGAGAACAACAGGCTTGGAGAATGCAGGACTGCAAGAGACCTCACAGTGACAGACAGGTTAGCAAGGTAGCCACCCACAGACCAGGCCCAGGACCCAAGCCTCAGGCTCCTAGTCTTCTTCTTCCTGGTCAGCAAGGAGAGCAGATGCAAAAGAGCTGTCACATCACAGGCACCACCAGAGGGAGGTGCGACTTCACCCCATATCGCCAATGTCCTGTTTGTGCATGGTGGGGCGGGGGGGCAACAGGGGAGACTGGTGGGCATTGAGAAGCTCTATGGGCATCTGAAAATGAACCAGTCTCTTGGCACTTAAAAGGGCAGCCTTATGGGCTCTAAGCTGCACTTGCTGTGGGTCCCATGAGGACCAGTGTCCACATTCTCAGCTTGGAGTCCCCTAGCCTGAGCTGGCCCTGTCCACTTACCGGAGAAAGAGAACGGATTTCCGTGGCCACCATCTGTGGGCCTGGGATCATGGCAGCTGCCCCCTTCCCGGACTTGAGACTGTTCTCCTGGGGAAACAATAGTGCTCAGAAGGCCAGGTCTCAGGTCGGCAGCCCCCAGGAAGGCCGGAGCACATGGCCATGCAGCGCTCATAGCCACAGGTTGAGTATTGACATAGGAAGCAGAGAGCTGAGGCATCAAGGAGTTCCATCTTTCACTTGTCACTCGCTCATACACGCAAACTGACACACTCACTCATTCACATACTCACTCGTTCAATACACATTTACCGAGTGTCTGGCATTAGGGACACTGTGGTGAACAAGACATAGTGTTGCTCTCAGAAGCACTAGCAAAGGAGTTGAGACATTCAGGTTCCTGTCCTGGCCCTGCCACATTCTAGCCACATGACCTGGGGATAGCTATTTTCTCTCTATGGGCCGTATGGATTCACCTAAAAGGGACCCTGGCAATGAAGGCTCATCACTGGTAACAAATATCCCACTGCGGTAGAGGGTGTCGATAATGGGGGAGGCTATGCATGTGTGGGGACATGAGGTATATGGGGAAATTCTGTACCTTCCTCTCAATTTTGCCATGAACCTTAAAAATGCTCTTTAAAGTCTTTTTTTTTTTAAATAGGGACGCTGTATGCCAATGTCACTTCAAGAAATATAATGTAAAAATTAAGAAAAAAAGACCCATGCCCCCACAGTGACACTCCCACAGTGACACTCACACAGTTTAAGGAAGGAGAAAGGGTTTTGCAAACCAAAGTTTATAGGATAGATATAGAACAGGCTGACTATTAATCACACATGATAACTACTGTTTTCTGAGTATTTGTGCTAGGAATGTGCTAGGTATGATGCTAAGGATGTATCATCTCATTTAACCTCCATACGGCCATAGGAAATCACTTTAATGTTTCTGTTAGAGATGAGAAGGTGGAGGACCAGAGAATACTAAATGGATTGTTCAAGTCTCTCAGTGAGTGAGTGACAGAGCAGGATTTAAATTCTAAGGATTTACACATCAGACTCTGTCCAACATGTTCCAGTGGGGTTCTCACAGTCAAACCCACTTTCCTAGTCCTGCCTTGGATTCTAGCTGCTAGATCCTCCTGGAACTGGTTCTGGACTTACTGGGCCACATTTGGCAAGGGGCCTGGCTGCCTGCCTCCACCTCCCACTTTCTAACTACCTGATTGTCCTGGGGCCCAGAGCTGTGCCCATTCTGTAACTGCCCAGTGGGCTGAGGCCCAGTCAGTCCTGGTCTGTGTGTGGTACTAGATCTGACCCTCTGCTTTTCCTCTGTGTACCCCAAGGCTGCTTCCAGCTGAGGCTGTCAGTAACCTGGCTACCTGGCACTCCATCCACAAGGTACTTTCTCAGATGGGGTCCCAGAATATGGCCCAGCGGCAGCCTCGAAAAGGCAGCCCTGTGAGCTCAATGCTCCTTTCTCCCTCTTAACAAACAGCCCCCTTTGAGTCCTGCTGTTGCTCCAGGTCATTTTCCCCTAAAGCCTCTTCTATTCCTGCAGCTCCCTTCTTCCTGGAGCAAAGCCTCACCTCCACCTTCATACTGAAAACAAGAGACAACTAATGGGGACATGGTTCCTTCAAAACAAGGCACCATCTGCTCCCGTGTTTCTCAAAACTTCAGTCAGCCCTCTCTACTGCCTCCAGGATCAAATCCTCTTCTTGGCCAAGGCAATGCCACCATCTCTGTTCTGGACCCTTCCTTCCTGGACTTGGGGCATTCCTCCTTGCTGCTATCTCTCTGGGCAACCTCAGCCACTCAAGGCTTCTGCTGCATCATCAAAGCCAGTGTTCCCTATCCTTTTATCTGCAGCCCAGATCATTTTTGAACCCTAGAACTTCAAAACCAATGGTTCCTGGACATGGCCCACAGGTACCTCAGGCTCCTCTTGCTCTGACATATCTGCCGTTAAAGAACACTCTCTCCCGAGCTGTCTATACTAGTGTTCTCAAGTGTGAGGGGCAGCACCTGGAGGGCTGTGAGAACACACACTGTTTCTGAGTAAGTTGGGGGTGGGGCTCAGAATTTGCCTTTCTAACAGGTTCCCAGGACAGAGCTTTGACAACTGTCGTGTTAATGAACGTCACTAGCCTGTCTCTCTTCTTGTCACTCGAACATTCTATCAAGAACCAAATCTTGCCCTTTCCTCCTTCCACATTCTGGCTCCACCCCAGTCCCTAAACTAGTCTCCAGCCTTCTCTTTTGGTCTCTCCCAATGGCATCTGGGCTCAGGGACATTGCCTGAATCCTTCAGGGTTGAATTCACCACGCATGACGCAGTATTTCACATAGTGGGGGCTGTTCACTAGTCATCTGCTGAAGAAGGCAGGGGGAAGGGGAGGAGGGAGAGTGAGGAGCAAGGAAGTTCTGCACCAGTCCATGCCCCACACAGCTTGCTAGTGTCAGCTCTCTAACCCACAGAAACATGTATGTGATGATATCACACTCCAACCTAAAGTTGAAGTGATTCTGTAACAGGGTGGTGCCCAGGAAAGGGGGAGGTTCCCTGCCCCACCCAAGGGAGGGTGGAGCTGAGCAGGAAGAAGGGAAGCTGCAGAAGAGACTGAGGAAGGAAGCAGGATGGAGCCAGGAGACCTGGAGGAGGTGCGTGGAGCCCAGAGACATGTGAAGAAACTGCGCTTGTCCTTTGGTCGTGGACTGGGTGACACAGATGTGGGTGAGACCCGTGGGGAGGTGACAATGGCAGCTTTTATCTTGATGTTGATTTTGCTATTTTCCTTCCGGGCTTGTCTGGTTGTTTCTGACCCTTTTCTGTGGGTCCCCACTGGAAGGTGCTTTAGACTTGTGGCAAGCTTTGGGGCCTTGCTCTGGGCCAGTCCCATATGGATGGACTTTTACCCACGAGGGGACGGGTAACTTTGGGTGCTTCATTTAGAAACTAGACTCTTTGCCTTACCTGTATTGTTTCCTAGTTTTATTAAAGTTCCTTCCCATTAAAGTCTCCTATGTTTTGTGTTGATGCGGCGGATGGCAGAACCAATTTAGAATAGGCAGGTTTGCGGGGTTTGGGCTGCCCCTCTCTCTGTCTTATAACAATTCCCCATTGTCTCCAGGATGGAGTCTGGCCTTCATATATGACATTTGAAGACCCTTAAAGCCCTGGTCCTGCCTGCCTTCTCAGCCTCTTCTCTCCTGCTTTTCCGCATACTGGACCTCTCACTCCATGGACCACTTGCCTTTCCCCAGATATTTTGTTCCTTCATGTCCTCACTTTTGCTCTTGCCCTTCTTGTTGCCCTGAATGCCCTCTCTGAGATGATGACTTCATTTAACTACCCTTCAAGCAAAGTCTTCCCCAGCATCTCCTAGCAGGGGTGTCACTCCACATCTATCCTCCCTGAGTGGATTAGCATCAGTACCTGTTTCATGAAGGCAGGAGTAATAAATCACAGCAGCTCACATTTACAGACCACTCACCCGCCATGCACCAGGCACTCTCCTGAGGCCTCTGCACAGACCACCTTAGTTCAACCTCACATCAACCCTTTGAAGGATGTGTTACTATTGCCCCCTCACCCTAGTTTACAGAAGTGGAAACTGAAGCTTGGAAAGGTGGAGGTAACTTGCCCAAGGTCATCCAGCCAGGAAGTAGAAAAGCTGGGCCTTGTTCACCACTGTGTGCCTAGGACCTAAACACAGGGGCACAGCACATTAAATGTGCCTGAGATTATTTGAATGAATGAAATCTAGCGGGCAGTCTTATTTCTTTCAACTCTGTATTCCCCATACCAGGCAGAGAATAGAGACTCATAAATGGTTTTGGAACAAATGAATAGATGAATGGATGGATGGGTAAATGAATGATATAGCCAACTGCTCACCACAGTAGCAAATTTAAATTTAGCCCTATAAGCATCCCAATGCCATGTGGTAAAGGGCTGAGGGGAGAGGAGGAACTGAATGATACAGAAAAAACGATAACTGGCTTAGGTTTATTTATCTTAAATTTTTGTTTACTCAAAACCCATCTGATGGGTAATCTAAATTAACTTAATTCTCTTCCTAAGTGTATATCAAGGGTTTGACAAGAAATCACATTTGAAAATAATTTCCCAACACCTCAAGATAGGTCCTGCCCAGGCCCTGATACTGGCCAGCCCCGGCCCCACCCCAGCCCCGGCCCTACCCAGCTTGTGTTCACAATGGTCTGGATGACAGAACAGAGCGGTGGAGGTGGACAGTGGGGCTTCTGGAATCAGAATGCCTGGCTTTGACTTGGTTCTACCACTTTTTGGTTATGTGACTTTTGGTAAATCACATTAACAGTCTGAAGTTCAGTTTCCTCATCTGTAAAGAGTGGAGACAAGAGAGCATTTGCCTCACCCTTTTTTGCAAGAACCGAATGAGATAATCCATTCAAGATCCTCAGCCCATTGTGTTACCCCAAATCTCAGTTGCCAAACTCTATCTTCTCTGTGTCATCCTTGAAAGGTATATTACGGACTCTCTCAAGAACCTGAAGACTAGGCAGAATGGGGATAATTCCCATTTTACAGATGAGGACACCTGAGGACAAGGACCTTCCATTAGTTCAGACAGCAAATAGATAGCAGAACAAGGTCCCTTGGGAGGAAGGCAGTCCAAAATTCTGAGCATCCAACTTAGGGTCACTGTGCGCCATCTACTGACCAAAGCAAGGAAGCGCCCAAGAAAGCACGCAGCCACCAGGAAGGTGGGTCCTCAGGAAGGACTCTAAGGCACAATTTTCATGTGTTGTCAATAATCAAATAGTACCATTCTCCTCCCACCCCTGCAATGGCCAAGATGTTCCAGATGACTGAAATTCAGGGTTCTGCCTTCCATGTTAATTGGTTTGAAAAACCAAGGTGTGACTGGATGTCCTGTGGCAACCACTGTACCAGACAATAAAAGTTTGACTTGTGTATGTGTCCCATGCCTGATGTATGAAGGGTGAATGAGGACTCCTGAGGCAGCTGGCAGCATTAGCTTCTTATTGGCCGATTTCTGGGGTAAGGGTGATGGGCAGAGAGGGAAGCCTCCTGGGTTCTACTTACCATGGTGGTTGATATGGTCTCCGTGGTGATGGAGGGAGTCGTTGTTAAGAACTCCTTGCCCCCGGGGGCAGCCCCATCAACCTGATGGCCAGAGGAGGAGCCATGTGAGAAACAGAGAGAGAGAGAGAGAGAGAGAGAGAGAGAGAGAGACAGAGACAGAGACAGAGACACAGAGACAAAGAGAGAGGGAAAAAGAACCAAAAACACCTTCAGCATCTGTCACCTGAGCTCACGGCATCCCCAGTTACAAAGTGACAGGATGTATGAGTGAACAAAAGCACTCGGGGTGGTGGTGATGTCCACACAGATGGAACTGTAGAGATGCCTTGTGGATCTTCCAGTTATTTCAATCATTTCATTTGACAAAGGAAGAAATATAGAAAGGCGGAAAATTCGACAAATTCCATCCAGATTTCAATGCCTGTATCCTTTGACTTAGCAATCCCATTGCTAAAAATTCATTCTTTGGATATAAAATTTGCCAGGAAAATTAAACAAGGGAGCTCACTGCAGCACTCCTCATTAACTGCAAGACTAAACAGCACTGCAAAATACATTAAAATACATTAGGATCCACTATTAAGTGGGACTAAGATGAGTAAGAGGGGATGCCCACACTTGTCAACAAAGACTGATCTTGAAGATACTTTTTAAGAAAAAAGGTAAGGTATGAAACGGAATGACTTCTTGTGTAAAACTGATAAATATCTAGAGATGTAAATGTATATGTTAGTGTATGCATTCATTTGTTTCTGAGGGGAATCTCAGAAAAATTTCTATTTTGTTCTGTTTGAATTTCATAATGGTGAAAAATTTGTGGTTGTGTTTTGATGTCAATAAGGATTGCTGGACTGTGGGGTTTGGGGCCATTTTTAGGGTTTTCTTTAAACTTTTTTTTTTAAATTTTTAAATAAATTCTTTTTTTTTTTTTTTAAAGATTTATTTATTTATTTATACAAGCGCTGGGTACAGTCAGAAGCACAGGAGGGTGAGAGAATTCACCAGAGCCAGAGAGGGGAGCAGAACAGGCAGAGGGACCGAAGTACACTGCTGAGGTGAGCAGCAGGCGAGGCAGGAGAGGTCTGCGCGCCATGTGGGACCCTCGCCGGCAGCCGGGGATCGAACCGGCGCTGCAGAGGCTGCGGGCAGCTTCGCAACCCAGTGCTTAATGGCTGTGACACCGGGGAGGCCCTCTTTACACTTTTCTTTACACTTCAAACAAAACAGGCAGGGAGGGGAAGCAGATTGCCTGAGGACACACAGCTTGTCACAACTAAAGCCTCATAAACCCCTATAAAAGTGAGAGAGAAACATTCTGGAAATGATAGAGTTGCCCACACTGTATTGATCTAAGTGTCACTTTAGTTCTTGAGACAGAGACTGGCCTCCAGTGCTGCAAGAACCAAGAAGGTGTCTCTCAGGCCCACAATCTCAATTTTCATAGTTTTAAAACCCGCCAAAGGAACTTAAGAAATGAACTGTAAGTGGCGTGCCTGTGTCTATTCAAGACTGCTTTCTCCAAGGTAAACTAAGTATGTTTCATCTTGCTAAGACACGTGATTTCTGGTCTTGCAATTTATTTGGTAGATGTTTTTACTTATTTTGTCAATCTGATGTGGAGCCTCCATGAATTAAAAAAATGAGTCAATGTGAACAATTCTTATGAAAGCTGAATTGGGATCTCCCCCTGAGCAGTCCCTGGGATACTTCAAGAAACCTCTCCAAGGTCAAACTATCTGAAAGCCATGTTCCTAATCTACTAGCCACTAGTCTTACAACTCTCCCAGGAGTGGGGACACAGGATCAACTCCATTTTACAGATGCGGAAGCTGAGGCTTTAAGAGGTATGCCCAGGACAGAAGCCCATTCTACTGCCTACCTCCAGAGCTCTGGAAGGAAAATAAAACTCAGAACAACAAGGTTAAAAGGTGGAGGGGGGGTCCAAAGGAACCAAGGTGGCAAGGGTGGGGTGACAGACTTGGCCAGTTGGCGCCCCGCACCCTAGAAGCCCAATACCTGTGCTCAGGATGCACAAGAAGACACAGGTTACCTGAGCTGTGTCCACAGCAGCGATTCTGGTCTGCAGTACAGCTTCTGGCTCAATCTTCTTCCTGATGGCCAGGCTACTGACAGTCATGGTTTCTGTCTTCACGGGCTGTAGGAGATGAGGAAGGACACTCCGTAACTCCAACCCCAGCAGACTCCTGCTTACAGGCAAATGGAGTAGGGTCAGCAGGTTATCTCCCACCCCTACAGCTGGCCAAATCTCCAGAGGGGTATGTAGGCCAGGGCCAAAGAAGCATGAAGAGATGCCATGGACAAAATCCCAGAGGACAGCCAGAACCATACTGGGGCCCAGACAGGCCTGCCAATGACCCTGCAACCACACAACCTTGGGGTGACTATATGCTGTTTTTGAGGCTATTGTATTCAATCAGTACACTCTGTGCCGAGTCCCACACAAAGATTTGCCCGATGAACATCATGTAACTGAATCCTGAATGAACTGATGTCTATGCCACACCTTCTCAGCTGCTCCATAGGAATTGCTCTTTTGAGCAGGAGACATACCTGGAGGCCAGGTGGGAGATGTAAACAAGTGAAGTGGACTTATTGAGGACTGGGGTAAAATGGAGAGGACATGGGGTGCCAGTCAGGTTTGGCCAACAGTAGCCATGGCCTCTGTGAGACGAGGTCATCTGATTTTTTTAATGATAGGGAAAAAAATCTCTGGATTTTATATTCAATGCCCTGATTTGATTTATTTTATTTTATTTTATTTTATTTTATTTTATTTTATTTTATTTTATTTTTGTAAGAACCAGGGCACAGGCCAGATGCGCGGGAGGATGAGAAGATTCACCAGAGATAGAGCAGGGAACAGAACAGGCAGACCGACCGAAATACACTGCTGAGGGGAGCAGCAGGCAAGACAGGAGAGGTCCACCACACCATGTGGGACTCTTGCTGGCTGGCCGGGATCGAACTGGCACTGTAGAGGCTGCAGACAGCTTCACAGTGTGGTGTTCAACTGCCTGTGCCACCAGGGAGGCCCTGTCCTGATTTTTTTTTTTTTTTTAAAGATTTATTTATTTATTTATTCATTTATTCATTCATTTATTTATTTATACAAGCACTGGGCACAGTCAGAAGCGCGGGAGGGTGAGAGAATCCACCAGAGCCAGAGCGGGGAGCAGAGCAGGCAGAAGGACCAAAGTACACTGCCGAGGGGAGCAGCGGGCGGCAGGAGAGGTCCGCGCGCCATGTGGGACCCTCTGCCGGTGGCCGGGGAAGAGCCGGGGATTGAACCGGCGCCGCAGAGGCTGCGGGCAGCCTCGCAACCCAGCGCTCAACCGCTGCGCCACCGGGGAGGCCCCCTGTCCTGATTTTTAGATCAAGGTCAAATACAACTGCTAGCAGATCTGGATTGGGGTCACCAGTTTACAATCTCTACTCCGGAAATTTCAAGTTAAATATTGGGTTCTTTTGAGTCCTCCACTGGGCCTCATTCATGGCTCTATACACAGCAGGTGTTGCCATCTGTGAGCTGAATGGATGAGTGAAAGCTAGCTCGTCATCTGGCTGGGAAGGTTTTGAGGGCGAAATCTTATAGATGTTTGTGACCCTGAGATCTAGCCATTCTTTCAATTAATCATATACTACCGCCTGGTGTAGGCAGGCATAAAGGGGCTGCCACTTGGTGGGAAGAGCAGATTGTCAGCCACCTACCTGACTACTTGGGATAACGCCAGGAGCAGAAGCAAATCAGAGCAAGGGGGCTATGGAGGAGGCAACTCCTCTGCCCTGGGTGGTTAGGAAGAGATACCTGCACACTTTCCTGGGACATGGCAGAGAAAGGAGTTTCCAGGGCAGAGAAAGGGAGAAACCTTTTACCCAGAGGGTACAGGTAGTGGATCCAGAGTGGATGAGCTTATATTTCAATGCCTGGAACATGGGGGAAAGAAGGATGTAGTGAGGCTGCAAGAGGTGAGGGAGCCAAGGAGGAATGTGACAAACACGTGCTACAGAAAGAGCCTCTGTAGAGGAAGGGCACAGAGCAGAGGCCCAGAGATGGCCTATCCCTGGGTCCCCCTGGGTGACAGCATTTCTTCTTCTCTAGAAGATTCCACAACCACCCCAAGACCCCAAGACTGAGTGGATTAAGACTGCTGTTCCTTCCCCAGGAAGCCCAGACCCTGAGAAGAGGAGCCCAGACAAGGATCAGGAACAACCACACGACTTTCATTCAGAGCTAGTGGCAGGAGCCCCCGCGAGTCCACGAGCACATGCTTTCTGCAGGTGCCATGCAACACAGGTGGGGAGAGAGGAGTCTAGTAAACCAGACTGCCCATCATCACTTGACTTCAGGCAAGTGATGGGGTCGCAGTGTTAAAATGCCAAGGAGAGCATGTTAAGGGTAAACTGAGATGGCAAACATGCAAGCACAGAACCATGCTGTTCTGTAGAGGGTTGGCCATGCAACACGAGACACAGCTTCAAGTGGAGGGACTCTGGGCTGCAGGCTGGTGGCTCAATCTTCTCACAGATGACCCAGGGCCCTTGGAACATGCAGTGCCCAGTGGGCCTAGGTCTTGAAGCTGTGCCACTGTACCTCAAACTGTGGCATATCCGGGGTGGAGCAGGCCCCTCGATCCAGGCTGTCCTCAATGCCCCCAGCATCATCATCCTGGCTGGGCACCCCCTTGTTGAGGTCCCGGGAGAACACTAGGCCCTCTGTTTCTGAGTCGCTTTTGTCCCGGTCGAGCTCAGGCAGGCTGCGGGAGAAGTCCTCAAAGGCGCTGCCGTGGTAGTCACCAATGACTGTGAAGTCGACCTCAGCCTCCAGGCTGGACGTGGAGCTGACTGTGATGCTGGAGCACTTCCGCTCAATGGCCAGGTGGTTGTCTTTCAGGAACACTGCATCCCTTTCCTGGTCCTGGTCTTCATCTCCAGTATCGCTTTCTGGGGCCTTGGGACGTGGCGGTTTGACTTTGTCTTCTGAGCCCTCCCTCAGCCCTGCTCTCTATGGCCAGATAAAATCAAAGAAATGGGGGTGTGGGGTGGGGAGAGAGACAAAGAAAGAAATCAAGATGGTGAATGACAGAAAAAATCTCAAGGCCACATTGATGTCCCAAATGGAAGAGCAGGTCAGAAAACAAAAAAGAGCCCCAGGAAAGGTTCCTGGACATCATAACAAGCTTTGAAAAACCCAGAACTTTTCAAGAGTGGGGACACTCCTTTCTGAGAGTCTCCCGCTGATGGCAAAAGCAGGTACAAAGCAAACATCCCGCCAGTTGATCCTGGACAGGAGGCCCCATCCAAGGTTTGGATCTGGGAGCTTATCAGAAGCAGCTTTGGGTACAAGGCAGGGATGGGAGCCTGGACCCCAGGCCCATCCGTGCAGGTGGCATGGAGAGACAGAAGTAAGAGGGAGAGATTCAGGGAAACCCGGGGTGGGCGGCGGGGGGAGGCAGAGAGGCTGGAACCAAGAGCGTTGAGGAACAAAAAGGAAGCCAACAGTTTGTCAATTCCACTGAGTCTCCATGGATGGGTTGGCATCATCTAGAGGGAGGAACAATATGGGGTAATTCCTGGCAGCTGGGTGCTCATCGGGTTCTACCCGGAGCTCCACAAGTGGGCCAGCAGGCCGCAGAGTGAAGGTTCTGGTCCCATCAGTGTAATTGACAACAGCAGGCCAAGGAAATGCCGGAGGGGAACCAGCAACTCTTGTCCGACATACATACCTCTCAACTGGCCTGTCAGGGATTAAACACCACAAGTATATTTTTGGCTGGTTCATGACATTCTTTTTAAAGACCAATATAACACCCACCAAATATTTGTAAAGTACTTGGCTTCAGGTTCTAGAAATCCAACAAGCACAGAGATTCACTTGCTAGCCAGTTTCTGGAGGGTTGAGAGGTGTGAGGACACACATTCCAGACAAGCCAGAGTTGAGCTGCCACAAGAGGCACTGCCAGGGTGGGTGGGACTCAAAGGCAGTGATGCACCCTGCCAAGTGAAGATGACCGGGTCATCGGAGCACAGGGGGCTGCAGAGACCTGAGGGCCCAACGGGCTGGCGAGTTTCAGGCGCCCCCCTTTCCCAGGGGGGTTCACTCCTAAGCTGGTGATGCGCTTCTCTCCCCTGACCGCGTCTCCGGATTTGTTCTGGATCAGAGAAGACAGTTAGTCTTAAGGAGGCAGAAGGAAACTTGGCACTGGGACTGAGAGGGAACCAGAAGAGGAGGAGAGAAACCTTTGAACAGCCTCTTTCAGCCTCCCCAAGGCAGGAGAACCAGGGAAGGGAAAGGATGGAGGAAGACGGCTGGACAAGCCAAGCAAAACAGGTAGGAACCCAGCAGGTGGTGGCAGCAAGGCAAAGCAAGTGTGTAGTTGGCTGGTGATGGTGCCACCTTCTCCACTGGGGCTGAGTGATACTCTGGGCACCAGTCACACCAGAAGCCGAGGGTCTTTGTGGCTAAACTAACATAGGCCAAGCAGATGAATACGTCATTCCGCTTGGGTTACACTTGGGCCCGTTTAGGAAAAAGAACTCACAGGGATGGACAAGCAGCCTCTGAGTGCAATGATGACGAGGGGCCACTGAAACATGCTTCTAAAGAGCTACGCGGCATGCGGTCAGCTCCCCAGACTGGGGTCAGTGGTGGGGGGTAGGGGCTCACGTGGCCAATTCCCCCAGTTGCTTCCTCCAGTGTAGTTTCACAGCCTGAATCAGGGGACACAAGGTCGAGTTCCAGGCATCCTTCCTGGTGGGAGGTAGTAGAGATGCCCTCCCTGAAGTGTCTGGTAGCCGGTGATATCACTGAGGACTGTGTGACTTGGGAGCCGGTGAAGTCTCCTGGGGGCTGGAGCTGGACGAAGCCCAGGTCTAAGAGTTTATTCCGCTGTTGCTCTACCTGCCCTGGGAAGGCCTCAGAAGACAACTCATCTGGAAGGGCCCTGGTTTCACCCTGAATCGCTGGGTGAGTTTCAGTTCCATGGGTCTCAAAGATCCGAATTTTGTTGGCCACTGAGGTTTTGCTAATGTCTTCCAGAGATCCCTGTTGGCCCCCAGACTGGAAAGAGGTCATTTCCTTTCTTTTCCCAGAAGGGAACACCAACTCCAGGGATCCAGCCCCCCCGACTTCTTCAGGAACAAGTCTGGGCTTTCTGCTGGTGACGGGAGGTGCCCTGTGCCCACCTCCATCTGGGGTCACAACCGGTCCTAATCGGTCCTTGGGGTCCAAGTGCTCTTTAGAAGGATGGGCATGTTTGAGAAACACAGGGGACTTTCCTCTGAAGGGCATCCCAAGCTGTAAAGGCTCCCCTGACCCACAAGGGGCTGGGCTTGGAGAAGCATCCTCTGGAACCACCTGAAGCATAAAAGGAGCAGGGGAGGTTGAGAGGGGGGTGATGAACTCCATCTGAAGAAATGCTGAAGTCTTGCTGTCCTCCAACACAGGCTCTCCTGTTTGGATGCGAACAGGTCCCCTCTCCTGGGGCAGGAAGTTGCCTCTGTCCTGTCTGGTTGGCTTCCTGCCATCGTTAGAAGGGATGGCCCATGGAAGGGTGCAGGTCTGCAGGTCTGGATGTGTGTTCCCTCCTCTATGAGAAAATGAGTGGTTTTTCCATTCTGCTGGGGGACTCTTCTCAGCCTTTCCCATCAAATCCCCACTCCAGGGGACCTCTTCCCCTGCAGTTCCAGCAGATGCTGGGAGAGAATTCTCTCCCTCCATCCCATGCTGGGCTTCTTTGCATTCCTCAGCAAATGTCTGCACTGAAGAAAGTCCCTCCCCAAGACTTTCCACAAAGGCCTCCTGAGCATCCAGTCTTCCTTGGTCCCTGGGGGGCCCTGCTCCTTTCTCTGAGGAAGCTGGACAGGCTTCATCTTCATGCTTGCTTCTGTTGGAAGTTGCAGCAGAGCTCTGAGGGTCTGAGGCATTCAGCCAAGAGCTCTCTGCTAGCTCCCTGGAGAGTTCCAGTCTGACCTCATCTCCAGGGGCAGCAGCGAGGTACTCTTCTCTCTCCTGCAGCAGCAGAGTCAGGACTTGGCCTTCAGAATCTTTCTCTCCATGGTTTAAATAGAAGCTCCTCTCTGCAAAGGAAGTATCGGTTTCATCACTGGAGTCGGCTCTGGCTTCCTCTTGGGCTGGGTCCAGCAGAAATGACTGGAGTCCTCTCTTGTCAGAGGTTGAAGAGGGGAGATCTAACTCTGCTGGCCTGGTCCCTGGGGCAGTAGGTCTTCCCCAAGTCTGGAACTCCTCCAGCTCCTTCCTTCGCTCTGTCTCCTCCATTTGACCCCCTGAGACTTGGCGCTTCCTGATGGTTGCCTGTCCAGTACCTATCCTGAACTGGGAGCCCTCTTGGAGCTTTTCTGTCAGCTTGTGGCCTGCAGCTAGAGAAGCCTCCCCTGGACCTCCTCTGACCCAAGGGTCTTCTTCCCACATTGACTCAAAGTCTTCAGGACTAGCAATCATTCTTCCTCGTTGCTGGGCATTTGCTCTTCCGGCTCTGACCATTTCTTCTGTGGCCACTTCAACTTTGAACTTGTCCACTAGGATGTCCACTTTGGTGAGTCTGCCATCAGCCAGGATATCTGTCAGGCCTGCCTCACTTTCTTCCTGCTGCGTGGAGGCCACTTTTAGCAGACCAAGTTCTTCTGGCCTAATGTACTCTCTTTCTATAAATACCCAATGCTCTGAACCCTGTGTTTCAATTGGAGCAAGAAGAGTTAACATGAAATATCAGCTACCTATAGAACAGGTCACCTTTTCCCTCCACAAGCAGGGACTTATCTACCAAGTGGCCAAAATGTTCCCAGGACTGGATGGGGAGCAGAAGGCATGAAAATGCCCATCAGCTTCATCAAGGCTACACTTCCCATTGAGATACCCAATGCATTATTTACCAGTTCCCCTCAACCACCACCCCAATGTGGTTACATGGGATGGGGGCTCATGCCCTTCTCTGTTAACTATGGTAAGTGGGGAAATGGAGATCCATGGATGGGCTTGCACTTCCTCTTCCTCTGTTAATAACTGTCTGTCAGACCAAGTAGCTATGCCCCATGGAATCTTTCAAGAGTGGAGCCAAAAGAACTCTTAAAACATCTTCCAGTGCAATCCCCTCATTGTACAAGTGGGGAAACTGAGGCCTAAAATAAGCCAGTGACTTACGCAATATCATGATTAATTGATGGCAGAGTCAGAACAAGGATGCCTGATTTTTTGATGCCTGAGATCCTTGCTCACTTTCCTCATTACCTACAGAATATGGGTCCCAACTGTGATCTAATGTCAAGTTGAAAGGAAGTACTAAACCCAGTTCCATAAGCCACAGCCTAAAGTCTGGTCTTTCTGTAAAAGTTTCTAGGATGGAAAGAGATTAGAAAGAAAAATACCAAATAGCATTCTCTAGAGATTAGTGCCAGTCATCCCACAGCTTGAGCTTTGTGGGGTTCATTCCTAAAGATACCAAGGCCTATCCTTGGAGAATTCTAACAATATTCACAGAAAGATGAAAAGGACTAATCAGAGCACATCATAGAAGGAAAAAAATCTAAAGATCCAAGCATTGTGATCAGTCCAAAGCCCCAGAGGGGTCTCAGCCCTCTACTTCCTCTTAGGAGGGAATAATGGACTTCTTGAGTTAACAAAGCAAGGTGGCCAATGGAATTTTAATCTTCTTATGGTCACAGAACACTTTCTTCACAAAATCTTCATCGAAGTCCAACATGTAATAGCCTGGACTGCTCTAGTGCCCTGGGGAACATGCCTCCTTGGAAATCACCACTCTGACTCTAGCCCCTCATGGTACAAATATGGAAACTGAGGGCTGGAGAAGATCAGCACCTTGCCCAAGCTCAGAAATTAAGTTAGTGGCAAGAGCAAGTCTAGAACCCAGTCTCCACAGTAAGATGTGCTGAAGACGGCTCCTGACAAGAGGGGGAATATTGCTATGATTTTGGACTCTGTCTCAGGGCATGACTTGATGAGGAGTCTGTTGGGCCCATTAAGATCTGAAGGATTCTGAAGAATCCAGTAAGCTCTCTTTCCCCAACTCCCTCACTCCATTTTAGCAAAATCTCCATGACTGTGAGGGAATCAATCTTCATCAAGAGAATCTTGCCAAAAGGAAAGAGAGATTAAAAGGAAGATGGAAGTTCTCAGACAAAGTCTGACATAGGTTTCTAAGATTTTACTTCAGGTTATTAAGGCTTCAGGGCAACAGCTCTTGAATCATTCCAGAGAGAAGAGCTTTGAGAGTCTACACAAACCAAGTCTCTTTTCATTTCTACTTGGGAAACAGGCTCCTTTAGTTGCTCCTGTTTCAGCCTGTACTCACATCATCAGCCTGGCAATGATGACCAGATATGGCCTATGGACCCCCACTTCTAGTACATTCCTGCCCCAACTCTACTAGAAACTAGTTTCTAGAAACTAGAAACTTAGAAATTTGACTGAGTGGAGTGGGAGCTGGCACAGATGGGAAAGATTCCACAGGAAAATGGGAAACATACTTTTGTTTAGTTACTATGTGCCACACAATGTCAGCCCTTTGTTTAAATTATTACATTTCATTGCAATGGCAACCTGTGGAATAGGTAATGTTAACCTTATTTCAGAAGGGGAAACTAAGGTTCCCAAAGGGGAAGTGACTTGCGTAGATCAGAGTGAGAAGTGAGAGAAGACGATGCTCTGCTCCTAATAAGCAAAAGTATGGAGGAGATAAACAGGCTCCTGAGCAGACAAGACTGAACAAATGACAAAAACTTGGCAGGCATCAAGGCAGAGCTGACCCTGGCATGATTCACAGGGTGAAATCACGCAGGGTAGCCCTGCGGCCATTCTTCCCAGCGACCAGCTTAGAGCGCCCCCTGCTAGCCACTTGAGGCACTGCAGCAAGACAGACAAGCTGAAGCTGGGCCCGGAAGTGAAGCAATTGAAGGATCAGCAGGATATATCCTCAGCCAGGCAGTTCTGATGCTGGGGTGCTCAGGTCCCACCTGGAGCCTCTGGGCCAAGTTTTGGGCCCTGCTTTTTATAGATGCCTCCCAGAGGAGGGGGTCCAGAAGAGGAACCCTTTAGAAACCATGCCCTGTGAGAAACTTGATGAAGCAAGGAGGGGTATTCAGGTGGAGGAAAGTGTTCACCCTGAAAGGCTGGCCTGGGAAGGATGCTGAGCAGATCTCTGGCTCCAGGGGACAGACAGGTGAGGCACACAGGTAGACGACTTAGAAGGGCAGATTTAGATTCAACAAGAAAACTTCCTCAATAGATGATGGAAGGCAAAACAGGCTGCCATTAAGAATTTTGAGCACCTTTGGAGAGGGCTGGATGGCAATTTTCAGGGGTGTTGAAGAAGGGCACATGTTAGGGGCTTCCTCCCCCTGAGTATGGGCTCTTGTCTTGGCTCTAGAACAGTTCTGTGCTGCAGGGTATCTCGAGTTGCCTAACCTTAGGATGCTGCTGACTCCTGACTATCTTCTCTCAAGAGAGCGCGGGGAATTTTATTATTATTGTTACATTGAGGAAAAATTTATAGGCTGGAACTGTGATTTATGCTTTGTCCCTTAGGTAACTGACTTGTGTCTCTTCTAGATCTAGCACATTTTCAACAACTACAAAACTTTCCTCTGGTAACTGAGATAGGTATGTGTCCTCACATACACTATGTCAACAGCAGGGTCAGACATCAGGGAGAAGTTGGGCCCAGATGACTTGTGAGTACTTTCCAGTCCAGAAGCAACACCCTCCTCATTTGCCTAACCATTTTTACAACTACAAGGACAGTCCTGGAGAAAGATGCCCACTTTTGCTTGACAAACCAAGATCCAAGGAAAGTTTAAAAGAGATGGAGGTGGGATGCCATCCAGATATCATCCCCTAGAGTAGACACTGCTAGACCTTACTAAGGCTTCTAAACCTTAAGACCTCACAGCAGATGGTTTTTAGGTGCCAGGACCCCCAACTCCCAGCTTAGAGGTCAGAGCATCCTCTAGAGCACCTACTTCAGCAGGGCCCGATTTACAAGAGGGACCACTGCTGCCTCCTCTCGAAGCCAGAAGTGATTCAGACCAATCTCTTCCCAGAATGGTCTCAGTCTTATCATTGTAAGGTACCATGGACAGGGAGGGGCTGGCCCTTCATGGATCCCCGGAACGGAAACTCACTGGTCACAGCCTGGAGATAACATGGGCTACCCTCCACACCCAAGACAAAGGGTTGTTTCAAGATCATTAGTGGAGTTCTGGGTGGGAAGGGAGGTGATGACAGTAACCTCAGGAGACGCGGCGAGGCTTTTCTGAGTGAACACTTCCAAGCCTGTGGACGTCCCAGGCTCAGGTGCCAAGTCCTGCTGAGAGGTGTCCTGGGTTCTCTGGGACTGCAGGGGAGGCCCAGGGCCAGAGGAGAGAGAAGGAGGGAGGAAGGGAAGGAGACAGAGAGGGAGCGAGAGAAAGCAGGAGAGACACACACACACACAGAGTCTGTAAATAGTCCAGTTTTGTAAATCCCACATCCTTAGGGTTTGTGGATTAGATCATGAAAGAGCCATGCTGTGGGGACCATGGAATGATACAGAAAGGAACTGCCCTCTAAGAGCCATTCAAGGGAGGGAGGCCCATGGTGGTCAGTTGCCAGACAGGACTGTGCCGTGGGGCCTTTCCTCATTGCCTGTGGCTCTTATTCCAGAAGTTTGGAGCCACTTGGACTCTGGCATCAAGTCCTCCCTGGGGGTCTCTGGTTTAGGCTATAGTTTAATCCTGAAGTTTAGGAATCAGCCCCTTTGAAAAAAGTTATCTTTGAAACAAAACCCAGGTTTGGCAAATGGAAGCTCTTCTTTATAGCTGGGGATCCCTTTCTTGGTTTAAGTTCCCACCATTTCACTTTGGCTCAGGTGAGGCCCAACAATATATGGGGACACTTCTAGGAACTCAGACTCCCCCCCACCCAATAGCCCATGTATGATCAGGAATACACATTACCACTAGCAATGGTGCCAGGACTGCCTAGCACTCTCCAGCTTATCATGTGCTTTTATAGCCATTATTTCACTCCACCTTCCCAACAGCCCTATGGGTGGCAATTTTGACTCCCCTTTAGATGAACTGACTACACAGTGAGGTTAAGAGAGGTGAGGTCATTCACCCAAGAAATCAGTCCAGCCTTTGGCCATTGCTCCTCCCCATCTTCCAAATCTTCATAGGCATCTAAATGCCAGTGGGGCCTGTAAGCCAGTTAAATATGGTCCATTGTTCCCAGGTTAGCTCCTGGATGGGCTTTTTCCAACAGTGGACTACACTGGTGGGCATGGAATAGATTCCACCTTTTGGTATGATCCACCTTCTAGCATTTCCTGCTACAGCCAGCAAGAGGGGCGTACTGCAAGCCAGTCTGCTACAGCACCCCAAGGCTCCAGAGTACAGCTCCCAGGTCTCACCCTTCCTTTCTCTGCTGGGTCTGATCCTTTCAGAAGTGTCTACACACCACCTCACCCAAGCCCAGCCCACACAGAGACTGATGAGAGCAACTTGGGTCAAGTCTCCCTTGGGGCAAGGGAAGGGGTGTGTATAACTAATGACTAGGTCAGCCCCCATGGCCCAGTCCAGGGTCTTCAGGATCTTGGTTGTGCCAGAGGTCACCATAGAAGCCCTCTGTGGATGCTCTCCTTCTGTGGCACTAGCCTTAAAGGCCCCCATAGCCAGGGAGCTACCACTGCAGCCTCACTGAATGAGGTCCTCTGCTAATCTGGAATGTTGAGGGTAGGTCACTCTGCTTATTAGAGTATGGCCACATCCCCAATTTTCAAAGCACTAGAGGGCAGCGCACACACAGGTGACTCTATACCTGTTCTTCACACAGTTTGGTCTTGCTCTTAGGCAGCTATGACTTCACAGCAAATACAATGGCCTAGGACACAAGAAAATTGGGTTCTGGCCCCTCTTTTACCAGTCTGACCATGAGCAAGTCTTTCCCCTTTTTGAGCCTCACCAGTGCCCTGTTTTACAATGATGACCTTGCACCAAACAGGTTCCAAGGGTTCTTCCAATTTAAAAGGAATTCTGATTTGAAACTGACCTGTGTGAGTTCCAGGCACCCCTCAAAAGGAAACAATAAGAGACTCACATTGAGCATCTAGGTAATCTGCCAGCTCCTCTCTACTGTACCCCATTTAACCCTTACAACCTTCCTATTAAGTAAGTACTTTATGATCACCACCTAATAGAGGTTCAGAGAAGGTAAGTAACAAGCCCAGAGCCATCCAGCTAGCAGGCAGTAGAGCCAGAATTCAAACCCAGGCAGTGTAAGTCTAGACCATAGTCAGGTTTGAGGCCAGTAAGCAGAAGCGCTAGAGAGAAAATACTAAGTACAAATGGGGGTAAATACTGCCAAGATCTAGCAGTCCTAAAAATAACAGCTTGGGATTATAAATACAAGAATTCTCAAGATCCTATCTTTATCTGTTTCTCAATTGAGAAAACACCCCACATGCTTTCCACTGCAAAAGGCGGATCATGTGGAATCCTTTTCTGAAGCAACGATCACAGGTCTGATTTTTCTGGGGGGATTCATTCCACTCCAGTGGAATCTGAGGATCCTTCTAGGAGGATCCGTGTTTTCACAGTAGGCACGAAAAGCTACTGGATGCAACTATGAGGGCTCTCAATTGTAATGTGCATGAGAACTGCCCAGGCATTTGTTTAAAATTCTGATTCCAGGGCTCTACCTCTAAAGATGCTAATTCAGTAAGTCTAATGTAGGGTCCTAAACTGCATTTCTAACAAACATCCCTTCCTCATTATACCCTGGCTGAAAGATAGGGTATATACCAAGATACTGGGAGTCCTTTGAGTTTTTCAAGGTGGTCCCCAGGATTCTAAGATGTAGTGAATTTGTCTCCCTCAGACTAATCCACCACCTCATCCCCACCACCCCCACTATCACTTTATGCAGCATCGGGGAAGGGGTGCATACAGAGGTGGAGGATGAGCTTAAGTCAGTACATCGCAATCTTCTCAGCGTCTTTACCCAAGAACCCTGTTGAGGGGTTCAAGGTGAGACCTACCTCATTGGCTTTCTCAGGTGTGCCCTTGGGGGAGGGGGAGGCAGGTGAGGAGGGCAGCCTGCGTTCCCGCTCCCAGTCTCGATCCCGATGGATCAGTTTGCTGTTGGGTTCCTTCAGGGTCCTCTTGAGCTCATTGATGCTGGCCTGGTGCTTCAGCAAGACGTCCTCCGGCTTGTCTAAGAACTAGAGATGGATGGAGAGGGTGGGCTGTGTTAGAGGAGCAGCCCCAAGCAGGGGGTGCCAGGGGCAGTGAAGATGTGAAGGGTCATCGCTGCCCTACATCAGCATCCATGACACTGTTCCACCCTCACGGAGGCTACAGCCAACAGGACAAGGACAATTAGACCCAACAGATACACAGAACACATACGATTAGCAAGAGGAGCAAAAGTACTCAAGATTAAGAAGAGATTTCTGCTCAAGCATCACCCTTTCTTCTCCCCGGCCTGGCTCCCAACCTTGGAAAAAACAAATCAACCCACCTGCCACCATCTGAGGGTGTTCCCTGTAAGCCTAGTTTTGGCACAGAAGTGACTTCCTTCTGGTTATATCCAAGGGACAGTGAGAAATCCCCAAGTTGTTCTCTGGGTCGTTCTGGCCTTGCCTGGCCACTCAGATCCTGGTCCCTGCCTCTGGCTGCCAGGGACAGGACCACTGTGCTAGGCCCCTCTTAACCCTATATGTGCAGCTGCTCAGGCCTTGTAGGGGCCTAGAGTGCAGACACTCTTAAATCTGGGACACCCCTACTCCCATACTAGAGACCAGTGGCCAGAAAAGAGTATGGTCATTGTTCTCTGCTGTGAACTTTCTCCTCTGTACCTTTCCTAACCACCCAGTCGGGATACCTTCCAGATACCTCATAGGTACCAACTCCTTGAGTGCAAGCAGGGAGAGACATGGCCAGAGAGAGAAATAAGCATGCTGTGAGGTGTTCTGGAGGATTAGGAAAATCCCAGACCAGGAAGAAGAGAGGTGAGGCCCGAGACTGGACACAAGAACGGCACAGGGTTATCACTGGAGTCTTGGGTGTGTCTCCCATTAAACCGCCAAGTCTGAGCTCTGGCTGGTGCAGCACAGCAAGCAGAGAATCTGCCTCTACATCAATCAATGAGCCATTTTTGCACAGGAGTCGACAGTCACTTGCCAAAGCTGCTTGTCTGCCTACTTCGGGGGCAGGGTAGGGCAGGGCAGGTGGACAAGGACCCTTATCTGCAAGGCTGTTTGAGGATTCCTGGCAATTCAATTCAGGACAAGAAATGGACAAACTCAGTTTATTGTAAGTCAGAGGAGACGATTCTGGGAGAGTTACTTGGAAGGTAAGCCTCTCCCTGGACAAGGCGAGATGCTTCTCCTGGTTTCATCTCTGGCATCCAAGGCTCCACTATGAATGACTCTAAGTTATCCCAGGAAGGAAACCAATGCTACTGAGGCTTCTGATCTCCCTCCTGGCTGGCTGTGCCCCTAGTCTCCCTGAGTTCAGCCACCTCAGGAGAATGTCTGAGAATAGAAACTGACAGATTGGCACAGGAAGTGGGTTTGGGCTGTAGTAGACCCAAGACATGGCTTTGTGGTCTTCCTGTGCCTGCCATGCTATCTGTGGGCACATGGTATTCCTGAAGGATAGCGGGAGCAGTGGTGTGCTGGGATCCTTGAAGGTTAAGGGCCTTGGGAAACCTAGTCTAAATGACTTGCAGTACAGATGGGGGGCTAGGGCTGAGGGGACTCTCATGACTTCCAAGAATCAGTGACACAATGGGGACCAAAACTCAGATCACAGGACTCCAAGCCTGGTCCTTCCTAGGCCCAGCCTCTGGCCCTTTCCCTTGAGGCCCAAGAGCAAACCCACTTCCCTTGTGGTTAAGGTTCAAAGGAAGAGCTGGAGACTGTGTGACAGAGAAGGAGAAGTAGTTACACAGGAGGGGTAAGATGAGCAACACATGGGAGGAGGGGAAAAAGGAGGCAGTGGGGCAGCAGCAGGGAGGGAGGTGCGACTGGAGTCCGAGAAGACACAGATGCCCTTTGAGGCTCCCCCCACCCCACTCCCACATCTGGGTGCCAATAGAGACAAAAAGAAACTCAAGATGAAGACACAGAGGACACAGGTGAGGTGGCGGCATGACCAAACAGTGGTGTGGAGACATGAATGTGCAAAAGATGAATGTGAGGGGCAGGGGAGATGAGGTTGATGGGAGTGCAGAATGGCCTGAGAGAACTGATGGTCAGCAGGTGGAGAGCAAGCATGGGATGGTCTGCAGAGACAGAGTGAAGATGGATAGAGGGAGGGGTGAGGAGAGAGGGAAATGGCTGGTGGAGTCCGAGCAGGGAACTAGAGAGATGAGCTTAATGATGGGTAGGGACGAGGGGGGCTAGGCAGGGAAATGTGAAGGGGAAAGGGAGGGGCGGTGGCATGGTGACAAATGATCTGAGATGTGAATGGCTGGGAAGGGAGGGACAGGTCCCATGCAGTACCTCCTGCTTGTGTCTTGGCGTGGTTTCCTGCTCCGGCTAGCGGGACACGGGAGGAGGGAAAGGAACCAGCAGTGTCAGTAGAGCAAATGGATGAGAGATACCGCGAAGGGTCTGGTCCAGCAGGTAGCCCCAAGCCCACTCACCCAATAGGCAGAGGCCAGAGAAGCTGGTGGGCCACCCGCAGGGAGGTGAGGTGGTCAGGGGTAGGGAGTGTGAAGCAAAGAGCTGTCCAGGAAGGTGAAGAAGGGGGTGGAAGGACTAGAGGCCACATGGGCAGCCAAACTGGGGGCATGGACACTCAGGTCTGGCATTCATGCTTCTTGCCATCAGCGTGTGTTTCGAGGCTGGTGCTGCCAAGGTGAGACTGCCTGATGGAAACACTTGGCTCTGTGTATGCACAGGCCCCTAGTGTGTGCACATCTGTGAGTGAATACATGTGAGCCTGAGCCTACACAGGCCTGTGAGAGTGTGTATATAGGTATGTGAGAAAAGGACAGGGCAACAGGAGTGAACACACTTAAGAGGGCCTACAGTGACATCCCATCACGCTCTTGGGAGAAAAAGGGGCAATTTGGAGTAAGAAGTCAGAGGCCTCCAGGGGATAAAGTGCCCCTCCAGGAAGCAAGGGTAAAAGAAGGTGAAGAGTGCAGGTTCAGCTTTTCCAGTCCTCACTGAACATGACCCAAGGCCCAGGCCCTGTCCATGATGCACCCCATTGCGAGGAGTTTGGCCACAGTTGGGGCATTTGAAAGTCAAGGCTGAGGCTAGACCCAGGATCAGCCTCCTCATCCCCAGGTCAGAGAGTGTGTGAAAGCCAGGCCATACCTTGAGCTCCTTAATCTTGGTGGGGGTCCTGACTTCTCCCTCTTCAGCCTCTGACCGTCGCCCCCCAGACTCGCCATCTTCTTCCCGCTTGTCACCGTCAGGTCCCACATCATGGTTCTCACTGACTGAGGCTGGGCGGGAGAACTCTGCTGAAGTTGGCAAAGACAGCCAGGTGACCATGTGGAACATCTCCCAGGTACACAGACAGGGAGCCAGTCTACCACCTGCTTAGCCACACCTGGAGTAGTGTGGCTACTTCCATACCCCCAACCACTGCTGGATAAGGAGTCAGCTTCCAGAGGCGTGACACAGCCTTCCCCAGGTCTGAGGTGCCTCTCAGCCCCAGGCCCCCTGCTGATTTCTACAGCACTGATTTCAACAGCACTAGAGTTGTTCAAATCTCAATCCCATCTCTTCTTGGCTGTGTGATCTTGGGTAAGTTACACAGCCTCTCTGGGTTTCAGTTTCCTCATTCATAAGTGGTGCCTACTCAGGTAGTTGGGGGAAGGAACAAACAAGTTAAAGCATGTTAAGTATTTAGAAGGCTGGCTGGCACAGAATGAGCCTTCAATCAACACTGACCCACAAATGTCACTGTTTTTGTTGTGGTTATGGCAGAATCCTCACTTGATCACTATTTAGCAATATGCAGAAATTGTGAGATTAGATTTTACTTGTGAAAGTTAAAGTGCGAAGGTTTGCAAATGATTTAGCTTCTCTGTATATGAGGAAGAATTCAAGGGGATCCCAGCATAACATCTTTCTTACTCACTGACATTCCAAAGTACTTTTCTGAAAAGGAAAGAAAGGCGTGGGACTACCACAGACTTTCCACCAGGCACTGGGCCGAACCCAGACCATGCCTGTGGATTATGTCTTTGTGGGACACATGGCTGGAAAATGATGCATTAAAATGTCCAGCACATGGATTCTCCTTGGGGATGGCTTAGATTAAAATAAAACAATTATCCTTTCTATTCATATAAATATATTCACTCTGCAAAGTGCTCATTTATGTACATTATTTCATTTGATACACATAATATTATGTGTTAATAGCTAGACTGAGAATTACTATCTCTACTTGACAAAGGAGAAAATGAGACCTCAAGAGGGGAAAGGTGCCTCTGGTGTCATCTCAATGTCTCAGAACAAGGCCCTCGACCTCCTGGTGGAGAGTCCAAGCTCCCAGTCCTCCCTTGATAAGCCTCACCAAGTCTGGGCCACTCTTTACTGCCCTGCACAATCTGCGCTTCATTCAATTCCTGACATAGTAATGGAAGCTGCAGAGGAAGGTAAAGGGATAATGGATTCTGCTTTCCTTTTGCTTAAATCTCAGCTATCACTCCTATGCCCATTCAAGGAGAGTACACAGCTTTCTCAATCCCAAATGCACCCCTGCAAAACTGCATGTCCTGGGAACACAGACAGGGGATCTGGCCCAGGTCTCACTTTCATCCTGCAGGAAAAGTATCAGACTCTCGTGACCATCTGGGCAAACACCTCGGTATCTTTCAAAACCCTGCCCAGTTATCACCCTCTCCCAAGCCTTTTCTGTTGCCATTCTGGGCAGACTCCCTCTCTGCTCAAGGATTAATTAATTTCCACTCTCCTCCTCTGTATTCTGCACATCTACCATTGCTTGAATCACATTAAATGCTTACAAATCCATCTATCCATGAGCTTCTCAAAGAAAAGGATAAACCTCAGAAAAAAATTTCGAGTAGAACTACTTGCTTTGGAGGCCTGCCCTCTGTTATGGATATATCCCCAACCTGAGTCTTCTCCTCCCACCTTTAAACTGCCATTTACAAACCTAAAAGCAATAATAACTTATTGTTACAATAAACAATGACTTACAATTAGATGCAATATATTGAAGTTCTACTGTGTGAGAGGAACTGTTCTGGGTGTTGTATAGGCAATATCTTGCTCAGTTCCTCTATAACACAGCAATGTGGGTATTATTTACTTTATAGAAGAGGGAATAGAGTTGAGAGAATTAAATTACTCAAGGTCTCCCATTCATTCATTCATTCATTCATCCATTCAGATATTTATGAATGACTTCTTGTGTGGCTGAGGTTTAAACTCAGATCTGCCTAACTCTGAATCTCCCCAATGCCCCATGTGACTATGAACTTTACCCACAAATTAGTGTGCCTATCCAGAGGCAGCCCCGAGGTCCTGAGGGTGCTAATTTAGTAGCTCTGAGCCAGGCTCTGGGAATCTTCATGTTTAACAAGGTTGCACATGATTCTGACGGGTGATCTGCAAAGCGCATTTTGAGAAGCCCTGGTCAGCTTGACACAGAGGCGTGTAGAGTTGATTCTTGTTGATGTAAAAGACACCTATCAGCCCAGTGGAAATAGGGGGTGGTGGAGAGCTCCACAAGGTTTGATGTCAATCAGCCTACAGCTCATAAGGACCCAAAAATGACCAGGAACAACTCCTCAGCTTCCTCAGGTAATGCATCACCAGCCCCACACTGCAGTCATAGTGCACCATTCTCCCCGCACAGTGACAATCTGTGAATTGCTAAGCTTCTTGGGTGCGGGGCCCAGAGAACCACATAGCAGAAGTTGGAATCCCAAAAGGGCACAACTCAGGAAGTCCCAGGAGTGGCAGTGTCACACCACAGCGGGACCCAGGCTGCAGCTGCCCAGGTACAGTGGTGCTCTCAGGCCACCACACCTGTGCTAATCAATCAGTGATGTGTCTGTGCCCTTCAGTGCTCATTTGCGGAAGCTGTCGCATGCCCCCTCATCTTTCCTCACCTCAATTTGGGGCTTACCTCCATCCAGGCTGCGGGACATGGTATACCGTTTGCTCGAGGAACGCTCAAAGAAGGGTGCAGGCCGGTCGATGAGGGCACTGGCCTGGCGAGTCTGTGCCTGGGTCCTCCCACTATACCGGAACTTGGAGCCCATTACCAGGAAGCCCTTGGGTGGGGGCTCAGGGGATACCAGCCTGCAATGGATGGATGGAGGTGAGGTGGGAGATCAGACCTGAATTGCCAAGCCCGAGGCTGAACCACAACTGGCCTTTCACCCACTACCCCACCAGCTATAACATCACTAAGTGGTCTAGAAGGGGAGAGAGTTAGGAAAAGAGGAAGGGAGGCCTCTCCTCAAGTCCCTACTAGCTCCTCCTGCTGCTCTCTCCCCTCATCAAACAGACATGCACACGCACTCACGCCTCTGCCTCCTCCGCTCCCCCGCCCCACGGGTAGGCTCACCGGAAGAAGGTGTGGTGCTCGATGCAGACCTTCCACAGTCTCTTGGCCGACCGGTGGTTTGGGAGCTTAAAGCCAATCGTGCTCTCGAACTGCTCATACTGCCAACCAAGAAGGCTGGGTGAGAAGCAAGGTCGGCCTATTCTCACCACCAGTCCAGCCTTTTCTAAACCTCTTCTCAGGCACACGCACCTCTGGCCTGTTCATTCATTTATTTACACATTTACTAGACAAGGTAGTCAAGACCTTACTCTGTAACAGGTCCAGTGCTAAGCACAGGCACACCATGGTGACCAGAACAGAAGATTCTTCGGGTTATGGGGGGTGGGGGCTCCAATAACATATAAGTGACCAAGATAACTTCAGATGCTGACACAGGCATGAAGGGAACAGACATGTGTGGTGTGATATGATGCAGAATACCTGGGCCAGCTCTGGGGTCATGTGGTATTTTAGAAAGCATGATCAGGGGATCTTTGAGGAGAGATCTAAAAGATGGGAACCAGCCAGCTATGTGAGAAGGTGGGGAAAAGGAATTTCAGGCAGAAGGAACATCAAAAGCGAAGGGCTCCATGTAGGAAAGAGCGTGGTTTATTCAAGGGTCTCAGAGGCCAAAGGGGCAGGTACAGAGTGGACAGGAGCATGTGGCAGAGATAAGTAGGAGAAACAGGTGGCCACAGATGGAGTTTGGGCTAAGAACCAAGAGCTTTTGAAAGGTTAAGCCAGCAGAGGAGTGGGGATAGATTTGATGTGATCTGATGGGAGTTTTTAAGCTGTGAAAAAAATGGCCCAAAGTGACAATGGAGGCAGAGAGAACAGTGAGAAAGAGGATGTAGCATGTAGGTGAGAAATGGTGGCTGTTGGTGGCTAGTGTGGTGGAGAGGAAAGAGGCAGAGGGGCTCATATTTGTTCTAGAGGTAGAAATGAATAGACTTTTTAATAGGTAAGATGAGGAGGCTGGAAGTATACATGTTTGCATGTGTGTGCATGTACTCATGTGTCTATGTATATCTTAGTATCTGTACACTCTAGAGTACTACCTGTGAGGAATTACATAGCTGACTCTCAGTCCGTCCTGTCAGAGGAGAAGGTCATTGGCACAGACTCCTAGGATGATGTCGATGCCCTCAGAGTCCTGTGTGGGAAGGGACTATGCAATGGCAGGCCCAGGATCCATGCCTGGGGACAGCCAGCCACCTACTCCCTCCCTGTAATCTGTTCATAGTGGGACTTTGGGGCTTGAGCCTCATCTACTCATTGAGCTATGTAACCTGAACATATGTGGTTATCTTTGTATGTACGCTTACATGTGTGGGCTGCAGGTGTGTGTGTGTGTAGGCATGTACCTAACGTGTGAAGTCTACATACAGCCCCAGCAGAAGAGGGACCTTTCCCCACCAGCACCCCATCCATGTATCCTGGATAGGAAAAATCTCAGGTCAACATGCCAGAGTCCACTCCATTCTAGACAATTCTAGTGAGGAGAAAGGGTTTGCAAACCAGGCTCACCTCCCCAGGCCGAATCTTGATATAGAAATTACTCCTTTTGTAGGAGATCTTGAGAATCTTCGGCCAGGCGAAGCGGTTGATTCTCAGCCGGTCCCGATAGATGAGCAGGCCATTGGCACAGACTCCTAGCATGATGTCTATGCCCTCAGAGTCCTGTGTAGGAAGCAACTATGGAATGGCAGGCCCAGGATCCGTGCCTGGTGGCAGCTGCCACCTGCTCCCAAAATCACTCCCTGCAATCTACTTATAATGAGACTTCCAGATCAGGGCTTGAGCCCATATTGGAATCCCCCTGACCAATTTCTCACATGGTCATTCAGTCATTCACTCATTCATTTTGTCATTTATTTACCCACTCACTCTGTCACTCAACTCACTAATTCATCCACTCTGCAAATATTTAGTGCTAGACCATGTGCTATATGCTACGGACACAGAAATAAATGAACGCCTATGTGTTTCCCTCATGATGCTCCCAATTTAGTGATGGCACAACAGACTCATAAATAGAATACAGGAGAAAGTGATAAAGATCATGAGGGAATAAAGGGCCATGGAGTTTTGAGGAATGAGAAATGAGAATTGAAAAGGCCTCTGATAAGAGGCAATGTAGGGTCTGGCACATCAAGTCCTCTGGCAGGCCCTTGTGGTCCATCAGAGGCACTACCCAGACACTAGGGGAACCCTGGGACCCAGTGGTACCTTGGCATGGTGCAGGTCTACTCCATACATGGAAAGCTTCTTGGCATTCTCTAGGAAGTGGATTTCTGCTTCTCCTGGGGTCATGCCCCTAAAGGAAAGAAAGTGATCACAGGTTTGCCATGGGAAAGGCTCAGACCTAAGTGCTGCTAATTGAAGAAGGCCATGATCAGAACCTGTGATAGTAGTAAGGCAAATGTTCTGGAATGGGACTGGGCCTCGCCTGGTCCTTCCCCTCTGCTTTCATGCAGGATGGTGCACCCTAGTCCCCCTATTTTTCAGTGCACACAACCCCATCTTCCACCAGAGCTCAGAGCCAGTCTTGTTCCCTAGGTAGCATTTTCGGGCTGCACCTGGAGTCAGGATTTTTGCCTCATTCTGCCACGGAGTTAAATGTGAGCCATAAATTTTGTTTCTCTGTGACTGTGAAGTCATTGTAGAAGACATTGTTCATTATAATCACCCAGGGGCTCCTAAATTATCACCTACATGAGACATTTTCTCCAGAATTTTGTATCAGAAACCACTTAATCTCCCTTGAGGTACAGGTGCACATTTTCCTTTCTGACAAGAAGACTTATGCAATTAATCAAGTTCCTTCTTTGCTTTGGCTGCAAGGAAACTATACATTGTACACTAAGTCACAGCTAACATTTGTTGAATATTATATACTAGTTGCTGTTCCAAATACTTTACATATATTCTCATAGCATAGTGAATCCTCATAACAACTCAATCAGGTAGATAACATTATTCCCATTTTACAGGTGAAGAAACTGTGGCACAAAGAGGTTGAATTACTTGCCTAAAGACATATAGCTATTAAGTAGTTAAGGCAGAATATGAATCCAGACAACATGGCTCCAGAGTTGGTGTTCCCAACCATTTCACCTATATGTGTCTCACCTCCTCTGGGACATACCTTCCTCTTCTCTGCTCTGTTTATCCCAGTGAGCTGCTGTGTGGGATACCTGGATATTAGATGTCCATGTATTATAAGTCAAAAGAATTATTTAATTAAAGGGATGGTCAGGTATTTCTCCAGTCCATAGTGATCTAACTGCTTTCTCTGAATTTTTATGACTCTTGCAAATCCCTAACACATTTTGCAACCTACAACAGAGATGACGAACAGAGATGCCAACACTCCCTACTCCTGAGCCAGGCACTGTTAACCAGGTATGCAGCTCTGGCATCCCACTCAATAAAATAAAACAGCAGCTGTTGCTAACCAACCAGAGTTGGTATGCAAGTCTAGGGAAGACAGATGTACCACCCCTAAACTGACATTTCATCACACCCCAGAGGCTTTCCTCCCCACAGACACACCCCCTTTGCATCTGGCCCTGGGCCACCTCTCCATATTCAGCCCCCGGGACACAAACCTCCTCATTCCCTCCATCTTCTTTATCAAGGAGAGAACATCTTTATATTCCCTCCTACATGCAGAGCACTCTACAGTTTACAATGTACTTTCACATCATTTATCATACTGGGTTCCCATAACAACCCTGGACAAAGCACTTCTAGCTGGAAAGGAACCTAGATCATTCAGTTTCAAGGGTTTCCCCCAGGGGGGCAGTACTGCCCTCACCATAGGCATTTAGAAATGGGAGAGAGGGCATTTGGGCTATTACAATGACTGAGGGAGTATTTTGGGCACTTAATGCCTGGGGCCCAAAGATGCCAAGCATCTTGCTCAATGAACTAGCCTGCTCCAAATACCAACAGTTGAGAAACACTGACAATCTAAGTGTATACATACAACTGAAAAAGGAGCTCAGACAGGTGAAATAACCCCCTACAACCACATATCCAGTTAAGCATCTTCTAACTGCTGGAACAAGGTGCTTCCCACAGCACTCAGCCATTCAACCCCTCAAATCACAGTGAACAAAACACATAGCTGACAGGCTCTGGGTCTCTAATACGTACACTTTAGCCCTCCTGGCCACCCCAGGTAGGTTTTACTAGTGCCCACATTGAACAGATGAGGAAATTGGGGGAAAGGGAAGAGGAATGACCTGCCCAAGATCCCTGGCTATTAAGTGGCAGAAGGTGAACCCACGCCATCTGAACTTTATACCAGGATCAAGACGTCAGGACACTTACCCAGGAGCACACAATAGCTATTATTATCTCCAGAGACCAAAGACAGGGGATCATACATGCCTAGAAGAGCATGTACTAAATCACTTCCATTCCCATTTGATGGAGACACAGTGGGGTAAGACATTTGCTCTCAAGACACACCTGGTTAGGGGCTGAGCCAGGTGCCACACTTATAGCACAGCATCTGGAGGCCTAGCAGGGAAGGTTTTAGTCAATCAGCAGAGGCTCTGCGGAAGGCTGGGGGTGGGGTAGGGGCCCCCTCACCGGTAGGTCTTGTGCAGTTCCATGATCCTCTCCTCCAGTTCCCGAGTCTGGTTAGGGGCGAAGCGGAGCTCACTGACATAGTTGCCCACGTGTTCCTCAGCATCATAGTCACCCAGCTCAGCCTGCACAGCGTAGGAGCCCAGCAGGGCATGCGTGACAAAGGAGCAGGGCAGCCGGCCAGTGATGATGTCTGCCCGCAGCTGCAGGCACAGGTAGTATCTGGAGATAGGGAGAGTGGGCATGGGCACAGGGCCCCACTCCCTCCCTAGATGACCCAAGCACAGCTGCCCATCCATCATCAGAACCAAACTGACCAATGCTCAACTTGGAAGAAAAAGCATGTTCCCAGACCCTGGCATTCCTATGTTGGGAATTTGGGCGTGACCTATGCGATGGCTTTGTACCATTCACATGTCTTTCAACATTTTTATCATTTCTAATTTTGACAGATTTCTCCTACTGTGGGAACATTTCAATTTTGAACTCATTACCAAGTTAAATAGGACTACTTTGCTGGTTTGGGCTTTTTAAAATGTCACATATATTTAATTACACAATTATTCTTAATTGTAAATTCTTAGTGGTGGAAAAAGTGTAAACTTTAGAGTTGATGCTAAATTTCCTCTTGGTGTCCATTCTCAGACAAAGGTACCCTGCTTTCCATGTGGTGTTCTAGAACTTTTTCCTCCAAGGACAGACAGAATGCACTAAGTTTTGATGCAAGGGTGTTTTAACATATAAATGGCATTAAATGCTACATCAGAATCTACAGTTTGCTTTTTCACTCCCAACTATGTGCCCTGGAGTAGTTTCGAGGTCAGCATCTGCAACTTAACTTCATTCATTTTACCTTCTGCACCCTATGCCACAGCCTGGGTGGACCTATTTGCCCATATTTTCTCAGAACTTTTTTATTTTGCCTCCAGCTCTGAGTGAATTGTCTGAAAACAAATTGGTTTAAAGGAAACATTTCCAATCACTAGGCCATGATTTTTTATAACTTTTATGCACACTTGGCTGGTTTTACAATTTTTAGAACCATTTTAAACCATGTTTTATTGCTTTTGCAGTTGCTGTGTATTAAAAAACAAGTTTCAGTTCATTCTCAGTCATTGATGCCTCCTTGGAGCCCATTTTGCTATGTTTCACCATTTTTTTTCAATTGCCAGTTTCTTTTCCTTTTAAGTGGCATTCACTCAGAATAATTTTTACTACTCTGTGACATTATTTTGCAGTCAGAACTGAAGTTCTGCCAGGAAGTATATGCAGCCTCAGTGTGTGCTCAGGCCAAGGCACAAGCTCAGAGTCAGCAGCAACTCAAACATCACGGGCCCCAAATGTGGGCTTATGGGCATTTTGTTCAAAAGTAGAATTTGGAAATCACTGCCAAGTACTCTGACCAATCTTTCATTTCAATCAATTTGTCATTTAACCAATTTATTTTGGGCCCAAATGTTTTTGATTAAATCAACTGCTACTACCACCCAACTCTGGGTGCCCTCTGGGTGCAACTCTGGGTAAGGCTAACTTTCCTCCTGGTGCCCAGTAAGCCTGATGCCTGGGTATTGGCACAAAGAGGTGAGGCACCAGTAGGGATGGAGTGTGTGCTGATATAAAGCTCTCACTCCTCCTGGGAATGAAGTTCAGACCCTGCTGCTGCCACCCTGGCCCCAAGCTGACCTCAGGACTTGATCTAGTCCGGGGACATCTGTCTTATCTCCCAAGGCCAGCGCCAGCATTTTGATCTTGGCCTGCTGCCTGGCAAATTTTAAAGAGAGACCCAACAGGGGAGAGAGGCTGGTTTAGTAGCCCCTTCCCTGCTGCAGGAATAACTCCAAGCCCACATCTTACTGAAGGATGCGTAGGACCCCCACACACATGGATAACACAGCCTCAGGATATCTTTGGAAGGGATATAAAAAGAAGGGCCTCCCCTTGTTCTGGTTTCAGAGACAGGATGAGCCCCATAGAAGCTCTTATCCTGAAGAATGCTTTATACTCCCTTCCTATCTTTAAGCCATGGTATCCTTGAGCCCCAAAGCACAGTAGGACTTCATGTGCAGTCCATGTTCACCCAAGAGCCTGAGCTTGCCACCAAGGGGTTCACATGCCTCATTTGACCCCGACAGGCCTGATGTGTGCACCAAGTGCAAATTCCACATGCAAAGTTTGAATTCACTATCAACATTTTAAAATTGTGGCTTTACTCTCAAATCTCTAACTTTATCTCAACAACTGGGCCTGATTCCCACAGGCAATGACTGCCCACACTGAACTCTTTCAGATGGTGCCTGTCCTTTCAAATTCACATTGGGTCCCCTTCTCTTTACGACACCTGCCCCTCTAAAGTCAAGAGCCAGTGACCATTGGCCAACATGTATGCATCACTTTCTCTTGCACAGAGTCGGCTTTGTTTGTTGATGCTGACTTCACGATCTCAGTGGACATCTGAGCTCGCAACTGCTGTCTTAAACACCCCGATGTCTCCAAGGGCCAGGTGCCCTCATCCCTAGTCACACACAACCAGCACACCTGCCACCCATGCAACCCTTACCTTGTGATGTCTTCTGTCAGCTGAGCCGGGTCAGGGGGGTAGAACTTGACTGTGAAGGCAAAATTCCAGGGGCTGCCTGAGAGGAGAAGATGGGGAAACTATCAGAGATGTTCCAGCACCCGGTGGGTGGCCCAGATGCACCACACCAAGGGTGATTATTTAAAGCCTTCTCAAATCTATATTCTCAGAACATTCCAATCAAGAAGTCTGAAACATTATTTCCACTTGACAGATGAGACTGAGGCCCAGGTTAAGAGACTTGTGAACTAGCTATGGGATGGAAGGTAGAAAGGAAGAAAACCAATGGTGCACACCAGCCACTATGTAAATTACAAGAATCACTTCATTAAACCTCATAATAACCCAATAAGTAAGTCCTGTGATTATCCCCATTTTGCAAATGAGGATACCAAGGCACAGGCAGTGAAATGGTCAGCCTTCCAAGGTCACCCAGGCAGGAAGCAGCAATGCTAGGGTTCAGTGCCTGGCTCCAGAGCCCATGCTCCTTCCTTTAATCCAATGTCAATGCCTTCGGAGGCTAAGGGGAAGATGGGAAGTCTGGAAAATGCCACATTAAACAGGTTTCCGATCTTTGGACTTCTCAGAACCCTCACTCTGCCACTGTAAACTCCACCTCTCCAAAGGGGACATATATTCAGTAGTTTCTAAAATTTATTTGACCTACTGTACCCATTTTTCACAGGGCAGCCTGCCAGATTAATGTTCCTTGGACTACACTTTGGAAAACTCTGCCTTATACCACACTGGCTCCATCTTAGAGGGCAGAAATGGTTATAAACAAGACCTTAAAAGCAAATATAATGGACTAAAAGAGACAAAGGGCATTTCACAGGATAAATGTTAAGCTCCAAATTGAGATCTGAAAAATCAATGACACATATATCGAAGGTAGAGAGAAAGAAAGAGAAAGAGGCTAAGGTCTTAGCTGGAAATAAGCTCTGCAAGTCAAGCAAAGGGATGATGACTTAAGAACGGGAGAAGGGAGGGAGTGAAGGTGGGGGGCTTGGCGAAAGGCTACAGTCAAAACCATGGTCTCATACCACCACTGGGACATTTCAGGCTCCATGCTCTAAAAAAGTCCATCAGGGTATTGCAGGTCCTGCAGGGTTAGAGGCTATGCCGTCATTGTCATCCTAGCCCAGTGCTCATTGCAGTCTTCACCAGAAGAGTTGTCAGGTCTCCAACACTACTAAGCGCCAGTCCTTTGACTTGCTAGGATCTTTACACACCTCTAGAAGAATGTGATCTTCATAATGATCCTGAGGTTGACCTTCCTTTTTATAGATGAAGATTCTAGAGGTTGTTACCCTCCTGGGGGCACTCAGCTAGTTAGTGGTAGAGAACAGGGCTTGTGACTGGTCATCAAACCTCAGAGCCCAGGTTCCTGATACAGCTGACTCCTTGGTAAAAGCAGCCTCAAGGGAAACAATCCCTGTCTCAGGAGTAATAACAGTAGTAATAAGGACAGTGGTAATGATAATAGCTAATAAGCACACTGGGCACTTTGGTATACCGGCATCATGCCAGGTGTTGTATACATAGTAATTCATTTAACCCTCACAACAAGCCTAAAGCTAAATACTGTCATTACCTCCACTTTACAGATAAGAAAACTGAGGCACGGAATAATTAAATATCACAAGAAGTAGCGATGGAGTCAGGGATCAAATCTAGGTAGTCTGGTCCCATTATCTGTCTTTTCGACCAATACCCCAGAATGCCTCAGGAAAGCACCTACTTTGTGCTGGATGCTGTCCACATATCCATCATTAAATTGTCACCCCCACCTTATAAGGAAGGAATCATTAATCCTCTAGCTAAGGAGAAGCAAGAGACCAAAGAGGCGGAGAAATTGCCCCAGTTCCCTAGGCAATGAGCACCAAGATTTGGGAGGAAATATTCCCAACTCAAGCCTAGGACACAGGACTTGTGGTGCTGCCCAGAAAGCTGAGGGCCTGTCACAAAGATGAGGGGCAAAAACTGCTACATTGGGGCCCCAAAAAGGACAAGTAGGATGAATGGGTGGAATGGGATGAAGACTGAAGCAGGTTGGTCACAGAGAGGGACTGTTCACCAAGCCTGGTCTATGCTGGCTGGGCTGTGGGGATGGGGGACTAACACTCTGCTCTGGGGAGGGAGCTGAGGTCCAGTGATTCTGCTGGCTGCTTCTCTTTCCTAAGCCCTTGGTCCTTATCAAAGGTTGCACACTTGGTTGCTTGTGTGTGTTGCAATATTTCAGGTATGAGAGAGACCTCCCAGCTGGGTGGGGGCTCCTGGAAGACAGCCTGAAGTCCAGGCCCAGGACCCTGTCGGTCCCAGAGGAGTATGCTCTGTCTGTGTGCCTGCCTCTTTGTCTCCAATTGACAGGAGCCTACAGGAAGAATTCCTCCAGCCCCCTCCCGCAGAGTCAGCTGGCATCCTGGGCCCAGCTGCCTGCTGTCATGGTAACAGGCTCAGCTACAGCTTTCCAGCCCAAGGACCAGGGAGCCCAAGTACAGCCCAGGGGGAGGGGCTCCAGGAGAGGCATCTTGGCCCTTAGGCTCAGGTCTTCACCTACTGCATGTTCCCCTCACCCCTGCTCCCAGCTGAGGCCACCTACCTCCCCCTTCTGCCATCTGAATGCTGCCCCAACCCTCCCAACATGGCTTTTCTCTCTGGGCCAGAAAGGACAGGTTGTTGGCCTGCTCATCTCTCTTCACTCCGGGCCTTGAAAAAATGCAGGATGGCATTGGGAGGCCAGAGCTTGAGGCCTGGCACAAACCACACCTCACTCTGTGACCTTGGGTAAGTAACTGCCTCTCTCTGGGCCTCAGTCACCCATCCACAAATACAGGAGATGCTCAAGATCAAGGAGGGGCCTAGCTTCCCCTGACATGTGAACTCCTATCAGTTGGCAGTGCCCTGGAATGCCACAAGGGCGAGGTCTGAGACACAAGGGTCACTGATCACTGAGGTCCACACAGCCCGGACAGGAGAGTGGTTGTTCAGGCCATCAGTTTGTCCCCTTGCCCTAAATGATCCTGCAGGTCCCTGCTAGGGCTGATATCCTGAACAGGGTTGTGATTCCCCTGCTAACTTGCTGCGTGACTCTAGACTGTCATTTTTCTCATCCAGGCCTGAGACTCCTCATCTATAAAACAGTAATTCCTAACCTGCTCCCCCAAACATTTGCCAAGCAGAGCAGATAAACTCATAGGGCTGAATGCACTTCCCAAAGTCAGAGGGCCCTCAAGGCTTGGTGCCCCGGCCCACCATTCTACCACATTCCCAGCAGGCCACTCACTCCGGATTTGCTTCTTGATTTCCTTGGAGGGGTCCAGCCAGTTCTGCAAGAGAAAATAGTTATTTAGAGGGGAGATGGGCGCAAGGAGTTAGGAGTAGAGAGGGCTAGGAGAGAGACACATCCTGAAAAGGTCTGTTCACGGCCCCTCGCAGGGAACACCTTCCCTGGCTGAGCTTCCTGGACCCATTTCCTCAGGATTGGGAAGTGAAGGAATGAGACCTGGATTCACCCAAGGACCTGGGAGCCAGTATCTTGGAACTGCATTACCCTGAGACAGCGCAGTTAACAGGTGTAGTCGAACTGGCGGTAAAGAGGAAACTCAGATAGGAACTTCCCAAGTGTGGGAAGAGGTACCAGGGATAAGTGCCCCAGATCTCCCAGAAAGCCATGCCATGGCTCTCCGGATACCCATCAGGGGGTGACTTGCAGTTCCCTGAGGAGGGCCTGGGGGCAGTAAAGTGAGAACTGAGGACTGACAGAACAGAGTGAACCTTGGGGGCTCATAAAGAGAAGGTGCCTGATGGAAGCCATGGGATGTGGTGAGGATGATGGGGACTTCAGGGAAGAGGTCAGCCCCAGAGCGGGACTCCCTGCCAGCCCTGCTCCCCAGCCCAGGTACCTTCTGGCTGTCGGCATCACAGAAGGTCAGGCCAAAGTAGTCCTTCTCCAGGAGGTTGAGGTGCTCACAGACCAGGTCAAACAGAACCTGGCCCCGACCATGTTTCTAAAGAGGAAAGCAGAGGTGCCTTGAAGCTCCCAGATTCTACCCAGGACAACCTGAAAACCCCCAAAAGTCTGCCAGCATCTGGAGAGGATCTTAAGACACTTGCAACCCATCTGGCTCTGCTCTCCAAGTTCTAAGGGATCTAGATGACACTAAACACTCATCTCATCAACTGCCTTCTCCTGAGCCCAGCTGGGACCCTTCTGGACTTTAGACCTGCTTGATCTAAGTTGGAATGGAGATGGGAAGGGTGACTGATTTCACCTTCCTTAATAGAGATTAAGAGATGGAGGCTAACTCAGACCCAAGGAGTAATTAGCCAAAGTCCTTTGGACATGAAAGGAAGAGGAAAAACACCTGAAATCTGAGGGCCATGGGCAGGGAGAAGGGAAGGTCTGGGACCCAGGGTAACCACGTTACTCTCCCTCCAGGGCCCCTCTCCTTATACTAAGTCCACATGAAATCCCGGGCAGCACACCTGGAGCACCACCTCCTGCCCAGCTTCCCTACTTAACTTACACGGAACCCTCAACTGGCCAGCTTGTCCTCTAGACTAGAGATGGTGCCCTAGACTGGAGGGGCAGTCTAATAAATACATACAAATGATTCTAGTTTAAACATCATCCTCTGCTAGGTGAGAGTGAAGAGCCCTGTTCCGGAGCCATGGATCAGCCCTTAGAAGGTGGCTCCTTGCCAAAGCACAGCCACCCTGAGAAACCTGTTCCTGGCGCCAGCCCTGTGCCCTGTCTAATTCTATTGGCAATCATTACAGCCCTCTCCAGGCCTCAGTGCCACCATCTGCACAAAGGAGGGAAGGCCAGGCCATCTCTCCGGGACACTGCTGCCAGTCCAGAACTCCGTGGATGCCCTCTGGTGTGACCCAGGCTAAGTGCACACTGCAGCCTGTCCTGGCCAGCAACTGGGGATGGGGCATGAGCCAAGGGTGCATCCTACCTCCACCTCGCACTCATACTCAGAGGCATCGAGCAGAGTGACTCGGCAGATGGCACTCTTGTATTTCTTGGCAATCTTCTGGGGTGATTTCTGGGCCTTGCTGGGCGTGGTCCTCTCCGACAGGCCATCGGCCTCACTGTAATCCTTCTCTTCCATGTCTAGGCTCTGCAGGTACAACCAAGAGGAAAGTTTGATCAGTTACCTTAAAATCATAGCCTTTCATGTGATTGCAGTTAAGGAGGCAGCTGGGGCTAAGATGGATCCTAAAATGAGAGTCACCGTCCTCAAGACCCCGGGGAAAGGGGCCTCCCTGGTGGCACAAGGGGTTAAGTCACAGCACTATAAAGCTATCCATAGCCACTGCAGCATGAGTTTGATCCCCAGCCTGGGAGCTACCCACATGGCACAGCAGACCCCTCCTGTATCGCCTGATGCTTCCCTCAGCAGATCTATTTCAGTAGATCCACCTGTTCTGCTCCCTACTCTGTTTCTGGTGAATCCTCGCCCCCCTCACACCTCTGGCATGTACCCCAGTTCTTATATGTATAAATAAATAAATTTAAAAAAAAGTCCCCCAGGATGATAGGACCTATGATGGGTATATAGAAGAAGAATTAGAGCTTCCCTGTGCAATGGGGTAGGCTCATGTGAGGGGGCCACTTCTTCCCCACAGGCTGTTGCTGCCAGCAGGAGCACCCCACAAAACCAAACCCAGAGGTCAGAGATATGCTGCCTCCCTAGAACAATCCATATGGTCTCGCTCTGTCACTGATTTAGTCATTAAGCTGTGGACTGATCCAATGGAGGGAGAGGTTAGAGCCCCGTCCACTAGCCAAACCCTGCCACGGACACCCTCAGTGACCTTGGCCAAGTCCCTGTCCTCTCAGGGCCTGTCATAAGTTGGCAGAGGCATGAATTCGAAAGCTAGATGATTCCCTACATCCCTTGTCACTTTGATGAATTTCACTCTGGCATCACCTAGGGTCTGACAAGCTAGAACAAATAGGCTCAGGGTTAGGAAAATAAGGTTGAAAGAGCAGGAGTTTCCAAAATCAGATCTAGATTTAACTTCTACCTTGGTTACTCTATGGGAATGTGACTTTGGGGCATATTTCATCCACTGAGCCTCAGTTTCCCCAAATGTAAAATAGGGGGGGAATGAATAGCTACTCTTTCTGGTTCAGGAGATAATTAAACATAAAAATGAACACAATGTTCCCAGCACAATGCTCACATGTAAGGGGTCAGTAATAAATTCCTTTTCTTCTTTCCTCCCTGGAGGGCTATCTGGACAGGGAGGGGAGGTTCAGGCGCACACCTGTTCAGCAGGCCGAGTGTCCTGCTGGTGCGGATGCTTCTCATTGGAGTTGGCCTCCAGGTGGCCGTGGCCCACAGGGGTCACAGGGGTGGTTGCAGAGGCTGCCTCAGGCTGCTGCGGGGCCTCCTCCTGAGCCTTCTTCACCTCAGAATCAGGGCCTGTCTCTGTTGTCATGGTGACCAGCACGCCTGCATTGACATAGAAGAAGAGCAGATGATGGGGAGAAGGGCAGGGCAGCGATGGTGTGACCGAACAGAGCAAGAGGAACCACACGTGGAGAGAGACAGATGGAGATAAATGGACAAAGAGCCACAGAGAGAAGGAAGGAGGGAGGAGAGACAGAGGTAGTGGGGATCGGTAGTGGGGAGAGTCATGAGAAGTAACGGGTTACGGCAGCAACTGAGGTCACAGACCCCCTCCAACCCTCAGTCCACATAGCTCCTCCTGGACACCAATATCTTAGCCCAAATCAGGAATCTGGGCCCTTCATGGGGACACTGAGTCTTTCCAGGGAGCCCCACTCCACCAAGCTCACCAGAAACAGTCAGCGATCACTTCCAGGCAGGACCTCAACTAGCCAGCACCTGGCACTCCAGCCTCTCAGTAAGTGCTGGATAAACTGAGCTCAACCCAAAGTGCCCTGAGCTCCAGGCCCTGTGCAGCAGAGACTGTGGGCAAGGCTGTTCATCCCCAGTCTCAATAATTCCTGCCCTGCTGACTTCACAGGGATAGTCTCAGAATGGATCCAAAAGGAGAAGACAGAAAGTCACTCTTTAAAAATGTATAGTCTTGATGATATAAAAATCTGCAGAACTGAGCTGGGGCAGTCACTTCACCTCTCTGGGACTCATTCAAAAAACAAGAGACTTAGAGAAAATATCTCAGGGCAGGCTATTCTTATCATTTTCCTCTCAGAGCAGTAAATGATATTTCAAAGAATCAAGGACCTACTGCCCAGGTTCTGTTGGAATAAGCAAATTGCCAAGAGAGAAAAGGAGAGTATGAGAGAGAGAAAGAGAATATGGCATGGCACAATTTTCATATTTAAAAAAAGAAAAAACAATCTCTACAATACATCTCTGTGCTCATACGTATGTAGTAAAGATCTGAAAGGTTACCTACCAAACTTTTAAGAGAGGTTCAGAATTCAAAAATAGAAATGGAAAATGAGTACTTTCCATGGAGTGGGAAAAAAGGTACACTTCATTTTTTTACTTTACACATTTTTGATTACTTTAATAATTTAAAACATGCATATATATTTTTAAGATCACAGTTGTGTTTTTTTTTTTTTTAAAAGAAGGTGAAAGCACCCATTCCTGACCCCATCATTGGATCTTCAAAAAAGTTTGGAGCTAAAATCTGTGCAACAGAGAAATGGGCAGGAATCCTCACCTCTGAGTCTAGAGTCTTTCTCTAAATCCATCACATTAAATAAGAAAGATCTAGACTAGACCTGGAAGAACCCCTCCACCCCCTCCACCCTCATCACCTACCCACCATAGGAAGCCTCTGATGTACAAGACAGACAACAGACACTGGATGCACCCTGGGATATCCACCTGCATCAACCCCTGCCCCACACTTTTCTTTTTTGCTCTTCAGTTTCTCTTTCTGCATTCCAGGGGGCACCAGCAGGTCAGGGGCCCTGAGCTCCCCACTCAGCCACCCCACAGCTGTGAGTCTGGGAAGACCATGAAAAACCTAATATCCACTTAGTAGAGAGAGTGGAATGCTGTTAAAGCTGGAGCCTGTAGCACAAATGAGAGGGGCTGTTGTTACTGACACTGATTTTAAGAAGTAGGATGAGGAGGAAGGAAAGGCCTTAATCTGCATAGCCTCATCTCCACCCAGAAGTGCTTTCCACTCATGTCATTACCCTAGGCTTTACGGGCATAAGTTAAAGCCATAGTTAAAGAAAAGCTCTGTTACTTATGTGACACTAAGTGCTAACTCTGTGCCAGGGCATTCAGCAACAAGAGCTGCTCCAGGAGTGCTCACACCCCATAGGGTCAAATTGAGACTTGTCTGCCTGGCTCAGAATTTCTTTTAAATCTACACGGGATGATATCCACCATTATACTAGATAATGCGTAGAGAGAAGAACCCTTAAAATAAACACCTTCTTAATTTTGATTCCAAAAAGGCATCCACAGACTAATCTGTATATTTTCTGCTTGAGAAGCAGAATCCACATGACCCTTGTGGGCCCAGGCAGCCAGAAGCGCCAGGGCCTCCACTCCTCCCTTCCGCCTCCATCTGACGTCAGCCCATACTCTCTGAACCTTCCGGGACCTGCACCTTCTTGGAAATAGCTGGAAGAATGACCTCAACTAAATATCCCAGCAATCCCCCACCTGGCAATGAATGCCTGGTGCCAGCAGAACCACTGATGAGAGAGTGGGATGTCTTCTGAGGGAACTCAACTTCCTCTTTTATGGGTGAGACCCAGCGAGCAAAAGAGACCTGTGTGGCCATCATTTCCGCAGTTTCCCCTGAGGACTCTTGCCATCTCTCCTCCCTAGCAACCTCCTAGCTAGGTGGACCCAATGTCCGGATCCATTATCCTTTCCAATGCACTTCACTGCCTCAAGCAAACCTCAACAGAATCAACTTGAAAGAGAAGCACTCAGGCCCAGGCTAAACCCCACGGCCAGAGACTGGGTAGATAAGTGATGGTTCACCCATTCTACCTTGTAAAAAAAGATGCAAAAAATCATAGAAAAATCTCCAAATGAAAAAGCACAACGGACAACACTTTGTGCAGATTCACCCTATTCTAATTAATACACACAGATACAGCAAAGTGAGTAACTAGGGTTGTTTCTAGATGGCAGGAGTACAGATTGTGTTTTCTTTCTTTCTGTTTAACTGTACTTCTCCATTTTTCTACTATACTAGGCAAGCTCTTGAATGAATAAAAAATTTAGAATTTGAAAAACAAATTTTTCCAATTCACATAGCTTGGTATGAAAGGATGAGGAGAAAAAAATCTATTTAAACACTAAAAAATAATGAATTAAAAAGAAAAATAACATTATTTTCTTTCAACCACAATGAGATCCCTCTTCATTTCACATCCAGGAATAACGGCATGGTTCACTCACTAAGCCACAGAAAGGGAGCCAAGAACCTGGCGTTGGCGTCTGCCACAGCCAGTCACGTGGGTTCGATGCTGCCCAGGCCCAGGTCAGCACAGACTGAGGGAGCCCGCTGGGCAGCCAAGCCGGCCGGTCACCATAGGGGACATGGGGGGAAGCATGTGTTGGTTCCCGTGGAGCTCACTGCGACTTGGGAGGATGAAGCTCACCAGGGAGATGGTTAAAGCCCTAAGGCAGGATGTGACTTAGATTAGCCAGTGTACTTTTCAGTAACATTCTGGGGGCCTGGTGATCAAGAGATTAGCCAGCAGTTCCCAAAGAAGCTTAAATACGGTAGGGAGTGGAGGGTGAAGTAGAATTAGGTTTTTAAAAAGGGAAGAAAAAAAGGAGGTGTGGGGCATTTTGGGCTTAGTAACCATGTGGGCAAAAACCCAGAGATGGGAGCAAGTAGAATCCTGCAGAAGACAGACAGGAGGCTTTGATGACATCTCTCTCCTCAGGACAAGAAACCCCTAAAGGTGAGCTCTAAACATCCTGGCTGGATTTGGGGAGAGGTGAAGGAACTGAGGGCGCTGCTACAGGCAGCCTTGCAAGAGTCAGAACTGTTGCAAAGGTCAAGGCTTTTTTCACTGAGTGCCGCAGCCCACCAATACAGGGGACTTCATAAACCCTCGTCTCATAGATCCCTCGCAGGGCAGTGGGGCAGCGAACACACCTAGGTCAGGCAGATTCAGACTATGAGCCTAGTTTTGCCACAAGCTGGCTCTGTGACCTTGAGCAAGTGACTTCACTTCTCTGAGTCTCAGTCGCCTCACCTTTATAAAATGGAGACACCCCTCCCTCCCTCTCAGGGTGGTGATGGGGATTCAGAAAAACAGCATACAGAGAACACTTAGCATAGTATGCAACCCAATATAACAACCCTGAGAGGGTTTGTAATTAGGATGTGAAGCTGCATAGGGAGAGGCCTGAGAAGCAGGGGTTCAGAAGTGCCCACCCAGTACAGATGGACAAGGAGATATTCTAAGAGACAGGTCGGCGAAGCTAGACAGACGACACCAACATATGACAACCCAAATGCCTGGGATTAGAAAAGGGAAAGGTCAGACAGAGAAGCAGATGCTGACGGTGCCCACGCCAGCCCTGTCTGGAGGAGAGGGGCCCGATGCTTCAGCATGCTTGCCTGGCCCACAGGCTGTCAGCATCTGATGTTCTTGCAGCCATCGTCTAGCTCCCCTGGCTGGTCCTCCAGGGGCACCTAGCAGCCTTTGCACCCTATGGCTTTCCATCTCGATGGTCTACGGGAGAGGGTGGCCTAGTCCAGCCAAAGAAACATTCACTTGGCCTGTAGTATACCGCTTATTAAAAGTGAATTCAGGGCCTTGCTGGTGGCGCAAGGGGTTAAGCACAGCACTGTGAAACTATCCGCAGCCTCTGCAGCAGGAGTTCGATCCCCAGCTGGCCAGGGAGCTACCCACATGGAGCAGCAGACCTCCTGTCTCGCCTGCTGCTCCCCTCAGCAGTGTATTTCAGTCAGTCTGCCTGTTCTGTTCCCCACTCTGACTTTGGTGAATCCTCTCACCCCCCGCACCTCTGGCCTGTACCCCAGTTCTTGTATGCATAAATAAATCTTTTTTAAAAAGTGAATTCAATGGTTTATACAGCAGGCCCTCTCACCAGGGTTAGCATGTATCAGCATTCCTCAGCCCAGTAACTTGTGTTAGTTCTTTCTCTCCATTTCCACAGCACCGCCCAGGTCTAAGCCATCAACCCTTGCCCTCATGGCCTCCCCAAGTGCCTCCATTTCCCTCAGGCCCTCCTGGGGTTGATTCTCCACAGAGTAGTCACAGCGATCTTTTCAAAACTCCAGGTGGATGGCCTCTTCGAATCCTCCAATAACTTTCCAACAAAATAAAACACAAGCTCATTATCAAAGCCAGGCCCCTGCATCCTTTCCCACCACTGCCTGTTCCCTCCTACCATCACCACTGTGAGCCTGTCACACCAGCTTTCTGTCTGCTCCTCAGCCACACTAGGCTCCCCGCGGCCCTGGGGCTTTGTCTTTACGAGCCCTCTACTGAACAGTGGCCATCTCCTGATTAAAAAAGCTCTCAACCTTCAGATCAATTATGCACACCTAAAACGGGTCCTCTTGCTTTTTGCAATTTTAGCTATTTTTTAAGTGTAACAATTCAGGGGCATTATTTATTCACAACATTGTGCTACAATTGCTACCACCTAGTTTCAAGACTTTCTATCAGCCCAAACAGAAACTCTGCCCATTAAGCAAGTGCGCTGGTCTTGGTTTCAGCTTTTCATAGCAACTATCACAAAGGGAATGTCTATTGATTGATTGATTTACTTATTTGTTTCCATTCATTCTGTAGAATATAAATCCTATAAAGCAAGACTTTATCTGTCTCATTTGCCATTATCCCCAAGGCTCAGCACAGTTCTTGATAAATGACAATAACAAAGCTAACATCTAGAGAGTTTGCTATTTGCCAGGCACTGATCCAAGCACTTTACATCAATTAACTCATCTAATCTTCATAATAATCTATAATAGGTATTCTTATTAGCCCCATTTGACAAAAGAGACTGAAGCAATGAGAAGTTAAGTAAATTGCCAAAATCAGAGAGCTAGTCAATGGCAGGGGACCTGGGGTTTGAAGGGTAGATGGGTAGATGGATACATAAATAGATACATGAGTGATGAGTGGATGGGACCCCAATGAGACCATTTTTAAATCTACTCACATGAGGATCAGAGACCTGGGCTATACTTACCTCAGAATACTTTCTGGCTACCAGCCAGCCAGCCATCCTCTCCTGATAACTTTTTCAGACTTTCAGCATCTGACTGTCCATCCAAATTCCTGATATTATCATCTTTATTTTACTGATGATGATTCACAGGCCCAAAGAGACATTACTTATGTGCCCAAGGTCACAAGACTGTGCCAAGTCTCTCTGAATTCAGAGTCCATCCCACTCCCTGGCATTTCAGCAGAGGGTTCTTGCTTCTCCTAGGGATGATCTGGCTCAGGAAAAATTTCCCAGCAAATACACTGGGAAGAGTTGAACTCAGAATCAGGATCGTGGCCTCTTGCTTCAGTTCTGCCACCTCCTATCTGATGGGTCTTGGGCCAGTCATTTCCCCTTTCTGAGTATCAGTTTCTTCATTTGTCAAACAGGGATAAGAAGAGAGCTCCCACCTCCCACTTCAGAGTGAGGCCATGTAGAGAAAGGATGTCACAGACAGTGGAAGGACTTTGAAATACAAAAGTTAAAGCCAGGGTAAATACAAGGGAAGAGATATTATAGGTATTAATCACATGTCTCCCAGAAGCATGTCTTTGCCCATGTATGCCTAACAGGGGGGCAACTTGAGGGCATATACAGCAACTTATGGCCATGGCTGTGAGCAACTGTTTCCAAAACAGTAAGACTGTCTCTTTGAAATTGTGGACACTGGTGATATTTGCCCAGGTATTCTGGGGAATTCTGAACCAGGTAAGAACTAATGATAGGAAGGAATGCAAAGAGAGAGAAAAGTAGACAGAGTATAGGAGACACCAAACACCAATGGAATGCCAGGCAGGAAGTGTAGCTCTCCTATTCGCATAAAGCTTTCCATAATCAGTCACCACGATAACTGTTCTTTCTTTGTGGGAAGTCAGAGGGTACATCTCCCCCCAACCACACCCCCTGAGCTATTAGTCTCCATTTTTACACCCAGATTCATACCCTGCCCAAAGAAGTAGAAGCTGGCCCCTTGAGCTCCCCTAGCCTGCTGAATCCTGATTGGGTTTGGCCAATGGGAGGTGCTAGTAGGATATCAGAGGGAGCAAGGAAGGAAAGGTCGGGGCATATCTTCCTAATTTCCCGGCTGTGGTTCTGGTGATAGCTCAGCCTCTCTGTGACAGCTCCTTGCACAGACCCAGCCAACACTGAATTCTGATAACACCATTCCCTTGCTCTGCTCACTCAGACAGAGGGGTGTAAAAAGCCTCTGTCACTGTTAGTTGTGAGCACCTTGGTACCCTTTGTGGTTGCCCAAGCCAGGCTGCCCACACTTTTATTAACATCTACTTGGTTGAAGTATCAGAATGGAATTGTCTTCTGCTGGAATCTGACTGCCACACCTCCTGATCCTAAACAGATATATGATTTAGAAAGGGAGGGGAGGAGAATTCTAGGAAGAAGAATTCTAGGAAGGAGACAAGGAGACCTTGAGCAGCACCTCTCTGTGCTGCAGTGTCTTCCTCTGTACAATAATGACCAGCTTGCCTATCTTGCAGGCTGACGGTGAAAATGGAATCAGATCATGCCTGTAAAGCATTAATGTATGCCAAATGGTGCCCAAGAAATATTAACTATTTCCATCTTTAGAATTATATCTAAAAACTGAAAAGTTAACAATAGCATTTCCTTGGAGAAAGAATTAGACTTTCTTACTTTATTTTACTTTTTAGGGGATTATCTGTTTTGCAATTTTCTACTATGAGCATGCATTACTTTTGGCATCAGAAAAGAAAAACCAGGGCCTCCCTATTGGCACAGGGGTTAAAGTCTCAGCACTTTCAAACTATTGTCAGCCACTGAAGCATGAGTTCAATCCCTGACCAGGGAGCTGACCCACATGGCACAGCAGACCTCTCCTGTTTCACCCACTGCTCCCCTCAGCAGTGTATTTCAGTAGATCCACCTGTTCTGCTTCCCACTCTGTCTCTGGTGAACCCTCTCACCCCCCACACCTCTGGCCTACACCCCAGTTCTTGTGTACATAAATAAATAGAAATAAATAAATATTAAAAAAAGGAAACCAGGGTCTCCCGGTGGCGCAGGCAGTTGGGCGCAGCACTGTGAAGCTGTCCACAGCTTCTGCAGCATGGGTTCAATCCCTGCCGGCCGGAGAGATACTCACGTGGCGCGGCAGACCTCTCCTGTCTCCCCCGCTACTCCCCTCAGTGGCTCAGTGGTGTATTTCAGTCAGTCTTCCTGTTCTGTAACGAACTCTGTCTCTAGTGAATCCTCTCACCCTCCCGCATGTCTGGTCTGTACTCCGGTTCTTGTATGCATGAATAAATAAATCTTTTTAAAAAAGAAAAGAAAAGAAAAAGAAAAACCAGAGAAAAAAGAAATTTAGGGCCTCCCCAGTGGCGCAGCGGTTGAGCGCTGGGTTGTGAAGCTGCCCGCAGCCTCTGCAGCGCCAGTTCGATCCCCAGCTGCTCCCCGGCCACCGGAGGAGGGTCCCACATGGCGCGCAGACCCCTCCTGCCACCCGCTGCTCCCCTCAGCAGTGTACTTCGGTCCTTCTGCCTGCTCTGCTCCCCGCTCTGGCTCTGGTGAATTCTCTCACCCTCCTGTGCTTCTGACTGTACCCAGTGTTTGTATAAATAAATAAATCTTTAAAAAAAAAAAAAAGAAATTTAAAAAACTACCAAAAAAAAAAAAAAAAGAAGAAGAAGAAGAAGAAAGAAAAACCAGAGAGAGAACGTGTATTAAGACTTCTTCCCGGGCCTCCCCTAGTGGCGCAGGCAGTTGAGCGCCACGCTGTGAAGCTGTCCGCAGCCTCTGCAATGCCAGTTCGATTCCAGCTGGCCTGTGAGAATCCCACATGGTGCAGCAGACCTCTCCTGTCTAGCCTGCTGCCCCCCTTAGCAGTGTGTTTCGTCGGTCTGCCTGTTCTGTTCCCTGCTGTCTCTGGTGAATCCGCTCACCCTCCCGCACATCTGGCCTGTATCCTGGTTCTTGTATGCATGAATAAATAAATCTTTAAAAAAAAATAAAAAGACTTCTTCCCCCTGGAGATGATGTTACTTCCCATTGGGATGTCCCCAATGGAATATGCACTTCCTTGAGTGATAGCCTCTGGGTGGATAGGAATGAAATGATGGCCTGGGAAGGAGGAGGGGTACAGATAGAAACAGCTGCCTCTGGGGTCCTGTGCTCCCCTCCCAGCCAGACCCAGGAGCCATGGATGGAAGCAGCGGTGTTGAAATAGGAGCTGTGACCACAGCCATTCTTAGTTCTGCCCAAGTCCCTACACGGCAACGGGAACATGGCAATTTGTCAGAGGCTTGCGGTACCCATGGGCACCGCATTAAATAAAACCAGGCAACGTGAAGAGGCTGCCACCCAGCAGCACTGGCATCTTGCCCAAAGGTTTCACGTGCCACCATGGAGTCACAGAGTGATGTGCAGTTGTGGGCCAGGGACCATGTGACATTCCAGAACTGCAGAGTAATGGCATCAGAAAGGAGAAAGACTTCCCGCCTGGACCACACCGATGATGGCAGAGGTGGACAGAGATCTCCCTGTAGGAGGGCAGCCTCAGACAATCAGGCAATGTGTTTACTTTGCTTAATTTGAGCTTCAGGAGGACCACACGGGGTAGGTGGGCTTATTCCCCAGGCCCGCTGGGTTAGCCAAGGTCACCCAGCTAGTCAGCTCAAGCAGAGCCAAACCTAAGACCCAGGTCAGTTGGTTCACAGTCCTGTGTTCTTCCCCCTGAGTCCTGCTACATCCCATAACCTCCAACTTGCTGTCAACCATGTAACCAAAGCTACTGTTGCTCTGGATATAGAAATAATAGCAGCAGTATCAGCCCCTCCCACATGCAGGGTGCTTTACAATTTAAAGGATCCTTTTATAATCATCATTTCTCTTGGACCTCACCCATCAGCTGCTGGTGAAAGGGGACATGGAAGAGTGGTTATGAACACAGAGCTTGAATCCTAGCTCCCCTGGCGTGAGGACCCTGGGCAAGTTATTAACCTCTCTGAGAGCCAATATGAGCACGTAAAATGAGAATAATACGCCCCACAACGCAAAGACATTAATGAGGGAATGCACGTGAAGTTCACATCGGCACCATTTGCCATGTAGTGGACACCCACTAAGTGACAGCAATGGCTCTCATCGGTAAGGCTATCATGACCACACAGATGGACAACCTGAGCTGGGTCCACAGAAGGTAAAGAACTTGCCCAAGGACACTCAGGGTGTCAGTAGCAGCAGGGCCCAGGCAGCAGCTCACAGCATCCAGAGAAAATTTGAAAATTTCACAGGTGAGTCCACTCTGGGTAGGTAAAAGAAGGGGTTTCCCTGAGAACACCCCCACCCTTAGAGGGTAACAGAGACAGCTCCTCCTCTAAGGAGGCCAGTGCTCAGTGTCCTTGGCCTTCTCAGGTTCCACTGAGAAGGGAGGAGAGGAGGGGAAAGGGAAGAGAGAAGCAGTAGATCCTTCCCAGGCAACTCGCCAGTTTCTCCATTTCTGATGTTTTCTCACTTGATTTTCTTTCAATGTTTAAACATTATTAGAGCTCACTGTCAGCATTATTGAGAATAGACTAAAACCGGAAACCACTTTAGAAGTCCATCAACAGGAGGCTAGTCTAATTAACTAGGCTTTATCTATTAAAAATTTAATTACAACAATATTATATATTTATTATAAAATATTTATAGTAGATTTTATATATAATGACATGGAAAGGTGTTGATACATACTTCAATGAAAAAGTGCAAGGATGTAAAACAATAATGAGATTTATGTCCCATTTTGGTTTGTATGTTTATGTAGGCATAGAAAATATCTGGTAAGGACACATACCATATCAGTCTTATTTAGACTCTAGTAGCTGCTGTAATTCCATTTCTGCCTGTTCTTTTCCATTTATATTTGTAGTCACACCAAATTTTACACCATTTTAATATGAGGGCTCATAATTGTTTTTTTATTCAATATTAATTGTATTGGAAATATTACTCAATCATTGTATCATCTTTATCACAGCTAACAGTCATGGGTGCTTTACTGTCCGTTAGTTACCAGGCTAAGAGTTACACATGTCTATTATTCTTAAAGACAGCCCTAAAAGCGGATACTTGAATTACCCACATTACAGATGGGGAAAATGATGCTTACAAAGATGAATTAATTTGCCAAGTCTTCCCAGCTAATAAGAACAGAATCTACACTAGCTCTGGTCTGTGGGCATCCAAAGTCCTTTCCAGGAACTTCATCTTAATGCCCTCAAAGATACGAATGATGAGTGAGAAGCATGTGGCAAGTAGGGGTGAGGAGACCCAGGTCCTGAGTCTTACTACTTGCATGACCTTGGACGAGTCACTTCTCTTCTGCTTTGTTCACTCGATCATTTCCTTCACCAGGCAAGTATTTGCAAATCACTAAGCTACTTGCTGAAGATAGAATAATGAATAAAACATAAACCCTGCCCTCAAGGAGATTAGAGCCTAGCCTGAATCTCTTCCTGCAATGGAAGAATTTAACCCCATCCCCACCTCTGTCACAGGGACATGAAATGACATGAATAAAAGATGCAAAGGAGCTTCACAAATGCACAGCTCCAGACCCAGCAAGGATGAGCATTTTTGTAGCTGTTCATGGTTGCATATTATTTTATCCACTGGATGTTCCAAAATGCTCTCAATCATCTTCCTATTGTTGGGCACTTAGTCCCAATTTGCTGCTATTATAGATGAAGCTCTGATGGGGATTCATGCAAAGGAAATTATTCAAAAAAAAAAAAAAAAAGCCAGATGCACAAAGAAGATGCTACACAACCTTCAGTCTGACTGGAGGGAGCTGAGTCCCTCTTAAACTCATGAGGCCTCAAGCCAAATTTAAGACCCCTGTGACTTCCACACTCCAGACTCCTCCTCCCCTACCCAGCTGAGCCACTCACCACATCTTAGTGTGCTTGTCCACAGGACTGATTTTTTTTCCTGCAAGGCCACACTCCTCGTAGGTCTTACAGTTGCCAAAGGGACCGTCCTAAACACAGTTCTCCCGGGGCCCATGTGTGCCCCAAGCAGACCAAATACCTGCAAAGGTTCCTGGGGCCTCCAGGCTCCTGCCAAGTGGAAACGCCTTAGCCTGACATTTAAGAGATGGAAGATAGCAAAAGGTATTGTTTACTGAGTCCTGTAATGTGCCAACACTGCACTGTGCCCTTTACATAACAACAATCATAACTGATCTCTATGAGATGAAGAGTGTTTATCCACATTTTACAGAGAAGGAAACTGAGGTTCAGACCAGCTAAGTGATATGCATGAGACCATGACTGGCGCACAGCAGAGCTGTGGCTAGTTCAACCCTGCTGGATTCCAGAATTTTGTCAAAGACCCAAACACAAGCTAACTTTCTGAGTCACCTCCAGCTCTACTCCCCCAACAGCCCCACACTCCCACATTCCCCAAGCCCCCACACCTATCTGCACCATGCATATCAACCACCCACTCTTCTTCAAAGGCATCCCTATTTTCCACCCCTCTGACCTGGCCCTCCCCCCACAACTACTGAAATTCTCCTTGGTCTTTGGTGCCCGGTGCAAAGACACCAAATTCCTTGAAGGCTCCCCTCTCAGCAAAACAAGAACCAGACTTAGCATACACAACAGCTCACCCCCTACCTTCCCTCTCTTGGCTAGACTGAGCCCCTTGAGAATGATGCTCCCTCAGAGGCTCTCCATGCAGGAGGTACTCAGGGAATATTTTTCAAATCAAACAAAACTGAGTATACCTCTAAGAAGAAGCTGCTCCTGGCAAGGCCACAGGAGCATGGCCTGGATTTGAATCCTGGCTCCCTTGTGACCCAGCTGTGTAACCTTGAGCAACTGTCTTTTCCACTGAGCCTCAGTCCCCCCAGTCCACAAAATGGTAGGAATAATTCCTCACGGGTCTTGTGGAGACTATGTGAGTTATATAGATTAGCCCTTAAGAGAGCACCTGGCATGTAATAAATGTTTAATAAATATAGGCTGCTATTGTTCTTATCCACAAGTTTCCCACCTGCAAAGGAAGGGGTGCCAGCCTGCTCCAACCCCCACCCAAATGCCCAGGTTCAGATCCCCTGCCTAAGGGGTCTCTTCTTCACAGTCCTGCATTCCTACCACTCTATTTTCTGGTCATGAAGGCCCAACCAAAAATTGGCAGGTGACAAGTATCAGAACCAATCAGTGTTCCCTTAAACCCACTGGGAGCAGCGAGTCCAGAGCACCTCCACTTTTAGGGGATCTTGGTCAGGAAGCCAAAGGCCAAGGTCAACCCCTCTCTCAGGGATCCCAGCTAGTACCTCCCTACCCTACCCATCAGGACCACAGTAACACTCAAGCCACAGACCCACCCTTGTCTCTCCAGACCCAGCACACAGACCTCTTCACCTGGACCAGCCCTGACATATCAGTTGTCTGGTTCTAATGGACATCAACCAGTAGTCCCAGAGACTGCCCGGGTGTATCATCAGCTTTCCTGCTGTGTGACCTCAGGCAGGTAACAATTCTCTGAGCTTCAGTTTCTTATCTGTGAAAAGTAGATAATAATAGTACCTATCTGACAGGGCTACATGAGATAAAGCAAAGCACTCATGGCAGTGCATGGCATACAATAAGTGCTGAATAAATGCTGTCACTCTGATTGTGTAATTGCTGGTATTACTCCAGATAGAGATTATTTTCCAACTTTAATAAATGAGGACAGAGAAGCCCAGAGAGATGTCTGTGCGGGAGTCAACTCAAAAACACTTCCCACCTCAGCTGGTGTAGTCAGAAGACCCTCCCTATTACCATGGAGTGTCAGACCCAGACATCCCTAGGCACTCAGCACCTCTTTACTCTACACACTCCCAAGAGAGTCCAGGGCTACTACCTGCCCACAAGCTCAAGTCTGGTCCATTGTCTACGAGGCAACTTGAACCCTTCCTCCTTACCTTTTGGGAGCATGGATTGAGAAGTCAATGTAAGGCCCTCCTAGGGAGTAGCCTTGAGTCTAGGTTGTAAGGCCCAGCCCCCACCAGAGTCCAGACATCCACATCAACAGGGAAGCAGGGATTTGGGCTGCAAGAATCCCAACTAAGAGAGGGAAGACCTGGGTACATCGGGGCTAACTCTCCCACTTGGTAGATCTGTGACCTTGGCCAAGTCACTCTTTCTCTCTAGGTCTGATTCAACCCTTCAATATTTACTGAGTCAGGACTACAGGACCAAGGATTGTTCTCATGTGGGTTTCTGTGGAAGTAACCCTTCACGAAGCTCAAAGAGAACAGAGCCCAGCAAAATGCCATGTGGCCAGGAAAGGTTTAAAAGAAACAATGCCCCTGCAATGATCTCCTCCAAGGCTGTCTTATGGTATCCCTCAAGGGATCATGCTCTGCACATCAAAATTCTGTGCATGGGGTCACCTGGCAGGCATGACTTCAGGCTGGTCAGCAGAAGCCAGCTCTATCCCTGAACAGAGCTGACAGTCTCCCTGGGCCACAGTGGCTCAGAGAGGAGGCTGGCACAGGCTGCCTCTGCTGCAGGCTCCATCTGGAGAAATGGGTGGGCAGGCGGGCACACAGCCGCCTCTATTCTCCACACCCTTGCCCAGGACAGGCAGCACCGAGTAGTTCAGGAGCTTCTCAGGGCATCATCCCTGTCCCCAGCTCTCAACCTAAGCCTGCTGCTAGTGATTTTGGAGAACTCCTAATGCTAAGGGGTGGGAAGGCCCCAGAGAGCTGGGGAGAGGACCTAAATCCAGCCCTCTTAGCGCGCTCCCACCTTTGGGCGCAGAGGAGGTGATATGCGGCTCTAGAAGTGAAGGCGGTAACACGTGGTGGTGCTCTCTCCCTCACCAGTGCATCCTCAGAGCTTTGTGGGGGAAGGGAGGAATCAAGGACCATGGCCAGCAGCTGAGAGGGAGATCAGCATGCCCAGAACTCCTTCCTAGTTCTTGTCTAGCCCCTCAAGGTCCCCATGGACCATCCTAGGCCATAGCTTTTTCAGGCAGTGGCCTCAGCATCTGGTAATACCCTATAGCTGTAGACACTCGGCCACCCGCTGCCTGTTCAGGAGACCCAGACTCTTGGGCCCTTACAGGTCCTTAAATGTGAAGGCGCCATATACAAATGGGACCTACAAGTCCTCTCCCTCTAATGGGGTGGGGGTGTCAAGGAGTAGCTGCTGGCCAGGACAAGTCAGGTGAGAATAACCAAAGTCCATCCTCTCAGCTTTGGGAGACTTGGGAGGGAGATGGGATGGAAGTGAGCCCTGAGTGGGGAAAGGTCTATAACCAGAGGGCAAGAGTGAGGACAGAGAGAACCAACATCCCAGCCTCCAGCCAAGAGACAGACCTACAGCATCTGAAGCCTGGCCGGGGATATCTAGAGAACCCTCTGCCTCCACGGAGGCAGCAGGAGTGATCTGGGAGAACACAGTGGGCCAGCCTACGGCAAGCACATCCCCACAGCAAGCACCAGCACCCCCTCCCTTCCCCACCGCTCTCTCCAGGCCTGGGGAGACTGCAGACCTGGGACTTGTCCAGGGGGCCAACAGCCTGCAAACTCAGTACCTCCCGGTCTGGCCCCGGTCCCTCCCCGGGCTGAGGGCTGGGCCTAGATGTGCGGAGTCCCCAGCCCCCGAGCCACTTAACCCCCGGCCCCCTCCCCCTCACGTGCTTACCTGGGCCTGGGGGTCCCCATCTCGGGCGGGCTGGGCGAGGGGCGCCCCCTCGGTTCGGGCAGGCCGGCAGGCCGCGGGGCGGGGCGGGCGCGCGGGGCCGCGGCGGGCTCTGCGGAGCAGCTTGTTCCGCGACACCCCCGCCCGCTGATGGATGCCGACTGCAGCAGCCGCGGCTCGGCGTGCGCCGGGGCTGGGCACCTTGCCCACAGCCCCAGGCTCGGCGCCCGACGACGCGGCGGCCAGCCTCCGCCCCCGTCCGGCCTCCGCGCCCAGCCCGGGGCGGCCGCGCGCCCGCCGACTCCCTCGGTGGCCCTGCCCCTGCTCCGCCTCCTCTCTGCCAGTCTCCTCTCCCTCCCTCTCTCTCAGGCTCCCAGGCCACCGCCTTCTGGGTGCTGCCACACCACACCGGGAGCTCCCGGGCCTCTGCGGGACTGTGTGGCAGGAGCCAGCTCTTGCGCCTCACTGCCCGCAAGGGCACAGACCCGCCAAGCCCCTCCTGGCTGGGCTCACCTCCTAGGGAGCTCAGCCGGGAATGGGGGGGAGGGGAGAAGGCAGGAGGATCCCTGACTCAGAAGGGGTGACCCAGCCTCAGTGGGCCTCCCAGCCCACTGAGCTGGATACCCTCACCTCCCCGGGTCTCATTACTCCTCTCCTCTCGGGGAGCAGGTATGGGTTGCACATGTCTCCTGGGACCCTGCACATCTGAGAGCGTGTGCATATACATCTGTCCACGTGTGCTTCAGTGACAGCAACCGCACGTGTAACAGTGGGGATTGGGCACGTGCACAGGTGTGTTTCTGGATGTGTGAGCACACGCTGGTGTGCACCCTGGCTCCAAGGTCATGAAGTGGGCAAGGGACTTGTGGCTCAAAACCAAGTAAAGCCTGACTCCTCCCAGCCAGCAACACTAACTCAAAAAGTTGGTGCCCACCATCTATGGCACCTCCCACAGGTCAGGACCTCAAACTGCTGAGGACTGCCAGGCAGAGGGCAAGCTGTTCTCTTGCTCTGCACCTGTTTGTGAGCAACAAAAGAAAGGGTTGGACATACTATCTCCAGGGGTTCCCATTGAGGCAAGGAGCTGGAGAAGATGGTAGGTATCCTCCTAAATGATCTCCAAAGATTTCTTCCCAAGAGTGCACATCTGCAACCCATATGACCGTACTCCCCAGCCACTTCCATCCCCAGGCACACACATCTTTTCTCTCATTCTTCAACTTATTCCTCAGTACCTGTGCCAGTGTCTGTCCTAGGTACCACAGGAAATACCACACTGGAAATCACAGAGGCCCAAAGTTGTGGGTCAAGCAGCCTAGATGCAGACCAAGACATCTGTCCCCTCCTGTCACAATTCCATGTCAACCTCACCAATGTGTTGTGTTCCTCAGTGTCTACCTCACCAGTACCCATTTTACTCCCATACCCAAGAGACAGGCAACCCCCTCTGTCCACTCTTCCTTCCCAAAGTGGCTGTTCCATCATGGTGACCTTCCACCCTCTGTCCTACTACCGAGCCTAGGATCCCCATAGCAGGAGGCTATGTCAACTCCCCAGCACTCTTCAGAGAACCCAAGATAGCAACTGTGTCCCTTCTCCCCACCCCCAAACTAAGTCTTCTCCAAGTTAAATACGATGAACTCATTCACCAGATGTTCCCAAGACAGCTTCCGGTCCCTCCACTCTCCCACTGCCCACTCAACTCAGGAGTGGTCCGAGAGCAGAAGGAAGCCTGCTCCTCCCAGAGAAAAAGAACACACCCTCCTTCCAAACTGGAGACCGGAAGATGGACAAATCAGCCCAGGGCCAATTCACAGAAGGACCAGAGTCCTGCTGGGCAGACTTCCTGACAGATTTCGTCCTCTCCCTTTGTACTTTTCATTCCCCAGCCTCCCAAATTCAGTGTTTCCCAAGAACTCCCCAGGGCCTCAGGAGCATGGCCTTGGGCAAGTCACTTTGCCATCCATGTGTTCTGCTTGAGTTCAGTTTACAACACATTTTACTCCAAGAAAGGATCAGAAAACTTAGAGGAGTTATAACAGATAACTTACTGTTTCCTATGTACATCAGCTAAAAGATTCTTGACCACTTGTCTTCAAGTATTTTTACTCCAAATGGACTCTCAGCTTCGTCTGCTCACTGGCCCTCCCAGTGCTGGCTCCAGTGCTCAGGACAGAGCTGTGTGGCCAAAGCCCTCTTACCTCCTAGTTCAACTCTCCTTCCCTGGACCTTCCTTCCCTTCCTTCCTCCAAGCAGACACCCTCCCCCCTCCTCCCCTGGGACTGGGCCACTTTCCCACCCTCCTCAGCTAGATGGAGCCTCTCACTTTCCCAGAAGTCCGGCTACATTCCAGAAACCAAGGCAGGACATTCCCAGACATCATTCTGGATTTATACCCAAAGGGCCCAATTCACTTCAGGCAGGGGAATCACACCAAAAAATGGGCTTCTTCTACTATTTACTTCTATCATCATCACTACTATTATTATTACTTTTAACTAACATTTCTACCACCACTTTTCAGTTTGTAAAATACTTTCAGGTATGCTCTTCACATCTTGTGAGATGCTATCACCCCCATTTTGTAGTCAGGCTGGGGCCTAGACTAATGAGTGCTGGTCAAGGTCACACTTGTACATTGGCTCTCCCAACCCGGACACTTTCCACTTTATCCCACAGTAATCTTTTCCGGTGAAATCTGGTTGGGGAAAGGGGTGGGTTCCTCTCAGGAGAACACATGAACCCAACAGTAAAGATCACCACTACAGCTACTTGTTTGCCTTCATTTCCCAAGCAGGGAAATAAAGGCACAAGGATAGGACCCAAGCTGGACCATCTCATGAAAGCCCCAAGGAGAAATGCTAGGCTCCCAGGTAGAGGAGGACGAGCCCACCCAACAACAGGGACTCCTCTATTCCTTTAGTTCTGCATTCTGCCCAGCCATGGCTCTGCTGCTTCTTTCTGAGTTCCTTGGGTAGATGATTTGCCCTCTTTGAAGTTTTCTCACCTATAAAATGGGAGAAATTCTCCCTCCCTTACTTCTGTTACTGAGTTGCTCTGATGTCACTGAACCACTGACAGAAGACAAGAGACCAGAGCACTCTTCTCCACTCTGGTCTGCCCAAGAGGTAGAAAGTCTTTTCTCCTATATTTTAAGTGGAGGGAACTTTATGCCAAAGTGCCAGGACACAGGAAAACCAAGAAGATGAAAGTGATCCCCTCCATTGGCTGGGAAGACCAAATACATGGTGTCAGTCACAGCCTTCAAGGCCATTGGTGAGGCAGAGACTAACCAAACACTTCAGGCAGGAACTCTCCCAACCCCCTTTGAACATTTGAAAGAGAAAAATCAAGCAAAGCATCGATTTGCCAATGTCACCCCAGGCAGTCAGTGGTCTCTTCCAAAGTGACCCCAAGTACTCAGTAGTCTCACAACTCCCAGCCACCAGAGGCCCCTTGATTCCTTAGTGGGCAGTGGGGGTGGTGAATAGTCTAGCCCATGGATTTACTCTTTCATCCAGTAAGCTGTGATGTTCCACTGAGTCAGACCCTGCGCACCAGGGAAGGCAAGAGGGATCAGACAGCTCTTCCCATGAAATCACAATTATCCAGTGGGGGAGAATGGCACAGAAAGCAGTATTTCAGAAGGTACTGCTATGGGACATCACACCATTTTCTGAGCATTTACTCTGTGCCTGGCACTAGACAGACATTTATTTGTTTCATCTGTAGGACAATTCTCTGGCATCAGATATTAACTCCTTTCATGGCTAAAATAACAGGGATTAATGACTTTCCAAAGTTCACCAGCTAATGGTAGGGCTGGGGTGTCATGATTTGATACCAAACCCTGAACTTTGACCCCATGTCCTTCTCCCTGACTCCAGGGCTGTGCTGACCACTAGGGTAGCCCCCTAGCGACATGTAGCTACTAGGTATCTGAAATGTGGCTCATGCAGATTGAGATGTGCTGCAAATATAAAACTCATGGTGGCTTTTGAAGATTTAATGCTGGTGGGAGAGTTGAGGGGATTGGGAGATTGTAATATACCTCACAAATAATTTTTATATTGAAATAATAGTACTTTGCATGTACTGAGTTAGATAAAATATACCAGTAGAATAATTTCATATTTCTTTTGTGCTTTTTTTCCCCTACAAAAATATTTTGTACATATGTGGCTCCTATTATATGTCTTTTGGTCAGCACAGCTTTAGAGACCGAGGTCCAGCCCAGGGGACTTAGAAGGGCTTTCTGGAGGAGGGGCATCTGAGTTGAGCTGAGTCAAAGGCAAGGTCATGGGGAGAAGGGTATTCCAGGGCAAGAAAGCAGCAGGGCATCTGGCTCTGGCCCCAGATGGTGGCAGGGTTGCAGGGTCTGGGTGGGCTGAGTAGCTCTAGGCAGCTGAGAGCTGGGCCAGCCTCCGGAGGAAGCTACCAGTGCCAAACTTTCCAGAGCAGCGTGACCCACAGGCCTGGGAAATTCTGCCTTACAAGCTGTTCTCACTGATCCTTAGAGCTCTCTGGAAGGCACTGAAGGGCAGCTATGTCTGGGTGGAAAGAGCAGGGTGGGCAGGTGTCAACGCCCACCTGGTAGGGGCCTCCAGCTCCCCTAGCACTTCTCCCTCAACCTCCTCCAAGAATCCTCCTGAAGCACTGTCAATCCCCAGGGACCTCACCCTTCCCTGGAATCTTCCAGTGCAGATCGTGGGAACGACATGCTCCTGCATTAGGTCATATTCCAGTGCAGAATGATGATGAAGCTGCACAGTGGGTCACAAAAAGCGCTTTTCCATATCTAATGTGGTGTTGTGAAGCATCTGAGAGCAATGGATATCTCTGGGAGGGGGGCTGAAAGATGGGGTGGGGGGATGTTCCTTAATTAATATAAGAACTGTGCAACTGTGGGCAAGGCTTTAACCTCTCTGAGTCTCAGTTCCCACCTCTGCAGAATGGGGATGACATCAGCACCACCTCTTAGAGATCCTGTGAGGATGACATGAGAGAGTACCCACAGATGGCTTATGTACCCCTGCAATACCTTTAGTCTCCCCAAAGTCTCCAAAGATTGCCTGCCTCCAGGAAGTCCACCCTCCCTGCCTCCTCTACCTGGGCTCCAGCCAGCCTCTCTCCTGACCTACCGGACCAAATATCTCTTGTCTCCACTTCTGAATTTTGGGCTCAGTTGTCATGATGCTCTGTGACTTCTCCAATAAGACTATAGTTTCTCAAAGATAGGAATCTTGCCTTCTCTTCCCTCCTGTCCTTTCCCCTCTCCCCTTCTCATCCTCCTCCTCTTCTGCACCCATGACCAGTGCCTTCCCCAAGCCCCTCCCCACACCCACCCCCACCCCCGCCCAGCCCACACACAGATCTGGGCATCCTGGAGATTCACAGTCTACTCCAGAGGCTTTCTGAGTCTGGATGACTATGTGCATGCTGGTCTCCACAGAGCAAATTCAAGGAACTAGTCCCACTCTGCCTCCCATTCTTTAAGAAGCAAGTCAAATACCTCCCCTGACTCTCCAGACTTTTCACAGCCCGGGCTCACCTGCCTCTTCTGTCCCATCCTTGGAGTATAGGTGCCAAGTTGTCAAACATCAAACCATCAAACTGGATGATTCCTGGTTCAGGCATGGCCCTGCCTCTCTGCTTTTGGTGTGTTCTTTCCTCTGTCTAGGAGACACTCTTTCCCTTTCCCGTGGCCTTTCCTTCAGGAAGCCCTTCCTGATCCCTTCCTCTTTGGCACCACCCATCCCAGCTAAAAGGAATCTCTGAGTCTCTCCCCTCTTACCTATCCTCTGTTCTCCAGTCCTGGAGCATGTAAATGGCTCAGCCCAGTGCTCATAACATGGACAAGGTGTCTTTGGGCCATCTGCCATACCAGAGCCCAAGGTCAGGGAGCAAATGGGAGTTAGAAGTTCACTTAGGATGCCAGGACACCTCTGAGACTGAGTTCTGCTGATTCCAACTCTACCTCATCTACATTTCTCAATGAACCCCCATGCTTCTAGCCCCTGGGGGTGGGGGAGTAGAAAAGCAGCTCTCCCCAAGAGATGTTGGAGCCACAGTCCTGGGGCCTGAATATAGATATCTACCCAGCCTCCCATCTGGTGCCCGAAGTGTCAATTGAGGTTTGCATTATCATGGCATCGAGATTCTCTGAAGTCAGAAGAGACCTGGGATGGCATGAGACAGAGGCTGGAAGGAATGGAGGGAACAGGAGAAAAGCATTGCATGGGTCTGTGGTACCGTGTGCCAGAAGACACTCTGGTGACACCATTCATCAACATCATCGCAGACAGCATTTGTGTCCCCACTATTTACTGACACTGTGCCTAGCAATTTGCATACATTTTCATCATCTTTCCATGATTTTACAGGGGAAGAAGTCTCTAGATGAAGGTCATTCTGCTGGTGGGTAGGGAGGCCAGGATTCAATCACAGGGATGCCTGACTCCACCATCTGTATTTTCCTATCATTAATCCTGCATACATTTGGTTTGACATGAATTTATTGTGGAAATGCCATGTTTTAGTTCTCATGTGGAGACAGTTACATAAGTATGTGTAAACTGATGATCTGTGTAGTTTTCTGCATTTGTACTATAACTCAATGAAGTTTTGGTTCTTTTTTTTTAATGATTTTGGTCCATAGAAGGTTATAGACTAGAGATTTTCAGGGTATGAAATATTCTCAGTATTAAAGCCTGAAACTACATAATATTTTCTTTTCCCATCCAACCATCTTTCCATTTCAACAGGGACTGTTCTGAAGACCTGATAAACTCCTACGCCCAGACCCAGCAGAATTTCACCTGCTGTCCATTGCTCAGAAAACAAACATTTTCTGGTACTCAGAGTCCTGGCCCAGGAGCCATCCAGCCAACACTCTACTTCCGAGAGCTGGCACTGATCTGCAGTCTTTGTAACACTGTCCTCATCCACCCAACTGTAGGGACCAGACGGCTAGACCAGCCACTACCTAATCCCTAACTTCACAAGGCAGCCAGGCCGCAACGTCTGGATATTCCCACTGCCTCGCACCAGGCCAATCTGGGCAGAGAAGCTGTCTGTGTGTGTAAACACAGCCTTCTGCCTAGGCTTCTCCTGCTGGACCCCCTCACCAACTCTGTGGTTTCATCTTCTTGCCCAAAATAACCATTGGCTTCAATGGTTCTCTGGGCATGAATCAGATTCTTGAGTGAGTCCATGAGCAGCTTGAGGACAGGAAGGGCACATTATCCAGCTCTATTTCCCTGATGTATCCTGGCAAATGTTTGTGGGATTTAGTGAGCTTCTCTGTGTGCCTGGAGGGACTCTGCTAGGGAGCAACCGTTCGCCTGCAAATAGTCATGCTCTCCAAAAGCTCCCGGTTTAGGGGATACTGGGCTAAAAAGTATCCGATGTGTGCCTCAAATGGCATACCAAGTGAGTTCCTGCACTGTATACCAACTAGTCCTGTGACTGTTTACATTTGAATTCATTAAAATGAAGTAAAATGTAAAATTCATAGCTATATGTGGTCAATGGTGACCGATATTGCTGATGTAGAATATGTCTATCAATTCTTTTAGACATGCCACAGAGAATCCAAAGCACTTTGAGCAGAGGTGTGACATGATTGGATCTGGGTTATAGGAAGATTAATTTGTCCCTGGTGAAGAGTGGGTGACTGGAGGGTGGGTAGGCTGGGACTGGGGTAGGGGAAGGGGAAGGGGAACATTGCAATAATCCAGATGAGATCAATAACCACTTCTCTTCCCTCCATGTATCTCTTCCTATCAGTAAGCTGGGGAGCAGCTTACTGCAATAAGATGGAATAGCAGCATCACCCAAGAATGCTTTGGTGTGCAAAGTATACCAGACCTCCTGAATCAGAAATGGGGTGTGGGGTGCCAGAGCAGCAACCTGTGTTACCAACAGCCCGCTCATGAATTTTTTTTTTAAAGATATATTTATTTATTTATTTATTTATTTATTTATTTATTTATTTATTTATACAAGCACTAGGTACAGTCAGAAGCCTGGGAAGGTGAGAGAATTCACCAGAGCCAGAGCGGGGAACAGAACAGGCAGACTGACGAAATATACTGCTGAGGGGAGCAGCGGGTGCAGCAGGAGAGGTCTGTCGTGCCATGTGGGACCCTCGTCAGTGGCCGGGGATCAAACTGGCACTGCAGAGGCTGCAGGCAGCTTCGCAGCCCAGCACTCAACCACTGTGCCACCAGGGGAGGCCCCCGCTCATGATTTTTATACACACTCAAGTGGGAGGTCCATCAGCACAGAGGCTAGGAGCCCACACCAGATAAGGACCGACTGTCCACCTGAGTCAGCACACTTGGTTTCATGTCCTGGCTTGTCCCTTTACTGGCTATGTTTTATCTCTTTGTGCCTCACTTTCCTTATAACAACCCCATGTGGTTACTACAAGGACTAAAGGAGTCAATACATACACATTTTTTAGATGAGTACCTGGCATATAGTAAGTGCTCAATGAATGCAAATTATAATTGTTAATCCTCCTATGCTACTTCATCAAAACTCCCATGTTAGGAAGTTGAATTCCTCCCACGTACAATTGAGCAACATCTGTCCCTTCCCATTAGCTCTGACCTCCTGCCTATCCATCAAATACTATCCCTAGGCCCACTCCTCCACAATACCCACTCTATTTACTTTCTTCAGATCTAGTGTCAGTTCCTCTCCAGAAAGGCAGGGGCACTTCCTCTGTCAAATGGGTGTTCCTGCCAAGGCTTCATGTCAAAGCAAAAGAGGTGGATTTAATGCCTTATGCTAAGATGCCCCTGAGGAAGTAAGTGAGGAGATGCCCCTTGGGACACCTGGGAATAGGGATATCTGGAGGGGAACAACCAGTTGCCCATTGCCATTGAAAGCCTCAAGCGTGTTCAGTCAGATCTCTACCAGCCAAAAGGCCATAGGAAATGGTACCTGGGGGCGTGCACATGGCAAATAGCTAGGTCCTGACTCGGGGAAACAACAGGGGAAGATGCTGTCCTGACTGGCAGAGAAACCTGGATTCTGGTCTTGGCTGTGAGATCTCAGGCAATCATTTTCTTCTTTGGATTTAATTTCCTCATCTATAATGCTAATAGGTTGGATTTGTGTGGTCTTTAATCTTTTATGGGTCATGGGTTCCTTTAAAAATGTGATAAAAACTGCAGAATTTCTCCCCAGAAGAATGTACATGGGCACATGTACACACAAACACACACACACACACACCCCTTATTATAATTTCAGGCATCCAGAGACCTCATGAAACCCATTCAAAGACCACCCCCTGGGTCCATAGACACTTGGTTAAGAAGCCTTGGGTTGGATGGTCTCTAATAGTCCATGATAAGAAGCCAGCAGTATTTGTATTTAATTCTAAGAAACTCTAATATAGAAATTTCACCAAAAGGATGAAATTTGAAATGGGCTTTCTTAGGATTCAATTGTTTATCAGCTAAATATTGTATGCTTCCCTACCCAGCCTGCCCCTACCCCTGTTACATTACCTCTGTGGTCTCCCTCCCCTTCCTTTCTCCCCCTGTGCAAAATGGACTGAGCACATAGTCCTGAAAGACACCTGCACCACTAGCTGTCTTTGTGATGGATGGTCCCTAGTGACAAGAGGAAGAACCTGACCTGCCTCTCTTTTCCCCACTCCAAATCCCTGGTTTAGATTCCGATCAATAAAGAGGTGACAATATGCTAACTCCCACCCTCAATACACAAATACAAGCGCGTGTGCACACACACGCACACACGCCCTCACTCACATAGCCACAGGCAAGGCACTGTACTCCCAGACACTCGATGGTTCAGTCACTCAGAACAAGCAAGAGTTATTTTTAGAGGCCAAATGACAGGACGGGAGAGAGCAGTTCCACTCTGTCAGAGGTGCTGCTGCCACCATCAGCTCTGATGAATCACTATCCACTACGTGAATGTACATGTCTATCGGCATGGACAGAAAGGCTGTGCCGGTTTCCAGAATGAATGCCTTGGATTGGTGACCACACTGACCATGACAGGCTGAACCCAGGATCACACCAGGAGCAAGACCACCGATTGACAATACAGCCAGGCCAGCCCAGCCCTAGCAAGGTAAGCCCCTCCACCAGGTAGTCCAGGGGCCTTTCTCTGCAAAAGTCCCTTTAGAGTGGCTCTCAATGCCTCTTCCCTCCTCAGGCCCTCTGAGTGAACCTCCTACCCGCCCCATGGTACTGCAGCCTGGTTATTAAGGCAGTGAGTACCCATCAGATTTGACCCGGGTGAATGCAGCTGTCAACTGGTTTCATCTTCTGGAAGTGCACTCTGGAAAAGTATACATAATCTGTTATCCCAGAAATTGCTCTCCTATGAACCTATCCTGTGAACAATGGATGTAGACAAATTTGTCTGCTGTAAGTCTTACCTTGTACAGCAAAGTAAAGTGGAAAGTTAATAAATATACCACCAAAGAATGGTTATATTATATAGTGAGAAATACATGTCCTGAAATATTATGTAGCCTGTTAAAATATGAAATTGTGGATCATGTGATTCTATGTAACAATGTTTATAACAAGATATAGAATTTTAAAAGCAGGAATAAAATGGCCCAATTTCTATAAAATATGCATATACATATGCATGCTTAGAAAAAAGTAAACTGAAAGAAAATATGCAAAAAATTATGTTCCCAGAGGCTGTTTTATGACAGTGGGATTTCTTTTGCTTCATTGCTTACTTTCTGGTGTATGTGTATGTATGTGCATATATATTATTTATATAAGAAAAGCAACAAGAAAGGCCCACTACCTCACCTAACTCATAGTTTCTAGCCTGAACCTTTCAAAAGCTTTCCTGGAATCTCACTAGAGGCACCACTCTTATCTCCCTCTGGCTTTGAACTTTGCTGCCCTCCTTGGTTGCCCCCTGGAGTTTCACTAAGTGGGGGCCCCCTCCAGGCAATCCCCACAGTCCCTTAATGCAGGCCTCCACAGAGGAGGTCCCCTCCTCCAGGGCTTCTTGTCCATAAATCTCAGCAATGAATAAAATCCAATCCCCTCATTTTACAGTAAGGGAAATAATAATTACTATAATAAAGATAATGGTGGTAGTGAACCATCACATTATACTTTGTCTTCCATTTTATAGCACACTTTAGTACACGCTTTTCACTTAACCCTCACAATGGATGTTAAGGCTGTATAGATGAGGAAACTGAGGCCCAGCAAGTATTGAGGCACAACACTTATAAAGGTCACATGGGGAGTCAGGATTTCAATACAAATCTGGCTTTGACATATAAGGAGTTAAAGGGAAGAAATGAACAGGTCATCCTGAGTCTATGTTCCAAGGAGCCATAGTCTACAGAACACCTCCTCCCAGCTGAGCTCACAGTCGCTACACCACTATCCCTTGCCCAGAATCCCACAAAAGCCCCTCTGGGGCCACATGTCCTACATCCCCACCCCAGCCCAGTATTACTCCTATCAAAGAGACCCCTGCAGCCACCTCTGGGCTCCTCCAGTTCAGCCTGTTTCACAGAGGAAGTGGGCAGCTGGCAGTTCTCTCACAGGGGTTGGGGGATGGAAGGGGTAGAGAGTAGTGGCACCACAGAAGTAGCATCAGCCTGTATGGCCCTCCCCACTCTGAGCCTACTCCCAGCACCACATTTGGGGTACCTACTGTGGCTGCACTGTCCTTTGCTCGAGTTTCCATCTGCTGACTGGTATAAAAAAGCAGAATGCTAAGGTTTGAACTTCTTGTCAATTCCAATTTACTTTTGCATTTTAGAATACTAATATTTAATAAAATCATAATAATAAGAGCACTAGCAACAAAACAGCTACTGTATCTTTATTCAGTGTTCACAGCCACCTAAGGAATAGGAGTTAGTAGCCCCATTTACACATGAGAAAATTGAGTTGTAGCAGGCCCAGGCACCTAGCTAATAAATGACAATACAGAGATGTGAGTAAGTGGATGCTCTGCCCACTATATCACACTGCATCTCTTCAAAATCATCTGGTCCTACCCACTTATCACACAGATGGGGAAACTGAGACCCAGAGAGGGGAAAAGATATGTAATCAGTTTCTTTTTACTCACTGAGCATTTACTATGTGTGATGTGCTGCGCTAACGCTGTGGATGATAAAAATGTTTCAACTTCCATGTCATTGGACAGATGGGCTATGACTGTATAATGATAGTTGTTAAAAGTGAGCTATGTGTTCATGGAAGTTCTTTATACTCTTTTCTTTTCCGCATGATTGAAATTTTCCATAATACAAAAAGAGGGGAAAGGATGACAAAGATGGCTAATGAGAACATAAATTTAAAGCCTTAGAAAATCAGTAAATCATCAAATTTAGGAATGTTTTGCTCTGATAGTTTTAAGGGTCAGAAAAAGACAAGCAGGGCCTCCCTGGTGGCGCAAGGGGTTAAGCACCGCACTATGATGCTGTCTGCAGCCTCTGCAGCACAAGTTCGATCCCCAGCCGGCCAGGGAGAAACCCACACAGTGCAGCGGACCTGACTCGCCTGCTGCTCCCCTCAACAGTGTGCTTTGGTCAGTCTCCCTGTTCTGCTCCCCACTCTGTCTCTGGTGAATCCTCTCACCCTCCACACCTCTGGCCTGTACTCCAGCTCTTGTATACATAAATAAATAAATCTTTAAAAAAAAAAAAAGACAAGCATACCGGAACCAACTTACTAGCCTCTCTCCATCTTTCTGTAAAATTGTCTGCCTCTGTGTTGTTGCAAGGAAACCAGAAGCAAGGAGAACCTCAGTCTAGCTGGTTGGAGCCTTTTCCTCCCACATGGTACCTCTGGGGGGTACAGATTCCCTGCCCCCATAGACCTGGCCAGACCCTCTTGGGCAGGCTGTCTGGATCCACAAGCTACATGAACAAAATGACAGCCCATCAGCTGCTGGCAGAGAGGCAGCTATAAATCTAGAGAACTATGATTAGAAAGCAAATTACAAGTCTTCCTTTGTAGGTTTCCAACTCACAAAAACTTCCCAGCAGTCAGTGGGCCTTTATTCAAGTGGCTCAAAGTTTCCAAAGACAGCAAAGACACATGGCAGGAGAGAGAATGACAATGAGAGAGGGGGAGAAAAGGAGAGAGGGAGGGACAACACAACAGAGAATTTGATAGCCAGGTGGAGAGCAAGGCCACTGGGAGGCAGTACAGCATAATGGTCAAGAGTCGGACTTTGGCAGCAGATCAGAACTCAACTCCTAGTTTCAGTGCTTCCTAGCTGGAAGGCTTTGAGCAAATAACTTCTCTGAGCCCTTTATTTTCTCAGCTACAAGCTAGAGATAATTCTACCAACAATAAAGAGTGGAAGTAGGGATTGAACGAGGCAATATATGTCAAGTACTTAAGCCAGCTCTTGGCACATAGTAAGCATGTGATACTGGGTTTTTTTGTTTTTTTTAAGATTTATTTATTTATACAAGAACCGGGGTACAGGCCAGATGCACAGGAGGGTGAGAGGATTTACCAGAGACAGAGCAGGGAACAGAACAGGCAGACTGACGAAATACACTGCTGACTGGAGCAGCAGGCGAGACAGAAGAGGTCTGCTGAGCCATGTGGGATTCTCGCAGGCCCGCAGGGATTGAACCCGCACTGCAGAGGCTGCAGACAGCTTAACAGTGCAGTGCTCAATCGCCTGTGCCACCAGGGAGGCCTGTGATATTGTTTTTTTATTTTTTAAAAAAGTATTAATCACATGACTGGCAATTCCCCTTCTGGGTATATATGCTAAGAATTGATACCAGAGTCTGGAAGAGATATTTGTACATCTGTGATCATAGAAGTATTTTTCATAAGCACCAAGAGGTAGAAGCTTCACAAATGTCCCTCAAGGAATGAATGGAGAAACAATGTAGACTGTTCATACAATGGAATCGTATTCAGATATAAAAAGGAAGGAAATTCTCACATAGGTTATAACATGGATGATCCTTGAGGACATTACGTTAAGTGCAGTAAGTTAATCATGAAAGGATAAATACTGTAAGATTCCACTTGTATGAGGTACTAGAGTAGTCAAATTCATTGAGAAAAAAAGAATGGTGGTTGCCAGGGACTGGGAGGAGAGAGGGGGATTGAAGAGTTATTGTTTAATGGGTACAGAGTTTCAATTGTGCAAGACAAAGCAGTTCTGAGATGGATGTGGCAATGGTTACACAACAGTGTGACTGCACTTAATATTATTGATAAATTTCATATTATGTGTATTTTAGCACAATAAAAACATTGTTTAATTTTTTAGAAAGCCAACTATTAGACAGGAAATCAAAAAAGAGAGTCAAAGACTAAGAGAAAAACTAAAAAGGCCACAGCAATATGGAAACAGGCTGATCCGAAAAGGAGACAGGTCTCAGGCCCTCCCTTCCAAGCCATTAAGCCCACCTGAGTTGCATATGCAGGAGATCAGGACCTGCTCTCTACCCTTGCTTCTGCCCTCACTGAGGCAGTTCTGATGATCACCAAAGCCCCGGCTTGTGGGAGACTCTGGCCTCACCCTTCTTCCCCTTCCCCAAATCCTCAGGGAAACGGAAGGAACGGAAGTCTACCTTTACACTAACAGGCAGAGATGGCAACTTCCAGGAGGCAGAGCAGCAAAGGCCCTAAGCTATGAGCCATGTGTGGAGAGCACCCAGGGTGGCAGGCATCTCAGGGGTATAGATGGAAATAGAAGAGAGGAAAGGGGCAAACAGTAAAATTATTGGCTACCTACTACCTGTTGAACCCTGTTCCCCATTATCATTTCAACAATCTTTAAAGTGATCCTAACAAGCATGTATTCATGTGCCCACTTCCACGGCTGCATTATCTATCCGATAGATAAAGTAACTTGCTGGAGGAAACACAGATAATAAGCAGGGAATAGAGACCCAAGCCAGCTGAGTCCTAATCACATGCTTATTCCTTTAGCCCATGGGCTATCAGTATCTCAGGGCGCGCTGTTGGCTCTAGAATCAGAAAGCAAACCCCATCGATCCCTCACCAGCTGTGTGATCTGAGGAATCACACAATCCTGTGCCATCCAACTCCCTAGTCTACTGGGGTTTCCAAATTATTTTATTTCTATTTTTTGTGTGTCAAGTTTAAATTTATGCACTGAAATTTCAAGATGTTTATTTCACCCCTGTAAGCCTAAATTTGGGAAGATGGCCTTATGGGAAAGGCAAGAACTTTGGAGACAGACCAAAATGGGTTCAAATCTCAGCTCCACCACTTCTTAGTTGAGTGGCCCTTCAATTATTTATATGTTATAAGAAGGCAATGGAGGGCAGTGGTCAAGAGTGTAGGTTACAGTTCCAGGTCTACTACTTCCTGGTGGGCAAGTAACTTCACCAATCACTGCCTCCTCTGTAAAGCCTGCCTCACACAGTCATTTGAGTATAGAATGAGAAAAAAAGAAGTAAAGGACCTGGTACACTGCTTGCTATGGAGTAAGCACTCAATAAATGATGTCTATTGCTAGTACAATTATCTTTAATACTCTAATTGGAGCGTGTGTTGCCAGCAGGTAGCAAGAAAATACCTCAGACTCAAAGTACTAGCTTTCTCACCCCCTTCCCTCCCCCATGGAATCATGGAGTGCTAAAGCAGGCAGAAAACCTGTTTTACAGACAGTGGAATTGAGACCCAGTGGCAAATGACTTGTTTAAGGTCATACAGCAAGTTAATGGTAGCTGAACTAGAACCCAGATTTTTGAACTCCTGTTGATTTAATTCCATATGCACGAGTTCTTATGCTCCAGGCAGTTATGCCTGTGCCTGGATTTGAGGAAAAGGAAGGATGACCTTTCAGAGCCCCCAAATGTCAAAGGATAGCTGGCCTCAATGAGAATGGAACTGGAGCAACCTTGCCATCATGGCAAGCCCAAGCCAGAGCAAGGTGGGGCCCATGCTGGCAGACCAAGCCAGCTGGGCCAGCAGCCAAAGCGGCGCCATAGGCACAACTCAGGGCCCTCTCACCAGCTACATTATAAAGTAATTATGGGATTAGGGATAAAATTAGTCACTTGTGTAATTATTTTGCTTAGAACAAGTTCAGAAAGGGCCTTTTTAAAAGAGTTGTTCCTTGGTCCCTCCCAAGAGTATTACTGCAGAGACACAGATGAGTGAACACACACATGAACATGTGGACACATATAATGGTGACCTGGGCGCATGGAGTGCACCCCTGGGCTTCCCGTGGCAGAGCCTCACAGCAGGGCCCACACCTACCAGTCCCAACCCTGAAGGACAGAGGCTACATTCTCTGATGGCTGCCTCACAGAACACCTTTGTCACACTGTCACAGGGCACACTGCCTCCTTTTAGGGCCCTCCATCACAGAGAAGCTGGTGATTCAGTCTTTTATGCCTTCCCCCAACCATAAGCATGGGGCCTCCCCTGGCCCTCATTCCATCTTGCAGCTTGGTAATATAATTCTAGCAGTACCTCAGGGTCCACCAATCCAGAGAGACCCTTGGTATTGCCACTGTGGTAGGCCACAGAGAAGTTAATGGCAGTTAAACTAGAACCCAGAATAATGCCCCCTCCCAAAGATGTTCATATCTTCATTCCAGAATCTGTGAATGTGCTACCTCGTGTGGCAGAGGGGACTCTGCATGTGTGATTAGGTACAACAGTTTGAGATGTGGAGATTATCCTGGAGCCCATTGTAATCAATCACAAGGTCCTAAGAAGTGAAAGAGGGAAGCAAGGGAGTGAGGATCAGAGAAGGGGGTGTGAGGATGGAAGTGGAGGTCACAGTGATGCATTGCTGGGAGAGGGAGAAAGCCAAGGAATGTGGGCAGCCTCTAGAAGCTGGAACGGGCAAGGTATGGAATCTCCCCTGCAGCCTCCAGAAGGAACACAGCCCTGAAAGCACCTTGATTTTAGCCCCACAAGGTCCACTTTCAGACTTCTGACCTCTAGAACTATGCAGTAATAGATTTGAGTTTTTTAAGTCCCTAAGGGTGTGGTGATTTGTAACAACAGCACAGGAAACTAACAAAGCCATTTAAGGAAACAGATCCAAAATTTCCCATCCTAAGAGCCACCATCTGAAATGTAGAGAAATATAGTGCTCGCTTCGGCAGCACATATACTAAAATTGAAATGTAGAGAAATATATAGGGAGAAACATTCCTTTCAGTGGTATTTGTAATAGCAAACCCTGGAAACCACCTGAATGTCCATCAAGAGGAAAGGAATCCTAGGAGCCCACCTTTCCTTCCATGAAGCCCTTGATGAAACACTCACAAGTGCCAGAATGTACTCAGAATCACCTCTAAGGAATAGGCTTGCACTCAGGGAACCAAACTCTAACCCAGAGTGGCACCATTTAGGATAAACAACGCCCACACCCTCAGAAAAGGGGTAAGGTTTTGGGGAAAAGGAAGAGGCCCTGCCCTATCACCTCACCTCAGGGACTCAGCCTGTCCAAAATAGGGCCACCAAGCCCATAAACCTATGTCCCAGAGGGTAGGCTGGCATTAGAGAAAGAAACTGCCCAGGAGGCTGGAAGACTGGGTTCGGGCCAGGCTGGGCCTGAGTCACTAGACAGCTTCCTCTCTGTATGGGCCTCACCATCGTTTCCATGGCTCAGCATGTGTCAAGGGCTGGACCATGAACTTCCATGCTTTACATGGATGAGAAATCCTCATGGCGACCCAGGGAGTAGTCACTTCATCATGCCCCTTTTACAGCTAAAGAAACAGACTCAAGTGGGTGAAGTGGGTTTGAACCTGGGCAGCCTCACTGCACAATGCTCCCCTGGCCCCCCTCTTAGAGTGAATGGGGCTGGACAGAGGGTGATCCTAAGCAGCTCCTACACACAAGGAACAGGCTATTCAGACCCAAGAGGAGTGTAGGTTACAGTTCCAGGTCTCTGGATAGTTCCAAAAACAGTCTCTGCCCCTTCACCCCAGATTCTGGGGCTTTAAAGTGGCACAGCAGGTTGACAAGACTTACTGAGCGCCTGAAAGCTACCCACAGCCTTTGACCCAGAATTTCCCACCCTAAGATAAGTGCAGAAGTACTCTGAAGTACAGAAAAGGCACTTCATGCAATGCCCCTTGCAGTGTTATTCCAATAGCAAAAACTGGAAACAACCTGAATGCCCACCAACCAGAAAAGAAGTGAGTTGATCATGTATTTAATGTAAGGACACAGAAGGTGGCCTCACATTCACCTTTAAAGTGAAAACACAGGGCAGCACTGAAGATGCACTAGGGTTAATTCTGGCTATGTAAGAAAGAGCAAAGGAAAAAAGTAGGAAGGGAACACACCAAACTTCTAAAAATACTCAGGAGTCCTTTTTATTTTTTTCCTCTTCCTATTTCCCAAAATCTCTATACTGGCTTATTATCTTCATGATTACAACAACACGGTATTATTAAAACAATGAGAACTGCCATGGTATATGTAGGGACCCACATACTGGGCAGTCAAAGAAAGAAGTGGGAGACAGACAAAGGAGAGGTAGTGGGAAAGCTGGAGAGCAGCTTTAGAGACCAAGGCCAGAGAGACCAAGGAAAGATTAGGAAGCAGGGAGCCCCAGAGTCAGTGGCCTAGGAGGTGCTAGAGACAACTCCCTATGTGCCAACTGCATTTTACAAGTGTGCAGCTGGGGGGCCAAGAAGCTCTAAGGATGGACTCCACACATTTCCCACTGAGTATCCCCACACAACTAGTGTCTCTAGCAGCAACTTTTCCAGTGCAAACCAGGCACTCAGGGGAAGCAATGACACACTATACCCACAGCCATCCACACCCAGCTCAGCTCAAGTAATACTGAAGGCCAAGTAGAAGGGCCTGGGCAGGATTTTCTGTCTTTAGGACAAGGCTCTCTTAGTTCATAAACACTCACCAATTGTACCTCCTGTGTTTCCACAGGAACCTACATACCGACCACCCCGCCACACACACATACACACATTCACTTCCTCACTTCTCTGAGATATGGCCCTTGATGTCTGAGTCTCCTTAATGGAAACAGATACGCATGCAAGCCCAGAGTCACATCCCCGTTCACTTATTGCCCCACAACCTACTTGCCTGATTTCTTCTCCAGAGAATCCCTTTCTTCCCTCTCTGTACCCACTCAATACTGACCCCAGACAAACCCAGGCACAGGAGGGAAGGTCCCCCAGTAATTCATGTTTGACTTCACTGTCCCAAACCTGCCTCCTGCCATGTCCATGGCAGCAGGTGGGAAGGAGGAAGGCTGGATCTCAGAGCTAAAATCTAAACCAGGCTCTGAAGGCCAATGACCTAAGAAGTCACCTCCAAACCTCAACCCATTGTCAACAAGAAGCAGGGCCAAGTCACTACCAGATGTTCCCTAAGGCACCCCCATTCTAGAAAAACTGATATTGCCTATTTCAACCCACAACCCAAATGTAGGGGCCATCCTCCCAGGCAGCCTATGGTAATGAGTGTGGCTGGGCCAAGACAAGGCCAATACCAATTAAGCAGCTCCCTTCCTGCCAGTGAGCTCTGCCTCATTACTTTGCTCCATTTTCAGCTCATCTGAAAAATCTTCATTTGAGGTCTCTGGAGGATCTTAAAAGTGTTATTCAAACATTAGCTCTGACACATGGCCTCCCCCACTTAGACATCACCCGCCCCAGGCAACACTTTCCTCCCTGCTTTTTGGCACTGCCAGGAATGAGTAGCAGCTATGGTCTGCCACATAGTACCAGAGGTCCTGACTCTTCAAAGCCCCCTCAATATGGACTTTCCCCAGTTCCTTGTCTATTTGAGGGGAGAAGCTAGGGCAGGGGACTTGGTGCCTCCAGTATAACAGGCATGTCATCTCTTCCAACCTTGGCAAAAATCATTTAGGTGGCATTAATATTTCTATGTCACAGATGTGGAAACAGAAGCTGATTAACCCAGCCAAGGTCACCTAGCCAGCATGTGGCCAAGTCAGGCCTGGAACCCAGGATTGCTGAGCTCTGGGACTCTTCCAACTGCCCCACCCACCTCACACGCACTGCTCTGTACACTGCTCAGCCTGCCCTGAGCAGAAATGGAACAACTATCATTCGCTATCCTTGGCATATTACCCTCAGGTGCAAAGGATGACACAAGAGGGGCTGTATGATTTTGGGCTTCTAGGAAAGATTCAGAAAACACAACTTTCCTAGGAAAAAAAAAAAAACACCCCAGCCTGGCTATAGTCTCTCAGCCCAGGGAGGATATAGGCAGAAAAGGGGCCCTTCCATTCACCAAAGCTCAGGCTCCCCAGGAGCCAATCACAGCCCTTTGGTTCCCTTCACAATGCAGACAAAGATGTCTGAGTACAACAATCAGCTGGAGTAGGGATGTGGACCTGAGGAGGGTATTTTGCCTCATCCAGATAGGGTTCTCCTCTTCTTTGCTCATAAGGAGGAGATCAATCCAATCCTTCCTGTCTTGACCATCTCAGATCAGGAGGTAGGGTATGGATGGACCTTGAGTTGAGGGCTTAGCACACTCCTATCCTTTGTTCTGATCTATACATTGTCAGAGCTTAAACTTCCTGAGGATGGATACGTGATCTTTACTGTTAAATGTGGTCCAGTGAGAAGATGTACTTTTGCCTTGTGTCACATGGTGACATGCAGGAGGGACCTTTCCTCTGTCCCTCCTTCCCTTGAATGGAACCCTTTGGGTACACTGGGTATTCTGTGACTTGCCCTTGAGTGAGAGAAAGCAGCAGAGCTCTAACTAGAATCAGAATGTGGCTCTGAGGATTACGGACCCCAAAGCCCCACTGTATAAAAGGGATTCTTCAAGGTCACACACTGAGTAAGTGGCAGAGTGAGGACTAGGAGTTGAATGGCTTCTGCTTTCCAGCACTCCAAGCAGCCATCCTTAGAAAAGTGGTAAACCGGGCAGAAGCGAGGCTGGGACTGGGGGTGTGGGGAGGCAAGGGCAAGGCAGCGTGTCTCCTCAGGCCTGCTCAGTCCAGCTCCCAGCCCTCTACTGCTTATGGGCGTGGCAAAACCTGCCAAACCAGTCTCCGTGCCAGAACCAAGTGGCAGAGACCAGAGCAGCAGGAGTGTAGGTGGCAGAGCTAGAGGTACAGGCAGGCTGCAGACACCAAGAGCTGGGGTGCAGGGAGGACACAGAGAGGCGCCTCCTTGACCTGCAGTCAGGTGACATAGCACTGCCTCAGACCAGGCTGGGTGCTCACTGCTGAACTGCTCCATCACTGAGTCAGGCATAGCCAGACCTCCCCAGGCCTCCTGCCCCCATCCAGCTCAAGACCTACTCTGTGTTCCTCCCTCCTCTAGATACTCAACATGTCAGTGCCACAAGGGCGAGAGACCCAGGCACTTAACTGGGAAATGACAAGAGGCAGGAAATGTGACCCAAATGGCTCATGGACACATCTCCCTTCCCAGCCACAGCTGAGATGAAGTCCCAGCAACTCCTTGCCAAGTACACACCTGCTCAACCCTTTGCCCTCCCCCCATACCAGTGACCAAGACTTAGGAAATGGCTGAATACAAGATGTAATTGTGGGGGGAGAAATCTGGAGAGCTATGCTCCCATAAAGCTCTGTGACACCTCACATAGGTTTGGGAAAGAAAACCTGTCCTTCTTGGTCATCATCTCACCACCCTTTCTGTGGTCAGCTCCTTAGTTTTGGGGGGCTTTGAAGCTTGCTTTCACCCTGCTTCCATCCTACCCCTCACCACCTCCTGCCCAAAGATGACACTTAACTATTTCAAGGTCTCTTTTGGACAGGGTGGGCTTCTGTGTCAGGAAAGTCTGTGCTGGAACCTGTCCCATCAGCACTAGGGCCAGTCAGGCCTGTAAGCCAGCAGGAGGCTTCTCAGGCGAGACTATAAGGAAGACAATGATGCTACCAACTTTTTCCTGGTGCTCAGAGCCCAGTTCAGAAACCAACCCCATGGCCTGCAAGACTCAGCAGTCAAATGCTAGCCAGGAAGGGACCTTGACATCAGCCTGGTCTCTGGGATCTTGAGACACATGGGCCAGGTAGGTGCCTTACAAAAGTCAGGGACTATTCTCATATCTCAACCAATCCCCTCCTTTGGTACACAGGGAGGAGGAAGCCCAGAGAGAGGCAAGGACCAGGCTAAGATCACACAGCAAGGCCATGGAAAGGGATCACCACCCAGGTCCAACTCCCAGTCCAGCTCTCCCAGCACATGTCGCTTCCCACAGCAGAGGGATTTTTATCCAAATTCAAAATCATGCTCACAGAGGAACCAAGAGACACTACCTTCCTCATCACTACTTAGGAACTGCCAGAGACCAGTAGGAAGTTCTCTGTTCAACACAATCATTTTGAGTACCTTAACACAGGAGACAAGCCCTTGAAGATGGCTAGAACTCAGTAAGAATGGGTCAACTAAATCAAGATTCAGTAGAGGAATAACTGGAGGCAGAATACCCTTCTAGGCCCAAGCATGGGGATGGGGACAAGGGAGCAGGACATGGAAGAGTGAAATAGAGGGCTCAGGACTCAACCAGCTACACTGAACAAGCAGGGACACTGCTGGCTCAGACCATCAGAAATCCTGGGCCAAATGTGAGAGATAGGTTGCCCCCAATCACCCTGAATGTATGGACTTTGACCCTGGGTTCTGCGGCTTGGCAAGGCCACTGAGACCATCGCTCTGTCCTTCATTCAGTCACTTGTTCACTCTCCAAAACTTACGGAGTGAAAATCAGAGTGAGTAACAACCTCCCCCACTGTCAGTGCTGCCAGACTCAGAGGCTGAACCCACAGCACCCTGGGCCAGGAGTTGAGCTTCCAAAGCAAGAAGACCTGAGTGGAAATCATGGATAAGCCACTCCTCCCCCCTTAAATTTCATGACCCTATTTGTAAAATGGATAGTGACCACCTCCCTGCCTTCCTTAGGGCTAATCTGCAGGCCACATATAGTGATGGATATGAACATGTGTTGTATGCTGTTAAGTGCTGAACAGATAAGACTGTTAATAACAATAGCACTGCATCACTAGCCTGGCTGGGCCCCACAGAACCCCAATCTTCCATGTCGGTTACAGTGTTGGGGTTATCAATAGCAGAGTAACACCTACCAATTACTAAGCATTTAATTGTGTGTGTGCCAGGCCGGTTACCTGCATTTTCTCATCTGCACCATAACCTCTGAAATAAAAACTATTGTTGTCTCCATTTTACCTATTGTAAAACGGAGGCAGAGAGAAACGAAGTATCTCATTCAAATTCTCACAGTAAGTGGTGGAGCAGGGATCTGCACCCAAGTCTGTCTGAGTCTGGTGTTCAGACTCCTTTTTCCAGCTTCTTTTTTTTTTTTAAAGATTTATTTATTATTTATACAAGCACTGGGCACAGTCAGAAGCGTGGGAGGGTGAGAGAACTCACCAGAGCCAAAGGGGGAGCAGAGCAGGCAGAAGGACCGAGGCACACTGCTGAGGGGAGCAGCCGGCAGCAGGAGAGGTCTGCGCGCCATATGGGACCCTCCTCCGTGGCCGGGGAGCAGCCGGGGATCAAACCGGCGCTGCAGAGGCGGCGGGCAGCCTCGCAACCCAGCGCTCAACCGCTGCGCCACCGGGGAGGCCCCAGCTTCTTTTTTTTTAATGTCACCTTGTTAAAGTGACTTCCCGCTTTGCCAAAGCCTGGGGTAGCCCTGAAGTAACTTGGTCAATTCATGACCCTTGCAGTGGCAACCCTTGAGACAGGCAACCCTTGCACCAGCTGATTTTGTCAGCCCTGTCTGACAAATGAGGCAACTGGGCCCCAAGACTTGGCAATCCTGCATCTCAAGTCATTGCTTGCAGGATTTTAGGAATACAAAAGACTGTAGAGAGTGGATCCAGAAGGGAAAACTGAGGCCCAGAAAGGAAAAGGAAGCTGCCCAAGTCATTTACGCAGAGCTTCCCTGAGACCTTCTCAGGAACACTTATGAAGAAAGCTTTCGCTATTCTAGCTTTATAATGGTGTCCCACTGCACTGTGACTCCCCTCTGTGAATCCAGGGCTGGTTACAATTGGCAACTAATGGCAATTCCTCTTCTAGTCTGCATCAGAGTTTTCCACGGACCAAATAGGAAATCTCACTTTGGTAAACAACAAGTTCTAGAGGCCAACACTGCTTCCTCAGGCCCACATGAGGCCTAAGAGACCAGTCTCGGCACCTCTAGTCCTGCTGCCCAGAATTCCAGGGAGGTCTGGAGGTAAAGAACATGCCCACACTGTATTCACACAGTTGTGCAACCATTGCCAGTATATAATTCCAGATTCCCAGTCATTCTTTGCAAACACTGAGCTAGCCCCCAAAGCTCCTTTGCAACCCAGGGCTTCTCCCGGCTTTGTGCCCAGAGATCCCTTTTCTGGGAAAAGAGTATCCCTAAGAATTTCTCAGTGACAGAAGTGAAACAAAATGTAACCACTCACTGAACACTGTGTTCCACTTAGTGAAACAAAGTGGTGGATTTTCTGGGAAAGGGTTCACCTCAGCCCCACCCAAGTCCAAGCCTTTTTCCAGCCTTGTCTCTCCAGCCACCCTGAACGCAGTGACTATGCTGACTCTGGCCTCAGTTTCCCCATCTGCTCCCTGGGCAGCCAGTTGAAACCCATGCCTCCATTATCCCACAGAGGGACCCTCCCCAACAAATGGCTAGTCTCATCTACCTTGTTGGTAGACTGGCAAGAGCAGTAGATTGGGGTTGGCTTGGGGAACCTTCAGATTTAGAAGTAGCAGATGAAACTTTTTTTGCAAGACTCAGAAAGCTTGGGAAGACTTGAACTGGGGACTTGATCACCACATACTCATCTGGACCAAAGAGGGAATCCCAAAGGCTGTCCCAATTGCTGTCAGTACCAAGCATTAGGGAGATCAGGATTCCTGGACACTGGCTTCTATCTCCTAGATCTGCTCTGCTACTCCCAGCTGTGTGACCTTAACAGAAGACACTTACCTTCTCTGATTCACAATTAACCCATCCATAAGATGAGGGTCATTTTATCCGCCCTATCTTATCTTTCCAGGATTATGGGAAAAATCAGATGAGATAATGAACAGAAAAGCCCTTCGTAGTAAAAATATAAGGTACTTTGATTCTAGCCCAGTTGTAAGCCAGGTGATAAGGGTCATGGACACGAAGAAACCCCTTAATGAAAGAGTTTCCCTGCTCTTCTGCACCTTTTTTCCTCCTACAGAAACAGTGCAATCCCTTGTAGGGGGTTGGAGAAACCCAGGGACCCCCACAGGCAATAGGAACCATGGAGGCACACTGGATATCTGGGCCTTGTCTGGGTGACATTTGTGAAGACTGGGCACACCAGAAACAGCCCCTCTGGCTCTCAGGCCAGCAGAAGTCAGGGGTGGATGATCTGTATATATATGAGGAGAGACTGAGAGCAGTGGAGTAGCTAGAGTTGGCATCTCAGATCTCTGCTAAGGAGGACAAATCAGTGGGCTAGAGCAGGGGAAGAAGGGGTGTTCTCCCTGTTGAGTTACCCACATTTATAGCCCTCTTGCAAAAGACCATCACATAGCCGCCTTTCATGTGACAAGTGCACTGGTGTCATTTTCCTCCTCTGAGCCTCAGCTTCCTCATCTGTAAAGTGAAATGATAAGCATCAACACACACTGTGAGCCCAGTTCAATCTATATGACTGCTGATCTTCCATCCTTTGAAGCCAAGGAGGCACCTGGAGCTAACATCATACTCTTCCCCCAATTTCCCACCTGAGTTGTTTGAAGAAAAATCTGAAGTCACTTTCAGGATAGAGGCCGGACTCCAAGGGCATCATCCATCTTCTGATAAAATAGATGAGATCAGCTTTGTGTGGAGGAGAAAGGGGCTAATGAAAGGGGTCCTTCATGGATTAGAGACACATTCTTCAGCCTGCTGCCCAGAAAAGGGATGGAGCATCCTGTCACTCGCCAAGGCTGCCAGAAGTTACTCTGCTTCCCAGAACGCTATGCTGTCTGCAGGAAGTGATTGAAGAACTGAGGCATATTGGTGTCCAGGTGTCTTTGTCCGCCAGTCAGCAAAGGTCTGTCCTCCTCCCATCTGGGCAGAAAGTGGAAGGAACTGGGCACCTGTGTGCCACTTTACATCTTTGAAGAGAATAGGATGGAAGTTGGGGTGATCCTTTGGTAAAGTCTGAAAGACAGCTAGCCACCCTCCCCATACCCCAACCTAGTTCTTCAGTTCTGGACAAATTGAATTACTCCCTTCTGTGCCTTTTCTCAGGTAGCTCCCTCCTCCTGAAGAGCCTTTCTGAATGGAATGTCCAAATCTAGCCCCCTTTAAGGCCTCAGCCTCTATCAAATGTCTCCTCCTCCAGGAAGTACCTTTTGACTGCTCTGCCCCAACCTGTTCCTCTTTCCCTGAGCTCCTTCCTCTGAACACTCATTGCTCTTTCCCTGTCCCTGACCCTCTACTGTGGCAATTTGTATCATTCACTGTGTCTCAGCCATACCCACACCTTTATTTCCCACTGGGGGACACAAGTGACTGCAGGGTTACTAGTACAGGCTCCAGAAACAAGCAGACCTGAACTCAAGCATGAACTTTGCCATTTATTGGCCATCTGGCCCTGTGGAAGTCACCTACCCTCTCGGGGCCTTTGTTTCCTCTGGTAACTAAGCACCTACTCCATAGAGTTGTTGCAATTAAATGAGATAATGCTCAACATGGAGTCTGGCACAAAGTGAGAGCTCAGTAACACAATGTGTTTGTTATGGAGAACTTTCAGGCAGGTTCATGGGTACTTTTTCTTTACATCTCCTGAAACACCAACCCTAGAGTCACACACTGGATAGATGAATTTAATGGGAGGCAGATCTGCGTGCAACATAAGGAGGCCCATTCCAACAGGCAGAGCAATGTAATCTGGGCCTGCACTGCCTCTGCAGGTATTAAGCTCCGTGTTACAGACCAGCCTGCAAACAGAAGTAGGACAGTCACTTGAACTATTGACCAGAGAAATCAGACATAGCGAACAGAGCATGGGCTCTGAAGCCAGACTCCTTGGGCTTGAACCCCAGCTCCTCCTTCTACTCTATCTGTGACCTCCACTTTGCCTTGGTTTCCCCATCTATAATCTAGGGATAATAATACTACCTACCCAAAGGATTGTCAAGAGGTTTAATTGAAATAACACATGCTCAACATAATTCAATAAACATTACCTACTAATTATCATTGTTCACATTTGTTTCTCCATTACCAGGAGAATAATACACACACACACACATATACATATATATATATACATACATACATATGTACAAAATAAAAGGGAATATACAAAATATATGACATATATAATATAATAATACTATCATGTAAGACAAAAGGGAAGTTATGGCCCCTTACAGGACTATGAGCTTCTCCATAACCAGGGTCTTCACTAACGTGCTAGTGTGCTCTCATGGTTCTGTCTGCCCAGCTGCCCTCCACACTCCCCCTTCTTCTGGTGATAGCCCTGCTCCCCCTTTTGCCACATGGGTGGGCATATGACCCAGGCCTAGTCACTCAAAATATCCCTGTTCCTCAGCAAAAATGATTAACCTTCCCTTGGATTGAGTTATGAATCCCAAAAGAAAAATCACTCCCTCTTTCTGTTTGGGTTGCTAAGCTAGGACAGTGGACAGCCAGTTATCAATAAGGGCAAAGAGAAAATACAGGCAGTGATAGGAGAGAGATAGAGAGTTAATCTGATTCCTCAACCTTCTATCACATAAGTACGCCAGGATCCACTAAAGTCTTTTTCTGGTTTCAGCCACTTTAAGTTGAGTTTTTGCCACTTGCTGCTGAAAAAGCAATGCTCAATCCTTCAGGTCCTAAGACATCTGTGCTGGCCATGGGCAGGGCTTCACCTGAGCATTCCAGCACAATCTCCATTGCTGGGCTGCAAGGGACAATCTACAAAGCATATTCTCAAGACCCATCTTGACCAAATGGTCTTTACACATTGCTTCCTGGAGCCCTGGAATCTGCAGTTACCTCCAGAAATATCCACCGAACAAAGAGCAGCAAGATTTTTTCATGAACTGCAGCCAATCAAACACATCAGTTCTGTTAGAAATGCTTATATATTGGGATTCTGCTGTCCCAAGAGATCTGAAATACCCTGTTCTAACTGACATGCAGAAGAACACAACAAGTAGCCAGGGCTGATGTGTCCATCCCCATTCTACAAAGGGTGAATCTGAGGCCCAGAAAGAGAAAGTGATAAGGCCAAGGCCACAGAATAAGTCAGCGTCGATGCAAGGACTTGAATGTGGGACTCTGGACTTGCAAGCCAAATGACTTCTACTGAGCCAGGCTGCCCATGAGAATCTATGATCACTCACATTTCCTGCCTCTTCTGTATATTGATGATCTGCAATCTCTGCTTACTCAGTTCTGACCCCTGTAGAATCGCTTACCTCTGAGCCTGAATACTTGGAGGGCTTCCAGCTTAAAGAACTTGTGCAAAAAATGTAAGAACTAACCTTTACCTCCTCTTATCATGCCTCCCTACCCCCACCCATGCACACAAAACTTAGCTCCCCTTTCTCCCCACCCATTTACACAAATGTCAGGGAAAGACTGGGCAGGCCCCCTCCCAGGAACTCCTAATCCAACTCCTCTGTCCTGGCTGTGCTGTGGCTGTGGACAGAGGATTCCTTGTTTCCAGTGCTTCCTGCCCAGAGATCTCCGTGGGGCCCATGCACTGGCAGGAAGGAGCCAAATCACTCCTTTTAACTAAAGCTAAAGTCACCTCCTACCCCCACCACCCGCAGAAGTAGTAACACATTCCTGGCTCTGTCATTTATTCTACCTGCCTCAAGCTGGCTCAGGTCCTCTCCATAGCCCCTGTGTGCAAGCTCTCTTCCCTCTTCCCCCTCCTTTCTTTCTCTCTCTCTCTCTCATTCTACACAAACACACACACACAGACACACACACAGACACACACACACACACACACACGAGAGTTTAACCTACAGATACAGAGGTCCCACACATATAATCAAAAGTTAAAAGCAGAGGATTCTAGAATGACATCACAACCTGACAGTTGTGTCTTACTAATAACCCCACAATTACATTTGCATATTACTTCATAATTTCCCAGTTGGCTGAATTCCCACTCTATGCCCTCACCTCCAAATTGGAAAGGAGCTTCGACATGCCCTGGACCAGTGATTTACTAGTCCTTGCACAAAGCCAAGGAGGGGTTCCAGGTCATTATCTGGGTGCTGGGAACTAGCCAGTTAGAGCCCTCCAGGCCAGCCCAACTTCAAGCACAGCTGCAGCCCTTTTAGTTGTTTTGCACACTGACGTTCTTCTGGGTTCATTTGAAAAGAGGATTTCCCTCATGGAAAGTTTGAAAACAACTAATTTGTTCTGAACCTGCCTTCGCCCACCTTCTGCCCCTGAAAAAGTATATATTGACCCTGAGGTCAACAGAAAGGCAGGGAGCAACCTGAGGTCACTTAGTAACCAGTGGCCATGACAGAATGAAAACACCGTAGTCACCTGAACCTAATCTACAACCTGGGAGAGGTGAAGCAAGAGCTACAGCGTCAGTGGATAGACTTCAAGGTCCAAGACCTTGTCCAAGACCTGTCACCAGCCATGGTGGCATCAATCAGCAATATAGGCAGAGCAGGCTGCTAAACTCAGAGGTGCCCAACAATGATGCATTTCAGCCCCTACTTCGAAATAAGCCAAAATGTCAGTGACACACCCCTTTTTCAAGCTCATCAGAAATCTGTGATCCTGACAAAACCTCACACCTTTGCAGCAGTAAAATATATCAATAGAGAGAGCCTGAAAGCCCAGTGTGTCCAACTTGAACAGAAGGAGAATTTGTGCCTTTGTAACACTCACCCCTCCTCTGTTGACACCAGTTCCTTGGGGGTAAGGACGTCAGTCAGGTACCTAGAAGGAGGAAACAGTGTTAGCTCCTCTAAACTGAGTTCATGGACCCAGCATGGAGCTGGAAATTGAGAAGTTGGCATTTGACTCTGAGGAACCTTGGGGAAGTGGCTAAACCTGTTAAACCGAAAGGCCTGTGTGACTACACAGAGCACAAAAAGGAAAGCAACAATGTGAATCTGAAGTGGTCAGCAGGGGCCAGTCAGGAAGGGCCTGGGAGGCCAAGGTAAGGAGCTTGGTGTGGTTTCTAAGAACAATGAGAAATCATTGATTTGTAGGGTGGAAAATGAACTAGAAAGGGGCCAGAGTTGCTTTTGGTGTGTGATTTAGGAGGCTATTTGGCTTCCCAGGGGGCATAAAACAAAGGTGGAGAAGACTCCCTGGTGGCACAGGGGTTAAAGTCTCAGGGCTATTAAACTAGCCACAGCATGAGTTCAGTCCCCTGCCAGGGAGCTAACCCACATGGCATAGCAGACCAATCCGTCTAACCGGCTTCTCCCCTCAGGAGTATATTTCTGTAGATCTGCCTGTTCTGCTCCCCACTCTGTCTCTGGTGAATTCTCTCACCCCCACACCTCTGGCCTAGACCCCAGTTCTTGTATGTATAAATAAATAAAATAAATCTTGAAAAATAAAACAAGGATGGAGACTGGGTAGTAGCCATAAAACTAGAATGAAATGAATGAATTTAAGAGATCTTTAAGAAGTGGTATGCACACAACTTGGGATGAAGTAGATTATGGGGAGTGAGGGAGAGCATGGGTCTACTTACCCACCCCTCAGGTGGTTCTTTCTATGTCAGTAACATGTCTCTAGCACCCAGGAAAAAACATGATTATTACTCCCCCAACCTGGTCTATCCTTGCCTCAGCCTCCCTATCTGTAAGATAGATATGGTCAGACTCAGTGATCCCTAGGGTTTTTTTTTAAGCATTAATGCTCTCTTCTGGAATAAGTCATTCACAGAGTATTTAAGCCTCTTTTCAATCACCTTTAAGCCTAATCTGTGAGCCCAGTCTTAAACACAAAATGGGACAGGACTGTTGAAGAGAGAAGCCCCAGGTCCCTTGAACTCACACTCAGAACTTTGGATCTCCAGCTGGGATGCATTTCCACTTCACAGAGAACACAAGAACAGGCAAATGGGAAACTCACTTGGGGGTGGAGCAGCAGGAGCAGAAGCTGTGCTCCTGAACACCTTCTCTGCCCCAGCTCTGGCCTCCAGGACACTGCAGGTCCTGCTCACCACCAGGAAGCTTTTCTAGTGCAGAGCCAAGCTCTCCAGACTCACCTGGGAGGCCAGTTGGCAAACATGTCTGGATGGATATGTGGTACAGTGGTTATGAGCTTGGGCTCTGCAGTGACAGGAAACTGGTTTGAATTCTGCCTTCCCCACTCTCTAATTATATGGCCTAGGGAAAATCACTTTGTTTCTCTTTGCCTCAATTTCCTCATTTTGAAAATAGGAGGATTTTCCAATAGCTTCCAGAGCTAATGGGAGGAGTAAATGAAATGATGCATGTAGAGAGCTTGACCCAGGCCTTATCACAACCATCCCAGAGGAAGCAGCATTCATTGACAGAGGTGGAAGCTGAGACCCAAAAAGTGAATGACTCGCTGAAGAACACTATAGGGAATCAGTACAGCTGAGCCCCAGAGCCTAGGTCCCTCATGACTGGGGTATACATTCACACCATTTTGGTTCCTGCTTTTCGGGTGAGGAGTTGAGACTAAAACATTACAAGTGACTTCACTCAGGTCACAGAGGAAAAGGGCCTTGAAATCTGAAGTTTCTAACAGTAGAAGAGGGATTTGAACCCAGACCTCCTTGATGAAAAAGCCTACAGTCTCCCCTCCATGCCATGGATAAGCAGAAAGTAGAGTATGTGGAGGAGCTTCAGATTTCAGGGCCCTTTAAACCTGGAACAGGGACAAATGCAAATCTGAGCAGATGGAGGGGGAGGGGGATGAAACTACCTGGAAAGGAAACCAGAAGGAGCTGGTAAAACAAAAGCCTCTTTCTCAGAAGCCCTCTCTGGGGACTGGGCTGGAGGAGGGTGGCTGAGGAGCAGGGCCATCCATACAGCTGGGGTTGGGCGAGGACTGGATCTAAATAAACAGACAGTTCCCACTTGGCCACCAACTTGATGTATGATCCTAAGCAGATCACTCACACATGTACACACACACTCAGGTCTGTGTCAACTCAAAAATGAGATGGTTTTTCAGATAAGTATCAAGGTCCCTTCCAGTCACAGATTAATAGTAGCCATCCTTTACAAAGCTCCACACTCCTGGTTAAGCCCTGCTCCCCCAACCCCAAAGATGGCTTCTTAATTCTGGCTGGAACATTATCACAATAGGGGTGGGAAGTCCAATATTCCTGTTCTGGCCAGTCACTTCTTTGCCTCTGCTTCTTCATGTGTAAAATGGGCACATGTCCCTGCCTGGCCACCCACAGAACTGGAAAAGCCAAGAAGCTCTCCTGAGGGAAGTAAACCCCTGAGGTATTGAACAGAGCATCCCCCAGTCCTCATTCTGACTCCCATCCTCAAATTCTTTTAACTTCTCCTTTCCCTCTGGCCCATGTCCCATTCAGACAAATGTAGTAACTGCATCCAAGCTGACAGAGGCACCAGCAGTAGCAACTAACAGTAGCAGCAGCCACCATAAATACCTGCTTCACCAATAAGGCAAATTCCATCATTAGTCTAGATTTACAGATGACAGACTAAGATCAGCAAAGCCAAGTGACTTGCCCAAGGTCACACATACAGAACAAGTGAATGCCATGGCCATCCAGATATAGGTTCTTTGTCTCACCTCAGAAGTCCTGATCTTCTCCTTGAGACTATGGGGTAATCCAGGGTGGTGGCCTGGATTCCATCATGGGTGGTGGCCCAGATATAAGGGGATGGTGAGTGGGCTATATCTGACCTTCACCTCCCCTAAATACAGTCTTTAGTCTCATATTATTATTCGAATGTGTCTGACTCAACATTCTGGCTAAAATAGTGCTGTCCAATAGGAATATAATGCAAACCACATATAATTAAAATTTTTCCAATAGCCACATTTTAAAAAGTAACCATCACAACATGTAATCAATATAAAAAATATTACTGAGATATTTTACATTCTTTTGTTCCATACTAAGTCTTCTAAATCTGATGTGTATCTTACACTTCAAGCACATCTCAATTTCGACTAAAAAAATTTTTTTAAAGATAATTTATTTATTTATTTATTCATTCACTCATTCACTTATTCATTTATTTATTTATACATACAAGCACTGGGTACAGTCAGAAGCACAGGAGGGTGAGAGAATTAACCAGAGCCAGAGGGGAGAGCAGAGCAGGCAGACTGATGAAGTACACTGCTAAGGGGAGCAGCCGGCGGCAAGAGAGGTCTGCGCACCATGTGGGACACTCGCGCGGTGGCCGGGGATTGAACCAGTGCTGCCAAGACTGCCAGCAGCTTCGCAACCCAGTGCTCAACCGCCGCGCCACCGGGGAGGCCCTCGACTCAAAATTTTTATCTGATATTTAGATTCTCTTAGCGTTTACAGCTGAAAACATATATTCATGAATCTAAGTTCCCAAACATTTATAGACTTTTTCAATAACTAAACAGAAAATTCTTTTTAACTTAATTCAGATAAGTAAATACAGTTCCTCAGTGGCACTAGCTATATTTCAAGGATTAATAGCCTCATGTGGCTAGTGGCTCTTGTATGAGTCAGTGTAGCTCTAGACAATCAAGTCTTTGGGCGGGGAGGGGGGTGGGGGGGTGGGGGTGGTGAACGGGGGAATTGGCCTTAAATCAGAGTTAGGCCTCCCAAGATAAAGTTGAATCTGAATAGAATGTTACGTACTCGCTCAAAAAACCTCTACAGTCTAACATTAATACATTAATATCTAACTCTGGTGCCCATTATATTCACAGAGAGGGTAGCAAAGGGATCACAGTATATCCATTGTTTAAAGGATGACACTATGATTCAGAGAGGTAGGTCACCTTCCTACAGCACTCAGTTTAACCCTGGACCTCCCAGACTTGGACACCTGATCTGTCCCTCATTCTTAGCAGAGCCAAGTCTGGGGTTTAGCCTTCTAGAAGAAGAAGTAAGAATTTGCCACTATCTTCAGGGACCCCCTCCCATCTAGTAGCAGAGGACATCCCAGAACAGGAAACCCATGGTCTGTGTACAGGGTGCCATCCTCAATCCCACGCCTACCCCTACCCAGCAGGGGGCAGCCAGAAAGGTCCACTGGTTGCCAGCCCTCTGGGTGGTGCCTTGCCCTTCCATGCAGCACCCCAAGGGCACCCACCCAGAGGCCCTTGTACTAGAGCTAGAGCCAGCACTCACCTCCCAGGGTCACTTCAGTTGGAGTCAAGGGCAAGGGTCCAAGAGGCAGCCTGCCCCCTGGGAAGAGAGGAGGAGCAGGCCCTGGAGGCACATTCCAGAGTGGGGAAAAGGTGGCAGGTACAGGCCAGAAAAACCTGGGTGGCTCCGCCCCTCTCTGAGGATCATTGCTAGCACTCAGCCCCCTCCTACTCACCGGCAGGGTGGAACTCTCACCAACTGTTAGGTTTAACAATTAACTCTGATTGGTTTCCCTTTCAGCTAGAGGTGGTTCCAGCAAAAAGGTCTAGGAAAGGTGATAGAAGGAGAAAGGGTGAGCGTGAAGAAAGGGGTGGTTGGTCAACCCTCTTGACCTCCTTCCTATCCCATCTTACTAGTGTGGAATAGCTCTAGGTGTTAAGGAGTGATGGATGGCATTAACTCCATAAAGTTGGGGGCAGTGCCTATAAGTACCTATAGGCACACAGTAGGTGCTTGATAAATATATCAAGACTCAAGGGGGTAGAGTGAGCCAGAATAAAACAGACCAGAAAGATGGGCAGACTGATAGAGGAAACTTGAAGGAAGGTCAAAGAGGCAGTTTGCCTGAGGCTAGACACCTTCCTGACCTCAGGTCCCTTGACCTCAGGTCCTTGCTGTGACCAAGCTGGGCTGAGGACCAGGAAGGCAGCCACTCCTGGTATGCCCGGGAAGTGGCTTTGAGTTCCCCAGTCCAATTCATGCTACTCCTGGCTCCACTCTTTTTTTTTTTTTTTAAAGATTTATTTATTTATGCATACAAGAGCTGGGGCACAGGCCAGAGATGGGGGGTGGGGCGGGGTGTGTGTGTGAAAGGATTCGCCAGAGACAGAGTGGGGAACAGAACAGGCAGACTGACTGAAGTACACTGCTGAGGGGAGCAGCGGGCGAGTGAGATGAGGTCTGCTGCACCATGTGGGTTGCTCCCTGGCTAGCCGGGGATCGAACTCGTGCTGCAAAGGCTGCGGACTGCTTCATAGTGCGGTGCTTAACCCCTTGCGCCACCTGGCTCCATTCTTCTAGCTGTGACCTTTGGAGCCTTCATTTCTTCCCCTGTGAATCAGAGGTGATCCCCCCACAGCAGCAGTACACAGGAATACACAGTACTAGGCCCACAGATGCTGGGATGCTCTGTAATGTTGTAATATAGTTGCATCTCTTGCTTCTTGGCAACAGCCTTCTCTTTCCAGGCCACCCTCTGAATTCCCCCACACTCCAGTATTCCCCTGGCTCCTACCTATATGGCCCTTTTTCTTTCCGAAAAGAAATGCCCAGAATGATAATGGCTCCAGCCCACTTACATCCCATTCACCTGAGATCACAGACACCCTAGCAGCAAATTGCTCCCAGGCTGACATTTGCTTGCCATTTATACCCTCCCTGAGCTCCCTGGTCTCTTCTTCATACTCTTTCCCTAACTCCTATCACAAGCCTGGGTCCATAGTCATCCTGACCTGGCACTGAATTCACTGTGGCCAGTTTGCCCCTTGTTCTTGGGTGGGGGCTCCCCCTTTTGGGCCTCTGTTTCCTTCTGTATAATTCAGGGGTGAAAGGGGGTGGATGGAGAGAGACTCCTCCTGCCAACTGGCTGATATTTAGAGATTCTGACATTTCTGGCATCATTTTAAGCTTTAACTGCTTGCTAACACACCAGAGTTCAGATCTTAACCTGGGTCAGGTAAACAAGCAGTCTGTTATTATGGGATAGACACAGAGGGGAGCCTGCAGCAAGCCCGGGACTATAGCTCACCCCTGACCATTCTCTGCTAAAGCCTGGGCTGAGGAACAAAGGCCCTTCTGCTCTCACTACCTCTGCCATAAAGCCCTAATTTTCTGCTCCACCTTTCCAGATTTCTCTCTCTCTTGTTCTCAGTAGTGGCGTCATGAGTCACCACTCCCCCAAATTCTTAGCAAAACAAAGCTTGAAGCTCCCCCTGCAACGGAAGTGCTGCCCTTCTAGGTGGAGATTCTAGAGCTGCCTCTACTTCCACTCTGCTCTCTCTGCATCCTTCCTGCCACTCTGCCAGTATGAACCCCACTCTTCCAGCTCCAGCCTGGGGTTCCCCTCCTTTACCACCATAGGGAATACCTACTTCTCTGCCTCCCATTGCCACCCCCACCTACGCCGCTTCATGACTGTCCAGCTCAAATGTCACCTCCAACATGGAATCTTACTGATTACTCACTCCTCAACTCACTCAGCCCTGTCTCGGCAGACACTCCTCTTCCTCCTAGTAGAGTTTTAACTGCCCCGACGTGACCTCAAGACCCTGCAGATCCAGGAATGCTCTGCAATGACTTCTCTGCCTCTCACACTTTCCCATCTCCCACCCCAGCACAATGCTTAGAATACAGTAGGTGTCTGTCAAAATGATGATAATCATTAACTGAAAAATAATGAATTATAATCATTTGTTGACCATTTTATTCTTTACAGTGCTCAGATCTCAGCATTTTATGCAAATCGTTTCTATTAGTCTTCCCAAACTTCCAATAGACTTGTTATCCTTACCCCTTTGTTTTAAGCTGAGGAACCTGAGGCTCCCAGAGGTGAAGTGACTTGCCCAGGGTCACACAGCCAGGAAACAGCAAGGTCAAGGTTGGAATTTAAGTTCTTACCCACTGCCCTGTTTGGCCTCACTCCAATCCATAAATAGTGGAAAGGATATGTGAAAAGTAGTGACCTGCCAGTGATGGGGCCACAGGGCTCCAGAGAGACCAGCCTTGCCGAAGGCCAGAGGCAGATTCTACTAATAAAATTTAATAAGCCTCTAGTAAGCACCTGCTCTGTGCAAAGCCCTGTGCTCAGTGCTGGGGAGCAAAGAATGACACAAAGACAGCCTAGTGCTCACAATCTAGTGAGAGACAAGCCATGTCCCAGGATAAAGTTAAAGCCAAGCAGAACTTGTTCCGAGAGAGGAACAGATAAGGTGCTGAGAGAATGCAGAGGAGGGAAAAACAAATTCTCATTGTGGGGTGGGGACAGGAGGACTCACGGGCTTTGTCGGACAGAGGTCGGCATCTGAGTGGAGCCTTGAAAAAGCAGGCAGGATTTCAACAGTGACTGGGGAAGGGGGTGGTACTCCTGGCAGAGAGGCCCAGGGAGCTGGGGCATAGACACAGGCAACCACCACTGGGCGTGTCCCAGAAGCCTCAGGAAACACATTCTCCAAGCCCCTCCCCTTGGCACTGGCCCCAGGTGTCCAGCCCTGGAGAAAGGCCACCTTGAACTTCCCTAGACTCACAGGCACCTGGTTCATTTATGGTAAGTGAGAACGGCAAGGGAAAAAGTCTCGGAGCCTTGGCATGTATGTGGTTTGACAGACGGAACTCCAGGCTCTGTGCAGAATCTCTGAAGACCGAAGATGCTAAAGGGACAGGGTAGTCCCACCAGAGGTAGATGAAGCAGAGGAGGCAAAGTACTAAGAAGGTGAACAGGGCAGTGGGAGACCTAGCTTATTGAACCACAGAAAAAACCTGCTTGGGACCTTTGGATTATCCTGTCCGCCCCCATTTTACAGCTGGAAAAACTAAGGCCCAAATGGGAAAGGGACTGGTCCACAGTCCCTTAGCAACTTCACAGGAAAAGGGAGAATTCTGCCTTCAAGGCCCACCTCTACCATTAGCTTCCTGGCGGCCCTCTGCTGTCAGGCGGCTCGCACCCTATAACATAACCCTGAGGATGACACTAAAGGTTTAAGGGTTATGACTCCTAGACTCGATGCTATGGATTCTCTCCCCAGCACAAGACACACTCTCAAAATTGTGTCTGCTGTTTCAGAAGCTCATGACCATCCGAGACCAGTGTCCTCTGAGGGCAACCTGAGAAGCCTATGCATCCCAGTAATCTTGACAGGTAGCCCATTAAAGCAGACTTATTACAGGACCCCATCACATATCCCACCTCCCCATGGAGTAGCTGAGTTTGACTCTCTGGGGTAAATCCTGGAAAGAGTGTTTTATATCGCAAGCTCCCCTTTGCTGGCCTTAGAAGAAACAAGATTGAGAAGCCCCCACTTTAGGGATGGTTTAGGGATCCTTGAGGTAGGGGGTATGGGGTGGGATGCTGAGCGGGTTTCCTTTTACTTGTTTAATATGCTGAACTTCTGCCTCCTTGCCTATGGGGAAAGGTGTCTGTGGCTAGAAGTTTTAAAGTCACTGTCCATTAAGCAAGTCCCTCTGGTTGAGTCTCCTGCTCAAGTAGACCAAGGTAATGGTCATGGTGGATGGGGTGGAGGTCCTGTAAACTGACTAGAGCTGCTCAGATTCTGAAGCAAAACTGTGCTATCAGCAGCCATGCCTGAGGAAGTCTGGACTCCTGGACCAAACTGGATGAGTGGCTATTTCCTATCAGTCCCAGCTTACAGGCTCTTTCCCAGCTCCAGACTGCCTCATCTGACCCTCGCCCAGACTGGCTTCTTTCCTTCTCCTTTCTAGCACAAATGTTCTCTAAACCTGGGTCTCCAGGCTCCAATCACTATCTTCCTGCCCACTCCCTCCAGTGAGCCTGACAGAGGATCTTCAAACCCCCAGGCATTCTTAGCAACAGACAAAACTATCACTCTGCAGATGATAAGCTTATTTAACTGGAGACTCAAGATAATCAATGAAAAACTAAGGTGGCCACTAGCAAAACAGTAACAAGGGAAAAGCCAAGTACCTTCAGACCTGCCGCCACCCACCCCCACCCCATGCAGGTCTCTTCCACAGCTGCCTAGACCCAGATAGTTTCAGAGCCTTGGCCAGCCCCAGGGGCTGACACTGTGGAAAGGCCAGTCTCTGGATCACAGCACAGGCCTGGGATTCAGAAGAGCCGGATGGGAGACCCTGCTGTCTCAGCCAAGAATCTGTTCTCTGAATATGAGCAAGTGTGCGCCCCTCTGTGGACCCCTAAATGTTCTCACAGGCCCCATCCAGGTAGTATGCGAAAGACTCATTAGTACCCACGGGCTTTGGAGAGATCTAGATTGAAATCCCAGCTGTGCCACTTGCTAGCTGAGGACTGGGTAGGCCTTGGGCAAGTTATTTAGCCTTCTTTAATAAAACAGGGATCATAATCTCTGCCGTGCTGAGTAGTTGCAAGGATTAAAAGACATAAGACCAGTAAAGCACTTAGCACAGGCCCTGGCACAAGATAAGCCAATAAAACGTAAGTAGTTGTATATCAGTCACCAGAGTGAGGCTCTGACAGGAAGACTAGGCTTTCTAATTATTAGGTGGTCCCAAGCTGCCCCCCCCCACAACCCACCTGAAGGGGGTCTAGACCTTTAATCTGGAGAGACATTGGGGAAAGGGGATGTGAGGGAGAAGGGGATAAAAGAAGACCAAGGAGGAAGGAAGGTAAAAAAAAAAAAAAAAAATATATATATATATATATATATATATCAAGGGCATAGGGGCTGGCTCCTCCAGCTTGGGAGAGGAAGAAACTGCCAGGACAGGGTAAACTTCTCTCCTTTCCAGAACCTTCCCTAGGTCTGCTAAGGCAAGGCTTAGAGGGATACCGCCTGCTAAGAAGCACCTCCCTAGCTGTAAATAGGGACATTGAAGCCTTGGGTTACCTCCAGGCTCTGGCTCCCCACACAGCTGCCACCACCCTGGTGGCCTCCTCCCACTGGAGCAAACAGAGATGGCCAAAGCCAGCCTGAGAACGAAACAACCTTCCCATTCAGCCTGCAGAGTCACTGCCCCTCTCCAGTCCTCTACCTGCCACACGCTCCTACTTCTGAGGCTGAAGTTTCCACTTGGGAAATAGCACCTTTCAGACTGTAAACAGGAGCCACAAACAAGATGTTCCAATCGTCAGTGGCCAGCTGACTGTGTGACCTTCAGGTGGCACTTCTCTTGAATCATCAATATTCCTCCCCTGACTAAGAGGGCAGTGGAGGGCAAGGATCATCTCTAAGATTCTCCCAACTCTGACAGCAGCTACCCTTGGTAGGATGCCCCTGAGTACAAATGGGCAAAAAGGAACAAGTCCTCAAGGGAGGAGTGGGCTGGGCTGTGCTCTCTTGAGAATGCAGTGGATGTGGTAATGGCCAAGGGTTATTATGATGACGACGATTATAATTAAAAATCGCAGCAACAAACTCTTAAAGCAATTACAAAGAGCTTTCTCATTATCCCCCAGGATTCACAATCTAGTGAGGTAGATAGGGCTAGATGATGATTATTCACATTTGGCAGATGAGGAAAGTGAAGAAAAATTAAGTGACTTGTCCCAGGCACTAAGCACAGAGAAGGGAGTGGGGGGCGGGGACTAAAGAGGAAGCAATAATTATTGGGTGCATACTGTGTGCCACCTCACTGGGCATGCTCACATCTGTCATTTGATCATCTCAAGTCCACAAACTCCATGTTGTGTCCCATTTCATAAAGGAGAAAACTGAAGTTGGAAAAAAGTAACTGAGGGTTTCCCTGGTGGCGCAAGGGGTTAGTTAAGTCTTGGCACTGTGAAGCTATCGGCAGCCACTGCAGCACAAGCTGGAGTTCAGGCAGCCACTGCAGCATAAGTTCAATCCTCTGCCAGGGAGCTGACCCACATGGTACAGCAGACCTCTCCTGACTCGCCCGCTGCTCCCCTCAGCAGTGTATTTCAGTGGATCTGCCTGTTGTGCTTCCCACTCTGTCTCTGGTGAATCCTCTTACCCCCCGCAACTCTGGCCTGTACCCCAGTTCTTATATGCATCTATAAATAAGTCTTAAAAAAAAAATAGAAAAACAGTAACTGATCTATCCTCTGGCTAAGGGCCACTCCATTGCAGCCTGGATTTGGACCTGAGCTTGTGGGACCCCAAGACCTGCATTCTTTTCCATCCTCCTGCATGTACTGAGTTGAATGGTATTCCTCACCCCCAAAACTCATATCTCCCTAGGACCTCAGAAGGTGACCTTATTTGGAAAGAATCTTCGTGATTAAATTAATTAAAATAAGGTCACACAGCACTGGGTAGGCCCTAAATCCAATAGGACTGGTGTCCTTATAGGAAGAGGAAACAACACAGAGACACACAGAGGGAAACAGGAGAAAGCCATGTGACAGCACAGGCAGATGCAGCTGCAAGCCAGGGAATGCCAAGGATTGCTGGCAACTACCAGAAGCCAGGAGAGAGGCGTGGAACAGACTCCCCTCTCGGAGCCTTCAAAAAAGGAACCAACTCTTGCCAACACCTTGATTTTTTACTTCTAGCTCCAGCAATGTGAGAGAATACATTTCCGCTTTTTAAACTCACCCAGATTGTGGTAATTTGTTAAGGAGCCTTAAGAAATTAATACATTCTGTATCTACTGAGAAGCAGTCCCAGGGAGCCTTGGAGGTTAAAGGGAGCCTGGAGGGTCATTCTCATCTCTCTTTCATCTGCCTGGTGAGGCCTGGCCTGAAATTTAACAACTGTGCTTTGTCTATGTTCTAGGTCTCTATCCACCTTACTTAGCCCTTCCATCATGCAAACAAGCACCCTCACAGGTGGTTGAGCACCGCGCTGTGAAGCTGTCCGCAGCCTCTGCAGCACTGGTGCGATCCCGGCCACCGGAGAGGGTCCCACATGGCGCAGCAGACCTCTCCTGTCTCGCCCGCTGCTCCCCTCAGCAGTGTATTTTGTCAGTCTGCCTATTCTGTTCCCTGCTCTGTCTCTGGTGAATTCTCTCACCCTCCTACACATCTGGCCTGTACCCCGGTTCTTGTATATATAAATAAATAAATCTTAAAAAAAAAAAAGCAAACAAGCACCCTCAGAGCCCAGTCTCCCAGTCAACAGTCCCCAGCACCACCTGGAGAGCTGTGGTTCTGCAATGCAAATATGATCCTTCCTGACTAGCTTAATCCTCTTCTCTAGCTCCCTACCACCTGTAGGACTCAGTCAAATTCTTTAGCCAGTGACATATCTGGCCCCAGCATTTATCACAGCCACTCACCCCACTTGTCCCTACTACTTGCCACCTTCTGTTCCAACTACTGGAAATATTTGGAGTTCCCCTAACAAACCATCATGGCTTTGCATATGCTGCTCCAACTACCTGGAAGATAAAATCCAGCCCAAAATGCCATTTCTTTCCTGCATATGTAGCCACACTCTGGCACCTTGCACACTGTACATCCTTACACGTCTCCCCACACCCCAGCATGGAACACTGTATGCATTTCTGTTTCCGTAGGCTTAGAACCCAGCACTAAGACATTCCAGATGTTGAATTCAATTGTTAGTAGCTATACCAGTAATAAGTGCTAACATTTACCAAATGTTTACTATGTGCTCAGCACCGTGCAAAGCATTTCATGTGTGTTACCTTGATTCATTCTCAAAATAACCCTATGAAACAGATACTGTTATTGGTCCTGCTCTATAAGCAAGGACATGAAGAGATGAAGTTACTTGCCCAAGTCCTTCAAGATAGTACATGACAAAGCCAGAAAGATTCCAGGGCTAGTGCTACTAACCAACACTAGGTACAGCACCCATCCCATTATCCTCATTTCACAGAAGAGGAAGCAAGAAGAAAGGGAAGAGACTTGCCCACAGTCAGGTAACAAGGTATGGACTAGATCTTTAGAGTCCTTATTCAACGCTCTTCCTCTTCTCATTCTTGCAGGATGCTAATGCAGGAAGATGCCAGAAACCAGCGGTTGTTATGTCTCCTGAAGAGTTCCTGTCTCCCCTAAAGGAGAACCCAGCATGGACAGAGCATAAAATGGAGACTCAAATCTATGGCCTGGAGATGGAGCAGTTTAAAAAGATAAAGCTACTTCAAAAAAAGTCTGAGAACTCCTTAGATATTATAATATCAGGGCTTCAGAGGAAACGGTGAGGACATTTAATGCTGTCTCCCATTTTATAAAGTCATCTATTCAACAGATTTATTCAATACCAACCACAAGGCAGGCACTTGGGGGTCAGTGAAGGACACTAGGAAGACTGATAGGCAAGTTCCTGCCCAGATGTATTTGCAATTCAGTGAGGAGAGACAGACAACTAACAAGTTCAGGAATAATTACAAGTTCTCATAAGCACTGTGAACACTCTCATAAGCACAGGGAGCTCTAAGAAGTATAACAGGAAAAACTGACTTAGCCTAGGGAGTTGGCAAAGGCCCCTCTGAGAAAGTGACTCTTGAGCTGAAATCTGGAGTGGGAGTTAACCAAGACAATAAGCAGAGGAAGAGTGAGACAGAGGGAATGGCATGTGCAATATACATGAGGCAAAAGAGCTCCAGCGTAAACTAAAGGAAGGCCCAAATGGCTGGCGTCCAGAGAGGTGAGCCAGTCTTGTAGATCAAGGTAAGGAAGGACTGGAAAATCAGAGTAACACAGGGAACCCCTTGATTAGTAAGCGGCCCAGAGAAGATACTGTCAGCAAGTCACTGTATTATTCAATGAAGGAGTGATGTGTCCAAAATCACAAAGAAGACCTGAGACTTGAAAATTGAGCACCTACCTACCAGGATAGGGCTGCCAGTTATTTTAAGCATGTGTGTGGGAGGAGACAGTGGAGGCTCTCTGAGCATTTCAACCTATAGGATGTTCTGAGTCCCTGGTTGCACTTCCCTTGAGCTCTAGAATGCATTAAGAATCACCTGTGTTTGTGAAACCATAGCCTGTGAAACCATAGCCCACTGGACCCGGCGCGTAGTTATTGATTCAGTAGTTCAGAGTCTGCCTTCCTAACAAGTTCCCAGGTGACTCTGCAGGTGATGGTGGGCTCACCATGCTTTGAGAACCACTGTTCTACACTATAGCATATGGGGGTGAGAGGAAATAGTGAGGAAAAAGGCCAGGATCCTTGGGGGCTAGAAAGCGAGATTCCTAAAACTGAGTAACAATGAAACAACCTCTAGCACTCTGAGCAAGAGAAAGGGCCTCAAAGTCCCAGAATCTAGAGATGCTTGACAGAAATGTGTTCAGTGAACAGTTAAACACATAAAAGGTTTGACCAGCCCAGCCTCCAGAGTTTCTGAGCTCCAGACTACACGTTTCCTGGTCCTGCGAAAGGGATTCAGGAAAGGGGACAGCACCTCAGGCTCTCCCAGCTTCTGCTGTCTTTGGCAGGGAGACATTTTAAGAATTGCTGAAATCTGCTGTTGGCCCCCAATCCTCTCACCCATCCACCCTCCTTCCTTTTACACTCCTGGCTCCCTCCCTTTACACTCCATATCCTGTGCACTTTATCCTGGCAAGGCAAGCAGCAGAGGGGGAGGTGAAGTTACAGGGAAGAATGGAAACTAAAAGAATTTCTTGCACTTGGGATATCTTTCTTCTATAACAATTCCTTCTCCTCTAAATCTCAGTTTCTCTTTCTCTTGTACCCAGTCTAACCCCAATCTACCGACATTTCAGAACAGCATCTGAATCCACAAAGACAGGAGCTAAGTTCCCAAACTACCTTTCCATTCAGGTTTTCTAAAATAGAGTGGCCCTGGACAGAATTTCTCTATCCTATTCCAGTTGGTACAGAAATGCCACTTCTCTGACAAACCCACATCCACAGACGTACTAATATATAAACAGGAGTGAGTACATAAAAACAAATATACCAGAATTCATAAAAGCACATACACATATTTATCAAGAGCTACATTTACTGTTCAATGATAAAACATACCTATGCACACAAATGCAACAGAAATACATAGAAGAAAACACACATGCACAGACTTCAGATGTAGAAACGCATGCATGCACTGCACCAACGCGTGGGGAAAGAGATCCAGGCACCCCCAGAGACCTCTCAAAGTAGAGGTCTCCTGAGAGGATTCCTTGGCGCCTGGACACTGGCCCTTTAAGGAGAGAGTGGTTCTCCCTCCTCTGTTGAGGGCACCTAAGGTGCGGCTCCCTCGCAGGAGCCTGCGGGGTGAGGGTGGGCGCGCCAGTGACTTGGTCTGTCTCTGGACAACAGGAAATGGATCCCTGAACCCGCTGGGTCACCAGCCCGGGATCTGCTGTCGCCACCACCACGATCTCGCACCCACAGGCGCGCGCGCGCGCGCGCACACACACACACACACGCGCGCGCGCGCGCGCGCGCACACACACACACACACGCTGAGCTTCCGGCAGGACACGCCCTCGGCCCAGCTCCCCTGGCCCCCGGGGTGTGGCCGCCCACCTGCCGGCAGGGAGTCTCCGCCGGGCGGGGACGCTCCCTCCAGCGCCACCCACCGCCCCGGCCAGGTGCCCGGCTTCTGGCGACCGCGGCGCCGGCCGCCGCCCCCACCCCTTCCTCCCGGCAGTGCGGAGACAAAGCCGCGCACACGCACACGGGGCTACGCGGGTGCACACCCGCCCTCACACGCGCACACACGGGGACTCACACTGGTGCTCGCACAGCGGCACACACACCCCGCCACCAGCTCCAGCCACCAGCGAAGCTGCTGGCACACACCCATACCCAGATGCACACACGCTCGGCTACACATTCGGACACACCCTCTCACAGACACATTCAAGAACAGACACCCGCAGACACGCGCACCCACACCCAGACACACACACCCCACACAGTTCAGACTGAGAAATACAGAGCGCGCGCACACACACACACACACACACACACACACACCCGGCGCACACGCACGCGCGCTCACACCGAGCATCACAGGCTCGCGGGCACTCGCGCGCTCACACCCAACACACGCCCGGAGACGTGGCCCCGACACACTCGCGGGCGTCCGTGCAGAGCCCCGCGCGCGCGGCCTGGAGCGCCCGGCTCGGGCGCCGACACCCGCGGTGGTGTCAGACCCTGCGCTGGCCTGTCAGTGCCCGAGGAGGGGGCCGGGCTCCCGGCCCCGGGCGGCGAACACACCCCCCGGCCTCACACGCTGGAGAGCCGACGCGGCGGGGTCCCGGGGTCCCCGAGCGCCGGGGCGGGGCGCGGGACGGCTGACCTGGCTTCCAGCGCGGTCTGTCCTCGGTCGGTGCGTCCGGCGGCCGCCCGGGCGGGCTCCGAGGCGCGCTCGAGCTGCGCAGAAATGCCCCTCGCGCTCGCTCGCTCCCTCGCTCGCTCGCTCCCTCCCACGGCGCTCAGCCCCCTCCACGCCCGCCCCCCACGCCCGGGCTCCCCCCTCCGCCCCGCCCCGGCCGGCTCCCGGGGAGCGGGCGTCGGCGATCCCGGCCGCCCACCAGGCGCGGAGCGAGCGGGCGAGCGGCGGCCGCGGACAGCCGGGGACACGCCGCCGCCGCGGGAGCCGCCAGAGCCGGGGCCGCGCGCCGGGAGGAGCCGCGCCGGCCCTCGGGAGGGGGGCGGGGAGGGGGCTGAGCCCCGCGAGCCCGCCCGGCGGCCGAGGCCCGCGGCCCGCTTCCCCACGTGGGCCCGCGCCCCGCGCCTACCTGAGCCGCGCCGGAGCGCAGAGGCCGGGGCGTGCGGCGCGCCTGCAGGGGAGACCCCAGGCCCGGCCTCCGAGCCCCCCGGGTTCCCGCGGGTGGGCTCGGCCCCGCCCCCGCCGCTACCCGGATCCCCAGCGCCAACCTCGGCTTTCCGAGGCCAGGACGCCGCGGCTCTGGGCCCGGTGCCCGGGGCTAACCCCACAGCCCCGCGCGCAGCTCGCCCGCCTGCTCTGCCTCCAGCCGGGACCCGGCCACCGCCCACCCGCCTTCCCACCGCCCTCCCATTGTTCCCGCGGCCGGAGCTGAACGAAGATCGCCCGGCGGGTGCAGCCCCCTCTCAGGTGCCAATACCTCTGGACTCTGGGGGCCCTGAGAGCCCGAAGCCCACCCTCCACAGGGCAGGCACGCCCGAGGTAAAGGGCTTTTCTAAATTAGGATTATAACGCCATACCCGCCGCCCTGGCTAGGCGCTTCTTCTGGTCCTACTTCGAGTATAAACTGAGGCTCGGGAAGGCAAGTTCAGCAAGCCCGAAAGAGCAACGGCGAGAAGGTGGGGTACTGATTAGATGTCCCCATGCCAAAGATGAAACTGAGGAAATTCCTGCCTCGGGGCTCCTGGGGTAGGGCCGGACCCTCCAGAAATGCACGAAATCATGAGCCCGGCCTCCTTTGTCAAAACACTAAATAAAAGACAGGGGAATGGGGAAATGAGGTGAGGGGATGAGGAGAGGGGAAGCAAGTGTTGTCCACTTTCTGGGGATTTTACTGAAAATCAGAGGAGTATAAGGTCCTACTAAGTTCAGGAACATTCTCCCATTTAGTCTCTCTTAGCCCTGATCACCGTGCTATGTGGCAGCTGTGATCATCCTATTTTGCAGGTGAGTAGCCTGTCCTAATTCCCTCCACCGGGCAGCACAGGGCCAACACACCGTCCAACAATTATTCAATTTCTTCCCTGTGATATTCCAGACTCCAGTATAAGATACTATATGCCAAGTGAGCAGCTGAGAACATAAGAAATCAAGAAGAGGGGGCTTCCCTGGTGGCACAAGGGGTTAAGCATCAGCACTATGGAGCAATCCGCAGCTACTGCAGCATGAGTTCCATCCCCTGCCAGGGAGGTGACCCACATGGCACAGCAAACCTCTCCTGTCTCACCCGCTGCTCCTCTCAGCAGTGTATTTCAGTCAATCCGGCTATGCTGTTCCCCACTCTGTCTCTGGTGAATCCTCTCACACGCACACCCAAACTCTGGCCTGTACCCCAGTTCCTGTATGCATAAAAAAATCTTTACAAAAAAGTCAAGAAGAGGTCTCTTCCAGATCTTGAAGGATTTCTAAACAGAACTGAGGATACCAAGGCCCCAAGCAGAGCTGATCATGGAGTGTCCAAGGCAGGTGGAGGGGAGCAATGGGGTGAATTTTAATTATTAATCAGAATTAATGATAACTAAGGTGTTTGAAGCACTTTTCTAAAAGCTTTACTTTTAATCCCACAAAAACACTGTAGGGTGAGGTTATCCTCACCCCACTTTGTACGTTAGGAAACTGAACCACAAAGACATCACATAGCTTATTAACTTCAGAGCCAGGCTCCAAATGAGGAAGCTGATTCCCACTACCACAGGTCAGAGAAAGGCCACCCTGAATATGAGGCAAAAGCATTTGAACTAGAGAAACCACTTCACTTGGAGAGGGACTCTTTACTTGCTGTCTTTAGATCCCTGGATGTACCAGGCATCCAGCACACAGGGACTGGTATGTAGGCCTCATTTGTTAAACTTTAGGCACTCCTCAGAGATACTGTGGGTTCCATTCCAGACCACCTCAATAAAGCAAATATTGCAATAAAAGCAAGTAAGATGACTCTTTTGGTTTTCCAATGCATGCATACATATATATGTTATGTTTATACAATACTGTAGTCTACTCAGTGCAATGCACAATAACATGGCTATAAAATAATGTACACACTGTTAAAGTATCATTCAACTGACATATCTTACTTAAATGTGACACAGAGCCGCAAAGTGAGCACACGCTATTGGAAATTTGCTGATAGACTTGCTGCACACAGGGTTACCCCAAACCCTCATTTTGGAAAACACATAACATCTACAAAAGGCAATGAAACAGGAGCAATAGAACGTGGTATTCTATACTTCACCACTGCTATATGAAGTAGCAGAGTGCTGAGTGCCACAGGCAGGGCTTGGTTGCCATCCCCTTGTACTGCTGGGGCTTTTTTATCAGTGGTTTTAGATGAAGCAGAGGAAAGCATGAGACACTAATCAAATCTACAAGTGTCATGAAGTTGGGAAGGACAGCAAACACTCTGGACACCAAAATTAGTTTCTAAAAGATCTGAGCAGCCCTGGGGGCTAAGCTAGAACTAACAAAATAAGGTGCCATACAGAATAATTGTAAACTCCTGCCCTGCAGTCCAAACCAGTACAGTCCCATAGAACTTTCTGTGATGATGGAAGTATTCTAATTCTGTGCTGTCTGATGTGATAGCCACTAACCAGCTGTGACTGTTAAGCACTTGAAATGTGACTAAAACAATTGAGAAACGAAAATGTTCATTTTATTTCATTTTAACTACTTTTTAAAAAAGATTTATTTATTTATGCATACAAGAGCTGGGACACAGGCCAGAGGTGTGGGGGGTGAGAGGACCCACCAGAGACAGAGTGGGGAACAGAACAGGCAGACTGACTGAAATACACTGCTGAGGGGAGCAGCAGGCCCGACAGGAGAGATCTGCTGCGCCATGTGGGTTGCTCCCTGGCCTGCCGGGCATAGAGATAGAACTCGTGCTGCAGAGGCTGCGGACAGCCTCAGAGGTTGTGCCACCAGGGAAACCCTCATTTTAACTACTTTAAATTGTCGCATGCAGCTAGTGGCTGTCATACAGGACAGCACAAATCTAACTGATCAAAAATCCAAAATACAGGATAGAAAGAATCTATATTAAGGGCAGTTTCAGTGAAAAGGACTTGAAGATTTGCATTGACCTCAAGCTAAACAGTGCGATATGACTGCAAAAAATGAAAGGAAGGAAGGGAGGAGGAAGGAAAGGAGGGAAGGCAAAAAGGAAGGAAGAGAAGGAAACATGAACACGATATACTTTATCAACAGAAACCAGAGGCTACCTCAGTTTTATGCTGCCCTGGGTGGCTCACAGCTGGTCCATGGGATCCAGGCCTGAAGTTGATAATGTCACACAGGAGTCTGACTAGAGGAGGAGACTGAAATGCTGAGGACCAGGATGCTATGTCTTTTGGTGAATGATTTAGATGCCCAGGAGAAGATGATGACTGTTTCCAAACACCTGAAGGGCTGTCATGCAGAAAGGAGATTTAGTTTCTTATTATTTAGATCTACTAAAATAAAAAATTTTGAGAACCTCAAAATCACAGATTCTTGGGGAAGACTCTTTCTGTTCCCTTCAGTATCAAGTCCACTAAGGACCTAACCCATATTAAACTCACATTTGTTGGCTGGATAGAATATCCATTCAGGGTGTACCTCCAGGAGAACAATTTCAGCCCATTTTAAAGTACTCTCTAACAGGCAACTCTAGGCAAGAAGGGAATGGACCACTCTAGGAGTGATGAGCTCCCTGTCGAGACATATATTATTGGCTCATCGTTTGGAAACTGAGCCAAGAGCCAGATAACCCTCTAAGTTGAAAATGGCCAGATTCTATTAGGAGTGAAAAGACAAGATGAAGGCCGTGTTTCCATGCAACTATCTGGCCATATGTATGGAACACACTGATGTGGAGGGACCAGAGGTAGGAAGAGTCAGTTAGGAAATACTACAATATCCATAAGATAAGAGGACAGACTGAGTGGCAGTGGGAACCGAAAGCCAAGGACAGATATGTCAGGAAAGGACCACTGGCCCTTGGCAGGAGCCAGGAGCTACAGCTTCTAGTCCTACTCTGCCATTAATTTAATGTGTGGGTGAGGTAAATTCCTCCCCTTCTCTGGATTTCAGTTTCTCCATCTGTGAAGTGCAGAATAATGTTTCAAGTCCCTTCTAACTCTGGATTCTGTTTAGGAGAGAGAGATTATGGTAAGTGGGCTAAAATATTAGACAGCCTTTAGATAAAAGTAGCAACATCATGGGTCTTGTTACTATGTTCTGGCGATGATTGTGGTTATGATTATAATTATAAAGGCAGCCTCCCCAGGACTTGGTGACTGAATTGGTAGGAGGGGACAGGAAGGAGTTAAGTGGACTGTATCTGTACAAGTGGGAGTAGGAGACAAGAACCTCTGATCTTTGGGGAGGGTGAGCCAAGCATTCTATGCCTTCCCCAAGATTTATGAAAACAGTTTTCTGTGTGCTGTCCTTTCTTAAACTGTTTCCTCATTCATTTGAGCCACACCTCATACTTGTTTAAAAAAAGAACCAGTTTTTAGAAAAGTTAAGAATGTCCCACTCCTTTTAATGTTCACAAATGACATTAAAAGGTCCTTTCTTTAAATAGTAAGTATCATCATCTCAGGTGAAAACAGCCAATGTTATTGAGCACTATGCGCAGGCACTTTACTTACATAAGTTTCTTACCCTGGGAGGTAGCTATAATTATTATTCTCCTTCTATGGAAGAGGATACCAGGGTTCATGGAGAGACACAATCTTCCCATGGTTACACAGGGGCTATGAGAGGCTTCCCATTACAAGTGTGTGTGTGTGTGTGTGTGTGTGTGTGTGTGTGTGATTTCAAGCCTGCACCTCTAAAGATTTCCAGTATTTTATTTTATTTTATTTTATTTTTTTATATAGACGCATGTTTTTACTTATTTATTTATTTGTTTGTTTGTTTTGTTCATACAAGCACTGGGTACGGTCAGAAGCGCGGGAGGGTGAGAGAATTCACCAGAGCCAGAGCAGGGAGCAGAGCAGGCAGAAGGACCGAAGTGCACTGCTGAGGGGAGCAGCCGGCGGGAGGAGAGGTCTGCGCGCCATGTGGGACCCTCCTCTGGTGGCCGGGGAGCAGCCGGGGATCGAACCGGCGCCACAGAGGCTGCAGGCAGCTTCGCAACCCAGCGCTCAACCGCTGCGCCACCGGGGAGGCCCGATTTCCAGTATTTTACTATGTATTTTGCAATGACTTAGGGAAGGGGACAAGATCAGTATAGTCTCCACTTTATATCTGGGGAAACTAAAGCTCAGAAAATTTAGATTAAATCACTTGGGACAAGTTATTAAAGTCTTTCAGTGTGTAATTCTTTTCCCCTTTCTCTTATTAGTTCTCTTCTTATGATACAGCAATGCTTTCCTCCTTTCCCTGCACCTTCCAGGGTCTCCCAAGTCCTCCTCGGTCTAATGAGTAGGGACTTAAAGGACTTTTACTTGTCCTTGTCCTGGAGCAAGGGAAGAGAAGGATTTTGAAAAGCAGAGTTAATTCCTACCCCAGCCCCCACCACCAGCACACACACCCCATCCCAGGGCCTTGAGGTGAAGGTGCTGAAGGTTTACAGAGTGAGTCATACAGAGCTGACCTGCCAGTCGCCAGAGCACCAGGTGTCACGCTTAGTTGAGAGGGGTGAAAAAGTAGGCCAAGTGTTCCCATCCGGGGGAGCATAGCCCAGTTGCAGCTCAGGTCCCTAATCAGTCACCCCAAGTAATGCAAACATTTAGGGAACTCTGTGCAAGACCATGAGAGTTGAGGGAACCCATGACAAATAAAAAGTGTGCCCACTTTTAAGAGAGGATAAGACAGGGCCTCCCTGGTGGAGCATGGGGAGAAGAGTCAGCACTATGAAACTATCTGTAGCCACTGAAGCATGAGTTCGATCCCCAGCCAGGGAGGTGACCCACATGGTACAGCTGACTGCCACTCCCCTCACCAGTGGATTTCAGTCAATCTGCCTGTTCTGCTCCTCACTCTGTCTCTGGTGAATCTTCTTACCCCCCACACTTCTGGCCTATACCCCAGCTCTTGTATGCATAAATAAATAAATAAATAATTTAAAAAAGAGAGGATAAGACAGTAATGAAGAGGATAAAGAGTAATGAAGGCATATGGTGACTAACCCCTAAGTGAGAAGCTCACAAAGGCCAGAGTCTTAAACAGTGAGTGCAGCACACAGACAATGTAGAGGGACACTCCAAGTTGCAGGAATGCTCATGCAGAAAACTTAAAGCTAAAATATGTTTGGACTCCCTTTAGCAGCTAACAGGGAGCCATGGAATGCAGTATCATTTTGAAGAAAGAAGATCTAAGTTTGAATCCCAGCTTTGGGCAAGTTATTTAACCCCTGCAGTAGAGATATTATTATTCTCATTATTGTTTTCTCCTTCCCCAGTAAGCTTATACATTCTAGTCAGTGAATTCTTGCCACATGACTTGAGTAACCTCCAGAGGAAGGGGTGTACTTTCTTAGCCCATATTAGGTTATAGCCAATGAAATTTGAGTCAAATAGATATGTCAGTTCTAGTAGATACTTGAAGAACCTTGGCATGTTTCAATTTAAAATCTTACTCTTTTATCTCTGCCACTGGAATGGCATGTCCTCGATAGAGGCTGCAGCTTCAGTCTGGATCCTAGAGTGAAAAGTCAACCAATATCTGCCCACAGCTATTGATGTATAAATTGAAGGAGAAAACTTTGTTGTTGTAAACCACTGAGATTTGGGGGTGCTTGTTATCATATCATAACATGCAAATGCTGACTGTGTCAATGATTTAGTAGTATGGGTGATTTTAATAGTACCTCACTGAACTATTGTAAGGATTATGTAAGACTATCTCATGAAAAATGTATAATGATTTCATCAGATATTTGCATTATAACATGATCACTCTGACCACACATATTCCAACATTTGCTATATAACAGAAATGACATTTGCAAAGGAATAGTAAAGGAGTCATGGGTTGAATAGTCTTACCCTCCAAAATTCACTTAGAAATAGGGTCCTTGTAGATGTAATTAGTCAAAGATCTCAAAATTAATTCATCCTGGATTTCAAGTGGGCCCTAAATCCAATGACTAATGACCTCATAAGAAGTGGTAAAGAGACACGGACACAAAGAAGGCCATATGGAGAAAGAGGCAGAGACCAGCATACTGTGTCTACAAGCCAAGGGATACCAAGGATTTCTGGCAACTACCCAAAGCCAGAAGTGAGGGATGGGATGTGTTCTCCTTCAGAGTCTCCAGAAGGAACAAATTCTGCTAACAACTAGATTTTGGACTCTGGCCTCCTGAACTACAAGAGAATAAATTTCTGTCATTTTAAGCCACCTAGTTTGTAGTAATGTGTTACGACAGTTGTAGAAAATGAATATAGGTGGAATACTTTTTTAAATGATACTGAACAATTGGTTATTCACTTGGAAAAAAATTGGATTCCTACTTCATAGCATACACAAAAATAACCCTTCAGTTGGACTAAAGACCTAGATTCAAAGAGCAAAACTTTAAAATCTTCAGATGTAATTAAAGATCATCTTTAAGACCTCAGACTAGGAAAGTATTCCTTAAACAAGACGCAAAAATCATAACTGTATCAGTTTGTGTTCTCAAAAAAAAAAGAAAAAGAAAATCAGCACAGAAAAAAGAAAAAAAAAAGAAAATCAACACATTTATGTTATATATAAAATATATATACACACAGATACACATATATCTTCTATTTCAGATAGATTAGATTAGATTAGATTGGATTGGATTAGATTAGATTGGATTAGATATATGATAAGGAATAAATTCATGTGGTTATGGAGGCTGAGAAGTCCCAAGATGTGAAGTCAGCAAGATGCAGAACCAGAAGAACCTATGACATAAGTTCATCTAGGTCTGTATCCAAAGACAGAAGTCCAAGCCAGGCAGAAAAAGCAAATCTTCCTTCCTCTGCCTTTTTATTCTATTCAGGCCTTCAATGGATTGGGTGAGGTCCACACCCACTGGGGAGGGAATCTACTTTACTCTGTCCACCAATTCAAATATATTAATCTCCTCCAGACACATGTAGAGTAAGGCCTAAGAAAACATCTAGGCATTCTGTAGCCCAGTCAAGTTGACACACAAAATTACCATCACACTAGGGCCTTCCTGGTGGCGCAAGGGGTTAAGCAACACACTATGAAGCAATCCGCAGCCAATCCGCAGCCTCTGCAGCACTAGTTTGATCCCCGGCCAGCCTGGGAGCAACACACATGGCACAGCAGACCTCTCCTGTCTTGCCAGCTGCTTCCCTCAGCAGTGTATTTCGGTCAGTCTGCCTGTTCTGTTTCCCACTTTGTCTCTGGTGAATACTCTCACCCCCGTACCTCTGGCCTGTACCCCAGCTTTTTTATGCATAAATAAATAAAGCTTTTTAAAAAATTAACCATCATTGGGCCTCCCCTGGTGGCGCAGCAGTTGAGCGCTGGGCTGCGAAGCTGTCCGCAGCCTCTGCAGTGCCAGTTTGATCCCCGGCCACTGGTGAGGGTTCCACATGGTGAAGCAGACCTCTCCTGCCGCCTGCTGCTCCCCTCAGCACTGTATTTCATGTCTGCCTGTTCTGTACCCCGCTCTGGCTCTGGTGAATTCTCTCACCCTCCAGTGCTTCTGACATTCCCAGAGCTTGTATAAATAAATAAATAAACCTTAAAAATAAATAAATAAATAAATAAATAAATAAATAAATACAGAACTTGTGTGCATCAAAATATGCCATAATGAAAAGATAAGTCACTCACTGGGAGAAGATCCCAGCAATGCTTTCTGCTGATAAAGTAAGAGAATGCAGAGTAGACAAAAAAATTCCTGAAAAAGAGATAATGGATATAGACAAAGGATATCAACAAGAAACTCAATATGAACAACAAACATATGAAAATGCTTCACTGACTAGTAATCAGAGAAATGCAAATTAAAACTATAGTGAAATACCAATTCAGTTTGGCAAAGAGAGCATCTGTCAACATCAAGTACAATTGAGGATGTAGAAAATTACTCTCTCATTCCCCGATGGCAGAACTGTAACTTGGTGTGCCAGTTAGACGCCTATGGCCATATCTAACCAAGTGTAAGCTGTATAGACCTTTGACTCATTGATTCTACTCCTGGATATACATCCCAGGAAAACTGTGGAACATGTGCAAAAGGAGATATTCAAGATGTTCTTTGAAGCATTGTAACACTGGAAAATTGAAAATAACCTAAATGGTTATCAATAGGAAAAGAAAGAAAATTGTAGAATATTCATACAATAAAATACTATACAACAATGAAAGTGTAGAAATATGGATAATTATCAAAAATATACTGTAGGGGGGAAATGACAGTTGTATACACTTTAAATTGCTCTTCACCATCTTATTTGAGATAATTGGTATACGAATCTTGACCTTTTTATGCACATTTGAAAACATCAAATAAAAATAGAAATAACAAGTATATAATATAGGTAGAAAAAAGTATATTGAGGATATTACCTTCATGTAGCACAAATTATGAAGACATTTATTGCCATGATAAACATCAGAATAAATTTCAGAGTTGTGGATGCCTCTGGGTAAAGATGGATGGAACAGGATCAAGGAGGGGTGCACAGGAAGCTGCAATTTTTATCTGTCACCAGTTTTTTCCTTTTAAAAAGTTTTAATTATTTTTAATTAAATTTTTATTTAAATTTTTTATTTTATATATATTTTACATCATTCTTCATTTTTGTACAATGTATGTTTTCTACCAGTTTTTTTTCTTAAGCTGCAATAGTATGTCCATGAGTGTGCACTATTTTGTACTATGCTTTTTTCTTAAGATATAATTAACATGCCATAAAATTCATCATTTTAAAGTATATAATTTAGTGGTTTTAGTTTATTCACAAGATCATGCAATTATCAATACTCTAACTCCAGAATATTTTCCTCACCCCAAAAGAAACCTCATACCCCTTAAGTCATTCCTCATTTCCCCCTCCCATCAACCTGACAAGGACTCATATACTTTCTTCTCTATGGATTCAAGTAAGTAGAACATGTAATATATATATATTTTTTAAAGATTTATTTATTTACTTATTTATACAAGCACTGGGTACAGTCAGAAGTGCGGGAGGATGAGAGCATTCACCAGAGTCAGAGGGGGGAACAAAACAGACAGACTGACGAAGTACACTGATGAGGGGAGCAGTGGGTGGTGGGAGAGGTCTGCGCACCATGTGAGACCCTCACCCGGTGGCCAGGGATTGAACTGGCGCTACAGAGGCTGTGGGCAGCTTCGCAGCCCAGCGCTCAACCGCTGCACCACCGGGGAGGCCCTGTAATATGTATTCTTTATTGATTGGCTTTTTTTCAAGTTTGCAAGATTCACTCACGTTTCCACATGAATCAGTATGTTAGTCCTTTTATGACAAAATAATGTTCCACTTTATGCATAAGCCACATTCTGTTTATCGTTTTATCAGTTGATATACATTTGGGTTGTTTCCACTTATTGGCTATAATGAATAATGATACTATAAACTTCTGGGCACGAGTTTTTATGTGAATATATATTTTCATGTATCGTGTATGTGTGTGCATGTGAATATATGAGTGGAATTGCTGGGTCATGTTGTAACTCTATGTCTAACTTTTTGAAGAACTCCCAAAGCATCTTAATGATTTTACAGTCTCACCAGTAATATATGAGAGTTCAAAGTATATTGCAGGTATTACCTACATGTAGCACAAATTATGAAGACATTGATGGCCATGATAAACACTAAAATAAATTTCTGGATTGTGGATGCCTCTGGGTGAAGATGGATAGGAACTAAACTTTTGGTGTACTTGAATTCTTTTGTAATAATTTTTTAAAGATTTATCTATTTACATATACAAGAACTGGGGTACAGGCCAGAGGTCTGGGGGGTGAGAGGATTCACCAGAGACAGAGTGGGAAGCAGAACAGGCAGACTGACAGAAATACACTGTTGAGGGGAGCAGCAAGCAAGACAGGAGAGGTCTGCTGTGCCATGTGGGATAGCTCCCTGGCTGGGGATCAATCAATCTCATGCTGCAGTGGCTGCAGATAGCTTCATGGTGTTGAGACTTAACCCTTTGTGCCACCAGGGAAGCTTCCTTTTGCAATAATTTTTAAATTGAGTATTTAATGAAGAAAAACACTGTGGGAGGCTAGTGTGGAGGATGGGCTGGAAGTGGTTGAAACAGAAGACCAGGAGTGTGGAGCTGATGTTCCCCAGAAAGAAAAGACCCTCTAAGATAGGGCCTAAAATGGCAGGAGCCATGGAGAAGAAGAGACTGCAGTTCCTTTTTAGAAAGCAAACAAATCTCAGAGAGGAAATCAATCAATTCAGAGTGTCAGCACAAAGCAGCTCTGAAATGAGGCAGTTGTCTGGAGAGCCCCCAATTCTCTCCCTTATATAAAAGCAAAAGTGCTATTGAGAAGCTGTCAGAAATTTACATTGCAGAGAGGGGTCTGGTAGTTGAGGGCTATTGGTTTTTTTGGGGGTGACTTTAGATCAGTCTTTTCTTGTTCTCACCTAAGTTTCCTAAGATGTGAAATTAAAGATTTGAGTCAATAGTCATTGTGAAGTTTCCTTTCCTCTCGGGCAATGCTAGGATTCTGTAGTCATAGGTTCATCTCTAAATGGAAGGAAATTCTTGGGACCAAGGTTTTAGGTAGAAGAAATGTTCTGGTTTTTATTTTCTAAAAATAAGTCAAGCTTAAAGATATGCGGAAAGGGACATAAGGCATTTTGACCTGAAGGATGTTTGACTCTATTTATGAATACAAACATTTTATTTAAGATTATATCAACATCAGTGAATTTTCAAGGCAAGCAATTTCTTTTGAGGCAAGTTCCATTAAGCCAATTTGATTCCTTAACTGATTATGGCACAATTAAATTGTTCCCAGCTTTTCTCATTTTTCATTTAATGAAATTATTTTCACTGAGATCAATAATTTTCTCTGAAAACCTGACTAGAAAAGTCAGTTAAGCAACTTTTGGTCTACATATAAAATATTTTTGATTATAGTTTCTGCCATTTTGAAGCCTTCTTTCTATCAACATTCCATAGATCTGAATTCTATTCAAAATATTTTATTCTGTGCCTCCCTGGTAGTGCAAGGGGTTAAGTCTCAGCACTGTGAAGCTATCTGCAGCCACTGCAGCATGGTTCGATCCCCAGCCAGGGAGCTGAACCACATGGCAAAGGAGACCTCTCCTGTCTTGCCCACTGCTCCCCTCAGCGGTGTTTCAGTCAATCCACTTGTTCTGCTCCCCACTTTGTCTCTGTGAATCCTCTCAGCACCCTGCACCTTTGGCCTACACTGCAGCTCTGCATGCATATATAAATAAAATAAATCTTTAAAAAATATTTTATTCTTCTGACAATTTTTAGTCTCGTGCAATTTTAATTTGTATTCATTATTTCCGTCAATTCTCATATTTGTTTCCTCTGGCTATTGTAACAAATTACCACAAAGTTGGTGACTTAAAACATCCAATATTTATTCTCCCACATTTCTAGGGTTCTGAAATCCTAAATTAGTATCGCCAGAGGTTCTCCTCCAAAGGCTACAGGGGAGAATCTGACCAGATTCTGGTAGCTATCCACATTCCTTAGCTGTGTCACTCCAATCTCTGCCTCTGTCGTTATTTCCTTCTCTCCTATGATAGTCAAGCCTCCCTCTGTATTATTCCTATAAGGATTGCGTTTAGGGTTCATTCTCATAATCCATGATACTCTCCCCATCATAAGATCCTTAAATTAATAATCACGTCTGCTAAATCCAATAAGTTAACAGGTTCCAGGGGCCTCCCTGGTGGTGCAACAGGTTAAGACGCAGCACTATGAAGCAATACGTGCCACCGCAGCACGACTTCAATCCCTGGCCAGGTAGGTGACCCACATGGCGCAGCAGACCTCTCTTGTCTCACCCGGTGCTCCCCTCAGCAATGTATTTTGGTCAATCTGCCTGTTCTTCTCTCCACACTGTCTCTGGTGAATCCTCTCACCCCCGCCCCGCATCTCTGGCCTGTACCCCAGCTCTTGTATGCATAAACAAATAAATCTTTTTTAAAAAAAATTAACAGGTTCCAGATATCTTCTGATCCAGAGACTTTGGAATGGAGTGTGAGTGTGTGTGTGTTTAAGTTATCGAGCCTACTCATTATAGATTGGATAAAATGCTTATAGTTACTTGTATGCTAATGTTCTTAGCAGCATTACTTACAAAAGTCAAAAGGTAGAAACAACCCAAGTGTCCATCAATAGATGAATGGGTAATATGCAATACATCCATAAATTAAAATATTATTCAGCCATAAGAAGGAATGAAATTTTGAGAAAATGCTCCAAAAAAAAGACGAACCTTTAAAACATGGTAAGAGAAAGAAGCCAGACCCAAAAGAATAAATATAAGATTCCATTAATATGAGATGTCTAAAATAAGCAATTTTATAGAGACAAATACTGAAATAGAGGTCACCAAGTACTAGGAAGGGATAGCTATTGTTTAATGGATACAGAATTTCTGTTTGGGATGATGAAAAAATTCTGTATAGAGTGGAAACAGCCTAAATACAATGGTTAATGTATTAAATGCTATTGAATTGCATGCCTAAAATGCAAATTTTCTCATATATATTTTTAAAACTGACAGTTCATATTGCTAAAAATATGCAGAGTAAAAAAGATACGGAAAATTATATTCATTTCTTAGCTTATCCAATAATTTTGAGAAATTTCCTTCAGAAATTCCAAGATAGTTGAACTTGTTTAGGATTTGTTTACTATGTTACTAACAAAATTGCCCCATCTATTTCTGATCACTTTGAGTATGATACAGTAATTGATGACACCTTTGTTGGAACCAAAAGGAAATGATAGGCAAGTGCTCTTGGGGAAAATAATGGAGGAGTCAAAATATCCTTTTATGGACAGATATAGAACTCACGTAGGATTTATATAGCTAAGAGCAGAGGAGTGCTCTGTTTCTAGTAAGGACAGCATTGGCAAATATTGTAACAGGAGAAACTTAGAATAGATATCAGAGGTCCTTTTATCTCTGTAGAATGAAAGGATTGGACATCTATTTTCTAAAACCACTCCAACTCTGACAGCACATAACTCTGTCATTCAAAAATGAACAAGAGGGCCTCCCCGGTGGCACAGCGGTTGAGCGCTGGGTTGCGAAGCTGCCCGAGGCCTCTGCGGCGCCGGTTCGATCCCCGGCTGCTCCCCGGCCACCGGAGGAGGGTCCCACATGGCACACAGACCTTTCCTGCCGCCTTCTGCTCCCCTCAGCAGTGTACTTCGGTCCTTCTGCCTGCTCTGCTCCCCACTCTGGCTCTGGTGAATTCTCTCGCCCTCCCGCGCTTTTGACTGTACCCAGTGCATGTATAAACAAAATGAACAAAACAAACAAATAAATAAATAAATAAAACATGCCTCTATAAAAAAAAAAAAACATATAATTCTTTAAAAAAAAAAGAACAAGAATTCACATTTGCCCATTGCCTGTGGTTTGTGTGGCATGATGCCAAGTGCTTTTTAGCATGAGCTTATTCAACCCTTACAATGACTCTGTAGTTGGTATTACTACCCCCATTTTACATGCAAGGAAATAAGGGCTTAGATAACTTATATAACTTACTCTAAGACTCGGAGCTAGGAGGCAAAACAGGCAAGAGGCAAAGGCAAGGGAGGTCTTACGCTCCTCACTAGGCCACCCAATGGGGTCATCCATTGTGGGGGATATTTGGGACAAGGAGAGAGCTGATTCTGGGTTACAGGTCTGGACTACCCTTTGCTCCAAAAAAAAAAAAAAAAAAAGAGCCTGACAACACCTGTTAGGACCCCCTGACGCTGCTTTTCCCATCACTATACCAGGTTATGATCACTATGCCAAGTTATGGAAAAAGGGCTGCAGACACAGCCACTCGCTACAAATTTGGCTAGAAACTGCCCATCAGTCTTTAAAGAGTGACACTCCACAAGTGTTCACCCACCCTCCTAAATCACTGGAGCCTCCATTTCCCAGACAAGTGATTGCTGCCCAGGGAGGATGACAGAGTAGCCCCTTTTTGGCAGAGGTGTGACCAATGTAAAACATACTGATGTGAGTGAAGAATCTTGTAAATAGTTTTTATGAGAAAACATGATGGAATAATTTCCCATCAGTGCCTACTCTATGGCTTCCAGTCCCTTCTATACCTCGGTGACCTGATTAATTCTTCCCGAACACAGTTCCAAGAAGATCCCTCTCAAAATCAAGAGATAAGCCCTCTGTGGTGCACCTCTATCTCTATTTCCAGCTCCTAATATCTTGTACATTTTCCTCCCCTACTCACTGCTCCCTGGACAAGCCTAGTCTTTTGTCCACAACAATGGACTGTGACAGTAATGTCCAGTTCTAATTTTCCTTCTCTGGCAATAATCCTCTTCCTTCTCCACTATTATCTTTGAAGAACTCTTTGTTCTTACTCATACACAGCACCCTGTATCCTCCAATTGCATCCTCTATCTTCCCAGCCACATGGATTAATGCAAGGTTGAGTATGTAACCTAAACTGATTCTATTACATTCTTTGGAACTTTCCTGCTCTATGTAGCAGGGAGTGTTGTCTCACTCTCTTCTGATCTCCCATAACTCTTATCTGGACCTCTCACTGGGTGTTTAGAGCTTTCTGGTTTAGAATAGAATAACTATGGTATTTTTATGTTCACTGTGAGATTGTCTCAGCCCCTGCTTTCTCCGAGTGCTCTGCTTTTTTTCAAGAGCTCAATTTTAACAGGCATTTCCTGACTACCTCTTACGTGCAGACATTGTGTTATGCTCTGGGGATAGAGCTGGATAAAACATAGTCCCTTGCTGAATGGATGGATGAATGAAAATGCTCCTCTGGGCCTCACCCAGCTTATCACAGGGGATTTGAGCAGCAGGAAATAGTAGATATAAAGGCCAAAGTCGTTAGCCTGGCATTCAAGACCTTCTACAATCCAGCTCTAATTCTGTCTCTCCTACACACACTCAGCTCCAGTCAAACTGGAATACCTATTGTCCTAGAATACCCTGAGAGGTCCTCACCTGTGTGTCTGCCCAGCCTGTGGTCTTCTCCACCATCCTCTCCTCCTTATTTTTCTCTCCCCATCTCACTAATTCTTTCTTTCACTTTTCCCTCCTCTTCCTATAACTCTCTCTCCCTTCCCTTCCCCGAGCTCTTTCAACAATTCCCTCCATCCCACCCTTATCTCCCAATTTTCTCCTCTCTTTTATTTCCTAACCCCCTTCCTGGTCTGCACATAGTCCCCTCCTCTTGGGGGCAGAATATGGGATAAGACAAATCTAAGTCAAACAGTTTCTAACTCTCATCACAAGAAACCCTCAAAGTGGGGTAGAAGGGAGGAAGGGAGAAACTCAGGGAGGGGGAAGGGATCCTGGAGGCAGAGAAGAGGCTGCCTAGCGACTGCTGGTGAATCAACGGAGAGCATCCTGTCAGTCATCTACCTCCAACCCACCCCCAGCTCTTCCCTTTCATCCCTGTGATCACAGTATTATGAAAAATCAGAACTGCAAAAATCCTTGACATTCATCTACTTAGCCTTCATAATTTTGCAACTGGGAAAGTGAGGCATAGCTAGGAAAACAGAGGAAGCAACACAGAAAAGTAAGGCAACCAGCTAAGGTCACCCAGCAAGCCCCAAAGCTTAGTAGGAATCCCATGCCTCCACCCACCCCAGACCAGTGAGTGCCCTTTCACCTGTGCCATCTGAAAACTCTTCCTTTAGCCACTAGTCTAAAGGATTACATCTGATTCCCCCCAGGCTAGGGATTACATCTGATTCCCAATTGCCCCCTCCTCCAAGTGAGTGTAGGGTTAGTGAAATACGGGCAGAAGAGACAAACAACATCAGGTCAGCCCTAAATCCTGGGGCAGCATTTAGTGGTGGTGGGAATAGTTAAAATGTCCATCTGGCCTGGAGAGGGGCCAGTCTTCCCTTTGGAGAGCTCCATTATAAGCATCCTCTATCGAGTCCCTCTATTAAGGGACACTGTTGCTGCAGGACCCCTCCTCATGCTCTCGGCATAGCTAGCTGCCTGGAATCTCAACCTGCAGCTGCCAGTAGTGAACTTTAAAGAGAGGCCACCCAGGCACAGGATGGTCCACGGCTGCTGGTGTAGGCAACTGGAAGCAGGGGGGAGGGAAGGTTTCCAGAGGCTCCACTTTCAGTCCGGCTCCTCTGCTTCACAAAGGGCTACTGTCTGAGCACAGAGGGACCCTGGAGGGAGGCCTCCCAAGGTGCTCAGCAACAGGGCCAGGTTTCATCACGCTGGGCCTCCAGACCAAGTAAACATCAGGGTAGGAAGAAGCCCAGCAGTTTCTGCAGACTGACTGCTGGCTGCAGGTGGCTCAGTGGCATCATTCCCCAGGGCTTTCTGGAAACAATAAGATGGGCCAAGGTCTTTTGCCCAATATTTTCCAGAAATGGGGAGTCAAGGTGAGGAACTGACTCAAATCTATTCTATATCCTATTGCTCAAGCAGCAGAGAACCATCCTATGCTCTTCTTAAGAAGCAGACATTTTACAAGAATGTTTTCATTAGCTCAAAGGCAGGAGAGAGCGCTGTGAGATTGAGTAGTCAGGGAATAGTTTTGGAGGAAATATGATTTTAGTGTAAATCTATATCCATGTTTAGGTAGAATGTCCACAAATGGACAGGAAAAAGAAAGGCATTTTAGGTGGTAAGCTCAGTACAGACAAGTCATGGCCTCTGGAAAGCAGGAATATTTGAGGTGGATGAAGAGCTCTATCTGGCTAGGGAATTCACATAAGGTGGAAAAGAAGGCTGGAAAGTTTGGTTGGGAATTCAACCATAACTCATCTTAACAGGTTGAGGAGTCATTACCATTTCCAAGCAGAGCAGTGGTGGGGGTAAAAGCAGAATTTTAGAAAGCTTAGTTTTATGATGTTATAAAAGAGGTCAAATTGAGCTCCAGTCCTCTGGATAATCTTGTGCTGGTTATGACCTCTCTCTGGGGCTTGAGGTCTTCATCTTTAAATAAAAGGGCTATACCAGAAAATCTTGAAGCTCTTTTCCATCTCCAAAATGCAAGAAATATCCTATGGCACAACATGGACCATGTAGAATGAGGAAGAAGATGAGAGGCTATGGTCATGCTACATTTTTGCATGAATCATCCCCTCATCACCACTGTCGGTGCCTCCAGGAACTATGCAAAGCATTCATCCCTTTTTAAAAACTTCACTTTCGTGAATAGAAAATGCATACATTTTCTGAATAAAACTGCACATTTTAAGTCATAAAGGGATGTATGTATGGGAAAAATAAATCTCTTTCCTAGATATGTGGAGGACCCTCAAATTACTAAAAATGGATCTATCATATGACCCAGCAATCCCACTCCTAGGACACAAGAACATTAATTCAAAAGGAAACCTGCACTCCTATGTTTCTGGCAGCATAATTTACAATAGTTAAGATAAGGAAACAACTCAAAAGCCCAAAAACAGATGAATGGATCAAAGAGATGTAGTATATATACATAATGGAATACTATTCAGCAATCAAAAAAGATAAACTCATGCCATTTGTAGCAACATGGGTAGAGCTAGAAGGATTATGCTCAGTAAAATAAGTCAGAAGGAAAAAAGAAAAATATAGGATGGTTTCACTTATAGGAGGAATATAGGGAAACCCAACAAAGGATCAAAAAAAAAAAAAGAGAGACAAAACTTTCAGGCAAACTAGAGATCTAAGGCATACAGCAAGGGAGGTGGGAAGAGGGATCAAAACAGAGTAGGAAAGAGCGCAAGGGACCATGGTGACTATTCACAGGTGATGTGGTAGTGGGAGATTTATGGGGACTATAGATATTGCACAAAAGTGAACAGCAATGTAAGAAAATAAAAGTTTAATCAATAAAAATAAGTATCTCTTCTTCCCCTATTTCTAGTCATTTCTTCTCTCACTGTCATGATTTTCTTGAGTATCTTTTCACAGAAAATCTATGCATATATAAAGATCCTTTTTCTTTACACAAATGGGAGCAGACTAGACACACTGTTCTGCACCTTGTTTTTTTAGCTTGAAAATTCTGATCTTTTAACAAGAGTGTATGTAAAGTTCCTCACTCATCGTATGGCAGGACCATGTTTATTAAATTAGTCCCAAACGATAGCTATTTAGGCTATTTCTTATCTTTTTTTTTTTTAAAGATTTATTTATTTAATTATACAAGAACAGGGGTACAGGCCAGATTCGCAGGAGGGTGAGAGGATTCACCAGAGACAGAGTGGGGAACAGAACAGGTAGACTAACGAAATACACTGCTGAGGGGAGCAGCGGGTGCGACAGGAGAGGTCTGCCGCGCCATGTGGGACCCTCGCCAGCCAGCCAGGATCGAACTGGCACTGCAAAGGCTGCAGACAGCTTCACAGTGCGGCGCTCAAGCACCTGCTCCACCAGGGGAGGCCCCTATTTCTTATCTTACATAACTAATGCATCAGTGAATATCCTGAAGATATTTCATTTAGCATATGCTAGAATACAGCCATTCGATACAGTCCCAAAAATGAAATTATTTACTCAGCTCTTTCTCTGGATTAAACTGGTTAAAGCAATCAGACTTTTACTGATTGTACAAATCAGAAAATTGAGGCATAGAAAGATTTCTTGACTACCACAAAGTCACATAACTCTTATGTAATAGCATCGAAATTCCAATATGGACAGTCCATCACCAAAATCAACACAATCATTTCTTCTATTGGTTCTCAAACTCAGCATACATCATTATCATGTGGAGAGTTTAATAAAACATAGATTACTAAGAATCCCTGATGAATCATCAGTGGTGGGACCAAAGAACAAGTCTGCACTTTTGAGAATCAATGCATTGTACTAGGTCTCCCACCTTCAGTTGTGCAGGTAGTCCAGAAAGAAAGCAGTTGATACTCAGCATCTGGCACTGACAAACCCAGAGTTGAGGAGCACAGGAAAGGTTTCCTGAAGCCCATAAACTTAAGTTCCATGAATGGCAGGGTGCAGCACAGTACCTTAGGCACAGTACTCAATATGGCACTTGTTGAATGAATGAGTAAGGTACAAGTGCTCCGTGCAACTTGTTGCTGTCTCTTTTCTTTCTCTTTCTTTCTCTTTTTTTTTTTTAAGATTTATTCATTTATTTATACAAGCACTGGGTACAGTCAGAAGCACGGGAGGGTGCAAGAATTCACCAGAGCCAGAGCAGGGAACAGAGCAGACAGACTGACGAAATACACTGCTGAGGGGAGCAGGAGGGGCGGCAGGAGAGGTCTGCGCGCCATGTGGGACCCTTGCCAGGGGCCGGGGATCAAACCAGCGCTGCAGAGGCTGCAGGCAGCTTCACAGCCCAGCGTTCAACCGCTGCGCCACCAGGGGAGGCCCCTGTTGCTATATCTTTTCCTAGTCTGCTGGGAGCCCCTACTCTGGCAAAGCACACTAGCTAAGATCCAACTTTATGTGGGGAGAACCTGCTATGAACTGAATGTTGTATGCCCTCAAATTCATATGATGTTATCTGGAGATGGGGTCTTCAGTAGGTAATTAGGTTTAGAGAAAGTTAATTAGGTTTAGAGGAAGCGTGGGGTCCATGATGGGATCAGTGTCCTTATAAAAAGAAGACTAGAGTTTTCTCCCTGTCTACCATATGAGGACACAGTGAGAATATGGCATGCCAGGAAAAGGGCCTCACCGGGAACCAAACTGGACTACACGTTGATCTTGTACTTCCCAGCCTTCACAAATTTGAGAAATAAATATCTGTTGTTTAAACCCTCCCAGTATATGGTATTTTGTTATAGCAGCCTAAGTTAACTACAACCAAACCCATGGGAGCAAAGCTTTTTATTTCTTTCCATTCCTCCCTTGGCTTATAATGAAATCAGTGAAGCAGCCAGGCCTCTGTTATTAATGGAGAAACAGTATCTAAGAATGCTAGAGCTCGATCAAGATAAGCTAGTCCAATGTTCTCATTTATCATTATTAATAGCAATAGCTATAAGTCATAGCACACCCAGGCAATTGACATGCTTATATGTTTTTTTAATTCCTTTTAACTAGTATTTCCTTCTCTTTATTCTGGCACACTGCCTCTCTTTCCAGAGGGGAAGTGACATACATATAAGCTATGAGAAAGGTTTAAATTCAGGATCTGAGGTCTTCTGTGCTAGAGGCTAAATGGTTAAATTGTTCTCATATCTTAAAAAATGCAAAAGGAAAAAAACTTATCTTACCTTTTCTCTCTGAGGCTGATATTTACAGACAAATAATAGCAACAACCTTGAGCTGAGCTACAGGGCCTGCTGGAAACTGAAAACACAAAAAGAGAAGCAACTTCCCAGAGGTGCTGCACTATCCAGTCTGGGGCAAGATGACCCAAAACCTATTTGTATAAACTCACTTTATCTCTGTTTAACCTCCAGGGTCCTGTTATGACTCAACAGTCTTGCAAACAATAAACTGATCAGAACCAATTCAGGACCCCTTCGGTGAGCCCCCTACTAAGCATAGATATATATAGATATATATAGAATATATATCTGCTTGTACTCTTTCTTAAGTGCACACTATCAATTGCAATAAAAGCTTCACTCCTATCCAACCCACTCTAACTCCCACACAAACTCTTTCCTCACTTCTTGGGGGTAAGCCTTGTTGCCTGCCCCCCCCCCCCAACTACTTCTGCAGAGCACCAAGGTATTGACAGAGATTTTCCACAAACATGGAAGAACTATGTTTTCAGGATCATACAGTCTTATCCTGAAGCAACCACACATCAGCCCAACTCCTCAAAATGCTGTGTTACAGAATTAATTCCCTCACCTCAGGGGCCTTGAGGAACCCCAAGACTTCTTCTGTTCTCCACCTGGTCTCAGTTCTGCTCCTGCTGCTTGCTCACACACAGGCCTCTATTGGCACTTTTGCTCTCAACCCCGCAAGGCCCAGACTTGTAGGCCAGATCTCTGGGACAAACAACACCTCAGAAGATATGTGTTGGGCAGATGGAGCGAAAGAGGGCACTAGGAAGAGAGATTTCAGAAGCAAGTAAGTCAGATTAGTTGGTCATCTGCACTTCAGGCAGAAATCTGATTCAAATGGCATTTATTGATTGTGTAAGTGGTCAGTCAGGCAGGTGTAGTCAGACACAAATGCTGTCTGTCAAGCAGAGCCAGACAGAGTTGGTCAGGGAAGGATAGGCAGGCCCACTCATATATTCAGAAACCCAGTCCCAAAGATATTGTTACACCTCAATGATTGCCCTGAATCAGTCAACCAGGCAGACTCCACAATACAGTCTGGCAGATATGGTCAGTCCACACATCAGGCAGGCTGCTCCAACCTTTTTGATGTCCAGTCAGGTGAACCTGCCAACACAGAAGTTATAGTGAAGCCAAGTCTGGGCCAGGAAGGTCAGCAAGTCTTTGGAAACCAGCTAGACCACTCAGACAGCCAGCCAGTCAGGAGACTCAGGCAGATGCCTCTGGCCCAGTTGTAGTCAGAACTAGATGATCAGTCCACCTCAGCCAGCTTAGTCCTTTTGTTATAGGGCAACCCCAATATAAAATGGGTTGCCTGGCTGTGGGTCCTCACCCGCACTTAAAAGGGACTTATTAATACTCCACTACAGGCAAACACAAAAGGTTAATAAAAGGTTTATTTACAAGGGAAAGGGAATTAAGGAAATGTACAACTCAGGGAGAAAATAGGGAAATAAAGTCTTTAATGCGTCCTACCCAATCCGCCGACCTGGAAACCCAAAGGCACTCTCAGAGCTGGCCTAACCTGCGAGCTGGCGGGGAGCCAAAATGGGGGATCCCCTCCAAAGCCCACGTATCTGGCTTTATACCACACCTGGCTGCTTAACCCCACCCTCAGGTCCCAGCCACCTTCCCTTTGGTGGTGATGGGATTTGGAGTTCCCAGTGTCTTTGGCTTTGGCCTGGGGTGGGGGTGGAGTCCACAAAGCCTGTATGGAATTAGCTTTAGGACATCCTTTTCCCCCTATCAATTCCCCCCTTTCACTTTTTGCCATCCTTTTCCCCCTAACACTTCCAGTAGAGAAGTGGTGAGACAGTGGGCACAGAGGTATCAGTCAGTAAACTGGTTAGACACAGAGGGCCTGGCTCAGTCAGATACACTTGTCCAATACAGATAGAGTTTGGTCGTCAGATGCCGTTAGGCCAGCTTGATCAATCAGGCCCTGTCAGGTCCACGTGCATCAGCCAGGTATGGGGCAGTCAGTCAACTTGTGGTCAGACAGACATATCCCAAGACCTTGGTCTGTCAGTCCCCCACATTCAGTCAGACACTACCTGACACACTCGGATTATCAGGCAGTGATGGGGTGTGTGGTTAGTCAGCTACAGTCTGCCATCAGAAGCAGTCTGTAAAGCACTAATGGGATCTGCGGACCACAGAGGCTGCGGAATCCAGAGTCTGAGGAGCGGCCCGTTTTTTCTGAGCTGAGCCTAGGGTTGGGGCGGGGCCTCATTGTGAGTTAGGCTTCTTTCTAGGCCTTTGCCGGCTGGCGGGCCCCGCCTTTCTCTTCCCGGCAGTCTTTGGGCGTTGCCATGGCAGCAGTGAGCCTGGCTCTAGCCGCTGCATCCGAGTCTCTGGCGTCCTAGAGCCTGCAGAGCGGAGTTCCCGGTCATGTGGTGGAGCAGCGGGTGGGTTTGGCAGGCCCTCTGCGGCAGCAGCAAATTCCCCGCTGCGGGGTCGGCACTTTTGTCATCCCCTTGTCCTGATGGGGGATGACTGAGCGACCAGGAATGACTCACATCAGCCTACATAGAAAGACAGTGGCTGAGACCCAGATTCTCCAAATCTCGTGTTCCTCACTACCCATCTTGAGAAATCATTTTTCTCTAGGCAGAGAACATTAAGAAGATGTGTTTAGGGTTCTCTGTGCTTAGTAATGACAACGGTGAGCATTCACTTTGTACCAAGCACTGGAATAAAGCATCATGTACGGCAATTCACGAAAGTCTCAAAAATTTTCCTTTGAGGTTCTATAATGTGTTTCCCTTTACATAGGAGAAAAAGGTTTGGTGACTTACCCAGCCTCAGAGAGCTGGGAGGTGGAGGAGCAAGGATTGGAACCGGGGCCATAACTCCTTATCCTGCCCTTTTGCCATCTGAGGGTAGAACATAGCCTTCATGTCACCTTCAGGGCCCCCCAGGCCTGTGCTGGGTCCTGCAACCTGAGTGTCTTATTAGAGTTTCTGCTTCAAAGAGTTGGAATAAAGAGTTATCAAGGGCCTCCCGGGTAGCGCAGTGGTTGAGCGCTGGGCTGAGAAGCTGCCCGCAGCCTCTGCAGCGCTGGTTCGATCCCTGGCTGCTGGCGAGGGTCCCACATGTTGCGCAGACCTCTCCTGCCGCCTGCTGCTCCCCTCAGCAGTGTACTTCGTCAGTCTGCTATTTCAATTTTAGAGGAGATTTATTGGTACTACAGAAATCCTAAATTAAACACAGCCCGGTTGTGGTAGGCTGAATGATGGCCACTAAAAGATATAGAGAAACAGTAGAAATCCCTGAAAGATACAGAGAAACTGTAGAAGCCCTTGGAATCTTATTTGGGAAAAGGTTATTTATTGCAAATGTGATTAAGGATGTTGCATTGAAGGGACCATCTGGGATTATCTAAATATAATCTAAATATGCTATGTGTAATCACAAATAGTCTCATGAGAGAAAGGCAGAGTAAGATAGGACAGATACAGAGAATTGGAGGAGGTAACACAAAGACAGAGATAGAGTGATGCAGCAACAGGCCAAGGAATGCTGACAGCCACCAGAAATTGGAAGAGACAGGACTAATCTCTGGATCTTCTGGAGGGAGCGTAGCCATGTCAACACCTTGATTCCAGCCTGGTAAAAATTAATGTTGAACTAATGTTGACTGTCTGGTCTCCAGAACAGTGAGAAAATACATTTCTATTGTTTCTTAAGCTACCAGATTTGTGATCATTTGATTTGTAGCCACAAGAAACAAAAATACAGGTCCACATGACTTCAAAATTCATGCTTTGAATCACTGTATACAGTATCTCTCTCTCTCTCTCTCTCTCTCTCTCTCTCACACACACACACACACACACACACACACACACACACAGAAAATAAAATGTAAATCTTTGAGGGCCTCCCCTGGTGGCGCAGCCGTTGAGCCCTGGGCTGAGCCGGTGAGGGTCCCACAAAAAAAAAAAAAAAAGTAAATCTTTGAATTATAAAACACAGAGACCTCCCAGAGCACAAAGAATGTCTTTATACTCCATCTATTCCCTCCCCCCTACTGTTACCATCTTCCATAACTATGTGCATTTGTCACATTAAAAATCCAACCTTGGTACATTCCTATTCATAAAATTGTATGCTTTATTTGAATTTCACTTTGCTTTTCTGCTAAAATCCATTTTGCGCTCAGGGCCCCATTCAAGATGCTACAATAAATTTAGTCATCATATCTCCTTAGTTTCTTTTGGTCTTGGACAATTTCTGACTTTCCTTGTTTTTCATGACCCTGACAATTTTGGGGAATACTGGTCAGGTATTTTATAGTGTCCCTCAATTTTGCTTCTTTGGATGATTTTATCATTATTAGACTGGGGTTATAGGTTTTGTGAAGAATACTACAGGGGAAAAGTGCCCTTTTCATGACACAATGTAAGGAATACATGCTATCAACATGACACATGATACATGATATCAATACATGCTATCACCTTGACTACCTGGCCAAAGTAGTGTTTGCCAGATTCTCCTGGTGAATTTACTTGTGTTCTCCCTTCCTACTCTTAGGAAGCAAGTTACTAAGTGCCGTCCACACTCAAGAGGGGAGTAAAATTATATGGAAGGGATAGATTATTTGGAATTCTTTTATAAGGAAGATTTGCCTCTTCTATTTATTCAATCATTTATTTCACAGCATAGTCTCACAGATATCTCATTTATACTTAGGGCTATAATATAGTACTGTATTATTTATTTTGTTGCTCAAATTGTTCCAGCGTTGGGCCAGTGAGAGCTCTTTCAGGTTTTCACTTGTATTCCTTTGACACCAATTGTTTAGCATCTTGTTTACACCGAGGTGATTTCAAATAGAACTCAGATGAACATTTTTTTAAGAGTTATATGTGTATTAGACTTCAGGGAAACATATAACCAGCACATCAAACTGGTGATTTCACAAATGCTGCTGAGTACAAGGCTAGTGTAGTGAAGGTTGTGCTAAGTGAGTCAAGTTACAGAGAGATATAAAATAAAAGCTGGTATTGGTGGCACATATATATGGAGAAAATTGGTGAGCTGATCTGGGAATGATTCAAATTTGAGAAACTGCATTAGGACGGAACTGAGTCCCAAATTCAAGCAATGATGATAATGGTGAGGCTCATTAGCAGCATCTCTGGGACACCCACACACAATCCACTTCTAGGGCCCTGCAGCCAACCAAACCTGTCTCGGTGCATAAGCGTGCTGATGTTGATTATGGTGCCCAAGCCCAGGAGGGATGGATGTTTCACTGTGTTTGTTTCCCAAGCAAGCTGCGTGGGCGGCTTGCAGCTTAGCGCTATGTTGCTAATGAGCTTGGAGCTTTTGGCCTAACAAACACCGTTCTCGGTGTCACAGGCCTGACATGTGATGTTTCCCTAGCAGAAGTGCCAAGAAGTCTCGTTATTTTTACTTTTTCCCCTTATCTCACCCTTGATCTCAGAAAGATAGAAAGACAGCAGATTCCGCAAGCAGACTGGGTGCATGTCTGGCTCAGAGTCTTCTCTGAGATCTCTGAGGCAGCCCCCAACCCTGCTGAGGATGCGTAGAATTGAATTGGAGCATTTAGCTCTTGCCATTTTGCACAATCCTGAGCTTTAACCCAGGCCCTGAATCTGCCTCCCAAGTGAGCAGTGATACCTCAAAATCTCTGGTCTGATCTTAAATAGCAAGCCCTCAAGTCCCCCTGCCTTTACTCTGAGTTGTGGGTCGCTGCAGGCTAAAGTGCGTTCAGGTCTCTCCATCCTGTCTAGTGCCTTCCCAGGGAGTACTGGAGTCAGATTATTAGGGGGAAAGGATGTCCAGAACAAACTCCATACAGGCTTTGTGGATGCCACCCCCACTCCATTAAGGGACTGGGAACTACAAATCCCATGATCCCCAAAGAGAAGTTGCAAGGACCAAAGGGCTTAGTTAAGCAGCCATTTTCTCTGTTTATAAATAAAAACCAGCCATATTAGTGGGGTCTTGGACACTTGGCTCATCCTCTTGGGCAGGCAGGTTTGGTCTCGGTGGGTCATTTGGGATTCCAGGTTGGCGGAACGGGTAGAATACATTTAAGAATTTATCTTCCCTCTTTTCTCCTTGAGTTGTACATTTCCTCATTCCCCTTCCCTTGTAAATAAACCTTTTGTGTGTGCCTGCAGTGAAAGTCCCTTTTAAGTGTGCGGGTGAGGACCCACAGTCAGGAACTCATTTTAGAGCGGGGTTGCCCTGTAACAAGATGACCTGGCTTGTGTTAGTTCTTCCTGAGATCTAGAACTAGCCTCCCCTCTGTAAAGGGAAGATGGTAGTAGTACCTACCTCACAGGAACACTGTTCAAATTAAAGGAGACAGTAGATGTAAAGTGCTCAGTACAGTGCCTGGCCATAATTAGTGCTTAGTAAACTTACTCATTTGTTGAACATTAAGGTCTATTGTATTCCAGATACTGTGCTGGATGCTGGGGGTACAGGAAAAAAACAAGAAGAAAAGAAACTAGTAAATGAATAAATAAGGTGAAGTATGTGAAGCCCAGTCCTTTGGCCTAACAAACACCATTCAGTGTCACAGACTATCATGACATGTGATGTTTCCCTAGCAGAAGTGCCAAGAAGTCTCATTATTTTTACTTTTTCCCCCTTATCTTTGCACATAGGAAGTGCACAGAGGGCCTCCACAGTGGCACAGCGGGTTTAGCACCACGCTGTCCGCAGCCTCCATAGCACGGGTTCGATTCCCAGCCAGCCAGGAAGAAACCCACATGGCGTGGCAGACCTCTCCTGCCTCACCCACTGCTCCCCTCAGCTGTGTCTTTGGTCCTTCTGCCTGTTCTCCTCCCCACTCTATCTGTGGTGAATTCTCTCACCCTCCCACACCTCTGACTGTACCCCAGTTCTTGTATAAATAAATAAGTACATAGAAATCTTCATTATTATTTATAAAATAATGAGACACTATGATGAGTGAATGAAGGAAATAAGTAGGTGGTATGACAAGTGGAGGAGGCTTCCTTGAGACAGGGAGATCAAGAAAGGCCTTCAAAAGAAATGTTGGAACTGCAATCTATAGGATGAGAAGGAAATGAACCTTGTCAGAGCTGGGTAAAGAGCCTTCCAGATAGAAGGAATCATATTTGTAAAGGCCCTGAAGTAAAGAAGAGTTTGATAAATGGAAGGAATAACAAGATTAGTGTGAGATATAAAAACAGAGCAAGTAGGCCATGGTAAGAAGTTTGGATTTTGTGAAAAGAATGATAAAAAGTCACTGAAGACTTAAAGAAGAGAATAAATGAACTGATTTCTGATTAAAAGTTAACTCTAGCTTCTGTAGAGAGACTGGATTAGAGGTGGAGAGTAATAGAAACAGTCAGAACAAATTTTTTTTTTAAAAAAAAAAAGATTTATTTATTTATGCATACAAAAGCCCAGTACAGGCCAGAGGTGCAGAGGGTGAGAGGATTCACCAGAGACAGAATGGGGAGTAGAACAGGCAGATCTACTGAAATACACTGCTGAGGGGTGCAGCAGTACAGGAGAGGTCTGCTGTGCCATGTGGGTCATCTCCCTGGCAGGGGACTGAACTCATGCTGCTGTGGCTGTGGATTGTTTCATAGTGCTGCATCTTAATCCCATGTGCCACCAGGGAGGCCCCCCAGAACAACTATTAAAAGGCAATCAGAGCCATATAGATTGGCGATGTTGCTGATTTGGACTAGCTCAGCACTGCCCTATAACTTTCTGAAATGGTGGAAATGTTCTATATTTGTGTTCATATGGTAGCCACTAACCACTGTGGTTCTTGAGCATTTTGGATATGGCTAGCTGAGAAATTGAATTTTTAATTTCATGTCATTAAAATTTAAATAACTTCATGTTAACTAGAGGCGAACTGGAATATACAGGAAATTGGCTTATTGTAAATATATTGGTGTAGGGTAAATGGTTTTCAAGCTCTTCTGCCCTCCCACCATTAGGATTGCCCTGCTTGATGGGGCACCTGCAGTTGCTACATGGTTGTAAGCTGTGTTGTAAGCTGTTACTTCTGTGGGTCATGGCTCAGTATTGAGATAATCGCCAAGAGAAGCAGAAGCAGAAGAGAGGCAGGAAAGAAAAGGGGAGTAAGAACGCCAGAGAAGCCCAGAGTGAAGACTTGCCGGGGACTTGGAGGACTGCCGGCCTCCTGACCCCCCACCATCCCTGCCTGCTGTGTACCTGGTTGCTGCACTACATGTAAAAGCTCAATAGAAGCCTGAGAAAGCCACTGAGGGCTCCAGGACTCTCCTTTACCCCGTCTGCTCCAATCATAGAAATCCTGCTCCGTCCCATCCTGCCCCTACAATTGGGGAGAATGATAGGAGTTACGATAGTTGGGGAATGAGGAGTGAGAGAAAGAGAGAAATCAAAGAAGATGCCTAATTAATTGTTTAGGGATTGGGTGAATACTATCATATACTGATTTGGGAAGCACAGGATCTGGGGTCATATCAAGAGTTTTGTTTTTGCACAAGAGAAGTTTAAGATATGTTTAGAACATTTAAGAAGAGAAATCTAGTAGAAAGCAAGATGTACACGTTTGTTATCATTTTTAGGTACCAGTTATCCCAGCCCCATGGTTGCTTAGGAGGTAGGGAATTCAGAAAAGAGAGACCAGGAACTCCACACTGATATTTGTCTTCTTGTCATTGTTAATGTGTCAATCACCCACCTAGTCAATCAGCCCTAGTGTTTGAAACTCTTGTAATATGCATGGCTCCTCCTTCCCCTCTTTAGTCTTCTCTCCAGGAACTAAACAAGTTGCTTCTTCCTATTAAGAGCTAGAAGCCCTCACCTACTCTCTGCTCCTATAGCTACTTGGGTGGGTTGGGTCTTCCTTATCTCATTGTGGACCACAGCTCAGTGTGCAGAGTCCCTGCCTCCTCACCACTTTTTTCTGCCCTCCAGCAAAGAGGTTTTTCTAATTACAGCATTTTCCCTCTCTGAATCATGTTTGGGTCTGCATCAGGAGTCTTAAGCCTGGGTCAATCCCCTTTGATCTTTCTTTACACTTCTAGAATTATATCCAAAGGAAACCAGAAGCTTCCACAAAGTTCAAAAATTAAAAAAATGTTCATCATAACATTAATTATAAAAGCCAGAAGTGTAATTCTCTGGGCCTCCCTGGTGGCACAGGGAGTTGAGTGCAGCGCTTTGAAGTCTTCAGCCTCTGCAGCGCGGGTTCCATCCCTGGTGGCCAGGGAGATATCCACATGGCGCAGCAGACCTCCCCTGTCTCACCTGCTGCTCCCCTCAGCAGTGTATTTCATCAGTCTGCCCTGCTCTGTCTCTGGTGGATCCTCTCACCCCCCTCCCCCACACACACCTTTGGCCTATGCCCCCCATCCCCGTTCTTGTATGCATAAATAATCTTTTTAAAAATAAAAGCTAGAAGTATAATTCTCAACCGGATCTTATGTGACCTATCAGCAATGTTTGATAACTGGGAGAGAGAGCTCTCTGTTGAAACACTTAATTTTGCAGGTCCCCACACTCTAGGTTACTCTGGATTGATCTCCTACCATTCCTCAGTCTCTTTGCTGATTCTTTCTCATTGCCTTGGGTATAAGAGCCAAACTGAGGCACCAGACCCAGGAGACCAATATCAGATTTCTCTGAGTGATTGGCCCCAGTCCTGGAGTTTTTGAGCTCAGTTTATATAGGTAAGTTACATGCACAGAAAAAAAAAATGTGTAATTATTTTTCTTAAAGGAAAGAAAACATCTAGTTAATGTCTAAACTTTGCAGTTAACTAAAGGAGGTTGGGTTCTAACAAATTTAGTTAATTGATAAAGGAGTAACACTGTTCATAACTTGAAAGCAATCTCTTGATCTTAGAGAGCTACTTCAGTCAGAGCTGTCTGGGTTTGGAAAGAGGTAAGCACAAAATATTATTTAAATCTCTTATCCTATTAAAGAACTAGACATAAGACCTGAAACCATAAAATAAATAGAAGGAAATATAAGCAAAACACTACATGACATACACCTTAGTAACATCTTTAAAGACTCATCACCCAGGGCCTCCCTGGTGGCGCAAGGGGTTGAGAGACAACCTATGAAGCGGTCTGCAGCATGAGTTCGATCCCCCGGCTGGCCAGGGAGAGACCCACATGGCGTAGCAGACCTCTCCTGACTCGCCCGCTGCTTGCCTCAGCAATGTATTTTGTCAGTCTGCCTGTTCTGTTCCCCGGTCTGTCTCTGGTGAATCCTCTCACCGCACCCACCTCTGGCCTGTACCCCGGTTCTTGTATGCATAAATAAAATGAATCTTTAAAAAAAAAAAAAAGACTCATCACCCAAAGCAGTGATAGCAAAGGCAAAGATAAACAGCTGGGACTACATCAAATTAAAGAGCTTCTGTACAGCAAGAGACAGTAACCAAAACAGAGAGACACCTCACCGACTGGGAGAAAATTTTTGCACACAACACTAATGAAAAAGGACTGATCACAAAAATCTACAAAGAGCTGATGAGACTCAACAAAAACAACGTAAATAATCCAGTCAAAAAATGGACAGAAGAGCTAAAAAGGAACTTCTCCAAAGAGGAAATGCAAATGGCCAACAGGCATATGAAAAAATGTTCAGCATCACATGTAATCAGGGAGATGCAAATCAAAACTACCATGAGATACCATCGTACACCAGTGAGAATGGCACATATTAAAAAAATTAGCAACAACAAATGTGGGCGAGGATGTGGAGAAAAAGGAACTCTCCTACACTGCTGGTGGGAGTGCAAACTGGTCCAAACACTATGGAAAGCTGTGTGGAGATTCCTCAACCTGCTAAAGATGGAGCTTCCATAAGATCCAGCAATTCCACTCCTAGGTATTTACCCAAAGGACACAGAATCATTAATTTAAAAGGGCACCTGCACCCCTATGTTTATAGCAGCACTATTTACAATAGCTAACCTATGGAAACAACCCAAATGCCCAAAAATAGATGACTGGATCAAGAAGATGTGGTACATATACACCATGGAATATTACTCAGCATTCAAAAAAGATAAACACATGCAATTTGCAGCAACATGGATGGTGCTGGAAGGGATCATGCTCAGCGAAATAAGCCAAAAAGAAAAAGAAAAATACCGAATGGTCTCACTCATAGCAGGAATTTAGAAAACCTAAATAAGGGACCAGGAAAAAAGACTAATTATAATAAAGTAAAAATCAAAATCAAAAAGCAACTATAAATCAGAGACATACTGTGGGGAGGAGGGGAGGAGGGATTAGGGTCAAAATAAGGGGGTGGGAATTGTATGGGTATTATAACCAAGATGAAAATGCATACATTGTGCAAAAATGAAAAATGATGTAAAAATATATAAAATAAAAAAATAAATTCCTACTGAGATGTAAATCTCTTATCCTAAAAGTATGCATACAGAAATGAAGGGACAGTCAAATTGTTTTCTCATGTTCCTTCTTCCTGCAACTTGCAAATATGACACAGGGGCTTCTGTAGACTTTTTTTTTTTTTTTTTTGGACATTCATTTGTTTCTTGTTTCATGGTTTTTCACAGTGAGCAAAAATCATTGTTCTATTGACTCTGTCCTCAGGAGGGAGCACTGGCAGGGCAGAGGTAGACATCTTCCATTTCTTGGTCCACATAGTTTTGTATGCCTATGATTCCAGAATCATAAATCCAACTGTCTACTTGACAATGCCACTTGAATGTCGAACTGGCATCTCAAATTTATCATATCCCAAATAAAACTCCTGACAGTCTCTTCAAAACATGTATCTCCTTTGGTCTCTTCTCAGTTAGTGACAGTTCTCACCTTCCTTTGCTCAGGTCAAGAGATTTAGCCTCCTCCGTGATTCCTCTTTTACCCCGTTACATCTATTCTATCAGCAAATCCTTCAGGCCCAATCTTATGTTTACTCTGAATCTAGCCACTTTTTGCCACCTTTGTTGCCATCATCCTCATACAAGCCACTATCCTATTTCACCTGGTTGACTACAACAGCCTACTGGTGTCCCTTTCTCCCTCAATCCCCACTTCAGTTTTCTGGCTGCAGTCCTCCAAAGGCTTCCATTTCACTCAGAAAAAAAGGCCAAACTCCTTTCTTTATCCTTCACACGACATGATTTGGTCTAATTTCTTGCCTGCTCACTCTGTTCCAGCTTCTTTGCTGTTCCTGGATCAAACCAGGTCCCCATTCTTCAGGTTTAGGGCAGCAGGCACTACCTATTCCCCTCTGCCAGGAAGGTGCTTCCACCAGATATTTCAGGTGTGGCTCTTTCCTCTCTTTCAGGTGTCTGCTCAAATCTCAACCAGCCACCATCTAAAACAGTCCACACACCTCATATTCCCCTTCTGTACTTTTTACTTTTCCATAGCTGACCCTCTCCCTGTCCTATAACAATAGCACTTTCACTATCTGCTCTTAGTTGTTCCGTGCCTACTAGAATGCATATATTTCAGGAGGGCGGGAATTTCCTAGCTTTTTTAGTTACTGCTGAATTCCCAGTCTCAAGTAAATAAATAGGTTTTCAGTAAATAGCCGGTGAAAAAGTGAATGAACGTTTTGAAAGAGGCTCCTAGTCCAACAAAGGAGGGAGTGAGAGCATCGAGAAATACACACGCTCAGGGAATTCCGAAGCCAGTGACAATGACTGCGAAAGGCACAAGCCACGCGGTTTTCTAGACCCAAAGCGAGCCCCCCACCCCTCCGTAGCTCTTTCCCTTCCCCCCACCGGAACTTTTAGTTCCGGAACCTTGGCTCGCGGGCCCCGACGCGAAGACACTTCCGGTGCCCCCCTTCTCTCGCCAGCGAAGAGAATTGCCAAGTCAGTTCCGGCTGAGAGCGCGGCGAAAAGCGGATCCGGGCGAGAAGCGGTTTGCGGCCTGCGCCCCCCACCCCGGGCCCTTCAGGCCCTCCAGCCTTGGGCTGGTGGGTGAGCTGAGGGGCCCGGGGACCAGCCGTGGGTTCCTGAAAAGATCCAGAACCTTCGCGGCGGCTGCCCCCCGGACGTGCCCGGGCCCTGGGGCCCTGCAGCTCTTGCGAACCTCAGCTCCACCTCCCCCTCGCGATCTGATGGCGGCGACCTCTCCGGACCCGGACCCGCCTGGCCACCCGGTCTCCGGCCCCGGCCCTGCCCCGGGCGAAGCCCCAGCCTAGCTGCCGGGGCCGCGGCGCCTTTGGGCGGCGGGTGTGGCAGGGCGAGAAGAATGGCGGCCACCCGAATGCTGCATAGGGCGGGGCGGCCTTTAAGGGCCAGAGAAGGCGAGTCTACGTGGACGCCAGCCCTGCCACCTCTGTAGGCCATGGCGTCGCCAGACCCGGCCCTGGGTGACCGCTCTGCCCCAGCTGGACTAGATCTCACCTCCAGGCAACAACGGACAAAGGCCTTAACGGGCCCGGAAGGTGAGCGGAGCCCTGGTCGACAACGGGTGGAGGAACCTTAGCCAGCCACGGGGCGGTTGATGTTCCATCCACCATCAGTGATAACGGAAGAGAAATGGTAGAATAACATACCATATGTGGCAACTAGGAGGAGCCGACCACCCTTTGGGAAGATTTACTGGCCGCCATTAGAAGGCCTGTGTATATAATATGAAAAAGCTGCTCTCAACTCCCCCCTCCCCAACCTTTTAAAAGAAAACATTTGCAACATCTAGGTCTTCTAGATGTAAAGAGGTTGCCGACGTATGATAAAGTAGAGTTAGAAAGATGACGTCTTGTAAATGCCCATTTGTTTCGAAAAGATCGTAGAAATGTCTTCTGGAAATGACTTTAAAATAAAATTAGTAGACCACCTCTACAAGAAACATCAGCAGCGACACATGGGTCACGTTTGTTAAAAGCAGGATAGCGAGGACACGGGGCAGAAGACCCTGAGGATGAAGAAAAGAAGGTTCTGTGCCAAATTGGTCATCTTTAGAAGACATTTCCATACTCTACGCATTGTTTTGTGTGTGCATTTTATTCCTCACTACCGTACATATAGTTGACAATGTTAAGTACTTTTTTGAAGTATCTAGTCTTTCTAGATATTCTAAAGTGCCTGATTAAATATTTAAAGTAGAGTTAGTAAAAACATTTTGTAAATATCTTTGTTAAAATTCGTATGATATATTATTTTTTGGGAAATGGCCTAACCACCTCTGAGCAGCATGGATTGTGCTTGTGCACTGGTGTAGCAGGGGAGGGGTGAGGAGGGAGAAGTGCAAATTGCTCAATGCCTGTGTGTTTCTCATGAGGCAAGATTATTGTCCCTTATGGCTGTGTTTTATTTTACATTACTTTGTATATAGTGTATATACTGGGCAAATGAGTCCTAATTTACATCTAGTCTTTCTAGATGTTAAAGAGGTTGCCAGTGTATGACAAAAGTAGTAAACTAACATGTTTTGTAAATTTTATGTTAAAATTCCTAAGAAAGATTTGTGTTCTGAAATGTGAGGGTTATAACCTACTGTGTTGATGGGAGAGGGAAAAGTCTTGGGTTAGAATGTCATTATTTCAAGACACTTTCACATTATAACTGTTAGATGTGTGCAGTTTAACCAAGACTGCTGTGTATATATGGACAAATTAAGTTCTTATTTGAAACATCTAGTCCTCTAGATGTTTAGAAGTGCCCAACGTATGTTAAATGTAGAGGTAGTGAAATATCACTTTGTAAATACCTTTTTACCAAAATTCATAGGAATTACTGTTTTTGGGGAATGGAATTGTTAAACTATTTCTGTGAGCAGTATACTATTGTTTATACTTGTTCGGCAGTTTGGAGGAGAAGGGAGAGAAAGAATTGCAAAAGGTTGTATGCTAGTGTGTTCATACTTGGACATTTTTCAGAATCATTTTTTGTATGTTAAGTGTATTTTGTTTTGCTGTGTATATAATGTATATAATGGACAAATAAGTCCTAATTTTGCAACATCTAGTCTCTAGATGTTAAAGAGGTTGCCAGTGTATGACAAAGTAGTAAAATTAGCACATTTTTGTACACTTTGTGTTGACATTCATAGGAAAGCTTGTCTTTTGTAAATGACATTTGGATAGGGTAGGAATTTGTTTAACCACATGTAAACATTACACATGCTTGTACTTGTCCTTGTCCATTGGATTGGTGGAGAAAAGGAAGTAAGAGGGAATAAGAGTTCAGGCCAAAATGGTCACATTTAGAAGATACCTCAGATTATAACCATTGTTACTTGTGTGTAATTTTATTTAATAGTGCTGTATACATGGTGGACAAGTAGGTTGTTATGAAATATCTAGTCTCTAGATATTTAGAAGTGATTGATATATTTGAAAGTATAGAATAATACTGTTTATCATTAGCTTTGAAAACCTGATGGGAAGTAATTATCTTTGGAAGTGGAATTGTTACACCTCCTCTCTGAACAGTATATTCTTTATATTTGTTCACTGGGATGAGGGAGAGAAGAGATGGCAAAGATATTTTGCTTGTGTGTACCAGAAAATGTTAGCTTATCCATTGCCCTATATGTTAGATGCATTTCATTTAACTGTAATGTATATATTGTGTATATACTGGACAAATGGGTCCTAATTTTATAATATCTAGGCTCTAGATATTAAAGAGGTTGCCAATGTATGACAAAAGTAGAGTTAGTAAACTAACACATTTTGTATGCTTTGTGTTAAAATTCACGGAAAGGCTGTCTTCTGAAAAGGACTTGGAAATGGTATGTGTCATCTTAAGTGACACATGTGCCTACACTCAACCATGGGGTGGAGAGGAAGAATTTGAAGAAATGAAGGATTCTAGCCTAGTATGTTCCTACATAGAAGACACTTTCAAATATAACCATTGTTACATGTGTGTAGTTTATTCAACACTACTGTGTATATAGTGGACAAACTAAGTCCTTATTTGAAACATCTAGTCTTTCTAGATGTTTAGAAGTGCACAAAGTATGTTAAAAGTAGAGGTAGTAAAACATTGTGTAGATATCCTTTTGTTAAAATTCATATGAAATAATTGTCTTTAGGAAATGGAATGATCAAAATGATTAAACCACCTCTCTGAGCAATACACATTAGGATAATATTTGTATTGTTTGGGGAAGGGGAGAGAAAAAAGTGCAAAAGGCTTTAAACCCGTGTGTTTATAGGTAGGCAAGATTAACTATTGTCCCTATGTCTTCATTTCATTTAGCTGTGTATATAGTGCATATAAAGGACAAATGTCCTAATTTCCAACATCTAGTCTTTCTAGATGTTAAAGAGGTTGCCAGTGTATGACAAAAGTAGTTAGTAAACAAATACATTGTGTATACTTTGTGTTAAAATTCACAGAAGTCTGTTCTTTGAGTGGAATTGTGGAAATACCAGCATTACAGATGTTTTATCATACCTGTCCACTGGGTTGACAGATGAGAAGTGGAAGGGTTCTAGACTAGAATGTTCCTACCTAGAAGGTAAACAACATCCTCCGTGCAGTTTATTCAGTGCAACCTTGTGTGTAGTAGACAAACTTAAACCCTTATTTGAAATATCTGGTCTTTCCAGATGTTTAAAAGTACACAAGGTATGTTTCAACAAAGTTACCCCTAAGTTTTTTTTTCCCCCCCAGTCAATTCATAGGAATGGTTGTATTTTGGGAATGGAATTGTTAAGCTTCATGTCTTAAGAGAGTATGCTGACTGCTCCTTGGGGAAGGGTTGGGGGGATGACTGGGAGGGAAATGCAGAGAAAGTTCTGTGCTCATGAGTCTTTAGACAGGTTCAGATTGTCTAACCATTGCTCTGTATGTGCATTTTAGCTAATATGGCTGTATAAACAAGTCCTAATGCCCAGAGTATTTTAAAAAGTAAAATAAAGTAATCCCTTTATAAATACCTGTTAGTTTTTAGGAAGGACTATCTCTGGGCATGTCTTTGTTAATCCACTTCTTGAAGCTGGATATAGTCCTGGACTTAGTCATTGAAGTGGTGGAGGAGGAGAAAGGGTAAAGGGAAGGGCTCTCTGCTAGTATGTGCATATCTAGAGAGTAGTTTTAGATTTTAACCATACATATATAGGTGTGTTTTTTGTTAAGTACCTTGTGTTTATTGTGGACAAGCTTCACTAATTTGCAACATCTAAGCATTTTAGATGTCCTGAGGTGACAATGTATGATAAAAAGTAGAGCTAGTGAATTAACCAGTTTGTAAATAATTTTTTGTTATAGAAAAGAAACATCTTGGAGGTAGTCTTATTAAACCATCTCTGAGCAATATATGTTAGACTTGTTCAGTAAGTTGGCAACAGGCAGAAAGAAATACAGAGGGAGAGATTATGCAAAAATGTTCATATTTAATTTGATGCTAGCCATTGATATGTGTGCATCTCTTGATTGCGTATAGGAAGCATTGTTAAGTAGTTTAGTGAACATACGTCCTTGCTAATATTTTAACAGGATAGATTGGATAATGAATTACCTTAGAAGCATTATACTTTGTTTATTCTGTTGCTTTATGTCTCATTTTTAATTGAACATTAAGGGAATGTAGTATTTTGGTTGTAATTCTGCCAGTATCTTCATCTAGAGGCATGTTGCCATTTTTGTCTTTATGAAATTTTTGTTGCCAAGAGAGGCAGGATCACTTTTTTTTTCTTCCAGATTGAGTTGGTGTGTGTATTCTTGGCTATCAAAATACTTGTATCGCTTTGGAACTTGGAAATGATAAATATTCATAGTGTGTGGGAAAGCATGCTACATAACTATACAATCTTAATTACATAAAAGTGGATGCTTAGTTATGTAGAAATAAACACAGGACCTCAGAGGACGTGTCAAACTAAACTGCTTGTAATTATGGATGACTTTGTTCTTTGCTTCTTGTGCTTTTTAGTTTTCCTATTATGTTAACTTTAAAAAAATAAATGTTACTTTAAACACCTGCATAAAGTCTCCATTTTATGTAAAGTTAGTAGACTCCACAGAACCCCAGTATTACACCTTTCATGCCGGGGCATTGAGTTATCTGAGGTTTCACATCTTAAAGACACTTCCTTCTTTCACTTAGATGCTGGCTCCTGGGTGCTCAACCTTGCACTTTGGTGGGTCCAGCTTGATTCAAGCTGTTCCTTCTGTCTGTATTGCCCTTTACACACATCCCGCTTGGCAAAGCACCCTTTGCCCAACTGAAAATTTCTACATAGTCTTGCTGTGAGAACCCAACACCCCAGGAGCCAGAACCCAATGTCAGAAATTAGGTCTCTTCCCTTGCAGCCCCACTTGTCCTTGTGTGTGGAACGTCCTTGTGTGTTACTGTTGCCTGAAAGTCTCAGATTGAGCACAGGCTTAAATCATCTCTGCAACCACAGGATGCAACACAACACACCATGGCTGCTTAGGAAATGTGTATTGACTACAAAGGAGACAAAAGCTCAACTTTTTGGACGGAGTTATATGTCACTACTGCTGTAAGTTACTAGTTGAATAGCATAGACTTCCCGGACTGGAAGTTCATATCACTGACCAAACCAAAAGGTACAGATCATATGAAGGACCACCCAACCCTGTATGAGGCACAGAAAACATTCTCTAATGGAATACCAGAGGAGTTCTTAAGCCCAACTTTGAGGTGAGGTTTAAGAAACACTGGCCTCCAAATGTAAGGAGGTAGCACTTTTCAAGTTTCCGTGGGTGCTGTTGGTGTAACCTAGGTGGGCTGAGAGCCAGTGAGGAAATGTAGGGAGGCCCTTCCCTGTCCTATGCATGTTGTCCACGCTCTTCCACGTGATAAACCTTTAATAAGAGGCTGAGGAGGAACTTCCCTCACTTGCAACCAACTATTCCAGATATCAAATTTGTGGTGTCAGACAGAACGTGGGATTGAGAAGTCGTGAGCTAAGTAGAAATAGGTAGGCCCCTAATTTAAGATACCCTCAAAGAAGGGAACATACAATAAGTTGAGTAGGTGACACATGAAAGAAGGGAGCGAGCACAAACTTCCCCAACCTCCTAGGATAAAAAAAAAATTGATTCCTCACCTAAGGAACTGAACAGATTTTTCCTTTCAAATAATGAAGCACCATGTTTCTCTTGGCCCTGTCAAGGAGCTCAAAGTCAGGTTTTATAATCATCACAGCTAATGCTTGTACAGATCCATATCAACTCCTTCCATTTTCTTCTTGGTTTTTAATAGTCAGATTTCTAGTATTTTCATCATGGATATCAGGGAGTTTATCACTAAATTTAAAAGTCAATTATCACCTAATTATAAAATCAATTAGAGCTAATATTTAGACATACCCATATTAGTTTCCCCTCTTTCTATTTTTCAGTTGTAGTTTTTATTAAATAATTTCACGTTAATTTTCAAGAATTATATAACTGCAATGGAAAACAGTATGGCAGCTCCTCAGAAAATAAAAAATGAAACTATCACATGATCCAGCAATCCCATTTCCTAATATGTAACAAGCCAACTGAAAGCAGGGGGTTGAAAATATTTGTACACCCATGTTCATAGTAGCAGCATTCACAACAGCCAAAAGGTGAAGGCAAACCAAGTGTCCGTCCACATGAATGGATAAAAAATAGTGAAATATTCATAGAGTGAAGTATTCAACTATATAAAGGAAATTCTGAACATGTTACAACATGGATGATGCTTGAGAACATTATGCTAAATGATATAAGACATTTACAAAAAGACAAATATAATTCCATCTTTATACAATACTCAAAGTAGTCAAATCCATAGAAAAAAAGGATGGTGGTTGCCAGGGGTTTAAGAGAAAAAAGAATGAAAGGTTACAGTTTAATGAGTACAGAGTTTCACTTTTGCAAGATGAAAAAAGTTCTGGAGATGGATGTAGTAATGGTTGCATAACCACTGAATGTCAATGTACTTAATGATACTAAATTATATATTTTAAAATGGCCTAAGGGGGTAAATTTTATGTTATGTGAAATATAGATAAAATTACTTTTTTAATTGCAAGAATAGTTCAAAGAGCTCCTAACTACCCTTTACCCAGTTTTGCCAATTTTTATTATTTTGCTGTATTTGTTTTACTGTTCTAAATATATACATATTTTTAAATCATTTCAAAGTAAGTTAAAGGAATCATCTTCCTTTACTGTCAAGTGTTTTGGTATATATTTCCTAAGAACAAGGAGAATATCTTATATAATCACAGTTCAATTACCAATTTGGGGATATTTAACATTAAGACAATGCAATGATCTTATCCACGGCTCATTTTCACACTTCTCCAAGGGTCTTATTAATCATTTTCTTCTTGGCTATGATTTTCTGTAGGGTGTGGGAAGGCTTTGGAAGCAGGAGAATAGGTGAGTGCAAAATAGGATTAGGGGCCCTGCACATTCTTGGGGTCATGGGGGAAGGCTGGAAGAGCACTTACTGGACCTCAAATTCTACAACTGAGAGGAGTGAAGCTCCAGAAAGGGAAAGAGCTGAAAGTGAAAAGACTGAAAGTCACAAAGCACCTACCACCTTCCCACTGCCCCCAACTCTGTCCCTAGAGCAAAAGCCCGGTCTTCAGCAGTCACTAAAAACTCTTATTACAGATTTGTGTTGCTTCTCAGTCACCTAGAAATGACTCCTCATTCATTGTGGGTACTGAACTAGTGATTACAAATTTTGCAACTCAGCACCCATGTGGTTAAGTCCCTTAAATCCCCAAAGTGCAGAAAGGCATCGCAGTGGAATGGCCCCTAGTAGCATTATCCTGCCAGGGTTGCAGAGTGGTCCATGTCACCCCTTAGCCTCCAATGGAAAGGTGAGATTTTTCCATGAGTTATAAGAGGTTTTAAAGAATGCTTTTGCTCCCAACCCCAAGATGGGATCTTAAATACTTCCTGTAACAAATGCTGGCAATATCTCCAGTTTATTTCTCAAATGAGTTTTTTCATTTTCCCCAAAGAGTAGACACTGTTATTGCTAGGGGCTATATTTTTGACCTGGGTGTGATGAGGGATGACTGGGTGTATTTGCATATGGAAAACCATTCCAGCAGAGCTTCAGGGTTGTTTATACATAATTTCTTTTTTGAAAACAGGTGGCTCATTTGGGATAGATGAGTAAGGGCGATGTTAACAGTGCACACACAGCAAAGCTGTGAAAGCTCATGATTTCCTGGAACAACCACCTGGTAGCTAAGTGAACTTACACAAGGCCTTTGTCTCTCAGAGCCTCAGGCACCTCATCTGTCAAATAGGATAATGCCACCAATTCATTGGGAGTGAATACATTCAGGATAAGTGATAGCCCTCTGCAGAGTGCCTCACACAACACTTGGCTCACACCAAGCACTCAATACCTGAGCCCAGGCCCTTCCCCCTCATTGCTTAAGTGTGGAGGATTGCCATGGGCTTCCTGATACTTGCCTCTGGGCCCAGATGGGCAGTGAGGACTTGTGTAACACTGAAAACATACTTTGTTGCTGACATTTGTGTCACGGGATGTCATATCTGCTCCTTCCATAAACTTCTCTCCTAAATAAATCCTAGTTTGTCCTCCCCAGCCTGATTCTGACCCCTGTACCTTGTTTTAGAGTATGTGTGGGTAGGGTGGAGGACAGTTGGATGGTCAGTGTGAGAATTACTGCTGATTTGGATGCTCACAGACTGAAAGCTAGCAGCCTTTCACACACTTATAAGCAACCACAGCCTCCCTCCCTCCTACATCATCCCACCCACTCATCTTTCGAATAGCACACAGGGCATAATAACTGCTTTGGAGACCTGCATGTGCTCTCTCCTCTAAGGCTGCTCCTTAATGTTGACATTAACCATTTCATTTAGTGAAGAGTGTGGGGGTTGTCGGGATGTCGGCCAGGCTCCTTCCACCCGACTCTCTCAGGGATGAGCTTTAGGACTGATTGTGAGGATCCAGCCTTCCAAAGCCTTTGTCTCCTGTTCTCGTGAATGGATCATGATCAAAAAAGTGCTAATAACATCTAATATATATTGAGCACTTCCTGTATACTTTACATGTGTAACCCAAATATAACTGGAGCCACCCACAATTTGCTTGATGTCTGAATTCAAGAAACAGCAGTCATGAATACAACCATAATCAAGAACTATTCATTTGGTTTCTCAAGAAATGCCAAAAGAGAAACACATTCTTAATACAGTAGAAAGCTCTTTGAAGACCTCTTCAGATACTTCTCATTGCCAAGTTCTGCTAATACATAGTGACTACAAAAAGGCTTTGCTCTTTCTCTGCTCTCCTGTCCCAAAGCCCAGCCCCCACAGTATCTCTCCCCACACACAACAGGTTGCTCTTCTAGTCTATTTTTCACTCACTATTTCCTTAGAAAATGTGTTATGCCTTCTGTTCTGGAAGTATTTTCTCTCAAGTTGCAGAAAGTGGGCTCAAGGGTCTTGGCGAATAGGATCCTCCACCTGACTATACATGCACTACCTTTTTTAATCCTCAACAGCCATTAAGTGGCAGTGCTGTGATCTGAACCCAAAGGTCCTCAGAGTCTACAATCAGATGCTTAGCAAGATGATGCTCATAAAGTAAGTGCTCAATAATCAGATCCTTTTCCTTCTTCTGGTCATGCTATGTCTGTTCTTTCAAAACTTCAAGGGCTCTCAGGGGTCACTGAAATATGGCCTGCAGAACAAATCTGGTTTGCCACCTGTTTTTGTAAGTGAAGTTTGACTGGAACACAGCCCCACCCATTTGCTTACATATTTTCTATAAGTGTTTCCACCACACAGAGTTGAGCATTCACAACACAAGCCCTACAATATTTATCATCTGGCCCTTACAGAATTTGCTTATCTCTGGCCTATTGAATAAGGGACTAGAAACAGCCTTGTTCTCCTCTGGAACTGTGATGGAGCAAGTGCTTAATAAATATCAAATGACCAAGATTTTGTACTATCATCTTGGAGCCATAGCCCAAAACAAAAAGGGGTCCCTAAGTACAGTGAGTCAGACATCCCAACTTACCTCGTGCCAAAACATTGTCACCAACTTTGTAGGTCACAGTCAGCACTTCCTGAATTGCTGCATGTCCCAGATTCCTCTATGCTCTGGAGCTATCAGGGAAGTAGAGATGGTTAACTCCAATGTCTCTTTTTATTCTTTCATATCCTTCGCCTTCTTGATAGAAAAATTCCATACTCCTTCTTTGCTATGCAACCTGAAAATAGTTTTCTTTTAGAGTCAACAAACAAAACTATAATATTGAATATGCATTTCAAACTCTACTTACCTTCTGCTCAGGAAAAACATCAATCTTGTCCAATTTGCTCATTTTGCCACTGGGGAAACCTGGGTCCAGATAAAGGACTCAAGTTGCTCAAGGGGGACGAATGAGATAAAAACAGAGCCAGGCTCTCCAGAGCTCCTGATGCCTAGCTCAGTGCCCAGGGGTTGCATCCTTCTTGCCAGGGGTGTGATGTGAATGTATGTGTGTGCATGGAGTTGGGGAGGACTCCTGTCTCTCCTGGTGGCCCCAGCCAGGCTCTTGTGCTGCTGCAGCGCCTACCAGATTCCTCAGTGCTTCCAAAACTAAATTAAAGGGTTTCCCAAGAGAGACAGGTCTTGGCACTGAATCTGTGGTGCAACCAAAAGACCCAGCCCACAGGTCCCCAGAGGGACCCTTTTCAAGTCCAACCTTGAGAGAGGCCTGCCTCCTCTCTCAGGCTGCTTACTCTTCATCCCTGACCCAGGATACCTATTCCTGTCATGCTTCCCATCTGTCTCTCTGGCTCCTTATGCCTCCCTCCACAGCTGTGCCTCATTCAGTCTCTGGCAACGCCCTCTGAGTCTGACAGAGGTGCTTGATGAGCATTGGCAAACAGCAGTATGTAGGCCCAACACAACCCACGTATGTATTTTGTTTGCTTAACACAGTATTTCAAAAACAATTTGAATTAGTTGCTCACATTTAACAACCAATAGAACCATAAAATATTGGGTTTCTTAATTCTTTTGAAAAATCTCAAGACTGGTAGACGCAGGCCTGCATTATTTCCTGGCATAGTATCAACTGACTAGGGCTAAGGAGCAGCTGCTCCATCTGGATGGGGAACATGCATACAGGTCCCCATCATCCCCTGTTGTCTTCCTGGTCCTGCCCCTATACTCATTTACATGACCTTGGAAGACATTTGACTTTGCTAGCTTAGTCTGGCTCACTTTGATGTGTGCCCATTTATGACTCATGACCAGTTCATCAGAGAAGACCCTCCCACCCTAACATCATCTCCAGTGATTAACCCATGCACACCCAGCCTCCTGACCGCTTACTCAGCCCACAAGTGTCAAGGGAACTGACCCCAAATACCTCTCCTGACCCACAGCTCAACTCCCAGGTTTCCACTTCAAGTCCCACAGTTCCCCTGGTGGTGATTCAGGAAACATGGTGACTAACTTGACATACTTTATTGGTTCTAAACAAGGACTCCTGCATTCTTATACTGGGGCAGGAGGTCTTGGATTTTGTACCGGGGTGCTGAGATGGCTTGAACAATCCTCAACGGAGGTAGGTATTTCTGGGAAGCCATAAAAGTGGGATAATGTCCAGGCTTCTTGTCCAAGCTACACAAGTTCAGGACCAGAGACTTGGAACCATAGCTCAATTTCTTCTTGAGTCGGATTGGGGTGAATGGTGGATATTGGCGAGGTGCCACCAGTAGCCGCACCAGGTCCTTCCGAAAGATATTCCAGCTGTTCTCCTCGAGGAATTTCTGGCACATATCTTCATCACTGAAGGCAAGGCACAGATGTTGAGGTTCCCATGCCAGCTCCAACTTGGCCCCCTACCCCTCCTGCTTTGCCTCCTACCACTCGTTTCAACCCTTCAACACAATGTGCACTCCTCCTCTGGACCTATTCCCAGACTTTACTCTCTGCCTCCTTTACCTTTTCACAACTTTCTTTTTTTTTTTTTTTTTAATAATAAATATTATTTTTATATTCCCCCATACAATTGCAAATGCCCCATTCTGACCCCAATCCTTCCCCTCCCGCCCCCCACCCCCCAAAAAGTGTCTCTGGTTCATAGTTTTTTGTTGATTTTGATTTTCACTTTCTTATATTCATTTTCCTGGTCCCTTATTTAAGTTTTCTAGATTCCTGCTATGAGTGAGACCATCCGGTATTTTTCTTTTTCTTTTTGGCTTATTTCGCTGAGCATGATGCCTTCCAGCGCCATCCATGTGCTGCAAATTGCATGTGTTTATCTTTTTTGAATGCTGAGTAATATTCCATGGTATATATGTACCACATCTTCTTGATCCAGTCATCTATTTTTGGGCATTTGGGTTGTTTCCAAAGCTTAGCTATTGTAAACAGTGCTGCTATAAACATAGGGGTGCAGGTGCTCTTTGGAATTGATGTTTCTGTGTCTTTTGGGTAAATACCTAGGAGTGGAATTGCTGGATCATATGGAAGCTCTATGTTTAGTAGGTCCAGAAATCTCCACACTTCACAACTTTCTTACCCCACACTTGTACTGTTCCCTGTGGCTACCATGAGCCACATGTAACTAACCTGTATCTGAGTATAGCCAATCTGAATTGTGGGTGTTGTGAGTATAAAATACATAGCAGATTGCAAAGACTTAATACAAAAAAGAATGTAGGATATGTCATTAATAATTTTTATGTTGCTTACATGTTGAAATGGTAATATTTTAGATACACTGAATGCAATGAAATATATTATTAAAACTGATTTTACCCATTTCTTTTTACTTGTTATAATCTGGCTACTGAAAATCTTAAGTTACACGTGTGATTATTAGCTATCAAGGAAATGTAAATCAAAACCACAATGAGATGCCTACTAGAATGGCTATCATTAAAAAGATAGATAAAGGTAAGTGTTGATGAGGATATAGACACATTGGGATAAGGGTCCCAATACACTACTGATGAGAATGTAAACTGGCACAGCCACTTTGAAAAACAGTCTGTTCCTCAAAGGATTAAACAGAGTTAACTTATGACCCAGCAATTTTACTCCTAGGAGATATGAAAACACAGGCCCACACAAAAACTTGTTCAGCAGGTCCTCAAATAACATCATTTCATTCAATATCTTTTCATTATAAAGTTGATGAGAAAAAAAAAAATCAGTTCTCAACCAGGGCCACTATTTAAGTTCGCACATTCTCCCCATGTCTGTGTGGGTTTTCTCCAAGTATTCTGATTTCCTCCCACATCCCAAAGATGTGCATATAATGTTAATTGGCATGTCTAAATTTTCCTAGTGAGAGAGAAAGCCCTGCAATGGAAGGGATGATCTGTGCAGGTCCTGAGCTGCTTGGGATAGGCTCCAGCCACCCATGACCCTGGAGTAAGTGTGCTGTAAAATGAATGTATTGTTCAACGTTAGAACCATTTTGGGTATTTAGAAGGTTGGTGACATTTTTGTGATCAGAAATATGTCAAAGGAACTTAACTCTTGCTTTTATCAATTAGTTAAGGAAAATTTGCTTTGTCATATGTGGTTTTACTTAAAGTCAGTTTCCAAGAATCTATCAATAATATTAAGTGAAGACTTGCTGTGCATGAACATTCACAGAATTATTCATAATAGCCAAAAAGTGGAAACAACCCAAATGCCCATCAACTGACAAATGGATAGTGTCCTAGAGATGTATGATAATGTGATTTGACAATAAAAAGGATTGAGGTACTAATAACCTGCCACAACACAGATGAACCTTGAAAATAATATGCTAAGAAACCAATCACAAAAGAACACATATTGTTTGAATTCACTTATATGAAATGCCCAAAACTGGGAAAACTAGAGAGACGGAAAATAGATAGGCAGCTACTTTAATTTAAACTGGTCTTGGTGTCTTGGCTCAACTCTGTCCCCCAACCTCACAACATATGAGGGGTGGGGAAAGTGGGGGAGAGTGTAAAGGGACAAGCATTCATCGGCTTATCTTCTTCTGAGACCACAGTAAGGGAAGGATATGTTCCACTTCCATCAACCTGCCCACGCTCAGCTAAGGAGACAAACCTAACACAACACTAACAAATTAGGACATTCTTCTGGTCAGATTATATTAACCAGGACAAAGTAAACCTTGATCCATAGAGATCAACTCAATTAAAAAAAAACCTCCAGGGGACAGAATGGTCTACCAGCTGGTCCCGGTGGTGTCAGCAGTGTGGCAAAGTCAACTCCTACCAATTCATGATGGCTTGATTGCTGATAATGTACATCTCTTCTCAACTCCATGTTCAGATACATCTGGTTGGTAACTTTTTTTTTTTTAAAGATTTATTTATTTATTTGTTTATTTATACAAGCACTGGATACAGTCAGAAGCACAGGAGGGTGAGAGAATTCACCAGAGCCAGAGCAGGGAGCAAAGCAGGCAGAAGGACCGAAGCACACTGCTGAGGGGAGCAGCGGGCGGCAGGAGAGGTCTGCGCGCCATGCGGGACCCTCCTCCAGTGGCTGGGGAGCAGCTGGGGATTGAACTGGTGCTGCAGAGGCTGCGGGCAGCATCGCAACCCAGCGCTCAACTGCTGCGCCACTGGGGAGGCCCCATCTGGTTGGTAACTTGACATTGGCCATCAGCAAATATTATAAATCAGAGTTACCTTTAACCTCCTGGAGAGTTGGTTATTTTTTTAAAGATTTATTTATGCATACAAGAACTGGGGTACAGGCCAGAAGTGGGTCGGGGGTGAGGAGAGGATTCCCCAGAGACAGAGTGGGGAGCAGAACAGGCGGATTGACTGAAATACACTGCTGAGGGGAGCAGCAGAGAGACAGGAGAGATCTGCTGCGCCATGTGGGTAGCTCCCTGGGTGGCCAGGGATCGAACTCCTGCTGCAGAGGCTGCAGATAGCTTCACAGTGCTGTGCTTAATCCCTTGCGCCACCAGGGAGTCCCTACTCTACTTTTTACTAAATGGGGTAGTTCTAAAGACCTCAGCTTCATGGAGGAGTATCAGTTTCAATCCCTGGCCTTACTTGAACTGAAAGATTCCTATGTCCTTACAGGCTGTAAAACTTCAGCACATGATATTCTAAAACCTCTTTCCCCTGCTGGGCAATTCCAACACTAAATCATACTCTGTGCCTTAGCTTTTAGGGCCTCTTCCTTTTGGTCCTTGAGATATGTGTTTGGGGCAGTGGGTGGGGGAGCTCCCTTCTTTCTTGTGAACTCAGCTATGCATTACATTATGTGCCTTGTAGGGAGCAGAGGTTTTAGGTTCTATCCTGTGGCATTCATAGGACAGGTCTCTCTGCCATTGTCTGTGTGATCTTTAGGATGTCACATGCCCTTTCCTGGGTCTTATAGTCCTCACTTAAATCATGGAGAATTGGAACTAGTAATGGCTATGTTTTCTGCCTGCTTTAGCAGTCTGGAAAGCCATGAGTTCAACTATTAATGAATAAGAGAATTGGTGTGTCAGCATTATAGGTGATTGCAGCAAAATGATGACTGGGTAGGCAAAGATTCTGAGTGCCCAAACATCTGCCACCCTCAAGTCTGTGCAAACCTTTTCTGAATTTCAATTCAACAAACACTAACAGATGCCCATCATGTGCCAGGCATTATGCAAGAAGCTAAGGTCCCTTAAAGTCTTTTTCAAATAGGTGACTCTACACAGCCATGTTTCATATTGCCAGTACATAGGAGTCAGAGAACTGTGACATCTTTGAACGACAATGAACCACCAGCATTTCCCAAATTGATTTTCTCATAAAACTGCCCCAGTTTGGGCCATATTTGTAAATCATCTGTTCTTTAATTTACTGATGACTTTTTTTTTTTTTAAAGATTTATTTATTTATTTATGCATACAAGAACTGGGTTACAGGCTAGAGATGTGGGGGGTGAAAGGATTCACTGGAGACAGAGTGAGGAACAGAACAGGCAGATTGACTGAAGTTCACTGCTGAAGGGAGCAGCAGGCAAGTCAGGAGAGGTCTGCTGTGCCATGTGGGTTGCTCCCTGGCCGGGGATCGAACTCGTGCTGTAGTGGCTGCAGATTTCTTCATAGTACAGTGAAGAGTGCAAGGCCTCCTTGCACCACCAGGGAGGCCCTTACTGATTACTTTTCTTCTTAAACCTATTTAGTTCTTTTACTTAAATATTTACTGTGGTTCCATTCTAAGCAACAAGATCTGTTGAATTGTGGGCTTAGTAAACTTAGTCATGTTATTTTCCTAATTCTCACTAGAATAAATACATAATTATTAAAACTAAAAATGTTGGGCCTCCCAGGTGGCGCAGCGGTTGAGCGCTGGGTTGCGAAGCTGCCCGCGGGTGCAGCGCCGGTTCGATCCCCGGCTGCTCCCCGGCCACCAGAGGAGGGTCCCACATGGCGCGCAGACCTCTCCTGCCAACCGCTGCTCCCCTCAGCAGTGTCCTTCGGTCCTTCTGCCTGCTCTGCTCCCCGCTCTGACTCTGGTGAATTCTCTCACCCTCCCGCGCTTCTGACTGTACCCAGTGCATGTATAAACAAAACAAACAAACAAAATAAATAAATAAATAAATAAAAAACATGCCTCTATTTAAAAAAAAAAAAAATGTTAATATATGTACCACCTAAAATAATCTTGTACACCTCCTGTGGTGATGTTCCATTCTTTGGAAAACATTGATCTAGTCTAATTTTATTTTGCAGATTGGCATCTGAAGCCAAGAGGAAGGAAATGACTTATCCAAGATCATACAGATTTCTGTCATGTGGATTAATGGACCTGGCTGAAGTGATTCTATAGATGTACTTGCTGCCACACTTCCCCTTTCTCTATTGAGTCACTACTGGAATCACTCATTTCCCACACCTGCCAGCAAAGCTATGCTTGATCACGGTATCATTACAAGTAAAGAAAAAGGGGAAGCTGCAAAATCATATAACCAGTATAATCTCTATTGTAAAATTTTACATACCTGAAAGATAAAATCAAATTTGGTATATATCCATGTGTGCCCCACCCCCCAAATAAAAATCCTAAAAGGAAATATACAAAATGCTAATTTAGAGTTGTTGGAGACAAAAAATGGTCTTGGTTTTCACCTTTAAGCAAGAGTTTAACATAGCCTGATTTGAGTTTCACTAAGAGCACAGTATAAAGAATGGATATGACTAAGGGGGAAACTGAGGCACTATTTACAATAGCCAAGATGTGGAAACTATCCAAGTGTCTGATAATGGATGAATGGATTAAGAAGATATAATATGGGCCTCCCTGGTGGCCTAGGGGTTAAGTCTCAGCGTTACCACTGCAATAGCCTGAAGTTCAATCCCTGGCCAAGGAGCTAACTCACATGACGCAGCAGACCTCTTCTCTCTTGCCTGCTGCTCCCTTTAGTAGTGTGTTTCAGTGGATCTGCTTGTTCTGCTCCCCAGTCTAGTGAATCCTTTCCCTCACACACTTCTGGCCTACATCCCGGTTCTACACAAAAATAAATAAATAAATAAATAAAAATCTTAAAAAATAAGAAGATATGATATATATACACAATGGAATACTACTTGGCCATAAAAAGATGACATCTTGTCATTTTCCACAGCGTGGATGGACCTTGAGGGAATAATGCTAATTTGAAATAAGTGAGAAGATAAATACCAAAAACAATCAAACACAACAAAAACAAAACAAACCCTTAGATTCCATCAACAAAATGGTCAGTGCAAGAGGGGAAAGGGCAGAGGCCTGGGCAGGGAGAGAATAGCAGTAGATGATGATTGGACATTTGGTGGTGAGTGTGGTGTGAAATACACAGTTGCTGAGGTGAGAGGCTGTACTCCTGCTATAAAGTTATTAAACTTAAGTTTGTTTTTTTTTTTAATAAAACAGTTATATTCTAGCAAGGGAATGTATCACAACTTTCTAAACCATCTCCTTAAGAGCCACATGTGTGAGGAGGTAGTGGGTCTTTTCCTCAGTATTATGAATATGGCTGCTACGAACATCTTTTAATGCATTTAGCTTTCCCCATAATTTAGTTATATAAAGATACATATACCTATTAAAGGACCTATACAAAGAAAACTATAAACACTGTTAAGAGAAATAGAAGATGACACAAAGAAAAGGAAAGACATCCCCTGCTCATGGATTGGAAGAATAAACATTATTAAAATGGCCATCCTACCAAAAGCAATATACAGATTCAATGCTATTCCAATAAAAATTTCAATGTCATTCTTCAAAGAAATAGAACAATTATTGATGAAATTCATATGGAACCACAAAAAACCCCGAATAGCCAAAGTTCTCCTGAAAAAAAAAAGAAGGGAATGGAGGCATCACACTCCCAGACTTCAAACTTTACTACAAAGCCATAATCATCAAAACTGCATGGTAATGGAACAAGAACAGACACACAGACCAATGGAATCAAATAGAAAATCCAGAAATAAACCCACAGATTTATGGTCAACTAATCTTTGACAAAGGAGCAAAGAATATGCATTGGAGCAAAGAAAGTTTGTTCAATAAATGGTGCTGGGAAAACTGGGTCGCTACATGCAAAAGAATGAAGCTTGGGCCTCCCCGGTGGCGCAGCGGTTGAGTGCTGGATTGTGAAGCTACCTGCAGCCTCTGCAGCACTGGTTCGATCCCCGGCTGCTCCCCGGCCACCAGAGGAGGGTCCCACATGGCGCGCAGACCTCTCCTGCCGCCTGCTGCTGCCCTCAGCATTGTACTTCGGTCCTTCTGCCTGCTCTGCTCCCCGCTCTGGCTCTGGTGAATTCTCTCACCCTCCTGTGCTTCTGACTGTACCCAGTGATTGTATAAATTAATTAATTAATTAATTAATCTTTAAAAAAAAAAAGAAAGAAAAAAGAATGAAGCTTGACTACTACCTAACACCATGCACAAAAACCAACTCAAAATGGATTAAAGAACTAGATATAAGACCTGAAACCATAAAATACATAGAAGGAAATATAGACGAAACACTACATGATATGCACATCAAAGACATCTTTACAGACACATCACCCAAAGCAGTGATAGAGAAGGCAAAGATAAACAGCTGGGACTACATCAAATTAAAGAGCTTCTGCACAGCAAAAGAGACAGTAACAAAAACAAAGAGAAACCCCACCGACTGGGAGAAGAACATTTTTGCACACAACACTAATGATAAAGGACTGATCACAAAAATCTACAAAGAGCTGATGAGACTCAACAAAAACAAAGAAAATAATCCTGTCAAAAAATGGGCAGAAGAGCTAAAAAGAAATTTCTCTGAAGAGGAAATGCAAATGGCCAACAGGCATATGAAAAAATGTTCAGCATCACATGTAATCAGGGAAATGCAAATCAAAACTACCATGAGATACCATCTCACACCAGTGAGAATGGCACATATTAAAAAAACTAGCAACAACAAATGTTGGCAAGGTAGTGGAGAAAAAGGAACTCTCCTGCACTGTTGGTAGGAGTGCAAACTGGTCCAGCTGTTATAGAGCAACCCCGATATTGAACGGGTTCCTGCCTGTGGGTCCTCACCCGTGCGCTTAAAAGGGACTTATGAATACTCCACTACAGGCACACACACAAAAGGTTAATAAAAGGTTTATTTACAAGGGAAAAGGAAATAAGGAAAATGTACAGCTCAGGCAGAAAATAGGGAAATAAAGTCTTTAATGCGTCCTACCAGATCCGACGACCTGGAAACCCAAAGTCACTCTCAGAGGTGGCCGGGTGGAGAGCCAAAATGGGGATCCCCAAAGACCACGTGTCTGCCTTTTATATCCACCTGGCTGCTTAACCCCACCCTCAGGTCCCAGCCACCTTCCCTTTGGTGGTGATGGGATTTGGAGTTCCCAGTGTTTCTGGCTTTGACCTGGGGTGGGGGTGGAGTCCACAAAGCCTATATGGAATTAGCTTTGGGACATCCTTTTCCCCCTAACACAACCACTATGGAGAGCTGTGTGAAGATTTCTTGACCTACTAAACATAAAGCTTCCATATGATCCAGCAATTCTACTCGTAGGTATTTACCCAGAGGACACAGAAACATCAATTCCAAAGAGCACCTGCACGCCTATGTTTATAGCAGCACTATTTACAATAGCTAAGATTTGGAAACAACCCAAATGTCCAAAAATAGATGACTGGATCAAGAAGATGTGGTACATATACACCATGGAAAATTACTCAGCATTCAAAAAAGATAAACACATGCAATTTGCAGCAATATGGATGGTGCTGGAAGGAATCATGCTCAGCGAAATAAGCCAGAAAGAAAAAGAAAAATATCGGATGGTCGCACTCATAGCAGTGTTATAGGACAGGGAGAGGGGTAGCCCAAGCCCCGCAAACCTGCCTATTCTAAATGGGTTCTGCCATCCGCCGCATCAACACAAAACATATAAGACTTTAATGGGAAGGAACTTTAATAAAACTAGGAAACAATACAGGTAAGGCAAAGAGTCTAGTTTCTAAATGAAGCACCCAAAGTTACCCGTCCCCTCGTGGGTAAAAGTCCATCCAAATGGGATTGGCCCAGAGCAAACCCCAAAGCCTGCCACAAGTCTAAAGCATCTTCCAGTGGGGACCCACAGCAAAGGGTCAGAAATAACCAGACAAGCCCGGAAGGAAAAGAGCAAAATCAACATCAAGATAAAAACTGCCATTGTCACCTCCCCATGGGTCTCACCCACATCTGTGTCACCCAGTCTACGACCAAAAGACAAGCACAGTTTCTTCACGTGTCTCTAGGCTCCATGCGCCTCCTCCAGGTCTCCTGGCTCCATCCTGCTTCCTTCCTCAGTCTCTTCTGCAGCTTCTCCTCTTCCTGCTCAGCTCCACCCTCCCTTGGGTGGGGCAGGGAACCTCCCCCTTTCCTGGGGACCACCCTGTTACAGCAGGAATCTAGAAAACTTAAATAAGGGACCAGGAAAAAGAATAACTATAAGAAAGAAAATATCAAAATCAACAAATAACTATGAACAAGAGACACTCTATGGGAGGTGGGGGGTGGGGAAAGGAGGGCTTGGGGTAAAAATAAGGGGGTTGTAATTGTATGGGGAATATAAAAATAAAATTTAAATTAAAAAAAACAAAATAAAATAAAAGGAAGAAAAGAATAAATATACAAAAAAAAAAGATACATATACCTGTGAACCATTGCTTCAAAGTCTGGGAAGAGTTTCATGGCCATGAAACACAAAGCTAAAATTAACATCAGAAGGACTAAGCCAATTTACAACATACCAACAAATACCAGTTTTAGAATTAGGGACAATCACACTCATTTGAATCAGGGATTATATTACTTTTTTTCTTTCATTTACTAAAATAACAGGCAAAAATTGTTCATTTGACCTGGTGGGGGTTATGCGCTTTCCCGCACTGACCTGGGGTACTGGATTTGGAACCTGGACAATTTTTCTGTAATCTCACTGTCAATCAGTTCACAAAACTTTTTTTTCTTCATCCGTATCACCTCAGATCCCAGGCTCACGAGGATCAAGGGGCGCATGTCCTGTTGGGTCTCTGGGAGGAGGATCTGGTGAAGGCCCTAGAGAAAAGAATTCCCAGAAAGTCAAACATCAGAGACCACCCACTCCTACCAGCAGATTTTCTACATGGGAAAACTGAGGCCCCAAGTAGGAGCTCACTTCTCGACCAGCTCTGAGACCTCAGCCTGCCTATTCCCTGGAGAAGCTGGTTTCCCTACACCTCCTAGAGAAAAAAGTGCTTTTCTCTACTCTAGGACCCTCTGCTGTTTTCAGGTTTTCTTTTTCCAAGGATGAGGAAACTGTGATCTCCTCCCTCCCAGGTGAGTGAATAGTCACAGCTGTTATCATTCATTTACCTACAAAAGTAGCCATGGTCTTGAAAGTAGGGAAGGACAGAATTTTGCCAAAGGGATATCCACAGGCATTCTCTTCAAAGGGGTCACATTACCAGATATTTGTTAGGGGCCTTTTAGGTGTTGGGCCTATGTGGCAAACTAAGCAGTCAGGTTCTTGCTCTAAGCCACCCCACCTCACCCCACCCCCAAAGCCTTCCAAAACTCTCCAGAGAATGAAGTGCAACTTCCCTATTCAGCATTGTAGGCCTTCTACAATACAGGACCTCTTGTTCCATTTTAGACTCTTTTCCTCTCATTTTACATAACCTCCCCCTTCCATCACTATCACCAAACTGGGCAACGTTTTTCTGCCCTCAGGTGCCTCCAATCTGCCCCAGTGTCGTGTGGCCCCCAATTTCTTATCCCTGCCCATGTGAGGCTGCATTCACTCAGGCAGCCTGTATTTTGACCTAAGCATCACATTCTGAAACACTGACAAACTGCAGCAAAGTGGTCAGTGAGAAGGCTGGAAACATCACATGAAGACTGATTGGAGGAATGAAAGATGTTCTGTCTGAATAAGAAAATAATTAACAGGACATTGGCACTGTGACTAGCTCTATAAATGTTGAATGGAAACCAAAACAAAACAGCATTCCTAAAATATCTCAGGGTCATCACATGGCAAGGAAGCTGATTCAGCTTCTTGGGGGTGGGGTAGGGTGAAGGAAGAGCTAGTTAAAAGCTGCAGGAGAAATAGAGGGGAAAAAATAAAAGGAAAAAAAGCTGCAGGAGTCAGTTTCACTGAACAAAAGAAAGAGCTTCCTAAGAGCTTAAAAATTATTTCACTAACATTGACTGAGGGCTGGACCTAAGGTCTGGGACCCCTACATTATGCTGGGCTGAACTTCCCTCTCCAAAGACATACAGTCCAGTGAGGCAGGAGCATTAAAAGCCCACCACAATAAGGGGTGAGTGGGGTATGAAGCCCCTAGAGATTCTGAACAGCAGAGAGAGCATGCAGCAAAGGAGCAGCCTCTTAATTACAGTGACCACACAGGGGGTCAGAAGACAACCCTCCCCAGGCATATTGAGGGCCATTGCCACTTGCCAGACAGTGCTCATGCCCACCCACCTCCAGTCTCCCTCCCACAAAACTCCCACAAAGCTCAACACAAAGCTCCAGCTCCCACAAAGATCAACTTATAGCCAAATTCGTTTCGTCCACACATCTCCCTCCACTGGATGATTTTAATACGCTTCATTTTTCAGACAAGTTTAGACTTACAGAAAAATTGAGAAAATAATAGAGTTCCCATATATCCCAAGCCCACTTTTCCTGTTACTAATATCTTACATTCACATGATATATCTTTGCTACAATTAATGAACCAATATTGATATACTGTTATTAACAATATTATTATGCTGCTGTCAGTTCAACACATGATATTCTCTGTTTTTGCCCAATAGCCTTTTTCTATTTCACAATCCTAGCCAGGACACAGAACTTTAAAAAAAAAAAAAAAGATTTATATATTTATGCATACAAGAGCTAGGGTGCAGGCTAGAGGTGTGGGGGGTGAGAGGATTCACCAGAGACAGAGTGGGGAGCAGAATAGACGGATCTATTGAAATATACTGCTGAGGGTGTTATAGGACAGGGAGAGGGGCAGCCCAAACCCCGCAAACCTGCCTATTCTAAATGGGTTCTGCCATCTGCTGCATCAACACAAAACATATGACACTTTAATGGGAAGGATCTTTAATAAAAACTAGGAAACAATACAGGTGAGGCAAAGAGTCTAGTTTCTAAATGAAGCACCCAAAGTTACCCGTCCCCTCGTGGGTAAAACTCCATCCATATGGGGTCGGCCCAGAGCAAGGCCCCAAAGCCTGCCACAAGTCTAAAGCATCTTCCAGTGGGGACCCACAGAAAAGGGTCACAAACAACCGGACAAGCCCGGAAGGAAAAGAGCAAAATCAACATCCAGATAAAAGCTGCCATTGTCATCTCCCCACGGGTCTCATCCACATCTGTGTCACCCAGTCCACGACCAAAAGACAAGCGCAGTTTCTTCACATGTCTCTAGGCTCCATGCGCCTCCTCCAGGTCTCCTGGCTCCATCCTGCTTCCTTCCTCAGTCTCTTCTTCAGCTTCAACTCTTGCTGCTCAGCTCCACCCTCCCTTGGGTGGGGCAGGGAACCTCCCCCTTTCCTGGGGACCACCCTGTTGCAAGGGGAGCAGCAGGCAAGACAGGAGAGGTCTGGTGCGCCATGTGGATTAGCTCCCTGGCGCCATGTGGATTAGCTCCCTGGCGGGGGATTGAACTTATGCTACAGTGTCTGGAGATAGCTTGATAGCGCTGAGACTTAACCCCTGAGCCACCAGGAAGGCTCAGGACATAGTACTTTTATTGGCATGTATCTTTAGCTCCTCTTGACTGTGGTAGTTTCTCAGACTTACTTCATTTATGGTGAACTTGACATTTTTGAAGAGTAACGGGTCAGGTATTTTGTAGGATGCCCCTCTATTAGAATTTGTTTGATTTTCATCTCACAATTAGAATGGTATTATAGGTTATTAGGGAGATCACAGAGGTAAAGAGACATTTTCACTACATCATATCAAGAGTAATACCATCAACATGATGTATTACTGTCAATGGTGGCTTTGATCACCTGGCTGAGATGATATTTCTGAGATTTCTCTACTATAAAGTTACCCTCCTCCATCCCCATACTATCTATCCTCTCTAAAAGGAAATCACTATGTGGAGCCCAAACCTAAGGTGCAGGAGTCACACATCCTCTCCTTTAAGGCAGAGTATTTACATAAATTATTTGGAATTCTTCTGTGTAGGACATTTGTCTCTTATCCCCAACTTATCAATTTATTCATTAATTATTATATCAGCAGGGCCTCCCTGGTGGCGCAGGCGGTTGAGCACAGCGCTGTGAAACTGTCAGCAGCCTTTGCACCATTGGTTCCATCCCGGCCGGTCAGCGAGGGTCCCACATGGCACGGCAGATCTCTCCTGTCTCGCCCGCTGCTCCCCTCAGCAGTATATTTTGTCAGTCTGCCTGTACTGTTGCCCACTCTGTCTCTGGTGAATCCTCTCACCCTCCCGTGAATCTGGCCTATACCCCGGTTCTTGTGTAAGTAAATAAATAAAAACCTTTAAAAAAAAATTATTATATCAGTAATGTACTCACGGGTGTTTGTTTTCTACTTTGGGTTATAATCTAATACTGTTAGGGGGAAAAGGCAGTCCCAAAGCTAATTCCATACAGGCTTTGTGGACTCCACCCCCACCCCAGTGTTAGGGGGAAAAGGCTGCCCCAAAGCAAATTCCATACAGGCTTTGTGGACTCCACCCCCACCCCAGGTCAAAGCCAAAGACACTGGGAACTCCAAATCCCATCACCACCAAAGGGAAGGTGGCTGGGACCTGAGGGTGGGGTTAAGCAGCCAGGTGGATACAAAAGGCAGACACGTGGGCTTTGGGGGCTCTCTCCATTTTGGGGCCCTCGGCCAGCTCGCGGCGTCCGTCTAGCTCTGAGAGTGACTTTGGGGTTTCCAGGTCGTCGGATCGGGTAGGACGCATTAAAGACTTTATTTCCCTATTTTCTCCCTGAGTTGTACATTTTCCTTATTTCTTTTTCTCTTGTAAATAAACCTTTTATTAACCCTTTTGCGTGTGTCTGTAGTAGAGTATTCATAAGTCCCTTTAAAGCGCGCGGGTGAGGACCCACAGCCAGGAACCCGTTTAATATCGGGGTTGCTCTATAACAATACTATCAGATTTTGTTACTCAAATTATTTCTCTTTGGTCATTAAGAGCTCTTTCAGTTGGCCTGTGTCTCTTTTTGGTATGCCTGTCCCCATCAATGTAGAGTTTTCCCCCAACACTTCCTTACTTCATGGCACTACAAAATTTCCCAGGCTCATTTTATGTATTTCCTGCCCTAGTCCTAAAATAAATCATTTTCCAAGAAGTCTTTATTCCTTTTATTGAAAAATTGATATTGGAAACCAAGATCTAGGTGCTAGGTATACTTACTGCTACTGGGATGTCATTTCTCTTAGATCCTGTCAACTCTCAGAGCAAAAGATATGGGTTTATATATAGGTCTATCACTATTTCTAAATGTGACCCTCTATGTGCATGTGTGTGTGTGTGTGAGTGTGTACCTAAACACAAGTTCATATTAAAGTCTCCAACTTTAATCCATTATCACATCATTCTAGACTCCTCCCCTCCTGCTTATCTGTAAAGTTCCACTCCTACCACTTGCCATTCATTTAATACTAAAGGGATCCATTTCTATATAGTTGTATAGCAAGCAGTGTCAGAATTGTTAATTCAGACCTTGCTGTCATCCTTTACTAACTTCAGAGTTGGTGTTTTTTTAAAATTCTCTAGAATTATCAACATAGGTAATTATGTAATCTTCAAAGACTGCCTTGCTTCCCAATCTATATACATTTTATTTCTTTTTCTTGTCTTAATGCTTTAGGCTAGCACTTCTAGTTCAATGTTGAATAGGGGTGGTGTGTGGGTACATCCTTACCTTGCTCCTGGATTATTTTAAAGCAAGTCCCAGATGTCATCTCATTTCATCTATAAATATTTTTATATGTAGCTACCAAAAATAATGACTCTTAAAAAACATAAACACAATACTATTATCGTATCTTCTAAAAAACTGACAATAGGGGCCTCCTCGATGGCACAGCGGTTGAGCGCTGGGTTGCAAAGCTGCCCCCAGCCTCTGCAGCGCCAGTTCGATCCCGGCTGCTCCCCGGCCTCTGGAGGAGAGTCCCACACGGCGCACAGACCTCTCCTGCCCCCACTGCTCCCCTCAGCAGTGTACTTCGGTCCTTCTGCCTGCTCTGCTCCCCGCTCTGGCTCTGGTGAATTCTCTCACCCTCCCGCGCTTCTGACTATACCCAGTGCTTGTATAAATAAAAATAAATATATCTTTAAAAAAAAAAAAAACAAAAACTGACAATATTCCTTAAATTCATCAAATATAGAGCAGGATGATTTTGTCTTTATTCTCATTACTTAACACACCTAGTCCATCACATTATACACTATATTGTGAACAGAGCTCAGTGCACACTTACCATGCTTTCTCCCTGCTCTACTGTGTGGATCTTCATGTAGGCCCCCACTACAGCAGCCTTGGGGATACAGCCATATTTGGTATTAATCATGGGAAATTTGATTGGTTGAAGATGCCTGGATCTGAAATTTGACAGTTTATTAAAGAGAATTCATCTGAAAGAATCATGAGCCCCTAGATTATCAGTCTCGTCTCTACTGTATATTGAGATTGCCTTTCCCTGGAGAATTCACATCTGTCTCAGAAAGTGAGAAAACTTAAAATTAAGTCCTGGGAAAAAGTGACTGTGTCAGGAACTGGAGAAGTTTAATAGTAGGAGACCAAGGAAAGGAAGAGAGAATAGCCCTTTAAACACCTTAAGTAGAAGCATGAGCCATTGGTCTATTTCAGGCCTTCTGGGTGAGAAGGAATTTCTAACAATAGAGCTGTCCAAAATGAAACAGACAGTTTTGACAAAGAGTGAGCTCTGTGCCCTTCAGGACAGAATAGAAGCTGGGAATTTTCTTCTTGATAGGAAGACAGAGAAGAGATGGGTTAGTTAGTTAGTTAGTTAGTTAGTTAGTTAGTTAGTTAGTTAGTTAGTTTAAAGAGACAAGTTTGCCCTATAGACTACGTACGTTGTTTATGGTGGAGTTGATTTTACACCAGCAACCCTGTTGTGATTTTTGGTCTAGGACTACGGAGAGGAAAGATACAGGCTAAGCTATCAGGACTAGAGGCAGGGAGAAGATGATTTATCGGCTGAGAATAGAACTGGACTCATAAACACATACACAAAAGAGGTTTCCATTTTCATCCTGCAGGATGTGACCTGGGTGCACATGCCTAGCATGGCTTTTGTTTTTCACTTCTGGGTTCAACCTGTCTCTGGTCCCTTACTGATTTACAGCAGAGAAACAGGGATGTTTCACTTTCAAAAGAACTTGGATTGGGAATATCCATAAGGGCAAAAACAGCTCAGCAGTCAAGGGGTGCTCACTAGAGAGGCCTGGAAATGTTAATGGGCAAAGGATTCAAGTGAAGTAGCAGTTGGGGGCAACATGGAGATTGTGGCACTGATACTATAATTAGTATCATTGTGATATTTTAATTTTACATTTAATGCAAAGAAGTGGTGTGTCATGCTGCAGGCTGGTGCCCATTCAGTGTTCTTTCCTGCCCCTCAGCCTCTCTGGGAAGGGCGTAAGTGCAGCTCTCTCTTTTTTTTTTTTTTAAGTTTTTATTTTTATTTTTTATTTATACAATAGCTGGGGTACAGGCCAGAGGCATGGGAGGGTGATAGGATTCACCAGAGACAGTGGGGAGAAGAACAGGCAGACAGACCAAAAGCACTGCTGAGGGGCACGACAGGAGAGGTCTGCCACCCATATGGGAATCTCCATAGCCAGCCAGGAATCAAACCCATGCTGCAGGGGTTGAGGACAGCTTCACAGCACTGCACTCATCCCACTGAGCCACCAGGGAGGCCCGTAAGTGCAGCCCTTGTGATGCCACCACCTCACTTCTGTCATGACAGTTGTATCAGATAAGACTGAGTGCTAGCAAGCTGCTTGGGTTTGAATCCTGGTTCTGCCAGTTCCTTCCTGTGTGACCCTGAATACTAACTTATAATCTCTCTCTGTAACTTGGCTTTCTCCCCCTGAAAAATGGGAGTGATAATAGTTGTACTTAGCTTGCGGTGCTATTGTAAGGATTAAATTAATAATCAAGGATCATGTGCAGAGGTAGCATTCCATAAATGTAAACTACAGTTGCCATTATCTCATTTAATTGCTGACTCACAGTCACCCCAATATTTAGACACTATCATTTACAGACAAGGAAACTAAGGCTTAGAGGGGCTATATACCTTGTCCATAGAAGGAGAACTAAAATAAGCGGCAAAGTCAAGATTTAAACCTGCGTTTAATGGACTCAAAATTCAGGCTGTTACCTACTACCTTGCTGAAATGGGTAGAATTTTCTGAAGGGATTTAGCGTCAAAAAGGCCCAGTGACACACAGACAGAGCATCAGAGTTAGAAAATCTCTTCTATTCCTTCTTCCTCAGCAGCTGCCCACCTGCATGGCCCTGTTACAGGCAGAGAATGCAGGGACCTCTCAAGCCAGCCTTTCACAGACACCCCAGTCTTTGGTGTTGTCTACATCTGCCCCCTGTTGCCCCTTCCCTGACATCCATGACATTCTGCTCTATAAGCTATGCCCTCTTTTTCAATCAGAATCTGGACCCTTCTATCTGCCATAAGCTTAGCTTACTTGATCTTTGGGCCAAAGGCCCTTGGGAGATTATTTTTTATGGCTTTACTGTCCATATTGAAATCAGTCCCTTCTTTCTCCCAGGATTTCTTGAGATGCAGAAGTTTCAGAGTACTAAAGTCCTGCTGAGGATAGGATTTGATCTTGAAGTCCTTGAATCTCTCTATAGAAGAAGGTTCTGTTAGAGAAAGCACAGGAAAATGCATTAATGGGTCTGTGCATATGTAAGGGTTAGAGTGGTGGTGGTGTTAGGAGGCATATCACAGTCACCTGCTGTCTAGTCTGGTACTTGGGGAAATTCAGAATGGAAAGAAGAGGGCCTCCCTGGTGGTCCAAGGGGTTAACATCACCCTATGAAGCAATCCGCAGCCTCTGCAGCACAAGTTTGATCCCCGGCAAGCCAGGGAGCAACCCATATGGCGCAGCAGACCTCTCCTGTCTTGCCTGCTGCTCCCCTCAGCAGTGTATTTCAGTCAGTCTGCCTGTTCTGCTCCCCACTCTGTCTCCGGTGAGTCCTCTCGCCCCCCACATCTCTGGCCTGTACCCAGCTCTTGTATGCATAAATAAATAAATCTTTAAAAAAAATGGAAAGAAGAAAAAAGCAAAGAAGGGAAGGGAGGGGAGGGGAGGGGAGGAGAGAGGAGACGAAACCACCATGACTTCCATGTATGCCAGGCCCTGATCTTGAGACTTTATCCCTATTACATCCTGACAAGTATCACTCGCCTCATTTAAGAGATGAAATGAGCAGCAGAGAGTTTAAGTCACACAAAAAAGGGCTGATACTTGGATTTGAACTAAGGTCAATCTAATTCAAAGCTCATGTCTTTCCATTAAAAGGTCATATTTTTTTCTGGGCTTTCAAACTAGAATGGGGGCAGGGGCAGCAAGAAAAGAAAATTGAGTGACCAGACATAGACCTCTGGAAGACTCACTGGAGCCCTCACAGAACTATTGTAAGAATTACAGATAAAGTATGTGCTGTGCCTGGGGCTTCCCTGGTGGCACAAGGAGTTAAGACACAGCATTATGAAGTTATCGGCAGCCACTGCAGGACGAGTTCGATCCCTGGCCAGGAAGGTGACCCACATGGAGCAGCAGACCTCTCCTGACTTGCCCACTGCTCCCCTCAGCAGTGTATTTCAGTCAGTCTGCCTGTTCTGTTCCCCACACTGTCTCTGGTGAATCCTCTCACTCCCTGCACCTCTGGCCTGTACCCCAGTACTTGTATGCATAAATAAATAAATCTTTTATAAAAAAAGAAAAGTATGTGTTGTGCCTAGAAGATCTTCTATGGGAGTTTTTATTTTCAAGATCTCCAAGAGAATACTACTCAGAAATAAAAAAGAGCGAACCAATTACTCAAAAACACTATACTGAGTGAAAGGACGAAAAGGCAAAAGTATACATACTATATCATTCCATTTCTTATGAAAGACAAGTGAATTCTATAGTGACAGAAAACAATAGGTGATTGCCTACAGCCAAGGGAGCCAAGGGTGAAATTAAATTGAATGGGAAGGGGCATAGGGGAAATTAGAAATGGTAAAATATTCTATAACTTGATTGAGGTAAGTTTCAACAGATAGAAGTTCATTAAAATTCTTTGAACTGTACAGTTCTCCCCCACAAACAATCTCTATATCCCCTTATCCTTTCTTCCTTCCCTCTCCCTCTTAACCCCAGACCCCTCACAGTGTTTAATGCCTACTAGCTTTTATATTTTACTTTGTATAATCATCTATTATGTAAATGTCAAGTATTTGTGTTTGTCATTCTGACTTGCTTTAGTCAAATTCCCTCCTTTTGCTGTGAATGGCTACATTTCATCTTTCCTTATAACTGAAGATGTTCCACACTGTGCATACACCACATCTTCTTGATCCAATTGTCTATTGATGGATATTTAAGCTGTTTTTGTGTCCTAGCTATTGTAAACAGTGCTACATGAAATACACATCTTAAATGTGTGCACTTTATTGTATGAAAATTAAAGTGTTGTTTTTAAAATAGATCTCTGGTATTAGAAGCAGCTATTAAAATTAACAGTAATAGAGGGCACCTGCACGCTTATGTTCATAGCAGTACTATTTACCATAGCTAAGCTATGGAAACAAACCAAATGCCCAAAAATAGATGACTGGATCAAGAAGATGTGGTACATATACACGATGAAGTTATCAGCAATTATACTCAGCAACCAAAAAAGATAAACACATGCAGTTTGCAGCAACATGGATGGAGCTAGAAGGGATCATGCTCAGTGAAATAAGTCAGAAAGAAAAAGAAAAATACTGGATGGTCTCACTCACAGTAGGAATTTAGAAAACTTAAATAAGAAACCAGGAAAAAGACTAATCAATACAAAGTAAAAATCAAAATCAACAAGCAACTATAAAATCAAAATCAACAAGCAAACCAGAGACACACTACGGAGGGGGGAGGGGGAAGGGAAGGGCAGGGAGAGGAAGGACTAGAGTCAAAATAAGGGTGGGGTGCCCAAAACCAGTAGAAGAAAAGAAATAATAAAAAGCAAAGCAGAAATAAATGAAATTGAAACTAAAAAAAAAATCCAAAAGATCAATGAAACCAAGAGCTGCTTCTTCGAAAAAATAAATAAAATAGACAAACCCCTAGCCAGGCTCACAAAGGAAAAATGGGAGAAAGCACAAATAAACAGGATCACAAATGAAGAGGAGAAATCACAACGAACACAGTAGAAATCAAAAGAATAATCAGTAACTACTATGAACAGTTATATGGAAACAAGTTCAACAATCTAGAGGAGATGGACAAATTCCTACAACTCTACAATCACCCAAAGCTAGATAAAGAAGAAATAGAACACCTAAGCAGACTAATTACAAGCAGCAAAATTGAAATGGTAATCAAAAACCTTCCCAAAAACAAAAGCCCAGGACCTGATGGATTTACAAATGAATTCTACCAAATGTTCAGAAACGAATTAGTGCCTATCCTTCACAAACTCTTCCAAAAAATTGAGAAGCAAGGGATAATACCAAACACGTTCTATGAAGCCAACATTACGCTAATACCAAAACCAAACAAGGACAACACAAAAAAAGAAAACTATAGGCCAATCTTGCTAATGAACACTAATGCAAAAATCCTCAATAAAATTTTAGCTATCAGAATCCAAAAATGTATCCATAAGATAATTCACCATGACCAAGTAGGATTCATTCCAGGGACACAAAGATGGTTCAACATCCGAAAAATCAATCAACATTATCCAACACATCAACAAAAAGAAATATAAGAACCATATGATAATATCAATAGATGCTGAGAAAGCTTTCGACAAAGTACAACATCCATTCATGATAAAAGCCCTTGAAATTCTTGGGATACAAGGAACATACCTCAACATCATAAAGGCCATATACGACAAGCCAACAGCCAGTATCATTCTCATTGGTGAAAAGCTGAAAGCATTTCCATTAAGATCTGGAACAAGACAAGGATGTCCATTCTCACCACTGCTTTTCAATGTAATACTGGAAGTCCTAGCCAAAGCAATAAGACAAGAGAAAGACATACAAGGAATCCAAATAGGAAAAGAAGTCAAACTATCATTATTTGCAGATGATATGATAATATACATAGAGAACCCCCAAAATTCCACAGAAAAACTAATTCAACTCATCAATCAGTTCAGTAAAGTGGCAGGATACAAAATCAACATGCAAAAGTCAGTAGCCTTCCTCTACACAAACAATAAATCTGAAGAAGAAGAAATCAAAAAAACCATCCCTTTTATTATCAAAACAAAAAAAATCAAATACTTGGGAATAAATCTAACAAAAGAGGTAAAGGACCTATACAAAGAAAACTATAAAATACTGTTAAAAGAAATAGAAGAAGACACAAAGAAATGGAAAGACATCCCCTGCTCATGGATTGGAAAAATAAACATTATTAAAATGGCCATCCTACCAAAAGCAATATACAGATTCAATGCTATTCCAATAAAAATTTCAATGTCATTCTTCAAAGAAATAGAACAATTATTGATGAAATTCATATGGAATCACCAAAAACCCCGAATAGCCAAAGTTCTCCTGAAAAAAAAGGGAATGGAGGCATCACACTCCCAGACTTCAAACTATACTACAAAGCCATAATCATCAAAACTGCATGGTATTGGAACAAGAACAGACACACAGACCAATGGAATCGAATAGAAAATCCAGAAATAAACCCACAGATTTATGGTCAACTAATCTTTGACAAAGGAGCAAAGAATATGCATTGGAGCAAAGAAAGTTTGTTCAATAAATGGTGCTGGGAAAACTGGGTCGCTACATGCAAAAGAATGAAGCTTGACTACTACCTAACACCATGCACAAAAACCAACTCAAAATGGATTAAGGAATGGGCCTCCCCGGTGGCGCAGCGGTTGAGCGCTGGGTTGCGAAGCTGCCCGCGGCCTCTGCGGCGCCGGTTCGATCCCCGGCTGCTCCCCGGCCACCAGAGGAGGGTCCCACATGGCGCGCAGACCTCTCCTGCCGCCCGCTGCTCCCCTCAGCAGTGTACTTCGGTCCTTCTGCCTGCTCTGCACCCCGCTCTGGCTCTGGTGAATTCTCTCACCCTCCCGTGCTTCTGACTGTACCCAGTGCATGTATAAACAAAACAAACAAACAAATAAAGAAAGAAAGAAATAAAACATGCCTCTATTAAAAAAAAAAAAATCTTTAAAAAAAAAAAAAAATGGATTAAGGAACTAGACATAAGACCTGAAACCATAAAATACATAGAAGGAAATATAGGTGAAACACTACATGATATGCACATCAAAGACATCTTTACAGACACATCACCCAAAGCAGTGATAGTGAAGGCAAAGATCAACATCTGGGACTGTTAGGGGGAAAGGATGTCCTGCGCTAATCCCATACAGGCTTTGTGGACCCCACCCCCACTCCAGACCAAAGCCATCAGGACATTGGGAAAGAAAAATCCCGTCACCACCAAAGGGAAGGTGGCTGGGACCTGAGGGTGGAGTTAAGCAGCCAGGGTTGGTATAAAAACCAGACACGTGGGCTTGGGGGCTCACTCTGTCGCTCACCTCCTGGCTTCACATTCCTGGCTTGCAGCCAGCTCTCAGAGTGCCATTTTGGGATTCCTGATCAGCGGATCGGGTAGGACACATTTAAAACTTTGTCTCCCACTTTTCTCCCTGAGCTATACATTTCCTCATGTCCCCTTTCCTTGTAAATAAACCTTTTATTAACCTTTCGTGTGTGCCTGCAGTAGAGCATTGATAAGTCCTTTTATGTGGGTGGGTGAGGACCCACAGTCAGGCACCCCGTTTTGTATCGGGGTTGCCCTATAACAGGACTACATCAAATTAAAGAGCTTCTGCACAGCAAAAGAGACAATAACAAAAACAAAGAGAAACCCCACCAACTGGGGGAATATTTTTGCACACAACACTAATGATAAAGGACTGATGACAAAAATCTACAAAGAGCTGATGAGACTCAACAAAAACAAAGAAAATAATCCAGTCAAAAAATGGGCAGAAGAGCTAAAAAAAAACTTCTCTGAAGAGGAAATGCAAATGGCCAACAGGCATATGAAAAATGTTCAACATCACTTATAATCAGGGAAATGCAAATCAAAACTACGATGAGATACCATCTTACACCAGTGAGAATGGCACATATTAAAAAAACTAGTAACAGGGGCCTCCCCGGTGGCACAGCGGTTGAGTGCTGGGTTGCGAAGCTGCCCACAGCCTCTGCTGCGCTGGTTCGATCCCCGGATGCTCCCCGGCCACCAGAGGAGGGTCCCGCATGGCAGGGAGACATCTCCTGCTGGCCGCTGCTCCCCTCAGCAGTGTGCTTCGGTCCTTCTGCCTGCTCTGCTCCCAGCTCTGGCTCTGGTGAGTTCTCTCACTCTCCCGCGCTTCTGACTGTACCCAGTGCTTATGTAAATAAATAAACAAATAAATCTTAAAAAAAAAAAAGAAAAAGAAAATATCAAAATCAACAAACAACTATGAACCAGAGACACTCTATGGGGGTTGGGGGACAGGGAAAGGAGGGATTGGGGTCAAAATAAGGGGATTGTAATTGTATGGGGAATATAATAAAATAAAATAAGGGTGGGGTGCAATTGTATGGGGAATATAACCATAATGAAAATGCATACATTGTGCAAAGATGAAAAATGATGTAAGAATTACATAAAATAAAATATTAAAAAATTAAAAAATAAAAAGCTATTGTACCTCCAAAAAATTAACAGTAATAGAAATAAATATTTCTATTTATTAATAGAAATAAATTCAAACTGTACAAGGAGTAGGTCTGGATTAACAGAGCACATATAAAATGCCCTGAATACAACATTTTAGAGGTCATTTGGCAATATCTATCAAAATTTAAAATGCATGGTCATTACACACTGGAGCAATTATTTGATTCAGTAATTCTAAGAATTTATCCAATATATTTTTTGCACAAGTATGTAAAGATAAACACACTGAGAAATTTACCACAGTAGGATAATAGTGAAAAATTGTAAATAATCTAAAATATCTACAAAAGGTAATTGCTTTAAAAACAATTATGGTAGATCCATACAATCAAATAAAACTCAGCTTTTAAGAAACAAAGATCCAAAAAACAAGAAAAAATTAATTAAAATAAATTTAAAAAATCAATCAATAAAAAATAAGCATACATCTGGACTTCTGCTTCTAGCCACATGGAGTAATAGGGACTAAATTTACTGTCCCACCTGAAACTACTAAAACACTGGACTAAATTTGTGAAGAAAATGGTTTTCAAGCCATTTGGGCATCAGGCCACAAAGACCAATCATCCCTGCAAGATAAAAAACAAATAAGTTGAGCCCTTCTATTGCCCCAGTTTACTACCTAGAGATTTTCTGGGCCATGGTGCGGGGAGAGGAAACCCAGGTAGAAGCACAGCAATCTCCCTGAATTGATGGGAAGGAACTGAGAGTCTGAGGAAGAAGGGCATCTAGAATTCACAAAGCAGAGTACTATAGAGGAGAGAGCTACACAGAGAACTTTGAAGATCCTTCAAGGGCCTCTGCAGTCTCAACTGAATATTGAGCAGCACATTTATGTTAGGAAACCCCAGTCGTGGGCAGACTTTAAGATGGCCCAGTGTGCCCTATGCCTACACAATTTTACACATTGTGTAAAATCTTTCCATTAAGTTGAACTGGATTTCAGCAAATAGAATGTAGCAGAAGTGATGGGATATCACTTTTGAGATTAGGTTATAAAGAGAGTGACTTCTGTTTTGGGCACATTGTGTTCTCACTCCTGTGAAAGAAAGCTGCCATGTCATGAACAGGACTTATTAAGACACCCATAAGGATAAGCTTGCAAATGGCCATGCCAGTAAGTTGGAAGTTGTTCCCTTCTGGGTAAGCCTTCAGATGAGACCCACAACCCTCGCAGACAGCTACAATCTCAGGTGAACTTTAGCCAGAGGCACCCAGTTAAGTCATGGGCAAATTTCTGACCCACAGAAACTGAGAGATAAAAGTGCATACTGTTGCAAGCTTTAAGATAACTTATTACACAATAATAGACACTAACATACTACCCAAGGCTGAGGAAAGAACCATCCAAAATGATTAGAGGGTTAAGCCATCAGGGCTCACACAGGATCAGCAATAGTTTCTGTTCCCAACAGCTAAAATAAAAACCTGCACAAATCACAGGCACTATTGACTGCAGAAAACTCACATTGGTCTTGCCTCATGAATGGGGCAAAATTTTTATCTCTAGATTAAACACTTCTCTGATCCTCCCTAACAAAACCTTAAACGCCAGGCTTCAAGAGATCAAAATACTTTCAAGTAACTTAACTGTATCCCAGAACAATCTCAGGAAAATGCTAACCAAAGTCACCCCAAAGTAAGTGGGATGTCTAGCTCAAGCTCTCTTTTTTCCACTCCTCTCCTCTGCCTCCCTGTGTTGAATGCTCAGTTCTAATCTCAGGAGGGCTGGTTCCATCAGTAAAGCAATCTTTGTGGGAAGAAGCCTTGATTAATGCACAACTAATAATCTCAAAGGATTGGGAAGGGGTTAGTACTCAGTACGAGGTAAGACATAAAGATGCCTGGGTCACCATGAATGTCTGTCAAGGGTTTGAGCTCTTGACCCAAGTAGATGAGACCAAATATCTCTGGGAGGTAGAAGGGCAAGAGAAAGGAAATGCCACAATAATTGTAAACGGAAAAATTACTGCCCTGGAATCAGAAAGCCTGGTTATCATACTGGCCAGTTCTAGAGACCAGAAAGATGATGCCTGTGTCCAACCACATGAAATGAAGAGTGAGGAAGGTTGGAGACATTTATGAAGAGAGTTGGACCTGGGTTAGAATCCCAACTCTGAAGTCCTCCACTGCTTTATTATTACTATGTCCCTTAGACAAGTGATTCACTTCTCTGAACCTCAGTCTCCTCATCTGAAAAATGGAGATACAATCATACTTGCTTGAAGAGCTGTTGTGAGGATTATATAAGTATAAACAGCCACACTCAACACAGCATAACCAAAATCCCATCAACAATAACTGTTATTCATACTTATTACCTGCTTATTACATACTTATTACCATACTTATTTTCCCTGACTTCGACTTACGATTTTTCGCCTTTACTATGGTACAAAGTGACACATTCAATAGAATCTGAACATTAAATTCTGGGTTTTGATCTTTATCTGGGCAAGTGCTGTGTGTATGGATACTCTCTTATCACGCTGGCATGACAGCAAGCACAGCTCCCAGTCACCTATGCCATCACGGTAAACAACTGACACTTCAGACCATTTTTAACTTTTACTACAGTTTCAACAAATTATATGAGCGGTTCAACACTTTTTTACTTTTATTTTTAATTTACTTTTATTTTTTTAAAAAGATTATCTATCTATCTATCTATCTATCTATCTATCTATCTAGATATTTATTTATACAAGCACTGGGTACAGTCAGAAGCACGGGAGGGTAACAGAACTCACCAGAGCCAGAGCGGGAAGCAGAGCAGGCAGAAGGACCAAAGTACACTGCCGAGGGGAGCAGCGGGCGGCAGGAGGGCGTCTGCGCGCCATGTGGGACCCTGCTCCACAGGCTGGGGAGCAGCCGGGGATCGAACCGGCGCTGCAGAGGCTGCCGGCAGCTTGGCAACCCAGCGCTCAACCGCTGCGCCACCGGGGAGGCCCTCAACACTTTTTTGTAAGACAGGCTTGTGTTAGATGATTTTGTCCAACTATAGGCTATTATCAGTGTTCTAAGTACATTTAAGATAGGCTAGGATAAGTAAGTTAGGTATATTAAATGCATTTTCAAGTCCTGATATTTTCAACTCACAATAGGTTTATCAGAACATAACTCCAAGACTTTGATTATGATTTCAATGGGGTTAACGATCACAGAAGAGAAATACAGAGTACTTTGATGGGATATCATGGGGAATGGAAGATCCAATCTGAGAAATCTCATCCTCTCCGAAGGAGGAAGAGATGTTTAGTCTAACATCTAAATAAAGAAGAGAGCTGGACAAAAACAAACAAAAAAGGACAGGGGTTTGGGAGCAAGCCTGTGTGAAAGCCTGAGGCAAGGAGTATATGGCTACCAGGGGGACTGAAGCAGCAGAGAGGAAAGGCTGAAATGGAGGCTGCAGAGGCGGGCAGGAGCCTGCCCTGGCAGGGTGGGCTGGTTAGAAGAAGGGTTGGTAGAAGAAGGGATAAAACCAGACATCCTATTGCAACAGGGTGGTCCCCAGGAAAGGGGGAGGTTCCCTGCCCCACCCAAGGGAGGGTGGAGCTGAGCAGGAAGAGGAGAAGCTGCAGAAGAGACTGAGGAAGGAAGGAAGCAGGATGGAGCCAGGAGACCTGGAGAAGGCACATGGAGCCTAGAGACACGTGAAGAAACTGCGCTTGTCTTTTGGTCGTGGACTGGGTGACACAGATGTCGGTGAGACCCGTGGGGAGGTGACAATGGCAGCTTTTATCTTGATGTTGATTTTGCTCTTTTCCTTTCGGGCTTGTCCGGTTGTTTGTGACCCTTTTCTGTGGGTCCCCACTGGAAGATGCTTTAGACTTGTGGCAGGCTTTGGAGCTTTGCTCTGGGCCAATCCCATTTGGATGGACTTTTACCCACGAGGGGACGGGTAACTTTGGATGCTTGATTTAGAAACTAGATTATTTGCCTTACCTGTATTGTTTCCTAGTTTTATTAAAGTTCCTTCCCATTAAAGTCTCATATGTGTTGATGCGGCGGATGGCAGAACCCATTTAGAATAGGCAGGTTTGCGGGGTTTGGGCTGCCCCTCTCTCTGTCCTATAACACTATGGGCCTTTCTATCTCTAGATTTCTAAGATTCTATGGGCTAGGAACTGGAAACAGAATGATACCAGGATCCTCCTGTTGTGCCACAGCTGCTACCAGATGTGGATGTCTTACCAATATGGTAGGTCTTTAGAGGTTTGTCATCTATCAGCTGCAGATGCTGCCAGATCCACTTACAGTAGGAAGAGGAGGCTGACAGGTCTATCAGCCTCAGGACTTCACAGCTGCCCTGGAGGCATCAAGAGACATAAACAGAAGGGTTAACTCCTAAGGTTTCAGGAAGGTCAGGCTTTGAAGATACACTCTTGGAATTGCTTCTTATCCAATGTTTTTTATTTGCGTAATGCAAGTTTGATTACAGGTTCTCTCTTTGTCTTTTTTTTTTTTTTTTGGTGAAAATACAGTGTACTCATCATAAAAAATTCAAATAGCTAAAGAGGCATAAGAACTAAATATAATGTGGGCACTGGGAAAACAATCACCTTTGAGGGTGTTTTTAGGACAATTAGTGAAATTGATCATGGACTGTAGAGCATATATTATTTCTTTTATTTTTTTAAGATTTATTTATCCATACAAGAACCGGGATACAGGCCAGATATATGGGAGAGTGAGAGGACTCAACAGGGACAGAGCAGGGAACAGAACAAGCAGACTGACAAAATACACTGCTGAGGGGAGCAGTGGGCTAGACAGGAGAGGTCTGCCTTGCCATATGGGCATCTCCGTGGACGGCGGGATCCAATCAGCACAGCAGAGGCTGTGGACAGCTTCACAGTGCTGCGCTCAACCGCCTGTGCCACCAGGGAGGCCCGAGCATATATTATTTCAATGCTAAATTTCCAGATTTTGATTATTATTCTGAGATTAATTATTCTGACCTTTGAAAATAATCACTTAAGTGTATAGGCGTAAATAAATAAGATAAATGAAACAACTCTCAAATGATTCAGGCAGGGAAAAATATATATATAAAGAGCAATTCTAACAATATTAACAATTGATGACTGGTTAAGGTTATACAATAGGAGTTCTTTGTACTGTTTTTCAACTTTTCTATAAATTTAAAATCATTTCAAAACTAAATTTAAAAATTATTCAAACCAAACAGAAGAACATAGGGAAGTTAAAACTATATCAATCCTAACACCCAAAAATAACAAGCAGTTTTTCTATGGAAATGAAATAAAAAGAAATAACAAGAAGAAAGTTTTTGGTGATTTTATGTCAAGCATTTTTCTATAAACGTACAAGATGTATATATAATTTTTCATAAATGTTTTATGTAAAACAGACTCATAACCTTTTTGAAAACTCAATGATCAAGGAATCTTGATTCTATATTATTGTTTTTTAATGATTAGATATTATTCTATGTCATAATTTACATAAAATTAACAAATTTTGATTGAGCAAAAACAGTCAGATGCAAAGAGCACATGCATTACTGCATGATTCCATTTACATAAAGTTCAAGCACAGGAAAAAGTAATCTGTGGTGACAGAACCAGAAGAGAGGTTACCTTCAAGGAGGAATTTTGTCTGGGATAGGGTATGAGGGAGCCTTCTGAGTGCTAGAAATGGTCTCCCTTGATTTGAGTGATGCTTATAAGGTGCATATAAATGGATTGTTTATAATCACAATATAATCTAGATCATTCTAATATAATTCCCATGTTTGATTATCTGTTTAGGATTAATTCCTAAAGGTATGCATGTTTTAAATTTTGATATACATTGCCAAACTACCCTTTAGAAATATATTCTTGTATTACACTGACAACTGTTTTTCACAATCCTTTTAATCTTTCTTAATCTGATAGACAAGAAAGATATGTCATTTTTCTTTTTTAAAGACTTATTTTTATACAAGAGCTGGGGTACAGGCCAGAGGCGCGGGAGGGTGAGAGGATTCACCAGAGACAGAGCAGGGAGCAGAACAGACAGAATGACTGAAATACGCTGCTGAGGGGAGCAGTGGGCGCAACAGGAGAGGTCTGCAGCACCATGTGGAATTCTCTCCGGCCGGCCAGGATCGAACTCACGCTGCAGAGGCTGGACAGCTTCACAGCACGGCGCTCAACCTGCTGCGCCACTGGGGAGGCCCGAAAGATATGTCATTTTTCTTTTTATTTGATTTCCTTACAAAATCTTCCCCTTCTTATAGGAAACCCAAGACATGTTATAAAGGTTCAAGACAGATTACTGTTATTGAGGAAGGGGAAGAATGGATCAAACATTTAATAAACCTTTATTATATGCCAGGCCTTGTACTTGGAACTTCATTCAATATTCATTCAACAAACATTTGCCAACTGAAACTGCAGGTACGAGAGAAACACATGTGAACAGTTTCCTCTTGGAAAGTCTGTGGTGAGTCTTTAATCACATCTCTATCGGTGGTGCAAACAATGTCATTTGTGTCTCCAAATGATAAACTATTCAAAGTGAGTTGATTATGGGCAATAATTGTTTGTGATGCCTGGAGGAAATAAATTACGGTCTCCAACATTCCCAGGTCCAGAGGACTCCTGGCCACCTGCTGATGATTTTGCCCTCTAGTGGCAACATGCATAAACTACAAGAGTTGGGATAGCCCCTTCTTAGCAGATAAGGAAGGTTTACAGTAAAATGGTATTACCTACATGGCTATTCACCAAAGCACTTTGAAGTAGCAGATTCAGGCAAGCTAAATATACATCAATAGGGAGCTGGTTGAATTAAAGCAAATCATACAGTGAAATACTACACAAGTGGTAGTAATGAATGAGTTTATAAGTTGACAGGGAACAATCTACAGGAACATTCTTAAGTGAAAACTGCAAAGTGCAGCACAGTCTGTGTAGCACGCCACCACTGACCCAGAAGTGGGGAAAACATATACACACCCATTTGCTTAAAATATGCAGAGACTATGTGCAGGACAGACACATAAGAGACTAGTGACAGCGGTTGCCTCTCGGCAGGAATACTGGGTGGCAGGGGAAAAAGGTGAGAGGGAGACATCACTCTTAAATGTCTTGAATTTTGAATATTACAGATTTCAAAATAAAAAAAAATCATGCTAGTAGTATCTGTGTGTGGCACAGGAACAGAGTCTCAAAAAAACAGTAGTCTCAAAAAACTGGATAATAGGGGGGCGGGTTTGACAGAAAGGTTAACTCAAATCCCAAGCCCCAGAAGCCCTTAACTCAAGTCACCTCTGCCCCTCATTACTGGACAAGCCCCTTAACTTTCCTGTCCCTTGGTTTCTACCTCTGTAAAATGACAATACTAATTTGGGGGTGTGGGGCTTCCATGAGGCTGAAAAGAAATGACACATGTGGAGCAAAGAATATGGTAAACAGTAAGTTCACTATAAATATAAATGTTAGATTTTTTAATCATGATCAAGCAACAGACAAGTTGGCAAAGGACATAAGACAATTTGCAGGTGACAAAATTTAGCAAATAAACATGACTGATCTCACAATTGATCAGAAATAGTATATACTAGGGCCTCCCCGGTGGCGCAGCAGTTGAGCGCTGGGTTGCGAGGCTGCTCCGCGGCCTCTGTGGCGCCGGTTCGATCGCCGGCTGCTCCCCGGCCACCGGAGGAGGGTCCCACATGGCGCGCAGACCTCTCCTGCCGCCCGCTGCTCCCCTCAGCAGTGTACTTCGGTCCTTCTGCCTGCTCTGCTCCCTGCTCTGGCTCTGGTGAATTCTCTCGCCCTCCCGCGCTTCTGACTGTACCCAGTGCTTGTATAAACAAAACAAACAAACAAACCAGCAAACAAATAAATAAAGCATGCCTCTATTAAAAAAAAAAAAAAAAAAGAAATAGTATATACTAAATAAGTTCTCAGTAAGGTAACAATTGCTGTCTATTAAATTAGAAAATCTTCTGGAAGAATAACTGACAGACAGGAAAAGGTTTGGTGGCACTAGAGAGTGGTGCATTTCTGGAAGCTAGATAAAGTAGATTCCTCCTTTTGGAAAGCAATTTGTTCCAAGAGCAATAAATACTGATGACACCAAGCAATTCCACTCTTGAAAAATCAACTCCGGTGATAAGCTTACAGATGATTTTTTTTCCTTCTTTCCAGAATGTTTTATGAAGTGGTCACATTACTCTTAAAATTTACAGATTATAATTTTTAAAAGTTCTTTGGCATCATAAAGATTTAAGAACCAATTGCTTAGGGCCTCCCCGGTGGCGCAGCAGTTGAGCGCTGGGTTGCGAAGCTACCCGCGGCCTCTGCAGCGCCGGTTCGATCCCCGGCTGCTCCCCGGCCACCAGAGGAGGGTCCCACATGGCTCGCAGACCTCTCCTGCCGCCCGCTGCTCCCCTCAGCAGTGTACTTTGGTCCTTCTGCCTGATCTGCTCCCTTCTCTGGCTCTGGTGAATTCGCTCACCCTCCCGCGCTTCTGACTGTACCCAGTGCATGTATAAACAAAACAAACAAATAAATAAATAAACATGCCTCTATAAAATTAAAAAAAAAAAAAAGAACCAATTGCTTAACTTAAATATGTATTTGTCTATAAGGAAACATATATAAGCTCAAGACGGGGAGATCTACTAGCCCTCTTTCTAATAACTATCTTAAAGTTCACAACAACCCTCTGAGGGAGGTAGGCCAAATTGTGTTGTTTGTCTTTTATAAGTGGGACATGGATGCTCAGAAAGGTGTGTTTTAGAACAAGGATGCTCCCAGCTTTGCCACCCCCACCCTAGCCATCTTACCTTGCAGATGAAGATGATGGAGGATGATTCTACAAAGTCTTTTGTGATCACCTGCCCATATGAGAATTTCTCCACCTTCCCTAGACTTGCAAGCTTCCAGAGCTTTTGGTCTGACCATGACTCAAAGAGACCCAGGCCCCTGCAGGCAAACATCTGTTAAAATTCATCGCCTTCCATCAAAGAAGGTGCCCAGCTCTTAGCAATTTCCAAAAAGAGAACATGTTCTCTTTCTATTGAAAATCTTGAAGCAGATTTCATACCCTCTTCAATTAACTAGCCTGTAGCCACTCTCCTACCACATGTCACATTTCCTCCTCTGCCTTTTTCTTAAGGACTGGCCTGGCCTGCTTTCAATATGGGTAGTTCATTCTAGTCACTCAGCCCTGGGTCTGAGGAGTGGAGGACATCTAGACTCTCCTCCTTTGCCCATTTGTTCCCTGTGACCAAAAGCCCACAGTGACAGCCAGTATCCCTGACCTCACACAAGCCACTGGGCTCGCCTTCACTCATTCAAGGACTCTAGCAATCATCTCAGATTTTCTTAGCTCCCCAGACTGTGTATTCAGAACTCAGGTGACTCAGGCCAAAGGGGAGCATGGTCAATGCCATCTACAGAGGAGGAGAAGGCTGAAGACATAGGAAGGAAAGTGGGACCACCATAGGAGTACCTCCTATGTGTGTGTCTACCACCGGACCACACATATTCTGTGATGACCTTGGGAGACATGATCTACATTTTACAAAGCAGGAGCCTGAAACTCAGAGAAGTGAACTAATCTATTTGGGCTCAATAGCTCAGAAGCCCAAGAGCTGACATTGAAACCAGTCTTACCTTTCCAATGTATGAAAAAATAAACTGTGCCCCTTCATGACTAGTTTCCCCCTTTTCAGGGTCCACCCCTGAAGCTCTCTCAGCTCTGGTCCTCCAGACCTTAGGGTCCATCAAATTTCTCTATAATCATGCAACCCCCAACCAGTGTTTTCAGTGCCAGGGCAGATACTTCATTTGGTTGTCACTCTTTTCTCTAACAGTGAGTAACTAGATAATTTAAATGAGCCCCTGTATGTGCCTGCCAACACAGGGATGACAAAGGGAAAGAGGCAGCTCTAGCCTTGCCATCACATCTCTTATTATCTGATGAGGTAAATATACTGTAAATGAAGTATTATGGAATCAAGAATTACATTTAGATGGGTTTTTAAGGAAACACAACAGAAGCATCAAGGGGGGTTAGTGAGGTAGGTGGTGAAGCCCAGGGATGTCTGAATCAGACTTTCTGGCACATCAGCATCCTGGGCCTGGTTCCTTTACTTACAGCCTGGGGAGAAGAGAAATGGCATCATGGGTCAGCCTGTGAGACTTGATAAAGCAACTGGTACAATAGGCTTAGCAACTAGCCGGGCCCAGCTAGTGCTCAGTACATGTCAGCTGATCTTATTCTTATGATCCCAAAGGAAGAGATTTTGAGCTGAGATCAGGAGGTATAGTAGGACTTTGCTAGACAGAGAAGTTGGGTGGGAGTAGGTATGGAAGAGCATTTGAGGCAGAGAGAAGAGCAAGCACCTGGTGTTTCCCACCCAATAAACACATGGGGAAGATGCTGACTGATGATGGAATTACCTAAAAAATTCAAACCGTTGCTGAGCATCCTTTTCAACTTCCTGGACCATGTTGTTAGCAAGGAAATCCTCTCTGTCAATAACCAAGAACTCTGTTTCTTCCATACAGACCACGGTGGCCCTCCTTAATGAATTACTCAGAAGGCCCTTTTCCTATTGGGTGGAAACAGGGGCAAAGGCAAATGAGAGGCCATTTCCAGCTTCCTGATTGCAAGCTTTACACCTCTTTCCTGCTTCCATCTCCCCCAGAAATCTCTCCTCCACGGAGATTTTTGTGTGAGAATGCTTGCCATGCATGCTGCTCCCCCTCCCAATTCTGTGGGCCCATTCTGCTCCCCCTTGATGTACAGCTTGTGGAGAAGGCGGCAACAGGCCCACCAGGCCAGAGGAGAGGAAGCTGGAGAGACCTGCTGGGGGCATCACTACATCTCTAAGGAACTGATGATGAACGTACTCCTTAAATATTATAAAGAGGTCACCCTGGCTATCAAGGCACCGGGATCCACAACAGGGTAGGGTCTTGCACCAAATATAAGGTTCGACAGGGCCTGGCCAAGAGATTCTAGCAACAGTCTTGTCATAGTCCCCAGCCCATACCAGGCCCTTCCTCCACACTTACCCCAAAACTGTTGCCCTTGTGCAGCAATGTCGGGTGAGGGTCCAGGAAGGCACTGCTGCCATCCTCATCCTCAGTCACTGCAACCGTGCCCAGGTAGATAAAATAAAAGCTGCTGCCCCTCTGCCCCTTCTTGACTATCACACGCCTGCGACCAAACCTAGGAAAAGACCAGCCAGTTGACTTGATAGCAGCATGGAGCTGTATCAACACTATGTAGAGATCTGGACTAGTCGTGCTCTTTGCTCTCGGGGGGTGAAAGAACATACTGGGACTAGAAGGGGCCTCAGAACAGCCCAGCCCCATCAAGCTTGACCTCTTCATTAGCATACACCCAGCTGCCTACAACCATTAGACTGAGAACAGAGCCTTTGGCAGTCTGCTTAGGCACACAGTAAATGCTCAATGAACAGTCAGTGAGTACATGAATGAATAGATGCTGAAAGCAATGAGTGTAGCTAAATGATTAAGAGCTCTGGCTTTAAATTCTACAAATTGCCAAGCAGATTTGCTGAAAGGGTATTAATATTTTTTTGTGTGAGGAGAGGCCATACTGGCTCATTACTGATGTGTTCAAAGTGAAACTTCCTAGGAAGAAAAAAAAATTTAAAAATCAAATCAAACTTCACATATCAAAATAAAGGACCTACATACTTTTCATTTAAAAAAAAAAAAATCTCTGGATTTAAAGTCTGATCAGCATCCAATACTGGTTCTGCCCCTAGCTGTGTGTGACTGGGCAAGTCATATTCCCTCTTTGAGCCTTAGTCTGTAAAATGCAGATGAGCATGCCAAGAAAGACAGATAAATAATTTTATTATGATTCCCCAATAGCTTCCTACCCAACTCAAAACCCTTAAGGTAGTGGTGCCCAGGTCTAGAGTAAACTGGGAATTAGTTCTTAATCTCAGAGGGACATTTCTGTATTCCAAATGCAAGCTCAAACATTTCTATGTTCATTCATTTACTGCATTCATTCAATAAGCTAAATGAGCACCAGCTATGTCTGTCTGGCCCAGTTATGAAGGACACAGATTTTGTTCTCAAATTTGTGGTCAAGCGCAGGAGGTAAGTAAGGTTTAAAGAGGTATTGAGAAAAGTAAACATGAGCTTATTTAGAGATACAGAGAAAAAGGTATTTAACCCAGTTTAGGGAAACCAGAGAAAACTCTTGGATGGTGTCTGGAATCATCCAGGTGAGCACAGAAATTGAGGAACATGGGGGACAGGGACCACCATATCCAAAGATACAGAGGTGACTGGAAGCATGGCACAAAGGATAACTGCATGATTCATAGAGAGGGAGGGGGGAGATGGGAGGTTCTCGGGGAGGAGAGGGAGAGAAAAGATGGGCTAAGTTTGTATTTTACCTAGAAGATGCTAAGTAGCCCAGAACTCTGCCTTTGAGTTTCTGCCATGGTCTGATGAGTCAGTGGCCTTTGTAGATAAGCCCCAATGATTAGGTGAAATGTTTTCCAGATCAGTACCATTTCTCCTTCCCCGCACCTCACTGCCACCTCCCATTCCTTCCTGACCAACAGGCTTCGCCAGCAACAGGAGAGCCAACCCTCTGCTCAGACAAGTGATACTCTATTTGTTCCATTACTTTGTCCACACTGCTCAGCTGTCTGATATGGCCTTCTCTCTACCTATTCAACTTCTTTCAGGAGCTCAAGGTCCAACTCAGGTCCTTCTTCCAGGAAGCCCTCCCTAACCCAGTTCAGAGCAGAGTCTTCCTTTTTGAGCTCCCAGAACATCACTGCCCTCATGACCCTATGGCAAACACCTGGGGGGAGGGATCAGAGGACAGACTAATGATCACATTAGCTAGTCAGCAGCCTCAGGCTCCCCTGTGGGCTTATTCAGGTATAACATATAGGCTTTATTAATTGTAGGAAAGGAGAAATAGCCCAGATGACAATGACTAGATGGATGAAAGTAGGCATATTTAGCCAGGACATGAGATTTGGGGAATTAGGGAGCACAGGCCAGTGTTCCTTCAAGAGTAGTCTCCTAGCTGGACCAAGAAAGACCCTCTAGGGCCTCCCAGGTAGCGCAGCAGTTGAGCGCTGGGTTGCGAAGCTGCCCACAGCCTCTGCAGCGCGGGTTTGATCGCCGGCTGCTCCCCAGCCACTGGAGGAGAGTCCCACGCAGACCTCTCCTGCTGCCCGCTGCTCCCCTCAGCAGTGTTCTTCGGTCCTTCTGCCTGCTCTGCTCCCTGCTCTGGCTCTGGTGAATTCTCTCACCCTCCCGCGCTTCTGACTGTACCCAGTGCTTGTATAAATAAACAAATAAATAAATCTTAAAAAAAAAAAAAAGAAGTGTTTTAAAAAAAAAAAGAAAGAAAGAAAGACCCTCTAGTTCAATCTACCTTTTTGAAAGTGGGGCCCAGGGAACTGAAATGACTGACAGGTGAGGCAGCAGTAGGCCTCTCCTATAGCAGACATCTACTATTTTTGCTGCTAAGTATCTGGCCACCTTTTTCCAACCGTACCCTGATTTTGCTTTAAGAGAAACATACTTTCTTGACTGTTAGACAATCAGCATGTAACTGACCCAGTGATGATTCAAGCAAAGTCAATCTAGTTCTGAAAGAACTATACCCAAGACTCTGACCTGAAGGATTGGGAAGTGGTAGTCTCTCTTTCTCAATGGACTGAAACAGGAAAGATGAAAGTTTGGAGGTGTGGCAGCCATCTCATCACCATGAGAGGAGAATCTGGCTTAGAAGAAAGCTTATACAAATGAAGTACCAAGAGACAGACAGACACTGTGTCTTAGTGACAATGAACCCCTGAATCCAATTAAGCCTGAAGTTTAGAACTATCCCAGAATTTTCAGGTGATGAGCCATGCATTCCCTTGGGCTGCATCTTCTGTCATTTTCAATTGGAAGAATCCTGTCTAATCTGCTATTCCCCAATCCTAGAAATAATCAACAACTAGTAGTTATCTTTAATAATCACTCTGATTTTCATAAAAACCCTGCAAAATCCATACTATCATCCTCATTTCACTGATAAGGAAGCTGAGTGACTTGCCTTGAGTTCACACCCACACACTGAGGTAGACAGGGCATTAAATTCAAGCATCTGGGCCTCCCCAGTGGCGCAGCAGTTGAGCGCTGGGTTGCGAAACTGCCCGCGGCCTCTGCGGCGCCGGTTCAATCCCTGGCTGCTCCCCGGCCACCAGAGGAGGGTCCCACATGGCGCGCAGACCTCTCCTGCCACCCGATGCTCCCCTTAGCAGTGTACTTCGGTCCTTCTGCCTGCTCTACACCCCACTCTGGCTCTGGTGAATTCTCTCACCCTCCCACGCTTCTGACTGTACCCAGTGCATGTATAAACAAAACAAACAAATAAATAAATAAATAAACATGCCTCTATAAATAAATAAATAAATAAATTCAAGCATCTAACTCTGTGATTCTTTTGCTTTCCATGATATCATTCTGCCTGCCATAGAATCTTTACGACAGTAGGGACAGGCTCTTTCATTGGGCTAGAATAAAGCAGAGGGTTCCCTCTGCTGGGAATGTTCTTGTCTACATCTCCACTTGTCCAAGGGCCATGCCCCCACTCACCGTTCAAAGCGCATGACTTTGGCCAGCAGCATCTGGAGGGACTCCGAATAGTTTCGGAAGCTATCCAGAACCTGCAAGATGTTGCAAAGGGACTGGATCTCCTCCTCTGTCCTCCAGGAAGGCTTCTTCAGTGCAATCTGGATTGCCCTTGGAGGCAAGTGACCCTGTGGAGAGAGGACCAGAATAACACACACAAGACATAGTAGTCTCCCAGGAGCCATGGGACAACTCCCCACACACTCATGCTTTTATGCTTTCCCATTCCCCATGCAATAGTGGCTGGCATGAAATGAGGACTTATTCTAGGCCAGGAATTGGAATACACATCTCACACACACCATCTCACTACATCTTCACCCTACCAAAGAATGAGGCACAATTTTTATTCCCACTTGACAGATGAAGTTACTCAGACAGGACTATAACCTAGATCTGCTATATGCCAAGACCTGTAAACCCAACTACTGACCATACTGTCTCTACCATTCATTGACCACCACCCTCTAAGGCAATTTGGGGCTCTCTGGGCTCTGCGGCTCCTCAGGACAGTACTCACTGTAACAAGGGTGAGTCAAACTATACTTCAGCATGCCACAAGAGACTAATGAACAAAGAGAATCTACAGAAACTATGAGCTAACCCTGGTGGAGAGATTCATACACCAGTGGGTGGGCAGACCTACCCATTCACCCACCATGCCATTCTTGCCTGATGGAAAATGGTATGAGTACATACCACACACACACTGGCTGTACTTAGGATAAAAGCTTAGCTCCATACCACAGTCTTTGGGCTACACATGGTCTGACTTCCTGCCTCCCTAGATCCCTACCTCAACTTCTGTCTCTCCCCTTCATTCTCTAGTTTCTAGCTTCTACCTATCTCTTGTAGATCTTTACCTGGAATGTTCCTCCCCTGGATTTTCACATGGATATGCTGCCTCTACCTCCTCATTCTGCTCTCAGCATCTGTGCTGCCACATCTTCAGGGAGAGCCTGCAGCACCATCAGAGCTAAAAGAGCGGTCCCTTCCTACACTCTGTAGACTGTCATTTTCTTTAAAGCATTTATGTACATAGTTGTCAGATTGCAGACATAATTGCTTTTTTAAAATTCACTTTTTAAACTATGTTTTTGAAGTGTATCCATTGTTTCCAATACTTCACAATTGAACAATAAATGAATCTATGATTAGAAGGCTCTATAATTATATTTTTTGAAAAGTTTTTAGTATTAGTAGAGGTCTAATAAGGGCTATATTGAGGTTCAGTAACAATTCAAGTGCTTTTCTAAGGGACAGGTTATGTACATATAAGTGTATGTATCAGATTAAGATATAGCTCACATACCATAAGATTCACCATTTAAGGAAAACAATTCAATGACTTTTAGTGTATTCACAAAGTTATGCAACTTTACCACAATTGATTTTAGAACTCCAAAAGGAAAGGTGTCTCTATTAATAGTTACTAAAGGGGCAGGTTTTTATTTTTTCTTATTCAATTAAGGTAACATGAGTTTACAACATTGTAGAGGTTCCAAGATTCATTTTTCTCACCACTCCCACCACCGAATGTCCAGTCACCATCCACCACCAACCAGCTGGCCCCTTCTACCCACTCCCTTCCGTCCTTCACCTCAGGTCACCTCCATTCTGTTGTCAAAGTCTAAAGGTTTTTATTTTTTGTTTTCTTTATATTCAACAAATGAGTGACATTGTATAGTATTTGTCTTTCTCTTTCTGACATTTCACTTGGCATCATCCCCTCATGGCCTATCCATGTTGTCAAAAATGATAATATTTCACCTTTTTTATGACTTGAATAGTATTCCACATCTTCTTTATCCACTACTCCGTTGTTGGGCACCTGCACTGTTTCCATATGTCGGCTACTGTGAATAGTGTTAAAATGAAAATAGGGATGCTTGTCTTCTTGAGTTAGTGTTTTCATATTCTTTGGGTAAACACCCAGAAGGGAGATTACTAGATCATATGGTAGTTCTATTTTTAATTTCTTGAGGAACCTCCATACTGTTTTCCATAATGACTATACCAATTTACATTCCCATCAACAGGGCATGAGGGCTTCTTTTTCTACACATCCTCACCAACATTTATTATTTCTTGACCTTTTGATAATAGTCATTCTAACCAATATGAAATAAAATCTCAATGTGGCTTTTATTTGCATTTCCCTAATAAGTGATGCAGACATCTCTTCATATGTATTTTGGCCATCTGTATATTTTCTTTGATGAAATGTCTGTTTAGATCCTCTGTCCATTTTTTAACCAGGTTTTTCTTCCAAAAAAAAAAAAGAAACACTACACTGTCTTTCAGAACTAATTTTTAAATAATAAAAATATATGAAGAAAAAAAATGGCCTAAGTAGGATGGACTTCCTACACAGGACATACTATATCACCTCATGAGATTTTATTTTATTTATTTTTTATGCATGTTCTACATCAAGTTCTATCTGGATTTTGTTATTTTGTTGTTGTTTTCTCTTAACTATAATTACACTTTTATTTATTTAAGAGTATGGACTGACATTTATTGAAAGCAGTAACCACACTGAGATGGTTTTCACTGATTATTTTTGTTTTGTTTTGTTTTACATTTTAAAAGGACAGGTTTATTAGGAAAGGAAAGGAGAAGACACTTGCACAGATACAAGTGGGCAGAAAGAGCTGCTGCTGCTGCTGCTGCTGCTTTGCAAAGGGAAAGGTTTGTGAAAAGAAACACCTGCAGTCACAGATGGGCAGAAGACATGCCCAGTGATTATTTCTTTAAATTTTCTATACCTTTCTCTTTTGCTTTTCTAGGACCCTCATGATATGGATATTATTTCTCTTTACATTGTCCCAGAGAGCTTACACTGTTTTATTTAATTAATTTTTCTCTACATTGTTCTGTTCTTGTGTTTCCTATTGCCTCGATTTGTCTGCTATTGAGGCCCTCAATTGTATTAAAATTGGTTATAGTGTTTCTTAGCTTTGTTATTTCTACCTACAGCTGCTTCCTATTTTCCTTCTTTATTCTGTTGTTTTATAGTCTCCATTATATTTTCGAGTTCTATCAGCATTGCCACACCTGTTGCCCTAAATTCCCCTTCTGTCTTGCTCCACAACTCCACTGAGTTGGGCTCCTTTTGGGGATTTTTTGCTTTGGCATTTGTGATGTGTTCTTCTGTTCCCCCAATTTCAATTTTGTTTCGGTTTTATTAGGAATAGATTTTCAACTGTTGTATTTGCATCTGTTGGATTAATTTGGGGACTAGTCCTAACAAGGAGTAGTGAGTATAGAAGAGGACCAGGACAATGTGTACCAAAGGGTCTTCTCCAGTAGATTCAGGAATTTGAACTTTCTGTTGTGCTGTGGGTGCCAGAGCTGTGTGCTAGGCATCCACACTGATCACCTCTTCCAGACCAGCTCCTCAGTCTCAGTGTCTCCAGGCTAGGACTTGTGTTCTTTTTTATCCCAGCACAGTCTTATCCTGGGGTGTCTTCTCCCTCTATTGGTAGGTGCTTGAACTCTATAGTTTGTTCAAGCATTTCTTTGTGGGGGTTGGCAGAAGGCTGAGATATCTCAACCTGGGGTGGGAGCTCACAGGTATTTCATATATCTCAGCCTTGGCTTTAAGTAGTAGTCTTGGGCCTCCCTGGCAGCCTAGGGTTTGAGTCGCAGCACTATCACCACTATGGCCTGAGTTCAATTCCTGGAAGCTAACCTACATATGGCACAGCAGACCTCTCCTGTTTCACCCGCTGTTCCCTTAGCAGTGTATTTCAGTAAATCCACCCACTCTATGGTGAATGCTCTCACACCCACCCTCACCCCAGACTTCTGGCCTACACTCCAGTTCTTCTATGCAAACAAAAAGTAGTCTCTTTTACAGGGAAATCAATTTATTATGACCCAATTTAGGTTACTGCTGTTCTTTGTTATGAATCTCAGATTTTCAACAGTGTTTTCTTTGTTTGTTTTATATTTTCTTTTTTTATTTAAATTTTATTTTTATATTCCCCATACAATTACAACCCTCTTATTTTGACCCCAATCCCTCCTTTCCCCGCCCCCTAACCCCCATAGAGTGTCTCTGGTTCATAGTTGTTTGTTGATTTTGATATTTTCTTTCTTATAGTTATTAGTTTTCAGTGTATACTTTCCTTCACTTCCTTGGTTAAATCTATTCCTAGATACTTTGTACTTTTTGCTATGATTGTGAATGGTATTGTTTTCATTTCTCTTTCTGCTACTTCATAGTTTGCATAGAGAAAGTAACAGATACTTGTATACTGATATTGTAACCTGCAACTTTACTGTATTGATTTATTGTTTCTGATAGCTTTTTTGTGGATGCTGTAGAATTTCCTTTGTATAGTATAATAGATATTATATAATATTATCTGCATATAATATCATTTGGGTATAGTGACTTTTTTATTTCTTCATCTCCAATCTAGATATCTTTCATTTATTTTTTTTCTTTTTTTTTTTAAGTTTTTTTTTTTTTTTATAGAGGCATGTTTTTTTATTTATTTATTTATTATATTTGTTTGTTTTGTTTATACATGCACTGGGTACAGTCAGAAGCGCGGGAGGGTGAGAGAATTCACCAGAGCCAGAGCGGGGAGCAGAGCAGGCAGAAGTGCTGAAGTACACTGCTGAGGGGAGCATCGGGTGGCAGGAGAGGTCTGCGCACCATGTGGGATCCTCCTCCGGTGGCCGGGGAGCAGCCGGGGATCGAACCGGCGCCGCAGAGGCCGCGGGTAGCTTCGCAACCCAGCGCTCAACCGCTGCGCCACCGGGGAGGCCCTAGATATCTTTCATTTATTTTTCTTGCCTTAGAGGGCAGGTTTTTACACTGGGTCTCTACGGAGGCTCCATCCCTATATTGGAGCCTGAGACAGACAAAGTTCATTCAAGAGACTGATAGGCCTTGCCTGTATGATGAATTTTTCTTTTGTGCTTTCTACTCTTCCTCTACTGGCACATACAGAATTACCTTCCTTTCTTGATTTCTGTGACTCTCTGAAAGGCCCCAAGTTTCTCCTGCCTAAAACTTAGGTTACTTCAAAGCCCATTTCAGATACTGGCTGGTCTGGAAAACTGAAACCCAAAATCTGAGTGACTTAGTTGTGCTCATAAATGATGGTGCATGAGAAATTACTTTATGCCTAGGAAAGGCAAGCAAAGGAAGCCATATCTTGGTTGCAGGGGGTGGGGGAAAGGGTCAGGGTGGGGTGGCATGAGGTGGTTCTGATACCAGTTATAAAGCTCTGTTCTCACTTTCCCTGAGACAAAAAGCAACATGGCAGGTCAGGGCTACATTGGTGAGAACTTAGACCTTCCCTAAAAATAGTTAGGCTCCTTTAAAATTTAAATACAATTTTAAGTTTTAATTTAACATCCAGAGAAAGAAGCTGACTTATGATTCTTCAAATTCAGTGAACAGGTTGCACAGTCCAAAGTCTCATCCAGACTTAAGGGAACTGACAGCCAGGTGGGGGTAGGTATGCCCAATGTCTCTGGAGAGTTTGGGGCAGGGTCAGAATTCAAACACAGGTCAAGGCTTTTGCTGCCATCCTGATTATTTCCACTCTTCTGGGCTCTCACACCCTCTACTTTGCCTCCAGTACTTTTCCATGAGTCCAAGTGCAGGAATTCTCCCCCGCTGGCACTGGCTCTGCTCAGCTATAAAGCAATGATAGGTTCAGGGTGCTCATGGTGTTGAACACCAAAACTGGAAGGGATCACTGAGGCCAGCTATTATATAATTTGGGAAACCAAGTGGCAATCTCCAGCTGACACATTGGGTTGGTGGCAGAACCCAAAATGAACCCAGCCACCCTAATGCCCAGCCCCAGTGCTTCTTCCAAGCCAAGATTAAGAAAATTCCCAACAGCAAGGTCAGAGCTATGCATACCTCCTCTGCAACAAACTCCATGGTATCAAATGTGATTCGACCTTGCTTCCTTTCCTGAAAAAAGGAAGGGGTGGAGAGAAAGGAGAATCAGCAAGATTGCTCTTAGAATTTTGCATCTGAAACCCTCCTGTGTACCTAGATCACAGGGATAGGCAGGAAGCCAAAGAAAGCTACAATCTCGGCTCTTATGTTCACCTTCACTCAAACCCCAAGTCATCACTTGGGCCTAGCATTGACAACATTTTATTGTAAAGGCAGAGAAAGATGGGGATGGAAGGAAAGAGAAAAGGATAAAGAGCTGAAGGACAGAGAGAAAAAGGAAGAGGGGAAAGAAGCAAATGAAAGGGAAAGTATAGAGGGGGAGAAAAAGAGGTTTTAAAAGGAACAAAAGATGTCAACCTTCATGACGTTTCAGTGACTATGTTAAGTAACCAGGCATAGTATATCTTCCTTGTCTTATTCCATGTCATCATCAGGACAAAGCAAATATTATCAAGCTATGTTTTGAACTTGAGGAGGATGAAGGCACTTGCCCAAGGATCACACGACCAGTAAATGGTTTCCATTTACAGTATGGCCAGGAGGAGGAGGTATAAGAGATCTAAGGAATAGACTCATCCAATCCTATCTCCTGACAGATGTACAGAGGATGTGCAAAAGAGTAGAGAAAGGTGCAAAGACAGAGACAGAAGACATGTAAAGGGAAGTGGGAGCAGGAAAGGTATAAACAAGACCTAACCACCATCCTGGGCAAACCAGGGCTCACATTCTCTCCTCCAGGACCACCTTACATCCTTGCCCAGAGACCACTCAAATCTCTGTCCTCTGCCTCATTTATAGCTTGTGTGTCCATTTGCTGCTTCTCAGGGAGACCAATGAAGGAAAGAAAGGGTGCTCAGAAAGATCCACATGCTACTGAAAGCCAGTCTATGATCTCTTCACCTTAGCCTCTGCCTCAGAACCTTAGCTCTCTGCCCAACTGCCATATGACTCTCATAGGCTGCCCTGGGAGGCTTTTACTCTGCTTAAAACCACCCTGAGTTGTATCACTAGGTTTAGCCTCACAGTATCCCTTGGTGATAAATCTGATTCTGATCTTCACTTTCCAACTACCCAGGCATCAGTCCAAGTCTTCTGGCAATCAAAGACTTGTGGTCTTCAGGGCCCATCACTTCATCACTACATGACACCTTGAGACATAATGTTTTTCCTAAGAACTAACCTCAGTTTCAGATTATACTTCTACATCCCTTCCCATCTCATGACCCAACTACAGAGAAGACTCTGGCTGCAGACTTGTTTTGTTTGACCAGTATAATGTCTTTAAAATATATTAATTGGAATGTCTTTAAATGGAACATATCCTTCTTCTCCAGAAAGCCCATAGGTACCCACTCCCTGCTACATCTTAAACTCAGCCTGATATACCTTTAGAAACCAATCTAAGGCCACTTATCTTTTCCCCCCATCACCAGCCATAGGCCTCTTGGCTACTCTTCAGAAATCATTTTGGGAAGTTTTTTGGAGTGAATCACTGGATGCAGGAGGGAGGTAGGAGTTGGACCCAATCACCCTTGACACAATATGAAAATGGACAGGGTTTGTCTAGGCATTGGCTGAGGAGAATTTGAAACCCTGGATAGCTGTGAATTCACCATTGGGAAGCCAGAACAAGTTAACAGAATGGTGATTAGCTTTTCTGAGCCAAAAATGGTTTCATGAACTACCGCTAGGATAAAACATTTGAAATTGGGATTGTCTAGAAAATCTAGAAAGCAGGAAACCATAATAAATAGGTGTAAATGTTCCTTTCTTGTTTAAGGGGGGGGGGCAGTAAAGAAGGTAGAGGAGATGAAGAGTTGGCATGCATCCAGAAAACCCCATCTCTACTGTGACTCCTGGATTGTTCTGGCTCTCTGTTGGGATGAAGATGGTTTCTTCTCACTCCCAGTGTTTTTTTCCATGTGGAGGGAGTTGTTCCAGCAGAACACAACTAGCCCCTCTCCTTCCACACTGACAGAATGACAAATTCCTTGCTGAATCTGGAAAGAGAAACTGGGCATAATTGTACGCTTCTCCTTCTAACTGAACTCAGATTCTGCTCTATCCTTCTCTGCCATTGAGTTTTAGGCAGCAGGCCCAGCTACTGTAGTGAAGGTTGTCTTGGTCTAGCACTGTCTTAATTCTGGGGTTCAGTATTAGGTAACGCTGTTGCCTGATGGTACAATGTAAGTGATATTCTCCAATATGTCTCATCATTACTGAAGTGACAGTTGGTCTCCCATCTGCTTTGCCCTTCATCTTATCTCTCAGTTCATTCAAAGCTTGGGCTCAGAAGTGGGGTGCTATTTATTGACATCTTTTAAACCCTCATCATCCTTCTAAGTCTAACTGCTTACATCCCAGATGGAGAAGAGAGGGTGCTTCCGTTGAGCAGTCTCAATGATCTGATATTCTCGGAATCCCCTGAGGCCTTGGCGGAACATTTTACACACTCGTATCATCACAATGATATCCAGGGTGAGCTGGTATAACCCCTGTGGGAACAAAACATGATCAGTGGAAGCCATCTGTTTTCAACAGTCAACAGCAAGTTGGATAGCAAACAAGATGAACAAAGTGATATGTAATAGGATTAGAGGCAACGGTGTGCTGGAGCCATGGTGACAGGTTCAGGAAGTCTTCAAATATTTTAAAATCATGTTGGCAACTTGAAATTGGCCACCATGGAAGTATTTATACCATAGAAATGGTCAACTACTATACATGGGGCCACCCCCTGCATCCCAGGAGGCAGATGTTAAAACAGTCATCAGTACACCATGAACTAAGTGTGCACCAGGAACTTCCGAAGGCCACTGAGTAGCATGTGCTTTGTTTTCTTGTTCTCATAACTGATGCTGAGTATCAAGATCTGGCCCTTGACTCCACATCCTGGTATCAATGTCTCTGGGTTTCTGCCAGTTACACTTAATATTGACATTGGTCTGACTGATGCCAGATGCACTTCTTAGTCTTCTTTTTGATCATCTTGGGTTTCGTTTCCTGAGGGGTCTGAGGGCAGCCATGGCATCGAATAGCAGATGGCTACCCTGAAAAGATTCTTTCTTTCTTTCTTTTTTTTTTTTTTAAAGATTTATTTATTTATTTATTTATACAAGCACTGGGTACAGTCAGAAGCGCGGGAGGGTGAGAGAATTCACCAGAGCCAGAGCAGGGAGCAGAGCAGGCAGAAGGACCGAAGTACACTGCTGAGGGGAGCAGCGGGCGGCAGGAGAGGTCTGCGCGCCATGTGGGACCCTCCTCCGATGGCCAGGGAGCAGCCGGGGATCGAACCGGCGCTGCAGAGGCTGCAGGCAGCTTCGCAACCCAGCGCTCAACCACTGTACCACCGGGGAGGCCCCCTGAAAAGATTCTTAACGTCACTAGAAATAATGGGAAAGTAAATAAGTAACAAAATACCTTTCTACACTTATCAGAATGGGGAAAGGAAACATGTCACAACCATGTTGGAGGGCAATCTGGCAACATTTGAAAAGCTGAGGATACTGTTTACAATCAAGGAATTATATGCAATACATGTACATACTTCAGAAAAACCATCACATGTTCAGGAAGAGATAGCCATGCTGCACATTGCCACCACACTGGCACATACTAACAGTGAAAAGCTGGAAACAATTTAAGTGTCCATCAGTAGGGGAACATCAACACATCACCTATAGTCACAGGACTGCAGCATAGGCGATACATGTGTCAGCATGAGTAAAGTACACACATAATTTAGAGTAAAAAATGCTGAAATATGATGCCTTTTGTGATACAATTTTTTAAAATGTTCCATATACTACAGTTCCTCATAGAGACATATTTGTAAATTTAATAAATTTAATAAATTATAATTTATAATAAATAAATAATTTAGTAAAAATTTAAAATATATCAACCTCAGGAAAGTGGTAAACCTGTAAACAGGGGGGAAGACTTTATTAATAAAATTAAGACTTATTGAATGAACTTTGCTACTGTTAGGTACTATTCTAAGATCTTTATTTGTATGAACATACTTAACAATAAATCTAAGCAGGGCCTCTCTGGTGGCACAGCGGGCTGAACACTGTACTGTGAGGATGTTTGCAGCCTCTGCAGCATGGGTTCAATTCCTGGCCAGCCAGGGAGAAACCCACATGGCAGATCTCTCCTGCCTCACCCACTGCTCCCCTCAGCAGTTCGGTCCAGCTGCCTGTTCTGCTCCCCACTCTGTCTCTGGTGAATTCTCTCACCCTCCCGCGCCTCTGACTGTACCCCAGTTCTTGTATAAATAAATCTTAAAAAAAAAACAAAACAATAAATCTAAGCAGGACCAAGAATCTGCTGAGAACCCAAAAGTGCACACTTCCAGCCTCATCTTTAAGACAGCTGTGGTTGTATAATTTCCCCAGAAACAATTAGCATCACCCTTTATAGAGAAGAAAACAGGCACAGCAAATCATGTTAGTTGCCTAATACTAAAATTAGTCACATGACTAACAGTAGATAGGGATTTGAACCCAAGTGATCTGGCTCCAGAGTCTATAAGTTTAACCTGTTCCTCTCTCCTGCTGCCAGCCCTTATTCTTTCTATATCTTATGAGAAACGGCAAGTAGAGAGCAGCACTTGGGATTTCAGAGCTATCCTCTGATTTCCCAGGTGTTGAAGGGGTAGGAGGCAGGGGTAGAGTTCAATCTTTCTGAAGCCTACTCTAGAACTCTATCCTTTGTGTGCCATGGTATGAATCCAAAAGGTACAAGGTGGCCATGTTCACCCGTGGCCACCTCCTTCATCTGCCTCTCTCCCTTTTTCAAAAGGTCTCAGGACCCTTGGGCACTCCTCACCATTTCCTTCTTCAGGACCTGCCAGGAGTAAGAGACCATAGCTTTCCTCATGGTTCCTGAGTTTTCAAGTGACAACTAGTCCCTTTGCTTGTCAAGAATCTTTTCCTAAGAATTCAGTTATACTGAAAACAAATAGCTGTCCTCAGTGTCAAAATAAGAGCTCCTTCTACCCTACCAACAACTGTGGGAATAAAATACTGTCCTCAGAATCTTCTGTCACAATGAAGGATTCTAGAAAGAAGAGAGGTTAGTGGGAAGGATTTTGAATCTGGGAATTTAGCACATATAAGCAATATCCTAGTTAATCTTCACAACTACCACAAGGTGAGGGACCTCACACCTACTCCATACAGAAAACTGAGACTCACAATGGCTAAATGAGGGCCAGAGTCATGGGGCACTTTAAAGAAGGTAGGAGGTTTCTGGGCTGGGAGCTGGGACATTCAATACCTCAGCTGGGTAAGATACTGACTACTTACAAGAGTGAGAACAGAGAGAACTGGTTCACCTCCTCCCCACCCCATCCCCATTATCCCCTCCAACTAGAGAAAAGATGCAAAAGAATCCAGGGAGAGACACAAGAAAATTAAGTTTCTGCAAAATAATACAGAGTTTCTGCCTTTCCTATCACAGTCCTAGTTCTGAGGAAATATATACAAGAAGATCCCCTACAAAAGTTTTGGGGTTCTCTGAAAAACTACTGGGTAGGGGCAAGACAAGAAAGGTGAGAGGAGACGGCTGTGAACATGGGAACATGAGTGCCCCCTCAGTCTTCTTGAGTTACCTAAGTGACATGGAGAGGACCTTCCCCTTTTCCATCCAGCCTCCCAGCCATCATCCTCTCTACAGCCCACACAAACCCTGAGCCCAGAGTCCACCACTCCATGCAGGCCACTCCTGCTGGTAGTAATAAAACAATATCATTAAAAAAAAGTTGACCCAGAAAGAACTTATTTCACTTCAAGAGAAGCTACAGTAAAAATAAACAGTGCCAAACCTATACAAATATGTTAACAAAAGAGTTGGAGAAAGAGGCAGGGAACAAGAAAAACAAATGACAGATGAAAGGGATGCCCCAGAAAAAAAATTAACATGAAACAGATGATAATCACGAACAACAAAGACTTCAAAGGGCTTAATGAATTTTAAAATGAGAGATCAAAGCAAAGATGCAATAGTTCAAAGAAGAAATGATGAAACAACTAGAGGAGATGACACTGGTGGAGCTCAGAAAAGAAGTGTTTTAAAAAATCTCCATCGCTTCTCGGCCTTTTGGCTAAGATCAAGTGTAAAAATATCTCAGAAGTAAAAGTCTTTCAGAAACATCAAAAAGAAAACTACCTGTGATGAATAAAGAGGATAGGTTTGCAAAAAAGCAAGTAAAGGAGAATGAACAATTAAAAAGAAACCAGAAACAATTAAACAGAAACCAGAGTGATTAAAAAGAAAATATATAGCTAACAAGAATGGAGATATAGACGTGAGGTACCACAAGTACATGGGTTTCTTTAATGTTTATAGCTGTAAATCTTTTTTTCCCAGTTTTATTGAGATATAATTGACAGATAACATCATGTTAGTTTAAGGTATATAACATAATAATATGATATATGTATATTTATACTGAGAAATGGTTGCTACAATTAGTTAATATTCATCACCTTACATAGTTACAATTGTTTTTTCATGTGATGAGAGCCTTTAAGAGCTAGAAATTTTTTTTTAATAAATTTTATTTTTATATTCCCCATACAATTGCAACCCACTTATTTTGACCCCAATCCCTCCCCTCCCCACCCCCACCCCCCATAGAGAGTCTCTGGCTCATAGTTTTTTGTTGATTTTGATTTTCACTTTCTTATAGTTATTCATTTTCCTGGTCCCTTATTTAAGTTTTCTAGATTCCTGCTATGAGTGAGACCATCCGGTATTTTTCTTTTTCTTTCTGGCTTATTTCGCTGAGCATGATCCCTTCCAGCACCATCCATGTTGCTGCAAATTGCATGTGTTTATCTTTTTTGAATGCTGAGTAATATTCCATGGTGTATATGTACCACATCTTCTTGATCCAGTCATCTATTTTTGGGCATTTGGGTTGTTTCCAAAACTTAGCTATTGTAAACAATGCTGCTATAAACATAGGGGTGCAGGTGCTCTTTGGAATTGATGTTTCTGTGTCCTTTGGGTAATTACCTAGGAGTGGAATTGCTGGATCATATGGAAGCTCTATGTTTAGTAGGTCCAGAAATCTCCACACAACTAAGAGCTAGAAATTTTAAGACACCTTTTAAACCTGATAAATGAGGAAACAGATGTAGAAACATGTTTAAAGATAGAAGGGAACTAACAATACTAAGACTGAATGGGAGCTCTTTCTTTCTCTTCAACAAGAAGGTCTAGCAAACAAGGAGATGCAGATATTTACAAAGACCCTGCATGGCAAAACCATCACCCTTGTGGCTGAGCCCAGTGACACAACTGAAAATGTCAAATGTAAAATCAAAGACAAGAAGGCCATCCTACCTGACCATCAGTGTCTGACCTTTGCTGGCAAACAGCTAGAAGATGGTAGCACTCTCTCAGAAAACAATATTCAAAAAGAGTCCACACTACACTTGATGCTGTGCCTGCAGGGTAGTGTCTCGGGAAGGATGAGAAATGAGAAAAAAAAGAAGTTAATAATTATTCTTTTTTTTACTTGAAAGTGTGTGTGTGTGTGTGTGTGTGTGTGTGTAAGGAGAGTGAGTTTCCTAGCTTAATGAAGTGCAGGATCCATCACAAGACAAAAATTAACTGTATTTTTATATATTATCAAACAATCAGAAATCAAAAAATTTTAAACAGCACTCATAGCAGCAAAACTATCAATTATCAGGGGCCTCCCTGGTGGCTCAGGTGGTTGAGCACAGTGCTGTGAAGCTGTCCACAGCCTCTGCAACGCTGGTTCGATCCCGGCCAGCCAGGGAGAACCCCACATAGCGTAGCAGACCTCTCCTGTCTCACCTGCTGCTCCCCTCAGCAGTATATTTCGTCAATCTGCCTGTTCTGTTTCCTGCTGTCTAACCCTCCCGCGCATCTGGCCCGTACCATGGTTCTTGTATGCATGCATAATTAAATCTTTAAAAAAAATTATCAATCATCAAATACTCAGGTACAAATATATCAAAATATGTACAGGTTCTCAATACTGAAAACTATAAAACATTGATATAAGAACTTTTAAAGGATATCCAAATAAATACTCATATGTTTATGGATTGGAAGGCTTTATATTGTGGTAGTTTTTTTTTTAATTCACAAATTTAGAAATCTAATTGGCTTTATTAAATGACATGAATTTTTGGGGCAGCATCCCATCTAGATAATGCAGGGGATTATACAAAATAGAGGGTATTTATAGACAGAAACTGGTTGGGACAAGGTATTTAGCAAAAGATTATTTCAGGTAAAGTCAACTTTCCTCAGGGAAAGGCAGGGGGATCTCATCAAGCAGATGTCTTCACCAGAACTGACAAGAAAACTCCAGATTGATAGGTTCAGAATTATACTTTTAGGAGAGGGTGAAAATGCAATGAGTCTGAGTGAGGGCCCAGTATGACTGACTCCATTTTGGGCCTGTTTTTTCTACATTAAGATGTCAGTTCTTCCCAAACTGATCTAAGAATCAACGCAATCCAAAGCAAACTCCAGAAGGATTTAATTTTAGATGCTGATGAGCTGATTCTAAAATTTGTATAGAACCAGAAAGGAACTAGAACATTCAAAGGAACTAGAAAAGTCAAAACAATTTTGAAAAAGAACAAAGTTATGTAACAGAATCTCCATAAAAAGAGGAGGTTTCATGCTACCTGTCCCATGTAATGAAGGGTGGAGCTAACACTAAAGAAGACTTGGAAAAGACTTGGGGAAGACATAAGACAACACATGGAGCAGAGAGATATGTGAAGAAGTGACACTTCTGGGCTTGGATTTACACTAGGGACTTGGAGATCATAGAAGGAAACAAATGGGAGTCAAGACGTATAAAGACACTTGGAAGAGACGTGGGTGAGAGACATGGGGGGGGGACTAGCAATGGCAGCCATTATACCTTGATTTGTATTTTGATTTCTCTCTATTCGCTCCTTGCCCGGCCCCTCCTGACCCTTTCCTATGGTTTCCCACCAGAAGATGCCCTGTGGCAAGGTTTTAGGCCTCAAAGGCCCCACTTGGAGCCAACCTTGTTTGGCTGGGTGTTTATCTATGACAGGATGGGTAACTTTGGGTGTTTAATTGGGAAGCTATATCCTCTGTCTTCTTCCCTCTCTATGCACACTGATCTTTTAAAGTTTTTACACACTCAGAGTACACTTTATGTGGCAGGTGGCAGAACCTCTTTGCATGCAAGTTTGGGGTTCTTGGGATATCCATAACAGAAGATTCCCAATACCTAATTTCAAGATTAGTATAAAGTTATAGTAATAAAGACAATGTAGTATTCGTGAAAAGATCTATAAATCAGTGAAACATAATAAAGAGCCCCAAAACAGATCCAAATGTAATCAATTCATTTGACAAGTTACAAAGGCAATTCTAGGGAGAAAGGATAATCTTTTCAACAAATGATCCTAAAAGAAATACAAGTATGTGCCCCAAAAGAATGCCCAACATTTTATACAAAAATTAACTAACTAAAAATCAGCAAATTAACTAAAAATAGATGAGAGACCTAAATGTAGACCCTAAAACAACAAAACTTTTAGGAGAAAACCTAAGAGAAATATTTGAATTTAAGTTAGGGAAAAAATTCTTAGATACAATATTAAAAGCAAGATCCATAAATTTTAAAAACAGACAAATCAGACTTTATCAAAATTTAAAAGTATACCGGTCTGGGGCCTCCCCGGTGGCACAGCAGGTTGAGTGCAGCGCTGTGAAGCTGTCCACAGCCTCTGCAGCGCGAGTTCAATTCCTGGCCGGCCAGAGATCCCCACATGTCTCACCTGCTGCTCCCCTCAGCAGTGTACTTCAGTCCTTCTGTCTGTTCTGCTCCCTGCCCTGGCTCTGGTGAATTCTCTCACCCTCCTGCACCTCTAGCCTGTACCCCAATGCTTGTATAAATAAATAAATCTTTAAAAAAATAAAAAATAAAAAATAAAAGTACCAGTCTGCAAAAGACACTTCTAAGTGAATTAAAAGACAAACTACAGACAGAAAACAAAGGCCTCAGATCCAGAATTATAAAGAATTCTCAAAACTCAACAACAAACAAGTAATTTACATCTAGGTATACACCAAAAATAAATGACAGCAAGGACTTGAACACATACTTTTTTTGTTTTGTTTTTAAATATTTATTTATTTATGCATACAAAAAACTGGGCTATAGGCCAGAGGTGTGGGAGGGTGAGAGGATTCACCAGATACAAAGTGGGGAGCAGAAGAGGCAGATGTACTGAAATACACAGCTCAAGGGAGTTGGGGGCAAGACAGGAGAGGTCTGCTGCACCATGTGGGACACCTCCCTGGTCGGGGATCGAACTCATGCTGCAGTGGCTGTGGATAGCTTAAGAGTGCTGAGACTTAACCCCTTGTGCCAGCAGGAAAGCCCCCTTGAATCCATATTTTTATGCCAATGCTCATAGTGGCATTACTCACATTAGTCAGAAGGTGGAAACAACCCAAATGTCTGTCAATGAATGAAAGGATAAACAAAATATGGTATTGCACACAATGGAATATTAGTCAATCTTAAGCAAGAATGAAATTCTGATACATATTACATATAATATCAATGAACCTTTAAAACATCATGCTAAGTGAAATAAACCAAGCACAAAAGGATAAATATTCTATGATTCCACTTATATGAGGGTCCTAGAATGGTCAAAGTCAAAGAATCTGAAAGCAAAATAATTGCTATCAGAGGCTAGGGGAAGGGAGAAATGGAGGTTACTGCTTAATAGGTGCAGAGTTTCAGTTTGGGAAGATGAAAAAGTTCTGGTGCAAAGCCTCAACAAGACTTAATACCTAACCTGATTGCAGGCTCAGTCTCTCAATTTCAAACCAACCACTATGGAATTTCCTGGTGAGCACTAGTAAGGTAATCTATATGGTAAGATCCTGCCTTCCCCCTGAGTAGGTTGTCTTTGCCTGAAACAAGCTCTCTTTTCTTTTGCTAATAACTTTTTCCCACCCTCTGTCTGACTATAAAAGCTTCCTGTTTTGTACCACTCCTTGGAACACCCTTCTTTCTACCTGCTAACTGGGATGCTGCCTGACTGATGAATCAATTAATAAAGTTAATTAAATCTCTCTATATTTACTCATTTTTGAAAAATATATGGTACAGCCACATTCTTAAGTACAACTAGAAATAAAAATGATTAAATAACTAGTTGCATTTTGTTTCAAGCCAACAGCCTTTTTTCAAATTGACCTTTCCACAGGTACCATTACAATTATTTAGATTGAGAGTGCTCTAAAAATTTTTCAGTTTAGAAGTTTTTCCAGTCCTTTGCCCTGGCCTCTGATGAGTAGGATCTTAATAATCTAAATAGCAACTCAAACCAACACACCCCAAGAAAGTGCAAAAGACATAGCCCTTACAAGATCCAGAAATTCATTCTCAAAGAAGAAAGAAAAGATGGCAACTATAAAGAAAAATTTGTTTTTTAACCAACCGTTTCAAAGCACAGGGGAGCATGTGTTTTTCCTCCTTTTAAACAGAATATGGTAACTTACCAAGAAGCCAAAATATCACCCATTTGTCTTTTAAATTCCCTAAGCTCCTATCCACAGCCTATTGGGCAGTCTGCCTGATGCATCCAGGCACATGTATCCTACCATTGGCAGAGACCAGAAAGAGGTACTCTCACTAATTCTAAAACCCAAAAGTCTAAAAAGTAAAGTCCTATGTTCCATAAGCAGTACCAGAAGGTGATGCACTTGAGTTAGGAAGCAAAAATGTTTAACAGTTCACTGAAAGCTGGCCCAGTCAGACAAAGAAGGGTTTGGATCCCAATCAATTTTTGATTGGTGCCAAAGAGGCATTCCAGTAAAGACTCCTGGATGGCAGAGACAGAAGAGGGGTCACAAAGTCTAGCTCTTGGGCACAAAACCAGATGAAGGGGAAAATCTCACCTACAGTCCCATTAGTTTTTCCTTCTTATAAGAAAGAGACAAGGAAAACAACGAGACAAGGGGAGGAATCAATCATTAAGAGTACCCACACATTTCAAATTTAAAAGATGAAGCATTTACAACCCAACAATATTCAAAACCAAGAGTCATTATGCCCATGGAACTAGTTCCACCAAAAAATTTCTCTCCCAATCTTAAATTTAGAAGAGAGAAAAAGTCTTGTAGGAGGAGCAGTGAAGGGCATCCTCTGGGTCAAGTGGGTGGTGCTCAGTCAATCCCTGGTAAAATGTGGGGCTTTCTGGAATCTATTCCCAATTTCCTGAACAGGGTCTGCTGGAAACTAGGGGCACAGTAGAGCCACCAGGTGAACTTTAAATAGGAGCTCAGGCAAGTTGCTCTCTTTTGGGGCTGGCTTCTGATTGCGCAGGGTAATCTCGGGGGAAAAGGGAGGTCTCAGGTTCCCTGACCCACTTTAAAAAAGGTGGAGCTAGGCAGAGAAATAAGGGTAGAAAAGACTGAGAGGACTGAGAGAGGAGAAAGGACTGGGCTGAAAAGAGGAGAGAAGGGAGATCAAGATGACCTAGAGGAGACACCTGGAGCAGAGAGACATGCTGCGCTTGCTTCTCCACCTTGGACTTGTACCACGGACTTGGGGAACATGGAAGTAGACATTTGAAACAGATGTGGGTGAAGGACTGTGGAGAAGTTAACAATGGCAGCCTTTATCTTGACCTGGGCTTTGATTTTTCTCTTTTCCTTCCATACTTGTCTGGCCCTTTCTGCCCCCTTTCTATGGGACCCAACAGAAGGTACCTTAGATCTATGGCAAGCTTTTAGGCCTCAGTGGTCCTGCTTTGGGCCAATCCTGTTTGGCTGGGCATTTACCCACAAGGAGATGGGTAACTTTCAGTGTTTTGTGTTAAAACTATTTTATCTACTCTTTCCCTTCTCTTCATTGCACATAAATTGTATTAAAAGTTCCTTTCCATTGAAAGTCTTATGCACTAGAGTGTGTTTTGTCTCCATGTGGCGGATGGTAGAACCTATTTAGAGTAGGCAGGTTTGGGGTCCCAAGGTACCCCTCATCCTGCCCTATAACAATTGTACACTGATCTCTGCTCAGCAGGTGCTATCTGCAGGTAAGACAGAGAACATCCAGTGGAGTGGTAGCCAATGACTTTTTTTTCTCTTGAGCACTTCCTTTCCTTGCTCCATATGTAATTAATTTTTTTTTCTTGTTTCTCTCTATCTGCTTTTGGGACTGGTCCTGCATTTTTCAGAATGTGGGTGAGGACTCACACAATCTGGCATCCCTTTCCCCCCTGGGTTTGCCCCAGAACAGGCTCACTAGTTATCTGGACCTCCCAGGGAGAGCTGTAAGAGGCTGAAGTGGTAAACATTTTTACCTTTTTGTAGATGCTTTTGTCAAAAGTCCCAGGATCTCTTCCACTGCCATCATTCACAGGCAAGCAGCATCCAGTCAATGAATTTATCCTGTCAGTGAAACTAAACTGGGGTTCAGGGACAGTGTTCCCTTCCCCTTTCAGTTCCTCTAGACTGACAAATAGTCAAATTAATATCAGACAGACTGACAAGAGAAAAATAACAAAAAGAAGTCTAATCATAACATGCATGTTTCCTGTGTGTATATGTGTGTGTATATATATATCAATTTAGTGTATATATACATATATATATATATGTATGTATATATATGAAAGACCCAGTAAAAACTGAGTAAGTGAAAGGACTTGTCACCTCCTTAAATAACTTCACCTAAAATCAGAGGATATTGTGGGATAAGCTCAGTCGTGGGAGGTTACCAGTAAAGGCACAGTAAACACAGTATGACTGTTATACAGATTTAAGTTGCTGTCTTACTACTGACTAAAAAAAGATTTAGTCCTCTGGTAGAGCAAGGGAAACACTCTTACAAATGGAGATTTTCCTTTATACACTTATAAGTCTCCCTCCACCCAGCTTTCAGAGTCCCTTCTATGAAATAACCCTTATTCCAAACATATATTTAGGGGTGTTCCCTACAGAAAATAAGAGCAATGGACTAGAAGTCAAAAGAATTTTGTCATCATAGAACCACTTAAATTTTTTGTACTTTGGAGTGATCCTTTACCTCTTGGTATCTTGACTAATTATCCTGCAAAATTCAATGCAAATAGACTACATATAAAAATACATTTTAAACTTAACTTGGGTCCTCTGAGTGGGCTCAAGGGTATCTGGAAAATGCCTCTAAATTATATGCAAAGTATGTAAGTGCATCCCTCTTCTAGGAAGAGATATAACTTCAGGCTTTTGGGAGGGTGAGGGGCTTACTGATTCATAGTTTAAAATAACTGAATCAGGGCCTCCCTGGTGGCGTAGTGAGTTGAGAACAGTGCTGTGAAGCTGTTCACAGCCCCTGCAGGGCAGGTTCGATTCCCAGCTGGCCAGGGAGCAGCCCACATGGCCCTGCAGACCTCTCCTGTCTCGCCAGCTGCTCCCCTCAGCAGTGCTTTCGGTCTATCTGCCTGTTCTGCTCTCCACTCTGTCTCTGGTGAATCCTCTCACCCTCCCGCACCTCTGGCCTGTACCCCAGCTCTTGAATAAATAAAATTTTTTTAATTAAAAAAAGACTTCCTTTAAGAAAAAAAAGAAAAAGAAAAAAGAAAATGACTGAATCAGACTTAATCTCTAAGGTTCCCTTCCATTCTCGCATGCAGTAATTCTGAAAGATCTCTAGCTATCCCATGACTCCAATAGGGATGGAAGAAATAAACTAGAACATTTCCTGATTCCAGTTATCACAAGAGATCATTCCCTTTCCTGAGAGAAGGATTCAATTTTTCAATACGAAATTCTGAGCTCTTTATGGCCAGCTTTTCCACTTTTTTCAAGAATAGCTGGAAATCCAGATCTGCATGTGAAATCTCCCAATTTTTACAAGTCAGTAACTTTAAAAAATAAAAGACCTTAGAAATGATTTTTAAGAAGTGGAAATTGTTCTGGGAGGATCTATTTCTATCTATCCTAAAGAGTACATCCTATGGAAGAGGTCAAGTCTTACATCGGGGTGACTGGTGTATTGGTGATTGTTAAACAAGCCCACTCACCCTGCAGAGTTCAAAGTTACCTGTGTGTGTGTGTGTGTGTGTGTGTGTGTGTGTGTGTGTGTGTGTGTATGAAAGACCCAGTAAAAACTGAGTAAGTGAAAGGACTTGTCACCTCCTTAAATAACTTCAACTAAAAACAGAGGCTGTTGTTCAAAGTCTTTCATATGTCTCTCATAGGTCTTTCTAGGTGCAAACCTATTTGTGAGGCAACTGTCAAACAGAATATAATATCACTTACCAAAGTGCTGTCAGAACTACTTGCTTTTAAGTGCATCGTTTCACCGAATTCCCTCACAGCTTCTTTGAGGTAAGTTCTATTACATCCGCATTTTACAGATAAGGGGCAAATTTCTTTGTGTGTGCTGAGCATCTTAGTTATATCTGTCACACTCGCGATAAGGTGGGTGCTACTGCCCTCCTCTTCTGACGAAGCTACAGAACTTTCTGAGAAGGGCCCTAGCCAAGTCCTGAAAAACTCGCGGCTCGATATCATCCTAGCCAAGGTCAAGGAGAGCGGCGCGCGGGCAGGGGGAGGCACGGGTCACCTGTCATTCTGAGAGGAAAAGAACCCCGCTTTTCTTCTTCCGCAGCCCTCTTCCTTCTCTGCGTGTTCCTCCCGCTTCGCCTCCTCGTCCACAAGGCGAGCGGAGAGGCCCAGACGCAGCGCCTTCCGCCACGTGCTCTCATGGGCTCGCCGCGCCTCAGTTCCGGCCTCCTCCCGAGGCTTCGCGCGAACGCTAGGGGGCGCCGCTCTCTGGAGCCAGGGCCGGGCTCCCCGGCGCTCGCGCGCTGAGCGGCTCATAGAGGAACCAGCGGCCACTTCCGCTTCCGGCCGGCCCCGGCGCTGCAGTCGGCGCGGTCCTGGTCAGCATCAGGTGGGCCTCCCTCGGGTTCCGCGGGCTCTGCCTTTCGGCTGAAAACGCCTCCCTCCTTACCCCACCTCAGCGTCTACTCGGTGCTGAGCCCACAGTCGGCCGACAAAGAGTGACGTTCAGACCCGGAGTCATGGCAGCGACCGAGGGAAGCTTGGCGGCTGCTGGTACCTCCGCGCCACCACTGGAGAAACAGGATGGAGACGGCCCGAGCTCGGGCCCGGAAGCCAAGTGTGGGGGCCCACCGCCCGCCCCCGAATCCTCCAGCCCCAATGCCGCGGACCCCGAAGTGACTCCACCCCCCGCGGCGGCCTCCGCGGCCCTAGAACTGCCCCTCGGGCCCGCACCACTGGGTCCCGCGTCGCTTGCCGAGGCCGCCCCGCGCTCGCCTCCGGGCCTCGGCGGCTCCCGGCCCGGCCCCGAGACGTTCCGCCAGCGTTTCCGCCAGTTCCGCTACCAGGACGCGGCAGGCCCACGCGAGGCCTTTCGGCAGCTGCGGGAACTCTCCCGTCAGTGGCTGCGACCTGACATCCGCACGAAGGAGCAGATCGTGGAGATGCTGGTGCAAGAGCAGCTGCTCGCCATCTTGCCCGACGCGGCGCGGGCCCGGCGCCTTCGCCGCCGCACCGATGTGCGCATCACCGGCTGAGCTGCCAGCGGGCCGGGCCGGGCCGGGCCGGGCCGGGCGCTCCCTGGACTGGAGCCATGATTGCCATGATTGGAGGGGCTGAACCTGGTTCCCCACTCCGCGTTCATAGAAAACGAGTTTTGGTGGATCTGGTAGTCTGTTGTGTCTCTTTCGTTCGTCCTTTACTGAGTTTGTTTTCCCGAGCCTGTTTCCAGCCTACTTTCTGGCTGATGGCGAAATTGAGAATAAAACCTTTGTTTGCTATTTGCTTGGTTTTCGTTGGCTTCTGTGGGATTATTACCGGTCCCCTGGGCCTCCACCACATCTGGGAAATTTTTCTGCTACTCACTCGCCCAGGACTGACTTAGGCTTCCTTTGTTTAGTTGGAGTAGATGTAATTGAGGGTTCCAGCGTCCTGGGTTCCATATTCATTCACCCCTTAACCTTCAGCTAGAATCAGAACTTGTTTTCCTACTTGGCTAAAGATGCCTTGCCTTTGGTTGTGGGATCCTGCAGGGCAAATACTTGGTTCTATTAAGTGCTTATTAGAGGGCTACAGGTTCTTTACCAATAATGCCGCCACAATCAGCCTGTGGGCACAGGCTTTCCGAAAGGCCCACGCTATAGGTTTATTTGAATGAGATGTGTTTAGTGCGGGTCCTTGCAGAGAGAGGCTAGATCATGTTTGTCATCTCTGCTTTATTCATCAAGACTCACCAACTGCTTCCCTTTGTTAAATAAGCATAATTGTTTAGAAAGGGAAGAAGGAAGTATGCAAGTAACTGACAAACTACTTTATGGAAAAGCCCTGCCATGAAATCTTCATGTTTTTTTTTTTTTTTTTAAAAAGATTTATTTATACAAGCACTGGGTACAGCCAGAAGCGCGGGAGGGTGAGAGAATTCACCAGAGCCAGAGCGGGGAGCAGAGCAGGCAGAAGGACGAAGCACACTGCTGAGGGGAGCAGCGGGCGGCAGGAGAGGTCTGCGCACCATGTGGGACCCTCCTCCTGTGGCCAGGGAGCAGCCGGGGATTGAACCAGCGCTGCAGAGGCTGCGGGCAGCCCCGCAACCCAGCACTCAACCGCTGCACCACCGGGGAGGCCCTCTTCATCTGTTCTTGCATCTACTGTTCCCTGAATCTTCTGCCCACCCAGGAAGGTGCTAATTGGGATCCATAAGCAGTTTGGGTTGGTCCCAGAATGCCCTACTTGCAGTCATCTTTAAAGAAAGAAAGGCCATCTCATAAGGAAGGCCAGACCTGTCTTCCCTGCACTTGCTTTTAACAACCAAAAATCTATTAAGCCTGCAGCTTGAACAACAAATCTTAGACTGGGTATAGAGACTGGTGAGGGGCATTTTACTTGAATATTAAGACACTTAAATTAATTCAAAAGTATTTTGCATACTTTCTTGAGATTCAGGATCTTGAACTTGCATCTGCCTCCCTGCAGATGAATCTTTAGATTGTAAAAGCAGACTTCCTTTCAAAAGTAGTGACTATAAAAAATTAAGTAATGGATATTAAAAGTGGGGTAGAGAACTTTAACAATTCGATAACATTACTGAAACATAGCAACAAAAACCTGTTTATTTTTTCCAAATACATACAGAAGTTTGCATGTTTTGCAAATATTGCCTCAAAGCAACATTTCTATATACAGCGCCTTCTGTTCTAATAGCGCGTAAACATAGATACATAACCACAGTGCAATGTTAGCTCGTCAAGGGTCTACCTTGCATACACTCATCACTTAAAGAAACAAAATGATTACTCAAACCAAAACTGTGTTTGTCAAGGCAATTTTTTATAGATGGGTAGTTTTTTTTCTCAAAAGAAAACTTAGGTAGTGTACATATTTCTAAATGGTAACAGTAATATTTGCAAATAACAGTTATCCAGTGCTCCAACTTGGGGTTAATACAACTTGACCCAGGAATGGGGGGAGGGAGCCCCTCAACATGGCTTTAAATTAGGAAAGCACACTGAGGTTATTGGAATTTAGTCTTCCCTTGCTTCCCTAAGAACAAAAATCACAATGAGTAATATGGGATTGTTTCCTTTATAAAACTTAAATAAACAAATAATGGCCACTTGACAAAATTAGGATAATTCCACTTCTGCTCTCATCTCTGAAAAAAGACATGAGACTGACGACCTTAAAATTACAGTATCCCCAGATGTGATACTCAAATGTATTTTCAGGAAAGAAAAATCAGTATACAAGAGTGATAACCTCACAGTTGTGGCTATAGAAAATCATCCTGTTTCTTCTCTTTTCAGACAAGCATGACACAATTCTTTTAAAGTGGCTGTCTAATAATTTATCCAAAACACACCACATGTACTCCTTGAGCATTTCTTCCTGAATCAGAAAAACCAACATTAGCAATGGGAAACAGCCTTTTGTAGAGGAATTGTGTCAGCTTTATTACAGATATTACAACCACATGAATTCTCTTTGATGAATAAGCTACAGCAGGTCAACTTCTCCTCACTTCATTCTGTATCAAATGGTGAATAAATCACTAGGCAGAGCATTCCCTGAAGCAGATCTTGATACAGAGGCCTTCACGACCACAATGACCTGTGCCTTAAAGCCTAACCATTCCAAAGGTTGCAGGAGATACTGTCATTGCTATTGAGATATTGGCTACTTCACGTTTACATAGTAAATATTTGCAGCATATAACATTACAGATTCATAAACCCATAATTAAATTGTGAATGTTAATGGACAACTGTGCTTTGATTTCTGTCTTTAGTAATTACAAAAAAAAAACTAACTGTGAAACGGGTCACTCCTCAAATATGGAACGTTTTCTTTAACATTGCCGAGTAAGGAATAACAATATAGTAATTACATCTGACTGTTGACTGGTAACCTGCAAGAGTAACAAAATATCGTCTCAAAAGGTACAAATAGGTTGTACCTAAACCTTAAGCAGCATAATCACCTTGATCTCACAAAATTATACAAACAGGAATTTAAAATGATTGAGGATATTAAAACAACTCTGAAAATGCCAACTACTGAACATACACCCTTCAGTAAAGGAGAAAAGCGGCACATGTAGAATTTTAAGTTTTTTTTACAACAATATAAAATAAGGTAAGTCCCCAAACCACATTCTTTGTAACAAATCTTTACAGTGAAAGAGTTCAAAATTTCGGGAAACATTTCTTGAACATTAAATAGAACTGGGAAGTTGTTTTATTAATAAGTGGGTAGAAAATGCTGTCCTTTGGGTTCCAGACCCTGCCTGCTTCAGCTTGGAATTCCTTCCATGTTCTTATTACAGAGAGATTCTAGTTCCTCCACAGGCTGTGTGGGCTCTGCTACAAAAGACACAGCCCAGCCAACTCTGGGGTGAAAGCATATAAAACTTGTCCCCAGTGGCATAATGTCATGCAAGAGATGTGATGAAAAAAATGAAGAGTCCCAAGGAGATGGAGGGTAGCCAAGGCCGCTGCTCCTTCCTCACCTCCACAGAATGGCAAAGTCAACATTCCCACATAGCTGAAAAAAATGAAAATGATGCCTGCTGCCTAAACCCAGGCCAGGCGGAAACCAGAAGGTTTGGCAAGTGCCCCAACCTGACAGAAAAGTCAATTAAATAAGTTGCAAGTTGAATTTACAACTGTTTCCAACTAAATATTTTTGGCTCTCATTCCATTTATCATCAGTGGCACGATTTCAAGTGAAGTTTGTGCAAAAAGACTCACTCTCCATTCAACGATGTGCACAGATGAAGGGAATCCCAAGAGTCTATTTGCCATCTTCTTGGTAGGCTTTGAGATCATAGTGCCCTCCCCTCCAGCAGCCAAAATGACCTCTTTGCTCAATGTCCATCATACCCCCTTCCCGGATCCCTGAAGTCACTCAGTATCACATGCATTCGGCATGCTAGGTTTATTTATTTAAATATGTGAAGTTCCTCCTACAGGTGCCCCAGGATTGTGCCCCCAATATTTCTGGGGGCCCAGTTTCATGTTGAGCAACAGAGTGCAATCTGCTGCACCTTTCCCAGGTCCGTCAGCAGCTGCTTGATGCAATGCTTGAGCTGCGGAAGCCTAGCCAATGGCTCCGGGGGCTCCAGTTCCCCAGTGTAGTCCAGCCAGCTCTCCAACACTAGGCAGAAGAGAGAGAGAAGACCTAGTGAGATTCCAACACGTGATCTGCAAGAATGTCACTAAGAATTTCAGCACTTTAGCCCATCTGATCATATATGGGGGAAGAAGAGAGAGGGCCATTTCAGGCAACAATGACTCATCATCCTCTCTACAAAAGAGGCTGACCTTGATCATGCTCACCTGTCCTCCAGAACCATCTGTTACCCTAATATCTGGGCGAAATACCCAGGGCTATACAAATGTCTACTACACAAATGTCTCAGTCAAGTTCTTAAATTTCTACTGATAAAAAGGTGGCTGCATTTTAGGTTTTATCAGAAGCTGAAATAAAAGTCTTTTTCTATTAATCCTCAGTTGACTCAATTAAGTCAAAAAATTGGTGAAGATTTGCTCAGATCACCCATTTCCTGCAGGCATAATCCAGTTACTGTACCTCCTTTGCAGAAGGATTGGGCAAGTGAGGCAGGATCCCTGACATCACAGAGACTTTAGAAGTTCCCAATAAATACTAAAAATAAGGCTTATCCAAGCAAAGGAGAATGGAAGTGGGTAAGGCTGAAAGGAGGAGGAGACAAGAATACAGTTGTCATTGGGGAGCAGGATTGCGGGGTTCCGAAAACAGCTTGTGAGCCATTGGGAATACAAGTTGGCAGTGCCTGCCAACTGGCAAGGAGCCAAGAAAGAGTCCTACCATCCAACTCCTTTTCAATGGAGTCCATCCTATGTGTGACCTCATCCTGAAGAGATTCCACATGAGTCAGCAGGTTAAACTGCCACTGGTGCTGGGAGCTCAGCAGCCCCTCTCCACCTCTGTCCAGCAGTTTCCGAGCAGGGGCTTCCTCTGGTAGGACCTTTTTGGAGATAAAATCCCTCACCTGGGGATGCAATGGCATTTAGGTTACTGGGTGGAGTAACACTATATAGTGTTTGCAACTATATAGAAACCAGTTTAGTTTAAATACTCTAAGTCCGTACATTTCCCTTTCCCTCATCTTGGACATTGGCTAAAAGCATGTCTGTCGTAATATCCCAACCCCAGGGCAGCACAGATCTCTGATGCAGAGGATACCACAGTTGTTTCCCACAGACTGGCCCAATATGCCCAGGCCTGAAGCAGGCCTCACAGAATGGTTTTCAGAGCCCTGAGATCTGACTAGAACAGGAATGTTGTAGAAACTTCTAGAGTAGAAAGGTAGAAAAAGGGTTAGTTACATGGGAGTTACACAAACTAATTTTAAGTCCTAGCTTTGACTCTTGCTGAGTATGTGAACCTGGATAAGCTAATTCACCTCTCTGAGCCTGTGTTCTCTCAAGGGAAAGATGGAGATAGTAAAACATACTTTAAAGGTTCATAAGGAAAAAAATAAAGGTTCATGAGGATGAAATAGATTAAAGTTTATAAAAACACAGTGCCAGAGTACAATTAGTCTACCATCAATGAAAGATTTTTAACCCTAGTTGCCTTCGTTACACCCAGTATTTCCTGGTCTTTTATTATGTGCCAGATGCCTCTAGGAAATCTGTGTAGTATGCAGGATCACAAACCTTTTTGGTGTTTGTGATCTCAACCTTTCATCTGAAATGAAACAGATTCTAACTAGTATTTTTTTAGATCTTATTAAGCAAAGTAATGAGCTGAGAGCTTTTCACAGCAACACTACACAGTAACTAAGAGGGCACTGTCACTGGCCCCATCAAAAGATGGGTGAGGAAAAAATCTACAAAGAGCTGATGAGACTCAATAAAAACAAAGAAAATAATCCAGTCAAAAAATGGGCAGAAGAGCTAAAAAGACACTTCTCCAAAGAGGAAATGCAAATGGCCAACAGGCATATGAAAAAATGTTCAACATCACTTGTAATCAGGGAAATGCAAATCAAAACTACAATGAGGTACCATCTCACACCAGTAAGAATGGCATATATTAAAAATACTAGCAACAACAAATGTTGGCGAGGGTGTGGAGAAAAAGGAACTCTCCTGCACTGTTGGTGGGAGTGCAAACTGGTCCAACCACTATGGAGAGCTGTGTGGAGATTTCTTGACCTACTAAACATAGAGCTTCCATATGATCCAGCAATTCCACTCCTAAGTATTTACCCAAAGGACACAGAAACATCCATTCCAAAGAGCACCTGCACCCCTATGTTTATCGCAGCACTGTTTACAATAGCTAAGCTTTGGAAACAACCCAAATGCCCAAAAATAGATGACTGGATCAAGAAGATGTGGTACATATACACCATGGAATATTACTCAGCATTCAAAAAAGATAAACACATGCAATTTGCAGCAATATGGATGGAGCTGGAAGGGATCATGCTCAGCGAAATAAGCCAGAAAGAAAAAGAAAAATACCGGATGGTCTCACTCATAGCAGGAATCTAGGAAACTTAAATAAGGGATCAGGAAAAAGAATAACTATAAGAAAGAAAATATCAAAATCAACAAACAACTATGAACCAGAGATACTCTATGGGGGGGTGGGGGGTGGGGAAAGGAGGGACTGGGGTCAAAATAAGGGGGTTGTAATTGTATGGGTAACATAAAAAATAAAATTTAAATAAAATGTGAAGAAAAAAAAAAAGATGGGTGAGGAGACACACCTGAAGAGGTAAAGTGACCTGTTTAGCATCTCACAGTAAGTGGTGGAACCCAGGCATGAAATTGTCCTTGTCAGCCCTACCCAGCAAGGGGAGAGGATGAATGATGCGCAATGCCCACCCACCCTTTAGGAGTTTATAATCTAGATCTCCCTCTCAGCATTATGCAACAATGCATTTAATGCTGGTGATACCAACACACAGGCTTGTGAAAGTAAGGATGATGAGGGCAGAGAAGCTCTCAAATGATACAAAGTCTCAATGATAACATAGAATAGGGCAGAATGAGAACAGTGAACAGTTAAAGATGAACCATTGAGTAGGAGGATGACACAAGAGGGTTTCAGAGGAGAATGACTTGAATTAAAAAAAAAAAAAAAAAAAAGACAGTAGCTCTTGGAAAAACTGATGCAAGCAGCAAATATTTTGCCAAAACATACTGTTCTGAAGTCTGGGCTATGAAGTTAACAGTCAAAATAAAGCTCATACAATTGTATAAAAAAACTAAGCCTAACAAAATACTTGATTCCTTCTTTGTTCATGCTACGAATCAGCATCTAAGGTACAATTACAAAGCTGACTGTGTTAAAGAAAAAACTCACTTTTTCATGCTCTAATCAGTCCTTTTCTCCTTGTTACTTCCCAACCTCCATCCCCACCCCCAATAACAATGTCATTCTGTGGGTGTTTCCTGGAACCAGTGACCATGGGCTTAAATGAAATCTCCTGAACTTGCATCCATTTTGACAGACAAAAAAAAAAAAAAAAAAAAAAAAAACCAGCTATTATAAGCAAATATAAATACAATTTTACAATATACACAATTTTACAATAAAGATCCTCCACAGGTTTTTAAACCCTAACCTACAGCACTCAAACACTGAAATAAGAACAAGAGTATCACATACCTTTGGTGAACTGGGTTTGGGGTCACTGTCCCCCCTGCTCCTGTCTTGGTCTAGAGGCCAGCCAAGGCGCGGGGTAAGGCAATCATCACCATTCTCATGGAGGGAGTTGACCGTATCATCAAGGGCAGAGCCTCGGGTTTCCACCACTAGCTTTTGCTCCATAGCTGGGTAATAGGCGCGGGGCTTCTGGTAGCAGTGCTCACTAGTGATATAGGACTCCTCCACAGACCGGGGCAAGGGCAGGGGCAGAGGTTTCTCCACCACCCCATTCAAAGTTCTATAGCTTGGGGTTTCCTCCTTGCACTTGGTTTCAGTAATATGAGTATGTTTGGAATGAGATCTCCCCTCTGCTGAGTGCTGTTTCCAAGGTTGACACCACAGCTGCAGATCAGGATGCTCTCTGCTTCTGTTTGGAGGGCAAATACAGAAAAGGACTTTGGAGCAACTGCTCCCATCTGGGTCATCTGGCCACAAACCACCATTTGCCAAGCAAGATGTAATATAAATCCACAGTCTATGAGGAGACCACTTTCAAGCAAGTTTTGTTTGTTCCAGCCAGTGCTACCATTTGTGAGAACAGTAAACAGTAAGTGGGACTCACTTGTCAGTTCCCACAGTGGGACTGGACTTTGTGTTTCAATTCAGTTGTTGATTAGCAGTAAGTAGAATTTAGACAAATCATTCACTCAGCCTCATTTTCATTTCCTTCTCTATAAAACTAGGCTAACTATCTGTCTGCTTTGATAAAGATTAAGTGAATTAATTCAAATAGAAGTACCTTTTTGATGGTAAAGTGCTCTTCAAATGTGACAGTAAAATAGCCTTATTAGGAGTCACAATAATCCTGGCAAGCAATGGCACTCATTAAAAAAACTGCAGTAATGATGGAGAGTGTGGGGGGAATCAAATGTCATCTATGTGTAGGCTGTAATAAAGTTTTTAAAAATTCCTCTAAAATCTTCTATTTTCACATTTTAAGAGAAAAGTTTATTAAGGAACAGGGATTTCAATCCTTTTTTGGTTCAGATTCCTCTGAGAGAATCTGCTGAGGTTTTGCCCACATGTATGCACATATACAACCATGTACAACTTTAGCGTTTCCCAGAATAATTCACTATTTGAGTTTTTCCCAATGGAGGGCCATTAAATTAATTTATTGGATCATAATCTATTGTAAAAAAAAAAAAAAGGAAAAATAGAACAGAAAATATCAGTGCATTTTAAGAAAGAGTAGATTTAGTGAAATACCAGTTTCAGTTTTATACAAGAGTGATACAAAATGTATTTCTTCCTGTATGATATATATAGCTTTAAAATTTAAAAGCTGCTAGTCTAGATGAACTTCACCTTTAACACTTCTTTACCATCTAGAATTTCTATGATAATATTTGCTCATTGCTCACTGAATGAAAGGAAGGAAGAAAGGAGGAAGGGAGAAAGAAACTACAAGTAAAGAGAAGGCTTGAGTGCCATCTATCAGTTACCAGCAGCTCACAGCTGGGAGGCAGTGCACTACAAGGGACTTTGGAAACAAACGGAAAGATACAGAAGGTATTACTCAAACTCAGTTCAAAGAAATGTTTAGACATGTGTGGGGGCCTTCCTGATGTAGTTCATAGAATCCAGAGATGCTAAACATCCTCTTAATACCTGAGACAATCCCACACAAAGAACTACCCCCTGGTATACAAATACTAACAGTACCTTCCCAGTCCCCAAATGAGAAACACTGAAACCAGATCAGCAGGAACACACAAGCTTAACTCACCAGCAAATTCCCTTTATGGGAACCCACCCCCACCTCCACCCCCCCACCCCACACACACACACTCTCTCCACTTAACTGAAGTCTTCCAGCAGAAATGAAATAAGCCATAGAATAAAGGAGTGGAGTGATCTCATAAAACCCTAGGGGCGAAAACAATCCTTTTGCAGCTCTGGCACTACAACAGTGCCCATACCACCCATCCCCTGGTGAAGAAAAAGAAGCAACCAGCATTAAGGCTGCCTAGGTTTCTGGGCCACCACCAACATAGAATCGGAGCTGGCACCCAGGAACCCAAGATCCCAGACACAACTTTGAAATCATAATTGTGTAGGGGAATATGAAAGTCACTGTTGATTTTCTAATCCGCTACAGTGTGAAATCTGTTAACACAGAACATTTAAGTTATAGCATGGGCCTCTTCTTACATGAAAATTACAAGTCTTTGGGCCTCCCCTGGTGGCGCAGTGGTTGAGCGCTGGGCTGCGAGGCTGCCCGCAGCCTCTGTAGCGCCGGTTCGTTCCCCGGCCCCCCCGGCCGCCGGCAAGGGTCCCACAAAAAAAAAAAAGAAAAAAAAAAGAATTACAAGTCTTTGCTTTATCCACCCACCGTTTCACCCTCCCAGCTAAGATCTGAAGTCCTAGCTACTACTCCACACAGGGATGACCCTGGCCTTTCCTTATCAAGCCCTGTCAGTCATAAAGAAGGTATGCATAACCACGCATGCCACTGTTTTTATGACGAAAGATGATCTGAAGTTATTCCAAGTTTTACTGTTTATCTTTGAAAATAAAACTGCCAGGCCACTTAGGAACAATAGTTCTAAAAATGAAGATCCAGAGCCCATGACAACAGACACTATCCATATGTACACAGATATACTAGGACAACCACCCTCTAACCAGGATCTTTTGTCCATATATAATGATTAATGAGATCTCCCTGCACCTTCTTCTGAATTGTTAAAAGTCAGATTTAATTCCAGGACAGTCACTGCTATAAAGGATAAAAGATTTAAAGAGGGATTCAGAAGGGCAAGGATCCAGCGCATGGGACATGGCAGGAGCACTGGCATTTCCGTGAAAAGAAGGAATACCATCTAATTAAATCTTAAAAAAAAAAAAAAAAAAAAATATATATATATATATATATATAGACAGAGAGAGAGAGAGACAGAGAGAGCAGTTTACAATCAGAAACATCATGTGACGTTTTTCCTAGGTGGACCTCACAAGGAGTTCCTGCTACTTTTCTCAATTTCTAGCATCTAATAAAGAAATTTATTTGGTTCATATAAAGTAAAATGGTCCAATTTATAATATATGAGGGAATATCTAGCCCCTGACATCCAGGGTCATCACTTGAATCAGTTCACTACAACAGACATTGTCACGGTGATGGCTAATTACCCCCAGCATTCAGTCTCTTCTCTTATACCCCAACTCCTGAGTTTGAGCAGGCCACCTGGCTAGCCTCTCCTGCAGTTAGGTGTGTCCATGACACTCTTTGTGCTTCCCTTTTTTTCTGTCCCCCCTGTACACGAGCAGGGTTGAGGTAGAGGTGAGACTGTTTTCACCATGCACATAAGGGTAACCCCCCATGGAATGCCAGAGCAGTAAGACAGAAGAAACCCAAGTCTATGGACAGATCTGGAGAAAGGCCACCTATCTAGCCTAGATCCCTGCCTATACCTCATATTATTTGATAAAGAAAATCCCATTTTGTTCAGCTGGGCTATAGTGATATACTATAGCAGCTTAGCTTTTACCCAAGCCAATAAATACCTTTAATGAATGTACCCTGCTCAACCAGTCCTTGTCACATCAGTACTTGAAGCCAGGCCTTTGTGTACCAGAATGCAAGAGAAAGCAGACCACCATCCTGCCATCAAAGTGCTCTGGCATTCTGCCTGATGCCAAGAAGCCTCCAGGACTAATGAGGGAAATCTTGTCAGGGAGTGGCCTGTTAGTCTAACTCATGCATGGCACTAGTTTGTCAATGGTGATGACTTAACTAAAATGGTCCCCTACTGGTAGGCTCATAGGAAAACTTGAGAGATTTTCACAAAAGAAAAACTGTCCCTGCCATAGATTGTGTTAAAATCAAAAGGAAATTCATGGTATTGCTGAAGAGATGCAATTAGAAAGGTCAGGACAAGTACCTGATAGGGGCCAGGACGGAAGTTCTAGTTCTTGCTCTACCCCTGGAAACCATGGAGAGCAGCTCCCTAACTCCAGGCCCCTGCTGCCCTTCTTGGTAAAGTGGGGTAGGTTATAAAACCCAGTAAGAACCACATTATCTTTCTCAGAGCTTATAAATGAATTTGGGACATCTGACACAAAGAAGGCAACCCCAAAAGGAAACTCAAACTCAATTTCATGCCTCAAATTTCTGGCTATTAAAAGTCAGAAGTCCAACTCCAAAAGGCCTAAAGTTTTTTCTGTATGAGCAAACCATCAAGAGGTAAATTTATTGAGCAATCACTACGTTAGAGGTCCGGCTCATCAACGGTAGCTCTTCCAGCAGTTTTCAACTTTACTTTGTTTACCAATCAAGAATGCATAGGATGAATGAATAAATAAAATATGTTATTATATACCATGGACTATTATTTGTTTTTTCTGTATGAGCAAAAAACATCAAGAGGTAAATTTATTGAGCAATCACTACGTTAGAGGTCCGGCTCATCAACGGTAGCTCTTCCAGCAGTTTTCAACTTTACTTTGTTTACTAATCAAGAATGCACAGGATGAATGAATAAATAAAATATGTTATTATATACCATGGACTATTATTTGCTCTTAAAAAAGGCAATTCTGACACAGGCTACAATACAGATAACACCTGAAGATGAAATAAATCACACAAAAAAACAAATACTAGGATCCCACCTATATGATGTACCTACAGTAACCAAATTCACAGAGAAAGTATCAGGGTGGTTGTCAGAGAGTGGGGGGAGGGGAAGTAAAAAGGAGTTATTTGTTTAATGGGTAGAGAGTTTCAGGTCTGCTAGATGAAAGAGATTGGTTTTACACTGTGAATATACTTAACACTACTGAACTGTATGCTTAAGAAGATTAAGATGCTAAATTTTATATTTTATATTTTATAAATTTTATATTTTACCAAAATTAAAAACAACACAGGACTGAACACCAAAAAAAACCCAACAAACTAAACACAAACACCATATCTTGACTATGGGGTGGTTGCAAGGGCGTACACATGTCAAAACTCGATGAACACTTAAAATGATTATAATTATATGTAAATTATATACAGATAAAATTGGTTTTTAAAGAAAGTTTATCATGTAAATGATAATTTTTAGTAAAGGTCTCAAACTCTTGTGTCTTATCATTGATTTTGTGGCTTTCCAATTTCCTAAATTTACCCTGCCTTCACAGACCATCCCAAACCAGATCTACCCCAAAGCTGCAGGTGTCACACTTACTGCAAGATGCTCATCTTGAGTTGTAGACCATGCAGAACCTCAATCACTCTCTGCACATCACCGAGAAGCTGGTGGGTGGCCACAATCTTCTTGGCATTCTGGTGGGAGTAATTCTCTTCTAAAAATGCCAGGCCATGCATATGTCCCCTGCTCAACCACTCCTTGTCATACCAGTACTTGAAGCCAGGCCTCTGACCTAAAGCAGTGACAATAAGATGGTTAACATATGGTCTGAAGGAAAACCAGACCACTTTATACCATACAAATTATCACACAAACTACTGGAAGGGTGGAGTGGCATGTCTTTTTTTCCCTTAACCATGCAATAAACATTCATTTGTCACTTACCATATGATGGGCTCTCTACTAGGTATTGGGGAGAAGGTAGTAAGTAAGGAATGCAAATTTCCTGATCATCTAGAACTGGACAGACATGGAATGGGCACTAAGAAATTTAAATTTCAATCACAGCATTCCCTTTCCTACTTAATGACCTCTGACTACACACAGAAAATCAAAGCTCTCTAGCCTGATGAAGGCAGCAGGCCAGCTCTTTCCTGCCCTCATCGCCACATCTTTACAGTGGTCTCCTGTCAGTTTTTGGAACACATCAAGTTCTTACTGGTCTTAGGATCTCTGCTCTATACCCCCTCTGTCTGAGGCATTATTCCCCAAGGATTCTGCAGGAGTGACTCCTTACCACCTCTTCACAGAAGCCTTCTGTTACCTCCCAAAGCTAAAGAGTTTCTTCAGTAATTTCCTCCAGTTGTTCCTTATCTGATCCCTTTTATCCCCTCACACTATCCATTCCTATCTAACATGTTCTTCTTTATTTAACTAATTTTTACAACTGTTTCTGGTACTATCCCCACTCAAAGAAGATTTGGAGCCATCTTGTTCCTGGTTATATCCCCAGTGTCTAGCAAAAGTTATCTTGAATGGATTTATCAAATGGAAAGAAGCCACAGTCGCCCTCTGACTGTGTATCACCTATCACCTAACTAAATAGACAGCCAAGCCCCTCTCCATCCCTGGATCTCTGCTTCCCATCTGTTACAATGACAGAGAAATTGGAAAGCTTTAATGGTCCTGTTCATTACAATGATCCTTAAAAAGGACTAAAAACACAACATATGTGACTTAGCAGTGCTTACTACTCCATAAGTACAGGAAACAGCTTTCAACTAGATTGTTGTTCACCTCCCAAAATGTATAAAAACCCTGTAACTACCCAGGGAATCCCTACTGAAGTCCATGGGTTCTTTCTGGCTTTACAAAGATACATGGTGGGGATGCATCTTGATTCTGTTAAGAATATCTTTAACCTTTAAATAATAAATCTGTTAGGTTAAACTTTTGGTCGAAGACATTGCAAAGTCAATCACAGTCTATAAATGTGACAGATATTGAGTGCTTATGAATTTAAGCAGGATTGTATTCAGTCTTGGCAATTAGAGTTCTAAGAGTTCAGCAAGTGCACAGGAATTGATGAAGGAGGCGTATATAATTTGCACAAAGGGGAAAGTAGAGGGAAAGAGTGAGAGACAGTAAAGTAGACTTAAGAGTTTTAAAAGAGTCCTGGGGATTTTGTGTGGGAAATCAGAGGCACCGGCTGCAGGAGTGGCCTGAGCAGCAGAATTTAGAGCAGCACTAGCTGTTTTACAAGACAAGGTCAGAGACATTGGTGCTCATCACCTATCTGGCACAAACTGCCTGAATGATCTTAAACCAGTCATCCCCTTTCTGAGCTTGTTTGCCTGCCTGTCAAATACTGGGGTTGAACTGAGGATCTCCAAGATCCTGACTCTCAATAATACTCCATGACTCACACCAATTCTCTGGTGACATTCTTTCCTTAGGATAAAGGGGAAAACAGGCAGATTCCTCTCCATCAATATACTAAGCTGAGAAGACAAGGAGTCACAACTGAGGTCATCACACCCTGAGTGGACCTATGTGTTAGAAAATTAACTGTGGTGGCCAGCCACATCCTAGTCAATCAGCAAAATCAAGGGACTTAGTCATACAAGCCAGTTCTAATTCCAATTTGCTTTATGAGATTAGGAAAGTCATCTGTATTCTCTGGGCATCCATTTTTTCCACCAAAAATGGGAATAAGAACTCCTACAAGGTTCAACTATGAGGACTGAAAGGAGGAACAGAAGCAGAGGCTCTCAAACACTGTCTAGCTATACAGGGGTCACAGGAATAGTGTCAAGGGGAGAGAACACTCAGGTTGTGAAGGGAGAAGATGTACCATTCCAATGAATCATCTGACAAGAACCACAGATTTTTAATTTACCCTGAGGCTTCTGGAAAGGGGTACCCAAGAGCCATAGGCCAGCTTGTTGCCATGGAACAATGAAACTAACCGATCCTGCTAAGGAATTAGTTCTCTGCTCTAGGTTCTACTCAGTCACACCTTTCCTCTTCCCCTCATAGGCACAGTTCTCTTCCAAGGATGCAACGATGCAAAGAAGGGCAAAAGCTACCAGAGGGTACAGAAGGTTCTATTTCTAATCACCCCGAAAAGCTAAGGACAGAGCCCACATGCCCATCCACATGAACTCTCAAAGGTAGAGGTTCACTCCGGCAGCATATATTCTAAAACAGAAACAGAAGATTTGGAGTGCCCCTAGCCAAGAATAATACCCAATTTGTGAAGCAGTCTGTAGTTTTCAACAGTGTTTCAGTCTTGTAAGATGAAAAAGTTCTAGAGCTCTGCTGTAAACATTGTGCTTACAATTAACAGTACTGTAACTTAAAAAATTATTAAGAGGGTAGATCTCATGTTAAATGATTTTTATCACAATAAAAAAAAATTCTAGCTCAAGGCAAGGCCTTCCACTAGATGAAACTCTTCATACATGCTTTCTTATCGCTATTTTCAGGATAGCTGGCCACCAGGTGGACTAGCAACAAGGGTGAGGAGGTGGAGTCTAGCCGATGCTGAAGAAATCAGTCTCAAAAACACTCAGGCTGCTTCACGGCCAGATGTGCTAAGGAAAAGGCCACATACTGTTAAGATCCCTGACTCCAAAAATCTCTACCTGGAGGATCTTGGCAAACATAACAGGTGTATTTCTCAGGCACATTTTCTTCCAGTAATCCCATGCAGACCCCATGCTGCCAGCACTGGCACTCTTCACACTGTTAGAATTAAAGAAGCAATAAAAATTAAACTCAATAGGTAGCCTCCATCCAAATATAAGACCCACCCGTCAGGGGAGGTAGACAGGAAAGGGAAAGCACAACTGACTTACATAGGAGCTGGGATGCAACCACTCATCTACATCTGCACTGTCCAAGATGGCAGCCACTAGCCATCTGTGGCTCTTTACATTAACAAATCAAGTTAAAAAATCAGTTCCTCGTCCCAATTGCTACATCTTAACTGATATATAGCCAGATGAGGCTAATGGCTACTCTACTGGACAACCTAGATGATAATCTGTTAAACAATGCTATTTTCAGAAAAATGACTGTTTTCACTCCCATTTCTATAAACTGACCTTTCTGATCATTTTACGGTGCAAAAGGAAAACTGTTCAGGTTCTTAGAGAAAGACTAAGTTGGAATGACAAAAACCTGAGTTTGGACTCTGGCTCAGATATTCATTTAGCTCTGTGACTTCGCATAGGCCACTTTTCCTTGTACTTTAGTTTCCACATCTGCAAAATGTGATACTACTCCTACCTGCCCTGAGGGGCTGTTTATGAGGAATCAACAGGCCATATATAAAAGCTCTACGGCAGTACCCAACACTCAGTACTAACAGTCTCTTACTACTACTAAGGGGCAAGCTAATCACTTTGCTATCGCCTGCAGAAACCATGTGCTAACACTTTACATTTATTCCTCTCAATCTTACCAAAGGTCACACAGCTGAAGAGAGGCAAAGTTGGATCAGAACACAAGCCTAGCTAAGAGCAAAGCTATTATTTTAACCCCCAGGTTCCAGTGCTTTCCCTAGGCATAAAGAGAAGGGGGAAGGGGTAAGAGGGAGAGAAGTAAAGAAAGAAGCAGATAGTAAAGTCAGCATCAAGAGATGTGTACAAGGCCTAGAGTAAGTAAGCCTGAGGCAAAGGGTCCAGAATAGAAAGTGAAGGGAAAAGCACAAGCCAGTGGAGATACAAGGACATTTCAAGCAGTTCCAAACCATGGCCCTAAACATTGAAACTACCAAACAGGTAATAACTCTGGAAGGTGGACAGTGGGTTTCTGAAAAGACCTTGAGGGTGGAACACCAGTCTGGTGACAAGGGACTGAAAGTTCAAAGTTCAGACGGTCTTCAGTCACTTGGAGTCAGATAGACATTGCACCAAGAGGGTTTTCATAGACAGATACAAATCCTCTAGGAGTTAACCACAATAGAATGAACAGGGGCAGGCTGAAAGAGAGCCTTCAGATAAGATCTAATCCAGATTCTTCAATTTACAGATGAGGAAACTAAGGTTCAGAGGGAAAGCAAAGGGTGCATGGCAACAAAGACTATTAGTAACAAAACACAGACTAATAATTAAGAATTAAAGTTTGTCTCAGCAATGACTTTCTTGAGTACTAGAATTCAGCAAAACTGAATCAAATACAGCCAAGTTGAAAAATTCAAAATAATAATTTTATCACATGCTGCTGGCTAAAATACATTTTTCAACTTTAAGAAGTTTAAATTTGGAAATGAACAAGAATACTAACAGAAAAGATCAAATACCTAAGAGTAAATCTAAGACTATCTAGGAATAATATCTCAGAATAGAATATGCAATATTTCTAAGAAGAAATTTTTAAATGTCATTATCATAAAGGTGTCAATTCTCCTTGGGTTAATCTATAAAAATAACATAATGTTAATAAAGTAATAAATTATTAACTTTGAAACTAGATAAAAGCTGATTCTAGAATTAGTAGCTAGGGAATTTTTGAAAAAGAACAATAAGAGGGCACTGGCCTTACCAAATATTTTAAAAATATTATAAAAGTATAATAATTAAAATTAAATTATACACGCAAATATAGCAACAGAAGGAACAATAACGGAAAAGAAAGAATCCATAATAAGAACAAAGTACATGCAGAAATAAAATATATAAAGCATTTCAATAGTGAGGTGTGGTTATTATGACAAGTGGGTAGCTATAGTCTTCACCTTGTAATAGGATAATTCAGGTGGGTCAAATATTTATGATTAGAAAAATATGAAATCTCAAAAGTAATAAAGGAAACCATGAGAAAAATCTTTTATAAGTTTTTGTGACCTTCCAATGAAGCAGCAACTTCTATTCAATTCTCATAAGCAACTAAAGAAAAGTTTGATACATTCAATCTCATAAAAACAAAAAAAATCTAAGACAAGACAGATGACAAGATGGGCACAAATATTTGCAACTATTCTTACAGCCAATACAAAAAATCTTTATGAATGACTAAGAAACGGATCAACCATTCATCAGAAAAATGGGTGAAGTACATGAACAGACAGATGAAAGGAAAAATGTAATTCTAAAATAAAATGATGTTCACATTTAACATGAGAAGAATAAATGTATGTGAAGTTACTTAAGTTATATAAATTAGTATGAAATAAAACTAGACTAATAATAGGTATACACATTAGTATCTTTGAGTTTTGGGGTTGCAGTTAATTATCCATTAATTTTTCCTTTATGTATTGCCTTAAGTTTTTATAATAAACCTTTACTACTTTCATAATAGAAGTATTATACTGAGAAACTGCTTATAGACATACTTTTACATATGCATGTATATGTGTATATTCCAAAATATAAGCAGTGGTATAAGTTATCCTTGAGTGAAAATAATCTAGAAAATTCTTGTTTACTTCTTTGTAACTGTCTGCATTTTCCAAATGCTTCAGTTATGAAATCTGTTTAAAGTTTATTAAATAAAGTATGAAATGGCTATCCTAATGGACTATATTTTCAATTATCTGAAGAGCAAAGACAAAAATGCTTGATAGACTGAGCTTTGCATCATGCCCTGCGTTGCCGAAATTATCAAACAATGGAGTCAGGATGGCTAAAGGGATACCAAGAAACTGCTCACACCTTCTTTGTGCAGACATGCAAACAGAAACATAAGAAGAAAAACTCAGAGATCCCTGTCAATTTTGCAGAATTTTCCAAGAAGTGCTCCGAGAGGTAGAAGACTGCCTGGGAAGGAAAAGTCTAAATTTGATGAAATGACAAAGGCAGATAAAGTATGCTAAGATCAAGAAATGAAGGACTATGGACCAGCTAAAGGAGGAAAGATGGATTCCAATGCCCCCAAATGGCCACTGGCTGGGTTATTACTGTTCTGGATTCTGCTCCATAGTCAAATCCACAAACCCTTGCATTTCTATCAGAGAAGTGGCAAGGAGCTGGACAAGATACTTACTTGACAGTGAAAAGCTGCCTTACAACAAGTTGGAGAAGGTGAAGTATGAGAAGGATGCCAGACCAAAGTCAACATTAAAGTTTGATGGCACCAAGGATCCCACTAAAGTTGCCAGGAAAATGACAGAAGAGAGGGAGAAAGATGAGGAGGAGGGAAAAGGAGGAGGAAGAGTCTCTTTCTCAAAAAATAATGTTTGAAAATATTGTACTTATAAGGGTATTTGTTGAGACTTTTCTTTGACACAGCCTCCAGGGAAGGTTATATAACATTGCTATGACAGACAGCAATATTAGTCAACAATATAAAAGCACATACTGTTTGACCCAGGAATTCCACTTTGAAAACTGGGTTACATAGGTATACTTATAAAATTATTCATTACATCATTGTTAAGATTAGAAACAACTCAGGGACTCCCCAGTGGTGCAGTGGTTGAGCGCTGGGTTGCGAAGCTGCCCGCAGCCTCTGCAGCACCGGCTCGATCCCTGGCCACATGGCGCGCAGACCTCTCCTGCCGCCCGCTGCTCCCCTCAGCAGTGTGTTTCGTCAGTCTGCCTGTTCTGCTCTCTGCTCTGTCTCGGGTGAATTCTCTGTCTCCCGCGCTTCTGACTATACCCAGTGCTTGTATAAATAAATAAATCTTAAGAAAAAAAAAAAAAGATTTATTTTAAAAAAAAAAAGATTAGAAACAACTTAAATGTCCATCAACAGAGTAAATGATGATCCATCCAGTATGCAGTCAAAAAAAGGGGAAGAATTTTATATTTGAAAATGGAAAGTTATTTACCTTATATATTGTTAAATGAAATATACTGAAGACACTACTTAAAATAACATTTGTGTTTAAACAAAGACAGGGCACAACAATGTGAATGAACTCAATGCCAGCCAATTCACTGAATGCCATATATACTTTTTTTTTTTAAGATTTATTTATTTATGCATACAGAGCTGGGGTATAGGTCAGAGGTGTGGGGGGTGAGAGGATTCACCAGAAACAGAGTAGGGAACAGAACAGGCAGACTGACCGAAGTACACTGCTGAGAGGAGCAGCGGGCGAGTCAGGAGAGGTCTGCTGCACCATGTGGGTTGCTCCCTGGCTGGCTGGGGATTGAACGAGTGCTGCACAATGCAGACAGCTTCACAGGTTGTATCTTAACCCCTTGCACTACCAGGGAGGCCCCATATATACTTAAAAATGGTTAAAATGGTAAATTTTATGTTAAGAATATTTTACTACCAATAAAAAAAATAGGGAAAATATATCTGTTACTGTTTGTTTACCCAGAATGTTTCTGGAATAATACATAAGAAGCTAATAACTGTCCTTCCATAACACAGTAGCTGAACCACAAGTATAAAGTCAAGTCAAGTCTCCCAGGAAAAAAAACAAGGTGGTCTGAAGTAAGGACATCATCACCATGCCAGATAGGAAGTTATATGTGAGGTGCTGAGCTGAGCTGGGAGAAAGGCCATGTGGAAAGAAGAGTAGTTGAGGGATAAAATAGGGTAAGATTCTTCTCTGTACAGCTATGTATATACCTTTGGATTCTGAATTATGTGATGCTTTAGCTGGTAACAAATAACCTATATTTTAAAGCAAACACAACTTTTAAAATTGGCTTCTTGTTAAAAATGCTATGAAATTTTCCTGGGCTCAGCTCTTAAAAAATATTTGTTGTTCTAAACAAAGATCAGCAAACTATAACCTAAAGGCCAAATCTGTCTAAAGCTATTTTTGGAAATAAAGTTTGTATGAACACAGCATGCACATTCACTTTACATATTGCCTACAGCTGCCAGGAGCAGAGTTGAATAGCTGCAACAGAGGCCAAATGGCCATCAAAGCCTAAAATATTCATTATCTGTCCCTTTTAGAAAAAAGTATGTAGAAGGTAAAGGGGCTGGAGAAATGGGTGAAGGAGGTCAAAAGATACAAACTTCCGATTATAAATAAGTCTTAGAACTATAATGTACAGCATGGTGACTATAGTTAATGACACTAAATCATATTTGAATAGATATGAAAAAAATATAATTGTGTATGGTTGATGGATATTATCTATCTAGACTTACTGTGTTCATTTTATAATATACACAAATACTATATCATTATGCTGTATGTTGATACCAATCAAATAATGAGAATGATCAAAGAAAATCATTTCTCTAAAGTAATGTATACATCTTCTAGAAAACAAACTCTAAACGTATTCTGGGGTTGTGTAAAATTACAATGTGAATTAAAAATGTATTTTAAGAAAAAATTACCGGTGCCTTCCTAAGTGATGAATACATTTTAAAAATTTTAAGTGTTTGTTTTCATGAGCTCCCTCTAAATTTATGCCTTCTGCTAAAGTTATTGAAAGAAAAGGTTCATTGCTCATAATAATAAGGTCAGAAACTGCCCCTCTGTAACAGTCAAATGAACCTTAAGCGTAAAGTGGAGAAAAGTCTTCTACAACAAAAATCAAGGTGCTCTGAAGTAAATTCATCATCACCATGCTAGATAGGAAGTCGTAAGTGTGGAGCCGAGCTGAGCTGGAGAGAAAGCCATATGGAGCCTTGGAAACAGGACATGGAAGTCGGCACCTAGCTCTGCCACATATAGGTGGTGTGGACAAAAGAGCTACAAGCTTAGTTTCTTCACAAAGCACAAAACAACACATCAAGCTCAAACCCCAACACGCCATGATTCTTGTTACTTACAGAAAAGTCAACAGCAAAAGTGTTATGGTAGAGCAGAGTTGGGTTTCTTATAAAAATTAGGCAGAATAGTCTTGCTGGGAGGGGTCTTCATTACTCACCCACTGAAGATTTCTATGGACAAATGAGGATCAATTCTAACCAGGCCTCCAAAACCAGGAACTAATAAGCACATACCCAGAGATACAGGGGAAAAACTAACTATCTCAACATCCTTTTAAAAAACAAATTTTAAAAAATTCTAGTAAAATCACAATAATTTTCATGTTGTTATAAATTTTCCAATTGTAGTCCACAGAGCTTCAGAAGTTCTGTAAATGGGTGTGTGTTTAAGGGACTACTCTAAAATAAAACAACAGAACATTCTAACATGTTCCAAGCTTAAAGTTCCAAGCTTAAGGTTAAGAGAACAGAGCCCACCAATGCCCATAATTCTATACTGCTTGGTTCAGTATTATGTTGTCCTCAAATCAATGCTTTTCTTCCCATCTGTGATTAATCAAAGTGACTATACAGCACAATGTTTAGGAGAAGTCATTCCTACAAAGGTCATATGCTATAAGCTTGTCTCACAGAGGTATGACTAAAAAGAGAAAAACAGGAACGACTAAAATGTCCAACGTCAGCGACTTGTCACTCACAACCCTAACTGCATGTCACACATCACAAGATTTGTGCTGCCATTTAAATTACCAAACCTAAAAGTGAAGCTAACCATTCTGAACTTTCAAAACTACTGCTTTTACCTGTTACATATTAGGATTCTATGAAGGAGTCAATTAGGAAAAGGGTTTCTGATGCTGGAAAAGTCAGAAAACTATTAATTAACCTATGGTATACGGAAGGTCATAAACATCAAGCAATATGGGAAAACATTCATGTACCTTGAATCTCAGAGATTACCATGAAGGCTTTTCAAAAAGAAACTCCCTCAATCGAGAGAGAGAGAGAGAGAGAGAGAGAGAGAGAGAGAGAGAGAGAGAGAGAACGAACCTGTGGAAGTGAGAGGGGATTGGTCAGCCAGGCTAGAAAATGCCACTGTTTCAAAAAAAAAAATTTTTTTTTTTTGGTTCCCTTTTCAATTGTAAATGTGAATCCCCAGAGCTAAGGTAATATAGGGGAAAAGGACTTGACTGAGAGTTCTACATTCGAATCATAGCTTAATAACTAGATGGGTCTATAACCATGAGCAAATCATTAATAAATAGCCATATAATTTTATTTCCTAATTATAAAATGGGAAAAATAAATGGCTTAAGACAGTCTTGTTGTCACTTGTAATCAAAACTACAATGAGGTACCATCTCACACCAGTAAGAATGGCACATATTAAAAAAAACTAGCAACAACAAATGTTGGTGAGGTTGTGGAGAAAAAGGAACTCTCCTGCACTGTTGGTGGGAGAGCAAACTGGTCCAACCACTATGGAGAGCTGTGTGGAGATTTCTTGACCTACTAAACATAGAGCTTCCATATGATCCAGCAATTCCACTCCTAGGTATTTACCTAAATGAAATAGAAACAGTAATTCCAAAGGGCACCTGCACCCCTATGTTTATAGCAGCACTATTTACAATAGCTAAGCTATGGAAGTAACACAAATGCCCAAAAATAGATGACTGGATCAAGAAGATGTGGTACATATACACAATGGAATATTACTCAGCAATCAAAAAGATAAACACATGCAGTTTGCAGCAACACGGATGGAGCTAGAAGGGATCATGCTCAGCGAAATAAGTCAGAAAGAATAAGAAAAATACCGGATGGTCTCACTCATAGCAGGAATTTAGAAAACCTAAATAAGATACCAGGAAAAAGACTAATCAATACAAAGTAAAAATCAAAATCAACAAGCAACTATAAACCAGAGACACACTACGGGGGGGGGGGGGGTGTGAAGGGTGGGGAAAGGAAGGACTAGAGTCAAAATAAGGGGGGGTGCAATTGTATGGGGAATATAACCAAAATGAAAATGCATACATTGTGCAAAAATGAAAAAAGATGTAAGAATTATAAAAAATAAAATATTTTTAAAAAATACAGTCTTGTTGGAGATGAAATATTATTAAAAACACTCCAGAAACATTAACTCACTACTCAATTGTACAGTTGGTAGTCGATTGTATTAATAGAAAGGGCACTACTATGGTGATCCATATCACAGAACATTACTCAACAATAAAAAGTAATAGACTCTCAAAAGAAACAACTAGGATAAATCTCACTCAAAAAAAAAAAAAAAAAAAACCATGATTCCATTGACCAAAAATCACAAAATTATAGGTGAAAAACAGGCTAGTGGTTTCCAAGATTTAAGGATGGGGAGGAAGAGATAGCTGTGACTATAAAGGGGAATAAGAGTATGATTGAGTTGGGTATTAGGAATTGTGGTGGTTATTAAAAAAGGCTATATATTTTCTGCAATACTGCACAGAACTATATACATACACAAACAAATCGTGTTTAACTAGTGAAATTTTATAAGGTTTATAGATTGCACCAAAGTCAGTATCTTGATTTTGATTCTGTACTATGGTTGTGTGGGCTGCTGGCATAGGAGATGGACCTGGGAAAAGGCTCATGGCACTTCCCTGAACATTTCTTTGCAAATCCTGTGAAATCTAAAATTATTTCAAAATAGAAGTTGAAAATAAAAAAACAAAAGCAAGTGGTCCTACTAACACTCTGGTACTTCTGAAAGTTTTTTTTTTAAAGAACTATAACAAAGCTTCTGTGTTTCAACAAAGCAAAGGAAAAGAGATTGAGTACAAAAACTCAAAGATAAGTGGCATAAATCCAACTCTGAAATTAAGAACCAAAAGTGAATTTCACAAACTGATGCCATGCTGGCCTATAACAATATAAAGACAAGCAGATAAACTTCTAACACGGAAAATAGGCCAAGGAAGCTAGCCCTTTTTCCCATAATTTCAACAATCCACATGGACTCTTACTCTATAGTAGGTAATCACCCCCTTTTCTGGGGACAGTCCCCCCAACTCCATCCACATGATAACAGAGGGAGGCCACCAGCAGCCTTTTTTTATAGTATAACCCTATCTACACTCCCAAACATCCACCACCACCAAGCCAGATGATTAGACCAAAGGCATTTGGCCATGATAAACCTCTTTCTCCCTCATCACAGATGACTAATATCTGATCTAAACAAGAAGGGAATTCCTTACTCAGGAATTTATCATTGGGACTGATTCCAAGCTCAGCCTAGCCAGTGTCTTGAATACAAACATGTAAAACTGGGAGGAAAGGGGAGAGGTCATGGGTAACCACTTTGCATTTTGCAAGAAAACCCGCCAAGAAAAACTTTGCACTTTGCAAGAAAAAGAACCAAACGGACCCCACAGAGAAACAGGGAAAGACGTCAAACACCTCAAGATGGAATTCTAGACTCCCGACCCTGGCAACACAACCTTGCCCCTCAGTTCTAGGATTCAGTCTGCTGTGTCAAAAATATTTGTACTTACCCCAAAAGATTACTAGCCAAAATAACCATGACTTCTTTAAAAACTCAGATTCCCTGTACAGAACAGGTAGCTGTCAAGACCTGCAGGGTATTTATGACATCCCTTGGAATTAGCAGCCACCTCCACCAGAACTGTGATTAAGAACAAAAGGACCAGCACCAAGATTGTCTTCGCAAGCAGGCAGGGAGACCAGTCCAGAGGCACATCCCAAAGATAGAGATGACAATATAAATGTCAGGAAAATAAAGAAAAAGAAATAGGTCAATTATAAAACTCCATTTCTTTAAGTCAGTAAAAAAATTTACCTCAAGAAGATACGAGTTCATAAGAAGATTAAACAGTTACTCTAGAGATGTGGGTCCCTATTGTTCAACTCCTCACTGTGTGACCACAGGCAAGGCCCTTATCATGTGGGTCCTAGCTGCACCAAGCAGCACATGAAAGGTCTAGACTCAATGATCCCTCAAGTCCTCTCTTATTCTACTAATAGGCTAGCTACAACAGCCTGAAATTCAGAGAAAAATGAACCAAAAAGCAAAGCTCAACCTAGCGCTGATAATATTGCCTATTTGGGGCAACTGAGTCACTCACTATTTTTGGTGGTTTCAAATTGCAGTGCCTCAAAATTCTCTCCAAGGACCATTTTGTGCTTCTCTACACTTATCTTCTGGAAATGCTACCTACCTGAATCATGAAGTCATTTTCCTCCTGGACTTCACAGATGCAGCGGACTACTTCAAAATCATAGCGTTCATCTCCATCAAGTTCCTCGTCTGGGTTGGTGGTCACATCGACATCTTGGCTGTATTCCTCATCACTCCAAAGAAAGCTCTCTGAGGAAGACTCACTTAGATTATCCTCCTCTGAGAGGAAAGATAAAAGAGTCACTATTTTAAATTATAACTATAAAATTCTAAAAGTTTAGATTGTTAGGAATAGAAATGATATTACAGACTGTCTCCTCTGTGAACCTTCACAAAGCCTGGAAATGGGGACTACAATCTATTCTGTGGGTCTGTCATCTAGTAATTACATCTCAAAGATGCAGGCTGGTTGGCAGTGAACTGAACTCCATTTCCTCATTTTACTGAGTTAGGCCCAAGGTAAGTGGTGCTCAAGGTCTTTGACCGAAGAGTTACAATCCCCCATGAACTACACAGATCATCAACAATAACAACTCAAACATGTTCCTCAATCTCAGCCCATCCAGCCAGGACTGGTTTATAGCCAAGTCTATATAAAGAGTCACCTATAAAACCCTAGACAGAGAATGAGGAAGGGATAGATTCCAAGTGTAATCAGAACTAGAATCACTAGTTCATGGTACCTGATTACCTTTACTGACCACTTATTCTGTACCAGACATGGGTCTAAGTATTTTCCATTAACTTATTTACTCCTTTTAAACCACAATCACCCTATAAATTACTTCAAGGTTGACTCAGATTTCCCCCCAAGCATGTTATATAGAGAACATCAATAAATGAAGGAATGGAAAGGGATACTGGTTACAGACAACTGGCTTGGAGGTACCTAAGGTACACATAATTCACATCAAAGTTAGAGAAAAATGAGTTCAGGGAAGGCTCAGTTAATGCTGCCTGTTTAATTTCATATACATCTTACTTTTAAAATATAACACATTATACATGCAAAGGGTCTGGGCAATATCAACACAAATCGAGGCTTCTCAGTAGTACTATGCAAATGAGAGGCGAGAGCTTCCTTACCGCATACTTTCCCTTTCCCTTTGTGGTTTCCAGATTCTGCACCATGGAGCTGTGGGCTCATATAGACCCCAGGCTTGTGTGAGGACCCACACCTGGTAACAGCAAATGCCTTGGGTGGAGAAAGTTCCTGGGAGGTGTCACTGATCTCCTCACTGCAGGGGCATTCTGGAAAAACAGGGTTAGGAAAATATTAGCAACCCCAGACATCAGGGCATTCCAGAATCAATCCCATCCATCCAACCAATTCTGCTCTTCAACCACTCAAAGGCTCAGGAACAATTCAACTATTAAGTGGTAAGAACACATATTCAGGGATTAATACTTGCAACTATCTCCAAGAACCTCAAAAACATCTCATCACCACCACCCTTCTCCCCTTCTTGAAATGGTTCAGAGTTGTGTATTTAAGAGTTGCATGTGCAAACATACAGTTATTTATCTGCATATATCCTATGAAGCTTTTATATGCACTGCCCTATAACAGGGCACGCTGGCCAATTCAGCAAGAAAGAGGGAGGAGTTCTATAAATGCTCACAGGGCTTGAAACACCCAAGGTAAGTGGGATCCTCCCCTACAAGCTGAGTAAAGGCCTTCTGGCCCTTCCTCTCCTCAGTGAAAAAGAGGCTAGAACTGGGGAGAAGGCAATCCTTGGAAAGGAAATCCAAGTAAAACACCTCAGGGGAAAAATTACCAGGTTTGGTTTTCTTTTTCTTTTTCTTTTTCTTCTTTGGCTTTACTCTCACAAACTCTTTGAATTTCTTCTCTTTATTCTTTTCTTTGTCTTTTGCAGCTAGAATTAAATACAAATTTAAGTACTGGCGTCAAATGTTTTATTTTCAACTCTGGAATGTTTTTTCTTACATAATGAAACATGTCCAATGTGAAGAATTAAAACAGGGTGCTATAATAGAGTTCCTGGACTGACTTTACGTGGGAGGTCATTTTCCATTCCTGTCATGGATCTGGGTGGAGCCCTTCCTCTATCACTCAGCCTTTAGGCCAGGGGTCTGCAAACTCTGGCACACTTGTCTATTAAAGTTCTACTGAAACACACCATGCTCACTCTTAACATATTGACTCTTTTAAACATATTAAAAACATATGTTTTAAACATATTTCATGTTTTAATGACAGCTGAGTATTGAAAACAGAGACTCAATGGCCTGTAAAGCTGAGAATATTTATTGTCTGGCCCTTTACAAAAAGTTTGTCAACTCTACTTAGATCACTGACACTCACAGTGACTACATATTGTAATGATCAGGAGAGATTTTTAAAAAGTAAATGCCTGGTCCCATCACCAGAAATATTGATTTAATTGGCTTGAGATATGACCTGAGCATCAGGATTTGTTTCCTGCTTTTTGGAATTGAGGTACAATTCACATAATACAAGATTAACCACTTAAAAATAAGCAACTCATACTTTTCAAATACAACTTCACACTGCTACTCCTCATAGCAAGATATTTTCCATTATCAGTACACCTTGTCTAAACTACTCGCTTTATAATTTTTCCTAATTCCATTCATTTTTTTAAAGATTTATTTTATTTATTTATGCATACATGAGCTGGCGTGTAGGCAAGAGGTGTGGGGAAGGGGTGAGAGGATTCATCAGAGACAGAGTGGGGAACAGAACAGGTGGGTTGGCTGAAATACACTGCTGAGGGGAGCAGCAGGCGAGACAGGAGAGGCCAGCTTCACCATATGGGTTAGCTCCCTGGCCGAGGATCAAACCCATGCTACAGCTGCTGGAACCCATGCTGCAGTGGCTGCAGACAGCTTCATAGTGCTGAGACTTAACCCCTTGCACCACCAGGGAGGCCCCCTAATTCCATTCTTAAAAGCTTCCTACCTACTACTCTACCAAGTAGTATTCAAAGTTAAAAAGAGCTTCACCATTGCAGAAGTCCAGTTGTTTCTTCTATTTTCATCCGCGGAATTTCAAATAACTGATAGTAACTGACTTTTTAGATGTTATTTAATCATACATATGTGTATATATATCCTATGATCAAGCTATTCCATTCCTAGATACCAACTCAAAACAAAAGGTAACATATGCCTATATAGATAATTATTCATGAATCCCCATAGCAGCTTTTGTTGCAATCGTACAAAGTGGAAAATGCCAAAATATCCATCAACAGGTTAATGGACAAGTAATTTGTGGTGTATCCTACAATGGGATATTTTTCAGCAATAAAAGCATTAATTGCTAATACATGAAGCACCATAAATGAATCTCAAAATAAGCATGCTGAAACAAGCCACAAAAATGAATGCATACTGCATGATTCCACTTAGATAAAATTCTAAGAAATAAAAAGTACCCCATAGCAATAGAAAGACTAGCTTAGCAAACCGAATCCAACAATGCATCAAAAGGAAAATTCTTTCAAAAAATTTAAAAAAGAATACTACCAAGTACATTTTATGAGGCCAACATCACACTAATACCAACACCAAACAAAGACCACACACAAAAAAAGAAAGTAGAAGAGTGGCTGCCTAGGGATGTGAGGGAGAGAGGGATGGGAAGGAGAAATTAAAAGGGGCATGAGCTTTCTCTCTTTTTCTCCACCAATGGATTGTGTGTGCTTGACTCTCCCTTGCTATGTATTCTTACAAGACTTCCAGGATCAAGCAATTTCTGGTCAAGAAACAAAAGTAGAATCGCCCCATTCCCCAATAGATGTGAATGAGAAGCGGTAATAAAATCAGGCACAATTTCAAGAGGAAACACTGCAGAAGAACCAACCTGGGTCTATAAGGAATTGCATAGGAGACAGCACACGTACTTACACTGTATCAAGATCAGTAGCATCTTACCATGTGAAAACATCACCATTAATTGGACATGTTTTCTCTTAGTATGCTTTTGTACCAAGCAAACTGGTTGTCTTAGTAATATATATGTGAGATCTTTGAAAAAATAAAAGTGGTTAAGTAAAGTTTGGAGGCAATGGATGTTTAGTTAATTCATTGCAGTAAAAACTGGATATATATATTTAATATATAAAGCTCCACTGTGCAATTAAGCATCAAACAGCTGTTTTTTTAAAAAAAGAACAATCCAGTGGCACATGGTATATTCACAATGCTGTGCAATCAGCTCCACCTAATTCCAAAACAATCCCATTACTCCAAAGCAAAGCCCCTTACCATTGGTTTCTTTCCAGCCTCTGGCAACCACAATCTGCATTTATCTCTATGGAGTTATCTCTTCTGGACATTTTATATACATGGAATCTTACAATATGTGACATTTGTGTCTGGTTTCTTCCACTTAGCATAATGTTTTTGAGGGCATCAGGATGTTTTAAAACGTTCTTCAAGTGATTCTGATATGGAATCGAGATGGATGAAAAAGCAGGTACAGGAAGGTAAAAATCAGATTCAAATGGTTTAACTAAGAACTTATATGCAAAGAAACCACAAACATCTACCTTAAGCCTAACAACCACCTGTGTGTGTCAATCCTGTTTCACAGGTGGGGAAACAAGTTCAGCACCTGCTTGACATCCACACAAATAATTAAAAGAAGGTTCACCTGGGTCAGCAGCAACACGCCAGCAATGCCGCCCAGCAAATGTACCATGTACCACTGCCAAACAGGTATTCAGGAACCATCAGAGAGGGTATCAAACTGCACCTAACAGATGGCAAACTTGGAGTGTACAGGCAGATGTTAGTTCACTGGTCAATGAATATAGGACTTAAGGATGTCTAAGTTCCCTTCCAATTAAAATACTCTGCAACTGGAAAACAAAGTTCAAAAATCAAGAACTCGGGCCTCCCCAGTGGCGCAGCGGTTGAGCCCTGGGCTGCAAAGCTGCCCGCAGCCTCCGCAGCGCCAGTTCGATCCCCGGCCGCCAGGCGAGGGTCCCACATGGCGCGCAGACCTCTCCTGCCGCCCGCTGCTCCCCTCAGCAGTGTACTTCATCAGTCTGCCGGCTCTGCTCTCCCCTCTGGCTCTGGTGAATTCTCTCACCCTCCTGTGCTTCTGACTGTACCCAGTGCTTGTATAAATAAATAAATAAATCTTTAAAAAAAAATCAAGAACTCTAGAAAAGATCTTAGTTTAATTTGCAAAAATGTTCATTTTAAGATTAAGATATCTAGGTCCAAAAAACAGGTTGACTTAGCCATGGTCAGACCACAACATACCATATGACCATGATTAGCAAAACATGGTCAAAATGTCTCCTGACCTTCACAAAAGCCATCAATAACACTCACCGTTCTCTGATCCTAAGGAACAACCTCCCTCAGATATAAAAATACAATAGTCCATTTCTCTATATTCTCTGGGCTACAACTATATTATTAGTCATGGATATATTCATTTATTCAACAAATATTTGAGCATCTACTCTGTCCAGGCACCATTTCTAGGTCAGAGGGATACAGCAATGAATGACAACAAAAAGACAAAATCTCCTGCCTTCACAGAGCTACATGCCAATGGATGTGGACAGAACACAAACTAGGAGATGATTAGTACTATTGCAAAAATAAAGCTAAGGAAAGAAAGATTTGCAACTTAAATGGTCTGGTATCAGAGAATGCCTCATTGAGATAGGGACACCTGAGCAAAGACATGCAGAGATCTGGGAGAAGCGCTTCACAGGAAGGGACAACAAGTGCAAAGGCTCTAAGGGGAAGCTCTCAGTGTTCAAGAACAGACACACTGCCTAACTCATTCCACGAGGCCAGCATTACTCTTAATACCAAAATCAGACTGACATTACAAGAAAGAAAAACTACAAAATGATATCTTTCATCAACATTGATGCAAAAATATCAACATGATGGAACTACTACTGTCATTTTCAATCTTTTTGGATTCAGCTGGATGAGACCAACCTAATGCCTACATTCTTTCAGAAATGCAAGCATTGTGACCTGAGCAGTATGATAGATATTAACATTAGAATGAAAATACTTACTTGGGGAACTGGCAGAGACCCGCTTCCTGGTCAGGCTCTCCTGACTAGCCTTGTCTGAAGCTGAAGAGCCCCTCGTCTGGACATGCCTCTTTCCTGGACTCTCCTCTGGCTCTGGTGACTTCTCCATTCCGTGGAAATACTTCATATGATAGTGCAACAGTTTGGCTTTGCGGAAAAATTTTAAACAATCCACTATCTTGCACCTAAATTTGTGGTCTAGGTCAACAGTTGGTGCTTTAGATGTCACAAAATCATCTGTTTTCTTAAAAGTATTTGTTACTGGGAAAAAAAAAAAGAATTCCTGGTGTTTATCCTGGTGATTATCCTAGTTATTACAGTGCCTATGTTAACAAAACAATGCAGTACAAGGTAACATGTATATATATTCTGAGACAACAATCAGACTGCCATTATCTTCAAAGATTACTGTTTGGAGAGAATAAATACAACTTCAGGATAGCTAGCAGAGATTCAACTGTGACTCATCTTGTGAGAGAAAAGATTTTTGTTTGCTTGCTTGTGTTTTGAGAAGCCATACAAATTCTGTGGGTTTCAGACTTTGGGGAAATAAAAGCGAAAAACACTAAAAACAAAAATCAGGGGTCCCAACAAAGCACTTGTTACTCATGAGCTGAACTAGACTCAGACTCACCACCATTCTAGTTCTTATCTGTGTGGACAGACCCAGGAGATATGCAGATGAGATCTCTTTATGAAATCTAACGGATCTTACAACAGTTTTTACACAAGAAGAGTATAACTGTTACAAAGGTTTTAGTATTGAGCCTTTGAGATTTAATGACCAAATACTTTGATAAAAAAGAATTCCAAGACTAAAAGGGAGGAGGCGAAAGGACAACCAATTAAACAGAGCTGGAAGGCAAAAGAACTCGGGAGGACTCCATGATCAAATTCGAAGAGACAAAGAAAGTCTGACTTTTTTCCCAAAACCAATTAACAAAAGGCAATGGTCTGTCAGGTACTGATGACCAAAAGTAGAGTTGTCTCAAGGACTTCATGAGTGTCAGAAATTCAGTTATTGAAGACTTCCTTCATATCAATGGAAGCAATCATCTTAAACTCGTCACTCCTACTCTATAGATTAGGTCCTGAGTGAATCAAATTTTTCCTAAATATAACAATACAATTCCCATTAGTACTGGATAGTATGTTAAAACTTTGGTAAATATTATTTTTTCATGCCCCATCCCATAAAGTATTTAAAAATTCTTATTTACAACCTAAATTATATTCTATTTCAAAATTAGCATTAGGATATGACTGAAAACTGACAGGCTTGATGATTTCATGGATACTATAGTATAAATAAATTAAACAAGAGAAAAAAATGTTCACATACACACACATACCAAAGCACAAAGCCTTAAAATCACATTCTGTGGCCACCAGTCAGAGCCCAGAGAGGGTTCTAGTCACTGCTGGTGCAGACCGCAGGCACAGGGAAGTGTCCTCCTGACTCACCATTTTAGAACAGGGATCTCTGCATCTGGAGCTGACCTAGTCTGTGTGGAACTGGGAAAGGGCTATCCCCACAGCCAGAGATGAGCTGAAAAGCCCCCACAAGCCAGGCCCCGTCTGGCAGTCAGAGCCAAGAGAGGGATCCAGTGATTTGGAGCCCAGCGGGCAATCGAGCCACTGCCAGGGCAGTCTGTGGGACCTCAAGACCCACCTCTAGAATTAAACAAATACAGAAGGAGGAGATTTTCTGGGACAGCAACCATTAACATATCCATAGTACCACTGTCCTACTGGACTTCTGGCATAACAGTATTGGACTTAATTGGACCACCAGTTTCCAACATCCCAGAAAGAACACACCAAAGAGATACCAGCCAGTACCAGCAACAAAGTGTCCCAATGCATAGGACAAATTAGAAAACGAGCAGCAGGGAGAAGAAAAATTACAAGCAACAAAGCGCATCCCCAGAGAAAAGACACACCACAAAAAGACAAACACCAGACTGCAACAAAAGTGACTTAGAGGAACTTATGATTCTTCCTGATAGAGAATTTAAAGTCGCCATGATTAAAAAACTAAAGAAGCCGAAAATGATATGGGAAAAATAATCAACAATATGGAAAAAATAATCAATGACCAGAAGAATGATATTGAGTCCCTAAAGAGGGAAGTGAAAGAAATGCAGGAGTTCAAAGGATTAATGGAGGAGCTAAAGAACTCTGGCAAAAGCAATGAAAGCAGAACAGATGAAATGGAAGAACAAATAAGGACTCTTGAAGACACAGAAATAAAAAGAACTAAAACAGAAAAGGAAGGAGAAGTACGACGGAAAAAGACCGAAGAAAGACTTCGGGAACTATCTGACTCCATGAGGAAAGGAAATATAAGAGTTATAGGAATCCCAGAAGGAGAGGAGAGAGATGTAGGAACAGAGAAAATATTCAAGGAAATAATTGAAGCAAACTTCCCAAATGTGAAGAAGGAGCTGAAAATTGATATACAAGAAGCAAGAAGAACACCAAACTTCCATGATGAAAGGAAAAATACAGCAAGACACATAATAGTAAAGCTCCCAAGAATCCAAGACAAGGAAAAAATAATGAAGATGACAAGAGGGAAGAAAGAGATAATATTCAAAGGAAAACCAATCAGACTGACATCAGACTTCTCCGAAGAAACACTACAGGCAAGGAGAGAGTGGAGGGACATAGTCAACAGACTCCAAGAAAACAGATGCCAACCAAGAATACTCTATCCCGCAAAGCTCTCCTTCCTCTATGAAGAAAGAATAAGGACCTTCCCAGACAAACAGAAACTCTGGAATTTTATTACGACTAAACCCCCCCTCCAAAAAATACTACAAGGAGTCTTAAAGCCCGAACCGCAGAGAGACGAATAACAACAAAAGAAGGCCAAAAAAAAAAAAAAGTTATTAAAAGAATAAATAAATAAAATCAAAGGAAAGACAAACACAATGGCAAGTACAGATGCTAACATCAATACTAACTCTAAATGTAAATGGACTAAACTCTTCAATAAAAAGACAGAGGGCCTTCCCGGTGGCGCAGCGGTTGAGCGCTGGGTTGCGAAGCTGCCCGCAGCCTCTGCAGTGCCGGTTCGATCCCCAGCTGCTCCCCGGCCACCGGAGGAGGGTCCCACATGGCGCGCAGACCTGTCCTGCTGCCCGCTGCTCCCCTCAGCAGTGTACTTCGGTCCTTCTGCCTGCTCTGCTCCCCACTGTGGCTCTGGTGAATTCTCTCACCCTCCCGCGCTTCTGACTGTACCCAGTGCTTGTATGTATAAATAAATAAATAAATCTTTTAAAAAAATTAAATAAATAAAATAAATAAATAAAAAGACAGAGTCGCAGGCTGGATTAAGAAACAAAACCCAACCTATTGCTGTCTCCAGGAAACACATTTAGCTGAAAAGATAAAAATAGACTCAAAGTTAAAGGATGGAAAACAATCCTACAAGCAAATGGACCAAAAAAAGAAGGCAGGAACAGCTATACTTACATCAGATAAAACAGATTTCAAACTCAAAAAGATAAAAAGAGACCCCAACGGTCCCTACATTATGAAAAGGGGACAATACTTCAAGAAGAAATAACACTCAATAACATATATTCACCAAACGAAGGAGCACCAAAATATATCAGACAACTATTGTCATCTCTGAAAATAGACATCAGAGAAAACACATAGGTCGTGGGAGACTTCAACACACCACTATCAACAATGGATAGATCAACAAGACAAAAAATAAGTAAAGACACTAAAGCTCTAAATAAGGATCTAGAGAGCTTGGGCTTAACAGACATCTATAGAACACTAAACCCAAAAAAATCTGAGTACACATTTTTCTCAAGCGCACCTGGATCATTCTCTAGGATCGATCACATACTGGGGCACAAGACAAACATCAACAGATACACCAAGATTGAAATCACACCAACCATCTTTTCTGATCATGAAGGCATCAAACTAGAAATAAACCATAAAAAGAAGGCAAGGTACTCTCCTACCTCATGGAGATTGAAACCCACTCTACTGGAAGTCCACTGGACTAACGAGGAGATCAAAGAAGAAATTAAAAAATTCTTTGAATTGAATGACAAGGAGGACACCAATTTCCTAAATGTATGGGATGCAGCAAAAGCAGTAATAAGAGGAAAATATATAGCAATAGAGGCTCACATCAAGAAACAAGAAAGAACTCAAAGAAACAACCTAATCTCGAAGCTCAAAGATCTAGAAAAAGAACAACAAAAAAAACCCAAAACCAGTAGAAGAAAAGAAATAATAAAAACCAAAGCAGAAATAAATGAAATTGAAACTAAAAAAACAATCCAAAAGATCAATGAAACCAAGAGCTGCTTCTTCAAAAAAATAATCAATAAAATAGACAAACCCCTAGCCAGGCTCACAAAGGAAAAACGGAAGAAAGCACAAATAAACAGGATCATAAATGAAAGAGGAGAAATCACAACGGACACAGCAGAAATCAAAAGAATAATCAGTAACTACTATGAACAGTTATATGGAAACAAGTTCAACAATCTAGAAGAGATGGACAAATTCCTACAACTCTACAATCACCCAAAGCTAGATAAAGAAGAAATAGAACACTTAAACAGACCAATTACAAGTAGCAAAATTGAAATGGTAATCAAAAACCTCCCCAAAAACAAAAGCCCAGGGCCTGAAGGATTTACAAATGAATTCTTTTTTTTTTTTTTTTTTTTAGAGGCATGTTTTATTTATTTATTTTGTTTGTTTGTTTTGTTTATACATGCACTGGGCACAGTCAGAAGCGCGGGAGGGTGAGAGAATTCACCAGAGCCAGAGCGGGGAGCAGAGCAGGCAGAAGGACCGAAGTACACTGCTGAGGGGAGCAGCGGGCGGCAGGAGAGGTCTGCGCGCCATGTGGGATCCTCCTCTGGTGGCCGGGGAGCAGCCGGGGATTGAACCGGCGCCTCAGAGGCCTCGGGCAGCTTCGTAACCCAGCGCTCAACCGCTGCGCCACCGGGGAGGCCCTACAAATGAATTCTACCAAACATTCAGAGACGAATTAGTGCCTATCTTTCACAAACTCTTCCAAAAAATTGAGAAGGAAGGGATAATACCAAACACGTTCTATGAAGCCAACATTACACTAATACCAAAACCGAACAAGGACAACACAAAAAAAGAAAACTACAGGCCAATCTCCCTAATGAACACTGATGCAAAAATCCTCAATAAAATTTTAGCTATCAGAATCCAACAATGTATCCATAAGATAATTCACCACGACCAAGTAGGATTCATTCCAGGGACACAAGGAAGGTTCAACATCCGAAAATCAATCAACGTTATCCAACACATCAACAAAAAGAAATATAAAAACCATATGATAATATCAATAGATGCTGAGAAAGCTTTCGACAAAGTGCAACACCCATTCATGATAAAAGCCCTTGAAATTCTTGGGACACAAAGAACATACCTCAACATCATAAAGGCCATATACAACAAGCCAACAGCCAGTATCATTCTCAATGGTGAAAAGCTGAAAGCATTTCCATTAAGATCTGGAACAAGACAAGGATGTCCACTCTCACCACTGCTTTTCAATATAATACTGGAAGTCCTAGCCAGAGCAATAAGACAAGAGAAAGACATACAAGGAATCCAAATAGGAAAAGAAGAAGTCAAACTATCACTATCTGCAGATGATATGATAATCTACATAGAGAACCCCCAAAAACTCCATAGAAAAAATAATTAAACTCATCAATCAGTTCAGCAAAGTGACAGGATACAAAATCAACACGCAAAAGTCAGTAGCCTTCCTATACACAAACAATAAATCTGAAGAAGAAGAAATGAAAAAAACCATCCCTTTTATTATCGAAACAAAAAAAAAAAACAAAACAAATACTTGGGAATAAATCTAACAAAAGAGGTAAAGGACCTATACAAAGAAAACTATAAAATACTGTTAAAAGAAATAGAAGAAGACACAAAGAAATGGAAAGACATCCCCTGCTCATGGATTGGAAAAATAAACATTATTAAAATGGCCATCCTACCAAAAGCAATATACAGATTCAATGCTATTCCAATAAAAATTTCAATGTCATTCTTCAAAGAAATAGAACAAATGTTGATGAAATTCAGATGGAATCACCAAAAACCCTGAATAGCCAAAGCTCTCCTGAAAAAAAAAGAAGGGAATGGAGGCATCACACCCCCAGATTTCAAACTATACTACAAAGCCATAATCATCAAAACTGCATGGTATTGGAACAAGAACAGACACACAGACCAATGGAATCAAATAGAAAATCCAGAAATAAACCCACAGATTTATGGTCAACTAATCTTTGACAAAGGAGCAAAGAATATGCATTGGAGCAAAGAAAGTTTGTTCAATAAATGGTGCTGGGAAAACTGGGTCGCTACATGCAAAAGAATGAAGCTTGACTACTACCTAACACGATGCACAAAAACCAACTCAAAATGGATTAAGGAACTAGACATAAGACCTGAAACCACAAAATACATAGAAGGAAATATAGGCGAAACACTACAGGATATGCACATCAAAGACATCTTTACAGACACATCACCCAAAGCAGTGATAGTGAAGGCAAAGATCAACAGCTGGGACTACATCAAATTAAAGAGCTTCTGCACAGCAAAAGAGACAATAACAAAAACTAAGAGAAACCCCACCTACTGGGAGAACATTTTTGCACACAACACTAATGATAAAGGACTGATCACAAAAATCTGCGAAGAGCTGATGAGACTCAACAACAACAAAGAAAATAATCCTGTCAAAAAATGGGCAGAAGAGCTAAAAAGAAACTTCTCTGAAGAGGAAATACAAATGGCCAACAGGCATATAAAAAAATGTTCAACATCACTTGTAATCAGGGAAATGCAAATCAAAACTACCATGAGATACCATCTAACACCAGTGAGAATGGCACATATTAAAAAAACTAGCAACAACAAATGTTGGCAAGGTTGTGGAGAAACAGGAACTCTCCTGCACTGTTGGTGGGAGTGCAAACTGGTCCAACCACTATGGAGAGCTGTGTGGAGATTTCTTGACCTACTAAACATAGAGCTTCCATATGATCCAGCAATTCCACTCCTAGGTATTTACCCAGAGGACACAGAAACATCAATTCCAAAGAGCACCTGCACGCCTATGTTTATAGCAGCACTGTTTACAATAGCTAAGATTTGGAAACAACCCAAATGCCCAAAAACAAATGACTGGATCAATAAGATGTGATACATATACACCATGGAATATTGCTCAGCATTCAAAAAAGATAAACACATGCAATTTGCAGCAACATGGATGGCGCTGGAAGGGATCATGCTCAGTGAAATAAGCCAGAAAGAAAAAGAAAAATACCGGATGGTCTCACTCATAGCAGGAATCTAGAAAACTTAAATAAAGGACCAGGAAAATGAATAACTATAAGAAAGTGAAAATCATAATCAACAAACAACTATGAACCAGAGACACTCTATGAGGGGTGTGTCTGGGGAGGGGAGGGATTGGGGTCAAAATAAGGGGGTTGCAATTGTATGGGGAATATAAAAATAAAATTAAATAAATAAATAAATAAATTTAATTAAAATTAAAAAAAAAAACTTCAAAAACATGAAGAAAGTTAACAGAATTAAAGGCAATAAAAGACAAACCTATAATCATTATTAGAGATTTTTGACACCTCTCACTTATTAACTGATACAATTAGACAAAAAATTATCTATGGATGGATGGATGGATGGATGGATGGATGGATGGATGGATGGATGGATGGATGGATGGAAGGACAGATAGACAGATAGACAGATAGATAGATAGATAAAACACCATCAATCACTTTGACCTAACTGACATATAAAGAACAGAGAAGCAAACGCATTTTTTTTCAATTGCATATGGAGCAGTCTCCAAGACAGATCATATGCTGAGTCATAAATAAGTCTCAATAATTTTTAAAAGATTGAAATCCTATAAATCATGTTTTCTGACCATAATGGAATTATATTGGAAACCAGTAACAATAAAGTACCTTTAAAAAATCTCAATACTTAGAAATAAGACAACACTTCTAAGCAATCCATGATCAACAAATTACTAGTTATTTTGAATTCAATGAAAACATAGCATATCAAAATGTGTAGGATACAGCTAAAGTAGTATTTAGAGTGAAGTTTATAACTTTAAATGCTCACTTGAAAAGTAAGATATAAATCAATGATCTAAGTTTCTTGAAAATTTTAAAGAAAGAAAACAAGTCAAAACAAAAATCAGTGACATTTCAAAAAGACAAACAGAGAAAGTTAAAAGGTTTGCTCTTTGAAACAATAAACAAAATTGATAAATACCTAGCCATACTAATCAAGAGAAGGAATACAAATTAGTTTTATCTGAACTGAAAAGAGTATACAGCATTAAAATGATATAGAATTATTAATGAGGTAGGAAAAAAATCATTACAATTTTTCTTCAATTCACAATCAAAGCAAAGCAAATATATGTATTAGAAAATTATGTTAACTTTAAATATGAACCTGCCACAGTAGAAATCTCTTGTAACTCAGCAAGAGGACAAGCTGGTTCCGTTTTCATAGTGTTTTCTCCCATTGACTCGCAATTCAAATCCAAGTCTGTAGGCCCCAATCCATCCCCAAAGGAGTGGCAAGTTAGTGCTGATGAGATCTGGCCAGCTTCCAAAGGAGATTTCAACTGACCTGGAATTTAAAAAAAAGCGAATGTAGAGAACATATATGTATATTTAACCTGGGAAGGGAAATTCCCACAACACTAAAAAAGCCAGGGAATTTTTTGAGGCTGTCATCATCTCCCAGCATACAAGAATATATTCATAGGTTCCAGTACCATAAATCAGAAGCAGCTCAAAGAAAACAGGCCAATAAAGAGAACTATGAGTAGCACAAAGAAAAAAAAATAATAATAAATTGACAAGACTAAAATGAAGGGAGGGTCTGCTAGAAGTGTTAACCAAAAAACAGAGACACTAGAGTGAGATGGCACCAAAAAGACAGAGAAGGGCACGGGGTCTTCAAGCACTGTGTCTCCAACCCAACATTCAGTATATATAAGCAAAAACATTCACAAACATATAGAAAGTTTGTCTACTGAATCATCAGTTAAGAACAATGCAGCTCATTCAATAACTTGCAGGAAGCAGTACACAATGACTTAGATTGGTTCTCACTAGATAGGCGTCAGGTTGGCAAGATAAATCCAGAAGAGACTCTTACCTTTTTCAGATTCCTTGGTACTGGATGATGCGTTCTGCAAAGGATCAGTATTAACTGTATCAACCAAATCCGACACAACCAAGTCAGGATCTAGGATCTCCTGGGTCCCATTAGTGGACAGCCTGGAGGATCGTCTTCTCGACAATTCTTTGTCAGTGTTTTCCAAGTAGTTTTTTGACTTTTCCTGGGCTATAAACCATTAAGAGAGTTGTAGTCAAGAGATGAGTAAAAAGAATAACTTTGCCACTACAAATTCCTGAACTAGTTGCCTCTATAAGAGTTTTACAGAGAGTCTTCTAGAATATTAGAATAGTGATAAAAGAAAGTACCCTTCCCTAGTTTATAGTTTTATTTAAAGGCATAGTTTCTCTGCCAGGATAGAATTTTCCTTATTTAAGGATTCATGGTTTGAACATATGTGCCCAAGTCATGTCCCAATCTTGACAACTAAGTTCTATTTTGGGACTTCTCAACATAAAAGTCTGTGTACTAACTTCCAAAGTCAATACAGTTTATAGAACTTTAGAGTCAATACAAATCCTTTTTGGAGCCAAAGGACTTGTTTGTTTTTTTAATCAATAAATGGTATTTTTAAAGCTTCACTTAGGAAGGGATCCTAAGTCACTAAATTTCCAGTAGAATCCAAATCAAATATAATTTATAGTTATGGAGATGACACCACTGCAATATTCTTTTTGAACCAAGCACAGATCACTCACATTAGCTTCTGTGATCAAGGACAAGCATTAGAGCCCACTGAGTATAGGGACAACATGGATATGGGGGAAGCTAACCCAAATGATGTTAATTTCTAGCCACACATATACAAACTGGAAACTCACATGAATTTTTGTCAAGTCGAGGTCGTTTTAAGGGGACTTCACTTCCTTTTGATATTTTCCGTCTTCTCAATTCCAATGTTATTGGTTGCAAAGTTTGAGAGTTTGAATCCACAGCTACAATGTATGTAAGATTACACCAAAAAAGGTATGTAATTTCTTAGTGTCCAATCTTCATTATTATATATATAAACAAAATATATATGTGTATTTATATACACATATGTATATACACATCTATATATATATATACACACACACACACACATACAGACAACTTTGCACGATAAATAGATCAAGGGCATTCTTACTTAAACTAAAGAACAAAAAAGTGAAATGCATGAGAAATTATTTTCTTATGGGAAATGCTAACACCTTGCTGACTGATCTGAATCTTTTTTGATCTCTCCTATGATCCAGTTGTAGTCACATACTTCTTTCCTGAAGCCCTCTTTTTAAACACCACACCCCAACTTGACTGCTTTAAAACATGAAAGTAGAGGGGCAATAAAAAGGTCATTTTATCACCATCAAATCATTTCTTCAAAATTTAGTTTATTCAATACTCAGGAAATCCATCATGCAAGCTAATTCCTAAAATGTGCACCCTATGACTATAGCTTGATTATTGTTTTCAAGCGCTACTTGCTTGGCATAGGTCCTAGTTTTGAGGGACAAAACATAACCTTTTAAAAACCATTCCAGAAAAATCTCAGGAGAATAGGCTATTCGATAGTCAGTGTTCCAGAGAAGACTGTTGATCCCTAGCAAATCCAGCTCTGGCATAATTTAACAGTGTAGATGCCAAACCCTTGGATAGTACTCACTCTTTATTTTTAAACCTAACACTTACAAAGCTCTCCCCCATTCAGGAATTTGAATGGTGGGCAGAAGAAAAAAGAAAAGAAATTGGGAAGCATGGGGGAAGGGAGGGCTATCAGAGGGGGGAAAAGAGGAAGAGGGAGAAAGAAGTATATGGGAAAGTAAGAGGAGAAGGGAAAAATATGAGAGGAGGAATGGGAAAGGGACTAAGAGTCACTGAAGACCAGAAGCTTCAGAAAGCTATACAAGAGACAGAGCTAAGCTCTGAGGCAAACCTGATGTGAGTATAAAACTCCCAGTCTCTTCCTGTGCTCAGTCTTCCTAGTGTATCAACATTGTTTTGTTCCAAGTAGAGGGAACATGGAGATTACACACATTTCAAAGTAAACACAAATACAAACAACCCTCCTTAAATAACTCAGATCCTGTCCCAATTTGGCCTGTACAATCAGCTCAAGACTTCCGAGTCAACCTACTGATAGATTCCAAGCAATTTTTTGGAAACAATTTGAAGTACAGATGAGATTTTTGGCAAGTCTTCACTTCGATACCATATACAAACCAGGGCTGACTACACAGAATTTCAATGTTTCCCAAACTCTTCTTACCATAAGAATTATCTGGGAAAGTTATTAACAATCTGCATCCCCAGATCCAACTCCAGACATTCTGATGGGAGGAGCACCCCAGGCAAGTTTAACAGTAAGCTTCGGAAACACTATTTCTCTATTAAAATTGATCTTATTTGGTATGAAACCTTACACATATGAAGTAAAAACAATAAACTGAATGCCCCAAACCCAACTGCTGCTTATTTTTTATCTGAGTGAAGTCAAGTCAACAGAAGAAACAGTCTGCAAACTGGGGTGCAACTACCCCAGTATATACTTTCCAAGAGTACAAGCCAGAGCTGAATAGCTAATGGGGATCAGTTTCAGAACACTCAATTTCCACATATACTCTTTCCTAACCTGATATAAGGGCACGTCAGATTTCTGCTAGTTCACATTTTCTACCTCTCTTTGCATAAGTGCTCTTCCCTCACTTACATAAAAAGATCTGCCTCTCACTCACCCCACACCTTAAAATGAACATTGCCTAGAGATTTAAAATCTCCACTTTTTCAGTTAGGGTTCCTCATGTGAACAAAGGATTCTCAATCCTCAATTCTTAATTCTCCCAAAGATGGTTTACAACTAGTACCATTCTCAGTACAAAAGAGAAGTTAATTCATTACAGATCCTGCCTTGGGCATAGGGTTTATTTCTCTCCCAAAACCCTGTTGAGAAGTCAGTAAATTTAGGTCAATGCTATCCAATAGAAATATAGTGAGAGTCACAAATGCAAGCCACATATGTAATTTGTAATTTTTAATAGTCACTTTAAAGATACTTTATAAAGTGAAAGTAATTTTATGAATATATTTTATTTAACCCATCCAAAAACCTCATTTCAACATGTAATCAATATTAAAAAATTGAGATAATTTACATTCTTGGTTCTTTTAATACTAAGTACTTGAAATCCGGTGTATATTTTATACTTATAAAAGATCTCAATTCAGACTGGCAACACTTAAAGTGCTCAATAGTCACATGTTGGCTAGTGGCTACCACATAGGAAAGCACAGGTCTGAGCCCTTTTTAGAATTAGTGACATTTCCAGCATGCTCCACTCTGGAAGGCAAAATCCAGATACAACAACTGAAGGAAGAGATATCTAATTTAATTTCATCTGGGAACAAATCAATCTATATTCAGTTTCCCACCTGAAAATTTGAACTCATATGTGAAAAGATTGTCTACTGGGAATAATAATGAATTTATTTAAAGTTAATTAAGGTAGATTTTTTCCCCCACATGAAGTCTGATGTACCTGTCTGAT